>NC_090447.1:415992897-417192897 GCF_031143425.1 Pleurodeles waltl
CAGGTGTGGTAGGTTTCCCTAGGTGCCGGCTGAGCTAAGGGCCAAAATCTACAGGTAGGCACTTTGCAAAAAACACCTCTGTTTTCTTTAAAAAAAATTGATGCTTCCACGTTGTGTTTTGGGGCATTTCCTGTGGCGGGCGCTAGGCCTACCCACACAAGTGAGGTATCATTTTTATCGGGAGACTTGGGGGAACGCTGGGTGGAAGGAAATTTATGGCTCCTCTCTGATTCCAGAACTTTATGTCACCAAAATTTGAGGAAAATGTGTTTTTTTAGCCCAAAGTTTGAGGTTTACAAAGGATTCTGGGTAACAGAACCTAGTCAGAGCCCCACAAGTCACCCCATCTTGGATTCCCCTAGGTCTCTAGTTTTCAAAAATGGACAGGTTTAGTAGGTTTCCCTAGGTGCCGGCTGAGCTAAGGGCCAAAATCTACAGGTAGGCACTTTGCAAAAAACCCCTCTGTTTTCTTAAAACAAATGTGATGGTTCCACGTTGCGTTTTGGGGCATTTCCTGTGGCGGGCGCTTGGCCTACCCACACAAGTGAGGTATCATTTTTATCGGGAGACTTAGGGGAACGCTGGGTGGAAGGAAATTTGTGGCTCCTCTCTGATTCCAGAACTTTCTTTCACCAAAATGTGAGGAAAAACGTGTTTTTTTAGCCAAATTTTGAGGTTTGCAAAGGATTCTGTGTAACAGAACCTGGTCAGAGCCCCACAAGTCACCCCATCTTGGATTCCCCTAGGTCTCTAGTTTTTCAAAACTGCACAGGTTTGGTAGGTTTCCCTAGGTGCCGGGCTGAGCTAGAGGCCAAAATCTACAGGTAGGCACTTTGCAAAAACCCCCTCTGTTTTCTATCAATAAATGTGATATGTCCACGTTGGGTTTTGGGGCATTTCCTGTTGCGGGCGCTAGGCCTACCCACACAAGTGAGGTATCATTTTTATCGGGAGACTTGGGGGAACGCTGGGTGGAAGGAAATTTGTGGTTCCTCTCTGATTCCAGAACTTTCTGTCACCAAAATTTGAGGAAAATGTGTTTTTTTAGCCAAAGTTTGAGGTTTGCAAAGGATTCTGGGTAACAGAACCTAGTCAGAGCCCCACAAGTCACCCCATCTTGGATTCCCCTAGGTCTCTAGTTTTCAAAAATGGACAGGTTTGGTAGGTTTCCCCTAGGTGCCGGGCTGAGCTAAGGGCCAAAATCTACAGGTAGGCACTTTGCAAAAAAACCCCTCTGTTTTCTTAAAACAAATGTGATGGTTCCACGTTGCGTTTTGGGGCATTTCCTGTGGCGGGCGCTTGGCCTACCCACACAAGTGAGGTATCATTTTTATCGGGAGACTTAGGGGAACGCTGGGTGGAAGGAAATTTGTGGCTCCTCTCTGATTCCAGAACTTTCTTTCACCAAACGGTGAGGAAAAACGTGTTTTTTTTAGCCAAATTTTGAGGTTTGCAAAGGATTCTGTGTAACAGAACCTGGTCAGAGCCCCACAAGTCACCCCATCTTGGATTCCCCTAGGTCTCTAGTTTTCAAAATGCACAGGTTTTGTAGGTTTCCCTAGGTGCCGGCTGAGCTAGAGGCCAAAATCTACTGGTAGGCACTTTGCAAAAAACCCCTCTGTTTTCTTTAAAAAAAATGTGATGTGTCCACGTTGCGTTTTGGGGCATTTCCTGTTGCGGGCGCTAGGCCTACCCACACAAGTGAGGTATCATTTTTATCGGGAGACTTGGGGGAACGCTGGGTGGAAGGGAAATTTGTGGCTCCTCTCTGATTCCAGAACTTTCTGTCACCAAAATTTGAGGAAAATGTGTTTTTTTAGCCAAAGTTTGAGGTTTGCAAAGGATTCTGGGTAACAGAACCTAGTCAGAGCCCCACAAGTCACCCCATCTTGGATTTCCCCTAGGTCTCTAGTTTTCAAAAATGGACAGGTTTGGTAGGTTTCCCTAGGTGCCGGCTGAGCTAGATGCCAAAATCTACAGGTAGGCACTTTGCAAAAAACACCTCTGTTTTCATAAAACAAATGTGATGGTTCCACGTTGCATTTTGGGGCATTTCCTGTGGCGGGCGCTTGGCCTACCCACACAAGTGAGGTATCATTTTTATCGGGAGACTTAGGGGAACACTGGGTGGAAGGAAATTTGTGGCTCCTCTCTGATTCCAGAACTTTCTTTCACCAAAATGTGAGGAAAACGTGTTTTTTTAGCCAAATTTTGAGGTTTGCAAAGGATTCTGGGTAACAGAACCTGGTCAGAGCCCCACAAGTCACCCCATCTTGGATTCCCCTAGGTCTCTAGTTTTAAAAAATGCACAGGTTTGGTAGGTTTCCCTAGGTGCCGGCTGAGCTAGAGGCCAAAATCTAGAGGTAGGCACTTTGCAAAAAAACCCTCTGTTTTCTTTCAAAAAATGTGATGTGTCCACGTTGCGTTTTGGGGCATTTCCTGTGGCGTGCACTAGGCCTACCCACACAAGTGAGGTATGATTTTTATCGGGAGACTTGGGGGAACGCTGGGTGGAAGGAAATTTGTGGCTCCTCTCTAATTCCCGAACTGTCTGTCACCAAAATGTGAGGAAAACGTGTTTTTTTAGCCAAATTTTGAGGTTTGCAAAGGATTCTGGGTAACAGAACCTGGTCAGAGCCCCACAAGTCACCCCATCTTGGATTCCCCTAGGTCTCTAGTTTTCAAAAATGCACAGGTGTGGTAGGTTTCCCTAGGTGCCGGCTGAGCTAAGGGCCAAAATCTACAGGTAGGCACTTTGCAAAAAACACCTCTGTTTTCTTAAAAAAAAATTGATGCTTCCACGTTGCGTTTTGGGGCATTTCCTGTGGCGGGCGCTAGGCCTACCCACACAAGTGAGGTATCATTTTTATCGGGAGACTTGGGGGAACGCTGGGTGGAAGGAAATTTATGGCTCCTCTCTGATTCCAGAACTTTATGTCACCAAAATTTGAGGAAAATGTGTTTTTTTAGCCAAAGTTTGAGGTTTACAAAGGATTCTGGGTAACAGAACCTAGTCAGAGCCCCACAAGTCACCCCATCTTGGATTCCCCTAGGTCTCTAGTTTTCAAAAATGGACAGGTTTAGTAGGTTTCCCTAGGTGCCGGCTGAGCTAAGGGCCAAAATCTACAGGTAGGCACTTTGCAAAAAACCCCTCTGTTTTCTTAAAACAAATGTGATGGTTCCACGTTGCGTTTTGGGGCATTTCCTGTGGCGGGCACTTGGCCTACCCACACAAGTGAGGTATCATTTTTATCGGGAGACTTAGGGGAACGCTGGGTGGAAGGAAATTTGTGGCTCCTCTCTGATTCCAGAACTTTCTTTCACCAAAATGTGAGGAAAACGTGTTTTTTTAGCCAAATTTTGAGGTTTGCAAAGGATTCTGTGTAACAGAACCTGGCCAGAGCCCCACAAGTCACCCCATCGTGGATTCCCCTAGGTCTCTAGTTTTCAAAAATGCACAGGTTTGGTAGGTTTCCCTAGGTGCCGGCTGAGCTAGAGGCCAAAATCTACTGGTAGGCACTTTGCAAAAAACCCCTCTGTTTTCTTTCAAAAAATGTGATGTGTCCACGTTGCGTTTTGGGGCATTTCCTGTTGCGGGCGCTAGGCCTACCCACACAAGTGAGGTATCATTTTTATCGGGAGACTTGGGGGAACGCTGGGTGGAAGGAAATTTGTGGCTCCTCTCTGATTCCAGAACTTTCTGTCACCAAAATTTGAGGAAAATGTGTTTTTTTAGCCAAAGTTTGAGGTTTGCAAAGGATTCTGGGTAACAGAACCTAGTCAGAGCCCCACAAGTCACCCCATCTTGGATTTCCCCTAGGTCTCTAGTTTTAAAAAATGGACAGGTTTGGTAGGTTTCCCTAGGTGCCGGCTGAGCTAAGGGCCAAAATCTACAGGTAGGCACTTTGCAAAAAACCCCTCTGTTTTCTTAAAACAAATGTGATGGTTCCACGTTGCGTTTTGGGGCATTTCCTGTGGCGGGCGCTTGGCCTACCCACACAAGTGAGGTATCATTTTTATCGGGAGACTTAGGGGAACGCTGGGTGGAAGGAAATTTGTGGCTCCTCTCTGATTCCAGAACTTTCTGTCACCAAAATGTGAGGAAAACGTGTTTTTTTTAGCCAAATTTTGAGGTTTGCAAAGGATTCTGGGTAACAGAACCTGGTCAGAGCCCCACACGTCACCCCATCTTGGATTCCCCTAGGTCTCTAGTTTTAAAAAATGCACAGGTGTGGTAGGTTTCCCTAGGTGCCGGCTGAGCTAAAGGCCAAAATCTACAGGTAGGCACTTTGCAAAAAACCCCTCTGTTTTCTTTCAAAAAATGTGATGTGTCCACGTTGCGTTTTGGTGCATTTCCTGTGGCGTGCACTAGGCCTACCCACACAAGTGAGGTATAATTTTTATCGGGAGACTTGGGGGAACGCTGGGTGGAAGGAAATTTGTGGCTCCTCTCTGATTCCCGAACTGTCTGTCACCAAAATGTGAGGAAAACGTGTTTTTTTAGCCAAATTTTGAGGTTTGCAAAGGATTCTGGGTAACAGAACCTGGTCAGAGCCCCACAAGTCACCCCATCTTGGATTCCCCTAGGTCTCTAGTTTTCAAAAATGCACAGGTGTGGTAGGTTTCCCTAGGTGCCAGCTGAGCTAGAGGCCAAAATCTACAGGTAGGCACTTTGCAAAAACCCCCTCTGTTTTCTATCAATAAATGTGATATGTCCACGTTGCGTTTTGGGTCATTTCCTGTTGCGGGCGCTAGGCCTACCCACACAAGTGAGGTATCATTTTTATCGGGAGACTTGGGGGAACGCTGGGTGGAAGGAAATTTGTGGTTCCTCTCTGATTCCAGAACTTTCTGTCACCAAAATTTGAGGAAAATTTGTTTTTTTAGCCAAAGTTTGAGGTTTGCAAAGGATTCTGGGTAACAGAACCTAGTCAGAGCCCCACAAGTCACCCCATCTTGGATTCCCCTAGGTCTCTAGTTTTCAAAAATGGACAGGTTTGGTAGGTTTCCCTAGGTGCCGGCTGATCTAAGGGCCAAAATCTACCGGTAGGCACTTTGCAAAAAACCCCTCTGTTTTCTTAAAACAAATGTGATGGTTCCACGTTGCGTTTTGGGGCATTTCCTGTGGCGGGCGCTTGGCCTACCCACACAAGTGAGGTATCATTTTTATCGGGAGACTTAGGGGAACGCTGGGTGGAAGGAAATTTGTGGCTCCTCTCTGATTCCAGAACTTTCTTTCACCAAAATGTGAGGAAAACGTGTTTTTTTAGCCAAATTTTGAGGTTTGCAAAGGATTCTGTGTAACAGAACCTGGCCAGAGCCCCACAAGTCACCCCATTGTGGATTCCCCTAGGTCTCTAGTTTTCAAAAATGCACAGGTTTGGTAGGTTTCCCTAGGTGCCGGCTGAGCTAGAGGCCAAAATCTACTGGTAGGCACTTTGCAAAAAAACCCTCTGTTTTCTTTCAAAAAATGTGATGTGTCCACGTTGCGTTTTGGGGCATTTCCTGTTGTGGGCGCTAGGCCTACCCACACAAGTGAGGTATCATTTTTATCGGGAGACTTGGGGGAACGCTGGGTGGAAGGAAATTTGTGGCTCCTCTCTGATTCCAGAACTTTCTGTCACCAAAATTTGAGGAAAATGTGTTTTTTTAGCCAAAGTTTGAGGTTTGCAAAGGATTCTGGGTAACAGAACCTGGTCAGAGCCCCACAAGTCACCCCATCTTGGATTCCCCTAGGTCTCTAGTTTTAAAAAAAGCACAGGTTTGGTAGGTTTCCCTAGGTGCCGGCTGAGCTAGAGGCCAAAATCTACAGGTAGGCACTTTGCAAAAAAAACCTCTGTTTTCTTTCAAAAAATGTGATGTGTCCACGTTGCGTTTTGGGGCATTTCCTGTGGCGTGCACTAGGCCTACCCACACAAGTGAGGTATAATTTTTATCGGGAGACTTGGGGGAACGCTGGGTGGAAGGAAATTTGTGGCTCCTCTCTAATTCCCGAACTGTCTGTCACCAAAATGTGAGGAAAACATGTTTTTTTAGCCAAATTTTGAGGTTTGCAAAGGATTCTGGGTAACAGAACCTGGTCAGAGCCCCACAAGTCACCCCATCTTGGATTCCCCTAGGTCTCTAGTTTTCAAAAATGCACAGGTGTGGTAGGTTTCCCTAGGTGCCGGCTGAGCTAAGGGCCAAAATCTACAGGTAGGCACTTTGCAAAAAACAACTCTGTTTTCTTAAAAAAAAATTGATGCTTCCACGTTGCGTTTTGGGGCATTTCCTGTGGCGGGCGCTAGGCCTACCCACACAAGTGAGGTATCATTTTTATCGGGAGACTTGGGGGAACGCTGGGTGGAAGGAAATTTATGGCTCCTCTCTGATTCCAGAACTTTATGTCACCAAAATTTGAGGAAAATGTGTTTTTTTAGCCAAAGTTTGAGGTTTACAAAGGATTCTGGGTAACAGAACCTAGTCAGAGCCCCACAAGTCACCCCATCTTGGATTCCCCTAGGTCTCTAGTTTTCAAAAATGGACAGGTTTAGTAGGTTTCCCTAGGTGCCGGCTGAGCTAAGGGCCAAAATCTACAGGTAGGCACTTTGCAAAAAACCCCTCTGTTTTCTTAAAACAAATGTGATGGTTCCACGTTGCGTTTTGGGGCATTTCCTGTGGCGGGCGCTTGGCCTACCCACACAAGTGAGGTATCATTTTTATCGGGAGACTTAGGTGAACGCTGGGTGGAATGAAATTTGTGGCTCCTCTCTGATTCCAGAACTTTCTTTCACCAAAATGTGAGGAAAACGTGTTTTTTTAGCCAAATTTTGAGGTTTGCAAAGGATTCTGTGTAACAGAACCTGGTCAGAGCCCCACAAGTCACCCCATCTTGGATTCCCCTAGGTCTCTAGTTTTCAAAAATGCACAGGTTTGGTAGGTTTCCCTAGGTGCCGGCTGAGCTAGAGGCCAAAATCTACCGGTAGGCACTTTGCAAAAAACCCCTCTGTTTTCTTTCAAAAAATGTGATGTGTCCACGTTGCGTTTTGGGGCATTTCCTGTTGCGGGCGCTAGGCCTACCCACACAAGTGAGGTATCATTTTTATCGGGAGACTTGGGGGAACGCTGGGTGGAAGGAAATTTGTGGCTCCTCTCTGATTCCAGAACTTTCTGTCACCAAAATTTGAGGAAAATGTGTTTTTTTAGCCAAAGTTTGAGGTTTGCAAAGGATTCTGGGTAACAGAACCTAGTCAGAGCCCCACAAGTCACCCCATCTTGGATTTCCCCTAGGTCTCTAGTTTTCAAAAATGGACAGGTTTGGTAGGTTTCCCTAGGTGCCGGCTGAGCTAGATGCCAAAATCTACAGGTAGGCACTTTGCAAAAAACACCTCTGTTTTCTTAAAACAAATGTGATGGTTCCACGTTGCGTTTTGGGGCATTTCCTGTGGCGGGCGCTTGGCCTACCCACACAAGTGAGGTATCATTTTTATCGGGAGACTTAGGGGAACGCTGGGTGGAAGGAAATTTGTGGCTCCTCTCTGATTCCAGAACTTTCTTTCACCAAAATGTGAGGAAAACGTGTTTTTTTAGCCAAATTTTGAGGTTTGCAAAGGATTCTGTGTAACAGAACCTGGTCAGAGCCCCACAAGTCACCCCATCTTGGATTCCCCTAGGTCTCTAGTTTTCAAAACTGCACAGGTTTGGTAGGTTTCCCTAGGTGCCGGCTGAGCTAGAGGCCAAAATCTGCAGGTAGGCACTTTGCAAAAACCCCCTCTGTTTTCTATCAATAAATGTGATATGTCCACGTTGCGTTTTGGGGCATTTCCTGTTGCGGGCGCTAGGCCTACCCACACAAGTGAGGTATCATTTTTATCGGGAGACTTGGGGGAACGCTGGGTGGAAGGAAATTTGTGGTTCCTCTCTGATTCCAGAACTTTCTGTCACCAAAATTTGAGGAAAATGTGTTTTTTTAGCCAAAGTTTGAGGTTTGCAAAGGATTCTGGGTAACAGAACCTAGTCAGAGCCCCACAAGTCACCCCATCTTGGATTCCCCTAGGTCTCTAGTTTTCAAAAATGGACAGGTTTGGTAGGTTTCCCTAGGTGCCGGCTGAGCTAAGGGCCAAAATCTACAGGTAGGCACTTTGCAAAAAACCCCTCTGTTTTCTTAAAACAAATGTGATGGTTCCACGTTGCGTTTTGGGGCATTTCCTGTGGCGGGCGCTTGGCCTACCCACACAAGTGAGGTATCATTTTTATCGGGAGACTTAGGGGAACGCTGGGTGGAAGGAAATTTGTGGCTCCTCTCTGATTCCAGAACTTTCTTTCACCAAACGGTGAGGAAAACGTGTTTTTTTAGCCAAATTTTGAGGTTTGCAAAGGATTCTGTGTAACAGAACCTGGTCAGAGCCCCACAAGTCACCCCATCTTGGATTCCCCTAGGTCTCTAGTTTTCAAAAATGCACAGGTTTGGTAGGTTTCCCTAGGTGCCGGCTGAGCTAGAGGCCAAAATCTACTGGTAGGCACTTTGCAAAAAACCCCTCTGTTTTCTTTAAAAAAATGTGATGTGTCCACGTTGCGTTTTGGGGCATTTCCTGTTGCGGGCGCTAGGCCTACCCACACAAGTGAGGTATCATTTTTATCGGGAGACTTGGGGGAACGCTGGGTGGAAGGAAATTTGTGGCTCCTCTCTGATTCCAGAACTTTCTGTCACCAAAATTTGAGGAAAATGTGTTTTTTTAGCCAAAGTTTGAGGTTTGCAAAGGATTCTGGGTAACAGAACCTAGTCAGAGCCCCACAAGTCACCCCATCTTGGATTTCCCCTAGGTCTCTAGTTTTCAAAAATGGACAGGTTTGGTAGGTTTCCCTAGGTGCCGGCTGAGCTAGATGCCAAAATCTACAGGTAGGCACTTTGCAAAAAACACCTCTGTTTTCATAAAACAAATGTGATGGTTCCACGTTGCGTTTTGGGGCATTTCCTGTGGCGGGCGCTTGGCCTACCCACACAAGTGAGGTATCATTTTTATCGGGAGACTTAGGGGAACACTGGGTGGAAGGAAATTTGTGGCTCCTCTCTGATTCCAGAACTTTCTTTCACCAAAATGTGAGGAAAACGTGTTTTTTTAGCCAAATTTTGAGGTTTGCAAAGGATTCTGGGTAACAGAACCTGGTCAGAGCCCCACAAGTCACCCCATCTTGGATTCCCCTAGGTCTCTAGTTTTAAAAAAAGCACAGGTTTGGTAGGTTTCCCTAGGTGCCGGCTGAGCTAGAGGCCAAAATCTAGAGGTAGGCACTTTGCAAAAAAACCCTCTGTTTTCTTTAAAAAAATGTGATGTGTCCACGTTGCGTTTTGGGGCATTTCCTGTGGCGTGCACTGGGCCTACCCACACAAGTGAGGTATGATTTTTATCGGGAGACTTGGGGGAACGCTGGGTGGAAGGAAATTTGTGGCTCCTCTCTAATTCCCGAACTGTCTGTCACCAAAATGTGAGGAAAACGTGTTTTTTTAGCCAAATTTTGAGGTTTGCAAAGGATTCTGGGTAACAGAACCTGGTCAGAGCCCCACAAGTCACCCCATCTTGGATTCCCCTAGGTCTCTAGTTTTCAAAAATGCACAGGTGTGGTAGGTTTCCCTAGGTGCCGGCTGAGCTAAGGGCCAAAATCTACAGGTAGGCACTTTGCAAAAAACACCTCTGTTTTCTTTAAAAAAAATTGATGCTTCCACGTTGTGTTTTGGGGCATTTCCTGTGGCGGGCGCTAGGCCTACCCACACAAGTGAGGTATCATTTTTATCGGGAGACTTGGGGGAACGCTGGGTGGAAGGAAATTTATGGCTCCTCTCTGATTCCAGAACTTTATGTCACCAAAATTTGAGGAAAATGTGTTTTTTTAGCCAAAGTTTGAGGTTTACAAAGGATTCTGGGTAACAGAACCTAGTCAGAGCCCCACAAGTCACCCCATCTTGGATTCCCCTAGGTCTCTAGTTTTCAAAAATGGACAGGTTTAGTAGGTTTCCCTAGGTGCCGGCTGAGCTAAGGGCCAAAATCTACAGGTAGGCACTTTGCAAAAAACCCCTCTGTTTTCTTAAAACAAATGTGATGGTTCCACGTTGCGTTTTGGGGCATTTCCTGTGGCGGGCGCTTGGCCTACCCACACAAGTGAGGTATCATTTTTATCGGGAGACTTAGGGGAACGCTGGGTGGAAGGAAATTTGTGGCTCCTCTCTGATTCCAGAACTTTCTTTCACCAAAATGTGAGGAAAACGTGTTTTTTTAGCCAAATTTTGAGGTTTGCAAAGGATTCTGTGTAACAGAACCTGGTCAGAGCCCCACAAGTCACCCCATCTTGGATTCCCCTAGGTCTCTAGTTTTCAAAACTGCACAGGTTTGGTAGGTTTCCCTAGGTGCCGGCTGAGCTAGAGGCCAAAATCTACAGGTAGGCACTTTGCAAAAACCCCCTCTGTTTTCTATCAATAAATGTGATATGTCCACGTTGGGTTTTGGGGCATTTCCTGTTGCGGGCGCTAGGCCTACCCACACAAGTGAGGTATCATTTTTATCGGGAGACTTGGGGGAACGCTGGGTGGAAGGAAATTTGTGGTTCCTCTCTGATTCCAGAACTTTCTGTCACCAAAATTTGAGGAAAATGTGTTTTTTTAGCCAAAGTTTGAGGTTTGCAAAGGATTCTGGGTAACAGAACCTAGTCAGAGCCCCACAAGTCACCCCATCTTGGATTCCCCTAGGTCTCTAGTTTTCAAAAATGGACAGGTTTGGTAGGTTTCCCTAGGTGCCGGCTGAGCTAAGGGCCAAAATCTACAGGTAGGCACTTTGCAAAAAACCCCTCTGTTTTCTTAAAACAAATGTGATGGTTCCACGTTGCGTTTTGGGGCATTTCCTGTGGCGGGCGCTTGGCCTACCCACACAAGTGAGGTATCATTTTTATCGGGAGACTTAGGGGAACGCTGGGTGGAAGGAAATTTGTGGCTCCTCTCTGATTCCAGAACTTTCTTTCACCAAACGGTGAGGAAAACGTGTTTTTTTAGCCAAATTTTGAGGTTTGCAAAGGATTCTGTGTAACAGAACCTGGTCAGAGCCCCACAAGTCACCCCATCTTGGATTCCCCTAGGTCTCTAGTTTTCAAAAATGCACAGGTTTTGTAGGTTTCCCTAGGTGCCGGCTGAGCTAGAGGCCAAAATCTACTGGTAGGCACTTTGCAAAAAACCCCTCTGTTTTCTTTAAAAAAATGTGATGTGTCCACGTTGCGTTTTGGGGCATTTCCTGTTGCGGGCGCTAGGCCTACCCACACAAGTGAGGTATCATTTTTATCGGGAGACTTGGGGGAACGCTGGGTGGAAGGAAATTTGTGGCTCCTCTCTGATTCCAGAACTTTCTGTCACCAAAATTTGAGGAAAATGTGTTTTTTTAGCCAAAGTTTGAGGTTTGCAAAGGATTCTGGGTAACAGAACCTAGTCAGAGCCCCACAAGTCACCCCATCTTGGATTTCCCCTAGGTCTCTAGTTTTCAAAAATGGACAGGTTTGGTAGGTTTCCCTAGGTGCCGGCTGAGCTAGATGCCAAAATCTACAGGTAGGCACTTTGCAAAAAACACCTCTGTTTTCATAAAACAAATGTGATGGTTCCACGTTGCATTTTGGGGCATTTCCTGTGGCGGGCGCTTGGCCTACCCACACAAGTGAGGTATCATTTTTATCGGGAGACTTAGGGGAACACTGGGTGGAAGGAAATTTGTGGCTCCTCTCTGATTCCAGAACTTTCTTTCACCAAAATGTGAGGAAAACGTGTTTTTTTAGCCAAATTTTGAGGTTTGCAAAGGATTCTGGGTAACAGAACCTGGTCAGAGCCCCACAAGTCACCCCATCTTGGATTCCCCTAGGTCTCTAGTTTTAAAAAATGCACAGGTTTGGTAGGTTTCCCTAGGTGCCGGCTGAGCTAGAGGCCAAAATCTAGAGGTAGGCACTTTGCAAAAAAACCCTCTGTTTTCTTTCAAAAAATGTGATGTGTCCACGTTGCGTTTTGGGGCATTTCCTGTGGCGTGCACTAGGCCTACCCACACAAGTGAGGTATGATTTTTATCGGGAGACTTGGGGGAACGCTGGGTGGAAGGAAATTTGTGGCTCCTCTCTAATTCCCGAACTGTCTGTCACCAAAATGTGAGGAAAACGTGTTTTTTTAGCCAAATTTTGAGGTTTGCAAAGGATTCTGGGTAACAGAACCTGGTCAGAGCCCCACAAGTCACCCCATCTTGGATTCCCCTAGGTCTCTAGTTTTCAAAAATGCACAGGTGTGGTAGGTTTCCCTAGGTGCCGGCTGAGCTAAGGGCCAAAATCTACAGGTAGGCACTTTGCAAAAAACACCTCTGTTTTCTTAAAAAAAAATTGATGCTTCCACGTTGCGTTTTGGGGCATTTCCTGTGGCGGGCGCTAGGCCTACCCACACAAGTGAGGTATCATTTTTATCGGGAGACTTGGGGGAACGCTGGGTGGAAGGAAATTTATGGCTCCTCTCTGATTCCAGAACTTTATGTCACCAAAATTTGAGGAAAATGTGTTTTTTTAGCCAAAGTTTGAGGTTTACAAAGGATTCTGGGTAACAGAACCTAGTCAGAGCCCCACAAGTCACCCCATCTTGGATTCCCCTAGGTCTCTAGTTTTCAAAAATGGACAGGTTTAGTAGGTTTCCCTAGGTGCCGGCTGAGCTAAGGGCCAAAATCTACAGGTAGGCACTTTGCAAAAAACCCCTCTGTTTTCTTAAAACAAATGTGATGGTTCCACGTTGCGTTTTGGGGCATTTCCTGTGGCGGGCGCTTGGCCTACCCACACAAGTGAGGTATAATTTTTATCGGGAGACTTAGGGGAACGCTAGGTGGAAGGAAATTTGTGGCTCCTCTCGGATTCCAGAACTTTCTTTCACCAAAATGTGAGGAAAACGTGTTTTTTTAGCCAAATTTTGAGGTTTGCAAAGGATTCTGTGTAACAGAACCTGGTCAGAGCCCCACAAGTCACCCCATCTTGGATTCCCCTAGGTCTCTAGTTTTCAAAAATGCACAGGTTTGGTAGGTTTCCCTAGGTGCCGGCTGAGCTAGAGGCCAAAATCTACCGGTAGGCACTTTGCAAAAAACCCCTCTGATTTCTTTCAAAAAATTTGATGTGTCCACGTTGCGTTTTGGGGCATTTCCTGTTGCGGGCGCTAGGCCTACCCACACAAGTGAGGTATCATTTTTATCGGGAGACTTGGGGGAACGCTGGGTGGAAGGAAATTTGTGGCTCCTCTCTGATTCCAGAACTTTCTGTCACCAAAATTTGAGGAAAATGTGTTTTTTTAGCCAAAGTTTGAGGTTTGCAAAGGATTCTGGGTAACAGAACCTAGTCAGAGCCCCACAAGTCACCCCATCTTGGATTTCCCCTAGGTCTCTAGTTTTCCAAAATTTACAGGTTTGGTAGGTTTCCCTAGGTGCCGGCTGAGCTAGATGCCAAAATCTACAGGTAGGCACTTTGCAAAAAACACCTCTGTTTTCTTAAAACAAATGTGATGGTTCCACGTTGCGTTTTGGGGCATTTCCTGTGGCGGGCGCTTGGCCTACCCACACAAGTGAGGTATCATTTTTATCGGGAGACTTAGGTGAACGCTGGGTGGAATGAAATTTGTGGCTCCTCTCTGATTCCAGAACTTTCTTTCACCAAAATGTGAGGAAAACGTGTTTTTTTAGCCAAATTTTGAGGTTTGCAAAGGATTCTGTGTAACAGAACCTGGTCAGAGCCCCACAAGTCACCCCATCTTGGATTCCCCTAGGTCTCTAGTTTTCAAAAATGCACAGGTTTGGTAGGTTTCCCTAGGTGCCGGCTGAGCTAGAGGCCAAAATCTACCGGTAGGCACTTTGCAAAAAACCCCTCTGTTTTCTTTCAAAAAATGTGATGTGTCCACGTTGCGTTTTGGGGCATTTCCTGTTGCGGGCGCTAGGCCTACCCACACAAGTGAGGTATCATTTTTATCGGGAGACTTGGGGGAACGCTGGGTGGAAGGAAATTTGTGGCTCCTCTCTGATTCCAGAACTTTCTGTCACCAAAATTTGAGGAAAATGTGTTTTTTTAGCCAAAGTTTGAGGTTTGCAAAGGATTCTGGGTAACAGAACCTAGTCAGAGCCCCACAAGTCACCCCATCTTGGATTCCCCTAGGTCTCTAGTTTTCAAAAATGCACAGGTTTGGTAGGTTTCCCTAGGTGCCGGCTGAGCTAGAGGCCAAAATCTACCGGTAGGCACTTTGCAAAAAACCCCTCTGATTTCTTTCAAAAAATTTGATGTGTCCACGTTGCGTTTTGGGGCATTTCCTGTTGCGGGCGCTAGGCCTACCCACACAAGTGAGGTATCATTTTTATCGGGAGACTTGGGGGAACGCTGGGTGGAAGGAAATTTGTGGTTCCTCTCTGATTCCAGAACTTTCTGTCACCAAAATTTGAGGAAAATGTGTTTTTTTAGCCAAAGTTTGAGGTTTGCAAAGGATTCTGGGTAACAGAACCTAGTCAGAGCCCCACAAGTCACCCCATCTTGGATTCCCCTAGGTCTCTAGTTTTCAAAAATGGACAGGTTTGGTAGGTTTCCCTAGGTGCCGGCTGAGCTAAGGGCCAAAATCTACAGGTAGGCACTTTGCAAAAAACCCCTCTGTTTTCTTAAAACAAATGTGATGGTTCCACGTTGCGTTTTGGGGCATTTCCTGTGGCGGGCGCTTGGCCTACCCACACAAGTGAGGTATCATTTTTATCGGGAGACTTAGGGGAACGCTGGGTGGAAGGAAATTTGTGGCTCCTCTCTGATTCCAGAACTTTCTTTCACCAAACGGTGAGGAAAACGTGTTTTTTTAGCCAAATTTTGAGGTTTGCAAAGGATTCTGTGTAACAGAACCTGGTCAGAGCCCCACAAGTCACCCCATCTTGGATTCCCCTAGGTCTCTAGTTTTCAAAAATGCACAGGTTTGGTAGGTTTCCCTAGGTGCCGGCTGAGCTAGAGGCCAAAATCTACTGGTAGGCACTTTGCAAAAAACCCCTCTGTTTTCTTTAAAAAAATGTGATGTGTCCACGTTGCGTTTTGGGGCATTTCCTGTTGCGGGCGCTAGGCCTACCCACACAAGTGAGGTATCATTTTTATCGGGAGACTTGGGGGAACGCTGGGTGGAAGGAAATTTGTGGCTCCTCTCTGATTCCAGAACTTTCTGTCACCAAAATTTGAGGAAAATGTGTTTTTTTAGCCAAAGTTTGAGGTTTGCAAAGGATTCTGGGTAACAGAACCTAGTCAGAGCCCCACAAGTCACCCCATCTTGGATTTCCCCTAGGTCTCTAGTTTTCAAAAATGGACAGGTTTGGTAGGTTTCCCTAGGTGCCGGCTGAGCTAGATGCCAAAATCTACAGGTAGGCACTTTGCAAAAAACACCTCTGTTTTCTTAAAACAAATGTGATGGTTCCACGTTGCGTTTTGGGGCATTTCCTGTGGCGGGCGCTTGGCCTACCCACACAAGTGAGGTATCATTTTTATCGGGAGACTTAGGGGAACACTGGGTGGAAGGAAATTTGTGGCTCCTCTCTGATTCCAGAACTTTCTTTCACCAAAATGTGAGGAAAACGTGTTTTTTTAGCCAAATTTTGAGGTTTGCAAAGGATTCTGGGTAACAGAACCTGGTCAGAGCCCCACAAGTCACCCCATCTTGGATTCCCCTAGGTCTCTAGTTTTAAAAAAAGCACAGGTTTGGTAGGTTTCCCTAGGTGCCGGCTGAGCTAGAGGCCAAAATCTAGAGGTAGGCACTTTGCAAAAAAACCCTCTGTTTTCTTTCAAAAAATGTGATGTGTCCACGTTGCGTTTTGGGGCATTTCCTGTGGCGTGCACTAGGCCTACCCACACAAGTGAGGTATGATTTTTATCGGGAGACTTGGGGGAACGCTGGGTGGAAGGAAATTTGTGGCTCCTCTCTAATTCCCGAACTGTCTGTCACCAAAATGTGAGGAAAACGTGTTTTTTTAGCCAAATTTTGAGGTTTGCAAAGGATTCTGGGTAACAGAACCTGGTCAGAGCCCCACAAGTCACCCCATCTTGGATTCCCCTAGGTCTCTAGTTTTAAAAAAAGCACAGGTTTGGTAGGTTTCCCTAGGTGCCGGCTGAGCTAGAGGCCAAAATCTACAGGTAGGCACTTTGCAAAAAAAACCTCTGTTTTCTTTCAAAAAATGTGATGTGTCCACGTTGCGTTTTGGGGCATTTCCTGTGGCGTGCACTAGGCCTACCCACACAAGTGAGGTATAATTTTTATCGGGAGACTTGGGGGAACGCTGGGTGGAAGGAAATTTGTGGCTCCTCTCTAATTCCCGAACTGTCTGTCACCAAAATGTGAGGAAAACGTGTTTTTTTAGCCAAATTTTGAGGTTTGCAAAGGATTCTGGGTAACAGAACCTGGTCAGAGCCCCACAAGTCACCCCATCTTGGATTCCCCTAGGTCTCTAGTTTTCAAAAATGCACAGGTGTGGTAGGTTTCCCTAGGTGCCGGCTGAGCTAAAGGCCAAAATCTACAGGTAGGCACTTTGCAAAAAACAACTCTGTTTTCTTAAAAAAAAATTTATGCTTCCACGTTGCGTTTTGGGGCATTTCCTGTGGCGGGCGCTAGGCCTACCCACACAAGTGAGGTATCATTTTTATCGGGAGACTTGGGGGAACGCTGGGTGGAAGGAAATTTATGGCTCCTCTCTGATTCCAGAACTTTATGTCACCAAAATTTGAGGAAAATGTGTTTTTTTAGCCAAAGTTTGAGGTTTACAAAGGATTCTGGGTAACAGAACCTAGTCAGAGCCCCACAAGTCACCCCATCTTGGATTCCCCTAGGTCTCTAGTTTTCAAAAATGGACAGGTTTAGTAGGTTTCCCTAGGTGCCGGCTGAGCTAAGGGCCAAAATCTACAGGTAGGCACTTTGCAAAAAACCCCTCTGTTTTCTTAAAACAAATGTGATGGTTCCACGTTGCGTTTTGGGGCATTTCCTGTGGCGGGCACTTGGCCTACCCACACAAGTGAGGTATCATTTTTATCGGGAGACTTAGGGGAACGCTGGGTGGAAGGAAATTTGTGGCTCCTCTCTGATTCCAGAACTTTCTTTCACCAAAATGTGAGGAAAACGTGTTTTTTTAGCCAAATTTTGAGGTTTGCAAAGGATTCTGTGTAACAGAACCTGGCCAGAGCCCCACAAGTCACCCCATCGTGGATTCCCCTAGGTCTCTAGTTTTCAAAAATGCACAGGTTTGGTAGGTTTCCCTAGGTGCCGGCTGAGCTAGAGGCCAAAATCTACTGGTAGGCACTTTGCAAAAAACCCCTCTGTTTTCTTTCAAAAAATGTGATGTGTCCACGTTGCGTTTTGGGGCATTTCCTGTTGCGGGCGCTAGGCCTACCCACACAAGTGAGGTATCATTTTTATCGGGAGACTTGGGGGAACGCTGGGTGGAAGGAAATTTGTGGCTCCTCTCTGATTCCAGAACTTTCTGTCACCAAAATTTGAGGAAAATGTGTTTTTTTAGCCAAAGTTTGAGGTTTGCAAAGGATTCTGGGTAACAGAACCTAGTCAGAGCCCCACAAGTCACCCCATCTTGGATTTCCCCTAGGTCTCTAGTTTTAAAAAATGGACAGGTTTGGTAGGTTTCCCTAGGTGCCGGCTGAGCTAAGGGCCAAAATCTACAGGTAGGCACTTTGCAAAAAACCCCTCTGTTTTCTTAAAACAAATGTGATGGTTCCACGTTGCGTTTTGGGGCATTTCCTGTGGCGGGCGCTTGGCCTACCCACACAAGTGAGGTATCATTTTTATCGGGAGACTTAGGGGAACGCTGGGTGGAAGGAAATTTGTGGCTCCTCTCTGATTCCAGAACTTTCTGTCACCAAAATGTGAGGAAAACGTGTTTTTTTTAGCCAAATTTTGAGGTTTGCAAAGGATTCTGGGTAACAGAACCTGGTCAGAGCCCCACACGTCACCCCATCTTGGATTCCCCTAGGTCTCTAGTTTTAAAAAATGCACAGGTGTGGTAGGTTTCCCTAGGTGCCGGCTGAGCTAAAGGCCAAAATCTACAGGTAGGCACTTTGCAAAAAACCCCTCTGTTTTCTTTCAAAAAATGTGATGTGTCCACGTTGCGTTTTGGTGCATTTCCTGTGGCGTGCACTAGGCCTACCCACACAAGTGAGGTATAATTTTTATCGGGAGACTTGGGGGAACGCTGGGTGGAAGGAAATTTGTGGCTCCTCTCTGATTCCCGAACTGTCTGTCACCAAAATGTGAGGAAAACGTGTTTTTTTAGCCAAATTTTGAGGTTTGCAAAGGATTCTGGGTAACAGAACCTGGTCAGAGCCCCACAAGTCACCCCATCTTGGATTCCCCTAGGTCTCTAGTTTTCAAAAATGCACAGGTGTGGTAGGTTTCCCTAGGTGCCAGCTGAGCTAGAGGCCAAAATCTACAGGTAGGCACTTTGCAAAAACCCCCTCTGTTTTCTATCAATAAATGTGATATGTCCACGTTGCGTTTTGGGTCATTTCCTGTTGCGGGCGCTAGGCCTACCCACACAAGTGAGGTATCATTTTTATCGGGAGACTTGGGGGAACGCTGGGTGGAAGGAAATTTGTGGTTCCTCTCTGATTCCAGAACTTTCTGTCACCAAAATTTGAGGAAAATTTGTTTTTTTAGCCAAAGTTTGAGGTTTGCAAAGGATTCTGGGTAACAGAACCTAGTCAGAGCCCCACAAGTCACCCCATCTTGGATTCCCCTAGGTCTCTAGTTTTCAAAAATGGACAGGTTTGGTAGGTTTCCCTAGGTGCCGGCTGATCTAAGGGCCAAAATCTACCGGTAGGCACTTTGCAAAAAACCCCTCTGTTTTCTTAAAACAAATGTGATGGTTCCACGTTGCGTTTTGGGGCATTTCCTGTGGCGGGCGCTTGGCCTACCCACACAAGTGAGGTATCATTTTTATCGGGAGACTTAGGGGAACGCTGGGTGGAAGGAAATTTGTGGCTCCTCTCTGATTCCAGAACTTTCTTTCACCAAAATGTGAGGAAAACGTGTTTTTTTAGCCAAATTTTGAGGTTTGCAAAGGATTCTGTGTAACAGAACCTGGCCAGAGCCCCACAAGTCACCCCATTGTGGATTCCCCTAGGTCTCTAGTTTTCAAAAATGCACAGGTTTGGTAGGTTTCCCTAGGTGCCGGCTGAGCTAGAGGCCAAAATCTACTGGTAGGCACTTTGCAAAAAAACCCTCTGTTTTCTTTCAAAAAATGTGATGTGTCCACGTTGCGTTTTGGGGCATTTCCTGTTGTGGGCGCTAGGCCTACCCACACAAGTGAGGTATCATTTTTATCGGGAGACTTGGGGGAACGCTGGGTGGAAGGAAATTTGTGGCTCCTCTCTGATTCCAGAACTTTCTGTCACCAAAATTTGAGGAAAATGTGTTTTTTTAGCCAAAGTTTGAGGTTTGCAAAGGATTCTGGGTAACAGAACCTGGTCAGAGCCCCACAAGTCACCCCATCTTGGATTCCCCTAGGTCTCTAGTTTTAAAAAAAGCACAGGTTTGGTAGGTTTCCCTAGGTGCCGGCTGAGCTAGAGGCCAAAATCTACAGGTAGGCACTTTGCAAAAAAAACCTCTGTTTTCTTTCAAAAAATGTGATGTGTCCACGTTGCGTTTTGGGGCATTTCCTGTGGCGTGCACTAGGCCTACCCACACAAGTGAGGTATAATTTTTATCGGGAGACTTGGGGGAACGCTGGGTGGAAGGAAATTTGTGGCTCCTCTCTAATTCCCGAACTGTCTGTCACCAAAATGTGAGGAAAACATGTTTTTTTAGCCAAATTTTGAGGTTTGCAAAGGATTCTGGGTAACAGAACCTGGTCAGAGCCCCACAAGTCACCCCATCTTGGATTCCCCTAGGTCTCTAGTTTTCAAAAATGCACAGGTGTGGTAGGTTTCCCTAGGTGCCGGCTGAGCTAAGGGCCAAAATCTACAGGTAGGCACTTTGCAAAAAACAACTCTGTTTTCTTAAAAAAAAATTGATGCTTCCACGTTGCGTTTTGGGGCATTTCCTGTGGCGGGCGCTAGGCCTACCCACACAAGTGAGGTATCATTTTTATCGGGAGACTTGGGGGAACGCTGGGTGGAAGGAAATTTATGGCTCCTCTCTGATTCCAGAACTTTATGTCACCAAAATTTGAGGAAAATGTGTTTTTTTAGCCAAAGTTTGAGGTTTACAAAGGATTCTGGGTAACAGAACCTAGTCAGAGCCCCACAAGTCACCCCATCTTGGATTCCCCTAGGTCTCTAGTTTTCAAAAATGGACAGGTTTAGTAGGTTTCCCTAGGTGCCGGCTGAGCTAAGGGCCAAAATCTACAGGTAGGCACTTTGCAAAAAACCCCTCTGTTTTCTTAAAACAAATGTGATGGTTCCACGTTGCGTTTTGGGGCATTTCCTGTGGCGGGCGCTTGGCCTACCCACACAAGTGAGGTATCATTTTTATCGGGAGACTTAGGTGAACGCTGGGTGGAATGAAATTTGTGGCTCCTCTCTGATTCCAGAACTTTCTTTCACCAAAATGTGAGGAAAACGTGTTTTTTTAGCCAAATTTTGAGGTTTGCAAAGGATTCTGTGTAACAGAACCTGGTCAGAGCCCCACAAGTCACCCCATCTTGGATTCCCCTAGGTCTCTAGTTTTCAAAAATGCACAGGTTTGGTAGGTTTCCCTAGGTGCCGGCTGAGCTAGAGGCCAAAATCTACCGGTAGGCACTTTGCAAAAAACCCCTCTGTTTTCTTTCAAAAAATGTGATGTGTCCACGTTGCGTTTTGGGGCATTTCCTGTTGCGGGCGCTAGGCCTACCCACACAAGTGAGGTATCATTTTTATCGGGAGACTTGGGGGAACGCTGGGTGGAAGGAAATTTGTGGCTCCTCTCTGATTCCAGAACTTTCTGTCACCAAAATTTGAGGAAAATGTGTTTTTTTAGCCAAAGTTTGAGGTTTGCAAAGGATTCTGGGTAACAGAACCTAGTCAGAGCCCCACAAGTCACCCCATCTTGGATTTCCCCTAGGTCTCTAGTTTTCAAAAATGGACAGGTTTGGTAGGTTTCCCTAGGTGCCGGCTGAGCTAGATGCCAAAATCTACAGGTAGGCACTTTGCAAAAAACACCTCTGTTTTCTTAAAACAAATGTGATGGTTCCACGTTGCGTTTTGGGGCATTTCCTGTGGCGGGCGCTTGGCCTACCCACACAAGTGAGGTATCATTTTTATCGGGAGACTTAGGGGAACGCTGGGTGGAAGGAAATTTGTGGCTCCTCTCTGATTCCAGAACTTTCTTTCACCAAAATGTGAGGAAAACGTGTTTTTTTAGCCAAATTTTGAGGTTTGCAAAGGATTCTGTGTAACAGAACCTGGTCAGAGCCCCACAAGTCACCCCATCTTGGATTCCCCTAGGTCTCTAGTTTTCAAAACTGCACAGGTTTGGTAGGTTTCCCTAGGTGCCGGCTGAGCTAGAGGCCAAAATCTGCAGGTAGGCACTTTGCAAAAACCCCCTCTGTTTTCTATCAATAAATGTGATATGTCCACGTTGCGTTTTGGGGCATTTCCTGTTGCGGGCGCTAGGCCTACCCACACAAGTGAGGTATCATTTTTATCGGGAGACTTGGGGGAACGCTGGGTGGAAGGAAATTTGTGGTTCCTCTCTGATTCCAGAACTTTCTGTCACCAAAATTTGAGGAAAATGTGTTTTTTTAGCCAAAGTTTGAGGTTTGCAAAGGATTCTGGGTAACAGAACCTAGTCAGAGCCCCACAAGTCACCCCATCTTGGATTCCCCTAGGTCTCTAGTTTTCAAAAATGGACAGGTTTGGTAGGTTTCCCTAGGTGCCGGCTGAGCTAAGGGCCAAAATCTACAGGTAGGCACTTTGCAAAAAACCCCTCTGTTTTCTTAAAACAAATGTGATGGTTCCACGTTGCGTTTTGGGGCATTTCCTGTGGCGGGCGCTTGGCCTACCCACACAAGTGAGGTATCATTTTTATCGGGAGACTTAGGGGAACGCTGGGTGGAAGGAAATTTGTGGCTCCTCTCTGATTCCAGAACTTTCTTTCACCAAACGGTGAGGAAAACGTGTTTTTTTAGCCAAATTTTGAGGTTTGCAAAGGATTCTGTGTAACAGAACCTGGTCAGAGCCCCACAAGTCACCCCATCTTGGATTCCCCTAGGTCTCTAGTTTTCAAAAATGCACAGGTTTGGTAGGTTTCCCTAGGTGCCGGCTGAGCTAGAGGCCAAAATCTACTGGTAGGCACTTTGCAAAAAACCCCTCTGTTTTCTTTAAAAAAATGTGATGTGTCCACGTTGCGTTTTGGGGCATTTCCTGTTGCGGGCGCTAGGCCTACCCACACAAGTGAGGTATCATTTTTATCGGGAGACTTGGGGGAACGCTGGGTGGAAGGAAATTTGTGGCTCCTCTCTGATTCCAGAACTTTCTGTCACCAAAATTTGAGGAAAATGTGTTTTTTTAGCCAAAGTTTGAGGTTTGCAAAGGATTCTGGGTAACAGAACCTAGTCAGAGCCCCACAAGTCACCCCATCTTGGATTTCCCCTAGGTCTCTAGTTTTCAAAAATGGACAGGTTTGGTAGGTTTCCCTAGGTGCCGGCTGAGCTAGATGCCAAAATCTACAGGTAGGCACTTTGCAAAAAACACCTCTGTTTTCATAAAACAAATGTGATGGTTCCACGTTGCGTTTTGGGGCATTTCCTGTGGCGGGCGCTTGGCCTACCCACACAAGTGAGGTATCATTTTTATCGGGAGACTTAGGGGAACACTGGGTGGAAGGAAATTTGTGGCTCCTCTCTGATTCCAGAACTTTCTTTCACCAAAATGTGAGGAAAACGTGTTTTTTTAGCCAAATTTTGAGGTTTGCAAAGGATTCTGGGTAACAGAACCTGGTCAGAGCCCCACAAGTCACCCCATCTTGGATTCCCCTAGGTCTCTAGTTTTAAAAAAAGCACAGGTTTGGTAGGTTTCCCTAGGTGCCGGCTGAGCTAGAGGCCAAAATCTAGAGGTAGGCACTTTGCAAAAAAACCCTCTGTTTTCTTTAAAAAAATGTGATGTGTCCACGTTGCGTTTTGGGGCATTTCCTGTGGCGTGCACTGGGCCTACCCACACAAGTGAGGTATGATTTTTATCGGGAGACTTGGGGGAACGCTGGGTGGAAGGAAATTTGTGGCTCCTCTCTAATTCCCGAACTGTCTGTCACCAAAATGTGAGGAAAACGTGTTTTTTTAGCCAAATTTTGAGGTTTGCAAAGGATTCTGGGTAACAGAACCTGGTCAGAGCCCCACAAGTCACCCCATCTTGGATTCCCCTAGGTCTCTAGTTTTCAAAAATGCACAGGTGTGGTAGGTTTCCCTAGGTGCCGGCTGAGCTAAGGGCCAAAATCTACAGGTAGGCACTTTGCAAAAAACACCTCTGTTTTCTTTAAAAAAAATTGATGCTTCCACGTTGTGTTTTGGGGCATTTCCTGTGGCGGGCGCTAGGCCTACCCACACAAGTGAGGTATCATTTTTATCGGGAGACTTGGGGGAACGCTGGGTGGAAGGAAATTTATGGCTCCTCTCTGATTCCAGAACTTTATGTCACCAAAATTTGAGGAAAATGTGTTTTTTTAGCCAAAGTTTGAGGTTTACAAAGGATTCTGGGTAACAGAACCTAGTCAGAGCCCCACAAGTCACCCCATCTTGGATTCCCCTAGGTCTCTAGTTTTCAAAAATGGACAGGTTTAGTAGGTTTCCCTAGGTGCCGGCTGAGCTAAGGGCCAAAATCTACAGGTAGGCACTTTGCAAAAAACCCCTCTGTTTTCTTAAAACAAATGTGATGGTTCCACGTTGCGTTTTGGGGCATTTCCTGTGGCGGGCGCTTGGCCTACCCACACAAGTGAGGTATCATTTTTATCGGGAGACTTAGGGGAACGCTGGGTGGAAGGAAATTTGTGGCTCCTCTCTGATTCCAGAACTTTCTTTCACCAAAATGTGAGGAAAACGTGTTTTTTTAGCCAAATTTTGAGGTTTGCAAAGGATTCTGTGTAACAGAACCTGGTCAGAGCCCCACAAGTCACCCCATCTTGGATTCCCCTAGGTCTCTAGTTTTCAAAACTGCACAGGTTTGGTAGGTTTCCCTAGGTGCCGGCTGAGCTAGAGGCCAAAATCTACAGGTAGGCACTTTGCAAAAACCCCCTCTGTTTTCTATCAATAAATGTGATATGTCCACGTTGGGTTTTGGGGCATTTCCTGTTGCGGGCGCTAGGCCTACCCACACAAGTGAGGTATCATTTTTATCGGGAGACTTGGGGGAACGCTGGGTGGAAGGAAATTTGTGGTTCCTCTCTGATTCCAGAACTTTCTGTCACCAAAATTTGAGGAAAATGTGTTTTTTTAGCCAAAGTTTGAGGTTTGCAAAGGATTCTGGGTAACAGAACCTAGTCAGAGCCCCACAAGTCACCCCATCTTGGATTCCCCTAGGTCTCTAGTTTTCAAAAATGGACAGGTTTGGTAGGTTTCCCTAGGTGCCGGCTGAGCTAAGGGCCAAAATCTACAGGTAGGCACTTTGCAAAAAACCCCTCTGTTTTCTTAAAACAAATGTGATGGTTCCACGTTGCGTTTTGGGGCATTTCCTGTGGCGGGCGCTTGGCCTACCCACACAAGTGAGGTATCATTTTTATCGGGAGACTTAGGGGAACGCTGGGTGGAAGGAAATTTGTGGCTCCTCTCTGATTCCAGAACTTTCTTTCACCAAACGGTGAGGAAAACGTGTTTTTTTAGCCAAATTTTGAGGTTTGCAAAGGATTCTGTGTAACAGAACCTGGTCAGAGCCCCACAAGTCACCCCATCTTGGATTCCCCTAGGTCTCTAGTTTTCAAAAATGCACAGGTTTGGTAGGTTTCCCTAGGTGCCGGCTGAGCTAGAGGCCAAAATCTACTGGTAGGCACTTTGCAAAAAACCCCTCTGTTTTCTTTAAAAAAATGTGATGTGTCCACGTTGCGTTTTGGGGCATTTCCTGTTGCGGGCGCTAGGCCTACCCACACAAGTGAGGTATCATTTTTATCGGGAGACTTGGGGGAACGCTGGGTGGAAGGAAATTTGTGGCTCCTCTCTGATTCCAGAACTTTCTGTCACCAAAATTTGAGGAAAATGTGTTTTTTTAGCCAAAGTTTGAGGTTTGCAAAGGATTCTGGGTAACAGAACCTAGTCAGAGCCCCACAAGTCACCCCATCTTGGATTTCCCCTAGGTCTCTAGTTTTCAAAAATGGACAGGTTTGGTAGGTTTCCCTAGGTGCCGGCTGAGCTAGATGCCAAAATCTACAGGTAGGCACTTTGCAAAAAACACCTCTGTTTTCATAAAACAAATGTGATGGTTCCACGTTGCATTTTGGGGCATTTCCTGTGGCGGGCGCTTGGCCTACCCACACAAGTGAGGTATCATTTTTATCGGGAGACTTAGGGGAACACTGGGTGGAAGGAAATTTGTGGCTCCTCTCTGATTCCAGAACTTTCTTTCACCAAAATGTGAGGAAAACGTGTTTTTTTAGCCAAATTTTGAGGTTTGCAAAGGATTCTGGGTAACAGAACCTGGTCAGAGCCCCACAAGTCACCCCATCTTGGATTCCCCTAGGTCTCTAGTTTTAAAAAATGCACAGGTTTGGTAGGTTTCCCTAGGTGCCGGCTGAGCTAGAGGCCAAAATCTAGAGGTAGGCACTTTGCAAAAAAACCCTCTGTTTTCTTTCAAAAAATGTGATGTGTCCACGTTGCGTTTTGGGGCATTTCCTGTGGCGTGCACTAGGCCTACCCACACAAGTGAGGTATGATTTTTATCGGGAGACTTGGGGGAACGCTGGGTGGAAGGAAATTTGTGGCTCCTCTCTAATTCCCGAACTGTCTGTCACCAAAATGTGAGGAAAACGTGTTTTTTTAGCCAAATTTTGAGGTTTGCAAAGGATTCTGGGTAACAGAACCTGGTCAGAGCCCCACAAGTCACCCCATCTTGGATTCCCCTAGGTCTCTAGTTTTCAAAAATGCACAGGTGTGGTAGGTTTCCCTAGGTGCCGGCTGAGCTAAGGGCCAAAATCTACAGGTAGGCACTTTGCAAAAAACACCTCTGTTTTCTTAAAAAAAAATTGATGCTTCCACGTTGCGTTTTGGGGCATTTCCTGTGGCGGGCGCTAGGCCTACCCACACAAGTGAGGTATCATTTTTATCGGGAGACTTGGGGGAACGCTGGGTGGAAGGAAATTTATGGCTCCTCTCTGATTCCAGAACTTTATGTCACCAAAATTTGAGGAAAATGTGTTTTTTTAGCCAAAGTTTGAGGTTTACAAAGGATTCTGGGTAACAGAACCTAGTCAGAGCCCCACAAGTCACCCCATCTTGGATTCCCCTAGGTCTCTAGTTTTCAAAAATGGACAGGTTTAGTAGGTTTCCCTAGGTGCCGGCTGAGCTAAGGGCCAAAATCTACAGGTAGGCACTTTGCAAAAAACCCCTCTGTTTTCTTAAAACAAATGTGATGGTTCCACGTTGCGTTTTGGGGCATTTCCTGTGGCGGGCGCTTGGCCTACCCACACAAGTGAGGTATAATTTTTATCGGGAGACTTAGGGGAACGCTAGGTGGAAGGAAATTTGTGGCTCCTCTCGGATTCCAGAACTTTCTTTCACCAAAATGTGAGGAAAACGTGTTTTTTTAGCCAAATTTTGAGGTTTGCAAAGGATTCTGTGTAACAGAACCTGGTCAGAGCCCCACAAGTCACCCCATCTTGGATTCCCCTAGGTCTCTAGTTTTCAAAAATGCACAGGTTTGGTAGGTTTCCCTAGGTGCCGGCTGAGCTAGAGGCCAAAATCTACCGGTAGGCACTTTGCAAAAAACCCCTCTGATTTCTTTCAAAAAATTTGATGTGTCCACGTTGCGTTTTGGGGCATTTCCTGTTGCGGGCGCTAGGCCTACCCACACAAGTGAGGTATCATTTTTATCGGGAGACTTGGGGGAACGCTGGGTGGAAGGAAATTTGTGGCTCCTCTCTGATTCCAGAACTTTCTGTCACCAAAATTTGAGGAAAATGTGTTTTTTTAGCCAAAGTTTGAGGTTTGCAAAGGATTCTGGGTAACAGAACCTAGTCAGAGCCCCACAAGTCACCCCATCTTGGATTTCCCCTAGGTCTCTAGTTTTCCAAAATTTACAGGTTTGGTAGGTTTCCCTAGGTGCCGGCTGAGCTAGATGCCAAAATCTACAGGTAGGCACTTTGCAAAAAACACCTCTGTTTTCTTAAAACAAATGTGATGGTTCCACGTTGCGTTTTGGGGCATTTCCTGTGGCGGGCGCTTGGCCTACCCACACAAGTGAGGTATCATTTTTATCGGGAGACTTAGGTGAACGCTGGGTGGAATGAAATTTGTGGCTCCTCTCTGATTCCAGAACTTTCTTTCACCAAAATGTGAGGAAAACGTGTTTTTTTAGCCAAATTTTGAGGTTTGCAAAGGATTCTGTGTAACAGAACCTGGTCAGAGCCCCACAAGTCACCCCATCTTGGATTCCCCTAGGTCTCTAGTTTTCAAAAATGCACAGGTTTGGTAGGTTTCCCTAGGTGCCGGCTGAGCTAGAGGCCAAAATCTACCGGTAGGCACTTTGCAAAAAACCCCTCTGTTTTCTTTCAAAAAATGTGATGTGTCCACGTTGCGTTTTGGGGCATTTCCTGTTGCGGGCGCTAGGCCTACCCACACAAGTGAGGTATCATTTTTATCGGGAGACTTGGGGGAACGCTGGGTGGAAGGAAATTTGTGGCTCCTCTCTGATTCCAGAACTTTCTGTCACCAAAATTTGAGGAAAATGTGTTTTTTTAGCCAAAGTTTGAGGTTTGCAAAGGATTCTGGGTAACAGAACCTAGTCAGAGCCCCACAAGTCACCCCATCTTGGATTTCCCCTAGGTCTCTAGTTTTCAAAAATGGACAGGTTTGGTAGGTTTCCCTAGGTGCCGGCTGAGCTAGATGCCAAAATCTACAGGTAGGCACTTTGCAAAAAACACCTCTGTTTTCTTAAAACAAATGTGATGGTTCCACGTTGCGTTTTGGGGCATTTCCTGTTGCGGGCGCTAGGCCTACCCACACAAGTGAGGTATCATTTTTATCGGGAGACTTGGGGGAACGCTGGGTGGAAGGAAATTTGTGGTTCCTCTCTGATTCCAGAACTTTCTGTCACCAAAATTTGAGGAAAATGTGTTTTTTTAGCCAAAGTTTGAGGTTTGCAAAGGATTCTGGGTAACAGAACCTAGTCAGAGCCCCACAAGTCACCCCATCTTGGATTCCCCTAGGTCTCTAGTTTTCAAAAATGGACAGGTTTGGTAGGTTTCCCTAGGTGCCGGCTGAGCTAAGGGCCAAAATCTACAGGTAGGCACTTTGCAAAAAACCCCTCTGTTTTCTTAAAACAAATGTGATGGTTCCACGTTGCGTTTTGGGGCATTTCCTGTGGCGGGCGCTTGGCCTACCCACACAAGTGAGGTATCATTTTTATCGGGAGACTTAGGGAAACGCTGGGTGGAAGGAAATTTGTGGCTCCTCTCTGATTCCAGAACTTTCTTTCACCAAACGGTGAGGAAAACGTGTTTTTTTAGCCAAATTTTGAGGTTTGCAAAGGATTCTGTGTAACAGAACCTGGTCAGAGCCCCACAAGTCACCCCATCTTGGATTCCCCTAGGTCTCTAGTTTTCAAAAATGCACAGGTTTGGTAGGTTTCCCTAGGTGCCGGCTGAGCTAGAGGCCAAAATCTACTGGTAGGCACTTTGCAAAAAACCCCTCTGTTTTCTTTAAAAAAATGTGATGTGTCCACGTTGCGTTTTGGGGCATTTCCTGTTGCGGGCGCTAGGCCTACCCACACAAGTGAGGTATCATTTTTATCGGGAGACTTGGGGGAACGCTGGGTGGAAGGAAATTTGTGGCTCCTCTCTGATTCCAGAACTTTCTGTCACCAAAATTTGAGGAAAATGTGTTTTTTTAGCCAAAGTTTGAGGTTTGCAAAGGATTCTGGGTAACAGAACCTAGTCAGAGCCCCACAAGTCACCCCATCTTGGATTTCCCCTAGGTCTCTAGTTTTCAAAAATGGACAGGTTTGGTAGGTTTCCCTAGGTGCCGGCTGAGCTAGATGCCAAAATCTACAGGTAGGCACTTTGCAAAAAACACCTCTGTTTTCTTAAAACAAATGTGATGGTTCCACGTTGCGTTTTGGGGCATTTCCTGTGGCGGGCGCTTGGCCTACCCACACAAGTGAGGTATCATTTTTATCGGGAGACTTAGGGGAACACTGGGTGGAAGGAAATTTGTGGCTCCTCTCTGATTCCAGAACTTTCTTTCACCAAAATGTGAGGAAAACGTGTTTTTTTAGCCAAATTTTGAGGTTTGCAAAGGATTCTGGGTAACAGAACCTGGTCAGAGCCCCACAAGTCACCCCATCTTGGATTCCCCTAGGTCTCTAGTTTTAAAAAAAGCACAGGTTTGGTAGGTTTCCCTAGGTGCCGGCTGAGCTAGAGGCCAAAATCTAGAGGTAGGCACTTTGCAAAAAAACCCTCTGTTTTCTTTCAAAAAATGTGATGTGTCCACGTTGCGTTTTGGGGCATTTCCTGTGGCGTGCACTAGGCCTACCCACACAAGTGAGGTATGATTTTTATCGGGAGACTTGGGGGAACGCTGGGTGGAAGGAAATTTGTGGCTCCTCTCTAATTCCCGAACTGTCTGTCACCAAAATGTGAGGAAAACGTGTTTTTTTAGCCAAATTTTGAGGTTTGCAAAGGATTCTGGGTAACAGAACGTGGTCAGAGCCCCACAAGTCACCCCATCTTGGATTCCCCTAGGTCTCTAGTTTTCAAAAATGCACAGGTGTGGTACGTTTCCCTAGGTGCCGGCTGAGCTAAGGGCCAAAATCTACAGGTAGGCACTTTGCAAAAAACACCTCTGTTTTCTTAAAAAAAAATTGATGCTTCCACGTTGCGTTTTGGGGCATTTCCTGTGGCGGGCGCTAGGCCTACCCACACAAGTGAGGTATCATTTTTATCGGGAGACTTGGGGGAACGCTGGGTGGAAGGAAATTTATGGCTCCTCTCTGATTCCAGAACTTTATGTCACCAAAATTTGAGGAAAATGTGTTTTTTTAGCCAAAGTTTGAGGTTTACAAAGGATTCTGGGTAACAGAACCTAGTCAGAGCCCCACAAGTCACCCCATCTTGGATTCCCCTAGGTCTCTAGTTTTCAAAAATGGACAGGTTTAGTAGGTTTCCCTAGGTGCCGGCTGAGCTAAGGGCCAAAATCTACAGGTAGGCACTTTGCAAAAAAACCCTCTGTTTTCTTAAAACAAATGTGATGGTTCCACGTTGCGTTTTGGGGCATTTCCTGTGGCGGGCGCTTGGCCTACCCACACAAGTGAGGTATCATTTTTATCGGGAGACTTAGGGGAACGCTGGGTGGAAGGAAATTTGTGGCTCCTCTCGGATTCCAGAACTTTCTTTCACCAAAATGTGAGGAAAACGTGTTTTTTTAGCCAAATTTTGAGGTTTGCAAAGGATTCTGTGTAACAGAACCTGGTCAGAGCCCCACAAGTCACCCCATCTTGGATTCCCCTAGGTCTCTAGTTTTCAAAAATGCACAGGTTTGGTAGGTTTCCCTAGGTGCCGGCTGAGCTAGAGGCCAAAATCTACCGGTAGGCACTTTGCAAAAAACCCCTCTGATTTCTTTCAAAAAATTTGATGTGTCCACGTTGCGTTTTGGGGCATTTCCTGTTGCGGGCGCTAGGCCTACCCACACAAGTGAGGTATCATTTTTATCGGGAGACTTGGGGGAACGCTGGGTGGAAGGAAATTTGTGGCTCCTCTCTGATTCCAGAACTTTCTGTCACCAAAATTTGAGGAAAATGTGTTTTTTTAGCCAAAGTTTGAGGTTTGCAAAGGATTCTGGGTAACAGAACCTAGTCAGAGCCCCACAAGTCACCCCATCTTGGATTTCCCCTAGGTCTCTAGTTTTCCAAAATTTACAGGTTTGGTAGGTTTCCCTAGGTGCCGGCTGAGCTAGATGCCAAAATCTACAGGTAGGCACTTTGCAAAAAACACCTCTGTTTTCTTAAAACAAATGTGATGGTTCCACGTTGCGTTTTGGGGCATTTCCTGTGGCGGGCGCTTGGCCTACCCACACAAGTGAGGTATCATTTTTATCGGGAGACTTAGGGGAACACTGGGTGGAAGGAAATTTGTGGCTCCCCTCTGATTCCAGAACTTTCTTTCACCAAAATGTGAGGAAAACGTGTTTTTTTAGCCAAATTTTGAGGTTTGCAAAGGATTCTGGGTAACAGAACCTGGTCAGAGCCCCACAAGTCACCCCATCTTGGATTCCCCTAGGTCTCTAGTTTTAAAAAAAGCACAGGTTTGGTAGGTTTCCCTAGGTGCCGGCTGAGCTAGAGGCCAAAATCTACAGGTAGGCACTTTGCAAAAAAACCCTCTGTTTTCTTTCAAAAAATGTGATGTGTCCACGTTGCGTTTTGGGGCATTTCCTGTGGCGTGCACTAGGCCTACCCACACAAGTGAGGTATAATTTTTATCGGGAGACTTGGGGGAACGCTGGGTGGAAGGAAATTTGTGGCTCCTCTCTGATTCCCGAACTGTCTGTCACGAAAATGTGAGGAAAACGTGTTTTTTTAGCCAAATTTTGAGGTTTCCAAAGGATTCTGGGCAACAGAACCTGGTCAGAGCCCCACAAGTCACCCCATCTTGGATTCCCCTAGATCTCTAGTTTTCAAAAATGCACAGGTTTGGTAGGTTTACCTAGGTGCCGGCTGAGCTAGAGGCCAAAATCTACCGGTAGGCACTTTGCAAAAAAACCCTCTGTTTTCTTTCAAAAAATGTGATGTGTCCACGTTGCGTTTTGGGGCATTTCCTGTTGCGGGCGCTAGGCCTACCCACACAAGTGAGGTATCATTTTTATCGGGAGACTTGGGGGAACGCTGGGTGGAAGGAAATTTGTGGCTCCTCTCTGATTCCAGAACTTTCTGTCACCAAAATTTGAGGAAAATGTGTTTTTTTAGCCAAAGTTTGAGGTTTACAAAGGATTCTGGGTAACAGAACCTAGTCAGAGCCCCACAAGTCACCCCATCTTGGATTTCCCCTAGGTCTCTAGTTTTCCAAAATTTACAGGTTTGGTAGGTTTCCCTAGGTGCCGGCTGAGCTAGATGCCAAAATCTACAGGTAGGCACTTTGCAAAAAACACCTCTGTTTTCTTAAAACAAATGTGATGGTTCCACGTTGCGTTTTGGGGCATTTCCTGTGGCGGGCGCTTGGCCTACCCACACAAGTGAGGTATCATTTTTATCGGGAGACTTAGGGGAACACTGGGTGGAAGGAAATTTGTGGCTCCTCTCTGATTCCAGAACTTTCTTTCACCAAAATGTGAGGAAAACGTGTTTTTTTAGCCAAATTTTGAGGTTTGCAAAGGATTCTGGGTAACAGAACCTGGTCAGAGCCCCACAAGTCACCCCATCTTGGATTCCCCTAGGTCTCTAGTTTAAAAAAAACACAGGTTTGGTAGGTTTCCCTAGGTGCCGGCTGAGCTAGAGGCCAAAATCTACAGGTAGGCACTTTGCAAAAAAAACCCTCTGTTTTCTTTCAAAAAATGTGATGTGTCCACGTTGCGTTTTGGGGCATTTCCTGTGGCGTGCACTAGGCCTACCCACACAAGTGAGGTATAATTTTTATCGGGAGACTTGGGGGAACGCTGGGTGGAAGGAAATTTGTGGCTCCTCTCTGATTCCCGAACTGTCTGTCACCAAAATGTGAGGAAAACGTGTTTTTTTAGCCAAATTTTGAGGTTTGCAAAGGATTCTGGGCAACAGAACCTGGTCAGAGCCCCACAAGTCACCCCATCTTGGATTCCCCTAGGTCTCTAGTTTTCAAAAATGCACAGGTGTGGTAGGTTTCCCTAGGTGCCGGCTGAGCTAAGGGCCAAAATCTACAGGTAGGCACTTTGCAAAAAACACCTCTGTTTTCTTAAAAAAAATTTGATGCTTCCACGTTGCGTTTTGGGGCAGTTCCTGTGGCGGGCGCTAGGCCTACCCACACAAGTGAGGTATCATTTTTATCGGGAGACTTGGGGGAACGCTGGGTGGAAGGAAATTTATGGCTCCTCTCTGATTCCAGAACTTTATGTCACCAAAATTTGAGGAAAATGTGTTTTTTTAGCCAAAGTTTGAGGTTTACAAAGGATTCTGGGTAACAGAACCTAGTCAGAGCACCACAAGTCACCCCATCGTGGATTCCCCTAGGTCTCTAGTTTTCAAAAATGCACAGGTTTAGTAGGTTTCCCTAGGTGCCGGCTGACCTAAGGGCCAAAATCTACAGGTAGGCACTTTGCAAAAAACAACTCTGTTTTCTGAAAAAAAATTTGATGGTTCCATGTTGCGTTTTGGGGCATTTCCTGTGGCAGGCGCTAGGCCTACCCACACAAGTGAGGTATCATTTATATCGGGAGACTTAGGGGAACGCTGGGTGGAAGGAAATTTGTGGCTCCTCTCGGATTCCAGAACTTTCTTTCACCAAAATGTGAGGAAAACGTGTTTTTTTAGCCAAATTTTGAGGTTTGCAAAGGATTCTGTGTAACAGAACCTGGTCAGAGCCCCACAAGTCACCCCATCTTGGATTCCCCTAGGTCTCTAGTTTTCAAAAATGCACAGGTTTGGTAGGTTTCCCTAGGTGCCGGCTGAGCTAGAGGCCAAAATCTACCGGTAGGCACTTTGCAAAAAACCCCTCTGATTTCTTTCAAAAAATTTGATGTGTCCACGTTGCGTTTTGGGGCATTTCCTGTTGCGGGCGCTAGGCCTACCCACACAAGTGAGGTATCATTTTTATCGGGAGACTTGGGGGAACGCTGGGTGGAAGGAAATTTGTGGCTCCTCTCTGATTCCAGAACTTTCTGTCACCAAAATTTGAGGAAAATGTGTTTTTTTAGCCAAAGTTTGAGGTTTGCAAAGGATTCTGGGTAACAGAACCTAGTCAGAGCCCCACAAGTCACCCCATCTTGGATTTCCCCTAGGTCTCTAGTTTTCCAAAATTTACAGGTTTGGTAGGTTTCCCTAGGTGCCGGCTGAGCTAGATGCCAAAATCTACAGGTAGGCACTTTGCAAAAAACACCTCTGTTTTCTTAAAACAAATGTGATGGTTCCACGTTGCGTTTTGGGGCATTTCCTGTGGCGGGCGCTTGGCCTACCCACACAAGTGAGGTATCATTTTTATCGGGAGACTTAGGGGAACACTGGGTGGAAGGAAATTTGTGGCTCCCCTCTGATTCCAGAACTTTCTTTCACCAAAATGTGAGGAAAACGTGTTTTTTTAGCCAAATTTTGAGGTTTGCAAAGGATTCTGGGTAACAGAACCTGGTCAGAGCCCCACAAGTCACCCCATCTTGGATTCCCCTAGGTCTCTAGTTTAAAAAAAAGCACAGGTTTGGTAGGTTTCCCTAGGTGCCGGCTGAGCTAGAGGCCAAAATCTACAGGTAGGCACTTTGCAAAAAAACCCTCTGTTTTCTTTCAAAAAATGTGATGTGTCCACGTTGCGTTTTGGGGCATTTCCTGTGGCGTGCACTAGGCCTACCCACACAAGTGAGGTATAATTTTTATCGGGAGACTTGGGGGAACGCTGGGTGGAAGGAAATTTGTGGCTCCTCTCTGATTCCCGAACTGTCTGTCACGAAAATGTGAGGAAAACGTGTTTTTTTAGCCAAATTTTGAGGTTTCCAAAGGATTCTGGGCAACAGAACCTGGTCAGAGCCCCACAAGTCACCCCATCTTGGATTCCCCTAGATCTCTAGTTTTCAAAAATGCACAGGTTTGGTAGGTTTACCTAGGTGCCGGCTGAGCTAGAGGCCAAAATCTACCGGTAGGCACTTTGCAAAAAAACCCTCTGTTTTCTTTCAAAAAATGTGATGTGTCCACGTTGCGTTTTGGGGCATTTCCTGTTGCGGGCGCTAGGCCTACCCACACAAGTGAGGTATCATTTTTATCGGGAGACTTGGGGGAACGCTGGGTGGAAGGAAATTTGTGGCTCCTCTCTGATTCCAGAACTTTCTGTCACCAAAATTTGAGGAAAATGTGTTTTTTTAGCCAAAGTTTGAGGTTTACAAAGGATTCTGGGTAACAGAACCTAGTCAGAGCCCCACAAGTCACCCCATCTTGGATTTCCCCTAGGTCTCTAGTTTTCCAAAATTTACAGGTTTGGTAGGTTTCCCTAGGTGCCGGCTGAGCTAGATGCCAAAATCTACAGGTAGGCACTTTGCAAAAAACACCTCTGTTTTCTTAAAACAAATGTGATGGTTCCACGTTGCGTTTTGGGGCATTTCCTGTGGCGGGCGCTTGGCCTACCCACACAAGTGAGGTATCATTTTTATCGGGAGACTTAGGGGAACACTGGGTGGAAGGAAATTTGTGGCTCCTCTCTGATTCCAGAACTTTCTTTCACCAAAATGTGAGGAAAACGTGTTTTTTTAGCCAAATTTTGAGGTTTGCAAAGGATTCTGGGTAACAGAACCTGGTCAGAGCCCCACAAGTCACCCCATCTTGGATTCCCCTAGGTCTCTAGTTTAAAAAAAACACAGGTTTGGTAGGTTTCCCTAGGTGCCGGCTGAGCTAGAGGCCAAAATCTACAGGTAGGCACTTTGCAAAAAAACCCTCTGTTTTCTTTCAAAAAATGTGATGTGTCCACGTTGCGTTTTGGGGCATTTCCTGTGGCGTGCACTAGGCCTACCCACACAAGTGAGGTATAATTTTTATCGGGAGACTTGGGGGAACGCTGGGTGGAAGGAAATTTGTGGCTCCTCTCTGATTCCCGAACGGTCTGTCACCAAAATGTGAGGAAAACGTGTTTTTTTAGCCAAATTTTGAGGTTTGCAAAGGATTCTGGGCAACAGAACCTGGTCAGAGCCCCACGAGTCACCCCATCTTGGATTCCCCTAGGTCTCTAGTTTTCAAAAATGCACAGGTGTGGTAGGTTTCCCTAGGTGCCGGCTGAGCTAAGGGCCAAAATCTACAGGTAGGCACTTTGCAAAAAACACCTCTGTTTTCTTAAAAAAAATTTGATGCTTCCACGTTGCGTTTTGGGGCAGTTCCTGTGGCGGGCGCTAGGCCTACCCACACAAGTGAGGTATCATTTTTATCGGGAGACTTGGGGGAACGCTGGGTGGAAGGAAATTTATGGCTCCTCTCTGATTCCAGAACTTTATGTCACCAAAATTTGAGGAAAATGTGTTTTTTTAGCCAAAGTTTGAGGTTTACAAAGGATTCTGGGTAACAGAACCTAGTCAGAGCACCACAAGTCACCCCATCGTGGATTCCCCTAGGTCTCTAGTTTTCAAAAATGCACAGGTTTAGTAGGTTTCCCTAGGTGCCGGCTGACCTAAGGGCCAAAATCTACAGGTAGGCACTTTGCAAAAAACAACTCTGTTTTCTGAAAAAAAATTTGATGGTTCCATGTTGCGTTTTGGGGCATTTCCTGTGGCAGGCGCTAGGCCTACCCACACAAGTGAGGTATCATTTATATCGGGAGACTTAGGGGAACGCTGGGTGGAAGGAAATTTGTGGCTCCTCTCTGATTCCAGAACTTTCTGTCACCAAAATGTGAGGAAAACGTGTTTTTTAGCCAAATTTTGAGGTTTGCAAAGGATTCTGGGTAACAGAACCTGGTCAGAGCCCCACAAGTCACCCCTTCTTGGATTCCCCTAGGTCTCTAGTTTTCAAAAATGCACAGGTTTGGTAGGTTTCCCTAGGTGCCGGCTGAGCTAGATGCCAAAATCTACAGGTAGGCACTTTGCAAAAAAAACCTCTGTTTTCTTTCAAAAAATGTGTTGTGTCCACGTTGCGTTTTGGGGCATTTCCTGTTGCGGGCGCTAGGCCTACCCACACAAGTGAGGTATCATTTTTATCACGAGACTAGGTGGAACGCTGGGTGGAAGGAAATTTGTGGCTCCTCTCTGATTCCAGAACTTTCTGTCACCAAAATGTGAGGAAAACGTGTTTTCTTAGCCAAATTTTGAGGTTTGCAAAGGATTCTGGGCAACAGAACCTGGTCGGAGCCCCACAAGTCACCCCATCTTGGATTCCCCTAGGTCTCTAGTTTTAACAAATGCACAGGTGTGGTAGGTTTCCCTAGGTGCCGGCTGAGCTAAGGGCCAAAATCTACAGGTAGGCACTTTGCAAAAAACACCTCTGTTTTCTTTAAAAAAAATTGATGCTTCCACGTTGCGTTTTGGGGCATTTCCTGTGGCGGGCGCTTGGCCTACCCACACAAGTGAGGTATCATTTTTATCAGGAGACTTGGGGGAACGCTGGGTGGAAGGAAATTTGTGGCTCCTCTCTGATTCCAGAACTTTCTGTCACCAAAATGTGAGGAAAACGTGGTTTTTTTAGCCAAATTTTGAGGTTTGCAAAGGATTCTGGGTAACAGAACCTGGTCAGAGCCCCACAAGTCACCCCATCTTGGATTCCCCTAGGTCTCTAGTTTTAAAAAATGCACAGGTGTGGTAGGTTTCCCTAGGTGCCGGCTGAGCTAAAGGCCAAAATCTACAGGTAGGCACTTTGCAAAAAACCCCTCTGTTTTCTTTCAAAAAATGTGATGTGTCCACGTTGCGTTTTGGTGCATTTCCTGTGGCGTGCACTAGGCCTACCCACACAAGTGAGGTATAATTTTTATCGGGAGACTTGGGGGAACGCTGGGTGGAAGGAAATTTGTGGCTCCTCTCTGATTCCCGAACTGTCTGTCACCAAAATGTGAGGAAAACGTGTTTTTTTAGCCAAATTTTGAGGTTTGCAAAGGATTCTGGGTAACAAAACCTGGTCAGAGCCCCACAAGTCACCCCATCTTGGATTCCCCTAGGTCTCTAGTTTTCAAAAATGCACAGGTGTGGTAGGTTTCCCTAGGTGCCGGCTGAGCTAGAGGCCAAAATCTACAGGTAGGCACTTTGCCAAAACCCCCTCTGTTTTCTATCAATAAATGTGATATGTCCACATTGCGTTTTGGGGCATTTCCTGTTGCGGGCGCTAGGCCTACCCACACAAGTGAGGTATCATTTTTATCGGGAGACTTGGGGGAACGCTGGGTGGAAGGAAATTTGTGGTTCCTCTCTGATTCCAGAACTTTCTGTCACCAAAATTTGAGGAAAATGTGTTTTTTTAGCCAAAGTTTGAGGTTTGCAAAGGATTCTGGGTAACAGAACCTAGTCAGAGCCCCACAAGTCACCCCATCTTGGATTCCCCTAGGTCTCTAGTTTTCAAAAATGGACAGGTTTGGTAGGTTTCCCTAGGTGCCGGCTGAGCTAAGGGCCAAAATCTACAGGTAGGCACTTTGCAAAAAACCCCTCTGTTTTCTTAAAACAAATGTGATGGTTTCACGTTGCGTTTTGGGGCATTTCCTGTGGCGGGCGCTTGGCCTACCCACACAAGTGAGGTATCATTTTTATCGGGAGACTTAGGGGAACGCTTGGTGGAAGGAAATTTGTGGCTCCTCTCTGATTCCAGAACTTTCTTTCACCAAAATGTGAGGAAAACGTGTTGTTTTAGCCAAATTTTGAGGTTTGCAAAGGATTCTGTGTAACAGAACCTGGTCAGAGCCCCACAAGTCACCCCATCGTGGATTCCCCTAGGTCTCTAGTTTTCAAAAATGCACAGGTTTGGTAGGTTTCCCTAGGTGCCGGCTGAGCTAGAGGCCAAAATCTACTGGTAGGCACTTTGCAAAAAACCCCTCTGTTTTCTTTCAAAAAATGTGATGTGTCCACGTTGCGTTTTGGGGCATTTCCTGTTGCGGGCGCTAGGCCTACCCACACAAGTGAGGTATCATTTTTATCGGGAGACTTGGGGGAACGCTGGGTGGAAGGAAATTTGTGGCTCCTCTCTGATTCCAGAACTTTCTGTCACCAAAATTTGAGGAAAATGTGTTTTTTTAGCCAAAGTTTGAGGTTTGCAAAGGATTCTGGGTAACAGAACCTAGTCAGAGCCCCACAAGTCACCCCATCTTGGATTTCCCCTAGGTCTCTAGTTTTCAAAAATGGACAGGTTTGGTAGGTTTCCCTAGGTGCCGGCTGAGCTAGATGCCAAAATCTACAGGTAGGCACTTTGCAAAAAACACCTCTGTTTTCTTAAAACAAATGTGATGGTTCCACGTTGCGTTTTGGGGCATTTCCTGTGGCGGGCGCTTGGCCTACCCACACAAGTGAGGTATCATTTTTATCGGGAGACTTAGGGGAAAACTGGGTGGAAGGAAATTTGTGGCTCCTCTCTGATTCCAGAACTTTCTTTCACCAAAATGTGAGGAAAACGTGTTTTTTTAGCCAAATTTTGAGGTTTGCAAAGGATTCTGGGTAACAGAACCTGGTCAGAGCCCCACAAGTCACCCCATCTTGGATTCCCCTAGGTCTCTAGTTTTAAAAAAAGCACAGTTTTGGTAGGTTTCCCTAGGTGCCGGCTGAGCTAGAGGCCAAAATCTACAGGTAGGCACTTTGCAAAAAAACCCTCTGTTTTCTTAAAAAAATTTGATGTGTCCACGTTGCGTTTTGGGGCATTTCCTGTGGCGTGCACTAGGTCTACCAACACAAGTGAGGTATAATTTATTTCGGGAGACTTGGGGGAACGCTGGGTGGAAGGAAATTTGTGGCTCCTCTCTAATTCCCGAACTGTCTGTCACCAAAATGTGAGGAAAACGTGTTTTTTTAGCCAAATTTTGAGGTTTGCAAAGGATTCTGGGTAACAGAACCTGGTCAGAGCCCCACAAGTCACCCCATCTTGGATTCCCCTAGGTCTCTAGTTTTCAAAAATGCACAGGTGTGGTAGGTTTCCCTAGGTGCCGGCTGAGCTAAGGGCCAAAATCTACAGGTAGGTACTTTGCAAAAAACACCTCTGTTTTCTTAAAAAAAAATTGATGCTTCCACGTTGCGTTTTGGGGCATTTCCTGTGGCGGGCGCTAGGCCTACCCACACAAGTGAGGTATCATTTTTATCGGGAGACTTGGGGGAACGCTGGGTGGAAGGAAATTTATGGCTCCTCTCTGATTCCAGAACTTTATGTCACCAAAATTTGAGGAAAATGTGTTTTTTTAGCCAAAGTTTGAGGTTTACAAAGGATTCTGGGTAACAGAACCTAGTCAGAGCCCCACAAGTCACCCCATCTTGGATTCCCCTAGGTCTCTAGTTTTCAAAAATGGACAGGTTTAGTAGGTTTCCCTAGGTGCCGGCTGAGCTAAGGGCCAAAATCTACAGGTAGGCACTTTGCAAAAAACCCCTCTGTTTTCTTAAAACAAATGTGATGGTTCCACGTTGCGTTTTGGGGCATTTCCTGTGGCGGGCGCTTGGCCTACCCACACAAGTGAGGTATCATTTTTACCGGGAGACTTAGGGGAACGCTTGGTGGAAGGAAATTTGTGGCTCCTCTCTGATTCCAGAACTTTCTTTCACCAAAATGTGAGGAAAACGTGTTTTTTTAGCCAAATTTTGAGGTTTGCAAAGGATTCTGTGTAACAGAACCTGGTCAGAGCCCCACAAGTCACCCCATCGTGGATTCCCCTAGGTCTCTAGTTTTCAAAAATGCACAGGTTTGGTAGGTTTCCCTAGGTGCCGGCTGAGCTAGAGGCCAAAATCTACTGGTAGGCACTTTGCAAAAAACCCCTCTGTTTTCTTAAAACAAATGTGATGGTTCCACGTTGCGTTTTGGGGCATTTCCTGTTGCGGGCGCTAGGCCTACCCACACAAGTGAGGTATCATTTTTATCGGGAGACTTGGGGGAACGCTGGGTGGAAGGAAATTTGTGGCTCCTCTCTGATTCCAGAACTTTCTGTCACCAAAATTTGAGGAAAATGTGTTTTTTTAGCCAAAGTTTGAGGTTTGCAAAGGATTCTGGGTAACAGAACCTAGTCAGAGCCCCACAAGTCACCCCATCTTGGATTTCCCCTAGGTCTCTAGTTTTCAAAAATGGACAGGTTTGGTAGGTTTCCCTAGGTGCCGGCTGAGCTAGATGCCAAAATCTACAGGTAGGCACTTTGCAAAAAACACCTCTGTTTTCTTAAAACAAATGTGATGGTTCCACGTTGCGTTTTGGGGCATTTCCTGTGGCGGGCGCTTGGCCTACCCACACAAGTGAGGTATCATTTTTATCGGGAGACTTAGGGGAACACTGGGTGGAAGGAAATTTGTGGCTCCTCTCTGATTCCAGAACTTTCTTTCACCAAAATGTGAGGAAAACGTGTTTTTTTAGCCAAATTTTGAGGTTTGCAAAGGATTCTGGGTAACAGAACCTGGTCAGAGCCCCACAAGTCACCCCATCTTGGATTCCCCTAGGTCTCTAGTTTTAAAAAAAGCACAGTTTTGGTAGGTTTCCCTAGGTGCCGGCTGAGCTAGAGGCCAAAATCTACAGGTAGGCACTTTGCAAAAAAACCCTCTGTTTTCTTAAAAAAATGTGATGTGTCCACGTTGCGTTTTGGGGCATTTCCTGTGGCGTGCACTAGGTCTACCCACACAAGTGAGGTATAATTTTTATCGGGAGACTTGGGGGAACGCTGGGTGGAAGGAAATTTGTGGCTCCTCTCTAATTCCCGAACTGTCTGTCATCAAAATGTGAGGAAAACGTGTTTTTTTAGCCAAATTTTGAGGTTTGCAAAGGATTCTGGGTAACAGAACCTGGTCAGAGCCCCACAAGTCACCCCATCTTGGATTCCCCTAGGTCTCTAGTTTTAAAAAATGCACAGGTGTGGTAGGTTTCCCTAGGTGCCGGCTGAGCTAAGGGCCAAAATCTACAGGTAGGCACTTTGCAAAAAACACCTCTGTTTTCTTAAAAAAAAAATGATGCTTCCACGTTGCGTTTTGGGGCATTTCCTGTGGCGGGCGCTAGGCCTACCCACACAAGTGAGGTATCATTTTTATCGGGAGACTTGGGGGAACGCTGGGTGGAAGGAAATTTATGGCTCCTCTCTGATTCCAGAACTTTATGTCACCAAAATTTGAGGAAAATGTGTTTTTTTAGCCAAAGTTTGAGGTTTACAAAGGATTCTGGGTAACAGAACCTAGTCAGAGCCCCACAAGTCACCCCATCTTGGATTCCCCTAGGTCTCTAGTTTTCAAAAATGGACAGCTTTAGTAGGTTTCCCTAGGTGCCGGCTGAGCTAAGGGCCAAAATCTACAGGTAGGCACTTTGCAAAAAACCCCTCTGTTTTCTTAAAACAAATGTGATGGTTCCACGTTGCGTTTTGGGGCATTTCCTGTGGCGGGCGCTTGGCCTACCCACACAAGTGAGGTATCATTTTTATCGGGAGACTTAGGTGAACGCTGGGTGGAAGGAAATTTGTGGCTCCTCTCTGATTCCAGAACTTTCTTTCACCAAAATGTGAGGAAAACGTGTTTTTTTAGCCAAATTTTGAGGTTTGCAAAGGATTCTGTGTAACAGAACCTGGTCAGAGCCCCACAAGTCACCCCATCTTGGATTCCCCTAGGTCTCTAGTTTTCAAAAATGCACAGGTTTGGTAGGTTTCCCTAGGTGCCGGCTGAGCTAGAGGCCAAAATCTACCGGTAGGCACTTTGCAAAAAACCCCTCTGTTTTCTTTCAAAAAATGTGATGTGTCCACGTTGCGTTTTGGGGCATTGCCTGTTGCGGGCGCTAGGCCTACCCACACAAGTGAGGTATCATTTTTATCGGGAGACTTGGGGGAACGCTGGGTGGAAGGAAATTTGTGGCTCCTCTCTGATTCCAAAACTTTCTGTCACCAAAATTTGAGGAAAATGTGTTTTTTTAGCCAAAGTTTGAGGTTTGCAAAGGATTCTGGGTAACAGAACCTAGTCAGAGCCCCACAAGTCACCCCATCTTGGATTTCCCATAGGTCTCTAGTTTTCAAAAATGGACAGGTTTGGTAGGTTTCCCTAGGTGCCGGCTGAGCTAGATGCCAAAATCTACAGGTAGGCACTTTGCAAAAAACACCTCTGTTTTCTTAAAACAAATGTGATGGTTCCACGTTGCGTTTTGGGGCATTTCCTGTTGCGGGCGCTAGGCCTACCCACACAAGTGAGGTATCATTTTTATCGGGAGACTTGGGGGAACGCTGGGTGGAAGGAAATTTGTGGCTCCTCTCTGATTCCAAAACTTTCTGTCACCAAAATTTGAGGAAAATGTGTTTTTTTAGCCAAAGTTTGAGGTTTGCAAAGGATTCTGGGTAACAGAACCTAGTCAGAGCCCCACAAGTCACCCCATCTTGGATTTCCCATAGGTCTCTAGTTTTCAAAAATGGACAGGTTTGGTAGGTTTCCCTAGGTGCCGGCTGAGCTAGATGCCAAAATCTACAGGTAGGCACTTTGCAAAAAACACCTCTGTTTTCTTAAAACAAATGTGATGGTTCCACGTTGCGTTTTGGGGCATTTCCTGTGGCGGGCGCTTGGCCTACCCACACAAGTGAGGTATCATTTTTATCGGGAGACTTAGGGGAACACTGGGTGGAAGGAAATTTGTGGCTCCTCTCTGATTCCAGAACTTTCTTTCACCAAAATGTGAGGAAAACGTGTTTTTTTAGCCAAATTTTGAGGTTTGCAAAGGATTCTGGGTAACAGAACCTGGTCAGAGCCCCACAAGTCACCCCATCTTGGATTCCCCTAGGTCTCTAGTTTTAAAAAAAGCACAGGTTTGGTAGGTTTCCCTAGGTGCCGGCTGAGCTAGAGGCCAAAATCTACAGGTAGGCACTTTGCAAAAAAACCCTCTGTTTTCTTTCAAAAAATGTGATGTGTCCACGTTGCGTTTTGGGGCATTTCCTGTGGCGTGCACTAGGCCTACCCACACAAGTGAGGTATAATTTTTATCGGAAGACTTGGGGGAACGCTGGGTGGAAGGAAATTTGTGGCTCCTCTCTGATTCCCGAACTGTCTGTCACCAAAATGTGAGGAAAACGTGTTTTTTTAGCCAAATTTTGAGGTTTGCAAAGAATTCTGGGCAACAGAACCTGGTCAGAGCCCCGCAAGTCACCCCATCTTGGATTCCCCTAGGTCTCTAGTTTTCAAAAATGCACAGGTGTGGTAGGTTTCCCTAGGTGCCGGCTGAGCTAAGGGCCAAAATCTACAGGTAGGCACTTTGCAAAAAACACCTCTGTTTTCTTAAAAAAAATTTGATGCTTCCACGTTGCGTTTTGGGGCATTTCCTGTGGCGGGCGCTAGGCCTACCCACACAAGTGAGGTATCATTTTTATCGGGAGACTTGGGGGAACGCTGGGTGGAAGGAAATTTATGGCTCCTCTCTGATTCCAGAACTTTATGTCACCAAAATTTGAGGAAAATGTGTTTTTTTAGCCAAAGTTTGAGGTTTACAAAGGATTCTGGGTAACAGAACCTAGTCAGAGCACCACAAGTCACCCCATCTTGGATTCCCCTAGGTCTCTAGTTTTCAAAAATGCACAGGTTTAGTAGGTTTCCCTAGGTGCCGGCTGAGCTAAGGGCCAAAATCTACAGGTAGGCACTTTGCAAAAAACAACTCTGTTTTCTTAAAAAAAATTTGATGGTTCCACGTTGCATTTTGGGGCATTTCCTGTGGCAGGCGCTAGGCCTACCCACACAAGTGAGGTATCATTTATATCGGGAGACTTAGGGGAACGCTGGGTGGAAGGAAATTTGTGGCTCCTCTCTGATTCCAGAACTTTCTGTCACCAAAATGTGAGGAAAACGTGTTTTTTTAGCCAAATTTTGAGGTTTGCAAAGGATTCTGGGTAACAGAACCTGTCCAGAGCCCCACAAGTCACCCCTTCTTGGATTCCCCTAGGTCTCTAGTTTTAAAAAATGCACAGGTTTGGTAGGTTTCCCTAGGTGCCGGCTGAGCTAGATGCCAAAATCTACCGGTAGGCACTTTGCAAAAAACCCCTCTGTTTTCTTTCAAAAAATGTGATGTGTCCACGTTGCGTTTTGGGGCATTGCCTGTTGCGGGCGCTAGGCCTACCCACACAAGTGAGGTATCATTTTTATCGGGAGACTTGGGGGAACGCTGGGTGGAAGGAAATTTGTGGCTCCTCTCTGATTCCAAAACTTTCTGTCACCAAAATTTGAGGAAAATGTGTTTTTTTAGCCAAAGTTTGAGGTTTGCAAAGGATTCTGGGTAACAGAACCTAGTCAGAGCCCCACAAGTCACCCCATCTTGGATTTCCCATAGGTCTCTAGTTTTCAAAAATGGACAGGTTTGGTAGGTTTCCCTAGGTGCCGGCTGAGCTAGATGCCAAAATCTACAGGTAGGCACTTTGCAAAAAACACCTCTGTTTTCTTAAAACAAATGTGATGGTTCCACGTTGCGTTTTGGGGCATTTCCTGTGGCGGGCGCTTGGCCTACCCACACAAGTGAGGTATCATTTTTATCGGGAGACTTAGGGGAACACTGGGTGGAAGGAAATTTGTGGCTCCTCTCTGATTCCAGAACTTTCTTTCACCAAAATGTGAGGAAAACGTGTTTTTTTAGCCAAATTTTGAGGTTTGCAAAGGATTCTGGGTAACAGAACCTGGTCAGAGCCCCACAAGTCACCCCATCTTGGATTCCCCTAGGTCTCTAGTTTTAAAAAAAGCACAGGTTTGGTAGGTTTCCCTAGGTGCCGGCTGAGCTAGAGGCCAAAATCTACAGGTAGGCACTTTGCAAAAAAACCCTCTGTTTTCTTTCAAAAAATGTGATGTGTCCACGTTGCGTTTTGGGGCATTTCCTGTGGCGTGCACTAGGCCTACCCACACAAGTGAGGTATAATTTTTATCGGGAGACTTGGGGGAACGCTGGGTGGAAGGAAATTTGTGGCTCCTCTCTGATTCCCGAACTGTCTGTCACCAAAATGTGAGGAAAACGTGTTTTTTTAGCCAAATTTTGAGGTTTGCAAAGGATTCTGGGCAACAGAACCTGGTCAGAGCCCCGCAAGTCACCCCATCTTGGATTCCCCTAGGTCTCTAGTTTTCAAAAATGCACAGGTGTGGTAGGTTTCCCTAGGTGCCGGCTGAGCTAAGGGCCAAAATCTACAGGTAGGCACTTTGCAAAAAACACCTCTGTTTTCTTAAAAAAAATTTGATGCTTCCACGTTGCGTTTTGGGGCATTTCCTGTGGCGGGCGCTAGGCCTACCCACACAAGTGAGGTATCATTTTTATCGGGAGACTTGGGGGAACGCTGGGTGGAAGGAAATTTATGGCTCCTCTCTGATTCCAGAACTTTATGTCACCAAAATTTGAGGAAAATGTGTTTTTTTAGCCAAAGTTTGAGGTTTACAAAGGATTCTGGGTAACAGAACCTAGTCAGAGCACCACAAGTCACCCCATCTTGGATTCCCCTAGGTCTCTAGTTTTCAAAAATGCACAGGTTTAGTAGGTTTCCCTAGGTGCCGGCTGAGCTAAGGGCCAAAATCTACAGGTAGGCACTTTGCAAAAAACAACTCTGTTTTCTTAAAAAAAATTTGATGGTTCCACGTTGCATTTTGGGGCATTTCCTGTGGCAGGCGCTAGGCCTACCCACACAAGTGAGGTATCATTTATATCGGGAGACTTAGGGGAACGCTGGGTGGAAGGAAATTTGTGGCTCCTCTCTGATTCCAGAACTTTCTGTCACCAAAATGTGAGGAAAACGTGTTTTTTTAGCCAAATTTTGAGGTTTGCAAAGGATTCTGGGTAACAGAACCTGTCCAGAGCCCCACAAGTCACCCCTTCTTGGATTCCCCTAGGTCTCTAGTTTTAAAAAATGCACAGGTTTGGTAGGTTTCCCTAGGTGCCGGCTGAGCTAGATGCCAAAATCTACAGGTAGGCACTTTGCAAAAAAAACCTCTGTTTTCTTTCAAAAAATGTGTTGTGTCCACGTTGCGTTTTGGGGCATTTCCTGTTGCGGGCGCTAGGCCTACCCACACAAGTGAGGTATCATTTTTATCACGAGACTAGGTGGAACGCTGGGTGGAAGGAAATTTGTGGCTCCTCTCAGATTCCAGAACTTTCTGTCACCAAAATGTGAGGAAAACGTGTTTTCTTAGCCACATTTTTAGGTTTGCAAAGGATTCTGGGTAACAGAACCTGGTCAGAGCCCCACAAGTCACCCCATCTTGGATTCCCCTAGGTCTCTAGTTTTAAAAAATGCACAGGTGTGGTAGGTTTCCCTAGGTGCCGGATGAGCTAAAGGCCAAAATCTACAGGTAGGCACTTTGCAAAAAACCCCTCTGTTTTCTTTCAAAAAATGTGATGTGTCCACGTTGCGTTTTGGTGCATTTCCTGTGGCGTGCACTAGGCCTACCCACACAAGTGAGGTATAATTTTTATCGGGAGACTTGGGGGAACGCTGGGTGGAAGGAAATTTGTGGCTCCTCTCTGATTCCCGAACTGTCTGTCACCAAAATGTGAGGAAAACGTGTTTTTTTAGCCACATTTTGATGTTTGCAAAGGATTCTGGTTAACAGAACCTGGTCAGAGCCCCACAAGTCACCCCATCTTGGATTCCCCTAGGTCTCTAGTTTTCAAAAATGCACAGGTGTGGTAGGTTTCCCTAGGTGCCGGCTGAGCTAGAGGCCAAAATCTACAGGTAGGCACTTTGCAAAAAACACCTCTGTTTTCTTAAAACAAATGTGATGGTTCCACGTTGCGTTTTGGGGCATTTCCTGTGGCGGGCGCTTGGCCTACCCACACAAGTGAGGTATCATTTTTATCGGGAGAATTAGGGGAACACTGGGTGGAAGGAAATTTGTGGCTCCTCTCTGATTCCAGAACTTTCTTTCACCAAAATGTGAGGAAAACGTGTTTTTTTAGCCAAATTTTGAGGTTTGCAAAGGATTCTGGGTAACAGAACCTGGTCAGAGCCCCACAAGTCACCCCATCTTGGATTCCCCTAGGTCTCTAGTTTTAAAAAAAGCACAGGTTTGGTAGGTTTCCCTAGGTGCCGGCTGAGCTAGAGGCCAAAATCTACAGGTAGGCACTTTGCAAAAAAACCCTCTGTTTTCTTTCAAAAAATGTGATGTGTCCACGTTGCGTTTTGGGGAATTTCCTGTGGCGTGCACTAGGCCTACCCACACAAGTGAGGTATAATTTTTATCGGGAGACTTGGGGGAACGCTGGGTGGAAGGAAATTTGTGGCTCCTCTCTGATTCCCGAACTGTCTGTCACCAAAATGTGAGGAAAACGTGTTTTTTTAGCCAAATTTTGAGGTTTGCAAAGGATTCTGGGCAACAGAACCTGGTCAGAGCCCCGCAAGTCACCCCATCTTGGATTCCCCTAGGTCTCTAGTTTTCAAAAATGCACAGGTGTGGTAGGTTTCCCTAGGTGCCGGCTGAGCTAAGGGCCAAAATCTACAGGTAGGCACTTTGCAAAAAACACCTCTGTTTTCTTAAAAAAAATTTGATGCTTCCACGTTGCGTTTTGGGGCATTTCCTGTGGCGGGCGCTAGGCCTACCCACACAAGTGAGGTATCATTTTTATCGGGAGACTTGGGGGAACGCTGGGTGGAAGGAAATTTATGGCTCCTCTCTGATTCCAGAACTTTATGTCACCAAAATTTGAGGAAAATGTGTTTTTTTAGCCAAAGTTTGAGGTTTACAAAGGATTCTGGGTAACAGAACCTAGTCAGAGCACCACAAGTCACCCCATCTTGGATTCCCCTAGGTCTCTAGTTTTCAAAAATGCACAGGTTTAGTAGGTTTCCCTAGGTGCCGGCTGAGCTAAGGGCCAAAATCTACAGGTAGGCACTTTGCAAAAAACAACTCTGTTTTCTTAAAAAAAATTTGATGGTTCCACGTTGCATTTTGGGGCATTTCCTGTGGCAGGCGCTAGGCCTACCCACACAAGTGAGGTATCATTTATATCGGGAGACTTAGGGGAACGCTGGGTGGAAGGAAATTTGTGGCTCCTCTCTGATTCCAGAACTTTCTGTCACCAAAATGTGAGGAAAACGTGTTTTTTTAGCCAAATTTTGAGGTTTGCAAAGGATTCTGGGTAACAGAACCTGTCCAGAGCCCCACAAGTCACCCCTTCTTGGATTCCCCTAGGTCTCTAGTTTTAAAAAATGCACAGGTTTGGTAGGTTTCCCTAGGTGCCGGCTGAGCTAGATGCCAAAATCTACAGGTAGGCACTTTGCAAAAAAAACCTCTGTTTTCTTTCAAAAAATGTGTTGTGTCCACGTTGCGTTTTGGGGCATTTCCTGTTGCGGGCGCTAGGCCTACCCACACAAGTGAGGTATCATTTTTATCACGAGACTAGGTGGAACGCTGGGTGGAAGGAAATTTGTGGCTCCTCTCAGATTCCAGAACTTTCTGTCACCAAAATGTGAGGAAAACGTGTTTTCTTAGCCACATTTTTAGGTTTGCAAAGGATTCTGGGTAACAGAACCTGGTCAGAGCCCCACAAGTCACCCCATCTTGGATTCCCCTAGGTCTCTAGTTTTAAAAAATGCACAGGTGTGGTAGGTTTCCCTAGGTGCCGGATGAGCTAAAGGCCAAAATCTACAGGTAGGCACTTTGCAAAAAACCCCTCTGTTTTCTTTCAAAAAATGTGATGTGTCCACGTTGCGTTTTGGTGCATTTCCTGTGGCGTGCACTAGGCCTACCCACACAAGTGAGGTATAATTTTTATCGGGAGACTTGGGGGAACGCTGGGTGGAAGGAAATTTGTGGCTCCTCTCTGATTCCCGAACTGTCTGTCACCAAAATGTGAGGAAAACGTGTTTTTTTAGCCACATTTTGATGTTTGCAAAGGATTCTGGTTAACAGAACCTGGTCAGAGCCCCACAAGTCACCCCATCTTGGATTCCCCTAGGTCTCTAGTTTTCAAAAATGCACAGGTTTGGTAGGTTTCCCTAGGTGCCGGCTGAGCTAGAGGCCAAAATCTACAGGTAGGCACTTTGCAAAAACCCCCTCTGTTTTCTATCAATAAATGTGATATGTCCACGTTGCGTTTTGGGGCATTTCCTGTTGCGGGCGCTAGGCCTACCCACACAAGTGAGGTATCATTTTTATCGGGAGACTTGGGGGAACGCTGGGTGGAAGGAAATTTGTGGTTCCTCTCTGATTCCAGAACTTTCTGTCACCAAAATTTGAGGAAAATGTGTTTTTTTAGCCAAAGTTTGAGGTTTGCAAAGGATTCTGGGTAACAGAACCTAGTCAGAGCCCCACAAGTCACCACATCTTGGATTCCGCTAGGTCTCTAGTTTTAAAAAATGGACAGGTTTGGTCGGTTTCCCTAGGTGCCGGCTGAGCTAAGGGCCAAAATCTACAGGTAGGCACTTTGCAAAAAACCCCTCTGTTTTCTTAAAACAAATGTGATGGTTCCACGTTGCGTTTTGGGGCATTTCCTGTGGCGGGCGCTTGGCCTACCCACACAAGTGAGGTATCATTTTTATCGGGAGACTTAGGTGAACGCTGGGTGGAAGGAAATTTGTGGCTCCTCTCGGATTCCTGAACTTTCTGTCACCAAAATGTGAGGAAAACGTGTTTTTTTTAGCCAAATTTTGAGGTTTGCAAAGGATTCTGGGTAACAGAACCTGGTCAGAGCCCCACAAGTCACCCCATCTTGGATTCCCCTAGGTCTCTAGTTTTAAAAAATGCACAGGTGTGGTAGGTTTCCCTAGGTGCCGGCTGAGCTAAAGGCCAAAATCTACAGGTAGGCACTTTGCAAAAAACCCCTCTGTTTTCTTTCAAAAAATGTGATGTGTCCACGTTGCGTTTTGGTGCATTTCCTGTGGCGTGCACTAGGCCTACCCACACAAGTGAGGTATAATTTTTATCGGGTGACTTGGGGGAACGCTGGGTGGAAGGAAATTTGTGGCTCCTCTCTGATTCCCGAACTGTCTGTCACCAAAATGTGAGGAAAACATGTTTTTTTAGCCAAATTTTGAGGTTTGCAAAGGATTCTGGGTAACAGAACCTGGTCAGAGCCCCACAAGTCACCCCATCTTGGATTCCCCTAGGTCTCTAGTTTTCAAAAATGCACAGGTGTGGTAGGTTTCCCTAGGTGCCGGCTGAGCTAGAGGCCAAAATCTACAGGTAGGCACTTTGCAAAAACCCCCTCTGTTTTCTATCAATAAATGTGATATGTCCACGTTGCGTTTTGGGGCATTTCCTGTTGCGGGCGCTAGGCCTACCCACACAAGTGAGGTATCATTTTTATCGGGAGACTTGGGGGAACGCTGGGTGGAAGGAAATTTGTGGTTCCTCTCTGATTCCAGAACTTTCTGTCACCAAAATTTGAGGAAAATGTGTTTTTTTAGCCAAAGTTTGAGGTTTGCAAAGGATTCTGGGTAACAGAACCTAGTCAGAGCCCCACAAGTCACCCCATCTTGGATTCCCCTAGGTCTCTAGTTTTCAAAAATGGACAGGTTTGGTAGGTTTCCCTAGGTGCCGGCTGAGCTAAAGGCCAAAATCTACAGGTAGGCACTTTGCAAAAAACCCCTCTGTTTTCTTAAAACAAATGTGATGGTTCCACGTTGCGTTTTGGGGCATTTCCTGTGGCGGGCGCTTGGCCTACCCACACAAGTGAGGTATCATTTTTATCGGGAGACTTAGGGGAACGCTGGGTGGAAGGAAATTTGTGGCTCCTCTCTGATTCCAGAACTTTCTTTCACCAAAATGTGAGGAAAACGTGTTTTTTTAGCCAAATTTTGAGGTTTGCAAAGGATTCTGTGTAACAGAACCTGGTCAGAGCCCCACAAGTCACCCCATCTTGGATTCCCCTAGGTCTCTAGTTTTCAAAAATGCACAGGTTTGGTAGGTTTCCCTAGGTGCCGGCTGAGCTAGAGGCCAAAATCTACCGGTAGGCACTTTGCAAAAAACCCCTCTGTTTTCTTTCAAAAAATGTGATGTGTCCACGTTGCGTTTTGGGGCATTTCCTGTTGCGGGCGCTAGGCCTACCCACACAAGTGAGGTATCATTTTTATCGGGAGACTTGGGGGAACGCTGGGTGGAAGGAAATTTGTGGCTCCTCTCTGATTCCAGAACTTTCTGTCACCAAAATTTGAGGAAAATGTGTTTTTTTAGCCAAAGTTTGAGGTTTGCAAAGGATTCTGGGTAACAGAACCTAGTCAGAGCCCCACAAGTCACCCCATCTTGGATTTCCCCTAGGTCTCTAGTTTTCAAAAATGGACAGGTTTGGTAGGTTTCCCTAGGTGCCGGCTGAGCTAGATGCCAAAATCTACAGGTAGGCACTTTGCAAAAAACACCTCTGTTTTCTTAAAACAAATGTGATGGTTCCACGTTGCGTTTTGGGGCATTTCCTGTGGCGTGCACTAGGCCTACCCACACAAGTGAGGTATAATTTTTATCGGGAGACTTGGGGGAACGCTGGGTGGAAGGAAATTTGTGGCTCCTCTCTGATTCCCGAACTGTCTGTCACCAAAATGTGAGGAAAACGTGTTTTTTTAGCCACATTTTGAGGTTTGCAAAGGATTCTGGGTAACAGAACCTGGTCAGAGCCCCACAAGTCACCCCATCTTGGATTCCCCTAGGTCTCTAGTTTTCAAAAATGCACAGGTGTGGTAGGTTTCCCTAGGTGCCGGCTGAGCTAGAGGCCAAAATCTACAGGTAGGCACTTTGCAAAAACCCCCTCTGTTTTCTATCAATAAATGTGATATGTCCACGTTGCGTTTTGGGGCATTTCCTGTTGCGGGCGCTAGGCCTACCCACACAAGTGAGGTATCATTTTTATCGGGAGACTTGGGGGAACGCTGGGTGGAAGGAAATTTGTGGTTCCTCTCTGATTCCAGAACTTTCTGTCATCAAAATGTGAGGAAAACGTGTTTTTTTTAGCCAAATTTTGAGGTTTGCAAAGGATTCTGGGTAACAGAACCTGGTCAGAGCCCCACAAGTCACCCCATCTTGGATTCCCCTAGGTCTCTAGTTTTAAAAAATGCACAGGTGTGGTAGGTTTCCCTAGGTGCCGGCTGAGCTAAGGGCCAAAATCTACAGGTAGGCACTTTGCAAAAAACCACTCTGTTTTCTTAAAACAAATGTGATGGTTCCACGTTGCGTTTTGGGGCATTTCCTGTGGCGTGCACTAGGCCTACCCACACAAGTGAGGTATCATTTTTATCGGGAGACTTAGGGGAACGCTGGGTGGAAGGAAATTTGTGGCTCCTCTCTGATTCCAGAACTTTCTGTCATCAAAATGTGAGGAAAACGTGTTTTTTTTAGCCAAATTTTGAGGTTTGCAAAGGATTCTGGGTAACAGAACCTGGTCAGAGCCCCACAAGTCACCCCATCTTGGATTCCCCTAGGTCTCTAGTTTTAAAAAATGCACAGGTGTGGTAGGTTTCCCTAGGTGCCGGCTGAGCTAAAGGCCAAAATCTACAGGTAGGCACTTTGCAAAAAAACCCTCTGTTTTCTTTCAAAAAATGTGATGTGTCCACGTTGCGTTTTGGTGCATTTCCTGTGGCGTGCACTAGGCCTACCCACACAAGTGAGGTATAATTTTTATCGGGAGACTTGGGGGAACGCTGGGTGGAAGGAAATTTGTGGCTCCTCTCTGATTCCCGAACTGTCTGTCACCAAAATGTGAGGAAAACGTGTTTTTTTAGCCACATTTTGAGGTTTGCAAAGGATTCTGGGTAACAGAACCTGGTCAGAGCCCCACAAGTCACCCCATCTTGGATTCCCCTAGGTCTCTAGTTTTCAAAAATGCACAGGTGTGGTAGGTTTCCCTAGGTGCCGGCTGAGCTAGAGGCCAAAATCTACAGGTAGGCACTTTGCAAAAACCCCCTCTGTTTTCTATCAATAAATGTGATATGTCCACGTTGCGTTTTGGGGCATTTCCTGTTGCGGGCGCTAGGCCTACCCACACAAGTGAGGTATAATTTTTATCGGGAGACTTGGGGGAACGCTGGGTGGAAGGAAATTTGTGGTTCCTCTCTGATTCCAGAACTTTCTGTCACCAAAATTTGAGGAAAATGTGTTTTTTTAGCCAAAGTTTGAGGTTTGCAAAGGATTCTGGGTAACAGAACCTAGTCAGAGCCCCACAAGTCACCCCATCTTGGATTCCCCTAGGTCTCTAGTTTTCAAAAATGGACAGGTTTGGTAGGTTTCCCTAGGTGCCGGCTGAGCTAAAGGCCAAAATCTACAGGTAGGCACTTTGCAAAAAACCCCTCTGTTTTCTTAAAACAAATGTGATGGTTCCACGTTGCGTTTTGGGGCATTTCCTGTGGCGGCGCTTGGCCTACCCACACAAGTGAGGTATCATTTTTATCGGGAGACTTAGGGGAACGCTGGGTGGAAGGAAATTTGTGGCTCCTCTCTGATTCCAGAACTTTCTTTCACCAAAATGTGAGGAAAACGTGTTTTTTTAGCCAAATTTTGAGGTTTGCAAAGGATTCTGTGTAACAGAACCTGGTCAGAGCCCCACAAGTCACCCCATCTTGGATTCCCCTAGGTCTCTAGTTTTCAAAAATGCACAGGTTTGGTAGGTTTCCCTAGGTGCCGGCTGAGCTAGAGGCCAAAATCTACCGGTAGGCACTTTGCAAAAAACCCCTCTGTTTTCTTTAAAAAAATGTGATGTGTCCACGTTGCGTTTTGGGGCATTTCCTGTTGCGGGCGCTAGGCCTACCCACACAAGTGAGGTATCATTTTTATCGGGAGACTTGGGGGAACGCTGGGTGGAAGGAAATTTGTGGCTCCTCTCTGATTCCAGAACTTTCAGTCACCAAAATTTGAGGAAAATGTGTTTTTTTAGCCAAAGTTTGAGGTTTGCAAAGGATTCTGGGTAACAGAACCTAGTCAGAGCACCACAAGTCACCCCATCTTGGATTTCCCCTAGGTCTCTAGTTTTCAAAAATGGACAGGTTTGGTAGGTTTCCCTAGGTGCAGGCTGAGCTAGATGCCAAAATCTACAGGTAGGCACTTTGCAAAAAACACCTCTGTTTTCTTAAAACAAATGTGATGGTTCCACGTTGCGTTTTGGGGCATTTCCTGTGGCGGGCGCTTGGCCTACCCACACAAGTGAGGTATCATTTTTATCGGGAGACTTAGGGGAACACTGGGTGGAAGGAAATTTGTGGCTCCTCTCTGATTCCAGAACTTTCTTTCACCAAAATGTGAGGAAAACGTGTTTTTTTAGCCAAATTTTGAGGTTTGCAAAGGATTCTGGGTAACAGAACCTGGTCAGAGCCCCACAAGTCACCCCATCTTGGATTCCCCTAGGTCTCTAGTTTTCAAAAATGCACAGGTTTGGTAGGTTTCCCTAGGTGCCGGCTGAGCTAGAGGCCAAAATCTACAGGTAGGCACTTTGCAAAAAAAACCTCTGTTTTCTTTAAAAAAATGTGATGTGTCCACGTTGCGTTTTGGGGCATTTCCTGTTGTGGGCGGTAGGCCTACCCACACAAGTGAGGTATAATTTTTATCGGGAGACTTGGGGGAACGCTGGGTGGAAGGAAATTTGTGGCTCCTCTCTGATTCCAGAACTTTCTGTCACCAAAATGTGAGGAAAAATGTGCTTTTTTAGCCAAAGTTTGAGGTTTGCAAAGGATTCTGGGTAACAGAACCTAGTCAGAGCCCCACAAGTCACCCCATCTTGGATTCCCCTAGGTTTCTAGTTTTCAAAAATGCACAGGTTTGGTAGGTTTCCCTAGGTGCCGGCTGAGCTAGAGGCCAAAATCTACAGGTAGGCACTTTGCAAAAAACCCCTCTGTTTTCTTTCAAAAAATGTGTTGTGTCCACGTTGCGTTTTGGGGCATTTCCTGTCGCGGGCGCCAGGCCTACCCACACAAGTGAGGTATCATTTTTATCGCGAGACTTGTGGGAACGCTGGGTGGAAGGAAATTTGTGGCTCCTCTCTGATTCCAGAACTTTCTGTCACCAAAATGTGAGGAAAACGTGTTTTTTTAGCCAAATTTTGAGGTTTGCAAAGGATTCTGGGTAACAGAACCTGGTCAGAGCCCCACAAGTCACACCCATCTTGGATTCCCCTAGGTCTCTAGTTTTCAAAAATGCACAGGTGTGGTAGGTTTCCCTAGGTGCCGGCTGAGCTACAAGCCAAAATCTACAGGTAGGCACTTTGCAAAAACCCCCTCTGTTTTCTATCAATAAATGTGATATGTCCACGTTGCGTTTTGGGGCATTTCCTGTTGCGGGCGCTAGGCCTACCCACACAAGTGAGGTATCATTTTTATCGGGAGACTTGGGGGAACGCTGGGTGGAAGGAAATTTGTGGTTCCTCTCTGATTCCAGAACTTTCTGTTGCCAAAATTTGAGGAAAATGTGTTTTTTTAGCCAAAGTTTGAGGTTTGCAAAGGATTCTGGGTAACAGAACCTAGTCAGAGCCCCACAAGTCACCCCATCTTGGATTCCCCTAGGTCTCTAGTTTTAAAAAATGGACAGGTTTGGTAGGTTTCCCTAGGTGCCGGCTGAGCTAAGGGCCAAAATCTACAGGTAGGCACTTTGCAAAAAACCCCTCTGTTTTCTTAAAACAAATGTGATGGTTCCACGTTGCGTTTTGGGGCATTTCCTGTGGCGGGCGCTTGGCCTACCCACACAAGTGAGGTATCATTTTTATCGGGAGACTTAGGGGAACGCTGGGTGGAAGGAAATTTGTGGCTCCTCTCTGATTCCAGAACTTTCTGTCATCAAAATGTGAGGAAAACGTGTTTTTTTTAGCCAAATTTTGAGGTTTGCAAAGGATTCTGGGTAACAGAACCTGGTCAGAGCCCCACAAGTCACCCCATCTTGGATTCCCTAGGTCTCTAGTTTTAAAAAATGCACAGGTGTGGTAGGTTTCCCTAGGTGCCGGCTGAGCTAAAGGCCAAAATCTACAGGTAGGCACTTTGCAAAAAACCCCTCTGTTTTCTTTCAAAAAATGTGATGTGTCCACGTTGCGTTTTGGTGCATTTCCTGTGGCGTGCACTAGGCCTACCCACACAATTGAGGTATAATTTTTATCGGGAGACTTGGGGGAACGCTGGGTGGAAGGAAATTTGTGGCTCCTCTCTGATTCCCGAACTGTCTGTCACCAAAATGTGAGGAAAACGTGTTTTTTTAGCCACATTTTGAGGTTTGCAAAGGATTCTGGGTAACAGAACCTGGTCAGAGCCCCACAAGTCACCCCATCTTGGATTCCCCTAGGTCTCTAGTTTTCAAAAATGCACAGGTGTGGTAGGTTTCCCTAGGTGCCGGCTGAGCTAGAGGCCAAAATCTACAGGTAGGCACTTTGCAAAAACCCCCTCTGTTTTCTATCAATAAATGTGATATGTCCACGTTGCGTTTTGGGGCATTTCCTGTTGCGGGCGCTAGGCCTACCCACACAAGTGAGGTATCATTTTTATCGGGAGACTTGGGGGAACGCTGGGTGGAAGGAAATTTGTGGTTCCTCTCTGATTCCAGAACTTTCTGTCACCAAAATTTGAGGAAAATGTGTTTTTTTAGCCAAAGTTTGAGGTTTGCAAAGGATTCTGGGTAACAGAACCTAGTCAGAGCCCCACAAGTCACCCCATCTTGGATTCCCCTAGGTCTCTAGTTTTCAAAAATGGACAGGTTTGGTAGGTTTCCCTAGGTGCCGGCTGAGCTAGAGGCCAAAATCTACAGGTAGGCACTTTGCAAAAAACCCCTCTGTTTTCTTTCAAAAAATGTGTTGTGTCCACGTTGCGTTTTGGGGCATTTCCTGTCGCGGGCGCCAGGCCTACCCACACAAGTGAGGTATCATTTTTATCGCGAGACTTGTGGGAACGCTGGGTGGAAGGAAATTTGTGGCTCCTCTCTGATTCCAGAACTTTCTGTCACCAAAATGTGAGGAAAACGTGTTTTTTTAGCCAAATTTTGAGGTTTGCAAAGGATTCTGGGTAACAGAACCTGGTCAGAGCCCCACAAGTCACACCCATCTTGGATTCCCCTAGGTCTCTAGTTTTCAAAAATGCACAGGTGTGGTAGGTTTCCCTAGGTGCCGGCTGAGCTACAAGCCAAAATCTACAGGTAGGCACTTTGCAAAAACCCCCTCTGTTTTCTATCAATAAATGTGATATGTCCACGTTGCGTTTTGGGGCATTTCCTGTTGCGGGCGCTAGGCCTACCCACACAAGTGAGGTATCATTTTTATCGGGAGACTTGGGGGAACGCTGGGTGGAAGGAAATTTGTGGTTCCTCTCTGATTCCAGAACTTTCTGTTGCCAAAATTTGAGGAAAATGTGTTTTTTTAGCCAAAGTTTGAGGTTTGCAAAGGATTCTGGGTAACAGAACCTAGTCAGAGCCCCACAAGTCACCCCATCTTGGATTCCCCTAGGTCTCTAGTTTTAAAAAATGGACAGGTTTGGTAGGTTTCCCTAGGTGCCGGCTGAGCTAAGGGCCAAAATCTACAGGTAGGCACTTTGCAAAAAACCCCTCTGTTTTCTTAAAACAAATGTGATGGTTCCACGTTGCGTTTTGGGGCATTTCCTGTTGCGGGCGCTAGGCCTACCCACACAAGTGAGGTATCATTTTTATCGGGAGACTTGGGGGAACGCTGGGTGGAAGGAAATTTGTGGTTCCTCTCTGATTCCAGAACTTTCTGTCACCAAAATTTGAGGAAAATGTGTTTTTTTAGCCAAAGTTTGAGGTTTGCAAAGGATTCTGGGTAACAGAACCTAGTCAGAGCCCCACAAGTCACCCCATCTTGGATTCCCCTAGGTCTCTAGTTTTCAAAAATGGACAGGTTTGGTAGGTTTCCCTAGGTGCCGGCTGAGCTAAAGGCCAAAATCTACAGGTAGGCACTTTGCAAAAAACCCCTCTGTTTTCTTAAAACAAATGTGATGGTTCCACGTTGCGTTTTGGGGCTTTTCCTGTGGCGGCGCTTGGCCTACCCACACAAGTGAGGTATCATTTTTATCGGGAGACTTAGGGGAACGCTGGGTGGAAGGAAATTTGTGGCTCCTCTCTGATTCCAGAACTTTCTTTCACCAAAATGTGAGGAAAACGTGTTTTTTTAGCCAAATTTTGAGGTTTGCAAAGGATTCTGTGTAACAGAACCTGGTCAGAGCCCCACAAGTCACCCCATCTTGGATTCCCCTAGGTCTCTAGTTTTCAAAAATGCACAGGTTTGGTAGGTTTCCCTAGGTGCCGGCTGAGCTAGAGGCCAAAATCTACCGGTAGGCACTTTGCAAAAAACCCCTCTGTTTTCTTTAAAAAAATGTGATGTGTCCACGTTGCGTTTTGGGGCATTTCCTGTTGCGGGCGCTAGGCCTACCCACACAAGTGAGGTATCATTTTTATCGGGAGACTTGGGGGAACGCTGGGTGGAAGGAAATTTGTGGCTCCTCTCTGATTCCAGAACTTTCAGTCACCAAAATTTGAGGAAAATGTGTTTTTTTAGCCAAAGTTTGAGGTTTGCAAAGGATTCTGGGTAACAGAACCTAGTCAGAGCACCACAAGTCACCCCATCTTGGATTTCCCCTAGGTCTCTAGTTTTCAAAAATGGACAGGTTTGGTAGGTTTCCCTAGGTGCCGGCTGAGCTAGATGCCAAAATCTACAGGTAGGCACTTTGCAAAAAACACCTCTGTTTTCTTAAAACAAATGTGATGGTTCCACGTTGCGTTTTGGGGCATTTCCTGTGGCGGGCGCTGGCCTACCCACACAAGTGAGGTATCATTTTTATCGGGAGACTTAGGGGAACACTGGGTGGAAGGAAATTTGTGGCTCCTCTCTGATTCCAGAACTTTCTTTCACCAAAATGTGAGGAAAACGTGTTTTTTTAGCCAAATTTTGAGGTTTGCAAAGGATTCTGGGTAACAGAACCTGGTCAGAGCCCCACAAGTCACCCCATCTTGGATTCCCCTAGGTCTCTAGTTTTCAAAAATGCACAGGTTTGGTAGGTTTCCCTAGGTGCCGGCTGAGCTAGAGGCCAAAATCTACAGGTAGGCACTTTGCAAAAAAAACCTCTGTTTTCTTTCAAAAAATGTGATGTGTCCACGTTGCGTTTTGGGGCATTTCCTGTTGTGGGCGGTAGGCCTACCCACACAAGTGAGGTATCATTTTTATCGGGAGACTTGGGGGAACGCTGGGTGGAAGGAAATTTGTGGCTCCTCTCTGATTCCAGAACTTTCTGTCACCAAAATGTGAGGAAAAATGTGCTTTTTTAGCCAAAGTTTGAGGTTTGCAAAGGATTCTGGGTAACAGAACCTAGTCAGAGCCCCACAAGTCACCCCATCTTGGATTCCCCTAGGTTTCTAGTTTTCAAAAATGCACAGGTTTGGTAGGTTTCCCTAGGTGCCGGCTGAGCTAGAGGCCAAAATCTACAGGTAGGCACTTTGCAAAAAACCCCTCTGTTTTCTTTCAAAAAATGTGTTGTGTCCACGTTGCGTTTTGGGGCATTTCCTGTTGCGGGCGCCAGGCCTACCCACACAAGTGAGGTATCATTTTTATCGCGAGACTTGTGGGAACGCTGGGTGGAAGGAAATTTGTGGCTCCTCTCTGATTCCAGAACTTTCTGTCACCAAAATGTGAGGAAAACGTGTTTTTTTAGCCAAATTTTGAGGTTTGCAAAGGATTCTGGGTAACAGAACCTGGTCAGAGCCCCACAAGTCACACCCATCTTGGATTCCCCTAGGTCTCTAGTTTTCAAAAATGCACAGGTGTGGTAGGTTTCCCTAGGTGCCGGCTGAGCTACAGGCCAAAATCTACAGGTAGGCACTTTGCAAAAAACCCCTCTGTTTTCTTTCAAAAAATGTGATGTGTCCACGTTGCGTTTTGGGGCATTTCCTGTTGCGGGCACTAGGCCTACCCACACAAGTGAGGTATAATTTGTATCGGGAGACTTGGGGGAACGCTGGCTGGAAGGAAATGTGTGGCTCCTCTCTGATTCCAGAACTTTCTGTCACCAAAATGTGAGGAAAATGTGCTTTTTTAGCCAACGTTTGAGGTTTGCAAAGGATTCTGGGTAACAGAACCTAGTCAGAGCCCCACAAGTCAACCCATCTTGGATTCCCCTAGGTTTCTAGTTTTAAAAAATGCACAGGTTTGGTAGGTTTCCCTAGGTGCCGGCTGAGCTAGAGGCCAAAATCTACAGGTAGGCACTTTGCAAAAAACCCCTCTGTTTTCTTAAAACAAATGTGATGGTTCCACGTTGCGTTTTGGGGCATTTCCTGTGGCGGGCGCTTGGCCTACCCACACAAGTGAGGTATCATTTTTATCGGGAGACTTAGGGGAACGCTGGGTGGAAGGAAATTTGTGGCTCCTCTCTGATTCCAGAACTTTCTTTCACCAAAATGTGAGGAAAACGTGTTTTTTTAGCCAAATTTTGAGGTTTGCAAAGGATTCTGTGTAACAGAACCTGGTCAGAGCCCCACAAGTCACCCCATCTTGGATTCCCCTAGGTCTCTAGTTTTCAAAAATGCACAGGTTTGGTAGGTTTCCCTAGGTGCCGGCTGAGCTAGAGGCCAAAATCTACCGGTAGGCACTTTGCAAAAAACCCCTCTGTTTTCCTTCAAAAAATGTGATGTGTCCACGTTGCGTTTTGGGGCATTTCCTGTTGCGGGCGGTAGGCCTACCCACACAAGTGAGGTATAATTTGTATCGGGAGACTTGGGGGAACGCTGGGTGGAAGGAAATTTGTGGCCCCTCTCTGATTCCCGAACTTTCTGTCACCAAAATGTGAGGAAAATGTGTTTTTTTAGCCAAAGTTTGAGGTTTGCAAAGGATTCTGGGTAACAGAACCTGGTCAGAGCCCCACAAGTCACCCCATCTTGGATTCCCCTAGGTCTCTAGTTTTCAAAAATGCACAGGTGTGGTAGGTTTCCCTAGGTGCCGGCTGAGCTAGAGGCCAAAATCTACAGGTAGGCACTTTGCAAAAACCCCCTCTGTTTTCTTTCAATAAATGTGATATGTCCACGTTGCGTTTTGGGGCATTTCCTGTTGCGGGCGCTAGGCCTACCCACACAAGTGAGGTATCATTTTTATCGGGAGACTTGGGGGAACGCTGGGTGGAAGGAAATTTGTGGCTCCTTTCTGATTCCAGAACTTTCTGTCACCAAAATTTGAGGAAAATGTGTTTTTTTAGCCAAAGTTTGAGGTTTGCAAAGGATTCTGGGTAACAGAACCTAGTCAGAGCCCCACAAGTCACCCCATCTTGGATTTCCCCTAGGTCTCTAGTTTTCAAAAATGGACAGGTTTGGTAGGTTTCCCTAGGTGCCGGCTGAGCTAAGGGCCAAAATCTACAGGTAGGCACTTTGCAAAAAACACCTCTGTTTTCTTAAAACAAATGTGATGGTTCCACGTTGCGTTTTGGGGCATTTCCTGTGGCGGGCGCTTGGCCTACCCACACAAGTGAGGTATCATTTTTATCGGGAGACTTAGGGGAACGCTGGGTGGAAGGAAATTTGTGGCTCCTCTCTGATTCCAGAACTTTCTTTCACCAAAATGTGAGGAAAACGTGTTTTTTTAGCCAACTTTTGAGGTTTGCAAAGGATTCTGTGTAACAGAACCTAGTCAGAGCCCCACAAGTCACCCCATCTTGGATTCCCCTAGGTCTCTAGTTTTCAAAAATGCACAGGTTTGGTAGGTTTCCCTAGGTGCCGGCTGAGCTAGAGGCCAAAATCTACCGGTAGGCACTTTGCAAAAAACCCCTCTGTTTTCTTTCAAAAAATGTGATGTGTCCACGTTGCGTTTTGGGGCATTTCCTGTTGCGGGCGCTAGGCCTACCCACACAAGTGAGGTATCATTTTTATCGGGAGACTTGGGGGAACGCTGGGTGGAAGGAAATTTGTGGCTCCTTTCTGATTCCAGAACTTTGTGTCACCAAAATTTGAGGAAAATGTGTTTTTTTAGCCAAAGTTTGAGGTTTGCAAAGGATTCTGGGTAACAGAACCTAGTCAGAGCCCCACAAGTCACCCCATCTTGGATTTCCCCTAGGTCTCTAGTTTTCAAAAATGGACAGGTTTGGTAGGTTTCCCTAGGTGCCGGCTGAGCTAAGGGCCAAAATCTACAGGTAGGCACTTTGCAAAAAACACCTCTGTTTTCTTAAAACAAATGTGATGGTTCCACGTTGCGTTTTGGGGCATTTCCTGTGGCGGGCGCTTGGCCTACCCACACAAGTGAGGTATCATTTTTATCGGGAGACTTAGGGGAACGCTGGGTGGAAGGAAATTTGTGGCTCCTCTCTGATTCCAGAACTTTCTTTCACCAAAATGTGAGGAAAATGTGTTTTTTTAGCCAACTTTTGAGGTTTGCAAAGGATTCTGGGTAACAGAACCTGGTCAGAGCCCCACAAGTCACACCCATCTTGGATTCCCCTAGGTCTCTAGTTTTCAAAAATGCACAGGTGTGGTAGGTTTCCCTAGGTGCCGGCTGAGCTACAGGCCAAAATCTACAGGTAGGCACTTTGCAAAAAAACCCTCTGTTTTCTTTCAAAAAATGTGATGTGTCCACGTTGCGTTTTGGGGCATTTCCTGTTGCGGGCACTAGGCCTACCCACACAAGTGAGGTATAATTTGTATCGGGAGACTTGGGGGAACGCTGGCTGGAAGGAAATTTGTGGCTCCTCTCTGATTCCAGAACTTTCTGTCACCAAAATGTGAGGAAAATGTGCTTTTTTAGCCAAAGTTTGAGGTTTGCAAAGGATTCTGGGTAACAGAACCTAGTCAGAGCCCCACAAGTCACCCCATCTTGGATTCCCCTAGGTTTCTAGTTTTAAAAAATGCACAGGTTTGGTAGGTTTCCCTAGGTGCCGGCTGAGCTAGAGGCCAAAATCTACAGGTAGGCACTTTGCAAAAAACCCCTCTGTTTTCTTAAAACAAATGTGATGGTTCCACGTTGCGTTTTGGGGCATTTCCTGTGGCGGGCGCTTGGCCTACCCACACAAGTGAGGTATCATTTTTATCGGGAGACTTAGGGGAACGCTGGGTGGAAGGAAATTTGTGGCTCCTCTCTGATTCCAGAACTTTCTTTCACCAAAATGTGAGGAAAACGTGTTTTTTTAGCCAAATTTTGAGGTTTGCAAAGGATTCTGTGTAACAGAACCTGGTCAGAGCCCCACAAGTCACCCCATCTTGGATTCCCCTAGGTCTCTAGTTTTCAAAAATGCACAGGTTTGGTAGGTTTCCCTAGGTGCCGGCTGAGCTAGAGGCCAAAATCTACCGGTAGGCACTTTGCAAAAAACCCCTCTGTTTTCCTTCAAAAAATGTGATGTGTCCACGTTGCGTTTTGGGGCATTTCCTGTTGCGGGCGGTAGGCCTACCCACACAAGTGAGGTATAATTTGTATCGGGAGACTTGGGGGAACGCTGGGTGGAAGGAAATTTGTGGCCCCTCTCTGATTCCCGAACTTTCTGTCACCAAAATGTGAGGAAAATGTGTTTTTTTAGCCAAAGTTTGAGGTTTGCAAAGGATTCTGGGTAACAGAACCTGGTCAGAGCCCCACAAGTCACCCCATCTTGGATTCCCCTAGGTCTCTAGTATTCAAAAATGCACAGGTGTGGTAGGTTTCCCTAGGTGCCGGCTGAGCTAGAGGCCAAAATCTACAGGTAGGCACTTTGCAAAAACCCCCTCTGTTTTCTTTCAATAAATGTGATATGTCCACGTTGCGTTTTGGGGCATTTCCTGTTGCGGGCGCTAGGCCTACCCACAAAAGTGAGGTATCATTTTTATCGGGAGACTTGGGGGAACGCTGGGTGGAAGGAAATTTGTGGCTCCTTTCTGATTCCAGAACTTTCTGTCACCAAAATTTGAGGAAAATGTGCTTTTTTAGCCAAAGTTTGAGGTTTGCAAAGGATTCTGGGTAACAGAACCTAGTCAGAGCCCAACAAGTCACCCCATCTTGGATTTCCCCTAGGTCTCTAGTTTTCAAAAATGGACAGGTTTGGTAGGTTTCCCTAGGTGCCGGCTGAGCTAAGGGCCAAAATCTACAGGTAGGCACTTTGCAAAAAACCCCTCTGTTTTCTTAAAACAAATGTGATGGTTCCACGTTGCGTTTTGGGGCATTTCCTGTGGCGGGCGCTTGGCCTACCCACACAAGTGAGGTATCATTTTTATCGGGAGACTTAGGGGAACGCTGGGTGGAAGGAAATTTGTGGCTCCTCTCTGATTCCAGAACTTTCTTTCACCAAAATGTGAGGAAAACGTGTTTTTTTAGCCAAATTTTGAGGTTTGCAAAGGATTCTGTGTAACAGAACCTGGTCAGAGCCCCACAAGTCACCCCATCTTGGATTCCCCTAGGTCTCTAGTTTTCAAAAATGCACAGGTTTGGTAGGTTTCCCTAGGTGCCGGCTGAGCTAGAGGCCAAAATCTACCGGTAGGCACTTTGCAAAAAACCCCTCTGTTTTCCTTCAAAAAATGTGATGTGTCCACGTTGCGTTTTGGGGCATTTCCTCTTGCGGGCGGTAGGCCTACCCACACAAGTGAGGTATAATTTGTATCGGGAGACTTGGGGGAACGCTGGGTGGAAGGAAATTTGTGGCCCCTCTCTGATTCCCGAACTTTCTGTCACCAAAATGTGAGGAAAATGTGTTTTTTTAGCCAAAGTTTGAGGTTTGCAAAGGATTCTGGGTAACAGAACCTGGTCAGAGCCCCACAAGTCACCCCATCTTGGATTCCCCTAGGTCTCTAGTTTTCAAAAATGCACAGGTGTGGTAGGTTTCCCTAGGTGCCGGCTGAGCTAGAGGCCAAAATCTACAGGTAGGCACTTTGCAAAAACCCCCTCTGTTTTCTTTCAATAAATGTGATATGTCCACGTTGCGTTTTGGGGCATTTCCTGTTGCGGGCGCTAGGCCTACCCACACAAGTGAGGTATCATTTTTATCGGGAGACTTGGGGGAACACTGGGTGGAAGGAAATTTGTGGCTCCTTTCTGATTCCAGAACTTTCTGTCACCAAAATTTGAGGAAAATGTGTTTTTTTAGCCAAAGTTTGAGGTTTGCAAAGGATTCTGGGTAACAGAACCTAGTCAGAGCCCAACAAGTCACCCCATCTTGGATTTCCCCTAGGTCTCTAGTTTTCAAAAATGGACAGGTTTGGTAGGTTTCCCTAGGTGCCGGCTGAGCTAAGGGCCAAAATCTACAGGTAGGCACTTTGCAAAAAACACCTCTGTTTTCTTAAAACAAATGTGATGGTTCCACGTTGCGTTTTGGGGCATTTCCTGTGGCGGGCGCTTGGCCTACCCACACAAGTGAGGTATCATTTTTATCGGGAGACTTAGGGGAACGCTGGGTGGAAGGAAATTTGTGGCTCCTCTCTGATTCCAGAACTTTCTTTCACCAAAATGTGAGGAAAACGTGTTTTTTTAGCCAAATTTTGAGGTTTGCAAAGGATTCTGTGTAACAGAACCTGGTCAGAGCCCCACAAGTCACCCCATCTTGGATTCCCCTAGGTCTCTAGTTTTCAAAAATGCACAGGTTTGGTAGGTTTCCCTAGGTGCCGGCTGAGCTAGAGGCCAAAATCTACCGGTAGGCACTTTGCAAAAAACCCCTCTGTTTTCCTTCAAAAAATGTGATGTGTCCACGTTGCGTTTTGGGGCATTTCCTGTTGCGGGCGGTAGGCCTACCCACACAAGTGAGGTATAATTTGTATCGGGAGACTTGGGGGAACGCTGGGTGGAAGGAAATTTGTGGCCCCTCTCTGATTCCCGAACTTTCTGTCACCAAAATGTGAGGAAAATGTGTTTTTTTAGCCAAAGTTTGAGGTTTGCAAAGGATTCTGGGTAACAGAACCTGGTCAGAGCCCCACAAGTCACCCCATCTTGGATTCCCCTAGGTTTCTAGTTTTAAAAAATGCACAGGTTTGGTAGGTTTCCCTAGGTGCCGGCTGAGCTAGAGGCCAAAATCTACAGGTAGGCACTTTGCAAAAAACCCCTCTGTTTTCTTAAAACAAATGTGATGGTTCCACGTTGCGTTTTGGGGCATTTCCTGTGGCGGGCGCTTGGCCTACCCACACAAGTGAGGTATCATTTTTATCGGGAGACTTAGGGGAACGCTGGGTGGAAGGAAATTTGTGGCTCCTCTCTGATTCCAGAACTTTCTTTCACCAAAATGTGAGGAAAACGTGTTTTTTTAGCCAAATTTTGAGGTTTGCAAAGGATTCTGTGTAACAGAACCTGGTCAGAGCCCCACAAGTCACCCCATCTTGGATTCCCCTAGGTCTCTAGTTTTCAAAAATGCACAGGTTTGGTAGGTTTCCCTAGGTGCCGGCTGAGCTAGAGGCCAAAATCTACCGGTAGGCACTTTGCAAAAAACACCTCTGTTTTCCTTCAAAAAATGTGATGTGTCCACGTTGCGTTTTGGGGCATTTCCTGTTGCGGGCGGTAGGCCTACCCACACAAGTGAGATATAATTTGTATCGGGAGACTTGGGGGAACGCTGGGTGGAAGGAAATTTGTGGCCCCTCTCTGATTCCCGAACTTTCTGTCACCAAAATGTGAGGAAAATGTGTTTTTTTAGCCAAAGTTTGAGGTTTGCAAAGGATTCTGGGTAACAGAACCTGGTCAGAGCCCCACAAGTCACCCCATCTTGGATTCCCCTAGGTCTCTAGTTTTCAAAAATGCACAGGTGTGGTAGGTTTCCCTAGGTGCCGGCTGAGCTAGAGGCCAAAATCTACAGGTAGGCACTTTGCAAAAACCCCCTCTGTTTTCTTTCAATAAATGTGATATGTCCACGTTGCGTTTTGGGGCATTTCCTGTTGCGGGCGCTAGGCCTACCCACACAAGTGAGGTATCATTTTTATCGGGAGACTTGGGGGAACGCTGGGTGGAAGGAAATTTGTGGCTCCTTTCTGATTCCAGAACTTTCTGTCACCAAAATTTGAGGAAAATGTGTTTTTTTAGCCAAAGTTTGAGGTTTGCAAAGGATTCTGGGTAACAGAACCTAGTCAGAGCCCCACAAGTCACCCCATCTTGGATTTCCCCTAGGTCTCTAGTTTTCAAAAATGGACAGGTTTGGTAGGTTTCCCTAGGTGCCGGCTGAGCTAAGGGCCAAAATCTACAGGTAGGCACTTTGCAAAAAACACCTCTGTTTTCTTAAAACAAATGTGATGGTTCCACGTTGCGTTTTGGGGCATTTCCTGTGGCGGGCGCTTGGCCTACCCACACAAGTGAGGTATCATTTTTATCGGGAGACTTAGGGGAACGCTGGGTGGAAGGAAATTTGTGGCTCCTCTCTGATTCCAGAACTTTCTTTCACCAAAATGTGAGGAAAACGTGTTTTTTTAGCCAACTTTTGAGGTTTGCAAAGGATTCTGTGTAACAGAACCTGGTCAGAGCCCCACAAGTCACCTCATCTTGGATTCCCCTAGGTCTCTAGTTTTCAAAAATGCACAGGTTTGGTAGGTTTCCCTAGGTGCCGGCTGAGCTAGAGGCCAAAATCTATCGGTAGGCACTTTGCAAAAAACCCCTCTGTTTTCTTTCAAAAAATGTGATGTGTCCACGTTGCGTTTTGGGGCATTTCCTGTTGCGGGCGCTAGGCCTACCCACACAAGTGAGGTATCATTTTTATCGGGAGACTTGGGGGAACGCTGGGTGGAAGGAAATTTGTGGCTCCTTTCTGATTCCAGAACTTTGTGTCACCAAAATTTGAGGAAAATGTGTTTTTTTAGCCAAAGTTTGAGGTTTGCAAAGGATTCTGGGTAACAGAACCTAGTCAGAGCCCCACAAGTCACCCCATCTTGGATTTCCCCTAGGTCTCTAGTTTTCAAAAATGGACAGGTTTGGTAGGTTTCCCTAGGTGCCGGCTGAGCTAAGGGCCAAAATCTACAGGAAGGCACTTTGCAAAAAACACCTCTGTTTTCTTAAAACAAATGTGATGGTTCCACGTTGCGTTTTGGGGCATTTCCTGTGGCGGGCGCTTGGCCTACCCACACAAGTGAGGTATCATTTTTATCGGGAGACTTAGGGGAACGCTGGGTGGAAGGAAATTTGTGGCTCCTCTCTGATTCCAGAACTTTCTTTCACCAAAATGTGAGGAAAACGTGTTTTTTTAGCCAACTTTTGAGGTTTGCAAAGGATTCTGGGTAACAGAACCTGGTCAGAGCCCCACAAGTCACACCCATCTTGGATTCCCCTAGGTCTCTAGTTTTCAAAAATGCACAGGTGAGGTAGGTTTCCCTAGGTGCCGGCTGAGCTACAGGCCAAAATCTACAGGTAGGCACTTTGCAAAAAACCCCTCTGTTTTCTTTCAAAAAATATGATGTGTCCACGTTGCGTTTTGGGGCATTTCCTGTTGCGGGCACTAGGCCTACCCACACAAGTGAGGTATAATTTGTATCGGGAGACTTGGGGGAACGCTGGCTGGAAGGAAATTTGTGGCTCCTCTCTGATTCCAGAACTTTCTGTCACCAAAATGTGAGGAAAATGTGCTTTTTTAGCCAAAGTTTGAGGTTTGCAAAGGATTCTGGGTAACAGAACCTAGTCAGAGCCCCACAAGTCACCCCATCTTGGATTCCCCTAGGTTTCTAGTTTTAAAAAATGCACAGGTTTGGTAGGTTTCCCTAGGTGCCGGCTGAGCTAGAGGCCAAAATCTACAGGTAGGCACTTTGCAAAAAACCCCTCTGTTTTCTTAAAACAAATGTGATGGTTCCACGTTGCGTTTTGGGGCATTTCCTGTGGCGGGCGCTTGGCCTACCCACACAAGTGAGGTATCATTTTTATCGGGAGACTTAGGGGAACGCTGGGTGGAAGGAAATTTGTGGCTCCTCTCTGATTCCAGAACTTTCTTTCACCAAAATGTGAGGAAAACGTGTTTTTTTAGCCACATTTTGAGGTTTGCAAAGGATTCTGGGTAAAAGAACCTGGTCAGAGCCCCACAAGTCACCCCATCTTGGATTCCCCTAGGTCTCTAGTTTTCAAAAATGCACAGGTTTGGTAGGTTTCCCTAGGTGCCGGCTGAGCTAGAGGCCAAAATCTACCGGTAGGCACTTTGCAAAAAACCCCTCTGTTTTCCTTAAAAAAATGTGATGTGTCCACGTTGCGTTTTGGGGCATTTCCTGTTGCGGGCGGTAGGCCTACCCACACAAGTGAGGTATAATTTGTATCGGGAGACTTGGGGGAACGCTGGGTGGAAGGAAATTTGTGGCCCCTCTCTGATTCCCGAACTTTCTGTCACCAAAATGTGAGGAAAATGTGTTTTTTTAGCCAAAGTTTGAGGTTTGCAAAGGATTCTGGGTAACAGAACCTGGTCAGAGCCCCACAAGTCACCCCATCTTGGATTCCCCTAGGTCTCTAGTTTTCAAAAATGCACAGGTGTGGTAGGTTTCCCTAGGTGCCGGCTGAGCTAGAGGCCAAAATCTACAGGTAGGCACTTTGCAAAAACCCCCTCTGTTTTCTTTCAATAAATGTGATATGTCCACGTTGCCTTTTGGGGCATTTCCTGTTGCGGGCGCTAGGCCTACCCACACAAGTGAGGTATCATTTTTATCGGGAGACTTGGGGGAACGCTGGGTGGAAGGAAATTTGTGGCTCCTTTCTGATTCCAGAACTTTCTGTCACCAAAATTTGAGGAAAATGTGTTTTTTTAGCCAAAGTTTGAGGTTTGCAAAGGATTCTGGGTAACAGAACCTAGTCAGAGCCCAACAAGTCACCCCATCTTGGATTTCCCCTAGGTCTCTAGTTTTAAAAAATGGACAGGTTTGGTAGGTTTCCCTAGGTGCCGGCTGAGCTAAGGGCCAAAATCTACAGGTAGGCACTTTGCAAAAAACACCTCTGTTTTCTTAAAACAAATGTGATGGTTCCACGTTGCGTTTTGGGGCATTTCCTGTGGCGGGCGCTTGGCCTACCCACACAAGTGAGGTATCATTTTTATCGGGAGACTTAGGGGAACGCTGGGTGGAAGGAAATTTGTGGCTCCTCTCTGATTCCAGAACTTTCTTCACCAAAATGTGAGGAAAACGTGTTTTTTTAGCCAACTTTTGAGGTTTGCAAAGGATTCTGTGTAACAGAACCTGGTCAGAGCCCCACAAGTCACCCCATCTTGGATTCCCGTAGGTCTCTAGTTTTCAAAAATGCACAGGTTTGGTAGGTTTCCCTAGGTGCCGGCTGAGCTAGAGGCCAAAATCTACCGGTAGGCACTTTGCAAAAAACCCCTCTGTTTTCTTTCAAAAAATGTGATGTGTCCACGTTGCGTTTTGGGGCATTTCCTGTTGCGGGCGCTAGGCCTACCCACACAAGTGAGGTATCATTTTTATCGGGAGACTTGGGGGAACGCTGGGTGGAAGGAAATTTGTGGCTCCCTTCTGATTCCAGAACTTTGTGTCACCAAAATTTGAGGAAAATGTGTTTTTTTAGCCAAAGTTTGAGGTTTGCAAAGGATTCTGGGTAACAGAACCTAGTCAGAGCCCCACAAGTCACCCCATCTTGGATTTCCCCTAGGTCTCTAGTTTTCAAAAATGGACAGGTTTGGTAGGTTTCCCTAGGTGCCCGCTGAGCTAAGGGCCAAAATCTACAGGTAGGCACTTTGCAAAAAACACCTCTGTTTTCTTAAAACAAATGTGATGGTTCCACGTTGCGTTTTGGGGCATTTCCTGTGGCGGGCGCTTGGCCTACCCACACAAGTGAGGTATCATTTTTATCGGGAGACTTAGGGGAACGCTGGGTGGAAGGAAATTTGTGGCTCCTCTCTGATTCCAGAACTTTCTTTCACCAAAATGTGAGGAAAACGTGTTTTTTTAGCCAACTTTTGAGGTTTGCAAAGGATTCTGTGTAACAGAACCTGGTCAGAGCCCCACAAGTCACCCCATCTTGGATTCCCCTAGGTCTCTAGTTTTAAAAAATGCACAGGTTTGGTAGGTTTCCCTAGGTGCCGGCTGAGCTAGAGGCCAAAATCTACCTGTAGGCACTTTGCAAAAAACCCCTCTGTTTTCTTTCAAAAAATGTGATGTGTCCACGTTGCGTTTTGGGGCATTTCCTGTTGCGGGCGCTAGGCCTACCCACACAAGTGAGGTATCATTTTTATCATGAGACTTGGGGGAACGCTGGGTGGAAGGAAATTTGTGGCTCCTCTCTGATTCCAGAACTTTCTGTCACCAAAATTTGAGGAAAATGTGTTTTTTTAGCCAAAGTTTGAGGTTTGCAAAGGATTCTGGGTAACAGAACCTAGTCAGAGCCCCACAAGTCACCCCATCTTGGATTTCCCCTAGGTCTCTAGTTTTCAAAAATGGACAGGTTTGGTAGGTTTCCCTAGGTGCCGGCTGAGCTAGATGCCAAAATCTACAGGTAGGCACTTTGCAAAAAACACCTCTGTTTTCTTAGAACAAATGTGATGGTTCCACGTTGCGTTTTGGGGCATTTCCTGTGGCGGGCGCTTGGCCTACCCACACAAGTGAGGTATCATTTTTATCGGGAGACTTAGGGGAACACTGGGTGGAAGGAAATTCGTGGCTCCTCTCTGATTCCAGAACTTTCTTTCACCAAAATGTGAGGAAAACGTGTTTTTTTAGCCAAATTTTGAGGTTTGCAAAGGATTCTGGGTAACAGAACCTGGTTAGAGCCCCACAAGTCACCCCATCTTGGATTCCCCTAGGTCTCTAGTTTTAAAAAAAGCACAGGTTTGGTAGGTTTCCCTAGGTGCCGGCTGAGCTAGAGGCCAAAATCTACAGGTAGGCACTTTGCAAAAAAAAAAACTCTGTTTTCTTTCAAAAAATGTGATGTGTCCACGTTGCGTTTTGGGGCATTTCCTGTGGCGTGCACTAGGCCTACCCACACAAGTGAGGTATAATTTTTATCGGGAGACTTGGGGGAACGCTGGGTGGAAGGAAATTTGTGGCTCCTCTCTAATTCCCGACCTGTCTGTCACCAAAATGTGAGGAAAACGTGTTTTTTTAGCCAAATTTTGAGGTTTGCAAAGGATTCTGGGTAACAGAACCTGGTCAGAGCCCCACAAGTCACCCCATCTTGGATTCCCCTAGGTCTCTAGTTTTCAAAAATGCACAGGTGTGGTAGGTTTCCCTAGGTGCCGGCTGAGCTAAGGGCCAAAATCTACAGGTAGGCACTTTGCAAAAAACACCTCTGTTTTCTTAAAAAAAAATTGATGCTTCCACATTGCGTTTTGGGGCATTTCCTGTGGCGGGCGCTAGGCCTACCCACACAAGTGAGGTATCATTTTTATCGGGAGACTTGGGGGAACGCTGGGTGGAAGGAAATTTATGGCTCCTCTCTGATTCCAGAACTTTATGTCACCAAAATTTGAGGAAAATGTGTTTTTTTAGCCAAAGTTTGAGGTTTACAAAGGATTCTGGGTAACAGAACCTAGTCAGAGCCCCACAAGTCACCCCATCTTGGATTCCCCTAGGTCTCTAGTTTTCAAAAATGGACAGGTTTAGTAGGTTTCCCTAGGTGCCGGCTGAGCTAAGGACCAAAATCTACAGGTAGGCACTTTGCAAAAAACCCCTCTGTTTTCTTAAAACAAATGTGATGGTTCCATGTTGCGTTTTGGGGCATTTCCTGTGGCGGGCGCTAGGCCTACCCACACAAGTGAGGTATCATTTTTATCGGGAGACTTGGGGGAACGCTGGGTGGAAGGAAATTTATGGCTCCTCTCTGATTCCAGAACTTTATGTCACCAAAATTTGAGGAAAATGTGTTTTTTTAGCCAAAGTTTGAGGTTTGCAAAGGATTCTGGGTAACAGAACCTAGTCAGAGCCCCACAAGTCACCCCATCTTGGATTCCCCTAGGTCTCTAGTTTTCAAAAATGGACAGGTTTGGTAGGTTTCTCTAGGTGCCGGCTGAGCTAAAGGCCAAAATCTACAGGTAGGCACTTTGCAAAAAACCCCTCTGTTTTCTTAAAACAAATGTGATGGTTCCATGTTGCGTTTTGGGGCATTTCCTGTGGCGGGCGCTAGGCCTACCCACACAAGTGAGGTATCATTTTTATCGGGAGACTTGGGGGAACGCTGGGTGGAAGGAAATTTATGGTTCCTCTCTGATTCCAGAACTTTATGTCACCAAAATGTGAGGAAAATGTGTTTTTTTAGCCAAAGTTTGAGGTTTGCAAAGGATTCTGGGTAACAGAACCTAGTCAGAGCCCCACAAGTCACCCCATCTTGGATTCCCCTAGGTCTCTAGTTTTAAAAAATGGACAGGTTTGGTAGGTTTCTCTAGGTGCCGGCTGAGCTAAAGGCCAAAATCTACAGGTAGGCACTTTGCAAAAAACCCCTCTGTTTTCTTAAAACAAATGTGATGGTTCCATGTTGCGTTTTGGGGCATTTCCTGTGGCGGGCGCTAGGCCTACCCACACAAGTGAGGTATCATTTTTATCGGGAGACTTGGGGGAACGCTGGGTGGAAGGAAATTTATGGCTCCTCTCTGATTCCAGAACTTTATGTCACCAAAATTTGAGGAAAATGTGTTTTTTTAGCCAAAGTTTGAGGTTTGCAAAGGATTCTGGGTAACAGAACCTAGTCAGAGCCCCACAAGTCACCCCATCTTGGATTCCCCTAGGTCTCTAGTTTTCAAAAATGGACAGGTTTGGTAGGTTTCTCTAGGTGCCGGCTGAGCTAAAGGCCAAAATCTACAGGTAGGCACTTTGCAAAAAACCCCTCTGTTTTCTTAAAACAAATGTGATGGTTCCACGTTGCGTTTTGGGGCATTTCCTGTGGCGGCGCTTGGCCTACCCACACAAGTGAGGTATCATTTTTATCGGGAGACTTAGGGGACCGCTGGGTGGAAGGAAATTTGTGGCTCCTCTCTGATTCCAGAACTTTCTTTCACCAAAATGTGAGGAAAACGTGTTTTTTTAGCCAAATTTTGAGGTTTGCAAAGGATTCTGTGTAACAGAACCTGGTCAGAGCCCCACAAGTCACCCCATCTTGGATTCCCCTAGGTCTCTAGTTTTCAAAAATGCACAGGTTTGGTGGGTTTCCCTAGGTGCCGGCTGAGCTAGAGGCCAAAATCTACCGGTAGGCACTTTGCAAAAAACCGCTCTGTTTTCTTTCAAAAAATGTGATGTGTCCACGTTGCGTTTTGGGGCATTTCCTGTTGCGGACGCTAGGCCTACCCACACAAGTGAGGTATCATTTTTATCGGGAGACTTGGGGGAACGCTGGGTGGAAGGAAATTTGTGGCTCCTCTCTGATTCCAGAACTTTCTGTCACCAAAATTTGAGGAAAATGTGTTTTTTTAGCCAAAGTTTGAGGTTTGCAAAGGATTCTGGGTAACAGAACCTAGTCAGAGCCCCACAAGTCACCCCATCTTGGATTTCCCCTAGGTCTCTAGTTTTCAAAAATGGACAGGTTTGGTAGGTTTCCCTAGGTGCCGGCTGAGCTAGATGCCAAAATCTACAGGTAGGCACTTTGCAAAAAACACCTCTGTTTTCTTAAAACAAATGTGATGGTTCCACGTTGCGTTTTGGGGCATTTCCTGTGGCGGGCGCTTGGCCTACCCACACAAGTGAGGTATCATTTTTATCGGGAGACTTAGGGGAACACTGGGTGGAAGGAAATTTGTGGCTCTTCTCTGATTCCAGAACTTTCTTTCACCAAAATGTGAGGAAAACGTGTTTTTTTAGCCAAATTTTGAGGTTTGCAAAGGATTCTGGGTAACAGAACCTGGTCAGAGCCCCACAAGTCACCCCATCTTGGATTCCCCTAGGTCTCTAGTTTTCAAAAATGCACAGGTTTGGTAGGTTTCCCTAGGTGCCGGCTGAGCTAGAGGCCAAAATCTACAGGTAGGCACTTTGCAAAAAAACCCTCTGTTTTCTTTCAAAAAATGTGATGTGTCCACGTTGCGTTTTGGGGCATTTCCTGTTGTGGGCGGTAGGCCTACCCACACAAGTGAGGTATCATTTTTATCGGGAGACTTGGGGGAACGCTGGGTGGAAGGTAATTTGTGGCTCCTCTCTGATTCCAGAACTTTCTGTCACCAAAATTTGAGGAAAATGTGTTTTTTTAGCCAAAGTTTGAGGTTTACAAAGGATTCTGGGTAACAGAACCTAGTCAGAGCCCCACAAGTCACCCCATCTTGGATTCCCCTAGGTCTCTAGTTTTCAAAAATGGACAGGTTTAGTAGGTTTCCCTAGGTGCCGGCTGAGCTAAGGGCCAAAATCTACAGGTAGGCACTTTGCAAAAAACCCCTCTGTTTTCTTAAAACAAATGTGATGGTTCCACGTTGCGTTTTGGGGCATTTCCTGTGGCGGGCGCTTGGCCTACCCACACAAGTGAGGTATCATTTTTATCGGGAGACTTAGGGGAACGCTGGGTGGAAGGAAATTTGTGGCTCCTCTCTGATTCCAGAACTTTCTTTCACCAAAATGTGAGGAAAACGTGTTTTTTTAGCCAAATTTTGAGGTTTGCAAAGGATTCTGTGTAACAGAACCTGGTCAGAGCCCCACAAGTCACCCCATCTTGGATTCCCCTAGGTCTCTAGTTTTCAAAAATGCACAGGTTTGGTAGGTTTCCCTAGGTGCCGGCTGAGCTAGAGGCCAAAATCTACAGGTAGGCACTTTGCAAAAAAACCCTCTGTTTTCTTTAAAAAAATGTGATGTGTCCACGTTGCGTTTTGGGGCATTTCCTGTTGTGGGCGGTAGGCCTACCCACACAAGTGAGGTATCATTTTTATCGGGAGACTTGGGGGAACGCTGGGTGGAAGGAAATTTGTGGCTCCTCTCTGATTCCAGAACTTTCTGTCACCAAAATTTGAGGAAAATGTGTTTTTTTAGCCAAAGTTTGAGGTTTACAAAGGATTCTGGGTAACAGAACCTAGTCAGAGCCCCACAAGTCACCCCATCTTGGATTCCCCTAGGTCTCTAGTTTTCAAAAATGGACAGGTTTAGTAGGTTTCCCTAGGTGCCGGCTGAGCTAAGGGCCAAAATCTACAGGTAGGCACTTTGCAAAAAACCCCTCTGTTTTCTTAAAACAAATGTGATGGTTCCACGTTGCGTTTTGGGGCATTTCCTGTGGCGGGCGCTTGGCCTACCCACACAAGTGAGGTATCATTTTTATCGGGAGACTTAGGGGAACGCTGGGTGGAAGGACATTTGTGGCTCCTCTCTGATTCCAGAACTTTCTTTCACCAAAATGTGAGGAAAACGTGTTTTTTTAGCCAAATTTTGAGGTTTGCGAAGGATTCTGTGTAACAGAACCTGGTCAGAGCCCCACAAGTCACCCCATCTTGGATTCCCCTAGGTCTCTAGTTTTCAAAAATGCACAGGTTTGGTAAGTTTCCCTAGGTGCCGGCTGAGCTAGAGGCCAAAATCTACAGGTAGGCACTTTGCAAAAAAACCCTCTGTTTTCTTTCAAAAAATGTGATGTGTCCACGTTGCGTTTTGGGGCATTTCCTGTTGCGGGCGCTAGGCCTACCCACACAAGTGAGGTATCATTTTTATCGGGAGACTTGGGGGAACGCTGGGTGGAAGGAAATTTGTGGCTCCTCTCTGATTCCAGAACTTTCTGTCACCAAAATTTGAGGAAAATGTGTTTTTTTAGCCAAAGTTTGAGGTTTGCAAAGGATTCTGGGTAACAGAACCTAGTCAGAGCCCCACAAGTCACCCCATCTTGGATTTCCCCTAGGTCTCTAGTTTTCCAAAATTTACAGGTTTGGTAGGTTTCCCTAGGTGCGGGCTGAGCTAGATGCCAAAATCTACAGGTAGGCACTTTGCAAAAAACACCTCTGTTTTCTTAAAACAAATGTGATGGTTCCACGTTGCGTTTTGGGGCATTTCCAGTGGCGGGCGCTTGGCCTACCCACACAAGTGAGGTATCATTTTTATCGGGAGACTTAGGGGAACACTGGGTGGAAGGAAATGTGTGGCTCCTCTCTGATTCCAGAACTTTCTTTCACCAAAATGTGAGGAAAACGTGTTTTTTTAGCCAAATTTTGAGGTTTGCAAAGGATTCTGGGTAACAGAACCTGGTCAGAGCCCCACAAGTCACCCCATCTTGGATTCCCCTAGGTCTCTAGTTTTAAAAAAAGCACAGGTTTGGTAGGTTTCCCTAGGTGCCGGCTGAGCTAGAGGCCAAAATCTACAGGTAGGCACTTTGCAAAAAAACCCTCTGTTTTCTTTCAAAAAATTTGATGTGTCCACGTTGCGTTTTGGGGCATTTCCTGTGGCGTGCACTAGGCCTACCCACACAAGTGAGGTATAATTTTTATCGGGAGACTTGGGGGAACGCTGGGTGGAAGGAAATTTGTGGCTCCTCTCTGATTCCCGAACTGTCTGTCACCAAAATGTGAGGAAAACGTGTTTTTTTATCCAAATTTTGAGGTTTGCAAAGGATTCTGGGCAACAGAACCTGGTCAGAGCCCCACAAGTCACCCCATCTTGGATTCCCCTAGGTCTCTAGTTTTCAAAAATGCACAGGTGTGGTAGGTTTCCCTAGGTGCCGGCTGAGCTAAGGGCCAAAATCTACAGGTAGGCACTTTGCAAAAAACACCTCTGTTTTCTTAAAAAGAATTTGATGCTTCCACGTTGCGTTTTGGGGCATTTCCTGTGGCGGGCGCTAGGCCTACCCACACAAGTGAGGTATCATTTATATCGGGAGACTTAGGGGAACGCTGGGTGGAAGGAAATTTGTGGCTCCTCTCTGATTCCATAACTTTCTGTCACCAAAATGTGAGGAAAATGTGTTTTTTTAGCCAAATTTTGAGGTTTGCAAAGGATTCTGGGTAACAGAACCTGTCCAGAGCCCCACAAGTCACCCCTTCTTGGATTCCCCTAGGTCTCTAGTTTTAAAAAATGCACAGGTTTGGTACGTTTCCCTAGGTGCCGGCTGAGCTAGATGCCAAAATCTACAGGTAGGCACTTTGCAAAAAAAACCTCTGTTTTCTTTCAAAAAATGTGTTGTGTCCACGTTGCGTTTTGGGGCATTTCCTGTTGCGGGCGGTAGGCCTACCCACACAAGTAAGGTATCATTTTTATCACGAGACTAGGTGGAACGCTGGGTGGAAGGAAATTTGTGGCTCCTCTCTGATTCCAGAACTTTCTGTCACCAAAATGTGAGGAAAACGTGTTTTCTTAGCCAAATTTTTAGGTTTGCAAAGGATTCTGGGTAACAGAACCTGGTCAGAGCCCCACAAGTCACCCCATCTTGGATTCCGCTAGGTCTCTAGTTTTAAAAAATGCACAGGTGTGGTAGGTTTCCCTAGCTGCCGGCTGAGCTAAAGGCCAAAATCTACAGGTAGGCACTTTGCAAAAAACCCCTCTGTTTTCTTTCAAAAAATGTGATGTGTCCACGTTGCGTTTTGGTGCATTTCCTGTGGCGTGCACTAGGCCTACCCACACAAGTGAGGTATAATTTTTATCGGGAGACTTGGGGGAACGCTGGGTGGAAGGAAATTTGTGGCTCCACTCTGATTCCCGAACTGTCTGTCACCAAAATGTGAGGAAAACGTGTTTTTTTAGCCACATTTTGAGGTTTGCAAAGGATTCTGGGTAACAGAACCTGGTCAGAGCCCCACAAGTCACCCCATCTTGGATTCCCCTAGGTCTCTAGTTTTCAAAAATGCACAGGTGTGGTAGGTTTCCCTAGGTGCCGGCTGAGCTAGAGGCCAAAATCTACAGGTAGGCACTTTGCAAAAACCCCCTCTGTTTTCTATCAATAAATGTGATATGTCCACGTTGCGTTTTGGGGCATTTCCTGTTGCGGGCGCTAGGCCTACCCACACAAGTGAGGTATCATTTTTATCGGGAGACTTGGGGGAACGCTGGGTGGAAGGAAATTTGTGGTTCCTCTCTGATTCCAGAACTTTCTGTCACCAAAATTTGAGGAAAATGTGTTTTTTTAGCCAAAGTTTGAGGTTTGCAAAGGATTCTGGGTAACAGAACCTAGTCAGAGCCCCACAAGTCACCCCATCTTGGATTCCCCTAGGTCTCTAGTTTTAAAAAATGGACAGGTTTGGTAGGTTTCCCTAGGTGCCGGCTGAGCTAAGGGCCAAAATCTACAGGTAGGCACTTTGCAAAAAACCCCTCTGTTTTCTTAAAACAAATGTGATGGTTCCACGTTGCGTTTTGGGGCATTTCCTGTGGCGGGCGCTTGGCCTACCCACACAAGTGAGGTATCATTTTTATCGGGAGACTTAGGGGAACGCTGGGTGGAAGGAAATTTGTGGCTCCTCTCTGATTCCCGAACTGTCTGTCACCAAAATGTGAGGAAAACGTGTTTTTTTAGCCAAATTTTGAGGTTTGCAAAGGATTCTGGGTAACAGAACCTGGTCAGAGCCCCACAAGTCACCCCATCTTGGATTCCCCTAGGTCTCTAGTTTTCAAAAATGCACAGGTGTGGTAGGTTTCCCTAGGTGCTGGCTGAGCTAGAGGCCAAAATCTACAGGTAGGCACTTTGCAAAAACCCCCTCTGTTTTCTATCAATAAATGTGATATGTCCACGTTGCGTTTTGGGGCATTTCCTGTTGCGGGTGCTAGGCCTACCCACACAAGTGAGGTATCATTTTTATCGGGAGACTTGGGGGAACGCTGGGTGGAAGGAAATTTGCGGTTCCTCTCTGATTCCAGAACTTTCTGTCACCAAAATTTGAGGAAAATGTGTTTTTTTAGCCAAAGTTTGAGGTTTGCAAAGGATTCTGTGTAACAGAACCTGGTCAGAGCCCCACAAGTCACCCCATCTTGGATTCCCCTAGGTCTCTAGTTTTCAAAAATGCACAGGTTTGGTAGGTTTCCCTAGGTGCCGGCTGAGCTAGAGGCCAAAATCTACCGGTAGGCACTTTGCAAAAAACCCCTCTGTTTTCTTTCAAAAAATGTGATGTGTCCACGTTGCGTTTTGGGGCATTTCCTGTTGCGGGCGCTAGGCCTACCCACACAAGTGAGGTATCATTTTTATCGGGAGACTTGGGGGAACGCTGGGTGGAAGGAAATTTGTGTCTCCTCTCTGATTCCAGAACTTTCTGTCACCAAAATTTGAGGAAAATGTGTTTTTTTAGCCAAAGTTTGAGGTTTGCAAAGGATTCTGGGTAACAGAACCTAGTCAGAGCCCCACAAGTCACCCCATCTTGGATTTCCCCTAGGTCTCTAGTTTTAAAAAATGGACAGGTTTGGTAGGTTTCCCTAGGTGCCGGCTGAGCTAGATGCCAAAATCTACAGGTAGGCACTTTGCAAAAAACACCTCTGTTTTCTTAAAACAAATGTGATGGTTCCACGTTGCGTTTTGGGGCATTTCCTGTGGCGGGCGCTTGGCCTACCCACACAAGTGAAGTATCATTTTTATCGGGAGACTTAGGGGAACACTGGGTGGAAGGAAATTTGTGGCTCCTCTCTGATTCCAGAACTTTCTTTCACCAAAATGTGAGGAAAACGTGTTTTTTTAGCCAAATTTTGAGGTTTGCAAAGGATTCTGGGTAACAGAACCTGGTCAGAGCCCCACAAGTCACCCCATCTTGGATTCCCCTAGGTCTCTAGTTTTCAAAAATGCACAGGTTTGGTAGGTTTCCCTAGGTGCCGGCTGAGCTAGAGGCCAAAATCTACAGGTAGGCACTTTGCAAAAAAACCCTCTGTTTTCTTTCAATAAATGTGATGTGTCCACGTTGCGTTTTGGGGCATTTCCTGTTGTGGGCGGTAGGCCTACCCACACAAGTGAGGTATCATTTTTATCGGGAGACTTGGGGGAACGCTGGGTGGAAGGAAATTTGTGGCTCCTCTCTGATTCCAGAACTTTCTGTCACCAAAATGTGAGGAAAAATGTGCTTTTTTAGCCAAAGTTTGAGGTTTGCAAAGGATTCTGGGTAACAGAACCTAGTCAGAGCCCCACAAGTCACCCCATCTTGGATTCCCCTAGGTTTCTAGTTTTCAAAAATGCACAGGTTTGGTAGGTTTCCCTAGGTGCCGGCTGAGCTAGAGGCCAAAATCTACAGGTAGGCACTTTGCAAAAAACCCCTCTGTTTTCTTTCAAAAAATGTGTTGTGTCCACGTTGCGTTTTGGGGCATTTCCTGTTGCGGGCGCTAGGCCTACCCACACAAGTGAGGTATCATTTTTATCGCGAGACTTGGGGGAACGCTGGGTGGAAGGAAATTTGTGGCTCCTCTCTGATTCCAGAACTTTCTGTCACCAAAATGTGAGGAAAACGTGTTTTTTTAGCCAAATTTTGAGGTTTGCAAAGGATTCTGGGTAACAGAACCTGGTCAGAGCCCCACAAGTCACACCCATCTTAGATTCCCCTAGGTCTCTAGTTTTCAAAAATGCACAGGTGTGGTAGGTTTCCCTAGGTGCCGGCTGAGCTAGAGGCCAAAATCTACAGGTAGGCACTTTGCAAAAAACCCCTCGGTTTTCTTAAAACAAATGTGATGGTTCCACGTTGCGTTTTGGGGCATTTCCTGTGGCGGGCGCTTGGCCTACCCACACAAGTGAGGTATCATTTTTATCGGGAGACTTAGGGGAACGCTGGGTGGAAGGAAATTTGTGGCTCCTCTCTGATTCCAGAACTTTCTTTCACCAAAATGTGAGGAAAACGTGTTTTTTTAGCCAAATTTTGAGGTTTGCAAAGGATTCTGTGTAACAGAACCTGGTCAGAGCCCCACAAGTCACCCCATCTTGGATTCCCCTAGGTCTCTAGTTTTCAAAAATGCACAGGTTTGGTAGGTTTCCCTAGGTGCCGGCTGAGCTAGAGGCCAAAATCTACCGGTAGGCACTTTGCAAAAAACCCCTCTGTTTTCTTTCAAAAAATGTGATGTGTCCACGTTGCGTTTTGGGGCATTTCCTGTTGCGGGCGGTAGGCCTACCCACACAAGTGAGGTATAATTTGTATCGGGAGACTTGGGGGAACGCTGGGTGGAAGGAAATTTGTGGCTCCTCTCTGATTCCCGAACTTTCTGTCACCAAAATGTGAGGAAAATGTGTTTTTTTAGCCAAAGTTTGAGGTTTGCAAAGGATTCTGGGTAACAGAACCTGGTCAGAGCCCCACAAGTCACCCCATCTTGGATTCCCCTAGGTCTCTAGTTTTCAAAAAGGCACAGGTGTGGTAGGTTTCCCTAGGTGCCGGCTGAGCTAGAGGCCAAAATCTACAGGTAGGCACTTTGCAAAAACCCCCTCTGTTTTCTTTCAATAAATGTGATATGTCCACGTTGCGTTTTGGGGCATTTCCTGTTGCGGGCGCTAGGCCTACCCACACAAGTGAGGTATCATTTTTATCGGGAGACTTGGGGGAACGCTGGGTGGAAGGAAATTTGTGGCTCCTCTCTGATTCCAGAACTTTCTGTCACCAAAATTTGAGGAAAATGTGTTTTTTTAGCCAAAGTTTGAGGTTTGCAAAGGATTCTGGGTAACAGAACCTAGTCAGAGCCCCACAAGTCACCCCATCTTGGATTTCCCCTAGGTCTCTAGTTTTCAAAAATGGACAGGTTTGGTAGGTTTCCCTAGGTGCCGGCTGAGCTAGATGCCAAAATCTACAGGTAGGCACTTTGCAAAAAACACCTCTGTTTTCTTAAAACAAATGTGATGGTTCCACGTTGCGTTTTGGGGCATTTCATGTGCGGGCGCTTGGCCTACCCACACAAGTGAGGTATCATTTTTATCGGGAGACTTAGGGGAACACTGGGTGGAAGGAAATTTGTGGCTCCTCTCTGATTCCAGAACTTTCTTTCACCAAAATGTGAGGAAAACATGTTTTTTTAGCCAAATTTTGAGGTTTGCAAAGGATTCTGGGTAACAGAACCTGGTCAGAGCCCCACAAGTCACCCCATCTTGGATTCCCCTAGGTCTCTAGTTTTCAAAAATGCACAGGTTTGGTAGGTTTCCCTAGGTGCCGGCTGAGCTAGAGGCCAAAATCTACAGGTAGGCACTTTGCAAAAAAAACCTCTGTTTTGTTTCAAAAAATGTGATGTGTCCATGTTGCGTTTTGGGGCATTTCCTGTTGTGGGCGGTAGGCCTACCCACACAAGTGAGGTATCATTTTTATCGGGAGACTTGGGGGAACGCTGGGTGGAAGGAAATTTGTGGCTCCTCTCTGATTCCAGAACTTTCTGTCACCAAAATGTGAGGAAAATGTGCTTTTTTAGCCAAAGTTTGAGGTTTGCAAAGGATTCTGGGTAACAGAACCTAGTCAGAGCCCCACAAGTCACCCCATCTTGGATTCCCCTAGGTTTCTAGTTTTCAAAAATGCACAGGTTTGGTAGGTTTCCCTAGGTGCCGGCTGAGCTAGAGGCCAAAATCTACAGGTAGGCACTTTGCAAAAAAAACCTCTGTTTTCTTTCAAAAAATGTGTTGTGTCCACGTTGCGTTTTGGGGCATTTCCTGTTGCGGGCGCTAGGCCTACCCACACAAGTGAGGTATCATTTTTATCGCGAGACTTGGGGGAACGCTGGGTGGAAGGAAATTTGTGGCTCCTCTCTGATTCCAGAACTTTCTGTCACCAAAATGTGAGGAAAATGTGTTTTTTTAGCCAAATTTTGAGGTTTGCAAAGGATTCTGGGTAACAGAACCTGGTCAGAGCCCCACAAGTCATACCCATCTTGGATTCCCCTAGGTCTCTAGGTTTCAAAAATGCACTGGTGTGGTAGGTTTCCCTAGGTGCCGGCTGAGCTACAGGCCAAAATCTACAGGTAGGCACTTTGCAAAAAAGCCCTCTGTTTTCTTTAAAAAAATGTGATGTGTCCACGTTGCGTTTTGGGGCATTTCCTGTTGCGGGCACTAGGCCTACCCACACAAGAGAGGTATCATTTTTATCGGGAGACTTGGGGGAATGCTGGGTGGAAGGAAATTTGTGGCTCCTCTCTGATTCCAGAACTTTATGTCACCAAAATTTGAGGAAAATGTGTTTTTTTAGCCAAAGTTTGAGGTTTACAAAGGATTCTGGGTAACAGAACCTAGTCAGAGCCCCACAAGTCACCCCATCTTGGATTCCCCTAGGTCTCTAGTTTTCAAAAATGCACAGGTTTGGTAGGTTTCCCTAGGTGCCGGCTGAGCTAAGGGCCAAAATCTATAGGTAGGCACTTTGCAAAAAACACCTCTGTTTTCTTTAAAAAAATGTGATGGTTCCACGTTGCGTTTTGGGGCATTTCCTGTGGCAGGCGCTAGGCCTACCCACACAAGTGAGGTATCATTTTTATCGGGAGACTTAGGGGAATGCTGGGTGGAAGGAAATTTGTGGCTCCTCTCTGATTCCAGAACTTTCTTTCACCAAAATGTGAGGAAAACATGTTTTTTTAGCCAAATTTTGAGGTTTGCAAAGGATTCTGGGTAACAGAACCTGGTCAGAGCCCCACAAGTCACCCCATCTTGGATTCCCCTAGGTCTCTAGTTTTCAAAAATGCACAGGTTTGGTAGGTTTTCCTAGGTGCCGGCTGAGCTAGAGGCCAAAATCTACAGGTAGGCACTTTGCAAAAAAAAACCCTGTTTTGTTTCAAAAAATGTGATGTGTCCACGTTGCGTTTTGGGGCATTTCCTGTTGTGGGCGGTAGGCCTACCCACACAAGTGAGGTATCATTTTTATCGGGAGACTTGGGGGAACGCTGGGTGGAAGGAAATTTGTGGCTCCTCTCTGATTCCAGAACTTTCTGTCACCAAAATGTGAGGAAAATGTGCTTTTTTAGCCAAAGTTTGAGGTTTGCAAAGGATTCTGGGTAACAGAACCTAGTCAGAGCCCCACAAGTCACCCCATCTTGGATTCCCCTAGGTTTCTAGTTTTCAAAAATGCACAGGTTTGGTAGGTTTCCCTAGGTGCCGGCTGAGCTAGAGGCCAAAATCTACAGGTAGGCACTTTGCAAAAAAACCCTCTGTTTTCTTTCAAAAAATGTGTTGTGTCCACGTTGCGTTTTGGGGCATTTCCTGTTGCGGGCGCTAGGCCTACCCACACAAGTGAGGTATCATTTTTATCGCGAGACTTGGGGGAACGCTGGGTGGAAGGAAATTTGTGGCTCCTCTCTGATTCCAGAACTTTCTGTCACCAAAATGTGAGGAAAACGTGTTTTTTTAGCCAAATTTTGAGGTTTGCAAAGGATTCTGGGTAACAGAACCTGGTCAGAGCCCCACAAGTCATACCCATCTTGGATTCCCCTAGGTCTCTAGTTTTCAAAAATGCACTGGTGTGGTAGGTTTCCCTAGGTGCCGGCTGAGCTACAGGCCAAAATCTACAGGTAGGCACTTTGCAAAAAAGCCCTCTGTTTTCTTTAAAAAAATGTGATGTGTCCACGTTGCGTTTTGGGGCATTTCCTGTTGCGGGCACTAGGCCTACCCACACAAGAGAGGTATCATTTTTATCGGGAGACTTGGGGGAATGCTGGGTGGAAGGAAATTTGTGGCTCCTCTCTGATTCCAGAACTTTATGTCACCAAAATTTGAGGAAAATGTGTTTTTTTAGCCAAAGTTTGAGGTTTACAAAGGATTCTGGGCAACAGAACCTAGTCAGAGCCCCACAAGTCACCCCATCTTGGATTCCCCTAGGTCTCTAGTTTTCAAAAATGCACAGGTTTGGTAGGTTTCCCTAGGTGCCGGCTGAGCTAAGGGCCAAAATCTATAGGTAGGCACTTTGCAAAAAACACCTCTGTTTTCTTTAAAAAAATTTGATGGTTCCACGTTGCGTTTTGGGGCATTTCCTGTGGCAGGCGCTAGGCCTACCCACACAAGTGAGGTATCATTTTTATCGGGAGACTTAGGGGAACGCTGGGTGGAAGGAAATTTGTGGCTCCTCTCTGATTCCAGAACTTTATGTCACCAAAATATGAGGAAAACGTGTTTTCTTAGCCAAATTTTGAGGTTTGCAAAGGATTCTGGGCAACAGAACCTGGTCAGAGCCCCACAAGTCACCCCATCTTGGATTCCCCTAGGTCTCTAGTTTTCAAAAATGCACAGGTGTGGTAGGTTTCCCTAGGTGCCGGCTGAGCTAAGGGCCAAAATCTACAGGTAGGCACTTTGCAAAAAACACCTCTGTTTTCTTTAAAACAAATTGATGCTTCCACGTTGCGTTTTGGGGCATTTCCTGTGGCGGGCGCTAGGCCTACCCACACAAGTGAGGTATCATTTTTATCGGGAGACTTGGGGGAACGCTGGGTGGAAGGAAATTTGTGGCTCCTCTCTGATTCCAGAACTTTCTGTCACCAAAATGTGAGGAAAACGTTGTTTTTTTTAGTCAAATTTTGAGGTTTGCAAAGGATTCTGGGTAACAGAACCTGGTCAGAGCCCCACAAGTCACCCCATCTTGGATTCCCCTAGGTCTCTAGTTTTAAAAAATGCACAGGTGTGGTAGGTTTCCATAGGTGCCGGCTGAGCTAAAGGCCAAAATCTACAGGTAGGCACTTTACAAAAAAAACCTCTGTTTTCTTTAAAAAAATGTGATGTGTCCACGTTGCGTTTTGGTGCATTTCCTGTGGCGTGCACTAGGCCTACCCACACAACTGAGGTATCATTTTTATCGGGAGACTTGGGGGAACGCTGGGTGGAAGGAAATTTGTGGTTCCTCTCTGATTCCAGAACTTTCTGTCACCAAAATTTGAGGAAAATGTGTTTTTTTAGCCAAAGTTTGAGGTTTGCAAAGGATTCTGGGTAACAGAACCTGGTCAGAGTCCCACAAGTCACCCCATCTTGGATTCCCCTAGGTCTCTAGTTTTCAAAAATGCACAGGTGTGGTAGGTTTCCCTAGGTGCCGGCTGAGCTAAGGGCCAAAATCTACAGGTAGGCACTTTGCAAAAAACACCTCTGTTTTCTTTAAAAAAAATTGATGCTTCCACGTTGCGTTTTGGGGCATTTCCTGTGGCGGGCGCTAGGCCTACCCACACAAGTGAGGTATCATTTTTATCGGGAGACTTGGGGGAACGCTGGGTGGAAGGAAATTTGTGGCTTCTCTCTGATTCCCGAACTGTCTGTCACCAAAATGTGAGGAAAACGTGTTTTTTTAGCCAAATTTTGAGGTTTGCAAAGGATTTTGGGCAACAGAACCTGGTCAGAGCCCCACAAGTCACCCCATCTTGGATTCCCCTAGGTCTCTAGTTTTAAAAAATGCACAGGTTTGGTAGGTTTCCCTAGGTGCCGGCTGAGCTAAGGGCCAAAATCTACAGGTAGGCACTTTGCAAAAAACACCTCTGTTTTCTTTAAAAAAAATTGATGCTTCCACGTTGCGTCTTGGGGCATTTCCTGTGGCGGGCGCTAGGCCTACCCACACAAGTGAGGTATCATTTTTATCGGGGGACTTGGGGGAACGCTGGGTGGAAGGAAATTTATGGCTCCTCTCTGATTCCAGAACTTTATGTCACCAAAATTTGAGGAAAATGTGTTTTTTTAGCCAAAGTTTGAGGTTTACAAAGAATTCTGGGTAACAGAACCTAGTCAGAGCACCACAAGTCACCCCATCTTGGATTCCCCTAGGTCTCTAGTTTTCAAAAATGCACAGGTTTAGTAGGTTTCCCTAGGTGCCGGCTGAGCTAAGGGCCAAAATCTACAGGTAGGCACTTTGCAAAAAACAACTCTGTTTTCTTTAAAAAAATGTGATGGTTCCACGTTGCGTTTTGGGGCATTTCCTGTGGCAGGCGCTAGGCCTACCCACACAAGTGAGGTATTATTGTTATCAGGAGACTTAGGGGAACGCTGTGTGGAAGGAAATTTGTGGCTCCTCTCTGATTCCAGAACTTTCTGTCACCAAAATGTGAGGAAAACTTGTTTTTTTAGCCAAATTTTGAGGTTTGCAAAGGATTTTGGGTAACAGAACCTGGTCAGAGCCCCACAAGTCACCCCTTCTTGGATTCCCCTAGGTCTCTAGTTTTCAAAAATGCACAGGTTTGGTAGGTTTCGCTAGGTGCCGGCTGAGCTAGATGCCAAAATCTACAGGTAGGCACTTTGCAAAAAAAACCTCTGTTTTCTTTCAAAAAATGTGTTGTGTCCACGTTGCGTTTTGGGGCAATTCCTGTTGCGGGCGCTAGGCCTACCCACACAAGTGAGGTATCATTTTTATCACGAGACTTGGTGGAACGGTGGGTGGAAGGAAATTTGTGGCTCCTCTCTGATTCCAGAACTTTCTGTCACCAAAATGTGAGGAAAACGTGTTTTCTTAGCCAAATTTTGAGGTTTGCAAAGGATTCTGGGCAACAGAACCTGGTCAGAGCCCCACAAGTCACCCCATCTTGGATTCCCCTAGGTCTCTAGTTTTAAAAAATGCACAGGTGTGGTAGGTTTCCCTAGGTGCCGGCTGAGCTAAGGGCCAAAATCTACAGGTAGGCACTTTGCAAAAAACACCTCTGTTTTCTTTAAAAAAAATTGATGCTTCCACGTTGCGTTTTGGGGCATTTCCTGTGGCGGGCGCTAGGCCTACCCACACAAGTGAGGTATCATTTTTATCAGGAGACTTGGGGGAACGCTGGGTGGAAGGAAATTTGTGGCTCCTCTCTGATTCTAGAACTTTCTGTCACCAAAATGTGAGGAAAACGTGTTTTTTTTAGCCAAATTTTGAGGTTTGCAAAGGATTCTGGGTAACAGAACCTGGTCAGAGCCCCACAAGTCACCCCATCTTGGATTCCCCTAGGTCTCTAGTTTTAAAAAATGCACAGGTGTGGTAGGTTTCCATAGGTGCCGGCTGAGCTAAAGGCCAAAATCTACAGGTAGGCACTTTGCAAAAAACCCCTCTGTTTTCTTTCAAAAAATGTGATGTGTCCACGTTGCGTTTTGGTGCATTTCCTGTGGCGTGCACTAGGCCTACCCACACAAGTGAGGTATCATTTTTATCGGGAGACTTGGGGGAACGCTGGGTGGAAGGAAATTTGTGGCTCCCCTCTGATTCCCGAACTGTCTGTCACCAAAATGTGAGGAAAACGTGTTTTTTTAGCCAAAAATTGAGGTTTGCAAAGGATTCTGGGCAACAGAACCTGGTCAGAGCCCCACAAGTGACCCCATCTTGGATTCCCCTAGGTCTCTAGTTTTCAAAAATGCACAGGTGTGGTAGGTTTCCCTAGGTGCCGGCTGAGCTAAGGGCCAAAATCTACAGGTAGGCACTTTGCAAAAAAAACCTCTGTTTTGTTTCAAAAAATGTGATGTGTCCATGTTGCGTTTTGGGGCATTTCCTGTTGTGGGCGGTAGGCCTACCCACACAAGTGAGGTATCATTTTTATCGGGAGACTTGGGGGAACGCTGGGTGGAAGGAAATTTGTGGCTCCTCTCTGATTCCAGAACTTTCTGTCACCAAAATGTGAGGAAAATGTGCTTTTTTAGCCAAAGTTTGAGGTTTGCAAAGGATTCTGGGTAACAGAACCTAGTCAGAGCCCCACAAGTCACCCCATCTTGGATTCCCCTAGGTTTCTAGTTTTCAAAAATGCACAGGTTTGGTAGGTTTCCCTAGGTGCCGGCTGAGCTAGAGGCCAAAATCTACAGGTAGGCACTTTGCAAAAAAAACCTCTGTTTTCTTTCAAAAAATGTGTTGTGTCCACGTTGCGTTTTGGGGCATTTCCTGTTGCGGGCGCTAGGCCTACCCACACAAGTGAGGTATCATTTTTATCGCGAGACTTGGGGGAACGCTGGGTGGAAGGAAATTTGTGGCTCCTCTCTGATTCCAGAACTTTCTGTCACCAAAATGTGAGGAAAATGTGTTTTTTTAGCCAAATTTTGAGGTTTGCAAAGGATTCTGGGTAACAGAACCTGGTCAGAGCCCCACAAGTCATACCCATCTTGGATTCCCCTAGGTCTCTAGGTTTCAAAAATGCACTGGTGTGGTAGGTTTCCCTAGGTGCCGGCTGAGCTACAGGCCAAAATCTACAGGTAGGCACTTTGCAAAAAAGCCCTCTGTTTTCTTTAAAAAAATGTGATGTGTCCACGTTGCGTTTTGGGGCATTTCCTGTTGCGGGCACTAGGCCTACCCACACAAGAGAGGTATCATTTTTATCGGGAGACTTGGGGGAATGCTGGGTGGAAGGAAATTTGTGGCTCCTCTCTGATTCCAGAACTTTATGTCACCAAAATTTGAGGAAAATGTGTTTTTTTAGCCAAAGTTTGAGGTTTACAAAGGATTCTGGGTAACAGAACCTAGTCAGAGCCCCACAAGTCACCCCATCTTGGATTCCCCTAGGTCTCTAGTTTTCAAAAATGCACAGGTTTGGTAGGTTTCCCTAGGTGCCGGCTGAGCTAAGGGCCAAAATCTATAGGTAGGCACTTTGCAAAAAACACCTCTGTTTTCTTTAAAAAAATGTGATGGTTCCACGTTGCGTTTTGGGGCATTTCCTGTGGCAGGCGCTAGGCCTACCCACACAAGTGAGGTATCATTTTTATCGGGAGACTTAGGGGAATGCTGGGTGGAAGGAAATTTGTGGCTCCTCTCTGATTCCAGAACTTTCTTTCACCAAAATGTGAGGAAAACATGTTTTTTTAGCCAAATTTTGAGGTTTGCAAAGGATTCTGGGTAACAGAACCTGGTCAGAGCCCCACAAGTCACCCCATCTTGGATTCCCCTAGGTCTCTAGTTTTCAAAAATGCACAGGTTTGGTAGGTTTTCCTAGGTGCCGGCTGAGCTAGAGGCCAAAATCTACAGGTAGGCACTTTGCAAAAAAAAACCCTGTTTTGTTTCAAAAAATGTGATGTGTCCACGTTGCGTTTTGGGGCATTTCCTGTTGTGGGCGGTAGGCCTACCCACACAAGTGAGGTATCATTTTTATCGGGAGACTTGGGGGAACGCTGGGTGGAAGGAAATTTGTGGCTCCTCTCTGATTCCAGAACTTTCTGTCACCAAAATGTGAGGAAAATGTGCTTTTTTAGCCAAAGTTTGAGGTTTGCAAAGGATTCTGGGTAACAGAACCTAGTCAGAGCCCCACAAGTCACCCCATCTTGGATTCCCCTAGGTTTCTAGTTTTCAAAAATGCACAGGTTTGGTAGGTTTCCCTAGGTGCCGGCTGAGCTAGAGGCCAAAATCTACAGGTAGGCACTTTGCAAAAAAACCCTCTGTTTTCTTTCAAAAAATGTGTTGTGTCCACGTTGCGTTTTGGGGCATTTCCTGTTGCGGGCGCTAGGCCTACCCACACAAGTGAGGTATCATTTTTATCGCGAGACTTGGGGGAACGCTGGGTGGAAGGAAATTTGTGGCTCCTCTCTGATTCCAGAACTTTCTGTCACCAAAATGTGAGGAAAACGTGTTTTTTTAGCCAAATTTTGAGGTTTGCAAAGGATTCTGGGTAACAGAACCTGGTCAGAGCCCCACAAGTCATACCCATCTTGGATTCCCCTAGGTCTCTAGTTTTCAAAAATGCACTGGTGTGGTAGGTTTCCCTAGGTGCCGGCTGAGCTACAGGCCAAAATCTACAGGTAGGCACTTTGCAAAAAAGCCCTCTGTTTTCTTTAAAAAAATTTGATGTGTCCACGTTGCGTTTTGGGGCATTTCCTGTGGCGTGCACTAGGCCTACCCACACAAGTGAGGTATAATTTTTATCGGGAGACTTGGGGGAACGCTGGGTGGAAGGAAATTTGTGGCTCCTCTCTGATTCCCGAACTGTCTGTCACCAAAATGTGAGGAAAACGTGTTTTTTTATCCAAATTTTGAGGTTTGCAAAGGATTCTGGGCAACAGAACCTGGTCAGAGCCCCACAAGTCACCCCATCTTGGATTCCCCTAGGTCTCTAGTTTTCAAAAATGCACAGGTGTGGTAGGTTTCCCTAGGTGCCGGCTGAGCTAAGGGCCAAAATCTACAGGTAGGCACTTTGCAAAAAACACCTCTGTTTTCTTAAAAAGAATTTGATGCTTCCACGTTGCGTTTTGGGGCATTTCCTGTGGCGGGCGCTAGGCCTACCCACACAAGTGAGGTATCATTTATATCGGGAGACTTAGGGGAACGCTGGGTGGAAGGAAATTTGTGGCTCCTCTCTGATTCCATAACTTTCTGTCACCAAAATGTGAGGAAAATGTGTTTTTTTAGCCAAATTTTGAGGTTTGCAAAGGATTCTGGGTAACAGAACCTGTCCAGAGCCCCACAAGTCACCCCTTCTTGGATTCCCCTAGGTCTCTAGTTTTAAAAAATGCACAGGTTTGGTACGTTTCCCTAGGTGCCGGCTGAGCTAGATGCCAAAATCTACAGGTAGGCACTTTGCAAAAAAAACCTCTGTTTTCTTTCAAAAAATGTGTTGTGTCCACGTTGCGTTTTGGGGCATTTCCTGTTGCGGGCGGTAGGCCTACCCACACAAGTAAGGTATCATTTTTATCACGAGACTAGGTGGAACGCTGGGTGGAAGGAAATTTGTGGCTCCTCTCTGATTCCAGAACTTTCTGTCACCAAAATGTGAGGAAAACGTGTTTTCTTAGCCAAATTTTTAGGTTTGCAAAGGATTCTGGGTAACAGAACCTGGTCAGAGCCCCACAAGTCACCCCATCTTGGATTCCGCTAGGTCTCTAGTTTTAAAAAATGCACAGGTGTGGTAGGTTTCCCTAGCTGCCGGCTGAGCTAAAGGCCAAAATCTACAGGTAGGCACTTTGCAAAAAACCCCTCTGTTTTCTTTCAAAAAATGTGATGTGTCCACGTTGCGTTTTGGTGCATTTCCTGTGGCGTGCACTAGGCCTACCCACACAAGTGAGGTATAATTTTTATCGGGAGACTTGGGGGAACGCTGGGTGGAAGGAAATTTGTGGCTCCACTCTGATTCCCGAACTGTCTGTCACCAAAATGTGAGGAAAACGTGTTTTTTTAGCCACATTTTGAGGTTTGCAAAGGATTCTGGGTAACAGAACCTGGTCAGAGCCCCACAAGTCACCCCATCTTGGATTCCCCTAGGTCTCTAGTTTTCAAAAATGCACAGGTGTGGTAGGTTTCCCTAGGTGCCGGCTGAGCTAGAGGCCAAAATCTACAGGTAGGCACTTTGCAAAAACCCCCTCTGTTTTCTATCAATAAATGTGATATGTCCACGTTGCGTTTTGGGGCATTTCCTGTTGCGGGCGCTAGGCCTACCCACACAAGTGAGGTATCATTTTTATCGGGAGACTTGGGGGAACGCTGGGTGGAAGGAAATTTGTGGTTCCTCTCTGATTCCAGAACTTTCTGTCACCAAAATTTGAGGAAAATGTGTTTTTTTAGCCAAAGTTTGAGGTTTGCAAAGGATTCTGGGTAACAGAACCTAGTCAGAGCCCCACAAGTCACCCCATCTTGGATTCCCCTAGGTCTCTAGTTTTAAAAAATGGACAGGTTTGGTAGGTTTCCCTAGGTGCCGGCTGAGCTAAGGGCCAAAATCTACAGGTAGGCACTTTGCAAAAAACCCCTCTGTTTTCTTAAAACAAATGTGATGGTTCCACGTTGCGTTTTGGGGCATTTCCTGTGGCGGGCGCTTGGCCTACCCACACAAGTGAGGTATCATTTTTATCGGGAGACTTAGGGGAACGCTGGGTGGAAGGAAATTTGTGGCTCCTCTCTGATTCCCGAACTGTCTGTCACCAAAATGTGAGGAAAACGTGTTTTTTTAGCCAAATTTTGAGGTTTGCAAAGGATTCTGGGTAACAGAACCTGGTCAGAGCCCCACAAGTCACCCCATCTTGGATTCCCCTAGGTCTCTAGTTTTCAAAAATGCACAGGTGTGGTAGGTTTCCCTAGGTGCTGGCTGAGCTAGAGGCCAAAATCTACAGGTAGGCACTTTGCAAAAACCCCCTCTGTTTTCTATCAATAAATGTGATATGTCCACGTTGCGTTTTGGGGCATTTCCTGTTGCGGGTGCTAGGCCTACCCACACAAGTGAGGTATCATTTTTATCGGGAGACTTGGGGGAACGCTGGGTGGAAGGAAATTTGCGGTTCCTCTCTGATTCCAGAACTTTCTGTCACCAAAATTTGAGGAAAATGTGTTTTTTTAGCCAAAGTTTGAGGTTTGCAAAGGATTCTGTGTAACAGAACCTGGTCAGAGCCCCACAAGTCACCCCATCTTGGATTCCCCTAGGTCTCTAGTTTTCAAAAATGCACAGGTTTGGTAGGTTTCCCTAGGTGCCGGCTGAGCTAGAGGCCAAAATCTACCGGTAGGCACTTCGCAAAAAACCCCTCTGTTTTCTTTCAAAAAATGTGATGTGTCCACGTTGCGTTTTGGGGCATTTCCTGTTGCGGGCGCTAGGCCTACCCACACAAGTGAGGTATCATTTTTATCGGGAGACTTGGGGGAACGCTGGGTGGAAGGAAATTTGTGTCTCCTCTCTGATTCCAGAACTTTCTGTCACCAAAATTTGAGGAAAATGTGTTTTTTTAGCCAAAGTTTGAGGTTTGCAAAGGATTCTGGGTAACAGAACCTAGTCAGAGCCCCACAAGTCACCCCATCTTGGATTTCCCCTAGGTCTCTAGTTTTAAAAAATGGACAGGTTTGGTAGGTTTCCCTAGGTGCCGGCTGAGCTAGATGCCAAAATCTACAGGTAGGCACTTTGCAAAAAACACCTCTGTTTTCTTAAAACAAATGTGATGGTTCCACGTTGCGTTTTGGGGCATTTCCTGTGGCGGGCGCTTGGCCTACCCACACAAGTGAAGTATCATTTTTATCGGGAGACTTAGGGGAACACTGGGTGGAAGGAAATTTGTGGCTCCTCTCTGATTCCAGAACTTTCTTTCACCAAAATGTGAGGAAAACGTGTTTTTTTAGCCAAATTTTGAGGTTTGCAAAGGATTCTGGGTAACAGAACCTGGTCAGAGCCCCACAAGTCACCCCATCTTGGATTCCCCTAGGTCTCTAGTTTTCAAAAATGCACAGGTTTGGTAGGTTTCCCTAGGTGCCGGCTGAGCTAGAGGCCAAAATCTACAGGTAGGCACTTTGCAAAAAAACCCTCTGTTTTCTTTCAATAAATGTGATGTGTCCACGTTGCGTTTTGGGGCATTTCCTGTTGTGGGCGGTAGGCCTACCCACACAAGTGAGGTATCATTTTTATCGGGAGACTTGGGGGAACGCTGGGTGGAAGGAAATTTGTGGCTCCTCTCTGATTCCAGAACTTTCTGTCACCAAAATGTGAGGAAAAATGTGCTTTTTTAGCCAAAGTTTGAGGTTTGCAAAGGATTCTGGGTAACAGAACCTAGTCAGAGCCCCACAAGTCACCCCATCTTGGATTCCCCTAGGTTTCTAGTTTTCAAAAATGCACAGGTTTGGTAGGTTTCCCTAGGTGCCGGCTGAGCTAGAGGCCAAAATCTACAGGTAGGCACTTTGCAAAAAACCCCTCTGTTTTCTTTCAAAAAATGTGTTGTGTCCACGTTGCGTTTTGGGGCATTTCCTGTTGCGGGCGCTAGGCCTACCCACACAAGTGAGGTATCATTTTTATCGCGAGACTTGGGGGAACGCTGGGTGGAAGGAAATTTGTGGCTCCTCTCTGATTCCAGAACTTTCTGTCACCAAAATGTGAGGAAAACGTGTTTTTTTAGCCAAATTTTGAGGTTTGCAAAGGATTCTGGGTAACAGAACCTGGTCAGAGCCCCACAAGTCACACCCATCTTAGATTCCCCTAGGTCTCTAGTTTTCAAAAATGCACAGGTGTGGTAGGTTTCCCTAGGTGCCGGCTGAGCTAGAGGCCAAAATCTACAGGTAGGCACTTTGCAAAAAACCCCTCGGTTTTCTTAAAACAAATGTGATGGTTCCACGTTGCGTTTTGGGGCATTTCCTGTGGCGGGCGCTTGGCCTACCCACACAAGTGAGGTATCATTTTTATCGGGAGACTTAGGGGAACGCTGGGTGGAAGGAAATTTGTGGCTCCTCTCTGATTCCAGAACTTTCTTTCACCAAAATGTGAGGAAAACGTGTTTTTTTAGCCAAATTTTGAGGTTTGCAAAGGATTCTGTGTAACAGAACCTGGTCAGAGCCCCACAAGTCACCCCATCTTGGATTCCCCTAGGTCTCTAGTTTTCAAAAATGCACAGGTTTGGTAGGTTTCCCTAGGTGCCGGCTGAGCTAGAGGCCAAAATCTACCGGTAGGCACTTTGCAAAAAACCCCTCTGTTTTCTTTCAAAAAATGTGATGTGTCCACGTTGCGTTTTGGGGCATTTCCTGTTGCGGGCGGTAGGCCTACCCACACAAGTGAGGTATAATTTGTATCGGGAGACTTGGGGGAACGCTGGGTGGAAGGAAATTTGTGGCTCCTCTCTGATTCCCGAACTTTCTGTCACCAAAATGTGAGGAAAATGTGTTTTTTTAGCCAAAGTTTGAGGTTTGCAAAGGATTCTGGGTAACAGAACCTGGTCAGAGCCCCACAAGTCACCCCATCTTGGATTCCCCTAGGTCTCTAGTTTTCAAAAAGGCACAGGTGTGGTAGGTTTCCCTAGGTGCCGGCTGAGCTAGAGGCCAAAATCTACAGGTAGGCACTTTGCAAAAACCCCCTCTGTTTTCTTTCAATAAATGTGATATGTCCACGTTGCGTTTTGGGGCATTTCCTGTTGCGGGCGCTAGGCCTACCCACACAAGTGAGGTATCATTTTTATCGGGAGACTTGGGGGAACGCTGGGTGGAAGGAAATTTGTGGCTCCTCTCTGATTCCAGAACTTTCTGTCACCAAAATTTGAGGAAAATGTGTTTTTTTAGCCAAAGTTTGAGGTTTGCAAAGGATTCTGGGTAACAGAACCTAGTCAGAGCCCCACAAGTCACCCCATCTTGGATTTCCCCTAGGTCTCTAGTTTTCAAAAATGGACAGGTTTGGTAGGTTTCCCTAGGTGCCGGCTGAGCTAGATGCCAAAATCTACAGGTAGGCACTTTGCAAAAAACACCTCTGTTTTCTTAAAACAAATGTGATGGTTCCACGTTGCGTTTTGGGGCATTTCATGTGCGGGCGCTTGGCCTACCCACACAAGTGAGGTATCATTTTTATCGGGAGACTTAGGGGAACACTGGGTGGAAGGAAATTTGTGGCTCCTCTCTGATTCCAGAACTTTCTTTCACCAAAATGTGAGGAAAACATGTTTTTTTAGCCAAATTTTGAGGTTTGCAAAGGATTCTGGGTAACAGAACCTGGTCAGAGCCCCACAAGTCACCCCATCTTGGATTCCCCTAGGTCTCTAGTTTTCAAAAATGCACAGGTTTGGTAGGTTTCCCTAGGTGCCGGCTGAGCTAGAGGCCAAAATCTACAGGTAGGCACTTTGCAAAAAAAACCTCTGTTTTGTTTCAAAAAATGTGATGTGTCCATGTTGCGTTTTGGGGCATTTCCTGTTGTGGGCGGTAGGCCTACCCACACAAGTGAGGTATCATTTTTATCGGGAGACTTGGGGGAACGCTGGGTGGAAGGAAATTTGTGGCTCCTCTCTGATTCCAGAACTTTCTGTCACCAAAATGTGAGGAAAATGTGCTTTTTTAGCCAAAGTTTGAGGTTTGCAAAGGATTCTGGGTAACAGAACCTAGTCAGAGCCCCACAAGTCACCCCATCTTGGATTCCCCTAGGTTTCTAGTTTTCAAAAATGCACAGGTTTGGTAGGTTTCCCTAGGTGCCGGCTGAGCTAGAGGCCAAAATCTACAGGTAGGCACTTTGCAAAAAAAACCTCTGTTTTCTTTCAAAAAATGTGTTGTGTCCACGTTGCGTTTTGGGGCATTTCCTGTTGCGGGCGCTAGGCCTACCCACACAAGTGAGGTATCATTTTTATCGCGAGACTTGGGGGAACGCTGGGTGGAAGGAAATTTGTGGCTCCTCTCTGATTCCAGAACTTTCTGTCACCAAAATGTGAGGAAAATGTGTTTTTTTAGCCAAATTTTGAGGTTTGCAAAGGATTCTGGGTAACAGAACCTGGTCAGAGCCCCACAAGTCATACCCATCTTGGATTCCCCTAGGTCTCTAGGTTTCAAAAATGCACTGGTGTGGTAGGTTTCCCTAGGTGCCGGCTGAGCTACAGGCCAAAATCTACAGGTAGGCACTTTGCAAAAAAGCCCTCTGTTTTCTTTAAAAAAATGTGATGTGTCCACGTTGCGTTTTGGGGCATTTCCTGTTGCGGGCACTAGGCCTACCCACACAAGAGAGGTATCATTTTTATCGGGAGACTTGGGGGAATGCTGGGTGGAAGGAAATTTGTGGCTCCTCTCTGATTCCAGAACTTTATGTCACCAAAATTTGAGGAAAATGTGTTTTTTTAGCCAAAGTTTGAGGTTTACAAAGGATTCTGGGTAACAGAACCTAGTCAGAGCCCCACAAGTCACCCCATCTTGGATTCCCCTAGGTCTCTAGTTTTCAAAAATGCACAGGTTTGGTAGGTTTCCCTAGGTGCCGGCTGAGCTAAGGGCCAAAATCTATAGGTAGGCACTTTGCAAAAAACACCTCTGTTTTCTTTAAAAAAATGTGATGGTTCCACGTTGCGTTTTGGGGCATTTCCTGTGGCAGGCGCTAGGCCTACCCACACAAGTGAGGTATCATTTTTATCGGGAGACTTAGGGGAATGCTGGGTGGAAGGAAATTTGTGGCTCCTCTCTGATTCCAGAACTTTCTTTCACCAAAATGTGAGGAAAACATGTTTTTTTAGCCAAATTTTGAGGTTTGCAAAGGATTCTGGGTAACAGAACCTGGTCAGAGCCCCACAAGTCACCCCATCTTGGATTCCCCTAGGTCTCTAGTTTTCAAAAATGCACAGGTTTGGTAGGTTTTCCTAGGTGCCGGCTGAGCTAGAGGCCAAAATCTACAGGTAGGCACTTTGCAAAAAAAAACCCTGTTTTGTTTCAAAAAATGTGATGTGTCCACGTTGCGTTTTGGGGCATTTCCTGTTGTGGGCGGTAGGCCTACCCACACAAGTGAGGTATCATTTTTATCGGGAGACTTGGGGGAACGCTGGGTGGAAGGAAATTTGTGGCTCCTCTCTGATTCCAGAACTTTCTGTCACCAAAATGTGAGGAAAATGTGCTTTTTTAGCCAAAGTTTGAGGTTTGCAAAGGATTCTGGGTAACAGAACCTAGTCAGAGCCCCACAAGTCACCCCATCTTGGATTCCCCTAGGTTTCTAGTTTTCAAAAATGCACAGGTTTGGTAGGTTTCCCTAGGTGCCGGCTGAGCTAGAGGCCAAAATCTACAGGTAGGCACTTTGCAAAAAAACCCTCTGTTTTCTTTCAAAAAATGTGTTGTGTCCACGTTGCGTTTTGGGGCATTTCCTGTTGCGGGCGCTAGGCCTACCCACACAAGTGAGGTATCATTTTTATCGCGAGACTTGGGGGAACGCTGGGTGGAAGGAAATTTGTGGCTCCTCTCTGATTCCAGAACTTTCTGTCACCAAAATGTGAGGAAAACGTGTTTTTTTAGCCAAATTTTGAGGTTTGCAAAGGATTCTGGGTAACAGAACCTGGTCAGAGCCCCACAAGTCATACCCATCTTGGATTCCCCTAGGTCTCTAGTTTTCAAAAATGCACTGGTGTGGTAGGTTTCCCTAGGTGCCGGCTGAGCTACAGGCCAAAATCTACAGGTAGGCACTTTGCAAAAAAGCCCTCTGTTTTCTTTAAAAAAATGTGATGTGTCCACGTTGCGTTTTGGGGCATTTCCTGTTGCGGGCACTAGGCCTACCCACACAAGAGAGGTATCATTTTTATCGGGAGACTTGGGGGAATGCTGGGTGGAAGGAAATTTGTGGCTCCTCTCTGATTCCAGAACTTTATGTCACCAAAATTTGAGGAAAATGTGTTTTTTTAGCCAAAGTTTGAGGTTTACAAAGGATTCTGGGCAACAGAACCTAGTCAGAGCCCCACAAGTCACCCCATCTTGGATTCCCCTAGGTCTCTAGTTTTCAAAAATGCACAGGTTTGGTAGGTTTCCCTAGGTGCCGGCTGAGCTAAGGGCCAAAATCTATAGGTAGGCACTTTGCAAAAAACACCTCTGTTTTCTTTAAAAAAATTTGATGGTTCCACGTTGCGTTTTGGGGCATTTCCTGTGGCAGGCGCTAGGCCTACCCACACAAGTGAGGTATCATTTTTATCGGGAGACTTAGGGGAACGCTGGGTGGAAGGAAATTTGTGGCTCCTCTCTGATTCCAGAACTTTATGTCACCAAAATATGAGGAAAACGTGTTTTCTTAGCCAAATTTTGAGGTTTGCAAAGGATTCTGGGCAACAGAACCTGGTCAGAGCCCCACAAGTCACCCCATCTTGGATTCCCCTAGGTCTCTAGTTTTCAAAAATGCACAGGTGTGGTAGGTTTCCCTAGGTGCCGGCTGAGCTAAGGGCCAAAATCTACAGGTAGGCACTTTGCAAAAAACACCTCTGTTTTCTTTAAAACAAATTGATGCTTCCACGTTGCGTTTTGGGGCATTTCCTGTGGCGGGCGCTAGGCCTACCCACACAAGTGAGGTATCATTTTTATCGGGAGACTTGGGGGAACGCTGGGTGGAAGGAAATTTGTGGCTCCTCTCTGATTCCAGAACTTTCTGTCACCAAAATGTGAGGAAAACGTTGTTTTTTTTAGTCAAATTTTGAGGTTTGCAAAGGATTCTGGGTAACAGAACCTGGTCAGAGCCCCACAAGTCACCCCATCTTGGATTCCCCTAGGTCTCTAGTTTTAAAAAATGCACAGGTGTGGTAGGTTTCCATAGGTGCCGGCTGAGCTAAAGGCCAAAATCTACAGGTAGGCACTTTACAAAAAAAACCTCTGTTTTCTTTAAAAAAATGTGATGTGTCCACGTTGCGTTTTGGTGCATTTCCTGTGGCGTGCACTAGGCCTACCCACACAACTGAGGTATCATTTTTATCGGGAGACTTGGGGGAACGCTGGGTGGAAGGAAATTTGTGGTTCCTCTCTGATTCCAGAACTTTCTGTCACCAAAATTTGAGGAAAATGTGTTTTTTTAGCCAAAGTTTGAGGTTTGCAAAGGATTCTGGGTAACAGAACCTGGTCAGAGTCCCACAAGTCACCCCATCTTGGATTCCCCTAGGTCTCTAGTTTTCAAAAATGCACAGGTGTGGTAGGTTTCCCTAGGTGCCGGCTGAGCTAAGGGCCAAAATCTACAGGTAGGCACTTTGCAAAAAACACCTCTGTTTTCTTTAAAAAAAATTGATGCTTCCACGTTGCGTTTTGGGGCATTTCCTGTGGCGGGCGCTAGGCCTACCCACACAAGTGAGGTATCATTTTTATCGGGAGACTTGGGGGAACGCTGGGTGGAAGGAAATTTGTGGCTTCTCTCTGATTCCCGAACTGTCTGTCACCAAAATGTGAGGAAAACGTGTTTTTTTAGCCAAATTTTGAGGTTTGCAAAGGATTTTGGGCAACAGAACCTGGTCAGAGCCCCACAAGTCACCCCATCTTGGATTCCCCTAGGTCTCTAGTTTTAAAAAATGCACAGGTTTGGTAGGTTTCCCTAGGTGCCGGCTGAGCTAAGGGCCAAAATCTACAGGTAGGCACTTTGCAAAAAACACCTCTGTTTTCTTTAAAAAAAATTGATGCTTCCACGTTGCGTCTTGGGGCATTTCCTGTGGCGGGCGCTAGGCCTACCCACACAAGTGAGGTATCATTTTTATCGGGGGACTTGGGGGAACGCTGGGTGGAAGGAAATTTATGGCTCCTCTCTGATTCCAGAACTTTATGTCACCAAAATTTGAGGAAAATGTGTTTTTTTAGCCAAAGTTTGAGGTTTACAAAGAATTCTGGGTAACAGAACCTAGTCAGAGCACCACAAGTCACCCCATCTTGGATTCCCCTAGGTCTCTAGTTTTCAAAAATGCACAGGTTTAGTAGGTTTCCCTAGGTGCCGGCTGAGCTAAGGGCCAAAATCTACAGGTAGGCACTTTGCAAAAAACAACTCTGTTTTCTTTAAAAAAATGTGATGGTTCCACGTTGCGTTTTGGGGCATTTCCTGTGGCAGGCGCTAGGCCTACCCACACAAGTGAGGTATTATTGTTATCAGGAGACTTAGGGGAACGCTGTGTGGAAGGAAATTTGTGGCTCCTCTCTGATTCCAGAACTTTCTGTCACCAAAATGTGAGGAAAACTTGTTTTTTTAGCCAAATTTTGAGGTTTGCAAAGGATTTTGGGTAACAGAACCTGGTCAGAGCCCCACAAGTCACCCCTTCTTGGATTCCCCTAGGTCTCTAGTTTTAAAAAATGCACAGGTTTGGTAGGTTTCGCTAGGTGCCGGCTGAGCTAGATGCCAAAATCTACAGGTAGGCACTTTGCAAAAAAAACCTCTGTTTTCTTTCAAAAAATGTGTTGTGTCCACGTTGCGTTTTGGGGCAATTCCTGTTGCGGGCGCTAGGCCTACCCACACAAGTGAGGTATCATTTTTATCACGAGACTTGGTGGAACGGTGGGTGGAAGGAAATTTGTGGCTCCTCTCTGATTCCAGAACTTTCTGTCACCAAAATGTGAGGAAAACGTGTTTTCTTAGCCAAATTTTGAGGTTTGCAAAGGATTCTGGGCAACAGAACCTGGTCAGAGCCCCACAAGTCACCCCATCTTGGATTCCCCTAGGTCTCTAGTTTTAAAAAATGCACAGGTGTGGTAGGTTTCCCTAGGTGCCGGCTGAGCTAAGGGCCAAAATCTACAGGTAGGCACTTTGCAAAAAACACCTCTGTTTTCTTTAAAAAAAATTGATGCTTCCACGTTGCGTTTTGGGGCATTTCCTGTGGCGGGCGCTAGGCCTACCCACACAAGTGAGGTATCATTTTTATCAGGAGACTTGGGGGAACGCTGGGTGGAAGGAAATTTGTGGCTCCTCTCTGATTCTAGAACTTTCTGTCACCAAAATGTGAGGAAAACGTGTTTTTTTTAGCCAAATTTTGAGGTTTGCAAAGGATTCTGGGTAACAGAACCTGGTCAGAGCCCCACAAGTCACCCCATCTTGGATTCCCCTAGGTCTCTAGTTTTAAAAAATGCACAGGTGTGGTAGGTTTCCATAGGTGCCGGCTGAGCTAAAGGCCAAAATCTACAGGTAGGCACTTTGCAAAAAACCCCTCTGTTTTCTTTCAAAAAATGTGATGTGTCCACGTTGCGTTTTGGTGCATTTCCTGTGGCGTGCACTAGGCCTACCCACACAAGTGAGGTATCATTTTTATCGGGAGACTTGGGGGAACGCTGGGTGGAAGGAAATTTGTGGCTCCCCTCTGATTCCCGAACTGTCTGTCACCAAAATGTGAGGAAAACGTGTTTTTTTAGCCAAAAATTGAGGTTTGCAAAGGATTCTGGGCAACAGAACCTGGTCAGAGCCCCACAAGTGACCCCATCTTGGATTCCCCTAGGTCTCTAGTTTTCAAAAATGCACAGGTGTGGTAGGTTTCCCTAGGTGCCGGCTGAGCTAAGGGCCAAAATCTACAGGTAGGCACTTTGCAAAAAAAACCTCTGTTTTGTTTCAAAAAATGTGATGTGTCCATGTTGCGTTTTGGGGCATTTCCTGTTGTGGGCGGTAGGCCTACCCACACAAGTGAGGTATCATTTTTATCGGGAGACTTGGGGGAACGCTGGGTGGAAGGAAATTTGTGGCTCCTCTCTGATTCCAGAACTTTCTGTCACCAAAATGTGAGGAAAATGTGCTTTTTTAGCCAAAGTTTGAGGTTTGCAAAGGATTCTGGGTAACAGAACCTAGTCAGAGCCCCACAAGTCACCCCATCTTGGATTCCCCTAGGTTTCTAGTTTTCAAAAATGCACAGGTTTGGTAGGTTTCCCTAGGTGCCGGCTGAGCTAGAGGCCAAAATCTACAGGTAGGCACTTTGCAAAAAAAACCTCTGTTTTCTTTCAAAAAATGTGTTGTGTCCACGTTGCGTTTTGGGGCATTTCCTGTTGCGGGCGCTAGGCCTACCCACACAAGTGAGGTATCATTTTTATCGCGAGACTTGGGGGAACGCTGGGTGGAAGGAAATTTGTGGCTCCTCTCTGATTCCAGAACTTTCTGTCACCAAAATGTGAGGAAAATGTGTTTTTTTAGCCAAATTTTGAGGTTTGCAAAGGATTCTGGGTAACAGAACCTGGTCAGAGCCCCACAAGTCATACCCATCTTGGATTCCCCTAGGTCTCTAGGTTTCAAAAATGCACTGGTGTGGTAGGTTTCCCTAGGTGCCGGCTGAGCTACAGGCCAAAATCTACAGGTAGGCACTTTGCAAAAAAGCCCTCTGTTTTCTTTAAAAAAATGTGATGTGTCCACGTTGCGTTTTGGGGCATTTCCTGTTGCGGGCACTAGGCCTACCCACACAAGAGAGGTATCATTTTTATCGGGAGACTTGGGGGAATGCTGGGTGGAAGGAAATTTGTGGCTCCTCTCTGATTCCAGAACTTTATGTCACCAAAATTTGAGGAAAATGTGTTTTTTTAGCCAAAGTTTGAGGTTTACAAAGGATTCTGGGTAACAGAACCTAGTCAGAGCCCCACAAGTCACCCCATCTTGGATTCCCCTAGGTCTCTAGTTTTCAAAAATGCACAGGTTTGGTAGGTTTCCCTAGGTGCCGGCTGAGCTAAGGGCCAAAATCTATAGGTAGGCACTTTGCAAAAAACACCTCTGTTTTCTTTAAAAAAATGTGATGGTTCCACGTTGCGTTTTGGGGCATTTCCTGTGGCAGGCGCTAGGCCTACCCACACAAGTGAGGTATCATTTTTATCGGGAGACTTAGGGGAATGCTGGGTGGAAGGAAATTTGTGGCTCCTCTCTGATTCCAGAACTTTCTTTCACCAAAATGTGAGGAAAACATGTTTTTTTAGCCAAATTTTGAGGTTTGCAAAGGATTCTGGGTAACAGAACCTGGTCAGAGCCCCACAAGTCACCCCATCTTGGATTCCCCTAGGTCTCTAGTTTTCAAAAATGCACAGGTTTGGTAGGTTTTCCTAGGTGCCGGCTGAGCTAGAGGCCAAAATCTACAGGTAGGCACTTTGCAAAAAAAAACCCTGTTTTGTTTCAAAAAATGTGATGTGTCCACGTTGCGTTTTGGGGCATTTCCTGTTGTGGGCGGTAGGCCTACCCACACAAGTGAGGTATCATTTTTATCGGGAGACTTGGGGGAACGCTGGGTGGAAGGAAATTTGTGGCTCCTCTCTGATTCCAGAACTTTCTGTCACCAAAATGTGAGGAAAATGTGCTTTTTTAGCCAAAGTTTGAGGTTTGCAAAGGATTCTGGGTAACAGAACCTAGTCAGAGCCCCACAAGTCACCCCATCTTGGATTCCCCTAGGTTTCTAGTTTTCAAAAATGCACAGGTTTGGTAGGTTTCCCTAGGTGCCGGCTGAGCTAGAGGCCAAAATCTACAGGTAGGCACTTTGCAAAAAAACCCTCTGTTTTCTTTCAAAAAATGTGTTGTGTCCACGTTGCGTTTTGGGGCATTTCCTGTTGCGGGCGCTAGGCCTACCCACACAAGTGAGGTATCATTTTTATCGCGAGACTTGGGGGAACGCTGGGTGGAAGGAAATTTGTGGCTCCTCTCTGATTCCAGAACTTTCTGTCACCAAAATGTGAGGAAAACGTGTTTTTTTAGCCAAATTTTGAGGTTTGCAAAGGATTCTGGGTAACAGAACCTGGTCAGAGCCCCACAAGTCATACCCATCTTGGATTCCCCTAGGTCTCTAGTTTTCAAAAATGCACTGGTGTGGTAGGTTTCCCTAGGTGCCGGCTGAGCTACAGGCCAAAATCTACAGGTAGGCACTTTGCAAAAAAGCCCTCTGTTTTCTTTAAAAAAATGTGATGTGTCCACGTTGCGTTTTGGGGCATTTCCTGTTGCGGGCACTAGGCCTACCCACACAAGAGAGGTATCATTTTTATCGGGAGACTTGGGGGAATGCTGGGTGGAAGGAAATTTGTGGCTCCTCTCTGATTCCAGAACTTTATGTCACCAAAATTTGAGGAAAATGTGTTTTTTTAGCCAAAGTTTGAGGTTTACAAAGGATTCTGGGCAACAGAACCTAGTCAGAGCCCCACAAGTCACCCCATCTTGGATTCCCCTAGGTCTCTAGTTTTCAAAAATGCACAGGTTTGGTAGGTTTCCCTAGGTGCCGGCTGAGCTAAGGGCCAAAATCTATAGGTAGGCACTTTGCAAAAAACACCTCTGTTTTCTTTAAAAAAATTTGATGGTTCCACGTTGCGTTTTGGGGCATTTCCTGTGGCAGGCGCTAGGCCTACCCACACAAGTGAGGTATCATTTTTATCGGGAGACTTAGGGGAACGCTGGGTGGAAGGAAATTTGTGGCTCCTCTCTGATTCCAGAACTTTATGTCACCAAAATATGAGGAAAACGTGTTTTCTTAGCCAAATTTTGAGGTTTGCAAAGGATTCTGGGCAACAGAACCTGGTCAGAGCCCCACAAGTCACCCCATCTTGGATTCCCCTAGGTCTCTAGTTTTCAAAAATGCACAGGTGTGGTAGGTTTCCCTAGGTGCCGGCTGAGCTAAGGGCCAAAATCTACAGGTAGGCACTTTGCAAAAAACACCTCTGTTTTCTTTAAAACAAATTGATGCTTCCACGTTGCGTTTTGGGGCATTTCCTGTGGCGGGCGCTAGGCCTACCCACACAAGTGAGGTATCATTTTTATCGGGAGACTTGGGGGAACGCTGGGTGGAAGGAAATTTGTGGCTCCTCTCTGATTCCAGAACTTTCTGTCACCAAAATGTGAGGAAAACGTTGTTTTTTTTAGTCAAATTTTGAGGTTTGCAAAGGATTCTGGGTAACAGAACCTGGTCAGAGCCCCACAAGTCACCCCATCTTGGATTCCCCTAGGTCTCTAGTTTTAAAAAATGCACAGGTGTGGTAGGTTTCCATAGGTGCCGGCTGAGCTAAAGGCCAAAATCTACAGGTAGGCACTTTACAAAAAAAACCTCTGTTTTCTTTAAAAAAATGTGATGTGTCCACGTTGCGTTTTGGTGCATTTCCTGTGGCGTGCACTAGGCCTACCCACACAACTGAGGTATCATTTTTATCGGGAGACTTGGGGGAACGCTGGGTGGAAGGAAATTTGTGGTTCCTCTCTGATTCCAGAACTTTCTGTCACCAAAATTTGAGGAAAATGTGTTTTTTTAGCCAAAGTTTGAGGTTTGCAAAGGATTCTGGGTAACAGAACCTGGTCAGAGTCCCACAAGTCACCCCATCTTGGATTCCCCTAGGTCTCTAGTTTTCAAAAATGCACAGGTGTGGTAGGTTTCCCTAGGTGCCGGCTGAGCTAAGGGCCAAAATCTACAGGTAGGCACTTTGCAAAAAACACCTCTGTTTTCTTTAAAAAAAATTGATGCTTCCACGTTGCGTTTTGGGGCATTTCCTGTGGCGGGCGCTAGGCCTACCCACACAAGTGAGGTATCATTTTTATCGGGAGACTTGGGGGAACGCTGGGTGGAAGGAAATTTGTGGCTTCTCTCTGATTCCCGAACTGTCTGTCACCAAAATGTGAGGAAAACGTGTTTTTTTAGCCAAATTTTGAGGTTTGCAAAGGATTTTGGGCAACAGAACCTGGTCAGAGCCCCACAAGTCACCCCATCTTGGATTCCCCTAGGTCTCTAGTTTTAAAAAATGCACAGGTTTGGTAGGTTTCCCTAGGTGCCGGCTGAGCTAAGGGCCAAAATCTACAGGTAGGCACTTTGCAAAAAACACCTCTGTTTTCTTTAAAAAAAATTGATGCTTCCACGTTGCGTCTTGGGGCATTTCCTGTGGCGGGCGCTAGGCCTACCCACACAAGTGAGGTATCATTTTTATCGGGGGACTTGGGGGAACGCTGGGTGGAAGGAAATTTATGGCTCCTCTCTGATTCCAGAACTTTATGTCACCAAAATTTGAGGAAAATGTGTTTTTTTAGCCAAAGTTTGAGGTTTACAAAGAATTCTGGGTAACAGAACCTAGTCAGAGCACCACAAGTCACCCCATCTTGGATTCCCCTAGGTCTCTAGTTTTCAAAAATGCACAGGTTTAGTAGGTTTCCCTAGGTGCCGGCTGAGCTAAGGGCCAAAATCTACAGGTAGGCACTTTGCAAAAAACAACTCTGTTTTCTTTAAAAAAATGTGATGGTTCCACGTTGCGTTTTGGGGCATTTCCTGTGGCAGGCGCTAGGCCTACCCACACAAGTGAGGTATTATTGTTATCAGGAGACTTAGGGGAACGCTGTGTGGAAGGAAATTTGTGGCTCCTCTCTGATTCCAGAACTTTCTGTCACCAAAATGTGAGGAAAACTTGTTTTTTTAGCCAAATTTTGAGGTTTGCAAAGGATTTTGGGTAACAGAACCTGGTCAGAGCCCCACAAGTCACCCCTTCTTGGATTCCCCTAGGTCTCTAGTTTTCAAAAATGCACAGGTTTGGTAGGTTTCGCTAGGTGCCGGCTGAGCTAGATGCCAAAATCTACAGGTAGGCACTTTGCAAAAAAAACCTCTGTTTTCTTTCAAAAAATGTGTTGTGTCCACGTTGCGTTTTGGGGCAATTCCTGTTGCGGGCGCTAGGCCTACCCACACAAGTGAGGTATCATTTTTATCACGAGACTTGGTGGAACGGTGGGTGGAAGGAAATTTGTGGCTCCTCTCTGATTCCAGAACTTTCTGTCACCAAAATGTGAGGAAAACGTGTTTTCTTAGCCAAATTTTGAGGTTTGCAAAGGATTCTGGGCAACAGAACCTGGTCAGAGCCCCACAAGTCACCCCATCTTGGATTCCCCTAGGTCTCTAGTTTTAAAAAATGCACAGGTGTGGTAGGTTTCCCTAGGTGCCGGCTGAGCTAAGGGCCAAAATCTACAGGTAGGCACTTTGCAAAAAACACCTCTGTTTTCTTTAAAAAAAATTGATGCTTCCACGTTGCGTTTTGGGGCATTTCCTGTGGCGGGCGCTAGGCCTACCCACACAAGTGAGGTATCATTTTTATCAGGAGACTTGGGGGAACGCTGGGTGGAAGGAAATTTGTGGCTCCTCTCTGATTCTAGAACTTTCTGTCACCAAAATGTGAGGAAAACGTGTTTTTTTTAGCCAAATTTTGAGGTTTGCAAAGGATTCTGGGTAACAGAACCTGGTCAGAGCCCCACAAGTCACCCCATCTTGGATTCCCCTAGGTCTCTAGTTTTAAAAAATGCACAGGTGTGGTAGGTTTCCATAGGTGCCGGCTGAGCTAAAGGCCAAAATCTACAGGTAGGCACTTTGCAAAAAACCCCTCTGTTTTCTTTCAAAAAATGTGATGTGTCCACGTTGCGTTTTGGTGCATTTCCTGTGGCGTGCACTAGGCCTACCCACACAAGTGAGGTATCATTTTTATCGGGAGACTTGGGGGAACGCTGGGTGGAAGGAAATTTGTGGCTCCCCTCTGATTCCCGAACTGTCTGTCACCAAAATGTGAGGAAAACGTGTTTTTTTAGCCAAAAATTGAGGTTTGCAAAGGATTCTGGGCAACAGAACCTGGTCAGAGCCCCACAAGTGACCCCATCTTGGATTCCCCTAGGTCTCTAGTTTTCAAAAATGCACAGGTGTGGTAGGTTTCCCTAGGTGCCGGCTGAGCTAAGGGCCAAAATCTACAGGTAGGCACTTTGCAAAAAACACCTCTGTTTTCTTTAAAAAAAATTGATGCTTCCACGTTGCGTTTTGGGGCATTTCCTGTGGCGGGCGCTAGGCCTACCCACACAAGTGAGGTATCATTTTTATTGGGAGACTTGGGGGAACGCTGGGTGGAAGGAAATTTATGGCTCCTCTCTGATTCCAGAACTTTATGTCACCAAAATTTGAGGAAAATGTGTTTTTTTAGCCAAAGTTTGAGGTTTACAAAGGATTCTGGGTAACAGAACCTAGTCAGAGCACCACAAGTCACCCCATCTTGGATTCCCCTAGGTCTCTAGTTTTAAAAAATGCACAGGTTTAGTAGGTTTCCCTAGGTGCCGGCTGAGCTAAGGGCCAAAATCTACAGGTAGGCACTTTGCAAAAAACAACTCTGTTTTCTTTAAAAAAATGTGATGGTTCCACTTTGCGTTTTGGGGCATTTCCTGTGGCAGGCGCTAGGCCTACCCACACAAGTGAGGTATTATTGTTATCAGGAGACTTAGGGGAACGCTGTGTGGAAGGAAATTTGTGGCTCCTCTCTGATTCCAGACCTTTCTGTCACCAAAATGTGAGGAAAACTTGTTTTTTTAGCCAAATTTTGAGGTTTGCAAAGGATTTTGGGTAACAGAACCTGGTCAGAGCCCCACAAGTCACCCCTTCTTGGATTCCCCTAGGTCTCTAGTTTTCAAAAATGCACAGGTTTGGTAGGTTTCCCTAGGTGCCGGCTGAGCTAGATGCCAAAATCTACAGGTAGGCACTTTGCAAAAAAAACCTCTGTTTTCTTTCAAAAAATGTGTTGTGTCCACGTTGCGTTTTGGGGCATTTCCTGTTGCGGGCGCTAGGCCTACCCACACAAGTGAGGTATCATTTTTATCACGAGACTTGGTGGAACGGTGGGTGGAAGGAAATTTGTGGCTCCTCTCTGATTCCAGAACTTTCTGTCACCAAAATGTGAGGAAAACGTGTTTTCTTAGCCAAATTTTGAGGTTTGCAAAGGATTCTGGGCAACAGAACCTGGTCAGAGCCCCACAAGTCACCCCATCTTGGATTCCCCTAGGTCTCTAGTTTTAAAAAATGCACAGGTGTGGTAGGTTTCCCTAGGTGCCGGCTGAGCTAAGGGCCAAAATCTACAGGTAGGCACTTTGCAAAAAACACCTCTGTTTTCTTTAAAAAAAATTGATGCTTCCACGTTGCGTTTTGGGGCATTTCCTGTGGCGGGCGCTAGGCCTACCCACACAAGTGAGGTATCATTTTTATCAGGAGACTTGGGGGAACGCTGGGTGGAAGGAAATTTGTGGCTCCTCTCTGATTCTAGAACTTTCTGTCACCAAAATGTGAGGAAAACGTGTTTTTTTTAGCCAAATTTTGAGGTTTGCAAAGGATTCTGGGTAACAGAACCTGGTCAGAGCCCCACAAGTCACCCCATCTTGGATTCCCCTAGGTCTCTAGTTTTAAAAAATGCACAGGTGTGGTAGGTTTCCATAGGTGCCGGCTGAGCTAAAGGCCAAAATCTACAGGTAGGCACTTTGCAAAAAACCCCTCTGTTTTCTTTCAAAAAATGTGATGTGTCCACGTTGCGTTTTGGTGCATTTCCTGTGGCGTGCACTAGGCCTACCCACACAAGTGAGGTATCATTTTTATCGAGAGACTTGGGGGAACGCTGGGTGGAAGGAAATTTGTGGCTCCCCTCTGATTCCCGAACTGTCTGTCACCAAAATGTGAGGAAAACGTGTTTTTTTAGCCAAATTTTGAGGTTTGCAAAGGATTCTGGGCAACAGAACCTGGTCAGAGCCCCACAAGTGACCCCATCTTGGATTCCCCTAGGTCTCTAGTTCTCAAAAATGCACAGGTGTGGTAGGTTTCCCTAGGTGCCGGCTGAGCTAAGGGCCAAAATCTACAGGTAGGCACTTTGCAAAAAACACCTCTGTTTTCTTTAAAAAAAATTGATGCTTCCACGTTGCGTTTTGGGGCATTTCCTGTGGCGGGCGCTAGGCCTACCGACACAAGTGAGGTATCATTTTTATTGGGAGACTTGGGGGAACGCTGGGTGGAAGGAAATTTATGGCTCCTCTCTGATTCCAGAACTTTATGTCACCAAAATTTGAGGAAAATGTGTTTTTTTAGCCAAAGTTTGAGGTTTACAAAGGATTCTGGGTAACAGAACCTGGTCAGAGCCCCACAAGTCACCCCATCTTGGATTCCCCTAGGTCTCTAGTTTTCAAAAATGCACAGGTTTGGTAGGTTTCCCTAGGTGCCGGCTGAGCTAGAGGCCAAAATCTACCGGTAGGCACTTTGCAAAAAACCCCTCTGTTTTCCTTCAAAAAATGTGATGTGTCCACGTTGCGTTTTGGGGCATTTCCTCTTGCGGGCGGTAGGCCTACCCACACAAGTGAGGTATAATTTGTATCGGGAGACTTGGGGGAACGCTGGGTGGAAGGAAATTTGTGGCTCCTCTCTGATTCCAGAACTTTCTGTCACCAAAATGTGAGGAAAACGTTGTTTTTTTTAGTCAAATTTTGAGGTTTGCAAAGGATTCTGGGTAACAGAACCTGGTCAGAGCCCCACAAGTCACCCCATCTTGGATTCCCCTAGGTCTCTAGTTTTAAAAAATGCACAGGTGTGGTAGGTTTCCATAGGTGCCGGCTGAGCTAAAGGCCAAAATCTACAGGTAGGCACTTTACAAAAAAAACCTCTGTTTTCTTTAAAAAAATGTGATGTGTCCACGTTGCGTTTTGGTGCATTTCCTGTGGCGTGCACTAGGCCTACCCACACAACTGAGGTATCATTTTTATCGGGAGACTTGGGGGAACGCTGGGTGGAAGGAAAATTGTGGTTCCTCTCTGATTCCAGAACTTTCTGTCACCAAAATTTGAGGAAAATGTGTTTTTTTAGCCAAAGTTTGAGGTTTGCAAAGGATTCTGGGTAACAGAACCTGGTCAGAGTCCCACAAGTCACCCCATCTTGGATTCCCCTAGGTCTCTAGTTTTCAAAAATGCACAGGTGTGGTAGGTTTCCCTAGGTGCCGGCTGAGCTAAGGGCCAAAATCTACAGGTAGGCACTTTGCAAAAAACACCTCTGTTTTCTTTAAAAAAAATTGATGCTTCCACGTTGCGTTTTGGGGCATTTCCTGTGGCGGGCGCTAGGCCTACCCACACAAGTGAGGTATCATTTTTATCGGGAGACTTGGGGGAACGCTGGGTGGAAGGAAATTTGTGGCTTCTCTCTGATTCCCGAACTGTCTGTCACCAAAATGTGAGGAAAACGTGTTTTTTTAGCCAAATTTTGAGGTTTGCAAAGGATTCTGGGCAACAGAACCTGGTCAGAGCCCCACAAGTCACCCCATCTTGGATTCCCCTAGGTCTCTAGTTTTAAAAAATGCACAGGTTTGGTAGGTTTCCCTAGGTGCCGGCTGAGCTAAGGGCCAAAATCTACAGGTAGGCACTTTGCAAAAAACACCTCTGTTTTCTTTAAAAAAAATTGATGCTTCCACGTTGCGTCTTGGGGCATTTCCTGTGGCGGGCGCTAGGCCTACCCACACAAGTGAGGTATCATTTTTATCGGGGGACTTGGGGGAACGCTGGGTGGAAGGAAATTTATGGCTCCTCTCTGATTCCAGAACTTTATGTCACCAAAATTTGAGGAAAATGTGTTTTTTTAGCCAAAGTTTGAGGTTTACAAAGAATTCTGGGTAACAGAACCTAGTCAGAGCACCACAAGTCACCCCATCTTGGATTCCCCTAGGTCTCTAGTTTTCAAAAATGCACAGGTTTAGTAGGTTTCCCTAGGTGCCGGCTGAGCTAAGGGCCAAAATCTACAGGTAGGCACTTTGCAAAAAACAACTCTGTTTTCTTTAAAAAAATGTGATGGTTCCACGTTGCGTTTTGGGGCATTTCCTGTGGCAGGCGCTAGGCCTACCCACACAAGTGAGGTATTATTGTTATCAGGAGACTTAGGGGAACGCTGTGTGGAAGGAAATTTGTGGCTCCTCTCTGATTCCAGAACTTTCTGTCACCAAAATGTGAGGAAAACTTGTTTTTTTAGCCAAATTTTGAGGTTTGCAAAGGATTTTGGGTAACAGAACCTGGTCAGAGCCCCACAAGTCACCCCTTCTTGGATTCCCCTAGGTCTCTAGTTTTCAAAAATGCACAGGTTTGGTAGGTTTCGCTAGGTGCCGGCTGAGCTAGATGCCAAAATCTACAGGTAGGCACTTTGCAAAAAAAACCTCTGTTTTCTTTCAAAAAATGTGTTGTGTCCACGTTGCGTTTTGGGGCAATTCCTGTTGCGGGCGCTAGGCCTACCCACACAAGTGAGGTATCATTTTTATCACGAGACTTGGTGGAACGGTGGGTGGAAGGAAATTTGTGGCTCCTCTCTGATTCCAGAACTTTCTGTCACCAAAATGTGAGGAAAACGTGTTTTCTTAGCCAAATTTTGAGGTTTGCAAAGGATTCTGGGCAACAGAACCTGGTCAGAGCCCCACAAGTCACCCCATCTTGGATTCCCCTAGGTCTCTAGTTTTAAAAAATGCACAGGTGTGGTAGGTTTCCCTAGGTGCCGGCTGAGCTAAGGGCCAAAATCTACAGGTAGGCACTTTGCAAAAAACACCTCTGTTTTCTTTAAAAAAAATTGATGCTTCCACGTTGCGTTTTGGGGCATTTCCTGTGGCGGGCGCTAGGCCTACCCACACAAGTGAGGTATCATTTTTATCAGGAGACTTGGGGGAACGCTGGGTGGAAGGAAATTTGTGGCTCCTCTCTGATTCTAGAACTTTCTGTCACCAAAATGTGAGGAAAACGTGTTTTTTTTAGCCAAATTTTGAGGTTTGCAAAGGATTCTGGGTAACAGAACCTGGTCAGAGCCCCACAAGTCACCCCATCTTGGATTCCCCTAGGTCTCTAGTTTTAAAAAATGCACAGGTGTGGTAGGTTTCCATAGGTGCCGGCTGAGCTAAAGGCCAAAATCTACAGGTAGGCACTTTGCAAAAAACCCCTCTGTTTTCTTTCAAAAAATGTGATGTGTCCACGTTGCGTTTTGGTGCATTTCCTGTGGCGTGCACTAGGCCTACCCACACAAGTGAGGTATCATTTTTATCGGGAGACTTGGGGGAACGCTGGGTGGAAGGAAATTTGTGGCTCCCCTCTGATTCCCGAACTGTCTGTCACCAAAATGTGAGGAAAACGTGTTTTTTTAGCCAAAAATTGAGGTTTGCAAAGGATTCTGGGCAACAGAACCTGGTCAGAGCCCCACAAGTGACCCCATCTTGGATTCCCCTAGGTCTCTAGTTTTCAAAAATGCACAGGTGTGGTAGGTTTCCCTAGGTGCCGGCTGAGCTAAGGGCCAAAATCTACAGGTAGGCACTTTGCAAAAAACACCTCTGTTTTCTTTAAAAAAAATTGATGCTTCCACGTTGCGTTTTGGGGCATTTCCTGTGGCGGGCGCTAGGCCTACCCACACAAGTGAGGTATCATTTTTATTGGGAGACTTGGGGGAACGCTGGGTGGAAGGAAATTTATGGCTCCTCTCTGATTCCAGAACTTTATGTCACCAAAATTTGAGGAAAATGTGTTTTTTTAGCCAAAGTTTGAGGTTTACAAAGGATTCTGGGTAACAGAACCTAGTCAGAGCACCACAAGTCACCCCATCTTGGATTCCCCTAGGTCTCTAGTTTTAAAAAATGCACAGGTTTAGTAGGTTTCCCTAGGTGCCGGCTGAGCTAAGGGCCAAAATCTACAGGTAGGCACTTTGCAAAAAACAACTCTGTTTTCTTTAAAAAAATGTGATGGTTCCACTTTGCGTTTTGGGGCATTTCCTGTGGCAGGCGCTAGGCCTACCCACACAAGTGAGGTATTATTGTTATCAGGAGACTTAGGGGAACGCTGTGTGGAAGGAAATTTGTGGCTCCTCTCTGATTCCAGAACTTTCTGTCACCAAAATGTGAGGAAAACTTGTTTTTTTAGCCAAATTTTTAGGTTTGCAAAGGATTTTGGGTAACAGAACCTGGTCAGAGCCCCACAAGTCACCCCTTCTTGGATTCCCCTAGGTCTCTAGTTTTCAAAAATGCACAGGTTTGGTAGGTTTCCCTAGGTGCCGGCTGAGCTAGATGCCAAAATCTACAGGTAGGCACTTTGCAAAAAAAACCTCTGTTTTCTTTCAAAAAATGTGTTGTGTCCACGTTGCGTTTTGGGGCATTTCCTGTTGCGGGCGCTAGGCCTACCCACACAAGTGAGGTATCATTTTTATCACGAGACTTGGTGGAACGGTGGGTGGAAGGAAATTTGTGGCTCCTCTCTGATTCCAGAACTTTCTGTCACCAAAATGTGAGGAAAACGTGTTTTCTTAGCCAAATTTTGAGGTTTGCAAAGGATTCTGGGCAACAGAACCTGGTCAGAGCCCCACAAGTCACCCCATCTTGGATTCCCCTAGGTCTCTAGTTTTAAAAAATGCACAGGTGTGGTAGGTTTCCCTAGGTGCCGGCTGAGCTAAGGGCCAAAATCTACAGGTAGGCACTTTGCAAAAAACACCTCTGTTTTCTTTAAAAAAAATTGATGCTTCCACGTTGCGTTTTGGGGCATTTCCTGTGGCGGGCGCTAGGCCTACCCACACAAGTGAGGTATCATTTTTATCAGGAGACTTGGGGGAACGCTGGGTGGAAGGAAATTTGTGGCTCCTCTCTGATTCTAGAACTTTCTGTCACCAAAATGTGAGGAAAACGTGTTTTTTTTAGCCAAATTTTGAGGTTTGCAAAGGATTCTGGGTAACAGAACCTGGTCAGAGCCCCACAAGTCACCCCATCTTGGATTCCCCTAGGTCTCTAGTTTTAAAAAATGCACAGGTGTGGTAGGTTTCCATAGGTGCCGGCTGAGCTAAAGGCCAAAATCTACAGGTAGGCACTTTGCAAAAAACCCCTCTGTTTTCTTTCAAAAAATGTGATGTGTCCACGTTGCGTTTTGGTGCATTTCCTGTGGCGTGCACTAGGCCTACCCACACAAGTGAGGTATCATTTTTATCGGGAGACTTGGGGGAACGCTGGGTGGAAGGAAATTTGTGGCTCCCCTCTGATTCCCGAACTGTCTGTCACCAAAATGTGAGGAAAACGTGTTTTTTTAGCCAAATTTTGAGGTTTGCAAAGGATTCTGGGCAACAGAACCTGGTCAGAGCCCCACAAGTGACCCCATCTTGGATTCCCCTAGGTCTCTAGTTTTCAAAAATGCACAGGTGTGGTAGGTTTCCCTAGGTGCCGGCTGAGCTAAGGGCCAAAATCTACAGGTAGGCACTTTGCAAAAAACACCTCTGTTTTCTTTAAAAAAAATTGATGCTTCCACGTTGCGTTTTGGGGCATTTCCTGTGGCGGGCGCTAGGCCTACCGACACAAGTGAGGTATCATTTTTATTGGGAGACTTGGGGGAACGCTGGGTGGAAGGAAATTTATGGCTCCTCTCTGATTCCAGAACTTTATGTCACCAAAATTTGAGGAAAATGTGTTTTTTTAGCCAAAGTTTGAGGTTTACAAAGGATTCTGGGTAACAGAACCTAGTCAGAGCACCACAAGTCACCCCATCTTGGATTCCCCTAGGTCTCTAGTTTTCAAAAATGCACAGGTTTAGTAGGTTTCCCTAGGTGCCGGCTGAGCTAAGGGCCAAAATCTACAGGTAGGCACTTTGCAAAAAACAACTCTGTTTTCTTTAAAAAAATGTGATGGTTCCACTTTGCGTTTTGGGGCATTTCCTGTGGCAGGCGCTAGGCCTACCCACACAAGTGAGGTATTATTGTTATCGGGAGACTTAGGGGAACGCTGGGTGGAAGGAAATTTGTGGCTCCTCTCTGATTCCAGAACTTTCTGTCACCAAAATGTGAGGAAAACGTGTTTTTTTAGCCAAATTTTGAGGTTTGCAAAGGATTTTGGGTAACAGAACCTGGTCAGAGCCCCACAAGTCACCCCTTCTTGGATTCCCCTAGGTCTCTAGTTTTCAAAAATGCACAGGTTTGGTAGGTTTCCCTAGGTGCCGGCTGAGCTAGATGCCAAAATCTACAGGTAGGCACTTTGCAAAAAAAACCTCTGTTTTCTTTCAAAAAATGTGTTGTGTCCACGTTGCGTTTTGGTGCATTTCCTGTGGCGTGCACTAGGCCTACCCACACAAGTGAGGTATCATTTTTATCGGGAGACTTGGGGGAACGCTGGGTGGAAGGAAATATGTGGCTCCTCTCTGATTCCCGAACTGTCTGTCACCAAAATGTGAGGAAAACTTGTTTTTTTAGCCAAATTTTGAGGTTTGCAAAGGATTCTGGGTAACAGAACCTGGTCAGAGCCCCACAAGTCACCCCATCTTGGATTCCCCTAGGTCTCTAGTTTTCAAAAATGGACAGGTTTGGTAGGTTTCCCTAGGTGCCGGCTGAGCTAAGGGCCAAAATCTACAAGTAGGCACTTTGGAAAAAACACCTCTGTTTTCTTTAAAAAAATTTGATGCTTCCACGTTGCGTTTTGGGGCATTTCCTGTGGCGGGCGCTTGGCCTACCCACACAAGTGAGGTATCATTTTTATCGGGAGACTTAGGGGAACGCTGGGTGGAAGGAAATTTGTGGCTCCTCTCTGATTCCAGAACTTTCTGTCACCAAAATTTGAGGAAAATGTGTTTTTTTAGCCAAATTTTGAGGTTTGCAAAGGATTCTGGGTAACAGAACCTAGTCAGAGCCCCACAAGTCACCCCATCTTGGATTCCCCTAGGTCTCCAGTTTTCAAAAATGCACAGGTTTGGTAGGTTTCCCTAGGTGCCGGCTGAGCTAGAGGCCAAAATCTACAGGTAGGCACTTTGCAAAAAACCCCTCTGTTTTCTTTCAAAAAATGTGATGTGTCCACGTTGCGATTTGGGGCATTTCCTGTTGCGGGCGCTAGGCCTACCCACACAAGTGAGGTATCATTTTTATCGGGAGACTTGGGGCAACGCTGGGTGGAAGGAAATTTGTGGCTCCTCTCTGATTCCAGAAATTTCTGTCACCAAAATGTGAGGAAAATGTGTATTTTTATCAAAAGTTTGAGGTTTGCAAAGGATTCTGGGTAACAGAACCTACTCAGAGCCCCACAAGGCACCCCATCTTGGATTCCCCTAGGTTTCTAGTTTTCAAAAATGCACAGGTTTGGTAGGTTTCCCTAGGTGCCTGCTGAGCTAGAGGCCAAAATCTACAGGTAGGCACTTTGCAAAAAACCCCTCTGTTTTCTTTCAAAAAATGTGTTGTGTCCACGTTGCGTTTTGGGGCATTTCCTGTTGCGGGCGCCAGGCCTACCCACACAAGTGAGGTATCATTTTTATCGCAAGACTTGGGGGAACGCTGGGTGGGAGGAAATTTGTGGCTCCTCTCTGATTCCAGAACTTTCTGTCACCAAAATGTGAGGAAAACGTGTTTTTTTAGCCAAATTTTGAGGTTTGCAAAGGATTCTGGGTAACAGAACCTGGTCAGAGCCCCACAAGTCACCCCATCTTGGATTCCCCTAGGTCTCTAGTTTAAAAAAATGCACAGGTGTGGTAGGTTTCCCTGGGTGCCAGCTGAGCTACAGGCCAAAATCTACAGGTAGGCACTTTGCAAAAAAACCCTCTGTTTTCTTTCAAAAAATGTGATTTGTCCACGTTGCGTTTTGGTGCATTTCCTGTGGCGTGCACTAGGCCTACCCACACAAGTGAGGTATAATTTTTATCGGGAGACTTGGGGGAACGCTGGGTGGAAGGAAATTTGTGGCTCCTCTCTGATTCCCGAAATTTCTGTCCCCAAAATGTGAGGAAAATGTGTATTTTTATCCAAAGTTTGAGGTTTGCAAAGGATTCTGGGTAACAGAACCTAGTCAGAGCCCCACAAGGCACCCCATCTTGGATTCCCCTAGGTTTCTAGTTTTCAAAAACGCACAGGTTTGGTAGGTTTCCCTAGGTGCCTGCTGAGCTAGAGGCCAAAATCTACAGGTAGGCACTTTGCAAAAAACCCCTCTTTTTTCTTTCAAAAAATGTGTTGTGTCCACGTTGCGTTTTGGGGCATTTCCTGTTGCGGGCGCTAGGCCTACCCACACAAGTGAGGTATCATTTTTATCGCAAGACTTGGGGGAACGCTGGGTGGGAGGAAATTTGAGGCTCCTCTCTGATTCCAGAACTTTCTGTCACCAAAATGTGAGGAAAACGTGTTTTTTTAGCCAAATTTTGAGGTTTGCAAAGGATTCTGGGTAACAGAACCTGGTCAGAGCCCCACAAGTCACCCCATCTTGGATTCCCCTAGGTCTCTAGTTTTCAAAAATGCACAGGTGTGGTAGGTTTCCCTAGGTGCCAGCTGAGCTACAGGCCAAAATCTACAGGTAGGCACTTTGCAAAAAAACCCTCTGTTTTCTTTCAAAAAATGTGATGTGTCCACGTTGTGTTTTGGGGCATTTCCTGTTGCAGGCGCTAGGCCTACCCACACAAGTGAGGTATCATTTTTATCGGGAGACTTGGGGGAACGCTGGGTGGAAGGAAATTTGTGGCTCCTCTCTGATTCCAGAACTTTCTGTCACCAAAATCTGAGGAAAATGTGTTTTTTTAGCCAAAGTTTGAGGTTTGCAAAGGATTCTGGGCAACAGAACCTGGTCAGAGCCCCGCAACGCACCCCATCTTGGATTCCCCTAGGTCTCTAGATTTCAAAAATGCACAGGTGTGGTAGGTTTCCCTAGGTGCCGGCTGAGCTAAGGGCCAAAATCTACAGGTAGGCACTTTGCAAAAAACACCTCTGTTTTCTTTAAAAAAAATTGATGCTTCCACGTTGCGTTTTGGGGCATTTCCTGTGGCGGGCGCTAGGCCTACCCACACAAGTGAGGTATCATTTTTATCGGGAGACTTGGGGGAACGCTGGGTGGAAGGAAATTTGTGGCTCCTCTCTGATTCCAGAACTTTCTGTCACCAAAATTTGAGGAAAATGTGTTTTTTTAGCCAAATTTTGAGGTTTGCAAAGGATTCTGGGTAACAGAACCTAGTCAGAGCCCCACAAGTCACCCCATCTTGGATTCCCCTAGGTCTCCAGTTTTCAAAAATGCACAGGTTTGGTAGGTTTCCCTAGGTGCCGGCTGAGCTAGAGGCCAAAATCTACAGGTAGGCACTTTGCAAAAAACCCCTCTGTTTTCTTTCAAAAAATGTGATGTGTCCACGTTGCGATTTGGGGCATTTCCTGTTGCGGGCGCTAGGCCTACCCACACAAGTGAGGTATCATTTTTATCGGGAGACTTGGGGCAACGCTGGGTGGAAGGAAATTTGTGGCTCCTCTCTGATTCCAGAAATTTCTGTCACCAAAATGTGAGGAAAATGTGTATTTTTATCAAAAGTTTGAGGTTTGCAAAGGATTCTGGGTAACAGAACCTACTCAGAGCCCCACAAGGCACCCCATCTTGGATTCCCCTAGGTTTCTAGTTTTCAAAAATGCACAGGTTTGGTAGGTTTCCCTAGGTGCCTGCTGAGCTAGAGGCCAAAATCTACAGGTAGGCACTTTGCAAAAAACCCCTCTGTTTTCTTTCAAAAAATGTGTTGTGTCCACGTTGCGTTTTGGGGCATTTCCTGTTGCGGGCGCCAGGCCTACCCACACAAGTGAGGTATCATTTTTATCGCAAGACTTGGGGGAACGCTGGGTGGGAGGAAATTTGTGGCTCCTCTCTGATTCCAGAACTTTCTGTCACCAAAATGTGAGGAAAACGTGTTTTTTTAGCCAAATTTTGAGGTTTGCAAAGGATTCTGGGTAACAGAACCTGGTCAGAGCCCCACAAGTCACCCCATCTTGGATTCCCCTAGGTCTCTAGTTTAAAAAAATGCACAGGTGTGGTAGGTTTCCCTGGGTGCCAGCTGAGCTACAGGCCAAAATCTACAGGTAGGCACTTTGCAAAAAAACCCTCTGTTTTCTTTCAAAAAATGTGATTTGTCCACGTTGCGTTTTGGTGCATTTCCTGTGGCGTGCACTAGGCCTACCCACACAAGTGAGGTATAATTTTTATCGGGAGACTTGGGGGAACGCTGGGTGGAAGGAAATTTGTGGCTCCTCTCTGATTCCCGAAATTTCTGTCCCCAAAATGTGAGGAAAATGTGTATTTTTATCCAAAGTTTGAGGTTTGCAAAGGATTCTGGGTAACAGAACCTAGTCAGAGCCCCACAAGGCACCCCATCTTGGATTCCCCTAGGTTTCTAGTTTTCAAAAACGCACAGGTTTGGTAGGTTTCCCTAGGTGCCTGCTGAGCTAGAGGCCAAAATCTACAGGTAGGCACTTTGCAAAAAACCCCTCTTTTTTCTTTCAAAAAATGTGTTGTGTCCACGTTGCGTTTTGGGGCATTTCCTGTTGCGGGCGCTAGGCCTACCCACACAAGTGAGGTATCATTTTTATCGCAAGACTTGGGGGAACGCTGGGTGGGAGGAAATTTGAGGCTCCTCTCTGATTCCAGAACTTTCTGTCACCAAAATGTGAGGAAAACGTGTTTTTTTAGCCAAATTTTGAGGTTTGCAAAGGATTCTGGGTAACAGAACCTGGTCAGAGCCCCACAAGTCACCCCATCTTGGATTCCCCTAGGTCTCTAGTTTTCAAAAATGCACAGGTGTGGTAGGTTTCCCTAGGTGCCAGCTGAGCTACAGGCCAAAATCTACAGGTAGGCACTTTGCAAAAAAACCCTCTGTTTTCTTTCAAAAAATGTGATGTGTCCACGTTGTGTTTTGGGGCATTTCCTGTTGCAGGCGCTAGGCCTACCCACACAAGTGAGGTATCATTTTTATCGGGAGACTTGGGGGAACGCTGGGTGGAAGGAAATTTGTGGCTCCTCTCTGATTCCAGAACTTTATGTCACCAAAATTTGAGGAAAATGTGTTTTTTTAGCCAAAGTTTGAGGTTTACAAAGGATTCTGGTTAACAGAACCTGGTCAGAGCCCCACAAGTCACCCCATCTTGGATTCCCCTAGGTCTCTAGTTTTCAAAAATGCACAGGTGTGGTAGGTTTCCCTAGGTGCCGGCTGAGCTACAGGCCAAAATCTACAGGTAGGCACTTTACAAAAAAAACCTCTGTTTTCTTTCAAAAAATGTGATGTGTCCACGTTGCGTTTTGGGGCATTTCCTGTTGCAGGCGCTAGGCCTACCCACACAAGTGAGGTATCATTTTTATCGGGAGACTTGGGGGAACGCTGGGTGGAAGGAAATTTGTGGCTCCTCTCTGATTCCAGAACTTTATGTCACCAAAATTTGAGGAAAATGTGTTTTTTTAGCCAAAGTTTGAGGTTTACAAAGGATTCTGGTTAACAGAACCTAGTCAGAGCCCCACAAGTCACCCCATCTTGGATTCCCCTAGGTCTCTAGTTTTCAAAAATGCACAGGTTTGGTAGGTTTCCCTAGGTGCCGGCTGAGCTAGATGCCAAAATCTACAGCTAGGCACTTTGCAAAAAAACCCTCTGTTTTCTTTCAAAAAATGTGTTGTGTCCACGTCGCGTTTTGGGGCATTTCCTGTTGCGGGCGCGAGGCCTACCCACACAAGTGAGGTATCATTTTTATCACGAGACTTGGTGGAACGCTGGGTGGAAGGAAATTTGTTGCTCCTCTCTGATTGCAGAACTTTCTGTCACCAAAATGTGAGGAAAATGTGTTTTTTTAGCCAAATTTTGAGGTTTGCAAAGGATTCTGGGCAACAGAACCTGGTCAGAGCCCCGCAAGTCACCCCATCTTGGATTCCCCTAGGTCTCTAGATTTCAAAAATGCACAGGTGTGGTAGGTTTCCCTAGGTGCCGGCTGAGCTAAGGGCCAAAATCTACAAGTAGGCACTTTGCAAAAAACACCTCTGTTTTCTTTAAAAAAAATTGATGCTTCCACGTTGCGTTTTGGGGCATTTCCTGTGGCGGGCGCTAGGCCTACCCACACAAGTGAGGTATCATTTTTATCGGGACACTTGGGGGAACGCTGGGTGGAAGGAAATTTGTGGCTCCTCTTTGATTCCAGAACTTTCTGTCACCAAAATGTGAGGAAAACGTGTTTTTTTTAGCCAAATTTTGAGGTTTGCAAAGGATTCTGGGTAACAGAACCTGGTCAGAGTCCCACAAGTCACCCCTTCTTGGATTCCCCTAGGTCTCTAGTTTAAAAAAATGCACAGGTGTGGTAGGTTTCCCTAGGTGCCGGCTGAGCTAAAGGCCAAAATCTACAGGTAGGCACTTTGCAAAAAAACCCTCTGTTTTCTTTCAAAAAATGTGATTTGTCCACGTTGCGTTTTGGTGCATTTCCTGTGGCGTGCACTAGGCCTACCCACACAAGTGAGGTATAATTTTTATCGGGAGACTTGGGGGAACGCTGGGTGGAAGGAAATTTGTGGCTCCTCTCTGATTCCCGAAATTTCTGTCCCCAAAATGTGAGGAAAATGTGTATTTTTATCCAAAGTTTGAGGTTTGCAAAGGATTCTGGGTAACAGAACCTAGTCAGAGCCCCACAAGGCACCCCATCTTGGATTCCCCTAGGTTTCTAGTTTTCAAAAACGCACAGGTTTGGTAGGTTTCCCTAGGTGCCTGCTGAGCTAGAGGCCAAAATCTACAGGTAGGCACTTTGCAAAAAACCCCTCTTTTTTCTTTCAAAAAATGTGTTGTGTCCACGTTGCGTTTTGGGGCATTTCCTGTTGCGGGCGCTAGGCCTACCCACACAAGTGAGGTATCATTTTTATCGCAAGACTTGGGGGAACGCTGGGTGGGAGGAAATTTGTGGCTCCTCTCTGATTCCAGAACTTTCTGTCACCAAAATGTGAGGAAAACGTGTTTTTTTAGCCAAATTTTGAGGTTTGCAAAGGATTCTGGGTAACAGAACCTGGTCAGAGCCCCACAAGTCACCCCATCTTGGATTCCCCTAGGTCTCTAGTTTTAAAAAATGCACAGGTGTGGTAGGTTTCCCTAGGTGCCAGCTGAGCTACAGGCCAAAATCTACAGGTAGGCACTTTGCAAAAAAACCCTCTGTTTTCTTTAAAAAAATGTGATGTGTCCACGTTGTGTTTTGGGGCATTTCCTGTTGCAGGCGCTAGGCCTACCCACACAAGTGAGGTATCATTTTTATCGGGAGACTTGGGGGAACGCTGGGTGGAAGGAAATTTATGGCTCCTCTCTGATTCCAGAACTTTATGTCACCAAAATTTGAGGAAAATGTGTTTTTTTAGCCAAAGTTTGAGGTTTACAAAGGATTCTGGTTAACAGAACCTGGTCAGAGCCCCACAAGTCACCCCATCTTGGATTCCCCTAGGTCTCTAGTTTTCAAAAATGCACAGGTGTGGTAGGTTTCCCTAGGTGCCGGCTGAGCTACAGGCCAAAATCTACAGGTAGGCACTTTACAAAAAAAACCTCTGTTTTCTTTAAAAAAATGTGATGTGTCCACGTTGCGTTTTGGGGCATTTCCTGTTGCAGGCGCTAGGCCTACCCACACAACTGAGGTATCATTTTTATCGGGAGACTTGGGGGAACGCTGGGTGGAAGGAAATTTGTGGCTCCTCTCTGATTCCAGAACTTTATGTCACCAAAATTTGAGGAAAATGTGTTTTTTTAGCCAAAGTTTGAGGTTTACAAAGGATTCTGGTTAACAGAACCTAGTCAGAGCCCCACAAGTCTCCCCATCTTGGATTCCCCTAGGTCTCTAGTTTTAAAAAATGCACAGGTTTGGTAGGTTTCCCTAGGTGCCGGCTGAGCTAGATGCCAAAATCTACAGGTAGGCACTTTGCAAAAAAAACCTCTGTTTTCTTTCAAAAAATGTGTTGTGTCCACGTCGCGTTTTGGGGCATTTCCTGTTGCGGGCGCGAGGCCTACCCACACAAGTGAGGTATCATTTTTATCACGAGACTTGGTGGAACGCTGGGTGGAAGGAAATTTGTGGCTCCTCTCTGATTCCAGAACTTTCTGTCACCAAAATCTGAGGAAAACGTGTTTTCTTAGCCAAATTTTGAGGTTTGCAAAGGATTCTGGGCAACAGAACCTGGTCAGAGCCCCGCAAGTCACCCCATCTTGGATTCCCCTAGGTCTCTAGATTTCAAAAATGCACAGGTGTGGTAGGTTTCCCTAGGTGCCGGCTGAGCTAAGGGCCAAAATCTACAGGTAGGCACTTTGCAAAAAACACCTCTGTTTTCTTTAAAAAAAATTTGATTTGTCCACGTTGCGTTTTGGTGCATTTCCTGTGGCGTGCACTAGGCCTACCCACACAAGTGAGGTATAATTTTTATCGGGAGACTTGGGGGAACGCTGGGTGGAAGGAAATTTGTGGCTCCTCTCTGATTCCCGAACTGTCTGTCACCAAAATGTGAGGAAAACGTGTTTTTTTAGCCAAATTTTGAGGTTTGCAAAGGATTCTGGGTAACAGAACCTGGTCAGAGCCCCACAAGTCACCCCATCTTGGATTCCCCTAGGTCTCTAGTTTTCAAAAATGGACAGGTTTGGTAGGTTTCCCTAGGTGCCGGCTGAGCTAAGGGCCAAAATCTACAAGTAGGCACTTTGCAAAAAACACCTCTGTTTTCTTTAAAAAAATGTAATGGTTCCACGTTGCGTTTTGGGGCATTTCCTGTGGCGGGCGGTTGGCCTACCCACACAAGTGAGGTATAATTTTTATCGGGAGACTTAGGCGAACGCTGGGTGGAAAGAAATTTGTGGCTCCTCTCTGATTCCAGAACTTTCTGTCACCAAAATGTGAGGAAAACGTGTTTTTTTAGCCTAATTTTGAGGTTTGCAAAGGATTCTGGGTAACAGAACCTGGTCAGAGCCCCACAAGTCACCCCATCTTGGATTCCCCTAGGTCTCTAGTTTTCAAAAATGCACAGGTGTGGTAGGTTTCCCTAGGTGCCGGCTGAGCTAGGGGCCAAAATCTACAGGTAGGCACTTTGCAAAAAAACCCTCTGTTTTCTTTAAAAAAATGTGATTTGTCCACGTTGCGTATTGGGGCATTTCCTGTTGCGGGCGCTAGGCCTACCCACACAAGTGAGGTATCATTTTTATCGTGAGACTTGGGGGAACGCTGGGTGGAAGGTAATTTGTGGCTCCTCTCTGATTCCAGAACTTTCTGTCACCAAAATGTGAGGAAAACGTGTTTTTTTAGCCTAATTTTGAGGTTTGCAAAGGATTCTGGGTAACAGAACCTGGTCAGAGCCCCACAAATCACCCCATCTTGGATTCCCCTAGGTCTCTAGTTTTCAAAAATGCACAGGTGTGGTAGGTTTCCCTAGGTGCCGGCTGAGCTAGAGACCAAAATCTATAGGTAGGCACTTTGCAAAAAACCCCTCTGTTTTCTTTCAAAAAATGTGTTGTGTCCACGTTGCGTTTTGGGGCATTTCCTGTTGCGGGCGCTAGGCCTACCCACACAAGTGAGGTATCATTTTTATCGCAAGACTTGGGGGAACGCTGGGTGGGAGGAAATTTGTGGCTCCTCTCTGATTCCAGAACTTTCTGTCACCAAAATGTGAGGAAAACGTGTTTTTTTAGCCAAATTTTGAGGTTTGCAAAGGATTCTGGGTAACAGAACCTGGTCGGAGCCCCACAAGTCACCCCATCTTGGATTCCCCTAGGTCTCTAGTTTTAAAAAATGCACAGGTGTGGTAGGTTTCCCTAGGTGCCAGCTGAGCTACAGGCCAAAATCTACAGGTAGGCACTTTGCAAAAAAACCCTCTCTTTTCTTTCAAAAAATGTGATGTGTCCACGTTGCGTTTTGGGGCATTTCCTGTTGCAGGCGCTAGGCCTACCCACACAAGTGAGGTATCATTTTTATCGGGAGACTTGGGGGAACGCTGGGTGGAAGGAAATTTGTGGCTCCTCTCTGATTCCAGAACTTTATGTCACCAAAATTTGAGGAAAATGTGTTCTTTTAGCCAAAGTTTGAGGTTTACAAAGGATTCTGGTTAACAGAACCTGGTTAGAGCCCCACAAGGCACCCCATCTTGGATTCCCCAAGGTCTCTAGTTTTCAAAAATGCACAGGTGTGGTAGGTTTCCCTAGGTGCCGGCTGAGCTACAGGCCAAAATCTACAGGTAGGCACTTTACAAAAAAAACCTCTGTTTTCTTTCAAAAAATGTGATGTGTCCACGTTGCGTTTTGGGGCATTTCCTGTTGCAGGCGCTAGGCCTACCCACACAAGTGAGGTATCATTTTTATCGGGAGACTTGGGGGAACGCTGGGTGGAAGGAAATTTGTGGCTCCTCTCTGATTCCAGAACTTTATGTCACCAAAATTTGAGGAAAATGTGTTTTTTTAGCCAAAGTTTGAGGTTTACAAAGGATTCTGGTTAACAGAACCTAGTCAGAGCCCCACAAGTCACCCCATCTTGGATTCCCCTAGGTCTCTAGTTTTCAAAAATGCACAGGTTTGGTAGGTTTCCCTAGGTGCCGGCTGAGCTAGATGCCAAAATCTACAGGTAGGCACTTTGCAAAAAAACCCTCTGTTTTCTTTCAAAAAATGTGTTGTGTCCACGTCGCGTTTTGGGGCATTTCCTGTTGCGGGCGCGAGGCCTACCCACACAAGTGAGGTATCATTTTTATCACGAGACTTGGTGGAACGCTGGGTGGAAGGAAATTTGTGGCTCCTCTCTGATTCCAGAACTTTCTGTCACCAAAATGTGAGGAAAACGTGTTTTCTTAGCCAAATTTTGAGGTTTGCAAAGGATTCTGGGCAACAGAACCTGGTCAGAGCCCCGCAAGTCACCCCATCTTGGATTCCCCTAGGTCTCTAGATTTCAAAAATGCACAGGTGTGGTAGGTTTCCCTAGGTGCCTGCTGAGCTAGAGGCCAAAATCTACAGGTAGGCACTTTGCAAAAAACCCCTCTTTTTTCTTTCAAAAAATGTGTTGTGTCCACGTTGCGTTTTGGGGCATTTCCTGTTGCGGGCGCTAGGCCTACCCACACAAGTGAGGTATCATTTTTATCGCAAGACTTGGGGGAACGCTGGGTGGGAGGAAATTTGTGGCTCCTCTCTGATTCCAGAACTTTCTGTCACCAAAATGTGAGGAAAATGTGTTTTTTTAGCCAAATTTTGAGGTTTGCAAAGGATTCTGGGCAACAGAACCTGGTCAGAGCCCCGCAAGTCACCCCATCTTGGATTCCCCTAGGTCTCTAGATTTCAAAAATGCAAGGTGTGGTAGGTTTCCCTAGGTGCCGGCTGAGCTAAGGGCCAAAATCTACAGGTAGGCACTTTGCAAAAAACACCTCTGTTTTCTTTAAAAAAAATTGATGCTTCCACGTTGCGTTTTGGGGCATTTCCTGTGGCGGGCGCTAGGCCTACCCACACAAGTGAGGTATCATTTTTATCGGGAGACTTGGGGGAACGCTGGGTGGAAGGAAATTTGTGGCTCCTCTTTGATTCCAGAACTTTCTGTCACCAAAATGTGAGGAAAACGTGTTTTTTTTAGCCAAATTTTGAGGTTTGCAAAGGATTCTGGGTAACAGAACCTGGTCAGAGTCCCACAAGTCACCCCTTCTTGGATTCCCCTAGGTCTCTAGTTTAAAAAAATGCACAGGTGTGGTAGGTTTCCCTAGGTGCCGGCTGAGCTAAAGGCCAAAATCTACAGGTAGGCACTTTGCAAAAAAAACCTCTGTTTTCTTTCAAAAAATGTGATTTGTCCACGTTGCGTTTTGGTGCATTTCCTGTGGCGTGCACTAGGCCTACCCACACAAGTGAGGTATAATTTTTATCGGGAGACTTGGGGGAACGCTGGGTGGAAGGAAATTTGTGGCTCCTCTCTGATTCCCGAACTGTCTGTCACCAAAATGTGAGGAAAACGTGTTTTTTTAGCCAAATTTTGAGGTTTGCAAAGGATTCTGGGTAACAGAACCTGGTCAGAGCCCCACAAGTCACCCCATCTTGGATTCCCCTAGGTCTCTAGTTTAAACAAATGCACAGGTGTGGTAGGTTTCCCTAGGTGCCGGCTGAGCTAAAGGCCAAAATCTACAGGTAGGCACTTTGCAAAAAAAACCCCTGTTTTCTTTCAAAAAATTTGATTTGTCCACGTTGCGTTTTGGTGCATTTCCTGTGGCGTGCACTAGGCCTACCAACACAAGTGAGGTATAATTTTTATCGGGAGACTTGGGGGAACGCTGGGTGGAAGGAAATTTGTGGCTCCTCTCTGATTCCCGAACTGTCTGTCACCAAAATGTGAGGAAAACGTGTTTTTTTAGCCAAATTTTGAGGTTTGCAAAGGATTCTGGGTAACAGAACCTGGTCAGAGCCCCACAAGTCACCCCATCTTGGATTCCCCTAGGTCTCTAGTTTTCAAAAATGGACAGGTTTGGTAGGTTTCCCTAGGTGCCGGCTGAGCTAAGGGCCAAAATCTACAAGTAGGCACTTTGCAAAAAACACCTCTGTTTTCTTTAAAAAAATGTAATGGTTCCACGTTGCGTTTTGGGGCATTTCCTGTGGCGGGCGGTTGGCCTACCCACACAAGTGAGGTATAATTTTTATCGGGAGACTTAGGCGAACGCTGGGTGGAAAGAAATTTGTGGCTCCTCTCTGATTCCAGAACTTTCTGTCACCAAAATGTGAGGAAAACGTGTTTTTTTAGCCTAATTTTGAGGTTTGCAAAGGATTCTGGGTAACAGAACCTGGTCAGAGCCCCACAAGTCACCCCATCTTGGATTCCCCTAGGTCTCTAGTTTTCAAAAATGCACAGGTGTGGTAGGTTTCCCTAGGTGCCGGCTGAGCTAGGGGCCAAAATCTACAGGTAGGCACTTTGCAAAAAAACCCTCTGTTTTCTTTAAAAAAATGTGATTTGTCCACGTTGCGTATTGGGGCATTTCCTGTTGCGGGCGCTAGGCCTACCCACACAAGTGAGGTATCATTTTTATCGTGAGACTTGGGGGAACGCTGGGTGGAAGGTAATTTGTGGCTCCTCTCTGATTCCAGAACTTTCTGTCACCAAAATGTGAGGAAAACGTGTTTTTTTAGCCTAATTTTGAGGTTTGCAAAGGATTCTGGGTAACAGAACCTGGTCAGAGCCCCACAAATCACCCCATCTTGGATTCCCCTAGGTCTCTAGTTTTCAAAAATGCACAGGTGTGGTAGGTTTCCCTAGGTGCCGGCTGAGCTAGAGACCAAAATCTATAGGTAGGCACTTTGCAAAAAAACCCTCTGTTTTCTTTCAAAAAATGTGTTGTGTCCACGTTGCGTTTTGGGGCATTTCCTGTTGCGGGCGCTAGGCCTACCCACACAAGTGAGGTATCATTTTTATCGCAAGACTTGGGGGAACGCTGGGTGGGAGGAAATTTGTGGCTCCTCTCTGATTCCAGAACTTTCTGTCACCAAAATGTGAGGAAAACGTGTTTTTTTAGCCAAATTTTGAGGTTTGCAAAGGATTCTGGGTAACAGAACCTGGTCGGAGCCCCACAAGTCACCCCATCTTGGATTCCCCTAGGTCTCTAGTTTTAAAAAATGCACAGGTGTGGTAGGTTTCCCTAGGTGCCAGCTGAGCTACAGGCCAAAATCTACAGGTAGGCACTTTGCAAAAAAACCCTCTCTTTTCTTTCAAAAAATGTGATGTGTCCACGTTGCGTTTTGGGGCATTTCCTGTTGCAGGCGCTAGGCCTACCCACACAAGTGAGGTATCATTTTTATCGGGAGACTTGGGGGAACGCTGGGTGGAAGGAAATTTGTGGCTCCTCTCTGATTCCAGAACTTTATGTCACCAAAATTTGAGGAAAATGTGTTCTTTTAGCCAAAGTTTGAGGTTTACAAAGGATTCTGGTTAACAGAACCTGGTTAGAGCCCCACAAGGCACCCCATCTTGGATTCCCCAAGGTCTCTAGTTTTCAAAAATGCACAGGTGTGGTAGGTTTCCCTAGGTGCCGGCTGAGCTACAGGCCAAAATCTACAGGTAGGCACTTTACAAAAAAAACCTCTGTTTTCTTTCAAAAAATGTGATGTGTCCACGTTGCGTTTTGGGGCATTTCCTGTTGCAGGCGCTAGGCCTACCCACACAAGTGAGGTATCATTTTTATCGGGAGACTTGGGGGAACGCTGGGTGGAAGGAAATTTGTGGCTCCTCTCTGATTCCAGAACTTTATGTCACCAAAATTTGAGGAAAATGTGTTTTTTTAGCCAAAGTTTGAGGTTTACAAAGGATTCTGGGCAACAGAACCTGGTCAGAGCCCCGCAAGTCACCCCATCTTGGATTCCCCTAGGTCTCTAGATTTCAAAAATGCACAGGTGTGGTAGGTTTCCCTAGGTGCCTGCTGAGCTAGAGGCCAAAATCTACAGGTAGGCACTTTGCAAAAAACCCCTCTTTTTTCTTTCAAAAAATGTGTTGTGTCCACGTTGCGTTTTGGGGCATTTCCTGTTGCGGGCGCTAGGCCTACCCACACAAGTGAGGTATCATTTTTATCGCAAGACTTGGGGGAACGCTGGGTGGGAGGAAATTTGTGGCTCCTCTCTGATTCCAGAACTTTCTGTCACCAAAATGTGAGGAAAATGTGTTTTTTTAGCCAAATTTTGAGGTTTGCAAAGGATTCTGGGCAACAGAACCTGGTCAGAGCCCCGCAAGTCACCCCATCTTGGATTCCCCTAGGTCTCTAGATTTCAAAAATGCAAGGTGTGGTAGGTTTCCCTAGGTGCCGGCTGAGCTAAGGGCCAAAATCTACAGGTAGGCACTTTGCAAAAAACACCTCTGTTTTCTTTAAAAAAAATTGATGCTTCCACGTTGCGTTTTGGGGCATTTCCTGTGGCGGGCGCTAGGCCTACCCACACAAGTGAGGTATCATTTTTATCGGGAGACTTGGGGGAACGCTGGGTGGAAGGAAATTTGTGGCTCCTCTTTGATTCCAGAACTTTCTGTCACCAAAATGTGAGGAAAACGTGTTTTTTTTAGCCAAATTTTGAGGTTTGCAAAGGATTCTGGGTAACAGAACCTGGTCAGAGTCCCACAAGTCACCCCTTCTTGGATTCCCCTAGGTCTCTAGTTTAAAAAAATGCACAGGTGTGGTAGGTTTCCCTAGGTGCCGGCTGAGCTAAAGGCCAAAATCTACAGGTAGGCACTTTGCAAAAAAAACCTCTGTTTTCTTTCAAAAAATGTGATTTGTCCACGTTGCGTTTTGGTGCATTTCCTGTGGCGTGCACTAGGCCTACCCACACAAGTGAGGTATAATTTTTATCGGGAGACTTGGGGGAACGCTGGGTGGAAGGAAATTTGTGGCTCCTCTCTGATTCCCGAACTGTCTGTCACCAAAATGTGAGGAAAACGTGTTTTTTTAGCCAAATTTTGAGGTTTGCAAAGGATTCTGGGTAACAGAACCTGGTCAGAGCCCCACAAGTCACCCCATCTTGGATTCCCCTAGGTCTCTAGTTTTCAAAAATGGACAGGTTTGGTAGGTTTCCCTAGGTGCCGGCTGAGCTAAGGGCCAAAATCTACAAGTAGGCACTTTGCAAAAAACACCTCTGTTTTCTTTAAAAAAATGTAATGGTTCCACGTTGCGTTTTGGGGCATTTCCTGTGGCGGGCGGTTGGCCTACCCACACAAGTGAGGTATAATTTTTATCGGGAGACTTAGGCGAACGCTGGGTGGAAAGAAATTTGTGGCTCCTCTCTGATTCCAGAACTTTCTGTCACCAAAATGTGAGGAAAACGTGTTTTTTTAGCCTAATTTTGAGGTTTGCAAAGGATTCTGGGTAACAGAACCTGGTCAGAGCCCCACAAGTCACCACATCTTGGATTCCCCTAGGTGTCTAGTTTTCAAAAATGCACAGGTGTGGTAGGTTTCCCTAGGTGCCGGCTGAGCTAGAGGCCAAAATCTACAGGTAGGCACTTTGCAAAAAAACCCTCTGTTTTCTTTAAAAAAATGTGATGTGTCCACGTTGCGTTTTGGGGCATTTCCTGTTGCGGGCGCTAGGCCTACCCACACAAGTGAGGTATCATTTTTATCGTGAGACTTGGGGGAACGCTGGGTGGAAGGTAATTTGTGGCTCCTCTCTGATTCCAGAACTTTCTGTCACCAAAATGTGAGGAAAACGTGTTTTTTTAGCCTAATTTTGAGGTTTGCAAAGGATTCTGGGTAACAGAACCTGGTCAGAGCCCCACAAATCACCCCATCTTGGATTCCCCTAGGTCTCTAGTTTTCAAAAATGCACAGGTGTGGTAGGTTTCCCTAGGTGCCGGCTGAGCTAGAGACCAAAATCTATAGGTAGGCACTTTGCAAAAAAACCCTCTGTTTTCTTTAAAAAAATGTGATGTGTCCACGTTGCGTTTTGGGGCATTTCCTGTTGTGGGCGCTAGGCCTACCCACACAAGTGAGGTATCATTTTTATCGGGAGACTTGGGGGAACGCTGGGTGGAAGGAAATTTGTGGCTCCTCTCTGATTCCAGAACTTTCTGTCACCAAAATTTGAGGAAAATGTGTTTTTTTAGCCAAAGTTTGAGGTTTGCAAAGGATTCTGGGTAACAGAACCTAGTCAGAGCCCCACAAGTCATCCCATCCTTGATTCCCCTAGGTCTCTAGTTTTCAGAAAGGCACAGGTTTGGTAGGTTTCCCTAGGTGCCGGCTGAGCTAGATGCCAAAATCTACAGGTAGGCACTTTGCAAAAAAACCCTCTGTTTTCTTTCAAAAAATGTGTTGTGTCCACGTTGGGTTTTGGGGCATTTCCTGTTGCGGGCGCTAGGCTTACCCACACAAGTGAGGTATCATTTTTATCGCGAGACTTGGGGGAACGCTGGGTGGAAGGTAATTTGTGGCTCCTCTCTGATTCCAGAACTTTCTGTCACCAAAATGTGAGGAAAACTTGTTTTTTTAGCCTAATTTTGAGGTTTGCAAAGGATTCTGGGTAACAGAACCTGGTCAGAGCCCCACAAATCACCCCATCTTGGATTCCCCTAGGTCTCTAGTTTTCAAAAATGCACAGGTGTGGTAGGTTTCCCTAGGTGCCGGCTGAGCTAGAGACCAAAATCTACAGGTAGGCACTTTGCAAAAAAACCCTCTGTTTTCTTTAAAAAAATGTGATGGTTCCACGTTGCGTTTTGGGGCATTTCCTGTGGCAGGCGCTAGGCCTACCCACACAAGTGAGGTATCATTTTTATCGGGAGACTTAGGGGAATGCTGGGTGGAAGGAAATTTGTGGCTCCTCTCTGATTCCAGAACTTTCTTTCACCAAAATGTGAGGAAAACATGTTTTTTTAGCCAAATTTTGAGGTTTGCAAAGGATTCTGGGTAACAGAACCTGGTCAGAGCCCCACAAGTCACCCCATCTTGGATTCCCCTAGGTCTCTAGTTTTCAAAAATGCACAGGTTTGGTAGGTTTTCCTAGGTGCCGGCTGAGCTAGAGGCCAAAATCTACAGGTAGGCACTTTGCAAAAAAAAACCCTGTTTTGTTTCAAAAAATGTGATGTGTCCACGTTGCGTTTTGGGGCATTTCCTGTTGTGGGCGGTAGGCCTACCCACACAAGTGAGGTATCATTTTTATCGGGAGACTTGGGGGAACGCTGGGTGGAAGGAAATTTGTGGCTCCTCTCTGATTCCAGAACTTTCTGTCACCAAAATGTGAGGAAAATGTGCTTTTTTAGCCAAAGTTTGAGGTTTGCAAAGGATTCTGGGTAACAGAACCTAGTCAGAGCCCCACAAGTCACCCCATCTTGGATTCCCCTAGGTTTCTAGTTTTCAAAAATGCACAGGTTTGGTAGGTTTCCCTAGGTGCCGGCTGAGCTAGAGGCCAAAATCTACAGGTAGGCACTTTGCAAAAAAACCCTCTGTTTTCTTTCAAAAAATGTGTTGTGTCCACGTTGCGTTTTGGGGCATTTCCTGTTGCGGGCGCTAGGCCTACCCACACAAGTGAGGTATCATTTTTATCGCGAGACTTGGGGGAACGCTGGGTGGAAGGAAATTTGTGGCTCCTCTCTGATTCCAGAACTTTCTGTCACCAAAATGTGAGGAAAACGTGTTTTTTTAGCCAAATTTTGAGGTTTGCAAAGGATTCTGGGTAACAGAACCTGGTCAGAGCCCCACAAGTCATACCCATCTTGGATTCCCCTAGGTCTCTAGTTTTCAAAAATGCACTGGTGTGGTAGGTTTCCCTAGGTGCCGGCTGAGCTACAGGCCAAAATCTACAGGTAGGCACTTTGCAAAAAAGCCCTCTGTTTTCTTTAAAAAAATGTGATGTGTCCACGTTGCGTTTTGGGGCATTTCCTGTTGCGGGCACTAGGCCTACCCACACAAGAGAGGTATCATTTTTATCGGGAGACTTGGGGGAATGCTGGGTGGAAGGAAATTTGTGGCTCCTCTCTGATTCCAGAACTTTATGTCACCAAAATTTGAGGAAAATGTGTTTTTTTAGCCAAAGTTTGAGGTTTACAAAGGATTCTGGGCAACAGAACCTAGTCAGAGCCCCACAAGTCACCCCATCTTGGATTCCCCTAGGTCTCTAGTTTTCAAAAATGCACAGGTTTGGTAGGTTTCCCTAGGTGCCGGCTGAGCTAAGGGCCAAAATCTATAGGTAGGCACTTTGCAAAAAACACCTCTGTTTTCTTTAAAAAAATTTGATGGTTCCACGTTGCGTTTTGGGGCATTTCCTGTGGCAGGCGCTAGGCCTACCCACACAAGTGAGGTATCATTTTTATCGGGAGACTTGGGGGAACGCTGGGTGGAAGGAAATTTGTGGCTCCTCTCTGATTCCAGAACTTTATGTCACCAAAATGTGAGGAAAACGTTGTTTTTTTTAGTCAAATTTTGAGGTTTGCAAAGGATTCTGGGTAACAGAACCTGGTCAGAGCCCCACAAGTCACCCCATCTTGGATTCCCCTAGGTCTCTAGTTTTAAAAAATGCACAGGTGTGGTAGGTTTCCATAGGTGCCGGCTGAGCTAAAGGCCAAAATCTACAGGTAGGCACTTTACAAAAAAAACCTCTGTTTTCTTTAAAAAAATGTGATGTGTCCACGTTGCGTTTTGGTGCATTTCCTGTGGCGTGCACTAGGCCTACCCACACAACTGAGGTATCATTTTTATCGGGAGACTTGGGGGAACGCTGGGTGGAAGGAAATTTGTGGTTCCTCTCTGATTCCAGAACTTTCTGTCACCAAAATTTGAGGAAAATGTGTTTTTTTAGCCAAAGTTTGAGGTTTGCAAAGGATTCTGGGTAACAGAACCTGGTCAGAGTCACACAAGTCACCCCATCTTGGATTCCCCTAGGTCTCTAGTTTTCAAAAATGCACAGGTGTGGTAGGTTTCCCTAGGTGCCGGCTGAGCTAAGGGCCAAAATCTACAGGTAGGCACTTTGCAAAAAACACCTCTGTTTTCTTTAAAAAAATTTGATGCTTCCACGTTGCGTTTTGGGGCATTTCCTGTGGCGGGCGCTAGGCCTACCCACACAAGTGAGGTATCATTTTTATCGGGAGACTTGGGGGAACGCTGGGTGGAAGGAAATTTGTGGCTTCTCTCTGATTCCCGAACTGTCTGTCACCAAAATGTGAGGAAAACGTGTTTTTTTAGCCAAATTTTGAGGTTTGCAAAGGATTTTGGGCAACAGAACCTGGTCAGAGCCCCACAAGTCACCCCATCTTGGATTCCCCTAGGTCTCTAGTTTTAAAAAATGCACAGGTTTGGTAGGTTTCCCTAGGTGCCGGCTGAGCTAAGGGCCAAAATCTACAGGTAGGCACTTTGCAAAAAACACCTCTGTTTTCTTTAAAAAAAATTGATGCTTCCACGTTGCGTCTTGGGGCATTTCCTGTGGCGGGCGCTAGGCCTACCCACACAAGTGAGGTATCATTTTTATCGGGGGACTTGGGGGAACGCTGGGTGGAAGGAAATTTATGGCTCCTCTCTGATTCCAGAACTTTATGTCACCAAAATTTGAGGAAAATGTGTTTTTTTAGCCAAAGTTTGAGGTTTACAAAGAATTCTGGGTAACAGAACCTAGTCAGAGCACCACAAGTCACCCCATCTTGGATTCCCCTAGGTCTCTAGTTTTCAAAAATGCACAGGTTTAGTAGGTTTCCCTAGGTGCCGGCTGAGCTAAGGGCCAAAATCTACAGGTAGGCACTTTGCAAAAAACAACTCTGTTTTCTTTAAAAAAATGTGATGGTTCCACGTTGCGTTTTGGGGCATTTCCTGTGGCAGGCGCTAGGCCTACCCACACAAGTGAGGTATTATTGTTATCAGGAGACTTAGGGGAACGCTGTGTGGAAGGAAATTTGTGGCTCCTCTCTGATTCCAGAACTTTCTGTCACCAAAATGTGAGGAAAACTTGTTTTTTTAGCCAAATTTTGAGGTTTGCAAAGGATTTTGGGTAACAGAACCTGGTCAGAGCCCCACAAGTCACCCCTTCTTGGATTCCCCTAGGTCTCTAGTTTTCAAAAATGCACAGGTTTGGTAGGTTTCGCTAGGTGCCGGCTGAGCTAGATGCCAAAATCTACAGGTAGGCACTTTGCAAAAAAAACCTCTGTTTTCTTTCAAAAAATGTGTTGTGTCCACGTTGCGTTTTGGGGCAATTCCTGTTGCGGGCGCTAGGCCTACCCACACAAGTGAGGTATCATTTTTATCACGAGACTTGGTGGAACGGTGGGTGGAAGGAAATTTGTGGCTCCTCTCTGATTCCAGAACTTTCTGTCACCAAAATGTGAGGAAAACGTGTTTTCTTAGCCAAATTTTGAGGTTTGCAAAGGATTCTGGGCAACAGAACCTGGTCAGAGCCCCACAAGTCACCCCATCTTGGATTCCCCTAGGTCTCTAGTTTTAAAAAATGCACAGGTGTGGTAGGTTTCCCTAGGTGCCGGCTGAGCTAAGGGCCAAAATCTACAGGTAGGCACTTTGCAAAAAACACCTCTGTTTTCTTTAAAAAAAATTGATGCTTCCACGTTGCGTTTTGGGGCATTTCCTGTGGCGGGCGCTAGGCCTACCCACACAAGTGAGGTATCATTTTTATCAGGAGACTTGGGGGAACGCTGGGTGGAAGGAAATTTGTGGCTCCTCTCTGATTCTAGAACTTTCTGTCACCAAAATGTGAGGAAAACGTGTTTTTTTTAGCCAAATTTTGAGGTTTGCAAAGGATTCTGGGTAACAGAACCTGGTCAGAGCCCCACAAGTCACCCCATCTTGGATTCCCCTAGGTCTCTAGTTTTAAAAAATGCACAGGTGTGGTAGGTTTCCATAGGTGCCGGCTGAGCTAAAGGCCAAAATCTACAGGTAGGCACTTTGCAAAAAACCCCTCTGTTTTCTTTCAAAAAATGTGATGTGTCCACGTTGCGTTTTGGTGCATTTCCTGTGGCGTGCACTAGGCCTACCCACACAAGTGAGGTATCATTTTTATCGGGAGACTTGGGGGAACGCTGGGTGGAAGGAAATTTGTGGCTCCCCTCTGATTCCCGAACTGTCTGTCACCAAAATGTGAGGAAAACGTGTTTTTTTAGCCAAAAATTGAGGTTTGCAAAGGATTCTGGGCAACAGAACCTGGTCAGAGCCCCACAAGTGACCCCATCTTGGATTCCCCTAGGTCTCTAGTTTTCAAAAATGCACAGGTGTGGTAGGTTTCCCTAGGTGCCGGCTGAGCTAAGGGCCAAAATCTACAGGTAGGCACTTTGCAAAAAACACCTCTGTTTTCTTTAAAAAAAATTGATGCTTCCACGTTGCGTTTTGGGGCATTTCCTGTGGCGGGCGCTAGGCCTACCCACACAAGTGAGGTATCATTTTTATTGGGAGACTTGGGGGAACGCTGGGTGGAAGGAAATTTATGGCTCCTCTCTGATTCCAGAACTTTATGTCACCAAAATTTGAGGAAAATGTGTTTTTTTAGCCAAAGTTTGAGGTTTACAAAGGATTCTGGGTAACAGAACCTAGTCAGAGCACCACAAGTCACCCCATCTTGGATTCCCCTAGGTCTCTAGTTTTAAAAAATGCACAGGTTTAGTAGGTTTCCCTAGGTGCCGGCTGAGCTAAGGGCCAAAATCTACAGGTAGGCACTTTGCAAAAAACAACTCTGTTTTCTTTAAAAAAATGTGATGGTTCCACTTTGCGTTTTGGGGCATTTCCTGTGGCAGGCGCTAGGCCTACCCACACAAGTGAGGTATTATTGTTATCAGGAGACTTAGGGGAACGCTGTGTGGAAGGAAATTTGTGGCTCCTCTCTGATTCCAGACCTTTCTGTCACCAAAATGTGAGGAAAACTTGTTTTTTTAGCCAAATTTTGAGGTTTGCAAAGGATTTTGGGTAACAGAACCTGGTCAGAGCCCCACAAGTCACCCCTTCTTGGATTCCCCTAGGTCTCTAGTTTTCAAAAATGCACAGGTTTGGTAGGTTTCCCTAGGTGCCGGCTGAGCTAGATGCCAAAATCTACAGGTAGGCACTTTGCAAAAAAAACCTCTGTTTTCTTTCAAAAAATGTGTTGTGTCCACGTTGCGTTTTGGGGCATTTCCTGTTGCGGGCGCTAGGCCTACCCACACAAGTGAGGTATCATTTTTATCACGAGACTTGGTGGAACGGTGGGTGGAAGGAAATTTGTGGCTCCTCTCTGATTCCAGAACTTTCTGTCACCAAAATGTGAGGAAAACGTGTTTTCTTAGCCAAATTTTGAGGTTTGCAAAGGATTCTGGGCAACAGAACCTGGTCAGAGCCCCACAAGTCACCCCATCTTGGATTCCCCTAGGTCTCTAGTTTTAAAAAATGCACAGGTGTGGTAGGTTTCCCTAGGTGCCGGCTGAGCTAAGGGCCAAAATCTACAGGTAGGCACTTTGCAAAAAACACCTCTGTTTTCTTTAAAAAAAATTGATGCTTCCACGTTGCGTTTTGGGGCATTTCCTGTGGCGGGCGCTAGGCCTACCCACACAAGTGAGGTATCATTTTTATCAGGAGACTTGGGGGAACGCTGGGTGGAAGGAAATTTGTGGCTCCTCTCTGATTCTAGAACTTTCTGTCACCAAAATGTGAGGAAAACGTGTTTTTTTTAGCCAAATTTTGAGGTTTGCAAAGGATTCTGGGTAACAGAACCTGGTCAGAGCCCCACAAGTCACCCCATCTTGGATTCCCCTAGGTCTCTAGTTTTAAAAAATGCACAGGTGTGGTAGGTTTCCATAGGTGCCGGCTGAGCTAAAGGCCAAAATCTACAGGTAGGCACTTTGCAAAAAACCCCTCTGTTTTCTTTCAAAAAATGTGATGTGTCCACGTTGCGTTTTGGTGCATTTCCTGTGGCGTGCACTAGGCCTACCCACACAAGTGAGGTATCATTTTTATCGAGAGACTTGGGGGAACGCTGGGTGGAAGGAAATTTGTGGCTCCCCTCTGATTCCCGAACTGTCTGTCACCAAAATGTGAGGAAAACGTGTTTTTTTTAGCCAAATTTTGAGGTTTGCAAAGGATTCTGGGCAACAGAACCTGGTCAGAGCCCCACAAGTGACCCCATCTTGGATTCCCCTAGGTCTCTAGTTCTCAAAAATGCACAGGTGTGGTAGGTTTCCCTAGGTGCCGGCTGAGCTAAGGGCCAAAATCTACAGGTAGGCACTTTGCAAAAAACACCTCTGTTTTCTTTAAAAAAAATTGATGCTTCCACGTTGCGTTTTGGGGCATTTCCTGTGGCGGGCGCTAGGCCTACCGACACAAGTGAGGTATCATTTTTATTGGGAGACTTGGGGGAACGCTGGGTGGAAGGAAATTTATGGCTCCTCTCTGATTCCAGAACTTTATGTCACCAAAATTTGAGGAAAATGTGTTTTTTTAGCCAAAGTTTGAGGTTTACAAAGGATTCTGGGTAACAGAACCTGGTCAGAGCCCCACAAGTCACCCCATCTTGGATTCCCCTAGGTCTCTAGTTTTCAAAAATGCACAGGTTTGGTAGGTTTCCCTAGGTGCCGGCTGAGCTAGAGGCCAAAATCTACCGGTAGGCACTTTGCAAAAAACCCCTCTGTTTTCCTTCAAAAAATGTGATGTGTCCACGTTGCGTTTTGGGGCATTTCCTCTTGCGGGCGGTAGGCCTACCCACACAAGTGAGGTATAATTTGTATCGGGAGACTTGGGGGAACGCTGGGTGGAAGGAAATTTGTGGCTCCTCTCTGATTCCAGAACTTTCTGTCACCAAAATGTGAGGAAAACGTTGTTTTTTTTAGTCAAATTTTGAGGTTTGCAAAGGATTCTGGGTAACAGAACCTGGTCAGAGCCCCACAAGTCACCCCATCTTGGATTCCCCTAGGTCTCTAGTTTTAAAAAATGCACAGGTGTGGTAGGTTTCCATAGGTGCCGGCTGAGCTAAAGGCCAAAATCTACAGGTAGGCACTTTACAAAAAAAACCTCTGTTTTCTTTAAAAAAATGTGATGTGTCCACGTTGCGTTTTGGTGCATTTCCTGTGGCGTGCACTAGGCCTACCCACACAACTGAGGTATCATTTTTATCGGGAGACTTGGGGGAACGCTGGGTGGAAGGAAAATTGTGGTTCCTCTCTGATTCCAGAACTTTCTGTCACCAAAATTTGAGGAAAATGTGTTTTTTTAGCCAAAGTTTGAGGTTTGCAAAGGATTCTGGGTAACAGAACCTGGTCAGAGTCCCACAAGTCACCCCATCTTGGATTCCCCTAGGTCTCTAGTTTTCAAAAATGCACAGGTGTGGTAGGTTTCCCTAGGTGCCGGCTGAGCTAAGGGCCAAAATCTACAGGTAGGCACTTTGCAAAAAACACCTCTGTTTTCTTTAAAAAAAATTGATGCTTCCACGTTGCGTTTTGGGGCATTTCCTGTGGCGGGCGCTAGGCCTACCCACACAAGTGAGGTATCATTTTTATCGGGAGACTTGGGGGAACGCTGGGTGGAAGGAAATTTGTGGCTTCTCTCTGATTCCCGAACTGTCTGTCACCAAAATGTGAGGAAAACGTGTTTTTTTAGCCAAATTTTGAGGTTTGCAAAGGATTCTGGGCAACAGAACCTGGTCAGAGCCCCACAAGTCACCCCATCTTGGATTCCCCTAGGTCTCTAGTTTTAAAAAATGCACAGGTTTGGTAGGTTTCCCTAGGTGCCGGCTGAGCTAAGGGCCAAAATCTACAGGTAGGCACTTTGCAAAAAACACCTCTGTTTTCTTTAAAAAAAATTGATGCTTCCACGTTGCGTCTTGGGGCATTTCCTGTGGCGGGCGCTAGGCCTACCCACACAAGTGAGGTATCATTTTTATCGGGGGACTTGGGGGAACGCTGGGTGGAAGGAAATTTATGGCTCCTCTCTGATTCCAGAACTTTATGTCACCAAAATTTGAGGAAAATGTGTTTTTTTAGCCAAAGTTTGAGGTTTACAAAGAATTCTGGGTAACAGAACCTAGTCAGAGCACCACAAGTCACCCCATCTTGGATTCCCCTAGGTCTCTAGTTTTCAAAAATGCACAGGTTTAGTAGGTTTCCCTAGGTGCCGGCTGAGCTAAGGGCCAAAATCTACAGGTAGGCACTTTGCAAAAAACAACTCTGTTTTCTTTAAAAAAATGTGATGGTTCCACGTTGCGTTTTGGGGCATTTCCTGTGGCAGGCGCTAGGCCTACCCACACAAGTGAGGTATTATTGTTATCAGGAGACTTAGGGGAACGCTGTGTGGAAGGAAATTTGTGGCTCCTCTCTGATTCCAGAACTTTCTGTCACCAAAATGTGAGGAAAACTTGTTTTTTTAGCCAAATTTTGAGGTTTGCAAAGGATTTTGGGTAACAGAACCTGGTCAGAGCCCCACAAGTCACCCCTTCTTGGATTCCCCTAGGTCTCTAGTTTTCAAAAATGCACAGGTTTGGTAGGTTTCGCTAGGTGCCGGCTGAGCTAGATGCCAAAATCTACAGGTAGGCACTTTGCAAAAAAAACCTCTGTTTTCTTTCAAAAAATGTGTTGTGTCCACGTTGCGTTTTGGGGCAATTCCTGTTGCGGGCGCTAGGCCTACCCACACAAGTGAGGTATCATTTTTATCACGAGACTTGGTGGAACGGTGGGTGGAAGGAAATTTGTGGCTCCTCTCTGATTCCAGAACTTTCTGTCACCAAAATGTGAGGAAAACGTGTTTTCTTAGCCAAATTTTGAGGTTTGCAAAGGATTCTGGGCAACAGAACCTGGTCAGAGCCCCACAAGTCACCCCATCTTGGATTCCCCTAGGTCTCTAGTTTTAAAAAATGCACAGGTGTGGTAGGTTTCCCTAGGTGCCGGCTGAGCTAAGGGCCAAAATCTACAGGTAGGCACTTTGCAAAAAACACCTCTGTTTTCTTTAAAAAAAATTGATGCTTCCACGTTGCGTTTTGGGGCATTTCCTGTGGCGGGCGCTAGGCCTACCCACACAAGTGAGGTATCATTTTTATCAGGAGACTTGGGGGAACGCTGGGTGGAAGGAAATTTGTGGCTCCTCTCTGATTCTAGAACTTTCTGTCACCAAAATGTGAGGAAAACGTGTTTTTTTTAGCCAAATTTTGAGGTTTGCAAAGGATTCTGGGTAACAGAACCTGGTCAGAGCCCCACAAGTCACCCCATCTTGGATTCCCCTAGGTCTCTAGTTTTAAAAAATGCACAGGTGTGGTAGGTTTCCATAGGTGCCGGCTGAGCTAAAGGCCAAAATCTACAGGTAGGCACTTTGCAAAAAACCCCTCTGTTTTCTTTCAAAAAATGTGATGTGTCCACGTTGCGTTTTGGTGCATTTCCTGTGGCGTGCACTAGGCCTACCCACACAAGTGAGGTATCATTTTTATCGGGAGACTTGGGGGAACGCTGGGTGGAAGGAAATTTGTGGCTCCCCTCTGATTCCCGAACTGTCTGTCACCAAAATGTGAGGAAAACGTGTTTTTTTAGCCAAAAATTGAGGTTTGCAAAGGATTCTGGGCAACAGAACCTGGTCAGAGCCCCACAAGTGACCCCATCTTGGATTCCCCTAGGTCTCTAGTTTTCAAAAATGCACAGGTGTGGTAGGTTTCCCTAGGTGCCGGCTGAGCTAAGGGCCAAAATCTACAGGTAGGCACTTTGCAAAAAACACCTCTGTTTTCTTTAAAAAAAATTGATGCTTCCACGTTGCGTTTTGGGGCATTTCCTGTGGCGGGCGCTAGGCCTACCCACACAAGTGAGGTATCATTTTTATTGGGAGACTTGGGGGAACGCTGGGTGGAAGGAAATTTATGGCTCCTCTCTGATTCCAGAACTTTATGTCACCAAAATTTGAGGAAAATGTGTTTTTTTAGCCAAAGTTTGAGGTTTACAAAGGATTCTGGGTAACAGAACCTAGTCAGAGCACCACAAGTCACCCCATCTTGGATTCCCCTAGGTCTCTAGTTTTAAAAAATGCACAGGTTTAGTAGGTTTCCCTAGGTGCCGGCTGAGCTAAGGGCCAAAATCTACAGGTAGGCACTTTGCAAAAAACAACTCTGTTTTCTTTAAAAAAATGTGATGGTTCCACTTTGCGTTTTGGGGCATTTCCTGTGGCAGGCGCTAGGCCTACCCACACAAGTGAGGTATTATTGTTATCAGGAGACTTAGGGGAACGCTGTGTGGAAGGAAATTTGTGGCTCCTCTCTGATTCCAGAACTTTCTGTCACCAAAATGTGAGGAAAACTTGTTTTTTTAGCCAAATTTTTAGGTTTGCAAAGGATTTTGGGTAACAGAACCTGGTCAGAGCCCCACAAGTCACCCCTTCTTGGATTCCCCTAGGTCTCTAGTTTTCAAAAATGCACAGGTTTGGTAGGTTTCCCTAGGTGCCGGCTGAGCTAGATGCCAAAATCTACAGGTAGGCACTTTGCAAAAAAAACCTCTGTTTTCTTTCAAAAAATGTGTTGTGTCCACGTTGCGTTTTGGGGCATTTCCTGTTGCGGGCGCTAGGCCTACCCACACAAGTGAGGTATCATTTTTATCACGAGACTTGGTGGAACGGTGGGTGGAAGGAAATTTGTGGCTCCTCTCTGATTCCAGAACTTTCTGTCACCAAAATGTGAGGAAAACGTGTTTTCTTAGCCAAATTTTGAGGTTTGCAAAGGATTCTGGGCAACAGAACCTGGTCAGAGCCCCACAAGTCACCCCATCTTGGATTCCCCTAGGTCTCTAGTTTTAAAAAATGCACAGGTGTGGTAGGTTTCCCTAGGTGCCGGCTGAGCTAAGGGCCAAAATCTACAGGTAGGCACTTTGCAAAAAACACCTCTGTTTTCTTTAAAAAAAATTGATGCTTCCACGTTGCGTTTTGGGGCATTTCCTGTGGCGGGCGCTAGGCCTACCCACACAAGTGAGGTATCATTTTTATCAGGAGACTTGGGGGAACGCTGGGTGGAAGGAAATTTGTGGCTCCTCTCTGATTCTAGAACTTTCTGTCACCAAAATGTGAGGAAAACGTGTTTTTTTTAGCCAAATTTTGAGGTTTGCAAAGGATTCTGGGTAACAGAACCTGGTCAGAGCCCCACAAGTCACCCCATCTTGGATTCCCCTAGGTCTCTAGTTTTAAAAAATGCACAGGTGTGGTAGGTTTCCATAGGTGCCGGCTGAGCTAAAGGCCAAAATCTACAGGTAGGCACTTTGCAAAAAACCCCTCTGTTTTCTTTCAAAAAATGTGATGTGTCCACGTTGCGTTTTGGTGCATTTCCTGTGGCGTGCACTAGGCCTACCCACACAAGTGAGGTATCATTTTTATCGGGAGACTTGGGGGAACGCTGGGTGGAAGGAAATTTGTGGCTCCCCTCTGATTCCCGAACTGTCTGTCACCAAAATGTGAGGAAAACGTGTTTTTTTAGCCAAATTTTGAGGTTTGCAAAGGATTCTGGGCAACAGAACCTGGTCAGAGCCCCACAAGTGACCCCATCTTGGATTCCCCTAGGTCTCTAGTTTTCAAAAATGCACAGGTGTGGTAGGTTTCCCTAGGTGCCGGCTGAGCTAAGGGCCAAAATCTACAGGTAGGCACTTTGCAAAAAACACCTCTGTTTTCTTTAAAAAAAATTGATGCTTCCACGTTGCGTTTTGGGGCATTTCCTGTGGCGGGCGCTAGGCCTACCGACACAAGTGAGGTATCATTTTTATTGGGAGACTTGGGGGAACGCTGGGTGGAAGGAAATTTATGGCTCCTCTCTGATTCCAGAACTTTATGTCACCAAAATTTGAGGAAAATGTGTTTTTTTAGCCAAAGTTTGAGGTTTACAAAGGATTCTGGGTAACAGAACCTAGTCAGAGCACCACAAGTCACCCCATCTTGGATTCCCCTAGGTCTCTAGTTTTCAAAAATGCACAGGTTTAGTAGGTTTCCCTAGGTGCCGGCTGAGCTAAGGGCCAAAATCTACAGGTAGGCACTTTGCAAAAAACAACTCTGTTTTCTTTAAAAAAATGTGATGGTTCCACTTTGCGTTTTGGGGCATTTCCTGTGGCAGGCGCTAGGCCTACCCACACAAGTGAGGTATTATTGTTATCGGGAGACTTAGGGGAACGCTGGGTGGAAGGAAATTTGTGGCTCCTCTCTGATTCCAGAACTTTCTGTCACCAAAATGTGAGGAAAACGTGTTTTTTTAGCCAAATTTTGAGGTTTGCAAAGGATTTTGGGTAACAGAACCTGGTCAGAGCCCCACAAGTCACCCCTTCTTGGATTCCCCTAGGTCTCTAGTTTTCAAAAATGCACAGGTTTGGTAGGTTTCCCTAGGTGCCGGCTGAGCTAGATGCCAAAATCTACAGGTAGGCACTTTGCAAAAAAAACCTCTGTTTTCTTTCAAAAAATGTGTTGTGTCCACGTTGCGTTTTGGTGCATTTCCTGTGGCGTGCACTAGGCCTACCCACACAAGTGAGGTATCATTTTTATCGGGAGACTTGGGGGAACGCTGGGTGGAAGGAAATATGTGGCTCCTCTCTGATTCCCGAACTGTCTGTCACCAAAATGTGAGGAAAACTTGTTTTTTTAGCCAAATTTTGAGGTTTGCAAAGGATTCTGGGTAACAGAACCTGGTCAGAGCCCCACAAGTCACCCCATCTTGGATTCCCCTAGGTCTCTAGTTTTCAAAAATGGACAGGTTTGGTAGGTTTCCCTAGGTGCCGGCTGAGCTAAGGGCCAAAATCTACAAGTAGGCACTTTGGAAAAAACACCTCTGTTTTCTTTAAAAAAATTTGATGCTTCCACGTTGCGTTTTGGGGCATTTCCTGTGGCGGGCGCTTGGCCTACCCACACAAGTGAGGTATCATTTTTATCGGGAGACTTAGGGGAACGCTGGGTGGAAGGAAATTTGTGGCTCCTCTCTGATTCCAGAACTTTCTGTCACCAAAATTTGAGGAAAATGTGTTTTTTTAGCCAAATTTTGAGGTTTGCAAAGGATTCTGGGTAACAGAACCTAGTCAGAGCCCCACAAGTCACCCCATCTTGGATTCCCCTAGGTCTCCAGTTTTCAAAAATGCACAGGTTTGGTAGGTTTCCCTAGGTGCCGGCTGAGCTAGAGGCCAAAATCTACAGGTAGGCACTTTGCAAAAAACCCCTCTGTTTTCTTTCAAAAAATGTGATGTGTCCACGTTGCGATTTGGGGCATTTCCTGTTGCGGGCGCTAGGCCTACCCACACAAGTGAGGTATCATTTTTATCGGGAGACTTGGGGCAACGCTGGGTGGAAGGAAATTTGTGGCTCCTCTCTGATTCCAGAAATTTCTGTCACCAAAATGTGAGGAAAATGTGTATTTTTATCAAAAGTTTGAGGTTTGCAAAGGATTCTGGGTAACAGAACCTACTCAGAGCCCCACAAGGCACCCCATCTTGGATTCCCCTAGGTTTCTAGTTTTCAAAAATGCACAGGTTTGGTAGGTTTCCCTAGGTGCCTGCTGAGCTAGAGGCCAAAATCTACAGGTAGGCACTTTGCAAAAAACCCCTCTGTTTTCTTTCAAAAAATGTGTTGTGTCCACGTTGCGTTTTGGGGCATTTCCTGTTGCGGGCGCCAGGCCTACCCACACAAGTGAGGTATCATTTTTATCGCAAGACTTGGGGGAACGCTGGGTGGGAGGAAATTTGTGGCTCCTCTCTGATTCCAGAACTTTCTGTCACCAAAATGTGAGGAAAACGTGTTTTTTTAGCCAAATTTTGAGGTTTGCAAAGGATTCTGGGTAACAGAACCTGGTCAGAGCCCCACAAGTCACCCCATCTTGGATTCCCCTAGGTCTCTAGTTTAAAAAAATGCACAGGTGTGGTAGGTTTCCCTGGGTGCCAGCTGAGCTACAGGCCAAAATCTACAGGTAGGCACTTTGCAAAAAAACCCTCTGTTTTCTTTCAAAAAATGTGATTTGTCCACGTTGCGTTTTGGTGCATTTCCTGTGGCGTGCACTAGGCCTACCCACACAAGTGAGGTATAATTTTTATCGGGAGACTTGGGGGAACGCTGGGTGGAAGGAAATTTGTGGCTCCTCTCTGATTCCCGAAATTTCTGTCCCCAAAATGTGAGGAAAATGTGTATTTTTATCCAAAGTTTGAGGTTTGCAAAGGATTCTGGGTAACAGAACCTAGTCAGAGCCCCACAAGGCACCCCATCTTGGATTCCCCTAGGTTTCTAGTTTTCAAAAACGCACAGGTTTGGTAGGTTTCCCTAGGTGCCTGCTGAGCTAGAGGCCAAAATCTACAGGTAGGCACTTTGCAAAAAACCCCTCTTTTTTCTTTCAAAAAATGTGTTGTGTCCACGTTGCGTTTTGGGGCATTTCCTGTTGCGGGCGCTAGGCCTACCCACACAAGTGAGGTATCATTTTTATCGCAAGACTTGGGGGAACGCTGGGTGGGAGGAAATTTGAGGCTCCTCTCTGATTCCAGAACTTTCTGTCACCAAAATGTGAGGAAAACGTGTTTTTTTAGCCAAATTTTGAGGTTTGCAAAGGATTCTGGGTAACAGAACCTGGTCAGAGCCCCACAAGTCACCCCATCTTGGATTCCCCTAGGTCTCTAGTTTTCAAAAATGCACAGGTGTGGTAGGTTTCCCTAGGTGCCAGCTGAGCTACAGGCCAAAATCTACAGGTAGGCACTTTGCAAAAAAACCCTCTGTTTTCTTTCAAAAAATGTGATGTGTCCACGTTGTGTTTTGGGGCATTTCCTGTTGCAGGCGCTAGGCCTACCCACACAAGTGAGGTATCATTTTTATCGGGAGACTTGGGGGAACGCTGGGTGGAAGGAAATTTGTGGCTCCTCTCTGATTCCAGAACTTTCTGTCACCAAAATCTGAGGAAAATGTGTTTTTTTAGCCAAAGTTTGAGGTTTGCAAAGGATTCTGGGCAACAGAACCTGGTCAGAGCCCCGCAACGCACCCCATCTTGGATTCCCCTAGGTCTCTAGATTTCAAAAATGCACAGGTGTGGTAGGTTTCCCTAGGTGCCGGCTGAGCTAAGGGCCAAAATCTACAGGTAGGCACTTTGCAAAAAACACCTCTGTTTTCTTTAAAAAAAATTGATGCTTCCACGTTGCGTTTTGGGGCATTTCCTGTGGCGGGCGCTAGGCCTACCCACACAAGTGAGGTATCATTTTTATCGGGAGACTTGGGGGAACGCTGGGTGGAAGGAAATTTGTGGCTCCTCTCTGATTCCAGAACTTTCTGTCACCAAAATTTGAGGAAAATGTGTTTTTTTAGCCAAATTTTGAGGTTTGCAAAGGATTCTGGGTAACAGAACCTAGTCAGAGCCCCACAAGTCACCCCATCTTGGATTCCCCTAGGTCTCCAGTTTTCAAAAATGCACAGGTTTGGTAGGTTTCCCTAGGTGCCGGCTGAGCTAGAGGCCAAAATCTACAGGTAGGCACTTTGCAAAAAACCCCTCTGTTTTCTTTCAAAAAATGTGATGTGTCCACGTTGCGATTTGGGGCATTTCCTGTTGCGGGCGCTAGGCCTACCCACACAAGTGAGGTATCATTTTTATCGGGAGACTTGGGGCAACGCTGGGTGGAAGGAAATTTGTGGCTCCTCTCTGATTCCAGAAATTTCTGTCACCAAAATGTGAGGAAAATGTGTATTTTTATCAAAAGTTTGAGGTTTGCAAAGGATTCTGGGTAACAGAACCTACTCAGAGCCCCACAAGGCACCCCATCTTGGATTCCCCTAGGTTTCTAGTTTTCAAAAATGCACAGGTTTGGTAGGTTTCCCTAGGTGCCTGCTGAGCTAGAGGCCAAAATCTACAGGTAGGCACTTTGCAAAAAACCCCTCTGTTTTCTTTCAAAAAATGTGTTGTGTCCACGTTGCGTTTTGGGGCATTTCCTGTTGCGGGCGCCAGGCCTACCCACACAAGTGAGGTATCATTTTTATCGCAAGACTTGGGGGAACGCTGGGTGGGAGGAAATTTGTGGCTCCTCTCTGATTCCAGAACTTTCTGTCACCAAAATGTGAGGAAAACGTGTTTTTTTAGCCAAATTTTGAGGTTTGCAAAGGATTCTGGGTAACAGAACCTGGTCAGAGCCCCACAAGTCACCCCATCTTGGATTCCCCTAGGTCTCTAGTTTAAAAAAATGCACAGGTGTGGTAGGTTTCCCTGGGTGCCAGCTGAGCTACAGGCCAAAATCTACAGGTAGGCACTTTGCAAAAAAACCCTCTGTTTTCTTTCAAAAAATGTGATTTGTCCACGTTGCGTTTTGGTGCATTTCCTGTGGCGTGCACTAGGCCTACCCACACAAGTGAGGTATAATTTTTATCGGGAGACTTGGGGGAACGCTGGGTGGAAGGAAATTTGTGGCTCCTCTCTGATTCCCGAAATTTCTGTCCCCAAAATGTGAGGAAAATGTGTATTTTTATCCAAAGTTTGAGGTTTGCAAAGGATTCTGGGTAACAGAACCTAGTCAGAGCCCCACAAGGCACCCCATCTTGGATTCCCCTAGGTTTCTAGTTTTCAAAAACGCACAGGTTTGGTAGGTTTCCCTAGGTGCCTGCTGAGCTAGAGGCCAAAATCTACAGGTAGGCACTTTGCAAAAAACCCCTCTTTTTTCTTTCAAAAAATGTGTTGTGTCCACGTTGCGTTTTGGGGCATTTCCTGTTGCGGGCGCTAGGCCTACCCACACAAGTGAGGTATCATTTTTATCGCAAGACTTGGGGGAACGCTGGGTGGGAGGAAATTTGAGGCTCCTCTCTGATTCCAGAACTTTCTGTCACCAAAATGTGAGGAAAACGTGTTTTTTTAGCCAAATTTTGAGGTTTGCAAAGGATTCTGGGTAACAGAACCTGGTCAGAGCCCCACAAGTCACCCCATCTTGGATTCCCCTAGGTCTCTAGTTTTCAAAAATGCACAGGTGTGGTAGGTTTCCCTAGGTGCCAGCTGAGCTACAGGCCAAAATCTACAGGTAGGCACTTTGCAAAAAAACCCTCTGTTTTCTTTCAAAAAATGTGATGTGTCCACGTTGTGTTTTGGGGCATTTCCTGTTGCAGGCGCTAGGCCTACCCACACAAGTGAGGTATCATTTTTATCGGGAGACTTGGGGGAACGCTGGGTGGAAGGAAATTTGTGGCTCCTCTCTGATTCCAGAACTTTATGTCACCAAAATTTGAGGAAAATGTGTTTTTTTAGCCAAAGTTTGAGGTTTACAAAGGATTCTGGTTAACAGAACCTGGTCAGAGCCCCACAAGTCACCCCATCTTGGATTCCCCTAGGTCTCTAGTTTTCAAAAATGCACAGGTGTGGTAGGTTTCCCTAGGTGCCGGCTGAGCTACAGGCCAAAATCTACAGGTAGGCACTTTACAAAAAAAACCTCTGTTTTCTTTCAAAAAATGTGATGTGTCCACGTTGCGTTTTGGGGCATTTCCTGTTGCAGGCGCTAGGCCTACCCACACAAGTGAGGTATCATTTTTATCGGGAGACTTGGGGGAACGCTGGGTGGAAGGAAATTTGTGGCTCCTCTCTGATTCCAGAACTTTATGTCACCAAAATTTGAGGAAAATGTGTTTTTTTAGCCAAAGTTTGAGGTTTACAAAGGATTCTGGTTAACAGAACCTAGTCAGAGCCCCACAAGTCACCCCATCTTGGATTCCCCTAGGTCTCTAGTTTTCAAAAATGCACAGGTTTGGTAGGTTTCCCTAGGTGCCGGCTGAGCTAGATGCCAAAATCTACAGCTAGGCACTTTGCAAAAAAACCCTCTGTTTTCTTTCAAAAAATGTGTTGTGTCCACGTCGCGTTTTGGGGCATTTCCTGTTGCGGGCGCGAGGCCTACCCACACAAGTGAGGTATCATTTTTATCACGAGACTTGGTGGAACGCTGGGTGGAAGGAAATTTGTTGCTCCTCTCTGATTGCAGAACTTTCTGTCACCAAAATGTGAGGAAAATGTGTTTTTTTAGCCAAATTTTGAGGTTTGCAAAGGATTCTGGGCAACAGAACCTGGTCAGAGCCCCGCAAGTCACCCCATCTTGGATTCCCCTAGGTCTCTAGATTTCAAAAATGCACAGGTGTGGTAGGTTTCCCTAGGTGCCGGCTGAGCTAAGGGCCAAAATCTACAAGTAGGCACTTTGCAAAAAACACCTCTGTTTTCTTTAAAAAAAATTGATGCTTCCACGTTGCGTTTTGGGGCATTTCCTGTGGCGGGCGCTAGGCCTACCCACACAAGTGAGGTATCATTTTTATCGGGACACTTGGGGGAACGCTGGGTGGAAGGAAATTTGTGGCTCCTCTTTGATTCCAGAACTTTCTGTCACCAAAATGTGAGGAAAACGTGTTTTTTTTAGCCAAATTTTGAGGTTTGCAAAGGATTCTGGGTAACAGAACCTGGTCAGAGTCCCACAAGTCACCCCTTCTTGGATTCCCCTAGGTCTCTAGTTTAAAAAAATGCACAGGTGTGGTAGGTTTCCCTAGGTGCCGGCTGAGCTAAAGGCCAAAATCTACAGGTAGGCACTTTGCAAAAAAACCCTCTGTTTTCTTTCAAAAAATGTGATTTGTCCACGTTGCGTTTTGGTGCATTTCCTGTGGCGTGCACTAGGCCTACCCACACAAGTGAGGTATAATTTTTATCGGGAGACTTGGGGGAACGCTGGGTGGAAGGAAATTTGTGGCTCCTCTCTGATTCCCGAAATTTCTGTCCCCAAAATGTGAGGAAAATGTGTATTTTTATCCAAAGTTTGAGGTTTGCAAAGGATTCTGGGTAACAGAACCTAGTCAGAGCCCCACAAGGCACCCCATCTTGGATTCCCCTAGGTTTCTAGTTTTCAAAAACGCACAGGTTTGGTAGGTTTCCCTAGGTGCCTGCTGAGCTAGAGGCCAAAATCTACAGGTAGGCACTTTGCAAAAAACCCCTCTTTTTTCTTTCAAAAAATGTGTTGTGTCCACGTTGCGTTTTGGGGCATTTCCTGTTGCGGGCGCTAGGCCTACCCACACAAGTGAGGTATCATTTTTATCGCAAGACTTGGGGGAACGCTGGGTGGGAGGAAATTTGTGGCTCCTCTCTGATTCCAGAACTTTCTGTCACCAAAATGTGAGGAAAACGTGTTTTTTTAGCCAAATTTTGAGGTTTGCAAAGGATTCTGGGTAACAGAACCTGGTCAGAGCCCCACAAGTCACCCCATCTTGGATTCCCCTAGGTCTCTAGTTTTAAAAAATGCACAGGTGTGGTAGGTTTCCCTAGGTGCCAGCTGAGCTACAGGCCAAAATCTACAGGTAGGCACTTTGCAAAAAAACCCTCTGTTTTCTTTAAAAAAATGTGATGTGTCCACGTTGTGTTTTGGGGCATTTCCTGTTGCAGGCGCTAGGCCTACCCACACAAGTGAGGTATCATTTTTATCGGGAGACTTGGGGGAACGCTGGGTGGAAGGAAATTTATGGCTCCTCTCTGATTCCAGAACTTTATGTCACCAAAATTTGAGGAAAATGTGTTTTTTTAGCCAAAGTTTGAGGTTTACAAAGGATTCTGGTTAACAGAACCTGGTCAGAGCCCCACAAGTCACCCCATCTTGGATTCCCCTAGGTCTCTAGTTTTCAAAAATGCACAGGTGTGGTAGGTTTCCCTAGGTGCCGGCTGAGCTACAGGCCAAAATCTACAGGTAGGCACTTTACAAAAAAAACCTCTGTTTTCTTTAAAAAAATGTGATGTGTCCACGTTGCGTTTTGGGGCATTTCCTGTTGCAGGCGCTAGGCCTACCCACACAACTGAGGTATCATTTTTATCGGGAGACTTGGGGGAACGCTGGGTGGAAGGAAATTTGTGGCTCCTCTCTGATTCCAGAACTTTATGTCACCAAAATTTGAGGAAAATGTGTTTTTTTAGCCAAAGTTTGAGGTTTACAAAGGATTCTGGTTAACAGAACCTAGTCAGAGCCCCACAAGTCTCCCCATCTTGGATTCCCCTAGGTCTCTAGTTTTAAAAAATGCACAGGTTTGGTAGGTTTCCCTAGGTGCCGGCTGAGCTAGATGCCAAAATCTACAGGTAGGCACTTTGCAAAAAAAACCTCTGTTTTCTTTCAAAAAATGTGTTGTGTCCACGTCGCGTTTTGGGGCATTTCCTGTTGCGGGCGCGAGGCCTACCCACACAAGTGAGGTATCATTTTTATCACGAGACTTGGTGGAACGCTGGGTGGAAGGAAATTTGTGGCTCCTCTCTGATTCCAGAACTTTCTGTCACCAAAATCTGAGGAAAACGTGTTTTCTTAGCCAAATTTTGAGGTTTGCAAAGGATTCTGGGCAACAGAACCTGGTCAGAGCCCCGCAAGTCACCCCATCTTGGATTCCCCTAGGTCTCTAGATTTCAAAAATGCACAGGTGTGGTAGGTTTCCCTAGGTGCCGGCTGAGCTAAGGGCCAAAATCTACAGGTAGGCACTTTGCAAAAAACACCTCTGTTTTCTTTAAAAAAAATTTGATTTGTCCACGTTGCGTTTTGGTGCATTTCCTGTGGCGTGCACTAGGCCTACCCACACAAGTGAGGTATAATTTTTATCGGGAGACTTGGGGGAACGCTGGGTGGAAGGAAATTTGTGGCTCCTCTCTGATTCCCGAACTGTCTGTCACCAAAATGTGAGGAAAACGTGTTTTTTTAGCCAAATTTTGAGGTTTGCAAAGGATTCTGGGTAACAGAACCTGGTCAGAGCCCCACAAGTCACCCCATCTTGGATTCCCCTAGGTCTCTAGTTTTCAAAAATGGACAGGTTTGGTAGGTTTCCCTAGGTGCCGGCTGAGCTAAGGGCCAAAATCTACAAGTAGGCACTTTGCAAAAAACACCTCTGTTTTCTTTAAAAAAATGTAATGGTTCCACGTTGCGTTTTGGGGCATTTCCTGTGGCGGGCGGTTGGCCTACCCACACAAGTGAGGTATAATTTTTATCGGGAGACTTAGGCGAACGCTGGGTGGAAAGAAATTTGTGGCTCCTCTCTGATTCCAGAACTTTCTGTCACCAAAATGTGAGGAAAACGTGTTTTTTTAGCCTAATTTTGAGGTTTGCAAAGGATTCTGGGTAACAGAACCTGGTCAGAGCCCCACAAGTCACCCCATCTTGGATTCCCCTAGGTCTCTAGTTTTCAAAAATGCACAGGTGTGGTAGGTTTCCCTAGGTGCCGGCTGAGCTAGGGGCCAAAATCTACAGGTAGGCACTTTGCAAAAAAACCCTCTGTTTTCTTTAAAAAAATGTGATTTGTCCACGTTGCGTATTGGGGCATTTCCTGTTGCGGGCGCTAGGCCTACCCACACAAGTGAGGTATCATTTTTATCGTGAGACTTGGGGGAACGCTGGGTGGAAGGTAATTTGTGGCTCCTCTCTGATTCCAGAACTTTCTGTCACCAAAATGTGAGGAAAACGTGTTTTTTTAGCCTAATTTTGAGGTTTGCAAAGGATTCTGGGTAACAGAACCTGGTCAGAGCCCCACAAATCACCCCATCTTGGATTCCCCTAGGTCTCTAGTTTTCAAAAATGCACAGGTGTGGTAGGTTTCCCTAGGTGCCGGCTGAGCTAGAGACCAAAATCTATAGGTAGGCACTTTGCAAAAAACCCCTCTGTTTTCTTTCAAAAAATGTGTTGTGTCCACGTTGCGTTTTGGGGCATTTCCTGTTGCGGGCGCTAGGCCTACCCACACAAGTGAGGTATCATTTTTATCGCAAGACTTGGGGGAACGCTGGGTGGGAGGAAATTTGTGGCTCCTCTCTGATTCCAGAACTTTCTGTCACCAAAATGTGAGGAAAACGTGTTTTTTTAGCCAAATTTTGAGGTTTGCAAAGGATTCTGGGTAACAGAACCTGGTCGGAGCCCCACAAGTCACCCCATCTTGGATTCCCCTAGGTCTCTAGTTTTAAAAAATGCACAGGTGTGGTAGGTTTCCCTAGGTGCCAGCTGAGCTACAGGCCAAAATCTACAGGTAGGCACTTTGCAAAAAAACCCTCTCTTTTCTTTCAAAAAATGTGATGTGTCCACGTTGCGTTTTGGGGCATTTCCTGTTGCAGGCGCTAGGCCTACCCACACAAGTGAGGTATCATTTTTATCGGGAGACTTGGGGGAACGCTGGGTGGAAGGAAATTTGTGGCTCCTCTCTGATTCCAGAACTTTATGTCACCAAAATTTGAGGAAAATGTGTTCTTTTAGCCAAAGTTTGAGGTTTACAAAGGATTCTGGTTAACAGAACCTGGTTAGAGCCCCACAAGGCACCCCATCTTGGATTCCCCAAGGTCTCTAGTTTTCAAAAATGCACAGGTGTGGTAGGTTTCCCTAGGTGCCGGCTGAGCTACAGGCCAAAATCTACAGGTAGGCACTTTACAAAAAAAACCTCTGTTTTCTTTCAAAAAATGTGATGTGTCCACGTTGCGTTTTGGGGCATTTCCTGTTGCAGGCGCTAGGCCTACCCACACAAGTGAGGTATCATTTTTATCGGGAGACTTGGGGGAACGCTGGGTGGAAGGAAATTTGTGGCTCCTCTCTGATTCCAGAACTTTATGTCACCAAAATTTGAGGAAAATGTGTTTTTTTAGCCAAAGTTTGAGGTTTACAAAGGATTCTGGTTAACAGAACCTAGTCAGAGCCCCACAAGTCACCCCATCTTGGATTCCCCTAGGTCTCTAGTTTTCAAAAATGCACAGGTTTGGTAGGTTTCCCTAGGTGCCGGCTGAGCTAGATGCCAAAATCTACAGGTAGGCACTTTGCAAAAAAACCCTCTGTTTTCTTTCAAAAAATGTGTTGTGTCCACGTCGCGTTTTGGGGCATTTCCTGTTGCGGGCGCGAGGCCTACCCACACAAGTGAGGTATCATTTTTATCACGAGACTTGGTGGAACGCTGGGTGGAAGGAAATTTGTGGCTCCTCTCTGATTCCAGAACTTTCTGTCACCAAAATGTGAGGAAAACGTGTTTTCTTAGCCAAATTTTGAGGTTTGCAAAGGATTCTGGGCAACAGAACCTGGTCAGAGCCCCGCAAGTCACCCCATCTTGGATTCCCCTAGGTCTCTAGATTTCAAAAATGCACAGGTGTGGTAGGTTTCCCTAGGTGCCTGCTGAGCTAGAGGCCAAAATCTACAGGTAGGCACTTTGCAAAAAACCCCTCTTTTTTCTTTCAAAAAATGTGTTGTGTCCACGTTGCGTTTTGGGGCATTTCCTGTTGCGGGCGCTAGGCCTACCCACACAAGTGAGGTATCATTTTTATCGCAAGACTTGGGGGAACGCTGGGTGGGAGGAAATTTGTGGCTCCTCTCTGATTCCAGAACTTTCTGTCACCAAAATGTGAGGAAAATGTGTTTTTTTAGCCAAATTTTGAGGTTTGCAAAGGATTCTGGGCAACAGAACCTGGTCAGAGCCCCGCAAGTCACCCCATCTTGGATTCCCCTAGGTCTCTAGATTTCAAAAATGCAAGGTGTGGTAGGTTTCCCTAGGTGCCGGCTGAGCTAAGGGCCAAAATCTACAGGTAGGCACTTTGCAAAAAACACCTCTGTTTTCTTTAAAAAAAATTGATGCTTCCACGTTGCGTTTTGGGGCATTTCCTGTGGCGGGCGCTAGGCCTACCCACACAAGTGAGGTATCATTTTTATCGGGAGACTTGGGGGAACGCTGGGTGGAAGGAAATTTGTGGCTCCTCTTTGATTCCAGAACTTTCTGTCACCAAAATGTGAGGAAAACGTGTTTTTTTTAGCCAAATTTTGAGGTTTGCAAAGGATTCTGGGTAACAGAACCTGGTCAGAGTCCCACAAGTCACCCCTTCTTGGATTCCCCTAGGTCTCTAGTTTAAAAAAATGCACAGGTGTGGTAGGTTTCCCTAGGTGCCGGCTGAGCTAAAGGCCAAAATCTACAGGTAGGCACTTTGCAAAAAAAACCTCTGTTTTCTTTCAAAAAATGTGATTTGTCCACGTTGCGTTTTGGTGCATTTCCTGTGGCGTGCACTAGGCCTACCCACACAAGTGAGGTATAATTTTTATCGGGAGACTTGGGGGAACGCTGGGTGGAAGGAAATTTGTGGCTCCTCTCTGATTCCCGAACTGTCTGTCACCAAAATGTGAGGAAAACGTGTTTTTTTAGCCAAATTTTGAGGTTTGCAAAGGATTCTGGGTAACAGAACCTGGTCAGAGCCCCACAAGTCACCCCATCTTGGATTCCCCTAGGTCTCTAGTTTAAACAAATGCACAGGTGTGGTAGGTTTCCCTAGGTGCCGGCTGAGCTAAAGGCCAAAATCTACAGGTAGGCACTTTGCAAAAAAAACCCCTGTTTTCTTTCAAAAAATTTGATTTGTCCACGTTGCGTTTTGGTGCATTTCCTGTGGCGTGCACTAGGCCTACCAACACAAGTGAGGTATAATTTTTATCGGGAGACTTGGGGGAACGCTGGGTGGAAGGAAATTTGTGGCTCCTCTCTGATTCCCGAACTGTCTGTCACCAAAATGTGAGGAAAACGTGTTTTTTTAGCCAAATTTTGAGGTTTGCAAAGGATTCTGGGTAACAGAACCTGGTCAGAGCCCCACAAGTCACCCCATCTTGGATTCCCCTAGGTCTCTAGTTTTCAAAAATGGACAGGTTTGGTAGGTTTCCCTAGGTGCCGGCTGAGCTAAGGGCCAAAATCTACAAGTAGGCACTTTGCAAAAAACACCTCTGTTTTCTTTAAAAAAATGTAATGGTTCCACGTTGCGTTTTGGGGCATTTCCTGTGGCGGGCGGTTGGCCTACCCACACAAGTGAGGTATAATTTTTATCGGGAGACTTAGGCGAACGCTGGGTGGAAAGAAATTTGTGGCTCCTCTCTGATTCCAGAACTTTCTGTCACCAAAATGTGAGGAAAACGTGTTTTTTTAGCCTAATTTTGAGGTTTGCAAAGGATTCTGGGTAACAGAACCTGGTCAGAGCCCCACAAGTCACCCCATCTTGGATTCCCCTAGGTCTCTAGTTTTCAAAAATGCACAGGTGTGGTAGGTTTCCCTAGGTGCCGGCTGAGCTAGGGGCCAAAATCTACAGGTAGGCACTTTGCAAAAAAACCCTCTGTTTTCTTTAAAAAAATGTGATTTGTCCACGTTGCGTATTGGGGCATTTCCTGTTGCGGGCGCTAGGCCTACCCACACAAGTGAGGTATCATTTTTATCGTGAGACTTGGGGGAACGCTGGGTGGAAGGTAATTTGTGGCTCCTCTCTGATTCCAGAACTTTCTGTCACCAAAATGTGAGGAAAACGTGTTTTTTTAGCCTAATTTTGAGGTTTGCAAAGGATTCTGGGTAACAGAACCTGGTCAGAGCCCCACAAATCACCCCATCTTGGATTCCCCTAGGTCTCTAGTTTTCAAAAATGCACAGGTGTGGTAGGTTTCCCTAGGTGCCGGCTGAGCTAGAGACCAAAATCTATAGGTAGGCACTTTGCAAAAAAACCCTCTGTTTTCTTTCAAAAAATGTGTTGTGTCCACGTTGCGTTTTGGGGCATTTCCTGTTGCGGGCGCTAGGCCTACCCACACAAGTGAGGTATCATTTTTATCGCAAGACTTGGGGGAACGCTGGGTGGGAGGAAATTTGTGGCTCCTCTCTGATTCCAGAACTTTCTGTCACCAAAATGTGAGGAAAACGTGTTTTTTTAGCCAAATTTTGAGGTTTGCAAAGGATTCTGGGTAACAGAACCTGGTCGGAGCCCCACAAGTCACCCCATCTTGGATTCCCCTAGGTCTCTAGTTTTAAAAAATGCACAGGTGTGGTAGGTTTCCCTAGGTGCCAGCTGAGCTACAGGCCAAAATCTACAGGTAGGCACTTTGCAAAAAAACCCTCTCTTTTCTTTCAAAAAATGTGATGTGTCCACGTTGCGTTTTGGGGCATTTCCTGTTGCAGGCGCTAGGCCTACCCACACAAGTGAGGTATCATTTTTATCGGGAGACTTGGGGGAACGCTGGGTGGAAGGAAATTTGTGGCTCCTCTCTGATTCCAGAACTTTATGTCACCAAAATTTGAGGAAAATGTGTTCTTTTAGCCAAAGTTTGAGGTTTACAAAGGATTCTGGTTAACAGAACCTGGTTAGAGCCCCACAAGGCACCCCATCTTGGATTCCCCAAGGTCTCTAGTTTTCAAAAATGCACAGGTGTGGTAGGTTTCCCTAGGTGCCGGCTGAGCTACAGGCCAAAATCTACAGGTAGGCACTTTACAAAAAAAACCTCTGTTTTCTTTCAAAAAATGTGATGTGTCCACGTTGCGTTTTGGGGCATTTCCTGTTGCAGGCGCTAGGCCTACCCACACAAGTGAGGTATCATTTTTATCGGGAGACTTGGGGGAACGCTGGGTGGAAGGAAATTTGTGGCTCCTCTCTGATTCCAGAACTTTATGTCACCAAAATTTGAGGAAAATGTGTTTTTTTAGCCAAAGTTTGAGGTTTACAAAGGATTCTGGGCAACAGAACCTGGTCAGAGCCCCGCAAGTCACCCCATCTTGGATTCCCCTAGGTCTCTAGATTTCAAAAATGCACAGGTGTGGTAGGTTTCCCTAGGTGCCTGCTGAGCTAGAGGCCAAAATCTACAGGTAGGCACTTTGCAAAAAACCCCTCTTTTTTCTTTCAAAAAATGTGTTGTGTCCACGTTGCGTTTTGGGGCATTTCCTGTTGCGGGCGCTAGGCCTACCCACACAAGTGAGGTATCATTTTTATCGCAAGACTTGGGGGAACGCTGGGTGGGAGGAAATTTGTGGCTCCTCTCTGATTCCAGAACTTTCTGTCACCAAAATGTGAGGAAAATGTGTTTTTTTAGCCAAATTTTGAGGTTTGCAAAGGATTCTGGGCAACAGAACCTGGTCAGAGCCCCGCAAGTCACCCCATCTTGGATTCCCCTAGGTCTCTAGATTTCAAAAATGCAAGGTGTGGTAGGTTTCCCTAGGTGCCGGCTGAGCTAAGGGCCAAAATCTACAGGTAGGCACTTTGCAAAAAACACCTCTGTTTTCTTTAAAAAAAATTGATGCTTCCACGTTGCGTTTTGGGGCATTTCCTGTGGCGGGCGCTAGGCCTACCCACACAAGTGAGGTATCATTTTTATCGGGAGACTTGGGGGAACGCTGGGTGGAAGGAAATTTGTGGCTCCTCTTTGATTCCAGAACTTTCTGTCACCAAAATGTGAGGAAAACGTGTTTTTTTTAGCCAAATTTTGAGGTTTGCAAAGGATTCTGGGTAACAGAACCTGGTCAGAGTCCCACAAGTCACCCCTTCTTGGATTCCCCTAGGTCTCTAGTTTAAAAAAATGCACAGGTGTGGTAGGTTTCCCTAGGTGCCGGCTGAGCTAAAGGCCAAAATCTACAGGTAGGCACTTTGCAAAAAAAACCTCTGTTTTCTTTCAAAAAATGTGATTTGTCCACGTTGCGTTTTGGTGCATTTCCTGTGGCGTGCACTAGGCCTACCCACACAAGTGAGGTATAATTTTTATCGGGAGACTTGGGGGAACGCTGGGTGGAAGGAAATTTGTGGCTCCTCTCTGATTCCCGAACTGTCTGTCACCAAAATGTGAGGAAAACGTGTTTTTTTAGCCAAATTTTGAGGTTTGCAAAGGATTCTGGGTAACAGAACCTGGTCAGAGCCCCACAAGTCACCCCATCTTGGATTCCCCTAGGTCTCTAGTTTTCAAAAATGGACAGGTTTGGTAGGTTTCCCTAGGTGCCGGCTGAGCTAAGGGCCAAAATCTACAAGTAGGCACTTTGCAAAAAACACCTCTGTTTTCTTTAAAAAAATGTAATGGTTCCACGTTGCGTTTTGGGGCATTTCCTGTGGCGGGCGGTTGGCCTACCCACACAAGTGAGGTATAATTTTTATCGGGAGACTTAGGCGAACGCTGGGTGGAAAGAAATTTGTGGCTCCTCTCTGATTCCAGAACTTTCTGTCACCAAAATGTGAGGAAAACGTGTTTTTTTAGCCTAATTTTGAGGTTTGCAAAGGATTCTGGGTAACAGAACCTGGTCAGAGCCCCACAAGTCACCACATCTTGGATTCCCCTAGGTGTCTAGTTTTCAAAAATGCACAGGTGTGGTAGGTTTCCCTAGGTGCCGGCTGAGCTAGAGGCCAAAATCTACAGGTAGGCACTTTGCAAAAAAACCCTCTGTTTTCTTTAAAAAAATGTGATGTGTCCACGTTGCGTTTTGGGGCATTTCCTGTTGCGGGCGCTAGGCCTACCCACACAAGTGAGGTATCATTTTTATCGTGAGACTTGGGGGAACGCTGGGTGGAAGGTAATTTGTGGCTCCTCTCTGATTCCAGAACTTTCTGTCACCAAAATGTGAGGAAAACGTGTTTTTTTAGCCTAATTTTGAGGTTTGCAAAGGATTCTGGGTAACAGAACCTGGTCAGAGCCCCACAAATCACCCCATCTTGGATTCCCCTAGGTCTCTAGTTTTCAAAAATGCACAGGTGTGGTAGGTTTCCCTAGGTGCCGGCTGAGCTAGAGACCAAAATCTATAGGTAGGCACTTTGCAAAAAAACCCTCTGTTTTCTTTAAAAAAATGTGATGTGTCCACGTTGCGTTTTGGGGCATTTCCTGTTGTGGGCGCTAGGCCTACCCACACAAGTGAGGTATCATTTTTATCGGGAGACTTGGGGGAACGCTGGGTGGAAGGAAATTTGTGGCTCCTCTCTGATTCCAGAACTTTCTGTCACCAAAATTTGAGGAAAATGTGTTTTTTTAGCCAAAGTTTGAGGTTTGCAAAGGATTCTGGGTAACAGAACCTAGTCAGAGCCCCACAAGTCATCCCATCCTTGATTCCCCTAGGTCTCTAGTTTTCAGAAAGGCACAGGTTTGGTAGGTTTCCCTAGGTGCCGGCTGAGCTAGATGCCAAAATCTACAGGTAGGCACTTTGCAAAAAAACCCTCTGTTTTCTTTCAAAAAATGTGTTGTGTCCACGTTGGGTTTTGGGGCATTTCCTGTTGCGGGCGCTAGGCTTACCCACACAAGTGAGGTATCATTTTTATCGCGAGACTTGGGGGAACGCTGGGTGGAAGGTAATTTGTGGCTCCTCTCTGATTCCAGAACTTTCTGTCACCAAAATGTGAGGAAAACTTGTTTTTTTAGCCTAATTTTGAGGTTTGCAAAGGATTCTGGGTAACAGAACCTGGTCAGAGCCCCACAAATCACCCCATCTTGGATTCCCCTAGGTCTCTAGTTTTCAAAAATGCACAGGTGTGGTAGGTTTCCCTAGGTGCCGGCTGAGCTAGAGACCAAAATCTACAGGTAGGCACTTTGCAAAAAAACCCTCTGTTTTCTTTAAAAAAATCTGATGTGTCCACGTTGCGTTTTGGGGCATTTCCTGTTGTGGGCGCTAGGCCTACCCACACAAGTGAGGTATCATTTTTATCGGGAGACTTGGGGGAACGCTGGGTGGAAGGAAATTTGTGGCTCCTCTCTGATTCCAGAACTTTCTGTCACCAAAATTTGAGGAAAATGTGTTTTTTTAGCCAAAGTTTGAGGTTTGCAAAGGATTCTGGGTAACAGAACCTAGTCAGAGCCCCACAAGTCACCCCATCTTTGATTCCCCTAGGTCTCTAGTTTTCAGAAATGCACAGGTTTGGCAGGTTTCCCTAGGTGCCGGCTGAGCTAGATGCCAAAATCTACAGGTAGGCACTTTGCAAAAAAAACCTCTGTTTTCTTTCAAAAAATGTGTTGTGTCCACGTTGCGTTTTGGGGCATTTCCTGTTGCGGGCGCTAGGCTTACCCACACAAGTGAGGTATCATTTTTATCGCGAGACTTGGGGGAACGCTGGGTGGAAGGAAATTTGTGGCTCCTCTCTGATTCCAGAACTTTCTGTCACCAAAATGTGAGGAAAACGTGTTTTTTTAGCCAAATTTTGAGGTTTGCAAAGGATTCTGGGTAACAGAACCTGGTCAGAGCCCCACAAGTCACCCCATCTTGGATTCCCCTAGGTCTCTAGTTTTCAAAAATGCACAGGTGTGGTAGGTTTCCCTATGTGCCGGCTGAGCTAAGGGCCAAAATCTACAGGTAGGCACTTTGCAAAAAACACCTCTGTTTTCTTGAAAAAAATGTGATGCTTCCACGTTGCGTTTTGGGGCATTTCCTGTGGCGGGCGCTAGGCCTACCCACACAAGTGAGGTATCATTTTTATCGCGAGACTTGGGGGAACGCTGGGTGGAAGGAAATTTGTGGCTCCTCTCTGATTCCAGAACTTTCTGTCACCAAAATTTGAGGAAAATGTGTTTTTTTAGCCAAAGTTTGAGGTTTGCAAAGGATTCTGGGTAACAGAACCTAGTCAGAGCCCCACAAGTCACCCCATCTTGGATTTCCCCTAGGTCTCTAGTTTTCAAAAATGGACAGGTTTGGTAGGTTTCCCTAGGTGCCGGCTGAGCTAGATGCCAAAATCTACAGGTAGGCACTTTGCAAAAAACACCTCTGTTTTCTTAAAACAAATGTGATGGTTCCACGTTGCGTTTTGGGGCATTTCCTGTGGCGGGCGCTTGGCCTACCCACACAAGTGAGGTATCATTTTTATCGGGAGACTTAGGGGAACACTGGGTGGAAGGAAATTTGTGGCTCCTCTCTGATTCCAGAACTTTCTTTCACCAAAATGTGAGGAAAACGTGTTTTTTTAGCCAAATTTTGAGGTTTGCAAAGGATTCTGGGTAACAGAACCTGGTCAGAGCCCCACAAATCACCCCATCTTGGATTCCCCTAGGTCTCTAGTTTTCAAAAATGCACAGGTGTGGTAGGTTTCCCTAGGTGCCGGCTGAGCTAGAGACCAAAATCTATAGGTAGGCACTTTGCAAAAAAAACCTCTGTTTTCTTTAAAAAAATGTGATGTGTCCACGTTGCGTTTTGGGGCATTTCCTGTTGTGGGCGCTAGGCCTACCCACACAAGTGAGGTATCATTTTTATCGGGAGACTTGGGGGAACGCTGGGTGGAAGGAAATTTGTGGCTCCTCTCTGATTCCAGAACTTTCTGTCACCAAAATTTGAGGAAAATGTGTTTTTTTAGCCAAAGTTTGAGGTTTGCAAAGGATTCTGGGTAACAGAACCTAGTCAGAGCCCCACAAGTCATCCCATCCTTGATTCCCCTAGGTCTCTAGTTTTCAGAAAGGCACAGGTTTGGTAGGTTTCCCTAGGTGCCGGCTGAGCTAGATGCCAAAATCTACAGGTAGGCACTTTGCAAAAAAACCCTCTGTTTTCTTTCAAAAAATGTGTTGTGTCCACGTTGGGTTTTGGGGCATTTCCTGTTGCGGGCGCTAGGCTTACCCACACAAGTGAGGTATCATTTTTATCGCGAGACTTGGGGGAACGCTGGGTGGAAGGTAATTTGTGGCTCCTCTCTGATTCCAGAACTTTCTGTCACCAAAATGTGAGGAAAACTTGTTTTTTTAGCCTAATTTTGAGGTTTGCAAAGGATTCTGGGTAACAGAACCTGGTCAGAGCCCCACAAATCACCCCATCTTGGATTCCCCTAGGTCTCTAGTTTTCAGAAATGCACAGGTTTGGCAGGTTTCCCTAGGTGCCGGCTGAGCTAGATGCCAAAATCTACAGGTAGGCACTTTGCAAAAAAAACCTCTGTTTTCTTTCAAAAAATGTGTTGTGTCCACGTTGCGTTTTGGGGCATTTCCTGTTGCGGGCGCTAGGCTTACCCACACAAGTGAGGTATCATTTTTATCGCGAGACTTGGGGGAACGCTGGGTGGAAGGAAATTTGTGGCTCCTCTCTGATTCCAGAACTTTCTGTCACCAAAATGTGAGGAAAACGTGTTTTTTTAGCCAAATTTTGAGGTTTGCAAAGGATTCTGGGTAACAGAACCTGGTCAGAGCCCCACAAGTCACCCCATCTTGGATTCCCCTAGGTCTCTAGTTTTCAAAAATGCACAGGTGTGGTAGGTTTCCCTAGGTGCCGGCTGAGCTAAGGGCCAAAATCTACAGGTAGGCACTTTGCAAAAAACACCTCTGTTTTCTTGAAAAAAATGTGATGCTTCCACGTTGCGTTTTGGGGCATTTCCTGTGGCGGGCGCTAGGCCTACCTACACAAGTGAGGTATCATTTTTATCGCGAGACTTGGGGGAACGCTGGGTGGAAGGAAACTTGTGGCTCGTATCTGATTCCAGAACTTTCTGTCACCAAAATGTGAGGAAAACGTGTTTTTTTAGCCAAATTTTGAGGTTTGCAAAGGATTCTGGGTAACAGAACCTGGTCTGAGCCCCACAAGTCACCCCATCTTGGATTCCCCTAGGTCTCTAGTTTAAAAAATGCACAGGTGTGGTAGGTTTCCCTAGGTGCCGGCTGAGCTAGAGGCCAAAATCTACAGGAAGGCACTTTGCAAAAACGCCTCTGTTTTCTTTAAAAAAATGTGATGTGTCCACTTTTCGTTTTGCGGCATGTCCTGTCGCGGGCGCTAGGCCTACCCACACAAGTGAGGTATCATTTTTATCGCGAGACTTGGGGGAACGCTGGGTGGAAGGAAATTTGTGGCTCCTCTCTGATTCCAGAACTTTCTGTCACCAAAATTTGAGGAAATTGTGTTTTTTTTGCCAAAGTTTGAGGTTTGCAAAGGATTCTTGGTAACAGAACCTAGTCAGAGCCCTTCAAGTCACCCCATCTTGGATTCCCCTAGGTCTCTAGTTTTTAAAAATGCACAGGGTTGGTAGGTTTTCCTAGGTGCCGGCTGAGCTAGAGGCCAAAATCTACAGGTAGGCACTTTGCAAAAAACACCTTTGTTTTCTTTAAAAAAATGTGATGTGCCCACGTTGCGTTTTGGGGCGTTTCCTGACGCGGGCGCTAGGCCTACCCACACAAGTGAGGTATCATTTTTATCGGAAGACTTGGGGGAACATAGATTAGCAAAACAAGTGTTATTGCCCCTTGGCTTTCTCTACATTTTTTCCTTTCAAATATAAGAGAGTGTGTAAAAAAGACATCTATTTGAGAAATGCCCTGTAATTCACATGCTAGTATGGTCACCCCGGAATTCAGAGATGTGCAAATAACCACTGCTTCTCAACACCTTATCTTGTGCCCTTTTTGGAAATACAAAGGTTTTCTTTATAGCTATTTTTCACTCTTTATATTGCAGCAAATGAATTGCTGTATACCCGGTATAGAGTGAAAACGCACTGCAGGGTGAAGCTCATTTATTGGCTCTGGGTACCTAGGGTTCTTGATGAACCTACAAGCCCTATATATCCCCGCAACCAGAGGAGTCCAGCAGACGTAACGGTATATTGCTTTTGAACATCTGACATTGCAGGAAAAAGTTACAGAGTAAAACGTAGAGAAAAAGTGATTTTTTTTTCACCTCAATTTCAATATGTTTCTTTTTCAGTTGTTATTTTCTGTAGGAAACCCTTGTAGGATCTACACAAATGACCCCTTGCTGAATTCAGAATTTTGTCTACTTTTCAGAAATGTTTAGGTTTCTGGGATCCAGCATTGGTTTCATGCCCATTTCTGTCACTGACTGGAAGGAGGCTAAACGCACACAAAATTGTAAAAATGGGATGTCTCAGTAAAATGCCAAATTTGTGTTGAAAAATTGGGTTTTCTGATTCAAGTCTGCCTGTTCCTGAAAGCTGGGAAGTCGGTGATTTTAGCACCGCAAACACTTTGTTGATGCCATTTTCAGGGGAATAACCACAAGTCTTCTTCTGCAGCCACTTTTTCCCATTTTTTTGAAAAAAACGAAATTTTCACTGTATTTGGCTAATTTATTGGTCTCCTTCAGGGGAAACCACAAACTCTGGGTTTCATTAGAATCCCAAGGATGTTGGAAAAAAAGTATGCAAATTTGGCGTGGATAGCTTATGTGGACAAAAAGTTATGAGGGCCTCCGCGCGAACTGCCCCAAATAGCCAAAAAAAGGCTCCGCACAGGAGGGGGAAAAGGCCTGGCAGCGAAGGGGTTAACTTGATGCTCCTCCTTATTGTGGTCGACGCGTTGACGCGTTTCGGCCTTACAGATTACGGCCTCCTCAGGACATCAGAAAAGTGCCTACACATACAATATTACACAAATTTACTCATGTTGTTTAAACAGAGCCATAACTGTCTATGCCACCAGAATCCCAAGGACTCTGTTCACCAAATATCTATAGGACACCCCAAAAGATCTCATACCTGTATAGTTTTAATTACTGTTTCTAATTTTTTAGTGAGATAACTTTTTGCTTACTTAATCACCCTTTGTGAACATGCTTTCGTGCTCCCAAATATACCGTACCATTATATAATCTCATATAAAAATCTTATTAGTGATTATTCCTTGTGTGACCTTATTTTTATATATCTCATTTTAAAACTGACCTTTTTATTAAGAGTACATACCAAATTCTCTCTGTTAACTAGGCCTCATATGCTGATCCTCGTTGTTTTAACTTGATTATCATCACCAATTAGATAATCATTCTCTAGACATACAAATCGATAGACATTATACATGCTCTATCTTTTTATCGTTTAACTTTAACAGACTTTTTTTAGCCATCTCTGTACTCACATTATGTCCTTCTCTGGAACGTAATTTGTTTCCGTGAAACAACGCCGCGCTCTACGCCGTCGGCGTGTTAATCTGCTGTACATGCTTCTGGGTTCTCCCATGATTTTTTGAGTTATTTGGAGGGCACGCTCCTACCCTTCCTCTACTGCAAAACCGCTACATGTTTGGAGCGGCCATCTGTAAAGATCTACATCGCTCTTCATTTATGTACATTTTCCGATAACATTGGGAATATTTTTTGCCTCAATATAGATTTTTAATTATTTGCCCCATCCTTATATTATATATATATATGTATTTATATTTAAATTATCAGAAGTATTACGGACTGTCACTAGGATCACACAGGCCATAGCATTCAACTCGGCCATCTTTAAAGATCTACATTTATGGACATTTTCCGATAACACTGGAAATATTTTTCATCTCAATCGATTTTTATTTCTGAAAGCAATCTTATTCCCCATCTTTATATTATATATATATGTATTTATATTTAAATTATCGGAAGTGTTACAAACTGTTACTAGGATCACACAAGCCATATCATTCAACTCGATGGTACATTTCTCCTTTAATTTACATATTTAATCAGTTGGTCACACAGGCAATAGCATTCAACTCGATGGTACATATCTCCTTTAATTTCCATATTTAATCAGTGGGGTGTCTACACCTTCAATAGCATCCATAAATATTTCTAATTTTCTTATTACAGACCCATCTCATTGCCGTTTTAGAGCAACAGGCCCCACTGTAACATAATTTCCAAAACATCTCGGCTTCCAACCTTCAGGGAAACAAACTTGTTTCTCATTTTCTTCCAATGAGAGCCCACATCTCATTGTAATCATTTAGCCCAGATCTCGCTGTAGCATATGTTTCAATAAATCTAGCCTCCATTTTGTCCAATATGTCCTTGCCTTTACTTTGTGTTCATTCCATTACGTATAATATTGACCACCATATATTATCATCTTTATGGTTTTTCTCTATGTAATGTTCCACCATAGGGGCCTCTCTTATCTTACATCTGATCCTTGACATATGTTGTAATATCCTCACCTTTGCCGGTTGGCTTGTCTGTTCTATATATATCAGCTGACATGGGCACATTACTTTCTTCGTGTTACAATTAGAAAAACGTAAGTGTTGATGTATTTTCCATTCAATTCTATACTTTTCGTATTCTTTGTATATTTACACGCTATACAGTTGTTGCATTTAAAATGTCCAATCAGTGTTGGGAATTCTAACATGTCTCTTAAATCATTTTGTCGCTTATTTTCTATCGGGGAAGAAGAGTGTACCAAGGAGTCTCTTATTTTTTGTCCTCTTTTAAATAAAAAAAGGGGTTTGGTATCCCCAAGGGGTATAGAATTTTCCAGTTTTTTGCTATAATGGACTTAACTTTGTTTGCTTTTGGATGGTATGTCAGAACACAAGTCAGAGGGGTTGCCAGTTCTTTTGGGCTTGGGGTAAGTAAACATTCTCTCAGAGTTTACCATGCCCTCTTAAGGGCTCCCTTCACAATCTTCTTGGGATAACCCCTTGCTAACAACCTAGTAACTAAGTTGTCTGCATTTTCAAAATAATCTTCCTTGTAGGTACAGTTCCTACGTATTCTAAGGAACTGACCATGTGGTAAGTTTTCTTTCAGGTTACATGGATGATAACTCGAGTAATGCAATAATGTCTGTAGATTTCTTATATAGGTTAACCCCAATTTTTCCTTCTCTGGACTCAATCCATAAATCAAGGAAATTAATTTGTCTAGAATCTGATGTCATCGTGAAGTTTAAGTATAGAGTACAATGATTTAACCATTCATGGAATCTACACAAAGTCTCTACATCTCCTTCCCATATCATAAAAATATCATCTATGTAATGCAACCATCTTTTTGTTTTTGCATGTAAGGGGTTATTCCTATGGTAGATCCATTTTCTTTCAAAACTATCTGTCAACATCAGGACAGTGCGTGCTCTACGGGCGACGTAATGCAAAAAGCCAATCCTTATGTAATGTAATAATTCATACATTATGTGTTAATGCAGTATGTTAACCTTTTGCGTTGCAGAGATTCAATATTGAAACGTTATTAATACTGTTTGCAATGTATTGCTCATTTTCAAGACTTTGCTTCAGAATTCCAGGATGTGGTTAGGGTGTGGTCCCTATTCTAAGCCTTTCTAGAAAACTTTCCTGCAGCCTGGCTGGGTGTGGCACGTGGGCGGGACCTGGATCTATTTAAGGGTCCCGGTGCAGAGCAGCAGCATTTTCCTGAGCTCCTCTTCCTAGGATTTCCAGGCCCTGTCTTCATTTCCTGGGTGATCTTCAAGCAGGGCGGTAAGGCGGAGGTCGGGTTAGGCCCCCGACTCCTTTTCCAGAAATACTCGAGTTTTGGGCCTTTTGGTTGAATCGCGTTTGTGATGATTTTCTTGGCATTTAACTCTTGCAGTTTGGATCGGCAGTGTGCGCGATTGTATCTTGGCATTCAAGCCTTGATGATTGAATCAGCAGCAGTGTGCATGATTCATTCTTGGCATTTAACTCTTGTAATTCGGATCGGCAGTGTGTGCGATCATGGTTTGACATTTGAACCTTGATGGTCGAATCGGCATCAGTGTGCGCGATTCATTTTTGGCAATTAAAACATTGCAACTCAGATCGGCAGAGTGCAAAATCGTATTTTGACATTTAAATCCTGATGGTTGAATCAATGGCAGAGTGCGTGAGTCATTCCTGGCATTTAACCCTTGTGTTTCAGATCTGCAGATTGCACGATCATTTCTAGACATTGAAATCTTGATGCACAGTTTGATATTCAAAGTGTATAATATTTCCTAAGCAATTGAATCTTGAAAGTCTAGACAGAGTGTGTTCTTGTAGTATCATTCATGAGCTTATCACAATTTATTCCTGAAAACCAATGTGTTCATTCATGAGCTTATCACAGTTTATTCCTGAAAACCAATGTGTTCATTGTTTACTGTTATAGTGTGTCCTTGCAGTATCATTCATGAGTCTAACGCATATTATTCCTGAAAACGAATGTGTTTGTTGATTACTGCTATTAAGTAGTTTCTATTCAAAGAAATAACTTGAGCCAGTTCAAGGTTGAGAACATAAGAGTGTATTCTACAAAACTCTCATGTGAAAGCTTGCATAAATCCTTATTTATTTTCCTGGTACTCAGAGCTAATAAGGTCATGATATAGGAAAGCTCTTGATCATTCATGTTATCAGAACAAAGCTTATGAAAGTCAATGTGAATAATCTAGCTATTGTGTTCTTAACATTTACTTCCACAGGTCTCCTTCCCTGCTGTTCCCAACCTAAAACCCCATCCCCCACTTGGCCATTCTTTAACTCTGTGCTCTACTCTAGAAGTAGAGTTTGGAGCTGCCAAGAGGTGGACATAATGGAGGACATGCACAAGCCCCGAGGATCCGGACTCCCTGACACTATCCATCACCAGGTTCGCGATTTCTTGAGCAAAACTGCATCCCATCGCTACACCTTTGATTTGTAGGTACAATTCCATGCCAAAGGCGAAAAAATTCTAAACAAATGCTCATAATTTCCAGAGCTTCATCTTGTGGTATATTTGTGTATAGTGACTCAATATCTAATGTTACGAGCAATTGTATTTGTTCTTCAAAGTCAGTACCCTCTAAAATATTTATCATGTGCATGGTATCTCGTACATATGCTGGAGTCCCCCGTACCAAAGATTTAAAAAAAGTGTCCACATATTGATCTAAAGGCTCCAGAATTGATCCAAAGGCTGAAATAATAGGTCTTCCTGGTGTTTTTTTTTAATCTTTATGTATTTTTGGAAGAATATACATACATGGGGTCCGTGCTCCACTTTGGTTTAAGAAATCATATTCCTTTTGACAAATCCACTTTTCTCTCAATGCTTCATCTGTTAAGTCTCTTATCTTGCCTTGCAATTGTTTGGGAGGATCCACAGTAATTTGGCGATAACGCTCTCTCTTACTAAGTTGTCACATTACTTCTTCAACATATTTTTGTTTGTCCATGGTAACAATTCCTCCCCCTTTATCAACTGATTTTATAACAATATCTTCATTTGAAGCTAGATTTTTTATCGCCATCTTCTCTTCGTTTGTACAATTCTGCTTATAGAATGTTTTCTTTCCATTCATTATGTCAAATTCTCTTAGCACCACATCTTCAAAGATGACCGGAAGTTGGTTTAACTCTGGGAAAAAAAATGCTATTTTACAAGCAAACCACTTGTGTTTTGTTCTATTGTTGTGGTGTTTGCATCTTCCCCTTCCTTACCAAAAAATGCTTTTAATCTAACTTTACACAAGAACTGTAACATCTCCATCTTTGAATCAACTGGATTCTGTATTTTCGCCGGAACAGAGGAGAGACCTTTATATAATATTGAACATTCACTCTCAGAAAGTACATAATTGGACAAATTATAAATGGGAATTAATTCCTTCATTCCACTGTCTTCTACCTTCTGTACATACGTTTCTGTGTTCGAAATTCCCCTTGATCTAAAAAAAATCACCCCTATTTTGATCCTGAAATTGTACTCTTCCTCTAGGGAAACCACCTCTGCCTCTACGGCCTCCTATACTACTCCCCGCATATTGGGGGGCTGAACTTGGTCCTATCTTATGCTCTTGGTCAGACTCTGAGGAGGTGTCAGAAAAGGTGATAAATCTTCTTCTCGAGCTTGTTTGGAATTGTAAATTCAAATTGCTTGGGTTATTGAACTTGTAAAAATCATCTTTTAAGTATGGATACACCTCTTCTATTTTAAAGTTCTTTATAGCTCTGGCCACTTTCGCCGTTTTTAAATTTAAAGTACATGATTTGAAATCAGCTATAGTTTTATTAGCTGCCTCCAGATGCTGTTTCATGTCTTTACTTGTTTGATCCTGGGTTATTTCTAATTCTAACAGCTCAATTTCTTTCAGTTCTTCCTCATTTACTCTTAGAGCTGTTTCTATTGACAAAGCCAACCAATCATGTGAGCATTTTGTCCCTATTCCACTAAATTGAAGTAAGTATGTTTTATCAAGAACAAAAATCACTGGTATGTTTTTAACCTGTAGGCCTGTGGGGATCGTGTTGTTTTTTAAATGTTCAAGGAGTACCTGTGCATGTAATTGAGTCCTTAGGTACTTTTTCTTTAATTGTTTAAGTTTTTCTATCTTATCTACATTTGAGGGCGCCAAAGTCAGCTCTTCCTCACTAAGGAGCGATGGATGTCCTAACAACCAATTAATTTGCGCTTCAGTATACGTTATTGTATAAGGTTCTGTCACAATTCCTTATGGCTTCTGCCCGAGAGTGATACAGAAGGAAACACCGTTTTCAATATATTCAACTTTATAGCATATCACAGCCCACCCTTGATTTATTTTGTGGGTACTAAACCTTGCATCAAATGATGCAGAATCGATATTCATACCATCTAGGGACGCCCTTCTAACCCCAATGTGTCAGGGCCAATATACACTTCAGCAATATATTGACACAAAAGGGAAAAATACCCTCTCAATCTCTACAATGAAAACATTAATTAATCATTGGATATAGTATTACTCCAAGTCAACCTTTTATTTTCCTTTTAACTCAGCAGCATCCGTTGCACATTTCACTGTCCGAATTTCAGGCAGTGAAATTCACGATGGGGCTGCATCTGGGGGCCCCGGCACTGCCCAAGCCAAGTGCATGGGCAGTACAGGGGCCCTCAGGGGCACCCAGGTCCCCCTTACCGCCAGCCTTTTCATGGCAGTGTTTACCGCCATGGACAGGCTGGCAGTTGGGGATTATGACTGACTGGCGGAAGCCTGGCAGTCAAGTGGAGGAGCCGGCAGTATGGTGTTCCGCCAGTAAACCGCCGGCTGCCAGTGTCGTAATGATCCCCATAGTGCTTAAAAGCATAAAGCACCAACCAAGGCTATCTGTTTCTGCTAGAACGGGTGAAATCTGAAAAATCAGACCAACTGTGATGGGGCATGGGTCACATAGAGGGTCCAACCTTGTCCCGTCAAGGAGTGATGCAAGGAGTGATAGGAAGAACAACTGTGTTGATGAATCATAGTCGATCCTGGTGGTGAAGACGACGCGTTGGTTCTGAGCTGTGCAATAGGACATGTGTCAGCATTGAAACCCTTAGGTGCAGGTGATGCACCATCGTTGAGCAGAACATCTGGCGATGTGATGTCTCCACTGGTGGAGATGCAGCAGCATCAAAGGGAATGCATCGGTTCTGACTGATTTAATGACTGTGATGCGTGGGTTCTGGTAGTAAACGGCTAGCAAGCCCACTTCCACAGGCCCAGGACTGGACTGGCCCCACTTGGCAGGGCAGGACTCACAGATGACAGAGTCCAGAAGCTGCAGCAGAGTTGTTGGAAGTCTTTGATGTCCCTGAGACTTCAGAACAGGAGGCAAGCCAGCCACCCCTTGGAGTCACTTTGATTCTGGAGATGTAGAGATGCAGGTCCTGTCCTTCTCACTCCCAGGCAAGGAGAGTAGCAGGCAGCAAGGCAAGCACAGCAAAGCAGGAGTCCATCAAAGTCCAGCAGAGTCCAGCAGAGTAACAGTCCATTCAGCAGCACAGCAGTCCTTCTTCCTGGCAGAATGTCCTCAGGTCCAGAAGTGTACTGATTTGGTGGTGCCTGAGGCCAACAGTTAAACCCGTTGTGCCATTGAAGTGGGGGAGATTTCAAAGACAGGCCTTTGAAGTGCAAAAAGTCCCTGCCCTCCCTGCCCTGCCTCCAGACTCACTACAGATGGCTACTGTTTGTGTGGGGACAGGCACAGTCCCTTAAGATGCAAGTGTCAGCTCCTTCCTCCCACCCTGCCTAGGATGACTCATCAAGCAGTTAATGGCCCAACAAGATGTGGATGGCCCATCAGGCACACCTAAGATCTCTTTGCGTGTGGATGGACAGAAGGAATTCACATAGCCTAGCTGCTACCCACCCCAAACATATATCCAGAGACAGGCAGAAGGCACCAGGGGGCATATTTATACTCTGATTGCACCGGATTTGCGTAATTTTTTTGACGCAAATCCGGCGCAAACTCAACTCCACATTTATACTTTGGCGCTCGACCTGTCTAGCGGCAAAATCCATGGAGTTTGAGTAATTGTTTTAGCATGGGCACCTACCTTGCGTTAATGATATGCAAAAAATTACTCTAAGGCATGTGCGCCCTATTTATCCTCCCGTGTCATTTTGACGCACAGGAGGAGACAGGCCTTAAAAAATGACGCCCAGCTGGATTTGCGTAATTTATTAACGCCTGGTTCAGGGCAGGCATTAACGGACCTGTGGACTCATTTCCATGGTCTCTGACCATGGAAGCAGTCCACAGGTGCCCTTCCCTGCCCCCAGGGACACCCCCTGCCACGCTAGCCCACCCCTGGAGGACACCCATGGATGGGGGGACCCTTCCAAGGTGAGTGCAGGTAAGTGCAGGTAAGTATATATATATATATTTTTTTTTAGTGGCATAGGTGGGCCTAACATGGGCCCTCATACATGCCACTGTGCCCAATGGCCATGCCCAGGAGACAGAAGTCCCCTGGGCATGGCCATTGGGAGGGGGGGGCATGGCTCCTGTCTTTGCTAAGACAGGAGTCATTTCCATGGGGGTTGTGCGTCACAAAATGGAGCTAGTCAGGTTAGAACCAATATTTTTGACTCTAACCTGACTTGCACCGTTTTTTGACGCACAACCCCCAGTCTTCCCTACGCCTCCGCTGCCCGGTCAGCCTAATTTATTTTGACGCTGACCAGGCTGCAGCGCCGGCTACCGTAATTCCTTAAATATGACGCCCGGCTGGTGCGTTGGAATGGCAGTAGCCGGCGTTAATATTTTTGACGCAAACCTGCGCTGGTGCAGGTTTGCATCAAAAAGTATAAATATGGGTGTAGATATTTAAAGAAGAGAACATGGCAACTTTCTAAAAGTTTAGATTCTAGAAACACCAAACTAGGGGATCTCATTTCTTACCCAAAGGAAATTACACTTATAAAATACAGTAAGGCAATCCCAATGTTAATCTGTGAGAGAGATAAGCCTTGCAGTAGTGAAAATCACATTTAAGTGTTTTCCTCTACCTGACATGGAAAACTTAAAAAGTACATGTCTAACTTTTTCAACACACTGCACCCTGTCCTTGGGGCTCTCCAGAGCCTGCATTAGAAGTGACTTATATCTATTAAAAAGGAAGATTTCAGTCTGGCAAGAGGGTTAACTTGCCAGGTGCACATAACAGCTTAAAACTGCCCACACGGCTCTGCAATGGCAGGTCTGAGTCATGTTTGTAGGGCTACTGCAGTGGGTGTCACAATCAGAGCTGGAAGTCCACTAGTAGCATTTAATTTACAAGCCCTAGACACAGATAGTGCACTTTATTACAGAGGTACAAGTAAATTAAATATAACAATTGTGGATTAAGCCAGTTTTATCAGGTTTTAGGGAAAGAGAACATGTACATTCGTACTGGTCAGCATCGGTAAATTGCCCAGAGTCCTAAACCCAGCAAAAAACGAGCTCAGCAAAATAGGAGGTCAAAGGGCACAAAGTTAGGGGTAGGCATGCCAAAGGTTGCCAGGTCTAACAACTACCTATAGATTATATATATATATGTATATATATTCAATGAAAAAAACAAAGGTTACAGGGACATTGCAGTTAGGTTCACATTTCTCCCACACAAAACCATAGAAATGCAGCAGCTAATGTTATATGTACAGTTATACTTCTGTTAAGAAAATATAACTCGAGGCATACCTTTTCTTAACTTCATGAGTTAGTTTCCCAAGATAAGTATACCTATAGGTTTAACTATAACTACTGAATTTCTATGGTTTTGTGTGGATAAAACATGAACCTAACCACAACGTCCCTGCAACCTTTGTTTTGTTCACTGAGTTTCTATGTTTCTTTTTACGTAAAATAGTATACAAATAACGTATGTTAATACAACCACCGCCACGCATCTCCTTCAGCCATGCACAGCAGGGGTTGGCCACAGGGCTTGGTCAACCCCACCGCATACACTCAACCCCACGTGACATGGGTACAGTGTGTGAGCATGTGAGGTTTTTTTTTCCATTGGGCTTCGGATCCGTGGATTCATCGTGGATTTACACTAGGGGTCCTACTGTGCACTGTGGTGGATCTGCAAATCTGAGTGTCAACCCAAAAAAATGGATTTTTTTTGCCCATGAGTGGTCCCTCAGCGACCCCTCCATATGTCTCATGCAGTCAGTATACCGCTATCTTGAACCCTTATGTATGTTTTTATTTATGGTTTCTCCCCAGGGGCCCAGCAAAGAAAAAAAATGGTGACTGCAACTTTCCTTTCAGGTTGTGGCATGCCAATCAGGTTCTTGCTTTTCACCCTGATCCGCAGGTACCCACAGGTACCTACAGATGCCCTGCAGGTGGATCCATGAAAGATCTGCAGCCCTAGCTATCTATATATTTTTCCTCTAATAACTGTGAAACGAATGAAACAATTTACACCAAATCACATAAAGCACACAATCCTTGGACCTAGGTCTAGCTTTCTGTTAAATTTGGTGTAATTGCATTCAGTGATTCAGGCAGTAGCCACGTCTAAACTTGTGCAAAATTCCCATAGACAATGCATGGAGAAAAGCATTTTCGGTCCCCTGTTAGAAATCGGGTCTCTAGTTGGCAGTCAGTTTACACCCTGTCCCCATAGGTACCCTCACTCTAGTCAGGGTAAGGGACATACCCAGCTAAGATAACCACTGCTCACCACTTGGTAGCTTGGGACGAGCAGTCAGGCTTTTCTCAGAAGCAATATGTAAAGCATTTGCACATAAAACATAGTAATACAGTGAAAACACAACAAAAAGGCACTACACCAATTTTAGAAAAATAGCCAATATTTATCTGCGTAAAAAAAGACCCAAAATGAGAAAAATCATACATACAGTAATTAAGGTATGAATTTTGCAAGAATTATTTAAAAACACAGTTCCTTGAAGTTTATATCTCCGTCTGAGGCTATCATGGTATCATGAACAACAAATCAAAATGTTCAGGCCGACCGTGGGGTTGCGGACCAGCTATGGTGTCTGAAAAACCCGCAAGCAGTACCTTGGAAATGTAGGTTGTTGTGATCCCCGCGATGAGATCCGCAGTGCGGCATTGCTGGCGTCAACAGGAGTTGTGGGAGTTAGTTCCAGAGATGAATGCAGGGGTCATCAGACCACTGAAGTCACATTCTTTGCAGATTGAACTCCAGGCTGATGATGAAGTCAGGAGCGCTGGCGTTGATGGCACCAGAGCTGCAGTGCAAATTGGGACGATGCAGCGTGCGATGCCCACAGGTCATGGTGCAGGAAGCAACTGAGTGACAGTGTTCTGCGGCGTCAGTGAGAGCAGGGCTATGGTGTGAAGTGGGGCAGTGTGACGTGCAGTGTCTCCAGGTCACGGTGCAGACAGTGGAGTCTTCGTTCCTGAAGCGCTGTCGTTGGTAAGCCCAAGGCTGGGTACAACGCAGGGCGGGCTCTGTGTCACGGGTCACAGTGCAGACAGGGGCATCTGTTGAAGAGGCTAGAGTCGATGGCGCTGGTATCGGTGCAGTGGGAGATGGGACGGTGTTTCCTGTACCTCATGAGCGGTGTCCGTAGGCCACAGTGCAGCCAGCTGCCTCCCATCAGTGTAGAGTGGTGGCATTGGGGAGACCAAGGCTGCGGTGTGAGTGAGGCGATGCAGAGTGCGAGGCCCACAGGTCATGGTGCAAGCAGTATCTCAGTGACGGCATCAGGTGGCAGTGGCAGTGAGGCCTAGATTGCAGTGTGAAGCAGTTCCCAGTGCTATAGGCAAATGCATCTGAAGTCTTTGATATCCCTTAGACTTTCAACAGGAGGCAAGCTCTACTTCAAGCCCTTGGAACAGCATACACAGCAAAGCCCAGCCTTTGTCCGGTAGAAGCAACAACTGCAAGGCAACCCAGCAAAGCACACACTGCAAAGGGGCAGTAATCCTCCTCCAGCTCTTCGGCTCTTCTCCTTGGCAGAGGTTCCTCTTGATCAAGAAGTGTTCTAAACGTCTGGGGTTTTGGGTCCACTACTTATACTAATTTCTGCCTTTGAAGTAGGCAAACTTCAAAGGAAAGTCTCTGTTGGTCACAAGATCCTGCCTTGCCCAGGCCTGGCCCCAGACACACTCCAGAAGGTTAAAGACTGCATTGTGTGAGGACACGCACAGCCATTTCATGTGCAGATGTCAGCTCCTCCCTCCACACTCTAGCCCAGGAAGACTCAGCATGATATGCAGTACATACCTCAGCTCCCTTTGTTGCACTGTCTAGAGGGAATTCAGAAACAGCCCTACTGTCAATCTGAGCCAGACGTGGAATCCAAAGGCAGGCAGTGGGACAGTATGGATAAGTAAGGAAATGCCCACTTTCTAAAAGTGGCATTTTCAAACAGACAATCTAAAAACAAACTCTACCAAAAGATGTATTTTTAAAATTGTGAGTTCGGAGACCCTAAACACCATATCTCCATCTGCTCCCAATGGGAAACCGCACTTAAAAGACATTTAAAGGCAGTCCCCATGTTAACCTATGGGAAAGATAGGCCTTGCAATAGTGAAAATCAAATTTGGCATTATTTGTCTATCAGGGCATGCAAAGCACACCAGTGCATGTCCTACCTTTTAGATACACTGCACCCTGCCCATTTGGCTACGTAGGGCATACCTTTGCTGTAACTTACAGGTAGTAAAAGGGATGGTTTCGGCATGGCAAGTGGGTGTATTTGCCAGGCCAAATTGGCAGTACAAGGGTGCACACACAGGCACTGTAGTGGCAGGTCTGAGAAATGGTTGGCACAATCAGTGCTGCAGGCCCACTAGTAGCATTTGATTTACAGGCCCTGGGACCCCTAGAGAGCCTGGCTTCTAGACACTGTCTACATTTCACTAATAAGGAATAACTGGACCTGGTATAAGGTGTAAGTACCTTAGGTGCCCACTACAAACCAGGCCAGCCTACTACAGCCCCTCCCAAATAAACAGAATTGGGGAAAGCGTTAGACCTCTGGGGAGGTCAGAGTTACTCTAACCACTCCAAACTAAGTAACACTGGGCACTGTGTTGGACTGGGGAGGGGGATTCACTATTTACAGTGCAAATTGAGCAACACTGAGGAAAGTGCTGAACTTGGAGGAGGGACAAATTTACTAGTTCTATTCGAAGCTAAGAAACATTGGGAAACATGTTGGATTTTGGGGTGCTTGGGGGGCATATAAAGTTTTTCCGAACCAAAATTAACAACATTTCAGAAAATGTTTGGCTGTTGGTGAAGGAGTGTCAAGTTTACTATTCACCCTACAAACTAATAAAACATAAAATAAATAAATGGAAAATATATAGTTAACCAAATGTAAAGAAAATGAAAAACTTTAGTAATTTGTTACTTATTAATGAAAAGAAAACAACAAAATAACTTTAATAAGAGAGTAAAACCTTTACAATTAATGGAAATAGAAATGATTTTAAAAATATTATCTGATGAATACACACCCATATTATTAACATAATAATTCACTGTCAAAATGTAATTTATAACCATTAGTTAAAATAAAAGATTGGCATTTTTCTAAGAGGCAGTCCATATTTCCTCATTTTTGGGCTTTCAACCTACTTCCAGATTGTGGTAGAAACAAGTGTGAAAGTCATGGGTGATGCTAGAAAGCTATACATGACTGAAAAGTAGACAAAACTCTGAGTTTAGCAAGGGATCACATGTTTAACTCAATCAAGCTTTTCCAAAATAAAGTAACTGTTGAATTAAAAAAATATGAATGTGAGTACAGAAAAAACGGAATTTGTCACAATGGTCAATTTTAGAATAGCTATATATTCTTACATTTGCTAGGCCCTTCTGGTTATGGGGCGATATAGGCCCATATTTATACTTTTTTTGCTCCGCATTTGCGTCACTTTTTGACGCAAAAGTGGGGCAAACTTACAAAATACAATTACATTTTGTAAGTTTGTGCCGCTTTTGCGTCAAAAAATGTGTTCTCCAAGAATGTGAGGTACCCATAGCCAATAACTGAGTGGCCCCTTACAATGTTGTTTTATTATGTAAGGAGTATAGAGCAATTATTTTGTAAAATGTAAAGAGTTAAAAATTATTATGAAGGTAACCTATGTATTTCTAAAATGCACACCAGATGATGAGTTTGGGAGCAGCGGTTACTTTTACATCTCTGAATGTATGGGTACCCATAATAGCATGTGATTCAGAGGGCACTGGCTTATATTTGGAAGGCACAAAGACAGAGAAATCCAATTCATAATAGCTAATGTTTTATGATTCAGTGTTCCCACACATCTATCAGTACAAATTGTATGTCACTTGTGTGGCTGAGCTAGCACCTGTGATATATTACACCACAAAGCTGTGGATATGGCCCTACCTCAGAAACTACCAAGGAAAACCTACCATACTGAGGCATGTCTGAAAAAATTAGACACCTAGAGGTTGCCAGGGTGGTGTGATGTGTGGTTCTAATGTGTCTTTCCTTCAGAAGCACTTGCAGACTGCAAACATTGCTAAAAAACACACATTTTCCACACATTTCTGAGGGAACATTTTGGAATCTGTGGAAAGCCACATATTTCATAACATCCAGCTTTTCCCTAAGACTCCCCATAAAGATGATACCTCCCTTGCGTGAGTGGATCTACTGCCCGACACAGCACAAGGCCCAAAATGCAACATGGTCAGGTCAAAATGATCCACCAAAAACCAACCCTTTTTCATCAAAGTTGTGCCTGCAGACTTTGGGCCCTAGCTCAGCTGGCACCCAGGAAAATCTACTGTACCCACACATAGGTGGTCATTACAACCCTGGCGGACGGTGTTAAAGCGGCGGTAAGACCGCCAACAGGCCGGCGGTAAAAAAATTGGAATTACGACCGTGGCGGAAACCGCCAACAAAGACAGCCACTTTAACACTCCGACCGCCATGGCGGTACAAACAAACAGCTTGGCGGTCACAGCCAACAGACAGGCAGAGGACAAAGTACCGCCCACAGTATCACAACCTACCAATCCGCCACCTTTTCTGGGGCGGATTCACCACGGACAAAAACACAGGGGAAACAGGACTTCGAAGGGAAAACGCTCACCTCTACACACCCCACGAGAAATCCAGACGCCATGGAACCAGAGCTGCAGATCCTGCCAGCCCTTCTCTTCCTGTTCCTCTACCAGAAGCACGAACGCCGGCGGCGAAGACAACAGTGAGTACTGCACCTATGACACAATGGAGGGGGAGGGATAAAACAGGGACACACACACGCAACAACCCCACCCCCACCTTCACCCACGACAACACACACACTAATACAGCATGATACATTATAGTTACACCTCCAACCCCCCGGAAGAATGCAAAGACAAAAGAAAATGAGTGTCACCATTGTAATATATTAAAATCAAGTACACAAAAATATATATATACGCTATAAACAAATTATACACCAAGTTTAGTAGTCTAGGTAGTGCTCCAATGAAGTCCGTGGAACACTGGGCCCACATGATATGGCCACACAAGATCCCCGACCATGATGGAGAGAACACTGCAGGGGCATCAGATAGCAAGAAAACAGGCACCTTAGGGGGAGGGAAAGGGGGGGCACCTCAGCCGGTTGCGTGCACAATGCCAAATCCACGAGAGGGCCACATACCCACTGTTCCATCCTGGGGAGTGCAAAGTCACAGTCTCACAAGTCTCTACAGTGGGTGGGTTACTCACAGTTCCATCCTAGGGAGTGCAAAGCCACAGTCTCACAAGTCTCTACAGTGGGTGGGTTGCCCACTGTTCCATCCTGGGGAGTCCAAAGCCACAGTCTCTCAAGTCTTTGCAGTGGATGGGTTGCCCACTGTTCCATCCTGGGGAGTGCAAAGCCACAGTCTCTCAAGTCTCTGCAGTGGGTGGGTTGCCCACTGTTCCATCCTGGGGAGTGCAAAGCCACAGTCTCACAAGTCTCTACAGTGGGTGGGTTGTCCACTGTTCCATCCTGGGGAGTGCAAAGCCACAGTCTCTCAAGTCTCTACAGTGGGTGGGTTGCCCACAGTTCCATCCTAGGGAGTGCAAAGCCACAGTCTCACAAGTCTCTACAGTGGGTGGGTTGCCCACTGTTCCATCCTGGGGAGTCCAAAGCCACAGTCTCTCAAGTCTTTGCAGTGGATGGGTTGCCCACTGTTCCATCCTGGGGAGTGCAAAGCCACAGTCTCTCAAGTCTCTGCAGTGGGTGGGTTGCCCACTGTTCCATCCTGGGGAGTGCAAAGCCACAGTCTCTCAAGTGGATGACAGTCTCCACTGGTTCTGGAGGGGGCGTGGTGCCCAGAGTGCTTCATCCTGCTAAGGACTGAGGTAGTGGATGGATCTCTCCACTGGTTCTGGAGGGGGCATGGTGCCCAGAGTGCTTCATCCTGCTAAGGACTGAGGTGGTGGATGCATCTCTCCACTGGTTCTGGAGGAGGCATGGTGCCCAGAGTGCTTCATCCTGCTAAGGACGGACTCAGTAGCGTCAGTGACCTCGGCGCTCATGGGCCATCGGTGCTTGTGGTGGTGGTGCCCTGTTCAGCTGTGCTTGTGGCGGCGGTGCCCTGTTCAGCGGTGCTTGTGGTGGCGGTGCCCTGTTCAGCGGTGCTTGTGGCGGCGGTGTCCTTTGCAGTGACTCAGTTGCTGGCGGTCCTGTCTGTCCCAGCAGGGCTGGTGCTGGCGGTCCTCTCTGGCCCAGCGGGGCTGGTGCTGGCGGTCCTGTCTGGCCCAGCGGGACTGGTGCTGGTGGTCCTCTCTGGCCCAGCGGGGCTGGTGCTGGGGGTCCTGTCTGGCCCAGCGGGGCTGTGCTGGCAGTCCTGTCTGGCCCAGCGGGGCTGGTGCTGGCGGTCCTTTCTGGCCCAGCAGGATTGGTGCTTGCGGTCCTCTCTGGCCCAGTGGGGCTGGTGCTGGCGGTCCTCTCTGGCCCAGTGGGGCTGGTGCTGGCAGTCCTCTCTGGCCCAGCGGGGCTGGTGATGGCAGTGGCCTCTTGGGCAGCAGGGCAGGTGCTGGCCTCTTGGGCAGCAGGGCAGGTGCTGGCGGTGGCCTCTTGGGCAGCAGGGCAGGTGCTGGCGGTGGGCTCTTGGGCAGCAGGGCAGGTGCTGGCGATGGCCTCCTGGGCAGCAGAGCAGGTGCTGGCGGTGGCCTCCTGGGCAGGTGCTGGCAGTGGGCTCCTGGGCAGCGGGGATGATGGCGGTCTTCTCCGCTGTGCTGCTCTTCCCAGACCTGCTGACTTTCTTGTGGCCCTTCCCCACCTTGGAAGGTGTCGCAGCTGACTCCACACTCCCACCTGTACCTCTGGGAGTGGCTTTGGTGGCTGGAGTCTTCCCCCTCTCCCGCCGGGCACTGGCCAACTTTAGATGCTTCACAGGTGGGGGACTGTCCGTGCTGTGGCTCCGTGCCACACTGGCTGCCCTGGTGGCCGGTGCACTCCAGATTCCGGTGACTACAGGCACCACTGGTCCCGGAGATGTTGTGGCTGAGGTGCTAGGTTGGGACCTGGAGAGTCGGGCCCTAGGAGGCGGACGGGGTGGGGGAGGTGTGTGAAAGAGGTCAAGGTTGGACAGGAAAAGTTTTTGGGAAACAATGGGACGGGTAGCTGGAGGGGGTTTGGGAGTGGAGGAAGAGGTTGTGGTTGTAGTAGGTGTTCGTTTGGTGACTTTGGGTGAAGGTGGATGCCTGTTGGGTGGGTGTGTGCCTGCATTTGTGTATCTTGGGAGGTGGCGTCACAGACACACTAGGAGAGGACACAGGGGAAGTGTGAATGGCAGTGGGGTGGTGACTGTACGTGAGAGGGGTGTGGTGGCATATGTGCTGGTGATGGCAGTAGTGGCTGTAGATGTAGTGCATGCAGGTGTGAGTGACTAGGTGTACTTGGCACTGTACACAGGTGGGGTGGGGTGGGGTGCCACAGGCTCTGCCAGCACAAGGGGACCTTGCCTCCTATACTCGCCCTGGCCTAGGGAAACCCACAGCCCACCTCCCCCACCCAGACACCTCCACTGCGTGCAATATCAACAGAATGAGAGTGTACTCACCCCCTTGAGGCTGCTGTGACGCCCCCAAGCGCCCATCCAACTCCGGGTACGCCACCGCCAGGATCCTGAACATCAGGGGTGTCATGGTGCGACGGGCACCCATCCCACGTTGGGAGGCCACCCCCAGCTGGGCCTCCGCCGTCTTCTTGCTCCAGCGACGAATGTCCTCCCATCTTTCACGGCAGTGGGTGCTCCGTCTGTGGTAGACCCCCAGGGTCCAGACGTCCTTGGCGATGGCCCGCCAAATATCTTTCTTCTGGTGGCCGCTGACCTACATGAATTGTACAGGGGGAAAAGAAAAGTTATTACCAAATGCACCGTCAGAGTCATTGGCCCCCATCCCTCCCCTTGCCATGATGCACATGCACTCACCGTCGTTTCATGCACACCTCAATCCCCCCCCTTCTTTCACACACCCCACTCCACATAGACATAGCCCATACAGCATGCTCCCAGTGTATTTACCTGTTTGTCTGGAGGACCGTAGAGTAGCGTGTACTGGGGGAGGACCTCATCCACGAGTTTCTCCAACTCCTCCGATGTGAAGGCAGGGGCCCTTTCCCCAGTCGCACGAGCCATTGTCTCTTCCAGACCGAGGTCACAGCAGCACTTGAAGTGTAGGTCCTCTCCTGTCGAAGATCAGGTATCGAGTGATTGAACAGATAGAAAATGGCGGTCACGTCCGCGGCGGTGCGTACCGTCACCGCCGGCGTACATCGTCATTGGCTCCTGGGATCCATAGGGTCCAATGTTAGCCAATGCAGCATTGCTCCGCGGTCTTCGACCGCTTACCACGACGGTGTACAACGCCAGCGCAGTTACCTCACATCCCATTGTCCCACTTTACAGGTCAGGCAGCCGCCATTTCAGGGGCCCACATGGCTTAATTTTTAACTGTGTCACACATACCTAGGCCTAGCCTCAACACACATACAGGCCTAATATCGGATTATGATTCGTGTTGTGTGTAAGCTGTGTTTACGTACCTCTGAGTTGTTTGACTCTGTGCTCACTGTTGTCCTTCATAGGCACCGTCTGCTGGGACATGTGAGGAGATGGCGGCATCCTCCGGTGTACAGACCGCTGGTGGACCTGTCGACAATGGAGGAAAGACATGTGATCATCACCTACAGGCTTGATCGTGCCACAGTCCAGGAACTGTGTGCCCAGTTGGAGTCAGACCTGATGTCAGCTATCCACCATCCCACAGGAATCCCCCCTCAAGTGCAGGTGCTGTCAGTACTCCATTTCCTTGAAAGTGGGTCATTTCAAACAACAATGGCCATAGCATCAGGGATGTCCCAGCCTATGTTTTCCAACGTGTTGTCCAGAGTGTTGTCTGCCCTGCTGAAATACATGCAGAGCTACATCGTTTTCCCTCAGGTGGAGGATTTGCCTACAATGAAAGGAGACTTCTATGCCCTGGGACATATCGTCAACATCATAGGTGCCATTGATGGGACACATGTGGCTTTGGTCCCCCACGCAGGAATGAACAGGTGTACATAAACGAGAAGAGTTATCATTCCATGAATGTGCAGATGGTGTGTTTGGCAGACCAGTACATCTCCCATGTGAATACCAAGTTCCCTGGCTCAGTGCACAACGCTTACATCCTGCGTAATAGCAGCATCCCTTATGTGATGGGTCAACTCCAGAGGCTCAGTGTGTGGCTATTAGGTGAGCACCTGGAAGGAAGTCAGTGGGAATGGTTGTCTGGGTCTGGGAATATCACTCCAGGTTAGTGTGTGTCTAACAGTTGTCCCTCACCATTTGCAGGTGACTCTGGTTACCCCAACCTGTCATGGCTACTGACCCCAGTGAGGAATCCCAGGACAAGGGCAGAGGAACGCTACAATGAGGCCCATGGGTGAACACGGCAGATAATAGAGCGGTCCTTCGGCCTCCTGAAGGCCAGGTTCAGGTGCCTCCATATGACAGGTGGATCCCTATTCTACTCACCAAAGAAGGTGTGCCAGATCATCGTAGCCTGCTGTATGCATCACAACTTAGCTTTGCGACGACAGGTGCCTTTTCTGCAGGAGGATGGTCCAGATGGCGGTGTTGTTGCAGCTGTGGAGCCTGTGGTCAGTGAAGATGAGGAAGCAGAAGAAGAGGACATGGACAACAGGAACTCGGTGATCCTGCAATATTTCTAGTGAGACACAGGTAAGAATCCAAACCTGCCTACTACATGTACTTTAACACTGCTACCTCTCTACTGTCTGTCGTTTTCACCCAGTGTACGGTCACTGAGTTGTCACTTTCCTTTACGACTTCACAGATGTGGGACCCACTGTGTGACATCTGCTTTGATTCCTCATGGACTAGAGCTGTGTGACATAGGTATGTTGACATTACCATTGAAAGAGCATTTTGCCACAGTAATTGCTAATACACTTTTCCGAAATCACAGACTGACTCCATATTGTTTTGTACTTCAAGTGTGTTTATTTAAGTGCTCAATATTGGAGGGGGTTGTAAAATGGTGAGGGGTGATGGTGGAGGAATGTCCATGGCAGAGTCCAGTCTATTAGTCTCACAGGTGCATTGCCCAAATGGGCATAGAAAGTGGAGCTGGGACAGTTTAAGTATGACAGGGTGACAAAGTGGGACAGAAGGATGACATTCAGGGTGGTCTAATTTCTTGGCGGGGTCTTGGTATCATTCTCTGTCTTTGTCCTGAATCTCAGGGACCGTTTGCAGGGTGGTTCTCCATCTGCAGGGGGTGGGGTGCTGGTGGGGTGCCTCCTGTCCACCAGCGCCGGCAGAGGTGGTGGGCAGTTCATCGTCCATGCTAGTGTCAGGGGCCCATTGTTGTGCCACAGTGTCCCTCCTGGTGTTGAGTACTTCCTTCAGCACCCCTACGATGGTGCCCAGGGTGGAATTGATGGCTCTGAGTTCCTCCCTGAAGCCCAAATACTGTTGCTCCTGCAGGCGCTGGGTCTCCTGAAACTTGGCCAGTAGTGTTGCCATCGTCTCCTGGGAGTGGTGGTAGGCTCCAATGATGGAGGAGAGGGCCTTGTGGAGAGTGTGTTCCCTGGGCCTGTTCTCCCCCTGTTGCACAGCAGCCCTCCCAGTTCCCCTGTGTTCCTGGGCCTCCGTCCCCTGGACTGTGTGCCCACTACCACTGCCCCCAGGTCCCTGTTGTTGTTGGGGTGGTGGGTTATCCTGGGTTCCCTGTAGTGGTGGACACACTGCTGTTTGACATGTCCTGGGGACAGAGGTATGGGCCCACTGGGTGGGTGCTGTGTTGGTGTTTCCCGAGGGGGGAAGCTCTGTGGTGGCCCGTGACTGTGTCAGGGGAACCGACTGTCCAGAGGTCCCCAATGGGCCGGGCTGGTCATCTAGATCCAGTTGGACAGAGCTGCTGTCATCACTGTGGGCCTCTTCTGTTGGTGGTGTGGACATGTGTGGACCCTCCTGTCCGGTGACGTTGGGTATGCGTCCTGCAGGGGTATAAAAGGATGTTTATTACATCTGTGTGTGCCATGGTGTGGAATGGGTGGGTGTCCGTGTACCCCAGTGCGTGCACTCCTGTGTAGGACCTTGTGTGGTGATGGTTTAGGGGGATGTATGGGTATGTGCACTGGGCATGCTTTGGTGATGGGTGTCCATGCTTTGTTGTTGCATGCAGGGCTTGGTGTTGGGATGTGTGGGTTGTGATAGTGGAACAACATTTGTGAGGAGTAGGAGTGATGGGGGTGAGTGTGAGGGTGGGGGTATGTGATGGCATGCAGGTAGGGTGGGGGATGTAATAGTTAAGATTTGACTTACCAGAGTCCATTCCTCCATCTACTCCTGCGAGGTCCTCAGGATGCAGAATTGCCAAGACCTGCTCCTCCCATGTTGTTAGTTGTGGGGGAGGAGGTGGGGGTCCGCCGCCAGTCCGCTAAACCACAAGGTGGTGTCTTGAGACCACGGAACGCACCTTCCCCCGTAGGTCGTTCCACCTCTTCCTGATGTCATCCCGATTTCTTGGGTGCTGTCCCACTGCGTTGACCCTGTCCACGATTCTGCGCCATAGCTCCATCTTCCTAGGTATGGAGGTGTGCTGCACCTGTGATCCGAATAGCTGTGGCTCTACCCGGACGATTTCCTCCACCATGACCCTGAGCTCCTCCTCAGAGAACCTGGGGTGTCTATGCCGTGGCATGGGGTGGTGTGGGTGATGTGTGGTGTGTGTAGTGATAGGTGGGGTGATATTTAGTGGTGTGTTGTGTGACGTGCGTGGAAGTTCTGTGGGTGATAGTATTGTGTGCCTGTGGATGCTTGGTAGTTGTTTGTGGTGTCTCTCTCTGGCCTTCGTTCGGGATTTTTGGTCGTAGGGTTTTGTGGGTGATGTGGGTGTGTTTTATATTGTATTGGGTGTGTGGGAGTGGTGTGTGTATGTGTATCAGGTGTGTGTGTTTCGAATTGTCCAATGTGGTAGTGTTTTGTACAAGTGTGTGTAATTTGAGCAAGGCAGTGTGTACCACCAATGGAATACCGCGGTTGAAAGACCGCCGCGTGGATTTGTGTGTCGTGATAGTGTGGGCGTATTTCTGTTGGCGTGACGGTGGAGGTTTTGTTTTCGCCAGTTTATCACTGACCTTTGGTGTGGCGGACTTGTGTGGGTGTCTCAATTTTGGCAGATTCCGTGCTGTGGGTCATAATAGCTGTGGCGGAGTTCCGCGGCCGCGGCGGTGTGTTGGCGGTCTTCTGCACGGCGGTAAGCGGCTTTTACCGCCAATGTTGTAATGAGGGCCAAAGTGTTTTTATTGGGAGATGTTAGGGAACGCTGGTTGGTAGGAATTTTGTGGATCCTCGCTGATTCCAAGAGTGTATGACACAAAAATGCTGGGATGATGTGTGATTTTAGGGAAAGATTGATGTTTGCAGGGTATTTTAGGTAAGAAAAGATTATACAGTCCACAATAGGCACATCAGCCTGGCCTTTCCTAAGTGTCTAGATTTCAGAAATGTCTAGATTTGATAGGCTTCCCGGGTGGCCATCCAGCCTGGGCAGAAATACCACTACACCCCTTTTTCTGTTTCATCCATGTTGTGTTTTGTTGCCTTTTGTGTTTCAGGTGTTAGGGTCAGCCACTCAAGTGGGGTATAGTTTTTATCAGGACAGGTGGTGGAATGTTGGGTGGTAGGAAAACTTGTGAGCCCCAGCGGGTTCCAGAACGTTCCAACATAGAAAATTTAGGAAAATGTGTGATTTTAGACAAAGTTTGAGGTTTGCAAGGCATTGTGGGGATGAACACATTGTGGAATCCATGCCAGGCACACCACCCTGGTGTCCCCTGGGCATCTAGTTCTCAAAATTTCTGAGTTTGGTTGGTTTCCCTGAGTGGCAGAGCACAAACTCAACAAGTATGAGGAAATGTTTATGCACTCCTACTCTTCTAGGCTATATGTCAAAAGTACTGCCAAACAATTAGAAATTTCCTCTCGCTTTCCGTGGGAAGGGGAATGCTCTGCACCCCAGGTACAAAATATATCCCTCATATCTAGTGGGCTGTATGCCCACCAGGGGACAGGTTAGAGGTAAATTCCTTCAGTCTACCGCCGGGTGGGAAAAGAAGACTGACAGGCACATTCTAGGTTGGTGTTACAGTCCGATTCATGGTGCCCCTCCCCCTTCTTTTCTGGTAATCTACTGGGCTTTCTGCCCTTCATGGGGCAGATTAAGGTAAACTCCCTAGATCTGCCCATTGGGGAGGCAGAAAGACTGTTGGGCCCAGAATGAGGGTAACACAGGCCCATGTCTGTTGTTTGGCCATTAACCCCAGAAAATGCTGCACTTCAGTTATCCCTGGTGTCTAGTGGGCTTTCTGTCCACTGAGAGGCGGATTTGGATGAATAACCCAATCTGCCCCTCAGGGGGCAGAAAGACTAACTATACTGGGGGCAAAGGGGAGCACTGGTTCATGCATTGGAAGGACCACTGTCTCACCCAAAAAATGCTGGCCTTTACCTATCCCTTGGGAGTAGTGGACTTTCTGCCCCTTTAGGGAGGCTGCAAAAATGGCGCAGTGGAATCAAAGAGATTCCACTGCATCATTTTTTGTGGCTACTTTTAAAGCCTGCTCAGAGCAGGCATTAAAAGGTTTTACACCATCAGTTACAATGGGCCTCTATGTACTTTTCGTGGTAAGCGCCCAAATTTTGGCAACTAAACCTAAACAGTACACCAATAGCATCAAATATTTTGATGCTATGGCCCCCTACTCTGCCCCATGGTGTACCTTATTTTAAATACAGCGCACACATGGAGGTAGTAGGGGGGTGCTAAGGGGTGCAAGACAACTGGTGCCGTACTGGTTGCAGCACCACTTTTCTTAAATCTGCCCCATAGTCTAGAACTAAAAACAAATTAGAAAAATGCACTACCACATGAATGTGTGGGTGGAATGCAGGTACAGCCTGTAGCAGTTAAAAATTACATTGTACATGAAATATATCTTTTCACTCACAAACATGTCACATATATACCAACAATGACACATGCCAGCACACCATCTCCAACAATTTGCATGCATGGGGAAGTGTGAGAAAACAGGGCTGATTGCAGAGGCCCCCTAGCTTTTTGCCCCATTTTTCACTTTTTGCTGGTGTTTTCCTGACTCTGATGGTGCCCTGGGTACTGCTAACCAATACCAGGGCCTGTGCTCTGTGTAAAATGGATATGCAACTTAGGCTAATTATAATTGGCTAAGTCAACCTACCTATAAGTCCCTAGTATATGGTAGGGCATGTAGGCTTAGGGACCACAGCATAGGTAGTGCTCCCATAGGTGCACTGCTGAGGTGCCCAGTGTCATTTTAAAGGCAGGCGTGCCTTGCTGGCTGCTTTTAAATTAAAGTTATATGCAAATTCGACTTTGGAATTAAAAGTATTTCCAAAGTCTTAAACTACCTTATTTTTAAATATAAGTCACCCTTAAGGTGTGCCCTATGTGCCCTATGTGCCCCTACGGCTGGGTGCCATGTAACTATAAGCAGGGACCTTATAAAAATAGTTTTATAAGACCTGGTGAGGTAAAAACAGCCAAATTCGTTTTTCCCTCATTGTAGTAAATAGTCTTCATAGGCTAGAATGGGAAGACTTATTAATTGTTAAAGTCCCCTTAAATGATGGATACCAAAGAGTTTGGTATCAAAATAATTGTTGTAATAAATCCCACAACTTCCAGTTGTGGGATTTAATATAACTTGTTCAGGTAAAGAGTTTTAAACTTTACCTGAAAAGTTGCCAATTTCAGCCCTGCATTGTTTTTGCTGCTGTGCTCTGATTGGCCAGCCTCTAGCAGCCTGGCCAGGCTACATTGATGAGGCGTGAAGTGGTCTGGCTTCACACAAAGGAATGTGCCTGTGGGAGGGAATCTCACTCAGCAGATGGTGAGGCAGGAAGGGGGAGGGCTGCCAAACTGGTCTTCAAAGGCAGAGAAGGACATTTGGAGCAACCAGCAACACCCCCACATCCTGCAACTCCAGACCACTAGGTGCCCCCTTGATTAGATTAGGAGAGGGCTGGAGAGGGGTGGGTTTATGATTTTTAGCCACACCAGTGAGCGGGCTCAGCCAGATGTAACCTCCAAAAATCAGATTCAGCCATGATGGATTTTTGGAGGATGTTGCCTCCTGGGATTGATTTTTGCCACACTTCCCAGGAAGTGGTCATCACAGGGGGAAGGACCCTGCACCTGATTGGAGAACCAGGACCCCCTGCTTTTCACCCAGGAGCAAAGATAAAACTGGCAGACCTGCACCCACACCTCAGTTCCCTACCACATCCAACAAGGAAGAACTACAGAAGAAGAAGGACTGCCCTGATGGACCCCTGGCCTGCACCAGCTGCACACTTGGGCTTCACCACAAGAAGGACTTTGCCTGGCTTCAACTGGTTCAAGGAGGGACTCCCTGTTTGCTACAGGTGAAAAATTGCTATCCAGAGTCCCCTGCACCAACTCCTGAAGAAAGTGACCAGCTGACCACTGTCCAGTGGCCAAAAAGGAGTTTGCGCCAGGTGCATTCTGGGAGTTGTAGTCCGCACCCCCCAAGGACCATCTCAGAACTTCTGGACCCTTGGGGTGAGCTGCGGATCCCAAAAGAACCTTAAAAGGACATCTGGGAGAAGCCCCAAAAGTTTGGAGAAGTTTGGACAACTTTTGAAAAAAAAGCTCCAAAAGAGGGACCGACCCGCCACGGCAACTCTAGCCGGCTTGCCTCAACTGTGACCCGGCCTGATTTTCTGATTCGTCCCGGTAAAGAAAATCTCAGAAAAAGAGACTAAGTCCGAAGTTGACCGGGACCTTACATCCAGCGTATCCGAGGAGGGCTCTGGGGACGTCGGCTCAAGATCCAGGTTTACCCTGGTCGAAGGTAAAAATCTCTACCGAGGATTCCCGCATCGCATACCCGGAGAAGGGCTCCAGGAGGTCGGATTGGACTGGCAAGTTCGTCCCGCTGAAGAAAATCTTCGAAAAAGAGACTAAGGTGATCATTACAACCCTGGCGGACGGTGTTAAAGCGGAGATAAAAGCGCCAACAGGCCGGCAGTAAAAAAATTGGAATTATGACCGTGGCAGAAAGCCACTTTAACACTTCGACCGCCATGGTGGTACAAACAAACAGCGCGGCGGTCACTGCCAACAGACAGGCGGAGAACAATGTACCACCCACAGTATCACAACCTACCAATCCACCACCTTTTCTGGGGCGGATTCACCGCGGATAAAAACACCGCGGAAACAGCCATTTCGAAGGGAAAACGCTCACCTCTACACACTCCACAAGGAAGGAGGACACCATGGAGCCGGAACTCCATATTCTGCCAGCGATAGTCTTCCTGCTCCTATACGAGGATCATCAATGCCGGCGGCGAAGACCACGGTGAGTACTGCACCTACGACATAGGGGAGGGGGGAGGCAAAAAACAGGGACACACACATGCAACACCCCCACCCACTACAACACACACACCAATGCATATCCAAACATTACAGTAACGCCCCCCAACCCCCCCCGGAAGAATGCAAAGACAAAAGGAAATGAGTTGAACCATTGTAATGTATCAAAATACAGTAACCAAATATATACATATATATATACACATTAAACAAAATATACACAATGATTAGTAGTGCAGGTATTGCACCATTCATTGTCCGTTGACCACTGGGCCCAAAATGCATGGGCGAGGCCCACACAAGATACCTGATCAAAACGGAGAGAACACTGCAGGGGCATCAGATAGAAAAAAAACAGGCACCTCAGGGGGAAGGGAAGGCACCTCAGCCGGATGAGTGCACCACGCCAGATCCACGAGGGGGTCCATTGATGCCCATTGATGTATCCTGGGGAGTGCAAAGCCACAGTCTCTCAAGTCTCTACAGTGGGTGGGTTGCCCACTGTACCATCCTGGGGAGTGCAAAGCCACAGTCTCTCAAGTGGATAACAGTCTCCACTGGTTCTGGAGGGGGACTGGTGCCCAGAGTGCAGCACACACCCCGTGACGGTCCCAGTTGCGTCACTGCCCCTGCCGCAAATGGGCTAGCGGTGCATTCCATGGCGGTCTTTGCCCTGTTCAGCGGTCCCTGGCCTGCTCAGCGGTGCTTGAGTTGCCAGTGTCAGACCCGTTCAGCGGTGCATTCCATAGCGGTCGTTGCCCTGTTTAGCAGTCCCTGGTCTGCTCAGCGGTGCTTGAGTTGCCAGTGTCAGACCCGTTCGGCGGTGCATTCCATGGCAGTCATTGCCCTGTTCAGCGTTCCCTGGCCTGTTCAGCAGTGCTTGAGTTGACAGTGTCAGACCCGTTCAGCGGTGCATTCCATGGCGGTCGTTGCCCTGTTCAGCGGTCCCTGGCCTGTTCAGCGGTGCTTGCCAAGGCGGTCCTTCATTGTCCAGCAGGGCTGTGGCTGGCGGTCCTTCATGGGTCAGCTGGACTGTGGCTTGTGGGGCCCTCCTGGCCAACTAGGCTGTGGCTGGCGGTGGCCTCCTGGCCAGTGACGATGGGGCTGGCCTCCTGGGCTGTGACTCTGGCGGTGGCCTCCTGGCCAGTGACGATGGGGCTGCCCTCCTGGGCTGTGACTCTGGCGGTGGCCTCCTGGCCAGTGATGATGGGGCTGCCCTCCTGGGCAGTGACTCTGGCAGTGGCCACCTGGCCAGTGATGATGGGGCTGGCGGTGGCCTCCTGGGCAGCGTGAATGATGGCGGTCCTCTCCGCCGTTCTGCTCCTCCCAGATTTCTTCTGCCCCTTCCCCACCTTGGGAGGAGTCACAGCTGAGTTGACACTCCACCCGGGACCCTTGTGAGCGGGTTTGCTGGCTGGAGTCTTCCCCCTCTCCCGCCGGGCACTGTCCAACTTCTGGTGCTTCACAGGGGGGGGACTGGCTGTGCTGTGGCTCCGTGCCACACTGGCTGTCCTGGTGGCCGGTGCACTCCACATATCTGTAACTACAGGCACCACTGGTCCCGGAGAATTTTTGGCTGAGGTACTAGTACGGGACCTATGAGTTGTGCGGGGAGGGAGGTGGTGGGAAATAGGTAAAGGGGGGCCAGGAAAAGTTTTTGGGAGACACTGGGACGGGTAGCTGGAGGGGGTTTGGGAGTGGAGGAAGAGGTGGTGGTTGTAGGAGGTGTACGTTTTGTGGATTTGGGTGCAGGTGCATGGGCTGGAGGCTGTCGTGAAGTGGATGGCTGTTGGGTGGGTGTATGCCTGCGTTTGTGTATCTTGGGAGGGGGCGTCACAGACACACTGGGAGAGGACACAGGGGACGTGTAAATGGTAGTGGGGTGGTGAGTGCACGTGAGCGTGGTGTGCTGGTGGGTGTGCTGGTGCGGGACGTAGTGGCTGTAGTGGTAGTGCATGCAGGTGTGAGTGTAGACGAGACTGGGAGGGAGGAGTGAGATGACGACGAGGGGGACACAGTGGAGGCAGTGGATGTTGGTGTGTCTGTATGTGTGTGATGCTTGCGTGAGTGCCTGTGGGATGTGTGGTGCTTATGTTTGCCTGAGCTTCCCTTGTGTGTTGACATGTGTGCATGATGGTCTGTAGGTGTGCATGGGATATGCTGAGGTACAGGGGAATTGGGTCTGGGTGGAGGAAGTTGGAGGGGGGAGGATAGACACAGGGACAATGGCTGCCATCAGTGCTGAGGCCAGAGTTTGCAGGGTTCGATGAAGGGCAGCCTGACCAGAATGAATGCCCTCCAGGAATGCATTTGTGTGTTGCAATTCCCTTTCTACACCCTGAATGGCATTCAAAATGGTAGACTGCCCAACAGTGAGTGACCTGAGGAGGTCAATGGCCTCCTCACTGAGGGCAGCAGAGGTGACAGGGGCAGGGGCTGAGGTGCCTGGGGCGAAGGTGATGCCCACCCTCCTGGGTGAGCAGGCACGGGGCGAAGGCTGAGGGGCTGCTGGGAGGGCGGTGCTGGTTGGGGGGTGGCGGCTGTACCTGTAGAAGTGGGGGGCACAGATTTTGCCGCCACCACAAGGGAGCTCCCATCAGAGGACGAGTCCGTGTTGCTGGTTGCAGATCCGCCGTGGTGCTCCCCCTCGCCCTCCGTCCCACTGGTGTATTCTGAGTCCGTGGTGTGGCCCTCCATGGCCATGTGGGATGCAGCTCCCTTGTGCTCCGGTGCCACTGTACCTCGGCCTGATGATGCTGATGCACACAAGAACAGGGAGACCACAAAAAGGGGGGGGACGACAGAAGAAAGAGAGGTTGAGTGCATGGCTTACCGCTACCGTTGGTGGACAATACAGACACAGCAGCCCCCTGCACTACGTCGCGCTGTTGGACTCTACAGATGCAAATCCTGGCATATGGCCTACATGGCTATGGTCGACATCTGCACACATAGATGACACAGGGGCATTAATACCTGTACTTGGCACTCTACGGAGGTGGGGTGGGGTGCCACATGGCCTGCATTACGGAGTGGCCTAGCCTACGGAACTCGCCCTGGTTTAGGGAAACCCACAACCCTCCTCCCCCACCCAGACACCTTCACTGTGCGCAAAGTCCGCTGAATGATGTTGTACTCACCCCCTTGTGTCTGCTGTGATGGCCTCAAGCGCCCATCCAACTCAGGGTAGGATCCGGAACATCAGGGGGGTCATGGTTCGACGGGCACCCCTCCCACGTTGGACCTTCCAGCCAGCGTATCGGAGGAGGGCTCCAGGAACGTCGGATAAAGATCCAGGTTTACCCCGGTCGAAGGATTTTCACCTCGAAAAAGAGACTAAGTCCGAAGGTAAAAATCTCCACCGAGGATTCCCGCATTGCGTATCCGGAGAAGGGCTCCAGGAGGTCGGATTGGACTGGCAGATTCGTCCCGCTGAAGAAAATCTTCGAAAAAGAGACTAAGGGCCTCTTTCCAACCGAGGCGGGCGGTGGTCGCCGCCTGCCTGGAATCGCCAGATGGCCGCTCCGCGGTCGAAAGACCGCTGGGGCCACTCTGACTTTCCCGCTGGCCCGGCGGGCGCTAGCCAATATAGCGCCCGCGGGCCCAGCGGGAAAGAGGCCTGCAACACTGAAGCCGGCTCCGAATGGAGCCGGCGGTGTTGCAGGTGTGCGACTTTCACTGTCTGCTAGGCAGACAGTGAAAAGCATACTGGGGCCCTGTTAGGGGGCCCCAGGACACCCGTTCCCGCCAGCCTGTTCCTGGCGGTGAAAACCGCCAGAAACAGGCTGGCGGGAAGGGGGTCAGAATCCCCATGGCGGCACTGCTTGCAACGCCGCCATGGAGGATTCGCCCAGCCGGGGGAAATCCGGCGGGAAACCGCCGGACCCGGTTTTCCGACCGCGGAAGCACCGCCAGCCTGTTGACGGTGCTTCCGTCATTTTAGCCCTGGCGGTCCGCGACCGCCAGGGTTAGAATGACCCCCTAAGTGTGAAGGTAAACTTTTAACCGAGGCCTCCCGCGGCCTGTAGCTGAGCAGGGCTCCATCACGGTCGGCCTTAAACTTTGATTTTTCCCCGGTCGAGGTGCAACCAGATGACCCGATTGGCGCTTTTGGTTTCTAGGCGCTAAAAAAAAAAAAAATCTTTAAAAATTCATATCTCCGGTTCCCCTTATCCGATTTTATTCATTTTGGTGTCATTTTAAAGATAAAAATATAATCTATTTTTATAAATTGGTTTTGGATTTTAAAACTGTTTCCTGTGTTTTATTTAATTACTGTTTTGTGATATTTGAATGCTTTACACTCTGTCTCCTAAGTTAAGCCTTGACGCTCGTTGCCAAGCTACCAAGGGTTGAGCTGGGGTTAATTTACTGAGACCTAACTGGACCTTAGTGGAGGTTAGTGGCCTATTGCTAAGTGTAGGTACCTACCTGCCCTTACCAATAACCCATTTTCCAACAGGAAGTACATGTTACATGTTTTGCTTTGCATCACGAAGTCTGGCCCTTAGCACACACCAGAGTGTGGACATACTTGCACTCACATTGTCATGGATTACCTGATCTTAACTAAACCTTAGTCAACAGCATCCTTTGTTAAGGATTTGTCAAGGGTATCATATGCATGAACATATTTTGCACACAACACACACAACACATCCTATCGTATGATATGTTGTGAAATGCACAGTGGGAATTCTGACATGACAATGTGGTAGACCCACATTATGAGTTCCATCACATATGTACACTCATAGTACACATGTGGAAATCTGTATGTGGAAAGGATTCTTCATACACATGCACATTTGCAAACATACCAGTCCTCCCATGCATCACACACACAATCAAACATATGGTGACACATTCCTATGTTACCGGTTCACAGTGAAATATACATGCAAACACATGTTTTCCTACCATACAAACAACAAAGATACCCATGTAACTAGGAATGTAAATCTTGGTGCCCTGTCATTCTTCCCTCCAAATTCTATGCATGCCCATCATGCGTACAAAAATTACACATACAGTAGTTCTTAATATATTGCAAATAACCAAAATGACACCTCACACTTGCCGTCTAATATAAGTCGTCATGCCCTATCAGCCTTCATGGAAAAATCCACTCATGGCCTTCATGCATCAAAAAAAGATGCATACCGTAGTCCTTCAAACATCGCATTTACCAAAAATGATGCCTCGCACCTTCACGTCTAATCTAAGTCGACAGGCCTTGTCAGCCTTCATAGAAAAATCCACACATGGCCTTCATACATCAAGAAAACCGACGCATAGCAGAAAACATGACGCATATGCCTAGGAAGTGATTTTCCTTGCTGCACACATTGAAAGGTGAATTTATTTTCACTTTCACTTTACAGTCTTGTAGTCAGTGCTTGAGAGAGGTTGTTTGGTGCTTGTGCTGGTGTGAGGTGTGTTAGATTTAAATTGTTTTGTGCTGTGTCCTGCCTTTGTCTATCTTGTAACTTTTGTAATTGTATTTTACATTGTTGTCCTGTTATTGTGTAAGTATTGTTGGGTGTCTGTCTTCGGGTAGTTAAGTTTGTTGGGTTAGTTGGGGAATATTTTTCTTATTTTGGGGAAATTGGGTTGCAGTGGAGGAATCTCCAAGATGTCAGGAAGAGAAGGGCACAGAGGATGGCTGGGGATGAACTGGGAGGGTTCATATTGTTAATGTGCTACTGATTCCACAACATGGTGGCTATGGGTGGCTGTGTAATCATGGGCTACTCAACTGAGGCAAGGAAGCTGCACTGGGGCAACATGCTCCACCAGCTTTGATGCATCTTCTCAGTGGAGCACTCGGACAATCAGTTAAAGCTCCAGTGGGCAGACCTCATTGCATGTGAAAGGGATCTCCTGGATCATCTGGTGATTCGGGTTGGCAGAACTGTTAGTAAGTACCCCTTATACATCGCAACATCCTTTTTTGCATGTGCCTAACAGTAGGACATAAGGATTACTGCAGCATGTCATGACAAACTCAGCAATGCACCATTTGCAGATAATTTGCACATTCTCTCTTTGTACCTTGTGCATTGCATATACATATTGAAGTGCCGAGAACGGAACACAAATGTGCTAGGGTTCATGTTTCACAGGCACGAAGGTACATGTCCATCATGGGCATCACAATCGTGAAAATTTGTAAAGTAATGTTTAAGTGATGACAAACATGATGCTGGGTCCCTTGCTCACTGTGCCACTGGATTCAAGCTAGCCTAGCTGATGAAAGGTAAATACTGTGAAACCGTTCCCAGGATGCTTGTTTCAGGTCCAGGTAGGACCTGGCCTAGCAGTTCGGGCTGGACTGTTTCCATGGGGAACAGGGTCAAGACTGATTTGCATATGGCTGGGTCTAAACTGGGGTGGTATGGTGAGCAGAAGAATAATGGATTAAACACAGATCTGTGATTGGGAATGAGTGTTTGAAAAGTTTCAACACTCCGTCCATTATCCTTTTGTGTTGCTAAATTTGGCCTACGTGGGAAGGGTATGCCCAAACGTGGGTCCCTTGTTCACTGTGCCACTGGATTCAAGCTAGCCTGGCTGATGAAGGGTGATCCAGTGAAACTGATCCCAGGAAGTTTGTTTCTAGTCCAGAGAGGACCTGGCTTAGCAGTTTGGCTGGACTGTTCTCATGGGGAACAGGGTCAAGACTGATTTGCATATGGCTGGGTCCAAACTGGGGTGGCATGGTGAGTAGAAGAACAATGGATTAAACCCAGATGTGTGACTGGAGGTGAGTGTTTGAGAAGTTTCAACACTCCGTCCATCATTCTTTTGTGTTGCTAAAGTTGCCCTAAGTGGGAAGGGTATGCCCAACGTGATTTCCTTGCTCCCTGTGCCCCTGGATTCAAACTAGCCTGGCTGATGAAGGTTGATATTCTGAAACCGGTCCCAGGATGCTTGTTTCTGGTCCAAGGAGGACCTGGCCTAGCAGTTCTGGTTGGACTTTTCCCATGGAGAACAGAGTCAAGACTGATTTGCCTATGGCTGGGTCCAAACTGGGGTGGCATGGTGAGTAGAAGAACAATGGATTAAACCCAGATCTTTGACTGGAGGTGAGTGCTTGAGAAGTTTTAACACTCCATCCATTATTCTTTTGTGTTGCTAAAGTTGCCCTAAGTGGGAAGGGTATGCCCTAACATGGGGTCCTTGCTCTCTGTGCCACTGGATTCAAACTAGCCTGGCTGATAAAGGTTGATACTCTGAAACCGGTCCCAGGATGTTTATTTCTGGTCCAAGGAGGACCTGGCCTAGCAGTTCCATCTGGACTGTTCCCATGGGGAACAGGATCAAGACTGATTTGCATATGGCTGGGTCCAAAACTGGGGTGGCATACTGAGCAGCAGAACAATGGATTAAACCCAGATCTGTGATTGGGAATGAGTGTTTGAAAAGTTTCAACACTCTGTCCATCATACTTTTGTGTTGCTAAAGTGGGAAGAGAATGCCCAGACGTGGGTCTCTTGCTCACTGTGCCACTGGATTTAAGTTAGTCTGGCTGATGAAGGGTGATCCCATGAAACTGGTCCCAGAATGTTTGTTTCCAGTCCAGAGTGGACCTGGCTTAGCAGTTTGGGCTGGACTGTTCTCATGGGGAACAGGAGCAAGACTGATTTGCACATGGCTGGGTCCAAACTGGGGTGGCATGGTGTGTAGAAGAACGATGGATTAAAAGCAGACCTGTGACTGGAGGTGAGTGTTTGAGAAGTTTCAACACTCCGTACATCATTCTTTTTTGTTGCTAAAGTTGCTCTAAGGGGGAAGGGTATGCCCTGACGTGGGATCCTTGCTCCCTGTGCCACTGGATTAAAACTAGCCTGGCTGATGAAGGTTGATACCCTGAAACCTGTCCCAGGATGCTTGTTTCCAGTCCAGGGAGGACCTGTCTTAGCAGTTCAGTCTGGACTGTTCCCATGGGGAACAGAGTCAAGACTGATTTGCCTATGGCTGGGTCCAAACTGGGGTGGCATGGTGAGCAGAAGAATGATGGATTAAACCCAGATTAGTGACTGGGAGTGAGTGTTTGAAAAGTTTCAACACTCCATCCATCATCCTTTTGTGTTGCTAAATTTGCCCTACGTGGGAAGGGTATATATGCCCAGATGTGGGTCCCTTGCTCACTGTGCCACTGGATTTAAGCTAGCCTGGTTGATGAAGGGTGGTACCCTGAAAGTGGTCTCAGAGTGTTTGTTTCTGGTCCAGGAAGGACTTGGTCTAGTAGGTTGGGCTGGACTGATTTGCTTCCAGCTGGTTCCAAACTGGGGTGGTATGATGAGCAGAAGAATGATGGATTAAACCCAGATCTGCGACTTGGAGAGAGTATTTGGAAAGTTTCAACACTCCGTCCATCATCCTTTTGTGTTGCTAAATTTGCCCTACGTGGGAAGGGTATGCCCAGACGTGGGTCCCTTGTTCACTGTACCACTCGATTCAAGCTAGCCTGGCTGATGAAGGTTGATACCCTGAAACATTTCCCAGGATGCTTGTTTCCAGTCCAGGGAGGACCTGGTCTAGCAGTTCGGGGCCATAGGCAAGACTCATTTGTATGTGGCAGGGTCCAAACTGGGGTGGCATGGTGATCAGAAGAACGATGAATTAAACCCAGATCTGTGACTGGGGATGAGTATTTGAAAAGTTTCAACATTCTGTCCATCATTTTTTTGTTTTGCTGGAGTATTGGTAGTCATGGGGGTGTGTGTTCCTTGAGTCACCTCTGAGCAGAGTGACACAACAAGGACACAAATGTAAGAGGGACATACTGGCTCCTACTGGAATAATAGTGTCTTAGGCCCATATTTACACTTTTTGACGTCAAAAATGTTACCGCTGGCTAACGCCATTCTTACCCGCCATGCGCGCGCCTTATTTAAGGATTGATGTTAGCCGGCGTTGCTGGCTGGTCAGAGTAAAAATAAATGACTCTAACCAGGCAAAGCCGGTGTAGGGGAAAATGGGGGTTGTGCATCAAAAAATGGTGCAAGTCAGGTTTGAGTAAAAAATCATGGCTCAAACCGGACTTGCGTCATTTTATGATGCACAACCCCCATTGAATTGACTCCTGTCTTAGCAAAGACAGGAGTCATGCCCCCTTGCCCAATGGCCATGCCCAAGGGACTTCTGTCCCCTGGGCATGGCCATTGGGCACAGTGGCATGTAAGGGGGTCCAAATTAGGCCCTCTATGCCACTTTGAAAAATAAAAAAATAATACTTACCTTAACTTACCTGTACTTACCTGGGATCGGTCCCCCCATCCATAGGTGTCCTCCTGGGGTGGGCGAGGGTGGCAGGGGGTGTCCCTGGGGGCAGGGAAGTGCACCTCTGGACTGCTTCCATGTTCTGAGACCATGGAAGTGAGCCCACAGGTCCCTTAATGCCTGCCCTCACCCAGGAGTTAAAAAACAGCGCACATCAGGCTGTGCTCCATTTTTTAAGGCCCACCCCCTCCTGTGCGGCAAAATGACGCAGGAGTATAAATAAGGCGCACAGGCCTTAAAGTCATTTTTTGGACTGGAACGGCTACCTTGCATGTCATTAATGCAAGGCGGTTTACCGCAGCCAAAAAATGATGCACACTGAGGTTTGTTGTCGTCCGCGGGGTCGGGCGTCATAGTTTAAATATGGGGCAAGGTTTGGCCGAATGTGTGTCAAAATTTGTGACGCACATTCAGCGCAAACAGGGTATAAATATGCCCCATACTATCTTATACTAAACAAATAGATTTCTTTTTGTATTTTTATATTTTATTTTATTTTATTTTTTCAGTTTTGTTTTTAAAACCCCAAAACCCCAACATCATCGAACACACACATTATAAAACAACATTTTAAATGATCATACCCCCACCCTCAACACACTACTATTAACTAAACTAACAGCCTATTCTAACCCAACACTAAGCTCCCTAAACCCACTAATTAAAAGAACCAGGAAAGAGGAGGGAGGGAAGGGATTCATAGCAGAGGGTATAATTTTCACAAGTTCGCCCTCCACAGGGTCTTCTTGATGGCACGGACCCTCTTATTAATTTGTGACACCTCCTGCTGCACCCTGTTCATTCTCCTCAACATACGTTGCATGTCACGTTGCATGCTTTGGAAATCTGCAGGGTCAATGACTGCAGCAGGGGGGGTCTGGGTGCCTGTTGTAGATGTTTGTTCAGTTGTTGGTGCCATGCTTGTAAGGGGAGGTGCAGGTGGTGCTGTCATAGGTCCGGGAGCAGTGGAGGTCGATGGTCCTGTAGTGGTGTCTGATATGCTTGGTGCCACCTGGGTGGTAGTGGTGGTGCTGGTGGTGGAGACTGTTGTGGACACCGAACGGCTCCACTGGGCAACTGCCCTCCACAATCCTCCAAAAGCCCGGCGCTGAAACTCCCGAATCTGGATGGCATTCATATTGGCTGCTGTTAAAAAAGATAAAGCCAAACATTAGGTACTTCATTGTGTGATGTGGCTACTGAAGAAAATCAGACAATAGATCTAATGTAGCTGAAACAGGCCATATCACTATACAGATCACCGATTCGCCCTGAGGAAGTACATGCCAACGCAGCCTACACATGTCCTATCTAACAGCACAGCAATGCTCTAAAAGATGTTGAACAACTTAAATGACCTATGCATCTTGTTCAGCCATTTGTCACGTAAAAAATGCTGCAAGTCCTCCACATGTGACAGGCCAACTAATGACTATCTTCTGGATGACAATCTAAGGCCACAAGATCTGTGATTTGTAAATGGAATTGCCAGGATGGAATGCAGTTGCTAATCATGAGTGGGTATCCTAGGTTTGGACAAGTGATTTACAGATTTACATGTCTGCGTACTAAACTTGGATCATCACACCTAGGTACACATTTCAGAACCCTAAGCCTGTGCCTCAGGGTGGGTGGAGAAGCAACAAATACTTTCAAACTTTCAAGGAAGTTTTGGACAGCTGTACATAGGTGTGGGCAGTCCACCACAGGTAAGAAGGATGTCCAACTAGGATATACCCAAACCTCGGACAATCACATCCACATGTATGTTGGTAAGTGCAGACAATTGTCAACATCATTTATTACCACTAATACCTGTCTTACAACAAGCAGATAGATGCAAGCAGACATCGGCCCATAAGCTTCATGCACACCTATGAGATTGCACTCAGTGCCACATACACGAGCACAATATGTGGAGTTACGTGCTGCTAGGAAGTCAAACATACAATCGAACATGTTCATTAGGGAACAGGGAGGCTCAAGTCTGTGGGTAAGATTTCGGCATCCCTATACTGTGAGATTCAGGGTCTAACATGCTGACTAAATCATGAATATGGTCCTCTGCTACATTTTCTTTATAAAAAATTGAACAACAAATGTCACCCTATTCACATGGCCATGCCTACAGGGCTGCCCTACAATCCCAAAATATGACTATATGCTAATGATTGTCCAACTCAAAGATGGAAAAAAAATGATACTCCACTCAAGTAACATATCCAATCATTTACCAGCACATCATACCTTGCTATGTGTCCAACACACAAGAGTCAATCACACAACAGCTGCAAACACAACACAGAACTGAAATATCAACACTTACTGGATATGTCTAGGTCCGCAAATCGAGCCACCTCTCCGATTGTGTAGGGGGCAGGTCCACCTGTAAAGCATGGAAGGGAGAAATGTGCTCAATGTCTGTGTACTGTACAACACTTCCAAATAAAATTACTGTGTGAAACATTGAATCTGAAAGTCCAGCCTCTCAGGCATAATGATACTGCAACAGACATACCACTGCAAACATGTACAGGCCCGGTCACTCCAGTGAGTGATACACACATATCTGCACACATGCAGTGGCCGTAACTATCATATGGTAACAAGCATGCTCCATTAATTGTTTGCAGACTAATTTATGGAGTGTACTCCTCTCATAATTTGTAGTAATGAAAGACATGCAAAGCCACTTTCCTGGAGCACTGCAATACCAGTCACTCAGGTATTGTGGTTTGTGCATCAAGGGACAATCATTTACTGTGTGACGCACCTGTGGGTTGATTTAAGGTCATGATTTATCATGCTTTCTTTGTTCCCTTACATATATGGCCTGTGTTGTGTGTAGGTTACATATGCTACATTAACAGTGTACCCTGAGCCACATATGCCCCCTATGACACCATAATGGGAAGGATCCTGTGCATTAATTGGTGACAGTTTGAGGCTAGCCATGGATTGACCAGTTGTAATATTTGGATACAACAAGGAGATATATGTTGACAGTGTATATTGTAGTCATCCATGACAGACTGCATGGGCACGGGTGTAGTCTTTGCACCTGAAATGTGTCACTAATTGCCCTGTGTACCCATTATGGGTTTTTGGAAATCACAGTGAGCCACTTTCATCATCTTACAGTTGCCAAGTTGGTTGATCAGCGGATATACAGCAAACTGACACTGTCATATTATTAACACATGGTTTAGCAAATGTACCACTGTGTCAATCATGATGATGTAGGTTTCAATTTGTATGTACCTTTGGAATGGCAGCAGTCACAGAAATGCTGGTTGTCTGATCTTAGCATACACCCATGTCTGTGATAGCCTCCATACTGGGAAGTTAGTTATGAAACATATGCTGCACTAGATCAGCAGGGGTGTGCCAAACTAAACTAGCAAAGTATTAGTAAACTTTTTATGTATGATGGAATTGGTCAGGGGTCCCTTGCACAACATCATGCAGGTAACACATTATGATCTTGCTTTCCCCAATGTCAGGTATCCCATGATGATCCCATAACTTATGACAAGTTCATGGCTATAGAGTAACAGAGATGGCAAATGCATTAGCTCTGTTCCAGCTATTGTGCCCAAGACCAATGTAAAACACACAGGTACAATGAACAGAGGGCCATGGATAGTTGTTACCCCTCACTTTGTATCATTTGCTTCATTTTCTGTGCCACAGCTATGGAAAGTAGCACCAAACATTTAGATATGAACCTGTGTGCATTACTTTTGGCATCCATCCCTAATTTAATTGCTGCACAACCAAGTCAAACTATCAGCCTAAGATGGTACCTGAATTTAGAAATAACTTGGTACGTCTGTGTCAGAATCCTTTTCAGACATGTATCAGAAATAATTGGGGGACACATTAATTCTTGAAAATATTTGTATTAAAAACATGTCTTTCCTGGTACACTCACAGACCATGCCTAAAACATATGATGCGTCAAAATATTATAACGTTTACAGCCTGTGCGTCATTTTGTTTTTGACGCACATGCTTGGAAATTGCTGTGCATCCATATTTTTTAATATTTTTCATAGTTAACCCATTTCATGGGGTACAGTGTGGGAATTACCGCTCAGGGCCAATGGATGTATCATGCCAGTGAGCGTCATTTTTCTACGCATATGCAGTGGTTTTTCATGCATTTGCATATTTTTTTTACGCTTAGGCGTCAAAATTTATGTCTTTTACTGAGTTTGGGTAATTTCTCAAATTTTATAGTACATGACAGCTGTAACTATACAGAGATAGGCTGTTTGCACCTACATTTTGCATTCCAGTGTACAGGCACATGTGGCAGATTACACTACTGCAGACCATGATCCTCTAGTTGTTGTACCGGATTTACACTCTTCACTGATGCAATGGATCCCCAAACTTTTGGAATACAAATTGGTATTACCCAGTTTGAGCAGGTTGTGTATCAATAGAGGATAGCAAGGCTATGCAACTCAATACAGTAACTCATTGCCTGTGTGTCAATGTGTGTGAATTGGCTCTTACAATTTTAGTTGCCCCACTGTGTGAACATCACAAGACGTGTTTTCATAAATGTGCTTGTGTGCATGTGTTGACAATGTAGACAACCATCAGATGCTATTCAGTGTGGAAATGAGTAAGGAAATGTGTTTGTCATACATGTAGCAACAAATGCTGTGTGAACTTTCCAGATTTTTGGACAGAAGCATCTCCCATGACAAACCATGCACAGGATAGATAGAGGACGGTTGATCATGGCAATGTTCCAAGACTAAGCCATCACATGTCCTGGAATGTTGGATACCACTTCCTGGTCACTTGTTTCGATACTACCCATGAGTCAGGCATTTGAAAATGCTATGTGGGTACGGTGTTTGTGACACTGAGTCCCAAAACCAATCCACAAATGTAATGTCACTCCACAGTTTGAGTAAGATAAATGACCTATGTTTATCCTGTGGCAGTGGAGGACCAGCAGACCAAGCAGCACGTGTTCACATATTTCCAGTGGTTAATTGCACAAAGGTGTACAGTTCAAGTCTGTGGGCCCATTTGTAGCCTGTGTCATTATTGGGGTCCATGTTGTCACAGTTACGTGCAGGTCTAGTCATGAGTCTGTGGAGCCATTCCCTGCATTAACAAAGTATCCTTCACAGCTGAATTGAACGAAAGCCGAAGAGGAATTGAGAACACACATGGGGATAATCCAGCTATGGCACTGCAGAAGTTTTATGAGACTGACAACAGGGCAACCTTGGTGTGCTCACAAAGTTAATGGATCAGGAATTTTAAACTGGCAGGTTTCATCACAACATTTGTACACAGGGTGGCCTCTAAAATTCCCACTTCAGCCGGGAACATCAGTGCCTCTGTGCTGATTAATCTCACAGCTATTCACCACGCAAGACTCATCAATATGTTGGGGCCGATGTGAATCAGTGTGTGGACCGTCAGGGTACAAACATGTATTGACATTCCATGCACATTATCTAACATTGTTTGTTGCGCTGGAGGCACCATACCCAATCCATGCATACAGCCATGGTACACTGTCACTTTTTGTCACTCATGCATACATGAAACCCAGACAAGGGATAGGCCGTGATTAGGCTATTTGAAGACAAGTTCCACCCCATGATACGATAAGTAAACTGATTACGCTATACAATGTATTTGAGTATTCATTGTAGACCTACCTGACACAATACCCCAGGAGGAAAGTGAGGGCATGAAAAGCAATACTAATGCGTCACTTACTAGATAATTTATTCACTCTGGGACTCGTTTTAGGCTGATGAATCTTTTGACCCTGATTGAAGACAGCTTAAGACGAGATAACTAATCAACATGTTGATCAATAAGTCAATAACGTCATCAATATTCACAATAACAATTCAATTCAATGGCATTAATGAGAATCAGGCCACACCATGACCTTTCAGTCATGAATAACCACACCAAATGTGTGAGGAGTTGATTTTTATTCGCTATTCGTTACAATCTATTAGCACGTTTATTAATCTCAAAACCAAGAAGCACATCAACATCGTCATAATATGGCAACTCAAATAAGATTTAATCAAAGCAAAGATTATGAATATTAGAACATAGCACGACGTCAACCTGGATTAACTTTAACAGAGTATCATTAGCGCTTTATTCAACAAAGCATAGATTCAGTCATTTGTCTATTTGCGTCCGTTTAATGAACCCCTTAACTAACCTCGAATTAGCATTGGCATGTAGGGCTTCATGCAAACCAATTTTGGCAACACGAATTTAGAAAACATCTATCTATGTACTCTGTCAAAAGAAGCAGTTAGTACCTAGAAAGGAAAGGCAAACAGACAATTACAATTTCATCATCATATAGTCAGCATACAGAGTCAGTCTTTGTCCTCAGGACATCAGTTGATTCGCCATCAGCCAGGAAACACAGCAAAGTTCAGCAAGACGGGGTAAGTAGGTACACTTCCCTCATAAGGAGGAGAAGTATAGAACGGGCAAGGTAAGGGTGAGGATGGGTTGAAGAGTCAAACAGCAAAGTCTTTAGACAGAGTGACAAATTGGCTGGGTAATAGCAAGAATGGCTCACAATGGCATCTTCTGTGGCTCCTCGTGTCAAAGGATTTTATCCCTTTTCTGTTGTGCCGTCCCCTAATTTCCAATTGGGCAGGTTTGGCGCACCACTATCTCCGTCCAATAGTTTACTGATCGTCCCATCAAAATTGTCACCTCATAACAGTTCTCACGTAGTTTATTGTCTCCTGTGTTTGACGTCTCCAACGGGTAGAATGTCCAGTATGATTTCATATTCTCGTGGGCCTCTCACATCCCCAGTCAGTAGTTCCATTGTCTATACTGGTTTAGGCGACCTTCTACCTGTTGCAAGTTTACACTGTTGCATTAAGCAAGAATGTTTCCTTGAGCAAGTCGAGTTTCATGAGAACAGATCTACTACAGTTACACTCATCTTCTAGCTTCTGGAAAAATACGATTACATGTCCTTCAGCAAGTCAGCACACTGCACGTTAGAAAAACACATTTAATATGCAACCGGGCAGCTAGGCCCCTACTCATGCTAACTACGGCCTAGTGATTAATTAGCAAAACCTTAACATATAATTCTTAATACTCAATACAAAATCATACATTAGTACCTCAATAATTCATTCTTAGTCAATTTTATTAGTCACCGTATACATTGACGGCCACTCCCCATGGGCACATTTCAAACACACACTTGCTAAAACACAGCAATATTTTTTTTTTATGCAGCATTAATATGCATTAACTCACAAGCATTTTAATGTTAATTTTGATTATAAGAGCTACGCTCCCACAGCAACTATGAGACAATGGTAGCCACAGGGAACCTTTATGGTAACGCAAAGACAAGAACCAGTCGGGCTAACAGTATGCAGGGTCAATCAGGAACAAAAATGAACAAGGAAAATACACAGTGAGCAGACTGAGACTGGTCAAAGCTGGAACAACACTGTGGAAATTAAAACTGTTTTTGTCCTGTGTGCTGCATTGTTACACAATAACCCAAGGCATGTGTTACACAAGTGATTTATACGGCAATGCATAACAGTGATATACATATAATGGCAGTTTCTATGCCGTTCCAGGCAGCTACAAGGGCAGTGCATGTTCAAATGGCTGGTCTGCATTGAGGTGCTCACAGGTGTGTGCAGCTTCAGTCTCTCACAAGTCCTGTAGGTCAGAATCAAGTTCAAAGGGCCAACAGTACCTTTAACGTGGGAAGGAATGGACAGGTGATTACAGGTCCTACAGACTACAAGGCAGTGCATTATCTGAACAGACGTCCATGCAGACAGATGAAAAACTACTCTGGCATACCATAATAAAGAGGGAAGCACACTGGAGTCAGAATGTGAGTCTGGGTGTGTGTAGATGAGGAATTATCTGGGTACAAATAGTCCATTTCCCTGGCCCCCTCAAGAAGGGTGGGGAGAGACAGAAATCATGGCAGTGGCAGGACTTATGACCTGGGATGGCATGTGCAGGGGATGTCTTGTGAGCAATGCTAGTCATACCTGGGGCATTTGTGCTATCCATTTGCTGCTTACATGGATTTCTTGTCACACATACTCCTTGCAAAGATAGCAGATGTCACACTTACTGCTGTCAAGAGTCTGGTCATACATTCGTTTTACCAATGCAATAGCACATCCACTGCCTCATGTATGAGGCATTTTTTTTCCTTATTGAATGGTGGTGTCTTTGTTGTGTGCCATATGCTGCAATGAACCATGTTGACAACATGTATGAGTGAAATAGCTGTGGTCCTCTGCTATTGCCCTTCAATTGTGAAATGGACAGGCTATATGTCATTTACAGTGTGTGTGAAGTTGGCTGTACATTCATACCCATCAAATGTGATGTGGATTTTTCAGTATCCTAATATGTATTTCTGCAATGCTCCATGAGGCTACACTCTGATTATGAATCTTAGGAATAATATGATGCAAAAATGATTACCCAGACAATGATATAGTGATTAGAATAGGTGTTTAATGACATATGGTAAGACAGTGGTGATGGTGACTATAGTTAAAAGAAGTTTTGGACAATGTGTTGTCTCCGACGCAATCCTGCAGCTGTGTTTGGATAGTCCCCTCATGTTGATGGACAACCTCCTCCTCTTCCTCCTCTTCAGCCATTTGTGGGTCTGGTTCATAGAGGGGAATGTTCCTCCTTACACAAATGTTGTGCAGGATGGCACAGGTCAAAATGATCTTGCAGACCATTTCTGGTGAGTATAGGAGGCTGCCTCCGGTGATGTCGAGGCACCTGAACCTTGACTTCAGGATGCCAAAAGTCCTCTCGACTATGGAGCGTGTCCTCCGATGTGCCTCATTATAGGCACGCTCTGATGCTGTGCTTGATTTTGCAAATGGGGTCATGATCCATGGCTGGATCCCATGCCCCTGATCAGCTGAGTGAGAAAATGTTGATGTTGCTTGCACCATGATTATCACTTTGCATGGCAGTTGTTCGCTTCTGTTGTCTGTGACTCATCTGTGTTTGTGTTATTGTGTGAAATCCTAGGCTTCTAGGATGTACCATCAGCATTGGGTTGTTTCATTATCTGAACTGGTGTTTGGCTGATTGACCGGACGTCAGTGGTATTTTTGTAGAGTTGCAGTACATTGTGTACTCCCTTGCATTATGTCATGTGAAAGAGGTGCCCGTGTGTCTTAACTGGTCTTAACTGGGGGTGGCATGATACTTCCATACACGGAATCAATTCCATAGTGGTGGTAACACTGTTGCATCTATATGGACTGGTCCTTCCATCCAATTTAACACATGCAAGAGAATTTGTTAAACATCAGTGAGGTCCTTTGATTTGGCTATGTGACAATGAATAATACATCTCCATAAGTTGTCAGCAGTAAATTGTTGACAATTGACAAAGCACAAATATCCCATGTGTGACAAGTTCTCTGCAGACCTATTTCTCTGCCCTTGCCGAGTTGACTCATGTTCATACGTGTACCTATACTACTGAACCTGGTCCAGTTCAGCTGGCTAACTTGGTTGTGAGGTTGACGTTTTCAGTGTCAGAAGATCCATATGCCTATAAATCTGTTGTGTATATGTGTAATTGTCTCAAACCGTATGTGAAGGAATGTGAACTTTCAATATTGTCACATCTATATGTCTTCTTAGCACAGTCCACTTGTTTTTTGGTAGTGGGCAATGTTAGAGCAGGAGTGATGTGAGATATTGGTACCACCTCAATGATTCCATGTCACCTTCATTATAGTCATCATCATCATACTATGTGTCTCATTCATGGTGTTTGACCTGCAGCAAAATACATTGCACACCCCTTACACAGTACTTATTGCTTGGAAGGGTGTATGATTGAGTGTTATTGATGTGATATTGAAAGATTAATCTTCCAAGTTGTACTGCCAGTTAAGGCCATGTTATTGTCATTGTGTTGTTTTAAATTGTTCCCTTGTGTCTGTGGAGTGGCATCTGTTGATATTTGGATCTGTCATTTGTCCATAGGTGTGTATCCCATTGGGTCAGGAATTCAAACATGCCTAGCAGTGTCACAACCTCAGTGTCTTCCTGGCCATGTGTCAATATAGTGGTGTATGTGTTGTGTGTCCTACAGGGTTGCTGTGCTATGTGTATAGAAGTAGGTTTCTGTACTTACCAACAAGTAGGCCCTTTCCATATCGTCCATCCTGGAAGTGTTGATTGATGGCGCAGTGGTGGAAGATGAATGAATCATGTACACTCCCAGGATACTTTGCCACAATGTTGGTGATCAATCCCCGGTGATCGACAATGGCCTGCACAGTGATGGAGTGTGTGTGCTTCCTGTTGCGGTATAGATGTTCGGTTGCAGCAGGTGGCATAATGCGTACATGTGTGCAGTCAATGGCACCAAGCACATGTGGGAAGCCATTGATTTGCTAGAAGCCCTGTTTGGTCTCCTGCTGCTTCAGCTGTGTGTTGGAGAAGCTGATGTGGCAGGGTGTGAGGGAGAATGAGGGCTGTGAGATCCCGGCAACCAGGGCACCAGTGGTTTGAAAAGAGCCACTTGCCAACATGTGGAGAACAGCTAGCAGCTTGGTCTCTGGTGGAATGATGGGGGTGTCTGCAAGCTGGGTGCAAACTGTGGCTCAATGTTGCTGAATGGCTTGCCAGTTGAGTCTGTACCTCTGGATGATGTCTTGTTGTCGGAGTCCCAGAAGGGTTGTCTTGGTGCAGAATATCCTCTCCTGCCTTCTGCGTTGCCTTTGGGGTCCCTGCTGGTGTTGTGGAAGCTGTTGTTGTTGGTCCTGTGCTCTGCGTCTTCGTGCATGCTGGATGAAAAGCACCTCCATGTCTTCCTTTTGGAGCTCTGCTGTCGCTTGTGTGTGTTTTCCTTAAGTAGTGGTGTGTTTGCCCCATTTTAACGCCTGCCCTGACCCAGGCATTATTTTTTTACGCAAATCGGGCTGTGTGCCATTTTTCAACTCCGCCTCCCAGCCTTGCGGGATTTTTGCATAAATATGGCGCACAGGTGTTTAAGTAATTTTTTGGACGGGAACGCCTACCTTGCATGTCATTAACGCAAGGCAGTTTCCCGCATCCAGAAAATTATGCACACAGTGGAAATTTGGCGTTCGCAGGGTTGGGCGTCATTGTATAAATATGGCACAAGGTTTGCGCCGAATGTGAGTCAAAATTTTAGACACACATTCGGTGCAGACAGAGTATAAATATACCCCCTAGTTGCTAAAGGTAAACATGAAGTATGTATGAAAATGGTGGACAACAAAGATACTGTATTTGGAAGAATGCAAAACACAGAAATAGCAGTATTGGTTGCAGCTGTTTAGCGCTAGATGTAAAGGTTCATCTTTAATCAGTAACAACATGGGTTTCAAACATTTGTGTAGTGGAAATAAGTGTGCTTATACATTAAAAACTTTGAGCTACCTTGAAGTCTGGTCCAGTTTTTGAATAAAAGTCTAAACATCTGTAAGAGCAGTGGCGGTATTCAAAATGTTAAGTGTGTAAGAACTAAAAAAGCTGCAGAATACAAGATTTTAGTGCAGAAGCAGTAAAGGTGCAATTATCTAAATATCGGGCCTCATTCACATATGTAAATTCAGTTGTAAATAAAAACTGACTGAATCTACCTTTCATTCACTTGCTAGGACTACTCATTTGGCCGTTTCATTAAGGTAAATTGGTCATTAATGGAAATTTTTAGATGAATTTAAGTTTTTATACCTGTCCAGAATCCTCAAGGAGATTCTTCTTCACAAACGTAAATCGTTCTAAGGCCCATATTTATACTTTTTAGCGCCGCATTTGCGCTGCTTTTTGACGCAAAAATGGCGCAAACTTACAAAATACAATTGTAATAGTAATAGCAGTAGTACTACTACTAATAATTATTAAAATAACAATAATAATAATAAGTTCAAAGCATTGCTGGCTTTGTTGATTTTCTGGTAAATGGAAATCACCCTGCCTAACAGAGTTCACATTCAAAACTGTAATGCAGCAACTTGCGGTCCCACTGAATGATTTATTGGAATGGCTTCCCTCGTCATCCGGTGCCTGAACATTATTCTTATTGTATTCATTGAAAGCTTGATTGATTCTGTTGACAGCCATAACATTAATAACCAGATGGTTTTAAGTTCTTCGTGTCCGCCATATTAAGTAGCTGTGTGAGCAGTATTTTGTGATCGCCACAGAAGCCCGCTTTCCACCCTCAGCAACAGAAGTGCTTCGGTGTACTCGCTTTAGCTTCATTTGAAAGCGTCCTTCAGACATCCACTCTGTGCAGAGACCGTTAGGAGGTGCATTTCTATTACATTTCCTTCCATTCGTGCGTAGTTTGTGCTCCGTCGTATGCAGACATGTTTGAGTAAATATGTCTGCGCGAGATTAAATTAAACTGAGAACGACGGAGAGGCTCTGGAAACTGGAGAGCTCGCTCCACGCTTGCAATGCTGATTACACCAGGGCATTTGCTTCTCGGCGTGTTGTCATTTTGTAATAACATAGTTCAGATGCGCTGAGGTGTGAGACCAAAGGCAAGTGACTTTATCTTCTGACAGGTGTAATTATTGGACAATAATACATGAGAGGTGGTGCCTGAAACATTATATAATGGATCAGAGCTATTCAGTTGCTCCTACAAGATGAGGCATGGACAAGAAGAGTTGCAGTTTCTTGTACTACTGTGGCAAGGCCTTATGTGTAGTTTTGTCGGTTTGGATTGAAATTCCAGAGCATTTTAATCAATAAACAAACAATAAAACAATTGTGGGCCAGATCAAGACAATTTTAGTCTCAGCATGCTTAGCTGTGACTAATTTCGCCATTTGAAGCGAGAGAATGGAAGGAATTTGTTGTAATAAATTGAATAATTAATTGAAAAATGTAATCTCATTGACGTTAGTATATTGGTGGATGAGAATGGCTTGTGAACATAAGAAAAAACACATAGCAGGTCCCCCTCCCAGGAATCTCATAGTGACTGCTTTGAGACTCTTTCCCTTAACCCCTTCGCTGCCAGGCCTTTCCCCCTCCTGTGGCAAGACGTTTTTTTGGGCTATTTGGGTAGTAGGAGCTTAGGCCCTTATTACGTTTTGTCCACATAAGTTATCCACGCCAAATTTGCGTCCTTGTTTTTCCAACATCCTAGGGATTCTAAAGGTACCCAGAGTTTGTGGGTTCCCCTGGAGGAGAACAAGATATTGAAATAAAAAAAATATTTACATTGATTTGAAAAATAACAGCCATCTCTGTCCATGTTTTCTTCTGTAACTTTTTCCAGCTATGGCAGATTTTTGAAAGCAATATACTGTTACATCTGCTGAACTCTTCTGGTTGTGGGGATATATACGGCTTGTAGTTTCATCAAGAACCCTAGGTATCCAGAGCCAATAAATGAGCTGCACCTTGCAATGGGTTTTCATTGTATACCAGGTATACAGCAATTCATTTGGTGAAATATAAAGAGTGAAAAATAGGCATCAAGGAAACCTTTGTATTTCCGAAATGGGCTTAGATAAGGTGTTGGGAAGCAGTTATTTTCACATCTCTGAATTACGGGGTCCCCATATTAGCATGTGAATTACAGGGCCTTTTTCAAATAGACTTCTTTTTTACAAACTGTCTTACATTTGGAAGGACAACATGTAGAGAAAGACAAGGGGCAATAACACTTGTTCTTCAATTCTGTGTTCCCCCAAGTCTCCTGATAAAAATGGTACCTCACTTGTGTGGGTAGGCCTAGTGCCCACGACAGGAAACGTAACATGGACACATCACATTTTTACAATGAAATCTAACATGTTTTTTGGAAAGTGCCTAACTGAGGATTCGGGCCTCTAGCTCAGCCGCCACCTGGGAAAACCTAGCAACCCCATTCATTTTTGAAAAATAGACACCAAGGGGAATCCGGGATGGGGGGACTTATAGGGTCCTCACTGGGTTCTGTTACCCAGAATCATTTGCACACCTTAACATTTGGCAAAAAAAAAAACACTTTTTCCTCACATTTTGGTGGTGGAAAGTTCAGAAATCTGAGGGGAGCAACAAACTTCCTTCCACCCAGCATTCCCCCAAGGCTCCCAATAAAAATGGTACCTCACTTGTGTGGGATGGCCTAGTACCCACAACAGGAAATGTCCCAAAACACAACATGGACACATCTCATTTTTCTAATGAAAACTGACCTGTTTATTGCAAACTGCCTAGCTGTGAATTTTGGCCTCTAGCTCAGCCAGCACCTAGGGAAACCTATCAAACCTATACATTTTTTAAAACTAGATACTTAGGGGAATTCAGAATGGGGTGACTTGCAGGGCTCTCACTAGGTTCTAGCACCCAGGATCCTTTGCAAATCTGAACATTTGTCTAAAAAATACTTTTCCCTCACATTTTGGTGCTGCAAAGTTCAGGAATATGAGAAGAGTCACAAACTTTCTTCCACCCAGCATTCCCTCAAATCACCCGATAAAAATGGTACCTCACTTGTGTTGGTAGACCTAGTGCCCCGAACAGGAAATGCTCCAAAACGCAACATGGACACACCACATTTTTACATTCAAAACTGAGGTGTTTTTTGGAAAGTGCCTAGTTGTGGATTTTGGCCTCTAGCTCAGCCGGCACCTAGGAAAACCCACCAAACCTGTACATGTTTGAAAACTAGACACCTAGGATGGGGTATCTTGTTGTCAGCAGGTTCTGTTTCCCAGAAGTCTTTGCAAACCTCAAAATTGTACCAAAAAAACCACTTTTTCCTCACATTTCGGTGATGGAAATTTCTGGGATCTGAGAGCAGCCACAAATTTCCTTCCACTCAGAGTTCCCCCAAGTTTCCCTATAAAAATGGTACCTCACTTGTGTGGGTAGGCATAGAGCCCGGGACAGGAAATGCCCCAAAACACAACGAGGACACATCACATTTTTCTACTGAAAACTGACCTGTTTTTTTAATAGGTGCCTATCTGTGGATTTTGGCCTCTAGCTCATCCGGCACCTAGGGAAACCTAGAAAACCTGTCCATTTTTTTAAAACTAGACACCTAGGGGAATCCAGGATGGGGTGACTTGTGGGGGGGTCTCACTGGGTTCTCTTATCCAGAATCCTTTGCAAACCTCAAAATGTGGCTAAAACAACACTTTTCCTCACATTTCGGTGCTGCAAAGTTCTGGAATCTGAGGAGAGCCACAAACTTTCTTCCACCCAGCATTTTCCCACATCTCCCAATAAAAATTGTACCTCACTTGTGTGGGTAGGCATAGAGCTTGTGACAGGGAAGGGCCCAAAACACAACATGGACACATCAAAATTATCTATTACAAAACTACTTGTTTTTGCAAGGGGGCACCTGCGTTTTTGGTCCTGGGCTCAGCAGCCATCTAGGGAAACCTACCAAACGCAGACATTTCTGAAAACTAGACACCTGAAGGAGTCCAGGAAGGGTGACCTCTGTGGATCCCCCAGTGTTTTCTTACGCAGAATACTCAGCAAACCTCAAATTTTTAACTAAAAAAATCACATTTCCTACCTCCCAACGTTCCCCTCCGTCTCCCAATAACAATGATACCTTACTTGTGTAGGTGGGCCAAGTGCCTGTGACAGGAAGGGACAAAAACATGTCGAAATTGAGAGGGAACCAAAGCGGGTCCAAAAGGACAGTTTGAAAAAAAATCATTTTAGTCTGACAAGTGGGTCAGAATTTGTATCAGTATAGATGTGACTATGCTGGGTGTAGGAATTTTGTGGATTCCTGAGGATTCCGGATGGTCCCATCACAAAAATGTAGAGAAAATGCGTGATTTTAAGCAAAGTTGAAGGTTTGCAGGGCATTGTGGGTAAGAAAATGGTGAGAGTTGCATGTGAAGCACACCACCCTGGACTCACCCAGATGATTAGTTTTCAGATGTGTCTAGGTCTGGTAGATGTTTCTAGGTGGCAGCATCCCAAAGTCCAAAAAGGGCAGCTGCTCACCATTCCAAGTGGGAGGATGTTGAGAGTTAGCCAAGCTCTCGGGGCCCAAATGTAAAATCAAAATCCCAAATAATCAAATGTCCTCTTGCTTGCCATTGGGATAAGGTCCTTTAGTTTGCGGAGGGGGCTGTAAGATTGTTTCATCCTTCACTTGGGGTGGGGGGCATAACCATGCCCATACTGGTTGGCAGCCTTCATCCCTGTATTTTTTTTATATTTCCTGGCATCTAGTAGGTTTTCTGCCCTCCCGGGGAGAGGATCGGACCAGGTGCAGGACGTAATGATTACATCCTCGATACAGCAGAGCTGCAGCCGGGGACATATCCATTACATCTACAGCACCCAAGGGGTTAAAGGAACAGGGGCACAATGCTACAAACCGTGCCTCATTTAACACTGAGGAGTGCATGCCTTGATCAGTGGGACCATAGTCTGCACTCTTCAATGTCAGCAGCCTGCACAAGAACTAGTTAATCACACACTTTGTAAATAGTTACCGCTCTAGCATCCTCCCCAGCCCAGGAGCATGCAAACGAGCACGCCATACACAGAGCTCTAGACTAGATTATTTTTATTCCTCAGCATACGATCACACACTGCACTCTGAATACATCATAACCATTAATAACCACACCTTGACACCTCCCAGCAAGTCACATAATCTCTCTCTTAAGTCCACTCAGAACCACAAGGATCCTAGCACACCTACGCCCATATTTATTCATTTTTTGCGCCTCATTTGCGTCACTTTTTGACGCAACACCAGCAAAAACTTGCAAAAAACAATTATATTTTGTACGTTTGCACCGCTTTTGTGTCAAAAAGTGACGCAAATGCGGCGCAAAAAAAGGATAAATATGAGCCCTAATCTCACGGGCACTACATCTTACCCCTTGTTAAAAAAAAAAGTTCAAACAATAGCTATATCATATCCCTTCAATAAGTCTTCGAGGCGCTCGCAGAGGTTGTAAATCAAGTGGTATGACATAGTTGAGATGCGCTCTCGGGTAGTGAACCTATGGCACAGGTTTGGATGCTTGATTTAGACTTTCTTATCCATAATTGCAGGAGCTAACGAACATCGAGGTAGGTGCTTAAATTGTGTGGAGTCCTTTGTGATGGATTTCCCAGGATGATATGATGGCACCGTACTCCGAGGACCAACAGCAAACGAAGTGTCTGTTTTCTGATTTAGTTTTTGCTGGACTAGTGGCCAGTAACCTTCATCAAAGGCTGTTTCCTGAGCTCATCCACATCGCTCAACATATGCTTTCATCTTGCACTTTTAAGAAGTCTCCAGGACACAAACTTTATCAGCATTTAAGGATCCGTCCACTGAGGCAATTTGGTTCTGATGGCTCTCCCAAATAGCAAAGTGTCAGGACACTCACAAGTTGTAGAGTGAGGAGTTGGGTGATAAGCACGGAAGGCATGACACAGGGCGTGATTCTGCTCTATTCCTTCCATCAATGCTCAATGAATTATCCTCCTGAGGGTATCCATGAATCACTCAATAAGGCAGTTGGTTTGGGGCCAGAGAGGTGTACTCTTTTGATGCTTAACATTTAGGCCCTCATTACAACCTTGGCGGGCGGCTGAGGCCGCCCGCCAAGGTTGAACCGCCGGGCGGCCGCCAATGCAGCCGCACTCCCGCAGGGTCTATTATGAGATCCCCACTGGCCCAGCGGGGATCTCAGCCGCAACACGGGATCCGGCTCCAAATGGAGCCGAGGGTGTTGCGGCTGTGCAACGGGTCCCGCGACTCCCCTTTTCGCCAGCCTTTTCATGGCGGTTCAAACTGCCAAGAAGAGGCTGGCAGGAGGGGGACTCAAAATCCCCTGGGCAGTGTTGCCCTGGAGGAATAAATCCGCCGGGACAAAAGAGGCGGGAAATCACCGGTCCTGGCAGAGCCGCCGTCGTAACCCCCTGGAAGCACCACCAGCCTGTTGGTGGTGCTTCCTCCAAAACAGCCCTGGCGGTTGACCCCCTTAGTTTGACTAGAAACTCCTTGAATTCTTGGCTAATGAACAGTGGGCCATTGTCAGATTTGAGAATGGTGAGGATGCTCCATGCTGCAATGTCATTCAGCCGTGTAATTACCTTGTCACTAGTGGTTGTTGACAATTCCTCTATCAAAGGGAAGCATGAATACTTATCATTGACTACCTTGAATTAATGTCCATTTCCTAAGGGCCAAAAGAAATCAACTGCAACTCTTTCCCAAGCCTGTGTGGGAAAGTCTGACATTGTCAGTTGGTGTTGCAGCACTTTAGGGGAAAGGCAGTTGCAAAGATGGCACCCCTTTAGTTCCTTCTCAAGTCTCTTGGTCCCATAACACAATGCCACAATGTCCTTCATGGGCTAGTCCTATGACTTGCTGTCTTAGGCCCTCAGGTATGAGGGTTCTGGAGTCTCTCAAAACAATGCCTTCTTTGGTCACAGACTGTTTGTCCTGTATACTTTTTAATTTCTGATATTCAATATCAGAGGTCTAACACTCTTCTTCCATGATTGAGTTGAAATGACGTATTTAAGAATGAGCATGTCCCTATCAGCATTGGTGGCAGCAATAATCTGTTCTAAGGATAGGGCTGCTGGCATGCTGGACCTTACAATGAAATTAATGTACTCTTTAGCTGTTTTGGATGTTGAACTGTGACTGTGTAGAGGTACCCGTGTAACGTAACCAGCAGGGTTCTGATCTTTTCCCGGCTTGTGTACAATCACATAGTTGTACTCTTGCAGTCACGACCCCCACTTCTAAATGCAAGGGGGCATCTTGGCTATCGGATTCCCAAAAATAATGAGCAGGGCTTGGTGGTTTGTAATCATAATGAAAAATCTTCTGTATAGAAACACATGAAAATGTTTGCAGGCCCACACTACAGCCAGGCTCTCCTTCTGTCACTGAGAATAGGCACATTCTACATCAGACAGCCTTCACTTGGCATAGGTTGCAAAGTGTCTCTAAGCATTCAGAAGACCATTATGTTGAGCAAGAATTGCCCCCAGCCCCAACAGGATTGTATTCACAGTGATCTCAGTATGTAACTTTGGGTCAAAAGAGGCCATACATTTTCAATTGCATGTTTTATTTTTTGTAACTGTGATCACACTCAGCAGACCACTGAACAGGGACATTTTGTTTCGTCAACTCCCTCAATGGGCCACTCACTATAGCAAAGTCACAAATTAATCTTGCACAATAACTGGCCATGCCCAAGAAGGATCGCAGCATGGTGACATCTTGTGGGGCACATAGATGACAGTACTTGAACTCGATCAGGAGTCATTCCCATATCAGAGAATATGAGTCCATAGAATTTAAGCTTCTTCTTGTGAAACTCACACTTTGCTACATTAAGAGCGAGACGTGAGTGAGCAAGCAATGGGCACACTTGTGTAAGAGCTTTCTCATGCTTCTCTTGCATTGCTCCAACACATGTCATCACTGTAATTAAAAGTATTTTTGACAGGTTGAATTATTTGACGTATGACATCCTAAAATATTTCTGCAGTTGACGACACTCCAAAACTCAACCTTTTCTATTTGAAAAAACCAACATGAGTAAAAAAAGTAGTGGTATACCTGAAGTTCTCCCCCCAGCTCAGGCTGATGGAATACCTTGTTCCGATCAAGACAAGAGAAGACTTTGGCAGCATTCAGTTGCATGATTTCCGCTATGTGTGGAACAAGATGTCTTTCTGTCTCAATCGCTTTGTTAGCCTGGTGCACATCAACACAGATGCACACTGCATCTCCACTGTTCTTTTTTGCCACCACCACTATGAACAAAACCCATAGCGTACGGTCAGTGGAACACTCAATGATCATGCTTCAACAACCTTTTTTAGTTCTTTCTCAACAGCTTCTTGCAAATAAAAGGCAATGCTGCTGGGCAACAGGGCGAATGTCCTTTTTAATGTGAAGTCACACTTTCATTGTTTTGAGTTTTCCTAGCCCATGAAACAAAACAATGACAGGTCTGAATCACAACCTCAGACTGAGTGTGTAGATTGTGATTGAAAAATGTCAGTCTCATGTCAGCAGCTGTGTCAAAATGGAGCCGGCATGCACTGGATGAAGTTCCTTGAAGGACGTGAATTGGCACTTGCACTGACACTGCTTTGCACTTCATAGTTGTTGTGAATGACCCTTGACTTTGCAATGTTTTAGAAGGAGCCTACGTGTGTACCTTTTTGTTTTTTGGGTTAAGGCATGGCACAGTCGCAGTTTATTAAACTTCTCGAATGGAATGATGTTAATCAACACACCACTGTCTATGATGAAGGTTATAGGGTAACCATTGACTTTTACTGTGATATTGGGGCAATCTCCAAATGAACTTGCTTGTTTTGTTTGATGATCTTTCTTTGTCTTTTGTTCTTCCTTGCGTGCAGCTAACATGCAACTACCATCCTTTGGTTGACATCATCATTGCACATCCATCTTCTTCACTGGCGCTTGATAATTACGATGAAGAGCCTTTGCAGGATGAGCTTGATGAGGACCGGTTTGGTATGGGTTCTACTTGTCGTAACTGATTTTGCTTTTTGTCTTTATGCGTGTGGCGAGAATGCTTCTGGAACTTTCTGGCATCCATTTTCTCTTCTCGCTGCGATGCATTTGGTTTCTCTTTCACTTTGCAAAGCATTAAAAAGTGGCTTTCTTTTCCACTAACTTTTGAGGTCTGTTCCATTACTGGATGTTTACATTTCGGGGAATACGAAAACCCACATCGAAAACACAAAATTTCCTTCTTTAAAGATGTTGCCTTGCGTGTATAAAACTTGTACTTGTGCTTGCTTTTCATGACCAATGCTGATTCATTTTTCGCTGTGCTAGCTTCCATCCTAGCATCTTACTCAGTCTCCTCTTCCTTTGGCTGTAGCAGCAATTAGTATCTTTTCTAAACTGAGCCCTTTTGCAACAAGTGCCTTCTGAAAGAATCTGTCAGACAGCCACTGATGACTCTAAGGTATATAGTTTCTTTGTCGTTAAATTCACTAAACTTACAGTGTTAGATGAGCACATCAAGTCTTTCAACAAACTGATCCACCATGTCACCAGCCTGCTGTCTCGCTTGACTGTAAATGTACCTTTCATTGTTGACATTTGGCATCAGATTGAACTTGGTATTCAATGCTTCTTCTGACAGTACAATATTTAATAAGTCTGTGAGATTTTTTTCAGCAGCAAGGTTCTTTAAATACTTAGGCCAATGTTTATACTTTTTGACGCAAACCAGTGCCAGCGCTGGTTTGCGTCAAAAATTTACTGCCGGCTAACGCCATTCCTATGCACCAGGCGGGTGACTTATTTAAGGATTGACGTTAGCCGGCGCTGCGGACTGGTCAGAGTGAAAAAAAATTACTCAAACCAGGCAGCGCCGGTGTAGGAAAAAATGGGGGTTGTGCGTCAAAAAATGGTGCAAGTCAAGTTTGAGTCAAAAATCATGGCTCAAACCAGACTTGCGCCATTTGTTGACGCACAACCCCCATTGAAATGACTCCTGTCTTAGCAAAGACAGGCCATGCCCAGGGGACTTCTGTCCCCTGGGCATGGCCATTGGGCACAGTGGCTCGTAGGGGGGTCCAAATTAGGCGCCCCCATGCCACTTTAAAAAAAAAAAAAAAATTATACTTACCTCAACTTACCTGTACTTACCTGGGATGGGCCCCCCATCCATGGGTGTCCTCCAGGGGTGGGCGAGGGTGGCAGGGGGTGTCCCTGGGTCAGGGAAGGGCACCTCTGGACTGCTTCTATGGTCAGTAACCATGGAAGTGAGCCCACAGGTCCCTTAACGCCTGCCCTCACCCAGGGATTAAGAAATGGCGCACATCAGGCTGTGCGCCATTTTTTAAGGCCTGCCCCCTCCTGTGCATCAAAATGAAGCAGGAGTATAAATAAGACGCACAGGCCTTAAAGTCATTTTTTGGAAGGGAACGTCTACCTTGCATGTCATTAATGCAAGGCGGTTTCCCGCATCCAAAAAATGACGCACACAGAAGATTTTTGACGTCCGCGGGGTTGGGCATCATAGTATAAATATGGGGCAAGGTTTGCGCTGAATGTGCGTCAAACTTTTTGATGTACATTCGGCGCAAACAGAGTATAAATATGCCCCTTAATGATTTTCTTATCATCTACTTCTTCCAGGGCAATGATGAAATCATTGAAAATCTCGATCCCTGCAGTGACCTGGCGCCAACATTCTTTTCCTTGGCGATGTTGAATGGCAGTGGAGGGGGTGGGGATTGGTATGGTTTCTACTTGTCGTAACTGGTGTTGCTTTTTGGCCTTGTGGATGTGGCGAGAATGCTTCTGGGACTTTCTGACATCCATTTCTCTTCTTTCTGTGACACATTTGGTTTCTCTTTCACTTTACAAAGCAATATGAATGGTTTTCTTTTCCACAAACTTTCCATGTCTGCTTCATGGCTAGATATTTACCGTCGTGGGGATAGGAAAACCCCCATTGGAAACACAAACTTTCCTTCTTTAAAGATGTAGACTTGAGTGTATATACCTTGTACTTGTGTTTGCTTTTAACGTTCAACACTGATTCATTTTTCGTTGTTCCATCTTCCATCTCAGCAGGTTGCTCAGTCTGCTCTTTGATTGGCTCTAGCAGCCATTAGTATCTTTTCTAAATTGAGCGCCTCTCTCAATATGCTTCTTCTGAAAGAGTCTAACAGACAGCTGTTGATGACTCTAAGGTAGATAGCTTCTTCATCGTGAAATTCACTAAAGTGTTTGATGAGCACATCAAGTCTTTCAACAAACTCATCCATCATTTCATCAGCTTGCTGTCTCGCTTGATTGAAAATGTACCTTTCACACTCGACATTTGGCATCAGATTGAACTTGGTATTCAATGTTTCTTCTGACAGTACAATATTGAATCAGTTTGTGAGATTTTCTTCAATACTTCTTTTACTCCATCACCAGCAAGGTTCTTTAAATACTTAATGATTTTCTTATCATCTGCTTCTTCTAGGGCAACGATTAAATCATCGAACATCTTGATCCATGCGGTGACCTGGCGCCAATATTATGTTCCTTGGTGGTGTTGAACGGCAGTGGGGGTTTCAGAAACACAAGTGCATATACTCCAAGCTATTTTCTACTGTTGTTGAGAGTATGTGTTGTTAAGATCGCAGGGGCTGTTCACCCGGAGTCGCAACTTCGGCAAGCACAGGGCACTTGCTTGCACTTGGAACATCCTGCCTGAGCTGAGGTCATAGATCATTGTCTTCTTTCTTGAAGGTGAGTAATGAGTAAGGAATCCATGTTCACACTTGATCGCTGTTGCATTGAGCTTTTTGCATCGTACCTGGTTGTCACTGCCTTTAACGTTTTGCTTTGTATCGATGAGGACTCCGTGTTATGGTGCGACACAGTCTTTTTCTTTTTTCAGCCTCACCAATGGATTCTGGTGGGCCCTTCAAATGCTCTCCTTCACAGGGTATTCCACTTCTTTGGGGGCTATATGTGGGCTGGAGTGGGGTTTTGACTACACATACACTGGCTTCATTGCTTCTTATTGATTTGGGCACACATGGACCACATGACCAGTTTGCTATATCATTGCAAGCTCTCAGGGAAAGCAACAATGTTTCTTTAGGGCATGTATCCCCTACTCATTGCTAGTCATAACTGTTATTGACCACACCTTAACAACTCCCAGCAAGTTACGTAATCTCTCTCTTAAGTCTGCCCAGAACTGCAAGGGTCCTAGCACACCTAGTCTCACAGCACTACAACTGCCTGATCTCAGCAGTTGGTACCCATTCCATGCTTTGCAACCACAAAAATCTTAGCACTGTATTCATGCATCTGTTTTCTATCTGTGCTAGGGAAGTCTCCTTTCCACTACCTTTATTGTGTTGGTAGGCAATGGTATGCAACCCCAGAGCAAAGGACAGTGGCTCTGCAAATGCAATTATTTTGTTTATCTGGTCCTGTATATTTTATGTCACTCTCAGCAGGGGTAACAAATGTAGAAAATATTGTCTTAAGACTGCTCTAAAATCCTGAATGTGTTTACTGAATATGGTCAGATGATTTTGCAGTGGAATATGAATACCTAATGCATCAGAATACAGATCACAGTAAGGTCTGTGGTGGTGGCTAAGCAATGATTGAATGGGGCTTACAGGGTTGTTGGATTTAGGGTGCAGCAGTGTGATAATTTGTGCATCCTTTTTCAAGGAAGTTTTCTCAAGTGTTAAAAATATGCAGAAGGAGCATCAATTGGAGCAGTAAAATTATTTTCTGCTGAGTGGGAGCGTAGCACACTGTGTTTTTCACTGTTATGGTATCGCTGGTTTTATGTCATCATCTGGTTCCAGACTAATGTTTCTCTAATGTTATTTAACAGAGTGGAGAAGTCAGCTGCTGCCAGAGCACTCAATCTACAAAATCTGGAGCGAGCATAATGAGAAATCTGTCCTATGTATCTTTCTCTGCACATCTAAGCTTAAATTATAAATGTTCCTGTCAGAACTTGAAACTAAGAGAAGTTAAGATTATGAAAAGCACTGATGAAGCCAGTAGGAATGTGCTTATTCTGCTAACATATGCAACATATGTTCATTAAAGACAAAGTAACAAACTGCTATATTGAAGGCTCCCATACCTTCGCAACATTTCTGATTTTGTTTCAATGTCAAATAAAGGTTTGGTGTACAAAGGAGTCTGTCCTAAGTTGCCCCAGAGAGATGTGGCAATCTCCACCTACAGTTCAGGACTCTCACCTTCATACTATTTGTAAAAAACATATCATGACATGCCACCTCCCAGGCTGGCTGATCCTCCCAATGGTCTCTGACCTTAGTCTTGCACACAGCAAGAAAAATATGGTGAACTGTGCTGGTATATCCAGCAGAAAGCTAAACACACAGGTCAGAAGATTTCTTTGCTTGCAAAGTTATTTAGGTGTACAAAGAATGCCAGTGAAAGGGAAATTGGGTAGCATGTAAGATTGTGTTAGAGGGGGGTTTTAGCAATAACTATAGAGGACAGTTTAAAAAGACATGGAAGGGACAGAAGCCATGTCTAGACTTGTGCACTGATGGATCAACTGATCTGCTGTATGCTTCACCATGCTACTCAAGTTTCAGGAGATGTGGTACTCTAGGCATCTGTTATGAATGACTGATAATCTGTACTACCACATTCTGTAATTTCTGGCTATTTATTTGACAACCTTTTGCATGCTAGGTTTGAAAACACCTTCATATCATGATGCAACCAAAACTATATTTCCAAAAGTGATCTCAACCAAGAGACGGAACTAGCAGAAGTTGTCCCAAAAGAAATGTAGCCTCTTGCTGGCTTTACCCACATTTTAGTGTGAGGGGGGCTTCAGTAGCACAGTAAAGAGCTCCTACAGGAGAATGAAGGAAGTAATATTGTACATGCCTGGATGGAGAGGGTAGTACAACCACCCCAAAGAAAGAAGTGTTAGAGGAGATGAGAAAGATGGAGCTTTGAAGGCACCTAAATGGGGCAAGTACTTCAGAAATCGAAAGAATCTGGTTGCTAATGAAACTCAGATCATGATTCCTCATGATTCTAAAGGGAGGGTGTTGGGACAGACAAGTCCATCCCAAGGTGATGTGGACATGCACTCCTGCCCTGAGTCCCTCAGTTGCAATGATGCCTGAATCCCTGGTGCTGTTATTTTTTTGTCATGGGTAAGCACAAACTACATGTGTATGCAATGACATAGGACTATCTCAACGATTGTGGTCACGTTGAACAGGCATGCCACCTAAAGCAATAGCCTCATAGTGGTAAAATAATATTACCTTTGCCAGGGGTTAAGTAGCTCAAGTGTGGTGGTGGCAGCATACTATGTGGCTACCAGTAGAAGTGAGCAGGCCCCTTTTACCTGTGTCACTAGAGTGAGACCTACAGGATCACTCGTGTAAAATTTGGCTGCTGGATGCTTAACTCACTCTAGGCCTACATGAAGCTAGTATGTAGTGCTGTGCAGTGCTTGGCTGTTGTATATATCACTGTGGAGTAAATGTAACAATACATTAAAGATTTTAGGTTCAATTTTGGGTGACCCTTGGCTGACTGGTGGACCATGAGAAGGTAGAGGAATGCCACCAGACAGATTTGTAGATTGCTGCCTTCCTGTGTGCTACCTGGGTCACACATTGGAGTAGGAAGGACCAGGCTCTTCAGCATACTTCAAAGGATGTTTATTGGTTCAGAGTGAGGTTACTGAAAAGGGGCCTAGGCAAATATCAGGAAGGAGATGGGGTGATTAGAGAATCATAAAGATTAGGGATGGAGAGCCTGAGTAACCTCTAACACATATACATAACCACTGTGGCTGACATCCAGGTGTGAACCTCTAGTCACTCCCATGGCATGTGCTGTGCAGCTGTCAAGAACCTCTAGACAGACTGCCTTGTGGAGGAAGTGCAGGCAGGATGAGAGGGCACTTCAAAAGGAAGAAGACCCCCAACACAAACTTCAATGACTCAGACACTAAGGGCCTGATTTAAATATTGGTGGACAAGTTACTCCGCCACAACGGTAACGGATATCCCATCAGACAAAATCTAAATCCCATTATATCCTATGGGATTTAGATTTTGGCGGATGGGATACCCAAAACTGTTGTGATGGAGTAACTTGTCCGCCAATATCAAAATCAGGTTCTTCATCACATTTGGTGTCTGGAAATGGGCTATAAGAACGGGATCTCGACAAGAACCCCAAAGTTGTCAACTGTCAAGAGCCAGTCAGGCTGTGTAAGGAGGAGAAGCTCTGCAAAACCTCTGCCCGTGGCCAGGACTGGGGGTTAAGACCTGCCAGTCCCCCAGAAAGGTGTGGGGACATCACCCAGGGCCTCCCCCTGGAGCCTGAATCATAAGTATCTACCAGTTTGCCAAGATCAGTGTGCCCTGTGAGGAAGAGAAGATTGCTGGAGGAAGCAAGGTACAGTGGGGGATCCTGACAAGTGATTCCTTATAGTGAGGTGTGAGCAGAGGACTGTCATGCCGATGGATAGGTTGCCCAGTGTGCGGTGGAAAAGTCAGCAACCCCACGTGCCAGAGAAGGCAGCCTTGAAGTTAACCATGCCAATCAGCCACCACCTGTGTGCAGTGTCTAAGTCATCAACCCCAATTTGCCAGAGGTGCAGCCATGAAGTTAAACATGCTGATCAAGCCATCATACATGTGCTGTGTGTAAGTCACCAACCCCGCATGACAGAGGACCACCATGAATCTAACCATGCCAATCGAGCTGTTGCCATGTGCAGTGTGTAAGTCGGCAACCCTGTATGGCAGAGGAAACCCCCATGAAGTTACCATTGCTGACTGAGTTATTGCCCAAATGCAGATGTAAAGTTGACAACCCTGTATGCCAGGGTGGCCACGTAGAGTTAACAGTGCTGATCAGGTCATTGCTTTAGAGTCGGCTGTCTCATATATCGCAATGAGTTGCCGTGAAGTGGACCTGCTGCTGTGCCAATCCGGCCATTGCCCAAGTGCAGAGTAGGAGTAATGACCCTGTATGCCGGAGGGGGGCACCAGAAAGGAAATGGATTGCAGCTTGGTTGATGCTGATGTTGAGAGTAGAGGCAGCCCTAGTGACCCGTGCGGGCCTGAGCACCAATTGAAGATTAGAACCAGAAGCCATCAAATCCCCCCTCCACCTGCGGGAAGGATCCAAGGAAACTTACCTTTGCATCGGAGGAGTGCCGAAGATACCCAGCTGCTGCACTTGCAGAGCCACAAGTGTTGCTTACCAAAGGCAGCTGCAGCATGCTTCAGACGCACAAGTGAGACACTCATGGAGACTCTGGTTGTGCAACTCCTGCTGGTGCACGTAAGAATGATCGAAGGGCTGGAAAGCCACAGGAAAACTTGCCTGCCAGATAGCGCTTGAGGGCTGGAGCACTTTTGACTTTTCTAAGAGAGCTGGAGCAGAAATGCTGCAACTTGGACTGCTAATGGTGCCTAACCAGCATGTTGCCTATGGTGAATGGGGAATAGCCCCTACCTCTAGGGAGAAGGAAGTGGGACTCAGGGACCTACCTCTTAAACACTAGAGCCCTAACCTCATGGGGCTGTCTGTATTTTTTGTGTATGCCACATTTCACCTCCTGTTCACATATAGATACTACATTTGTCATAAAATACAGTGTTGGATTGGCTTGCTGCTATTGATTTTGCTTTGAGCTTGGGTTTACCCCACTGTACCTACCTCCCACAGGAAGCCTTGGACTGCTCGACCCACCCTACCACTGAATGTCAAGAACTGAAGGGGTACTTGACCCAATTGCTTAGGATCCATAGTAGGTCACTGTAGGAAAATGCCCCTTTGGCATGGATACCCCCTCACTTTTTGCCTGATATTGATGCTGACTTGACTGAGAATGTGCACGGATCCTGGTAACCAGACCCCAGCACCAGTGTTCTTTCCCTAAAACTGTACCATTGTTTCCACAATTGGCACACCTCTGGCACACAGATAAGACCCTTGTAAAGGGTACCAGTAGCACCAAGGTCCCTGTGACCAGGAAGGGTCCCTAAGGGCTGCAGCAGGTATTGTGCCACCCCAAGGGACCCCTCACGAAGCACATGAGAACTGCCATTGCAGCTTGTGTGTGCTGGTGGGGAGAAAAAGGTAAAGTCGACATGGCATCCCTCTCATGGTGCCATGCCCACCAACCACTCCCTGTGGCATAGGTATATCACACTTCTAGCAAGCCTTACAGCGCTAAGACAGGGCGTGCTATTCCACAGGTGAGGGCATAGCTGCATGAGTAATATGCCCCCCCCCCAACAGTGGCTAAGTCAATTCCTAAACATTGTAAGTGCAGTGTGGCCAAATTAAGTACTTGGGCTAGGAGTTTGTCATTATGAACTCCACAGCTCCATGATGGCTTCACTGAAGAATGGGAAGTTTGGTATCAAACTTTTCAGCACAATAAATCCACATTGATGCCAGTGTTGGATTTATTGTACAATGCACATAGAGGGCATCTTAGAGATTCCCCCTGTATTTTAACCAACCCTTTAGTGTCAGGCTGACCAGTCTATGCCGGCCTGCAACTAAAAGACAGGTTTCTGACCTCATGGCGTGATAGCCTTTCTGTTCTCTGCAGGCAAAAACAAAGCCTGCTCTGGGTAGAGGTGCTTCACACTTCCCCGCTGCAAGAACTGTAACACTTGATGGTGACCCTCAAAGGCTCAGGCCTCCTGTTACAGTGCCCCAGGGCACTTCAGCTAGTGGAGATGCCCACCCCCCAGAAAAAGCTCCACTTTTAGTGGCAAGTCCGGTGGGAAAATTAGATAAAATAGGGAGGAATGGCCACTCCAGCTTAGACCACCCCTAAGGTGTCCAGAGCTGAAGTGACCCCCTCCCTGCAGAATCGTCTATCTTAGTTTGGAAGACAGGGACCAATAGAGTTAGGAATGTGTCCCCTCCGCAAAGGCAGTGGGCACAGGAAGGGTGTAGCCACCCTCAGGAACAGTAGCCATTGGCTACTGCCCTCTAACCCCTATACCACCCCTAAATCTAGTATTTAGGGGCATCCCTGAACCCAGCTCGCCAGGTTCCCCGCGACCGCAACAAGAAGAAGAAAGAAGAAAGATGAAGGACTGCTATGCTGAACCCGCCAGCATTGAAGACTCAAGATGACAAATGCATTGGCCCCTGCCTAACCGGCCTGTCTGCAGCCTCAGAAACCCTGCTACCAAAAGGCGACGCTTCCTGCAGGACCACAAACCTTTCCAAACCCCCAGACGACTGCCTGCCCACCAGAGGAGCACAAACCCCAGAGGACAGTGACCCTGTCCAGAAGAAACCCTCTAAAAGGACTCCAGAGCTGCCCCGGATCCACAAGTCCTGCCCACTCTGCACCCGACGCCCACAGCCCGAGTCTAGGTAGCCCACCAGTTCAAAGCAGGTCCCCAGGCGATTCTGACATTGTGCCCACCCTGGGTCAACCCTTTGTGGCCAACATGACAATGCCTGAAGCCTACATCCGGAGGACCCCCTGACTGAGAGAGTACCGGTCAAAGATTCCTGACACCTAGAGGTACCCCTGCACCCGCAGCTCCCTGGCCTTGGGGAATCCAGCCACTGGTCCAGCAACATTCAGCAGCCGGTCCTTCTCCTTGTCTAGCCTGTGGTTCTCCAGCAACGACCCTCTGGACCCATTCTGCAGCATATTTATGTCCCCCAGGGTCTCCCTATTGAAAAGCATTCGGCTCCCAATGCTGTGTTTGCACCCTGCACTCAGCCGCCCCTGTGCCGCTGAGGGTGTGTGTTTGATTCTGACTTATGCCCCCCCCCCGGTGCTCACCTAAACTCCCCAGGCCCACCCTCTGAGGTCGTGGGTACTTATCTGTCTGCAGATCTATATCCGAGTGCCTCCAGTCTCCATAGGATCCCATTCAAATCTAACTACAACTTTGACCTCTGCACCTGGCCGACCCCGTGTTGCTGGTGCTGTAAGTTTGGGGTCATCCTGAAACCCAACCAGTGGACATCCTAACTCTGGGGACTGGAACTGAAAGTTGAGTACTTACCTCAAAACTACACTAACACTCCCACCCCCAGGACTGTTCTGAAAATTGCACTGTCAACTTTTAAGAGTGAAAAGTGTTACTTGCCTGTAAACCGTTTTCTTCACCAAATCTGAATAAAGAGCTTTGATACATTGTTTGATACTTACTTGCAAATGTACTTACCTGCAACAAGATCCTTTTGGTTCTAGAAATAAATTAACAAAATATATATTTTCCTGGAGCTAGTCATTGAGTGTGTGCTTCGTTTATTGACTGTGTGTGTTCAACAAATACTTTGCACTACCCTCTGATAAGACTAACTGCTAGACCACACTACCACAAAAGAGAGCATTAGCCTCTGCTAAGCCTCTGGGGAACCCCTGGACTCTGAGCACACTATGACCCTCATTACAACCCTGGCAGTCGGTGATAAAGTGGCTGTAATACCGCCAACAGGCTGTCGTTAACTACCGCCAAATTATGACCATGGCGGAAAATCTCAGATAGACAGTCACTTTACTACTCCGACTGCCAGGGCGGTAACAACAGCCACCATGGCGGTAGCCGCCTACAGCCAGGCAGAATGTTCCGCCCCCCATATTAAGACCCTTGAAACCTTCACCTTTTCCGGGGCAGTACCAACGACAGCAAAAGCCTGGCGGAAACACGGCACAGAAGGGGAAAGACTCACCTTTGGAGACACATGGAACAACCACAACGCCATGGAGCCCGAGCTGCAAATCTTTCCTATGATATTTTATGTCCTGCTCCACCACGAACACCAACGATGGCGAAGACGACCAAGTTGAGTACAGCCACCTAGCACACAGGAGGGGGGGAGTAAAAAGGGAGTGACACACACACGCACAACACGCACGCCCAACTCCAACACCTCATACACACAATTAGACGCAGTAAGAAAACATATTGACTTCGTACCCCTCAGGAATAATGCAAGGACAAAACGAATAGATGAAAGTGGGTGTAATAATATAAATACAGTAAAAATACAAACATTCAATCTAAAAGTATATACATATGAACAGTTCAAGGGACACTGCCCAGTCCTCAATGTGTGCGGGCCAAATGGCCACATGACAAAGTCTAAGGCCCCACTTGTCTCCTGCACCAACACGGAGACAACACTGCAGGGGCATCAGTTGGAAAATAGGCAGGCACCTTAGGGGGACTAGAAACGGGGGGCACCTTAGACAGCAGATGGACAGCACCACTGGTTCTGGAGGGGGCAACATGCCCTGTGCTTCTGTTCCTGGGGAGGATGGGGTGAGTGGCTGTCATTCCCACTGGCTCTGGAGGAGGCATCGTGCCCTGTGCTTCAGATCCTGGGGATGATGGGGTGAGTGGGTTTCATACCTACTGGTTCTGGAGGGGGCATTGTGCCCTGTGCTTCAGATCCTGGGGAGTGCAAGGTCACAGTCTCTCAGGTGGGTGTCATACCCACAGGAGTTTCAGGGGGCAGGCCGCACAACAGCCCATGGAGGCAGGTCTACAGATCATCCGCCGGTGGTGATGGGTGCTCAGTAGTGGTAGTGGTGCTGCTGCTGGTAGTGGTGGGTAAAGGCTCGAGCCCATCCCCTGCAGCCTCGGACGGCTATCCACTGCTGGTGGTGGTGGTGCTGCTGCTGGTGGTGGTTGTGGGGGGAAGCTCCTGCCCATCCCCTGTACCCTCGGATGGCTGCCCAGTGCTGGTGGTGGTGCTGCTGCTGCTGGTGGTGGTTGTGGGGGGAAGCTCTTGCCCATCCCCTGCAGCCTCGGATGGCTGCCCACTGCTGATGGTGGTGGTTGTGGGAGGAAGCTCCTGCCCATCCCCTGCAGCCTCGGACAGCTGCCAACTGCTGGTGCTGCTGCTGCTGGTCGTTGTGGGGGGAAGCTCCTGTCCATCCCCTGCAGCCTTGGATGGCTACACAACCATGGCTGTTGTTAGGGGCTCCGACTGAGCCCCAGTACCAGGCCCCTTGTCTTTTTGCCTGCTGGTGCAGGCCCCTTGCCCTTCATGGCAGCAGCTGGGGATGGCTACTTGCTGTTCTTGGCAGCACTTGGGGCAGGCTCCTTGCCCTTCCTGGCAGCAGCTGGGGATGGCACCTAGACCTTCAGGGCAGCACTTGGGGCAGGCACCCTTTCCTTGAGGCTGCCTGGTGCCCTGGATCCTTTACCACCACAAGTGGGTGTGAACACTACTGGGCCCGTGAACTGGGTGGCTGAGGTGCTTGCCTGGGTTTAAGTCACCCTGGCCAGACGTGAAGGACGGGGGGAGGGGGAGGGGGAGGGAAGAGGTCAATGGTGGAGAGGAAAAGCTGCTTAGGGACATTGGGGCGGGAAGAGGGAGAAGGTTTGGGAGTGGAGGAAGAGGAAGTGCTTGTGGGAGGTGTCTGTCTGTTGTGTTTGGGCGCAGGTGCTTAGTGAGAATGCACCTGCGCATTTTCAGAATCGGGGTGCCTTTGTGGTGCCATGGGTGTTGTGTGAGTAGTGTGGGTGAGGGTGTGTAGGGTGATGTGTTGGGGTGTGTGATGTAAGGTGCGTGGCTGGTGTTTAGGTGATGGTGGTGTGTGGCTCTTGTCTTGTCTGTGGTTGTGGTGTCTGGCTTGTGCCAATGGTTTGTAGTCATAAAGGATTGTGAGTACTGTGGATGTGTGTTTTATAGTGGTGTGGGTGTGTGGGTGTGGTTTGTGTATGGGTGTCAGGTGCGTGTAGTTTGAATTGTCCAATGTGGTGTTGTTTTGTATGTGGGTGTGTATTTTGGGCGGTGTACCGCCAATGGTTTATTGGTGATTCGTGGGTCATAATGTGGTGGGCGTTGTTCTGTTGGCATAACGGTGGGGGTTTGGATACCGCCAGTTTATCACTGACCTTTGGTGTGGCGGAATTGTGTATGTGGCTGAATAGTGACGGATTGGTGTGTGTGTGTCATAAGATGTCCTCCGCGGCGGCGGTAGGTTGGCAGCAGTCAACATGGCGGTAAGCGGAATGTTCCACCAATGTCATAATGAGGGCCTATATCTCAGTTTGCCATAATATATACCGAGCCAGCTTCCTACAGTCAGGCCGCAGGGCATCAATAGTGAAAGGTTTTACCCTCCAACGATTGGGACCAGAAACTCCTGCTTGTCCCGTGGTCCTCTGAAAGGGGTTCTGACAAAGGGAATGCTGCTGAGTGAGTGGTACTGGCACACAAAGGGCGCGTAAGATGTGGATGTTTGGTGGGAGGGAATGATGTTAGAGCATTTATCTATGGAACCTGGATACAGAAGAGAAAGGGAGCCCTACAAGAACCTGGACGATGGGTTGGGGAGGGCGTGAGCACTTTAGGAGAATAGGGAAACAGACTGCTGCAGGGGCAAGATGGGGGAGTACGCACCAAACAGTGGCATAACACAAATCTCCACATCCCCTGTGGTGTGGGGAGGTGGAAAGCTCCAGGGGGGCCCCCTCTGGCACTGTACATGGGCAGGCGGCCCCTTGCTGAGTGCTCCTGACTGGGTCTGGAGCATGGAGGACTCCTCTTTATTCTGCAGAGGGCCCCCCCAATGCTTCGCTAGGCCACTGGCACCAAAGACTAATTATGGGATGAGGGCTAAAACAGAGGAACTGAAGCTGCAATCTGGCAAGAAGACGTTTTGCAGGAGTCTATAGCAGTGGTGGCTGCTAGCCTTTGAAAGTGGTCTGGCATAATACTTGCCTAAATTCCAGTAAGCGAGTTTAGCAAACAAACCTGATAAAACTTCTATGTAGAAGATTCAAAGGGGTTTCCCATGAGAAAATTCTGAAAAAAGGTTTAAAATAGCTCATTTTAGAACACAAATTTCATGTGAATTTATAATGACGTATTCCAGCACTTTCATGGTGTGTCATTGAAGCCTAACACTTTCCAGGTGCACACCCATATCTATTTGCTTTGGAGTGCGCCCTATGGGTTAAGGATTGCCTACAGTGTGACACTGCCAACTTTTTTGTGAGGAATACCCCTACTTTGACTTGAGCTATATAAGTGCTGATTCCTGGGTACTTAGATAGCTTGCCCACCTAACCAAGGCTGCCAGAACCACTTAGGCAATTCATCGCCTTGGTTTACAACATCTCTGGCCACATAAGCTGGAGATTCTTTTATTTGGTTAGGATAATTTATTTCCTTCTCAGTGGAGTGGCCTTACAATCTCCTGTCTCCTCCCTCTCAGGTCAAAGTGGCTCATAATCTCATCATCGAATTTGACTGCTCCCTCTCTTTTCACTCCCAAGTACTTGTTTTTTCTTCATTAATTCATCAAAGAAAATCTTTGAATATCCTCATTTGAAAGCAAGGAACAATGTTGTTCTAGCACTTATCATTTCATGATTAGACCTCTGTAATAGCTTTTATCTTGGAAATACTAAACATCTATTACATAATCTTCAAGTGGTCCACAATGATGCTGTCAGATTAGTTCTGCAACTCCCGCACGAAAGTTCAGTTTCTCAGGGACTTAGGAAACTGCATTGACTCCCAGTCTGTAAATATATTCTATTTAGGACTCTGACTTTGGTCTTTAGAGCCTTCCACCACTCAGGCCCTTTATATCTCTGTGACTGTCTTAAACCTTGATATCTTCTCACCTTAACTTGTTAGCCATACATGTTTTCAGACGCAAACAAACAGAAGTAAACTTCTTCCTGTGAGGATGTCCAAAGTCTGGAATCAACTCCCTGTACAATTAAAATTTCCTATTGTGAAACAAAATTCTGGAAACTTCTCAAAACTTGGCTTTTTTCTATAACCAATGATTCATGTAGGTGTCTTACCTACTGAGTTCAAGGTTCTCCTTTCTCACCTCGGTTTTTCACACTACAGTCTTATGTGTGAGGTTATGGTTTACTATGTTTGTTTCTGATCTAGCGCCGGGATGTTCAGTCATGAGTGACAGTGTGCCTTATAAATACCTCCTATCAAATCATATCATATATCACATATCATTGTTCATATATCATATATCACAATAAGACAGTACCAGAATTTTACTATTCATGCCTCTCATTTTTCTTTGGTGCTCATTATGTCAAATATGCCTTTGATGTGTCAGGCCAGCATTTTGTTATGTGTACTGCCTCTCCCCCATGTGCCCTCTACTTAGGCCAAGAATTACCTTGAGTATGCTAGCACCATATTGTATTCCATACATGCCCCCTTCTTTCAAGAATTACCTCCAGTATGGCAGGGCCTGCATTTTGCCACAGGCGACCTTCCTTACAAGAATTACCTCCAACAGACCTGTGGCAGTAAAAACCAAGAGTGAAGCTGATTATTATACCATGGCCATAGACAAACTTGCAGCAGTAACTGGCACTTACTCATACTCACTTATACTCTCTTCCACTCACTCACTCATTTTTACTCATTCACACTCTCTCATTCTCACACTCTCATAACACATGTTCACTCCCACTCACTAACACAACTATACTGACACACTCATACATACTCAATCTCTCTGTCTCTGATGCTAGCTTTCACTCATGGATTCTCACTCACAAGGATACTTGCATATATTCTCATGTTCACACTTCTTATTTCTTATTCCTCCATGCACTCATTCTAACTCACTCATATTCACTCACATTACTTCTGTCACTCACCCTCTCTCTGTCGTTTCATCTTCATTCCTCACTTATTCTCACTTATGCTTTCACTCTCTGTGAGTTACACACAAATACACTCTCACTCATACATTCACTGATACACTCACTTTCATTCATTCAATCTCACTGATTGTCACTCATTCATACTCAGTCCCACTCACAAACTCCCACATACACCCCCACATGCACTCACTCTCATTGATTCTCACTCCTCAGCCATATTCTGTGATTGTAACACTCTCTTACTATAACTCACCATTTCTCATTAACACACACTCACAAAGACATTCAAATGTATAGTCACTCTATTCTTTAACACTTCCTCTCTCGCTTCCCATCATCCCTTCATTAAAACCCAGTCATGATCTCTTACATTACCTTACTCTCTGTCTCTCCCACACTCACCCTGTCACTTACTCCCTCTGCCCTATACACTCTTACTCTCTCACTCATACTCACTTTCACTCAATTGTAATTACACACTGACTCTTACTTACCAATACACTCATATATACTCTCACTCTGTCACTGATTATAAGACACCTTCTCACATACCCTCATACTTTCACTCACAAACACTCTCATTCACAAATGCATACAGCAGCAACATTAGAATTGTTTTTTTACTTACCTTGTCTTTGCTTTTAACTCCTCTATCGCAACAGCAGGGCTGGAATGTAGTGAGCATAGGATTCAGCAAGACATGATACAAAGGAGAAGCCAAAAAGATCAGAGGAAGGCATGCCTGAATCCCTCTTCTTGCTTCTGACACTGCTGGAATCCAAATCCTATCAGAAGCTTGGACAAGCTGTGGATTCTTGTTTGTCTTAGGGAAGCACTAATATGCACCCAGACATACTAATTTTAGCAGATATTCTGTGTTGCTCAGGGCATTCACAGTATGGAGCAGATTTAAGAGCCCCTAGTGCCACCTTAGCGCTGCCATAGCATCATCTTTTTTTACACTAAGGCAGCACTAAAGTGGCATTTTCCCCATTACATATTTACAAAGTGGTGCAATGCATGCATTGCAACACCTTGTAAACTCTTGAGCCACATTATGCCTGTGCCAGGAATAATGTATCCCCGTTAGAGGGGCTGAAAAAATGGCACAAGGAAATCTAACAGATTTCCTTGCGCCATTCTTTTGGGCATTTTTAACGCCGCCTCAGAGCAGGTGTTAATAGGGGGCTTCCGATATCTATAATGGGCCCCTAAGTACTCTGCAGGACTAGTGCCAAAATGTAGGTACTACTCCTGCAGAGTACAACAATAGCTTAAAACAAATTACACTATTGCCCCCTACCTTGTGCCGCGGTGCATCATATTTTTAATACGGCCCACACATGGTGGTGCTAGGGGGGCACTAAGGGGTGCAAGGAAAGTGGCGCTACACTAGGTGCAGCGCCACTTTTCTAAAATCTGCCCCTTAGACTGCTAAGTAAAATTGATTGTGCCTGTAAGAGGGGACCCAGGTCTCCAGCCCAGCGGGCAGAGCGGAAAACCGGCGTATGACCATGGCGGTAACCGCCATGGTCATAATTCCCCAAAGAAAGACCGCCAGCCTGTTGGCGGTCTTACCGCCGGTTTAACACCGACCACCAGGGTTGTAATGACCCCCATAGTGTCAGAAATAAATACATAATTGCACAATGTGCAGAGGATGGAGTCTAAATTGGGTTACTCCAATACCATGGCCGGTTCACGTATATGTAAGAGCTACAGATGGATTCAAATACAGACCTGGAAGGAAAAGAATGCCTTCCTGAACACTCCATTGGAATGAAAGGACGTGATTCATTTTTTAAAATGGACCTGTTTTTGAACAGGGAGAAGATGTCACTCTCGTGTAATAAAACAAAAGGTAACATAGACCTTCTCTTTCATAATCAACAGAAACTAGGATGCATTTGTGAACCTGGTGATTAACAGACTTCTGAAGATGCAAATGGAAAAAAAACACAAAACATTGTGGTTGATGAAATATTTCTTTCACATAGGAATGTATTGCAAAAGGAGTTGGTTCACTAAGCTGCAAAATCAAAATATATGTTGGAAGAATCAAAAGCATGTGATGATATGCAAGAATGGAGATTGTAAAGTATCTCCTGTTGAACAACATAATCAAAGCTATTCCATTCTTCACCCATTCTGTCCCAAGTACGAGTAGACATAAAACTGTAATATAGGGAAGGTAGCACAGAACAGCCAAAGTATGGCTGTACTCCTCGGTGACCAGTTTCTGGGAGGCTAACAGAAAGAGAGGGCGTTTTTTCAACAGGTATGCCCATAGGGATGAATGATGGAACAAGCCTTCCCTTGAATGCCCCGGTGTTCCTAATAGCTAGTTAGCAGCATGAGTGTAAAACGTGGCAAATCCTGGATATTTCTAACTGACTTAATTTAAAAACACTTGGGGCCATATTTATACTTTTTGACGCAAAACTGCGCTATCGCAGTTTTGCGCCAAAAAAATTAGCGCCGGCTAACGCCATTCTGAAGCACCATGCGGCCGCCGTATTTATTGAATGGCGTTAGCCGGCGCTAGCAGACCGGCGCTGCCTGGTGTGCGTGGAAAAAAACTACGTACACCAGGCAGCGCCGGCGTTGGGGAAAATGGCGTAAGGGCGTCTTAAAATGGGGCAAGTCAGGTAGAGGCAAAAAAATCGCCTCCACCCGATTTGCGCCATTTTTAACGACGCCAGACGCCATTTACATGACTCCTGTCTTAGTAAAGACAGGAGTCATGCCCCCTCGCCCAATGGCCATGCCCAGGGGACTTATGTCCCCTGGGCATGGTCATTGGGCATTGTGGCATGTAGGGGGGCACAAATCAGGCCCCCCTATGCCAAAAAATTTTTTTTTTACAAAAAAAATTATACTTACCTGAACTTACCTTTTCTTCCCTGGGATGGGTCCCTCCATCCTTGGGTGTCCTCCTGGGGTGGGCAAGGGTGGCAGGGGGGGTCCCTGGGGGCATGGGAGGGCAGCTGTGGGCTCATTCTGAGCCCACAGGTCCCTTAACGCCTGCCCTGACCCAGGCGTTAAAAAGAGGCGCAAATGCGGGGTTTTTTGCCCCGCCCACTCCCGGGCGTGATTTTTGCCCGGGAGTATAAATACAACGCATTTGCGTCGCAGTCAGTTTTTTAGACGGGAATGCCTACCTTGCATCTCATTAACGCAAGGAAGGCGTTCACGCAAAAAAATGACGCTCATTCCTCATACTTTGGCGCTAGACGCGTCTAACGCCAAAGTATAAATATGGAGTTAGTTTTGCGTCGAATTTGCGTCGAAAAAAACGACGCAAATTCGGCGCAAACGGAGTATAAATATGCCCCTTGAACTAACAATCGTATTGAACGTTGAAAAAATAGTTAGATAGATAGATATCCCAGCACTCTTTTCCTTGTTTTCAATTTCTTTTCACTTTTGTATTCTTTGCTATGCTGTATTGAATAAAGGCAAATGAGGGAGGTGACAAATAACAATTTTGAATTATTTTAAAACTTGCCTTGTGAAGGTGAGAAAACTACATTTGCAAATTGGCTTGCTGGGGGTTTCTCTAATTCAGCAATCAGATAAATTGGAACCCTGATAATTCACAGGGATTCTTGTATCTTATGATGTTGAATATTAGAATGCATTGTCGCATATTCTCAGAGTTAAACTCGATTTGAAGTCATCGGTTACAAATGAGGCTTTGGAGGTACTTTTAGAAAGCATGAAGATGGGACAATAGGCTAGTTTCTGCTTCAGCATTCGTTAAAAAAGAAGGCTGCAATGAATCAATAGTCAGTAGCAGAAAAATTTACAATCTGTTCCTGACCCCATTCTCGATATTTGCAGACAGCCTTTTAGATACAGGAGGTATAGTGTTGGACAAAATGCCAAAGCTATCAGTGAAATACATTTTTTTGAAGCATCTGTGTTTCTGCTCCCCCTCCTGGAAAACCTAAACCAGTTCATTCTTTTGGTTGGAATCACCAACATTGCAGTTCATTGTAATCCTTTATCTGAGCTTAAATAAGCATTAACTAAAGCGTGCTAATCATATTTCACCATATCTAACATATAGGTCCTTAGCACATTGAGCAGTCCTTGCCCATTTAAATATCACTTATCACTCTTGATGGTTGTATGACACAGTATCGACCACAAAATTATCATGGAACAGAGTGTTTTTGTTGAAATATCGACAACTAAATTATCAACTTATATGCATGAAGCACAAGAATATTGACTATAAAAATGAAATGAACTGAAAATATCAACATTGCATTGGTAAGTGTATGCATTCAAATACAATTAACTACCTTTAAAAATATGTAAAATAATACAATATTTAAGTTATATGTATTCAATATTTAACTTTAAAAAAATATAAATCCTCAAACTGCATGTTTACTTTAAAAATATTTAACAATTAATATAGAAGCGCGTTTTGTTTGGAGGAGGTGTCGCCTGGCAACAAAGGGCAGGAGCCCTTTAAATTTCACTTAGCGCTCCCGCCGCCGCGGGAAGCGCGTTTTGTTTGGAGGAGGTGGCGCCTGGCAACAAAGGGCAGGAGCCCTTTAAATTTCACTTTGCGCTCCCTCCGCCGCAGGACGCGCACGGGCGGTGCCCGGGCGAAGCCCGGGCCAAGGGCGGGCCCATCCTACGCCTGTCAGCGCCTGACAGAGGCTGGGCTGGGCCACCTCCCTGACGCCCCACTTCCGGAGGGCTGTAAGGAGAGGACTTTGGCCCTGATTCTGACCCCGGCGGTCTGAGACCGCAGGGGCCAGGGTCGGCGGGAGCACCGCCGACAGGCCGGCGGTGCCCCGCAGGGCATTCTGACCGCGGCGGTTTGGCCGCGGTCAGATTCGGAAAACCGGCGGTCTCCCGCCGGTTTTCTGCTGCCCTTGAGAATCCTCCATGGCGGCGGAGCGCGCTCCGCCGCCATGGGGATTCTGACACCCCCTACCGCCATCCTGTTCCTGGCGGGTCTCCTGCCAGGAACAGGATGGCGGTAGGGGGTGCCGCGGGGCCCCTGGGGGCCCCACTTTGTATTTCAGTGTCTGCTTTGCAGACACTGAAATACGCGACAGGTGCCACTGCACCCGTCGCACCTTCCCACTCCCGCCGGCTCAATTCTGAGCCGGCGTCCTCGTGGGAAGGTTGATTTGCCCTGGGCTGGCGGGTGGCCTTTTGGCGGTCGCCCGCCAGCCCAGGGCAAATCCCAAAATACCCTCAGCGGTCTTTCGACCGCGGAGCGGTATTTTGGTGGGGGAAGTCTGGCGGGCGGCCTCCGCCACCCCCCAGACTTAGAATGACCCCCTTTGTCTTGCTGCTGAGCCGGTTCTGTGGACAGAGGATCCTGCTGACTTTTTGCGAGGTAAGGGCAGGAACCAGCCCCCCCTCGCCTACTGGTCCTTGTTGTCTGGGGCGGGGACAGCCCCTTTAAGACTCTTTCCGCGCACGCTGCCGGGGGTTGTGCTTTTTGGACTCTGTTGACTTGTTGCGAGGTAGGGGCAGGAACCAGGCCCCCCTTGCCCACTGGTCCTTGTTGTCTGGGGCGGGTACAGCCCCCTTAAGACTTTTCTGCTGCGACTATTGGTGTCCGGGCCGGGCCATTCCCCTTCCTTTTTGCTCTTGGGGGTTCCTCTGTTTGCCTGCCATCTGCAGCAGGGGTCGTGGAGTGTATAAACCATCGTATGGTGTGGGGTTCCTAACAATACCAATAGGATCTCGTTTGTTTCCCTATAGTTTGGGTTTCACTTCAAGGCTCTTAGACTTTAGCAAGAAAGATGGGTCATCGGCGGGGGGGGCGAAAAGAAGCCTGGATCTAATAAAACCCTAGACGGCTTCTTACAAAAGGCCTTCGGGGGTCTAGAGAAAGAAATAGAGCTGGTGCAGCGCCGTTTAGCAGTACCACCTTCCCCAGCTATTTTTGTAGCCCATGACGACCTCTCTATACAATCCACCTCGCACTCAGGATCTCTACCTATAGTGTCCCCCCTTCCCACTTCCCCTGTAGGTACTTTCCTGAAGTCTCAGGGTGAAGTGCCAAATGACCCTATTCCACCCGCATTGCTGATTTCGCTGACTAGGAGCCTTCCAAAGAGTGAGCTCCCCACTACCATTGTTCCCAATCCCAAGGGCAAAAGGAAACGTAGGGAGCCTGCCATCTTAAATAAACGTACCAGGATTCTGAGTCCCCTCCATCTGACTCAGCTCCCCATTAAGGTCACGGATCCATCCTACTCGCTTCTTACCAGCGACCAACAGTCAAATGAGTCTATTAGGGTTCTCATAAAAGAAGAGATCTCTAAGTTGCTTCTTCCAATTGCAACCTGCCTTCAAACAAAAGAGGAGAAACTTGAAGTTTTTATTAAGACCCAGAAGCCTGTACCCTCTACTACTACAGACACCCAACCTTCCTTGCACCATTCTTACCCCACTTACGAGCAGTTTAGCGTTAATAGACGACCTGCCCCAATGAGCAAGAGCCTTTCTTTTTTGAACCAACCAACCAGTTTTGCCAGAGTATCAAATACCCCGATTATTTCTCTGCTGATGGCTCCAGCCCATCCCCCAGAAAGGATATCCCTTCCGTTAAACCCAGTTCCTAGCACTGGTACTTTTACTCCTACTTGTGATCATGTTCTTTCGGGCTCCTGGCAGAGGACCCAGACCACCGGCCCAACTGAAATAAGAGCATTGCAACTCCCCCCGGAGTCGTGCCCACATGTTTTGGTTATTTCTAATGTGCCTGTACTTAAAACCAAATCCCCGGAATCTTTCACTGAGCTTAAAAACAAGGTTATTCATTGGTTACATCTTAATGCGGGGTTCGCATTCTCCATGACATCCTCGATCCTGATGGTGAGAAGGGTTGGGTGGGTGGGTTTTCTAGAAAAGATCGGCACAGGGGATTGTATTGTCATCAATTTTGACTCCCCTGTTCTTGTACGGCAGCTCGTGCTAAATGCAGATAGACCGTATCCTGAAATTGGTATGGTCTCTCTGTGTAGACTTCAAGCATTTTATCCATCAGCACGGCCACCCATGAATAGGCAACCATTATTGTTTCAGAAAGTTCTCCGTGACATTGAGACACGGTCCAGCCCTGCTCTTGGTCTTAGACATCCATCACTGTCACTCTCGGAGATAGACTGATTATGCGATGGTCCGTGGGAAGAGGATTCCAACACTCTAGCTTCTGAGCACACTAATTATACTGTTTCTAATGTTCCTACTCTAGCAACTCCATTGCCTTTGACGGACCCTGATAATCGGGGAACTCTTGACAACACTTTTCATTTAGACAATAAGGAGGGGGCTCCCCAGCCCTCAACCACTTCTAGGGATCCAGGGCTCTATTGTTCAGATACCCCATTAGATATGATTTTATCAGGCCCTGCACCCTGTGAAGTGTACACTACACAAGACAATACAGCTATATTCCTCCAAAGGAAGCTAGACATACCAAATCCAATGATTTTGCCAAAGTTCTTAGTTGGTATATAGCAGGGCTGGAAAGCAAAATGGAAAATTCGGAATGGGGTCAATTCACTGAAGATCATTTATTATGTCTATTTCAAGAAACTTGGGCGAGGGGTCCCAAACACAGATAGGTTTTAGAAGTTATTGGGTGCCAGCTCGAAAGTCATCTTTTGGGAGATCTTCAGGAGGGCTACTTATATGGTTAAGTAGTTCTCTCAGAAGCAAACCTGTAGTAATAGACACGGGCTGCCCTGATCTACAGGCCCTATTGTTAACGATTCCCAAGGAGAAATCCTTACTAATAATCAACGTTTATAACAGGAGTGAGGGTTCCCTCGTAGATCACGACGCTCTATTTTTATTGGATATGTTACTTAAAAACAATATTTCTCACTTTATTCTGATTGGAGGGGACTTTAACGTTACATTTGAGCCCAATCAAGAGATATATCAGGAAGAGGACGCCTATTGGGGGATTCCACAGCTAGTCTCCAACAAACGGCCGAGATTGAGCAAAACAGCCCGTTTAGTGGCTGATATTACAATAATTTATGGCCTTCGAGACTGTAATGGTCGCTCCTGCTCTGACCCAAATTTGCATCCCACTTTCAAACGAGGAAGGACTAGAAGCCAGATTGATTATATACTCCTCGACATTAGACTGTGGGGCCATATGGTTGATATGAGAGTACAAGAGCATGAAGAGAGTGACCACGACCCATTGATTCTATCGACTAGAGGCTTATTCCCTTTACTTGAGACACCCCATTCTAAGCTTTATGACCATCAGCTAGTTTTATCAAATAATAGACGGAATTTAAAATGGGAGTTTTTTATTACATCCCCCGAGCATCTTTCATCAATCTACAATCTGCTAGCCAATCAAATGGAGTGCATGCTTCATTACAAAGAAGATGATGAGGGTGATAGGCTTTTAGCAGCCCATAGTAAACTGTTTGATTCCCTAAAACACCTCTTCACAAAAGAGATCTCCAGCAATACCAAGAAAAAGTGCCGGGCACGGTGGTTTAACAATTTATGTAGGAAAGCACAGCTCACTCTACTGAAAGTTTTAAAAACAGGCCAAGTTGAATCTATAAGAACAGCTAGAAAAGATTATAAGAACGAATGTACCAAGGCACGTACAAGTTGGGAAGAGGATAGATGGGTAGCTATCTTGGAAACCGCTAAATCAAAAGATACCTCCAGGTTTTGGAAATTAATAGCAGAAAACTGTGGAGACTCTTCCTCTGTACCTGGCACATCAATTCTTCCTGCAACCTGGGTTGAGCATTTTGGCCAATTATATGCAGGTTCTCCCGAGGTATCTCTTAGGTCCCTCGATGTCCCAATATCCCAAGCCGCTACCCCGATCTCATTCACTTTAGCTGAAACTAGCACCGCTATAGATTCACTAAATTGGGGAAAGGCTCCAGGTCCTGATAAGATTCCGGGCGATTTATACAAGACAAGACCTGACATATGGGCTCCTTATCTCAACCGAATCTGCAATGCTATTGCAGCTGGAGCTCCCATCCCTCACTTATGGAAAGGGCCCGAGATAGTCCCCATCTTTAAAAAGGTTGCCCCAATATTCCAGCCAATTATCGTCCGATCAGTCTCCTGGATAATTTTCAAAAAATCTATGCCAAACATCTTTTGTGCCACCTTGATGAATGGATCATGGAATCTAATGTCCTATCTAATCTACAAGCAGGGTTTAGACCTGCCTGCTGTGAGCACTATTGACCAAGTCTTGAGATTTTTGGCAATTAAGTGGAAGAAAGTGGACTTAGGGGGGGAAATCTGTATGTGGTCTTCATAGAACTGAGAGCTGCATTTGATCTGATCCCCAGGAACAAGCTATGGTCAACACTCTCCAATATGGGGGTTCCTGCAGGTCTCTTCAGTCTTATCACCCGGCTTCATGACAATACCTATGCCCTAATTAGATGTGGCAAGGAGGGTGAGTTGACAGATCCTGTGGCCATCAACAGAGGAGTCCGGCAGGGGTGCGTTCTGGCCCCTACCCTTTTTTTGCTTTATATCAATAACTGTATCTGTTATTTGGAGAATTGCATAAACGACTCGCCCAAATTGGCAGGGGAAAAAATCCTATGTTTATTGTATGCGGATGATACAATTTTGCTAGCCAAATCTCCTGTGGGGATCCAAAATTTGGTTAACCAATTTTGTGCTTACTGTAGGGATTTTGGGCTTGACGTCAATGCTAAAAAAATGAAATTTATGATATATAGCTCTCTAAGGAAACGACCTTGTGTTAAAATTTTAATGAATTCAATACCACTGGAGAAAGTGGAAGAGTTTGACTATTTGGGAATTAGATTATCAACCACAGGAAAATGGGAGGCAGCCATTGGTAAAGGGGCACTTATTTTAAGTCAAAGAGGTGGGGTCCTAGTACGTGTGTCCAGAAAGGTCCTGAGTTCCCCTTTGATTATAATTGCCGAGATCTATAATGCCCAAATCCGTGCGGCGGCATTATATGGAGCAGAACTCTGGGGATTACACAGAAGACTGGATATTTTACAAACAAAAGAAAACAACTTCCTTAGACAGGTTTCCCGGTTAGGGGTAGGTACCCCAATGATTCCTCTCAGGCTCGACTTAGGGTTAAACAGCATTAAAACCATAGCGGCCCTGAGACCGCTTTCTTATTGGATCCGCCTTTGGACAACTCCCGAACTTGAACCATATAGGGTGGCGGTGAGGGAACTTATAGCTACTCCACAGGGCCCGATTAGAATTCAATGGGTGCAGGAGATGAAATCTGCTTGGGCTAATATAGGTCTCTCCCATTACTGGGAACACCCGGAACTGATTCATAATAACGCAAGACATCTCGTTAAAAGAAGATATTGGGAAAAAGTCAACGAAGATATACTGCGCCAAAACAGGCTGGGTAGGCTAACATCAGAATTTCTCCAAATTAAACATGAACCTTGGCCCGAGACTTTCATGAACCTCCCTATGCCATCTGATGCTTGTGCCCTTTATCTACAGCTTAGATATGGTTCCCTGCCTACTAATATCTATACGGCCCACTGGTCATCCAGCGTCCCTTCGACTGATAGATGCATATCTTGTCCTCTTCATAAAGAAACAATCGAGCATATTCTGTTTTTCTGTACCTCATACAAGAACCCTTGAGGAAAGTGGATTATCCCCCTCTGTAAAAATCTATTACTGTTGGATAGAGTCAATGCCATCAGAATATGCAAATATGAAACATCCTCACTGGTTGCCTCCTCAGTTACCAAATTTTTATTGGAGGCTTGGTGTATCCGTCGTAGGCTCATTTCTGTAGAGAGGCCCCAAGAGTTTTAGGCTGAGCCTTTGTTTGTTCACAGAGGGAGATTTCAATCAGATCTATATTTCTTCGTTCCTTCTTTTATCTCTTAATACATGATATGTACCCTGTTATTTCTTTGATTTTACTAATTTGTATGTGACATCTTTTCCTGTATTTTAGCAAGAATTCTGGACCTTTTTAGGAGTAAATTGAGACCGCATATGCTAATTTTAATTTTAGTTGTAAGGATTTTATTGAAATATTTTATACGTTAGCTGATTATCAGACTTTTATAGTATCTTGAATTATTGTTATTATGAATTATTATGAGTTATTGCGATTCCAATGGATTTATACAACCATGTAAAACTGTGTTTTTCTTCTAATTTTAAATGGTCCAAATTTTTTGGACCGAATGTATTTAAATAAATAAAAAATTAATATAGAAAAACTAATATTAAATCATACACTAAAATATATTTATCATACTAATTTTATTAAATAGTAGAAAATAATTTAAGCATTTATATTTATAAATAAAGCACTTTAAGCATGTTATATTTATTAAACCTTTAAAAATACATTTTATAAATGTGTCACTAAAATAAAGATTTTTAAAAACCAAGGGCCATATTTATACTTTTCTAGCGCCGCATTTGCGGCATTTTTTGACGCAAAAATGGTGCAAACTTACAAAATATATTTACATTTTGTAAAATTGCGCCACTTTTACATAAAAAAATGACACTAATGGGGCACAAAAGAAGTATAGATCAAGGCCCAAGTCACATAAAGCAAAGTAGTAAAGAATTTAAAAAGCAGTAAATTATTTCCAGTAAATAAATACTTTATAAATAAACATTCTTTAAAGGAAATAGCTTCAAAATATCTTGCAAAAATCTAGATTGAAGTAAAGAATACCAATCTAACTTTAAACTACAAATATTAGAAATAAAATAGCACTTCAAATTTACTACCCTAACCACAATGCTAGAAACATTTGGGAAAATGCATTTATTGTCGGGTGGAGACACAGATTTACTATTCTAACTTCAATTTAATACATGTTGGGGAAAATGCATACATTGGGAGAGAGTTAGATTTAATTTTCAAACTTTAGTCTAAAAAACAATGGGGAAAGTACAACATTGGGGGGTGCAATTATCTAATCGTACTTTAGTATAATAGATATTGAAGAAAATTCATATATTTGGCGGAGGGGTGGCAATTCAGGTTTACTATTCTACCTCCAGTCCAGTGATCATAGATAAAAATGGACACCAAATGTTTTCATTCTAAATTCACTCTAAATTCATTTCAACAAAACTTGGGAAAATGCATACATTGAGGGAAAGCACGTTTAACTCCAGTTTAACAAACTTTGGGAAGAGTGCATGATTAGGTCAGATTCACTACACCTAAATGTTCTAATACATTTATATCTATATCTATATCTATATCTATCTATCTATCTATCTATCTATCTATCTATCTATCTATCTATCTATCTATCTATCTATCTATCTATCTATCTATCTATCTATCTAGCTAGCTAGCTATGTGTAGCACAAACTGGTCAGTTTGCGGCGCACTCTCTGTGCTGGTGCAAGGGTTTGGAGGTTTACCATGTGCCTCCCATTTACAGTTCACACAAATGAAAGTTGATGCTGCACTCCCAAGAGTTCATAAATTTTAATAATAATATTGTCATTTGGCCACACAGTACCTACGCGTTTCAGCTTATTAAAGCCTTGATCACAGTAAATAAGATTTCAGCATTGTTCATATTTTTAGCCTCACTCTGTGGTAAGGAGTAATCTGGGAATTGTAATTTGGTTTTCCATCCTTCGTTTTACTCATTTGTGTGGAGATATGCAAGGGTTTGGAGGTTGACCACGTGCCTCCCATTTAAAGTTCACACAAATGAAAGTTGACGCTGCACTCCCAATGTAGGACTCTAAAGCACTACTTTTTACATGTGCATTCACTAAAATTCATGAACTTGTGCAAAATATTTGCTAAATAACTGCGAATGCACCGCGGCCAGAGATATACAAATTTGGATGTCCCTACATTTCTCAAAAGCTACTAAACGGATTCACACCAAATAAGTAAAAGTGTGATCTGCGTACCGACAGCTAGATTTCTGCCAAATTTGGTGTAATCACGTGCAGTGGTTTGCGCTGTAGAAGTGTCTAAATGTCCTTTTTTATCAGCCCATGCTTGACAGATGACCCTCAAACTTTCTGTGTGTGACAAGAATCACTGCAGCACTTCATTTGGAAAATTTTGAGAAGATTCGTCAAACAGTGCCAAAGATATTGGAAAGTCACAAAAATGCTTTTGCTATGGAAATGTGGTCCTAACTTTAACTACCTAGAGCTGACCGTCACTAGGTAACTTATAGATATCTATATATATATAGAGAGAGAGAGAGAAAGAGAATGAGAGAGAGAGAGAGAGAGAGAGAGAGAGAGAGAGAGAGAGAGAGAGAGAGAGAGAGAGATAGAGATATAGACATATTACAACTTTTTTAAAAAAGCACTTTTTAATTAAAGATCTCTCAAACTGACACATAAAAGTCCATGAAGTTCTGGGTACTCAAGCCTTTACAAATAAATAAAGTAAACAATGAAAATAGCTATTTTGAACCACTGTTAATTACTTTGTCAAGGTTCAGTTTTCTTGTTAATGCTTTTTCTTGCCAATACATTGAACAATTACAATAATATCCTCCTGTGTTTCTACAATATCTGACTTGAAATAATTTTCTAAATGTTTACTCAGGTCTTGAAATGATCTACGTTTTGTCTTAAAAATGTCCAGTTGTTTGTTATGATATAAATTATCTTATGTCTAACATCATATATCCACATAATATATCTAATGCAATTGAATGACATCAAAGAGGTTGTTCTTTACTGCTTCACCTCCGAGCTGCTGAATAACTCACAAGTGATGAAAATTGTGAGCTCCATCTTCAACCAAGTTAGCCTACAACTAGGGCTTCTTCAAGGCTCGGGCCTCTTACCAGCCTTATTTAACCTTTATTTCGAACTGCTCTGTGAGATCCTTTGAAGCTCTCTGATTATCTTTCACCTGTGTGCCAATGATAAACAGATATACCTGAAGGTCTTATCCCCAGAAGCAATCGTCCTTCTCCCTTGCAAGAATACAAACATTGATGTCAACTCACCAACTTAAACTTATTCCTGCAAAAACAAAGCGGCAGTTTTATGAAAAGTGGTGCTGCACCTAGTGCTGCACCACTTTTCTTGTGGCCATTAGTGCCCCCCTAAAGTCACCATGGTAGCTCCGTATTTAAAATACGGTGCACTATGGCGGTAGTTAGGGTGACTAGCGTCATAATGTTTTATGCTAGTCTGGTGCTTTGCAGGACTAGCATAAAAAATGATGAAGCTAATCATGCTAAGCACCCAGAGGCCCATTGTAATCAATGGGAGCCTCTGTTTAATGCTTGCACTTAGCAGGTGTTAAAAAATAGCGATAAAAATGACACAAAGAAATCTCATAGATTCCTTAGTGCCATTTTTATGGCCCCCCTAGCACCAGAACACCCTCCTTGCATACATTGTGCCTGGCACAGGCATAATGTGGCGCAGGGGGTTACAAAGTGGCACAATGCAAGCATTGCTCCACTTTGTAAATAGGACGCAGCATTTTTTCCATTCCAATGCCACATTAGCATAAAACAAATGACACTAATGTGCCATTGAAAAGGTGGAAGGCCAGCATAAATCTGGCCCAAAATTCCTTCTAATGTCACCTATGTACCTGTAGGAGAGTGGATGGAATCCCACTCTTCCCTGAAGTGCAAACTCTCCATTGTAGAGAGTGCCAAGTCATTCTGATTTTTCCTCAACTGTTGGCTTAATATTCAGAAGCAAATCTCTGATTAGACCATGAGAGCTCAGTCCCAACCAAAGCTTCTCTGGGGGATCAAGCATCTCAAACTAGAACATGACTCTAAACCAATTGTTAATGCATTGTTTCTCTCAAGAATAGGCTACGGGAATTCACGTCTTTCTTGCATCCCTAGAGCACATTTAGCTCTGCACAGAAGTACTTCAATAGCAAGCCAGTAATTTTTACTGGCCACAAGAATTCCGACAACATCAAACCCACCCTGCCAACCCTACAATGGCTTCCAATTGAGGCTAGTGCTCAATCTAAAAATGCCTGTATAACACACAAAGCCATACATGCCTCTCCGTCCACATACCTAACTGGGAAATTATTGAAAATTTCAGGCACAAAACAGAGCTCACGAAACGCAGATTCACTACTCCTGGAACCTCCCACATAAACCAATAATTGCTGAAAAGCCGAACAAGAATCTGAATATCCCATCCTCTGATTCTTCGTATGACCCATTGACATGCTACCTTTAAAAAAGGACTCAATCTTTTTCTTTTTCTTAGAGCTAAGTCTATGATCTATTACACACATAAAAGATACTTGGGGATTGTTCTATGTTTTTCTTTTTCTTTGTTTCAATACACTTTTTGATCTTCGAGGTTGCTGGAATCCTTCAGGCCATGTTTATGCTACAGGAAATCAAAGTATAAAATATAAATAAAACATAGTCCACTGTCAGTCAGTCAGTCAAATTTCTTTATTCAGCAGAATGCCATAAAGTACAAATTCATTATACATAAGATAAAAAATATTTACAAGACAGTGCAAAAATATGAAACAATAATAACAAAACATTATTCACATAACCAATATACATAACTGATTGCATTTAGTTATATCAGCATATCCATGGTAGTATCTAAAAGGAACCAGAATGGTATATAAGAACACCATAAATAAACAACAAATAAAAAATGTAGTAAGTAGCATAAAATAAGCGTTGGGAAATCTATTTAAAATCTTGTACTATTCTGACTTGAATTAATATACGACTGCTTCCACCAGTTCGTATCGTTTCTTAATAGCAGTAGCAGATCTGATCAAATTTCAGACAGAGTAACAAGTTTGTATAGATGACAATTATTGAACACAGATCAATGCATCCTAATGAGAAGTAATTCATAATTTACGTAAAAGGGGCAATATAAAAACATGTCTGGGAGCAGAATAAAGTGAACAAAATAGAAAAAAGTGAGACATGCTTTGCTTAGAAAAAGTGTCATAAGTACAATTCGGGAGCACATTTTGCCAAATACATTGCTTTGGGAAGGCCACTCTGAAATGTATCAAATTTAGTCCAAATAGGGCAAGGAGGGAGTATGATGAAGAACAGGTTAAATAGGATTCCATTGAACTTGTGCTTGAAATCTGGACATAGGGATCAAAGGTTTTTAAAATCAGGGCCCCATGAAATCTAAGATTCGAAATATACTCAGAATATTGTTTTTTAACCAGTTCATTTGCATTAGAAGGCAAGGACTCTGGGTGAGGAAACATATTCTCCAGTCCTAAATTCCGGGAAAGAGGTTTGCAAACATGTGAGCCACGGAATTCTATTAGAATTGGCCAGTTGTATACAATTGGTCATACAATCTTGTATCAAACTGGCCGCAGGATTTGACCAGGTTTTCAACCACAACAAGAGTGGGGTGACACCAATCAATTCCTCAATATGCCGTAATCCCAGTTCCTCATGGCAGATGATGTTTTCTACATTCTTTGGTACCAGCAATAATCTATGCACAAATGTGTTCTCGACACGTTGGAGCGAGTCTGCTTTGGTCTGACCCCACAAACATGCCCCATAAGTGGCTCCTGATACACATTTTGAATTATAAAGCATAACAAATTGGGTGAACTGCTCTATGGCCTAACTTGCGAGCGAAGTGAAATATCGCTTCCAGGTTTCTCACCATTTGTTGGGTCTTAATAGTAATTTATTTAGGATGATTCTTCCCATGGTAAATCATATAGATCTTGTATTTTGAGGGCCACAAGTCACAGCATAGGTCTTTGTAAAATTTACTTTCAAATCTAAATCTTGCATGAAGATTAGAAAAAGATCCAACAACCTTTACAGACCTTTGGCTGCACGGGCAATTAAAACCGCATCAGCAGCATACAGAAGGATCGGGAGCTGTCTCAATCCCATCCTAGGGAAATCCTTTCAGTTTTTTACTAAAAATCCATAAAGTCAATATATATATATATATATAACAGGAATAAAAACGGTGCTAAAATACAGCCCTGTCTGACTCCTCGCATTGGTGGAAAGGGGGAGGACCTCTTGCCGTGCAGACCATACTGCACTGAAACCGTTAGGCCAGTGTATAAACGTTTAATTAACTCCAGCAGATTCCAATCGACCCCCAAGGATTCCATAATAGGCCAGAGCTTCCCTCTGTTCACCAAGTCAAAAGCACTTGTTCAATTGATAAAAGCCAGATTGATAGATTCTTTCCTAACAGTGACATATATGCTAAGGATGAGGTGCAAATTTAATGCTTGTTCGACTGTGCCTAGATCAGATCTAAAGTTGGATTGGATTGGGGAGAGGATCTCTGCCTCCGCCGCCCATTTCTCTAACCGTGTCAAAATCACACTTCCCATAACTTAGCAATAGAATCTATATGATAAATTGGCCTATAACAAGTTGGATCTTGCCTGTTGCCCTTTTTGAACATAGGGATAATTATGGCCCGTTTCCAGGAGGAGGGAATATTACTTTTTACTACACCTCTTAGTGCATTTGTAACTAAAGGGCCCCTAAGATCCGGCATAGACTTAAAGAGATCAGCAGGGACCCCATCCGGGCTGGGTGCTTTCCCTAGTCTCAGACAATTAATTGCTGTGATAACCTCATGTACCTCAAAAGATAAATCAATTATATTCAGGATAGGTTCTACTAGTCTCTGGTCACTACATTTGTCCCCCTCGAGTGAGAAGTCGCTTCCATGCTGAAAAACACTTGTGAAATGATTCATCCAAACCACTTCTGGTATCAAACAATTGTCCTCTTTATTGTCATGTTCCATGAAGTAAGGGTGATTTATCACCCTCCAAAATTGTGTTGTGTCCTTCAGTTTGGTAGCTGCCAGAAGCTCTTCCCATGCTCTAGTTCTAATTTCAGTTTTTCTCTCTGCCAGAGCTGCCTTATATTATCCCCTTGTCGTTCTAACTAGATCACTGGAAAAGGGGATGGATCTAAGAGCTTTTTTTTCTTTATGGGCAATTGCACAAGCAGAGTTAAACCATCGGCGGGCCGCTGGGCCCCAGGGAGTCCTGTCACTCACCAATGCCTCAGAAATATCATAACTTAATTGTTCACATTCTGATACTAAACAATCATGGGTTAGTTGTTGCAGCAGGCATAAATTAATGGAATCCAATTGTTGTTCAATAATTTTCTGATTGAATATCTTTGGATCTACACTTTCCCATTTCATGTGTAGACCAAAAACATTTTTGAAAACAAATTTCTCTCTATGTACTCTGTTGATCAAAGCCGGTTTACTCTTAATAGCAAGGTTAATGCATAGGGGGTTGTGATCACTAGCACAATGTGGTATAATCTTAAAACCAAGAATTAAATGAAGGTCAGAGGAACTGATAAGAATAAAATCGATAATAATCCCTTCAGAATTCCCAGTGAATGTAGGTATTTTTTGGATATATGCGGCAGCCTTCTCCCTTGTATATACAAAATCAAATTTATAAATAAAAGTATTTAAGACTTCGCCTTTGTTTGTGTGAATAAAATGGGTTGACATCTCTCTACCCTCTTTGGAGTTATTGCACGGATATGGGACTTCCTGGTTACATAGTGGCATATTAAAATCTCCTGCCCATATAATAATTAACTCATTATCCTGGAGCTTATTAAAGAAATCAAAAAAATCTATTACCTCCTCAAAACTTCCCTTCAGAAGATCACACAGGATATTGTTATAAAGTTGTATTAACAACAAGCCCTTACTCCCCTCAATCAATAATAAAACAATCATGAAGTATGATGAAGACCAGATTAAAGATGCCTCTATTTTAGGTAGTCGTAATGAAACGAAAACCAGAAGACCCCCACTTGCCCTTCTCGCTGGGAAGGGAATTGGTTGATATACGGAAAAGTAACCATCCAATTGGAAAGGGTCCATTGACCAGGTCTCCTGCAGGCAGATGACATCGTAAGTAGAAATAAATTCCAGACACTCTAGGTTTTTAACCTTTGACCGAAGCCCCACAATATTCCAGCTAATTAATGTTAAAAATTTAGAGCCCGGCCCTACTGCCATTTCTTCACTAGTAGTAGTAACTGCCAAGGCATAAGGGGGGATATCTGTCTCATCTAGCCCATTCTGTGATAGAACAATATCATACCCATTGCCCTCCACTGACCCCTCCAAAGCCCCTCTTGTGAACCTATCCTTATCCGTGTGTCAATCATTCTCATCTAGAGGAATCAAGTCCTGATGACAGCTGGTAGTAAAAATATTTGACTGGGTATATGTAATAGCTGACCCTGCATTGAAATCACATTGAGCTACTTTAGGACAAGCAGGTAAGAGAGTTGGGTCATAGAAGTAACTTAGTGGGTGAATTTGTATCCCTTCTTCATTCCTGGCACAATAAAACAGGTCAGCCAACAAAAATTTAACTAGGCCAGGATTAGCAAAGTTAATCGCAACACAGTCACCCTCAAGTACTTTCTTTGATGGACCAACCCAATTCACTCTACGTGCCATGAGAATCTTGTTATTTAAATCTCCTTGGTAGCTAGATTTAGTCCTTAACCAATAAGCACAATTCCTCATTAATGCCTGGGTGTCTTCGTTATGACAAGGATCTAAAGGAGGCACATTTGCTAGAACCAAAACATACGGCATACAATCAGGTGGAAGTTATAATGGCTCTTCTCGGGTGTTGGTGGAATTAATGTGAAGAGCGGTTGAACAACCTGGATGGACTTCCTTTCTGTTCTCCAGGGGAGGCTTGGGCTCCATAGATAAAGGTACATGACTGGCTGTAGGATGAGCAAGGTATGAACCAATTTCGTTAGGTGGGGGATTTTGCAGTACTTCTCCATTTTTGGGCACTGCCTCCCGCATATAGGGATTATCCGAGTCAGGTGGTCTTATGGCTGTTTGGGAAATCATCCTAATCATATTATTATGAAAGTATTTAAATTTTTTAGTTATCAAGGTAACATGTTTCTCCTCCAAGGCAACACAGAATGGTTTAAGTACAGAATCAATTAAGTGTGTAGAGTCATCCCGTAATACTCCCTTCTCTCTGTTGTCAATCATGAGATTATCAGATGACATTTCGGGGACTGCCAAATGACAAACAGGGTATTCCAAGTGAGTATAAGATTTCCTCTTAGCCCCTGGGTCTTGTTTTGTAATTTTGGAACGGCCACCCGCTTTTCTCTTTTTCAGTGGTGGGGAAAACATGGAGGAACAATCAATATTGACTTCTTTATGTTCACTTGAGGCTTGCGTATAAGGAACTCCCGTTCCAGGCTGAGAAGTATCAGGGTTAGAGACTATCAGAGGGCCCTGATCCCCTTATTTGGATTCAACACGAACAATGGGCTCAAGGGGTAATCTATGTGTAGATTTGTGGGCAGCCCAATTTTTTTCTTCAACCTGCACAATTTCAGATTCTATGGCCCCAATAACAGAAGATAAATAACTGGTATTTGTTGGTTGGGTTAAAGGGCCCTGGACACCCTCCCACTTCTGCAGATTAATTTTCCTTTTACCCATTACAGGCAATAAATCACACACCCTGAGGATCCAAAATGTGACTGGGCGGTTACTCCTTTCCCTAGGGTAAAAAGATGGAAGGGGGGACCACCCGAGTGCTAGACTGATAAATATAGTCATCAGGAAACTGACCAAAATCTGTCAGGCACTATCTTTGTGCCACTCGTATCTGCCTTGAACATTTGGGACCTGCTCCACTCAATCAGCTACCTCTTGTCTCCCCAATAAACAATTCTCAGGGTGGTGGCCCAGCCTCTTCTGGTCGATGACGGGCGAAGAACCGGCCCGCGGCGCGGGGAGTCAAGCAGTGCTTTCTAGTGCACGTTGAAGCCTGACCCGCCCCCTGTCTCCTTGGCAATCCTGGGGCTTGGAGTCCCCTTGAGGCAGCGTCTCTTTCCCACGGCGCATGGTAGCAGCGCTTTCTACCGCGTGGTGAAGCCTGGCCCGCCCCCCGGTCTCCCTGGCAATCCTGGGGTTTGGAGTCCCCTTGAGGCAGCATCTCTTTCCCGCGGTGTGGGGAGTCAGGCAGCGCTTTCTAGCATGCAGTGAAGCCTGGCCCCACCCCCAGTCTCCTTGGCAATCCTGGGGCTTGGAGTCCCCTTGGGGCAGTGTCTCTTTCCCCATTGTCTTTTAAAAAAAATTATATTTTATGTGAATTTTCATAGACGAGCTCTGGAGTAACAACTCTGTCATGTTGAGTGCTATGAAAGTAGATAAGAGAGCTAAATGGGGAGGAGGGCATGGAGAGGGTGAGAGGTCGGACAGTGCGAGGAAATGGGTGTACATGTTTTTTTATTTTTTTTTATTGTATAGTCTTTCAATCCTGAACCTAACTGTTTGTTATCTTCGTCTCTTGATGGCATCCCTCTGTTGCTCATTTATTTTTTGTACTTTCTCCTTTATTCTCAATCTTTCTTTATCTCTGTTTTTGCTTACTTTTTGTCTCATGAATGTGCCTTTGATGTCTCTCTGTCACTTTCTTTTTGCTTTCCTTCCTCTCTCCATCACTATCTCTGCCTTTGTCTTTCTGCTCTTCTTTTCTCCACCGTCTCTTTTATTTTCAACACCTGTGCCTTTGGGATGTCACTCAGCGTGGATCATGACATCCATACCTTAATGTATTTTAAATAGGTTTTATTTATGACCCTCTGATCCTTATCTTTTACTTCTGTTCCTTTAAACTTTCTTCTCCATCTCTCTCTCCTCTGCATCTTTCAGTTGATCCTTACTTCACTGCCTCATCTTTGATCCTTGGAGAAGAAAGCATACCTGGATGTGGCGGCCTGCTTCTCCACTACCAAACGATCAGGAAATCATACACACTATTTAAGTAATGTTTCTGAGCTACAGCCCTTACAAATGTAGACTGGCTACTACTGTGTCATTTTCCCCCCGGACATTTCGTGAAATTCCATAAAACATTTAAAAAATGTCAGCTTAGAGCAAAATCTGATTTGCTAATATCTCGCAAAGCAAAATCACATAAAATTGCATCAATTGGACTACTATAGAAATGTTGCCAGCCTAATTAAAATGTTGGCAAGGCCTAAATCTGTTGTGAGAGACAGTGTATTCATTTCTAGTCAATTTTGAACACCGTTTTCAAAATGATATTTCACTACACCCTGGTTTGTGGTAGTGAGACTTCAATATCCCATGAAATAATATGACAAAGATCTCCCAGGGGCCTCGGTGGTGCCCGGTTGAAGAAACAAACTGCAATACACTTTGTAGCTTTTGAGCTCCAAATATCATATGTGTTGAGGCCAAGCTGGTGCGCTCTTTTTTAATGAGCAATATCCCTTTGAAAAAAAAAAACTCAAGACCAACGTTGGTAAACTACTGATGAATAGACAAAGGGGCATATTTATACTCTGTTTGCACCAAATTAGCGTAATTTCATTTACTCTAATTCGGTGCAAAACTAACTACATATTTACTTTGGCGCTAGACCTGTCTAGCGCCCAAATTTATGGAACTAAAGTCATTTTTTGGACGTGGAAACCTATGTTGCCTTAATGAGGTGAAAGGTAGGCGTTCATGTGCAAAAAATGACTCTATGGCCTTAACGCCATATTTATACTCCAGGGCAAAAATGGAGGGGTAAAAAAATGGTGCAAAGCTTGCTTTGCCCCATTTTTTAACGCTGGGGTCAGGGAAGGCACTAGGGGAGCTGTGGGCCTATTTCCATGGTGGAACACCATGTAATAAGCCCACAGGTGCCCACCCCAGGTCCCAGGGACACCCCTACTGACACCAGAAGGACAGCGGAGGATGGTGGACCCCATCCCAGGTAAGTACAGGTAAGTATTTTTATTTTATTTTTTAAAGTGCCATAGGGGGCCCTGAAATGGCCCCCATACATGGCACAGGGTGCAATGGCCATAACCAGGGGACCATGGTCCCCTGTGCTGGCCATTGGGGTGGTGGGCATGACTCCTGACTTTTCTAATACAGCGGTCATGTGGTATGGATGGTTTTGTGTCAGAAAATGACTCTAGGCAGGCTAGAGTCATTTATTTTTTACTCTAACCTGCCTAATGTCATTTTTGGGTGCAAAACCCCCTTTTTCCATACCGTCAGCACCACCCAACTAACGTCATTTTTTTTACACTAGCCTACCCTTTGCACTGGCTTGCATCATTCCATAAATATGGTGCCAAGCTGGTGCACAGAAATGGTGAAAGCCCGTGCTAAACTTTTTAGTGCAAAACTGCGTTAGTGCAGTTTTGCACCAAAAAGTATAAATCATGGCCTAAGGGCCTGATTTATACTTTTTCATTGCTGCATTTTCTGCATTTTTTTATGCAAAAGTGGCGCAAACTTACAAAATACAATTGTAGTTTGTAAGTATGCGTCGATTTTGCATCAAAAAGCGGCACAAATGTGGCACTAAAAAAGTATAAATATGGGCCTCAATTACATTTTGTAAGTTTGTGCCGCTTTTGCGTAAAAAAATTACACAAATGTGGCGTTAAAAACGTATAAATCAGGCCCTAAGTACCTAGTGGCTGGTGGAAAATAAATGAAAATACCAAGACTGCCACAGCAGTGTTAGCCGTTGTTTGAAATGAATTTGAAACACACCGCTTGTTAAAAAGAGGAGCTTTCCAGTTATATTGCATGTCTCATACATGAAGTGACACTTGTTTCTAGCAAACCACGGACAACAAATCAATATTTACTGAGATTAGCTTCATATCCTTGCCCCCTGGCCTGTTCACTTCAATCCAGTTCATGTACATAAGTTGTGCAAACTCCAGGAGATCAAGTGTGGGTAGATTTTTAAAATCCATGTGCCGTTAAGACAACAGATACTCAATTTAACTGTTAAAACAGTGCAAATTGGAACTCTCCGTTTTCTTTTTTAATTTTCTCCATTGTGTCAGCCGCCTTTTTGGGGCAAAAGAAGATAGGGCCAGATGTAGCAAAGCGTTTGCGAGTAGCAAACGGCAAAAAAAGGCGTTTGCGAGGCGCAAAAGCCTCACCGGTATGCAGAAATGCATTTTGCGAGTCGGATCCGACTCGCAAAATGCATTTCCGACTCGCAAATAGGAAGGGGTGTTCCCTTCCTATTTGCGACTCGCAATGCAATTCAATTCCAATGAAATCGCAGTTACCATCCACTTGAAGTGGATGGTAACCCAGTCACAAACTGGAAGGGGTCCCCATGGGACCCCTTCCCCTTTGTGACTGGGAAAAAAATATTTTTTCAGAGCAGGCAGTGGTCCAATGAACCACTACCTGCCCTGAAAAAATCCGAAACTAAAGGTTTCGTTTTTTTTTTCAAAGTGCAGCTCGTTTTCCTTTAAGGAAAACGGGCTGCACTTAGAAAAAAAAAAACTGCTTTATTAAAAAGCAGTCACGGACATGGTGGTCTACTGTCTCCAGCAGGCCACCATCCCCGTGAGTGCCCATACTCACAATGGGGTCGCAAACTGCCACCCACCTCATTAATATTAATGAGGTGGGTCTGTGCGACCCCATTGCGAGTTGCAGAAGGTGTCTGAGACACCTTTCTGCATTCCAAATTGCGACTTGCAATTTGCGAGTCGCAGGGACTCGCAAATTGCAAGTCGCAATTTGGATTTTTAATACATCTGGCCCTTAGTTCTCATAGTCTGCAAATTCAGTTAGAATTAAACAAAAGGAGTTTCGTTATTCAAACAGTCCTTGTACCCAGTGCTTTAAATGGGCCGGTACTGTCCGGTACTGAGTACTAGCACTTTTTTATTTTGAGAGTGAGAGTACCTGCACTTCTTGGGAAAAACGTAATACTTTTAATTAGAGAGTACCAGCACTTCTCAAAAACAAGCAGGTACCCTGGCACAGAGTACCTGTACTTCTATTTTTCCATTTCAAGCACTGCTTGTACCTCAGTGTAGAACCAAGTGCAGACTCTTTTTGTTTCACCTATGGGCATTATTAATCAAAGTGTTAGAGTTTAACTACTCATGCAAACTTTCAAAGCAGCCCTCAGTGGCAGAAATCTCTAGGGGTGCTAGAGGTTAAAGACTTCTAAATTAATTAAAGAGTGGAGAAGGTATATCATTCAAATACTTATACCCTTATTACCAATAGCATGATGAGAGTGGAAAAATAACTGCACCTGTCGGCGGCTCGAGACAGGTGTGTCAGTTACAGCATATTCGGAGTTCGCTCCTTGCAAAATCGAACATAATTTCCAGATTTTGGTGGATAAAAGGCTTCATTAGCTGGTGCAGTAAACTTTGCCAAAGTTATAATTGCAACCTCTATGCCAGTGGTTCCCAAACTTTTTCGATCCCCGGCTCCTTTGACCTATTGGCCGTGTTGGCCACGGCTCCCCATTATGTTACTTTTTTTTGGCGGGTGGGGGAACGTAATCCCAGCCTGTACCTGTACCTACACTATTTACAGTTTGACTTCTTAATTCTCTCGTTCAGGTTCCTGAAAACCATTTATTTTAAATTATTTCTTTTCTTTTGTCATAGGGATATTATTAATGGTACTCTGGCGCCCTCCTCTGGTCACAATAATTAATGCAGGGGGTTTTGTTTCCAAAACCACGGTGAAAAGCTACCGATTAAAAGCACCTCCGAGTGGTTTCCAGACTGTGTGCGGCGCCCCTGGCTAATTTTGACGGCGCACCAAGGAGCCGCGGCGCACAGTTTGGGAACCACTGCTCTATGCAAACATGTTGTGCGCAGGGGTTGCAATTTACTGGGCCACTCGCAAATTCGTCAGCATTTTAAAATGTATTTTGTCCCAGAATCATGGCGTAATTGTGATTGTTCTGCATGTCGTGGTATCATTGGTTAAATGGTGTCAATATTCTGAATGAAAATCTGACAAATCGTGGTGAGTAGATATATATGTCATAAAGTGATGTCAGGAAAAGTCTACAAAATAATTAATCACACACGGCATCATGTATATTACATAAACATATGATGACATCATGGCTGCAGCTCTGTCACCTATTACTTAAGAAAAAACATGACGCTTTATGCGCATGTTACTTTTACGGGTGCAACCCTTCAAAGGCAGGCTGTGATTAGCATACATACTACTGTGGTAATGTGTGATGAATTCTTTTGTAGCCTATGCTTGACATCACTCTCAGGACACATGTATTTACTCACCACTAGGAAATTGAGAGATCAGTTTACAGCATCTACATAGTTATCTCTGTTTATGCAAGAGTTTGAAATTGGATCTCTATTTGGTAGAGGTAAGCACCCTGTCCAAGCAGGGATCACAGTCCTAGTCAGGGTAAGTCACAACACAACCTAAATTATCCTGTGCTCACCCTCCTGTAACTTGGCACAGGGCAGGTAGGCTTAAGTCAGAAGGCAATGTGTAAAGTATTTGTGCAATAATTAATACAGCAGCACAGTGAGAACACTACAAAAAGTACTCCACACCAGTTTAGGAACATAGACAATATTTATCTGCACAAAATAAGACCAAAATGTCAAGACAGGTAAAGAGATCAAATTTGCAAGATTAATTCTTAACACAGTGCTTAGAAACACAATAGCTCCAACTGGGGCTATTATGACATTTTGACAGAGTAATTCCCAACAGCCTGATGCCTCTTGCGAGGGAGTGCAGGCCTGTCACAGAGTCACACAGACACCAGGCACAGTACCTTTGATGAACGAGTAAACAAAGATGTAGCACAAAGTTGGGGAGATGAGGCATCACTGGGGCCGGTGTGGCGTCGCTTACTGGCTGTGGCCAGGGAGGTGAGGTGGCAGTTCTGTACTGCTACATAGGAGAGGCAAGACGTTGGTTCCATCTGGTTGCAGGGGAGGTGATGTGGCAAAGAACGGTCCCTTATGACCCAGAAGAGTCGATGAGTCCAGCAAGTCAAGATGCAATGGGCTAACTTCTCAGCCTCGCAATCACACTGCTGGACAGTGATGTCAGGCTTACGTTGCAGGCTCCGGTCATTGCGTTCAGTGAGGATGGTGGAGCAGGCAGCGTCTCAGCATCAGACAGCGGCACTGGTTCTGGAGAGAGCCCCTCCACCCTTCCTGCCCAGGGAAGCCCATCTGTATCCAGATGAACACAGATGCAGCTGAGTGTCCTGTGTTTATGGCTGTCTGGATGGAAGGCACAAGGGGAAATGTCAACAAGCACAGGCCAGACATAGATTGAAGACAGACTGTAAGGCATAGATGGCAGTAAGTTCAGAGAAACACATACTTTCTAGAAGTGGCATTTCTGAAATAGGAATGTAGAATCCAACTTCACCAGTAAGTGGGATTTCTTACTACCATTTCAACCATACCAAATATGACAAGTAAATTACCCTCAGGTCAGAAATTTCCTCTTAAAAGCAGGTAAGGGAATCACTAACGTTGGCCTATGAGAGGAGCAGGCCTCACAGTAGTGAAAATGATTTTGGGAGTTTTTCACTACCAGGACATGTAAAACGTATAAGTACATGTTATTCCTTTTACTTACTCTATGGGTTACCTTTACCTAAGGTCTGCCTTGGGGGTGACATGTATAAGCAACAGGGGAATTTAAGACTCGGCAAGTACTTTTAAATGCCAAATTGACATGGCAGTAAAACTGCACAAACAGGCCTAGCAATGGCCGACCTAAGACATTGTTATGGGGCTACTTATGTGGGTAGCATAGACAGTGCAGCAGGCCCACTTATAGCATTTAATTTAGAGGCCTGAGCACATCTAGTGCAGTTTACTAGGGATTTACAGGTAAATTAAATATGCCAATTTGGTATGAACCAATGTTACCATGTTTAGGGGAGAGAGCCTGAGCACTTTAACACTGGCCAGTAGTGGTAAAGTGTGCAGAGTCCTAAAACCAGCAAAAGGCAGATCAGAAAGATGGAGAGGGGCAGGCAAAAAGCTGAGGTAAAACCACCCTAAAGCGGTCAGGTCTAATAGCAAGGTAACAAACAATGTGAACTTCAACCAAATTTAGTATGAAATCTTAAGCACTTTACTATTTCATTTCGTACATTTTGTTTGTGAGATCCGAAGACATTATTGATTTTTTATATGTATGTTACAGAGCAACCAATATTCTAAAATGGTGCCCATGTTGACAAAAGGTTTATGTTATTCATTGCCCAGCAGTCCTTTGTCTACCGTTATATGTATTTCTCTATACTTTAAACAAGCATAGGCAAAGCAAATGGGTCTCAGCAATGGGCTAGCTCTGAGCTCTTGAAGTTGTCAATGTGAATGTTTTTTAGTCATATGTTTGTGAGGTTCCAGATGTGCCACATGTGCCTGTGTTCAAATATGATTGTTATTACTTTTGAGGGAGTGTCTGTGTGAGGGAGTGTCTGTGTGTTATGTGTGGCAAAGCTATTGGCTATGCCAATATGTTTAAGCCATGTGCAGAGTGGAGTGGCGTTGTGTGCAGTAGAGTGGCGTTGTGAGGAGGGGTGTAGTGAGGAGTGGTGTTGCATAGAGTAGAGAGGCATTGCAGAGAGTGATGTGGCGTATGGTGAACTGGTGTTTCATATAGTGAAGTGCAGGTGCTTGGAGTGGCATTGCACTGTGTAAAGTTAAGTGGCATTGGGTAGAGCAGAGTGCCATTGAGTGGAGTGGAGTGGCATTGCGTAGCGTGGAGTAACGTTGCATAGAGCAGTGTGGTTGAGAGTGTGGTGGCATGGCATAGAGTCGAGCGGCATTGCGTAGAGTGGAGTGGCATTGCGTAAAGTGGTGTGGCGCTGCCTGGAGTGGCAATGCATAGAGTGGTGTAGAGTGGAGTGGCACACAGTAGAGTGGAGCGGTGTAGAGTGGAGTGCAGTTGTGTTGAGTGGCGTTGTCTTGGGTGGCATTGTGTAGAGTGGAGTGGTGTTCAATGCAGTGGCATGGCATAGAGGAAAGTGCAGTTGCATGGAATAGCATTGTGTAGAGTGGAGTGACATTGCATTGAGTAGAATGGAATTGTATAGAGTGGTGTTGCATGAAGTGGAGTGGCATTGTGTAAAGTGGATTGGCATTGTGTAGAGTGGAATGGTGTTGAATGGAGTCAAGTGGTGTTGCATGGAGTAAAGTGGCATTGCATAAAGTGGAATAGCATTGCATGAAGTGGAGTGGCATTGAGTGGAGCGTTTTAGAGTTGCCTGGCGTACTTTTTTAAAAGAAAATGTGTTTGTTTATTGGTATTTCAGTGATTAAGCAAAAAAACAGTGCGTGGGTACATTCATATAGCATTGTATACTAATCATTTACAGAGTCATTTCGCCCATCTCGCAAACAGTTTACAGTCCAGCAGTTTGACCCACGTCTCAGCTAATTCCTGCCCAATTACAGATATCGTTTTACATTGAGGTTCGATGATTTCCGTTTCTTTCCAACCCATACCATGTAAACATTAACTTGTTCAACAATAAAAAGAAATAAAAGAAATAGAACGGCAAATCAAATAACAAAATGTGTGCTGTCTTAATAAGCGGTTGTCGGTGGGATAAATAATACAAGTAAACTGGAGCTAGGCGTCTGGGAGACTAGTTCCAATGCCTGCCCCCACTCCTCTCAGCAGAGTAATATAATCCAAGCCAATTGCATTTAGCCAGTCATGGTCTCCTGACGTGCCATCCTTTTCCTAGGCCACATTTCGCCCAGCCTCAAGGGGCGCCTCTTCCCCGCCAGTCGAACATGCCCCCTCCATTTCTCTTCTTAGAGCTTCCCATTCCTCCAGAATGTCGCTCCAGAGTGGCGCCAGACGTTGCGCCCTGACACCCCGGCCTCTTCCCTTTGCAGCACCTCTAATTCGTCCTGAGCCCACACTGACACATCACGCCTCCAGTCCACCAATCGCGGGCCCATCGGCGACTTCCAGGCCATGGCTATCCGGCGCCTGTACAAAACCAGGGCGAGATCCGGGAATCTCGTGCCCACCCTTTTGGAGGATGGCGTCTTGGGTAAACCCAACAAAAATAGGTGGGGATCTAAATTCAATTGCATATTGAGTGCTTTCCCCACGTCCACAAGTACTCCCCTCCAACCGCTCTGTATGGGATGTCACTCCCAAACCATATGGTGATGGCGTAGAGTTGAGGGGCATTGTGTGGAATAGTGTTGCATGGAGTGGCGTTGTGTGGAGTGGCATTGTGTAGAATGGAGTGCCGTAGAGTAGCATGGCATAGAGTGGAATAGTTTAGAGTGGAGTGGTGTAGTACAGAATGGAGTGGCATAGAGTGGTATGGCATATTGCGAAATGACATAGAGTGGAGTGGTGTTATGCGGAGTAGCGTTGCATGGAGTGACATTGCATAAAGTGGAGTGGTGTGGCAGAGAGTGGAGTGGTGTGGAGTGGAGTTCAGTTGCGTGGAGTTCAGATGCACAGAATGGAGTGGCATTGCGTAGAGTGGAGTTTTGAGTGAGTTGCATGGAGTGGCATTGCATAGAGTGGCATGGAGTAGAGTGGAGTGGCAGTACATCGATTGGCATTATGTGGAGTGGTGTTGCATGGAGTAGCGTGGCATAGATTGGAGTGGTGTGGTGTACAATGAAATGGCATGGCGTTGAGTGCAATTGTGTGGAGTGGCACTGCATGGAGCAGAGTGGCATTGTGTGGAGTGGAGTGGCATTGCATTGCATAGAGTGGAATCATTTTGCGTAGAGTAGAGCAGCGTAGAGTGGAATGGCGTGACATAAAGTGGGGTGGCATTTAGTGGAGTGCTGTAGAGTGGAGTGGTGTGGCATTGAGTAAGATGGCGAGCATTACATTGAGTGGAGTGGCATTGCATAAAGTGGCATTGCGTGAACTGGATTGGGGTTGCACAGAGTGAAGTGGTGCGACATGGAGTGGTGTTGTGTAGAGTGGAATGGCATGGCATGGCATGGCAGGTCCTAGGGTGGAGTGGCATGGTAATGTGTAGAGTGCATTGAGTAGATTGGATTGACATTGCAGAGAGTGGAGTGCAGTTGCATGCAGTGACAGAGCGTAGAGTGGAGTGGAGTGGCATGGGATAGAGTGACATTGTAGACAGTGGGGTGGCATGGTGTGGAGTGCTATTGTATTGTGTGGAGTGTCATTCTTAGCACATATTGTCCTGTACCCCTGTGTTAGTTACCATTGCCTAATATTGTCCCTTGTCATGATTTGCTGTCCTGGCTTGGATGGTTCCTGCAGTTCATTTAAATGTTGCTGTGTGCTAGAAAAAAAAAACTCCATCTTTGAATGCACAGCAAATGTGAGTTTACAGAAAGTGACAGACGTTGAGGTACCTTAGCAGCAAGAGGAGGAGAGTAGTTGTGGATTGCTTTTAAAAAAATAAAAAAATAGCCCCTAAAAGACATGCTAAAATGGTGACCACTGGATGGATATATTACTTGGTCCCTGCTTTGGGAATGGCTAAACACAGCAAGAGGCATGGCAAATGCATGCCCTGGACAAATGGGGAGAAAGAATATGAGTGTGACGATAGAGCTAGTAAATGCGAAGCCTATGGGTTGAGCTTAAGCCTACAACATGGCTTGAAGAGACAGCAGAAGCAATGTCTAGCTGAGGAGACTGAAAAACACAGTGTTGCAGTTACCCTCCTTTGCCCCCAGGACCTCACCCACCCTGAGGCCACAGCATTTTTAAATACAGGAGACTGTGGCCCTCATTATGAGATTGGCGGCGAATGCCGCAAACCGCCACAGCGACGGCTGCCAACATACCGTTGCCGTGGCTGCTGACCATTCATGCCATTATGACCGTAGCCGGAATTCTGCCAGAAGGCTGGGGGAATTCCGGCGACGGTCATGGCGGCGGACGGCAGTAAGGTGGCGCTGCTGCGCCACACCAGCAAAACATCGCCTACCGTATCATGTTCCATGATACGGCCTGGCAGTGTTTTGCTGGCAAACGCTACTGCAGCCAATTAGATCTCTGTATGAGATAAACAGTCTTTGTGAAGTCGTTGCAACCCTATACATACAAATTTGGATTTAATTTAATTTCTCTTAAACTACTGAACAGATTTACACAAATTAAAAATAGTGCCATCTGCAGACCAAACGCTACCTTTCAGCCAAATTTGATGTTTATCGGTCCAGCGGTTTGGGCTGCAGGCGTGTCTAAAGAGACCATGGGAAATAACACGGGAAACACACTTTTTTTACCCTCCTTTTTATTGGCCCCGGCTTGACGGATTATTCCGAAATTTTTCATGGACAACAAGACCCCACTTTTTTGGAAAGTTTCATGAAGATTTGTCAAATGGTGCCAAAGATGTAAGCTTTTACTATAGAACTAAGTCCTAACTAAAACTCCCTACTGGCTACCCCCAATATGCAATATATGTATCAACTTCCTAAGTTTCTTCCTCAGAAAGGATAATTGGCATGACAATCTTCACCACAAATTGCAAAGCATGCTGTACAAGGATATTATTACAAAGATATACATGTGTGTATATAGATATATATATCTATATATATATGTGTGTGTGTGTATATATATATATATATATATATATATATATATAAGTATATATATGAATATATACATACATATATATGTATATATGAATGTATATATATATATATATATACATATATATATGTATACATATATATATATATATATCCTATGAGACGCTGTTAGAAAAACTCACAAGACATACGGCTCGGAGTCAAAAGAACAACGTACAGAGACTCAGGTGCAGATACGTGTTTATTGTGAAATCCACAAAACAGTCCTTCCTGACGCATTTCAGAGCATGAGCTCCTTGCTCATAGATCAAATGCTTATTTCCTTTTTTCTGAATATTTAAATATGTACTACTTCCTGTATTATGCACAGAAATAAAAAACAGACTGCTACTCAAAGAAAAAGAAAGAAAAGGCTCAAAAATGTGTTGGCGATATTTAAGTGGTCAAAATACTTCCTTATGCATACTTTGCAGCATATATACTTAATCCCAACATTCTATTCAAACCTTAAAATATTATAATTTTATACATTTTTTAAATTAGTACAAACTGCCTCAATTGTTCCATAGTCTCCAAATAAAAACTATTACACTGCACAGGTAATCAGTAATACAACATCTTACTGCTATATGCATTCTTCTAAAGTATAAATCATATTAAGGTACTCATCTTCTAGTGACTATGTGAACTACGAACATTCTCATTATCATATTGAAATGCCACTCCATGATATAATAGCTCTTTGCTTCTCATAGATATATGTCCATTGTCATGAAGTCATACCTAATAACAAAGCACAAAAACAGAAATAAATATAAAAACTCAATGAACAACATTATGAACTTCAAAAATATATATATATGCAGCATAGTTATCCAAACTTTTCATAAAGGGTCATGCAGACATATTCCTATACATTTGATGATGATCGGGGAAAATAAATAATAAAGAAATAATATATTGTTAACATTATTAACGTATGTGAACCAAGAGCTCCTCATCCTGATTCAATCCTATAGGAAAAAGTGTTGCGTTTTTGATAATAAGCTTAGACTCCAAGGGGCATATTTATACTCTGTTTGTGCCGAATGTGCGTCCAAAATTTGGACGCACAATCGGCGCAAACCCTGCCCCATATTTATACTTTGACGTCCGACCCCGCGATCGTCAAAATTCCACCATGTGCGTCATTTTTTGGAAGGGGGAACCAGCCTTGCGTTAATTATATGCAAGGTAGGCGTTCCCTTCCAAAAAATTACTTTAAGGCCTGTGCCCCATATTTATACTCTGACGTCATTTTGACGCACAGGAGGGGGTGGGCCTTAAAAAACGGCGCACAGCCTGATGGGCGCCGTTTTTTAACGCCTGGGTCAGGGCAGGCGTTAAGGGACCTGTGGGCTCGGAAGGAGCCCAGAGGTGCCCTCCCCTGCCCCCAGGGACACCCCCTGCCACCCTTGCCCACCCAAGGATGGAGGGACCCATCCCAGGGAAGTAAAGGTAAGTTCGGGTAAGTATTTTTTTCCGATTTTCTTTGTGGCATAGGGGGGCCTGATTTGGGCCCCCCTATGCCACTATGCCCAGTGACCATGCCCAGGGGACATAAGTCCCCTGGGCATGGCCATTGGGCAAGGGGGCATAACTCCTGTCTTTGCTAAGACAGGAGTCATGTCAATGGAGGTTGGGCGTCAAAAAAAATGACGCAACTCCGGTTTGAGGCCTGAATTTTGCCTCAGACCTGACTTGCCCCATTTTTTGACGCACAACCCCCATTTTCCCATACGCCGGCTAACGTCATTCCATAAATAAGGCGCCCGCATGGTGCGTTGGAATGGCGTTAGCCGGCGGTAAAATTTTTGACGCACAACTGCGTTGCCGCAGTTGTGTGTCAAAAAGTATAAATATGGGCCCAACTGTCTTAATTCCAATTATCTATTCCCGCCCCTCACTCGTACAGGAATGTTATCAAGTACACAGAATTTAAGTAAATCCCTATTTTTATGATGAAAAAGAGTGAAATGTCTCGCAACAGGATACGATTTATCATCATTAACGATAGCCCTCATGTGTTCTAACACCCTTTTCTTTGCTTTAAGAATTGTACTACCAATATAGTACTTTTTGCAAGGGCAACTGAGGGCATAGACACAAAATTCTGTGATATAATTAAAATGCTTCCTATTGATGAAGGGACATGTATTTGGATATAGTTGAATCTCACGGCAATTATTACTGCCCTTACATGCTTTACATTTACCACAAAGAAAAATACCCTGACTGGGAGAATCTCTACAGTGTTGTGGGGGCTCTGTCAAACTCTGACACAGTTTATATTTCAGAGAGGAACATCTTCTGAAAGTAATTTGAGGTTTCGGACCAATCAAATCTGATATATGTTAATCAATTCTTAATATGTTCCAATATTTATTTAAAATACGCTTCACCTCCCAGGCTTGAGTGTTATAGGTGGTTGTATATATATATATATATATATATATATATATATATATATTTTTTTTTTTACTGGCTGTCGCCCAACAATACTCTAATTAGCACTTACTAATTAGCCAGTAGAAACTTGCCCAGTTGGTATAGATTTTGCAAAACACAGTGGCTATATAACTATAACTTGTGCCCTAAGGATATATATATATATATATATATATATATATATATATATATAGAGAGAGAGAGAGAGAGAGTGAGAGAGAGAGAATTTACTGGCTGTCACCCAACAAGGTAGCACTTACTAATTAGCAAGTAGAAAGTGCTCGAGTTGGGTAGTAATTTTGCACACAACAGTGGCTAAATAACTATAACTCGTGCCCTCACCATGCACTGCTAATTACCCCATAAAACACACATGACATCATTTATAGCATCATTGATAATATTACTGCAACACCTGCTATAAAATTATTGACGAGAAAACTGTGCATGGTGGGGGCAAAAGTTAGCATGACCTTAGGGCACAATTTATAGTTACTTGAGATAAATGTAACTGTAAAAGGTGAATTTCTGTGGTTTTGTATGTTCAAAAATGTGTGCATAACTATAATGCCCAGGTAACCTTTGTCTTCAAGTGAATATATATGTATGTATATAAATATATATATTTATATATATATATATATATATATATATATATATATATATATATATATATATATACAAATATCAAGCTGCTTCTGACGAAGTATAGGCACTCAGAAGGAAACTCAGTGTGGGTTATTAGCACAATCAACAACCCCTGCAACGCGTTTTGGCCACCTGGCCTTGATCATGCACGGGGACCGACAACCACACACAACATATCACCAGCTTGTAATGCTGTAAATTATAATAATAGAAGAGGAACTAGTTGAAGTATTGCAACAACAAAATCCAGTGTCGGCCCCTTTGAAATGAAACATAATGTAAACAAATAAATCTTCAATCTTGCAAAAAAGTGTACACACCTTACCCAGCAGGACCCTAAGAGAGAGTTACTGAGGATGAAGAGTACAGTTTTCTTAAGAATGGACATCATCACATCCCAATTTTACACCTTCTATGGAAGGTGCATAAATCACGTTCAAACTCCTATGGCAGTCCCTGTCAGAGTGAAGCTCCAATTCCTCAGGATCTGTACGAGATGACAAGTTAGGCCAACCTCTAGGCACCTCCAACTCTGGAAACCTTGGTAGCACAAAGTATTAGAGTGGTCAGGTAAGGGGAAGGGAATTAGGAAGGGGACTGCAGGGAAGGAAACCTGCAAAAAGAAATAGCAATGCACACAGCCATGTAATCTTATAACTAACTGTAACACTGTTATAATCTCTCAGTCATGAGTTTGTTTTCTCTCACAAACTCACCAAAATGTACTGAATATCACACCAAGAATATGATGACAAAAAAACAAAAATGAAACAAAAAATACCCCCATGCTAAGTGTTTGAAAAATGTTGTGAAAGCTGATATTCATTAGACAATTCAGCAATATTCTGCATTTCTAAAATATCCAGTCTTACATAAAGACTAATCTTCCAAAACCATTCATCTTAGTATCTTCTTTGCAAAACAAAAAATATCCTTTACATGGAAGAAATCACTCTCTCAAAGCGGAGAGAGATAAGGCATGCCACAGCCAGAGGAAGGACCAAACCAGGAAAACTCTGGAGGAGTAGTGAGCACCTGGTACTTGGCTGCTATGGAAACCTCTACAAAGAGCATACAAAACAAGCCCAAGTCCGTGTTATAATAATGTCAAGGACAATCAACAAGTATAGGCTTGTGCAAAAGGTAATGTTATGCATACACCTCAGATTCTTTGCATATTACTAGATATTCTCGACTGATTCTCCAGACTCTCTAACACATGCAATAACAATGTCACCACCAACGTGCTCTGGGTGCAGCCTCATGTGCCTTATCGCACCAATGTCTCAAACATGTACATTAAATAACTCATAATGCATTGGTTGGAGCGGGCACTAGACAGTGCACTATCCTAGTACTGACAGTCCCATTTTGTCTTTCTGCAATAGACTCCTGGAAAATACTTCCAAATATATCAACCACTTCCTCCGCCCAGTTGTAAGTTCCCTCCCCTCACATATAGTTGACACTAGAGGCTTTCTGAGGAGGATGGAGGGCACTGAGTGGAAACCTGATTTTATGTTTATGACACTGAGGCCCTCATTACAACCCTGGCGGTAAATCCCGCTTTCTGCTGTGCTGAAGACCGCCGACATACCGTTGCGGCGGTGGAATTCCGCTGCAGGTATTAGACCCACATCTCGACACCCACACAAGTCCGCCACACCAAAGGTCAGTGATAAACTGGCGATACCAAAACCTACACCGTCATGCCAACAAGAATACGCCCACACTATCACGACCCATGAATCAATGCAGCGGTCTTACAACCGCGGTAATCCATTGGCGGTACACACCGCCGCGCTCAAAATACACACACATTTACAAAACACAACCACATTGGACAATTCAAAATGCACACACCTGATACACATACACACACCACACCCACACACCCACAACACGATAAAACACACACCCACATTACCCACAACCCCTTACAACAAACACTTTTGGAAGAAGCCCAGAGACAGAGATTATCAAACACAACACCAGCATCCACAGGCACACAACACCATCACTCATACAATATTCACACACCTCAAACAACACACACGAACACATCCCCCCACACATCACAACAGACAGCACCTCACACATCACCCACACTACATCATGGCACCTCAAAGACACCCCAGGTTCTCAGAGGAGGAGCTCAGGGTCATGGTGGAGGAAAGCATCTGGGTAGAGCCACAGCTTTTCAGATCACAGTTGCAGCACACCTCCATTGCTAGGAAGATGGAGCTATGGCGAAGAATCGTCGAAAGGGTCAACACAGTGGGATAGTATCCAAGAACACAGGATGACATCAGGAAGAATTGGTACGACCTACGGGGGAAGGTGCGTTCTGTGGTATCAATACACCAGATTGCTGTACAGAGGACTGGTGGTGGACCCCCACCTCCTCCCCCACAACTAACAACATGGGGAGAGCAAGTCTTGGCAATACTGCATCCTGAGGGCCTCGCAGGAGTAGCAGGAGGACTGGACTCTTGTAAGTCATATCTTTACTACTATATCCCCACCTGCATGCCTTCACATACCCCACCCTTACCCTTACTCCCATCACTCCGTCATCTCACATATTTCCCACTATCACAACCCACACATCCCAATACCAAGGCCCTGCATGCAACACCTATGAATGGACCACCATCACCAAAGCATGTCCAGTACAGATACCCACACAGACCCCAAACCAACTATCACAAAAGGGCAAACACAATTATGCAAGCACAGGAATAGAGGGTACCTCACCCAATGCACAAGATGGCACACACAGATGCTAAAACTATGCATTTACTCCCCAACAGGACCCATACCCAACATCACCAGACAGGAGGTGCCAGACATAACCAGTCCCCCCACAGTAGAGGCCCACAGTGATGACAGCAGCTCTGCACGCCTGGATCAAGATGACTAGCCCGGCCCATCAGGGACCTCTGGACAGTCGGTTCCCCTGCCACTGTCACAAGCCACCACAGAACCTCCCCCCTCAGGAAACACCACCACAGTACCCACCCAGCGGGCCCATCCCTCTGTCCCCAGGACATGGCTATCAGCAGTGTGTCCACCACTACAGGGAACCCAGGCAAACCCACCAGCCCAGGAAAATCAGGGACCTGGGGTCAGTGGGCACACGGTTCAGGGGACAGAGGCACAGGATAACAGGGAATCTGGGAGGACTGCTGTGCGACAGAGGGGGGACGGGCCCAGGGAACCCACTCTCCACGAGGCACTCTCCAACATCATGGGAGCATACCACAATTCCCAGGAGACCATGGGCACGGTACTGGCCAAGTTTCAGGAGACTCAGCGGCTGCAGGAGGAACACTACCTTGGGATCAGGGAGGACTTGAAGTCCATCAACAACACCTTGGTCACCATTGCAGGGGTGCTGGCAGACCTTGTCAACAACATGAGGGACACAGTGGGACACAAACGGGCCCCTGACACTAGCCTGGACGATGAACATCCCTCCACCTCTGCCGGCGCTGGTGGACAGGAGGCAACGCCACAGGACCAACAGGCCACCAGCACCCCACCCCTGCAGAAGAAGAACCACCCCACAAACGGTCCCTGAGATCCAGGAACAAGACAGGGAACATTGCCAAGACCCCCACCAGGAAAAAAGACCCTCCTGAATGTCACCCTTCTGTCCCACTTTATCACCCTGTCCACCTTAAACTGCCATTGCTCTCCTTCCTATGCCCCATTGGACAAGGCACCTGTGAGACCAAGAGACTGGACTCTGCCATGGACAAACCTCCACCATGACCCCAGCCCATTGCATACACCCCTCCACTTATTAGCACAGAAATAAACACCCTTGAATCATAAAACAATCTGGAGTCAGTTTGTGCTTTCACAAATATGTAATTGCAACATCTCTGAAATATAGCAATGTCAATGTACTTGTTCACATACCAATGTTACACAGCTGTAGGCCAGCAGCAAACATAGCAGAGGGCACAGAGTGGGACCCAGATATGTGAAATAGAAAGCCAAAGTCACAAGTCAGGGTCCATGCACAGAGGTAAAAAGGCAGATTTATGCTAGGTCCCACAATAGTATGAGATGTGGGAAGCAGTTCCATCCTCTTACCTGTGTCTCACTGGAAGTGTTGCATGATGATGTTGTTTCAGTTGTTTACATCTTCTTCTTCTGCCTCCTCTTCTTCACTGTCCACAGGCTCCACAGCTGCCACAAAACCACCATCAGGCCCATCCTCCTGCAGAAAAGGCACCTGGCGTCGCAAAGCCAGGTTGTGCAACATACAGCAGGCCACGATGATCTGGCACACCTTCTTCGGTGATTAGTATTGGGATCCACCTGTCAGATGGAGGCACCAGAGTCTGGCCTTCAGGAGGCCGAAGGTGCTCTCTATTATCCTCCTAGTTCACCCATTTGCCTCATTGTAACAATCCTCTGCCCTTGTCCTGGGATTCCTCACTGGGGTCAGTAGCCATGACAGGTTGGGGTAACCAGAGTCACCTGCAAACATCGAGGGACAACTGTTAGACATCCTCCAAACATTAGGGAATCTCCCATATCCAGACAGCAAATGAAACTGTGTGGGGGCTTTAGGCTCACCTATTAGCCACACACGGTGCCTCTGGAGTTGCCCGATCAAATGTAAGCGTCATGTACTGAGCCAGGATACTTGGCATTCACATGGGAGATGTACTGGACTGACAAACATACCATCTGCACATTCATAGAATGGTAGCTTTTCCGGTTTCTATACACCTGTTCATTCCTGTGGGGGGGGGGAGAGAAATGCCACATGTGTACCATCAATGGCACCAATGATGTTGAGGATATGTCCCAAGGCATAAAAGTCACCTTTCACTGTGGGCAGATCCTTCACCTGAGGGAAAATGATGTAGCTACGCGTGTGTTTCAGCAGGGCAGATAACACTCTGGACAACACCTTAGAGAACATTGGCTGGGACATCCCTGATGCCATGGCTACTGTTGTTTGGAAAGACCCACTGGCCGGTAAATGGAGTACAGACAGGACCTGAACTAGAGGGGGTATTCCTGTGGGATGGCGGATAGCTGACGTCAGGTCAGGCTCCAACTGGGCACACAGTTCCTGGATTGTTGCACGATCAAGTCTGTAAGTGATAATTATGTGTCTGTCTTCCATTGTCGACAAGTCCACCATGGGTCTGTACACCGGAGGATGCCGCCATCTCATCACCTGCCCCAGCAGACGTGCCCTATGGGGGAGAACGGTGAGCAGAGGGTCATACAACACATAGGTTTCACAAGGCTGTTTAGCACAAACGTTAAATTTTCTCTATGTGCCTTTCTCTGTCCGTATTCCTGGCCTAAATAGGTGTGACGCAGTTAGTTGGCCTGCCGTGTGGCCCCCTGAAATGGCGGCTGCCTCACCTGTAAGGTGGGACAAGGGGAAATGAGGTAACTGCGCTGGCACAATTCAGCATTGGTTATCATTGGGCCCTATGGGTTCCAGGAGCCAATGACGATGTACGCCTGTGGTGAAGGTACGCACCGCCACGGACGTGACCGCCATTTTCTATCTGTTCACTCACTTGATACCGCACCTTCAACAGGAGAGGACCTACACTGCAAGTGCTGCTGTGACCTGTGTCTGGAAGCGACATTGACTACAGTGTCTGGGGAAAGGGCCCCTGCCTTCACTGCGGAGGAGTTGGACAGATTAGTGGATGGGGTCCTCCCCCAGTACACGCAACTGTACAGTCCTCCAGACAAACAGGTGAGTAAACTGTGTGCATGGTGGATGGCACATGATTGTATGGAGTGTTGTGGATGGAAGAGACAGGGGTGGGTGACAGGCCAGCATGTCAGGATGGTGTGTGTATGTATTTCTGGGCCAGGGTGGGAGGTTTGTGGCCAATGTGTTAGAAGAAATGTACGGGGGAGTAAAATCCATTTTTACTTCACTTTTCCTCCAGGTCATCGCCCACCAGAAGGAGGGTGTTTGGCATGCCACCGCCAAGGAAGTGCGGACCCTGGGGTCTACCATCGATGGAGCACCCACTGCCGGAAAAGATGGGAGGACCTGCACCGCTGGACCAAGAAGACGGCGGAGGCCCAGCTGGGGATGACCTCCCAAGGCAGAAGGGGTGCCCGTCGCACCATGACCCCCCTGATGTACCGGATCCTGGCGGTGGCACATCCAGAGTTGGATGGGCGCTTGAGGGTATCACAGCAGCCACACTCTCATTCAGTTGACTGCGCGTTTTACGAGGTGTCTGGGTGGGGGAGGTGGGCTGTGGGTTTCCCTAGGCCAGGGCTGACGCGCAAAGGTAGATCCATTGATTTGCAGCCTCATTCCCAGTCCAACCCCAAAGGTGGTATTTGCCCTCTACACCTAGTCAGGCTCCTATGGCTTCCAGCTGTGCATAAAATGGTTCTCGACGGAGTTCCCTATGGGCATGTGCTTTTCCCCTGCCCTGTCAGTGCATGGCTTAGTGCATAGGGCTGCTATCTGTGTGTTGTGTCCGCCAACGGTAGTGGTGTTGCAGGCATTGACCATGTGTCTCTTCTGTCTTTCCCCCCCTTTTTGTTTTGTCACCCTGTCCTTGTGTGCATTAGCATCATCTGGCGGAGGAGCAGTGGCACTGGAGCAGGAGGGAGCTGCATCCCACATGGCCCTGGAGGGTGAAGTAACAGAGTCCAAAGGCACCAGTGGGACGGAGGGCGAGGGGAGCTCCATGACGGGGACAGGAGCAGACACCACCGACAGCGACTCCTCCTCTGATGGGAGCTCCCTTGTGGTGATGGGCACCTCTATGCCCACCACATCAACAGGTACAGCCACCACCTCCCCTACCAGCACGGCCCTCCCAGCAGCCCCTCATCGAGTTTCCTGGGCCCGCTCACCCAGGAGGTTGGGCATCTCCATCGCCCCAGGCACCTCAGCCCCTGCCCCAGTCAGCCCTGCTATCCTCAGTGAGGAGGCTGTTTACCTCCTGAGATCCCTCACTGTTGGGCAATCAACCATTTTGAATACCATCCAGGGTGTTGAGAGGCATTTGCAGCAAACAAATGCATACCTGGAGGGCATTCATTCTGGCGTGGCGGCCCAACAGAGAGCATTTCAGGCTCTGGCCTCGCACTGATGGCAGCCATTGCCTCTGTGTCCAGCCTCCCCCCTCCAACTTCCACTACCCAGACCCAATCCCCTGTACCTCAGCCTATCCCAAGCACACCATCAGACCAGCATGCACACTCATCAACACACAAGAGTGGACATGGCAAACATAAGCACCACACATCCCACAGGCATTCACACAAGCACCATCCCCATGCAGACACACCAACATCCACTGCCTCCACTGTGTCCCCCTCCTCCATGTCCTCCCTCCCTGTCTCATCTCCACTACATGCATGCACTACATCTTCATCCACTACCTCCATCACCAGCACGCCCATCACCACACACCGCTCACGTGCAATCACCACCCCCACTACCATTCACACATCCCCGGTGTCCTCTACCAGTGTGTCTGTGAGCCCTCCTCCCAAACTACACAAATGCAGGCACACACCCACCCAACAGCCATCCACCTCACAACAGCCTCCGGCCCATGCACCTTCACCCAAATTCAGCAGACGTACACCTCCTACAACCACTACCTCTTCCTCCACTCCCAAACCCCCTCCATCTTCCCGTCCCAGTGTGTCTAAGAAACTCTTCCTCACAAACTTTGACTTCTTCCCTACACCTCCACCCCGTCCTTCCCATAGGACCAGGCTGTCCAGGTCCCAGCCCAGCACCTCAGCCACCAAATCCTCCAGCACAGTGGTCTCAGCAAGCCCGGTCACATCGTGGGCGGCACCCATCAGGCCTACCAGTGTGCCACCTAGCGAGGCCAAGAAGCAGGCCATTCCACCACCTGCCAAGGTGAAGAAGGTGCCCACATGCTGGAGGGAGAAGCCGCACCTACCAGCAAGCAAGGGCTCCTCCAAACCAAAAGGGGACAGTGGCAAGGCACCAGCAGCAACATCAAAGGTGGGGAAGGGACACAAGCTGAAGAGCAGGTCAGGACAGGGCACAGAGGCTCCGTCTGAAGGAACAGAGTCACCCCTTCTGTCAAACACAACATCAACCTGTACGCCGGTGGGCACCGCCACCTGCATGTCAGCTGCCTCAGCAACAGTCCCCAGCATCATCCCCAGTGGGCAGCCGTCCGAGGCTGCAGGAGACGTCCTGCTGTGTCCCTCAACAGGTGCAGACACATGCACCACCGCCCGCACCTCCTCCACAGACACCGCTGCAATCACCGCCTCCAACCCCGCGACGTGCTCAGACAGTGCCACCACGGCTGACAAGGCAATCATCCCCAGTGGCTAGCCATCCAAGGCTGCAGGAGACGTCCTGGACCCTGCCCAGCGTACATGAGGCATGACTCCCAGCACTGTTTGTACCTGCAGGTGGCAGGCGAAGTCGCAGCAGGGTGGAGTGTGTCTCTGCCTCCATGGAGTATCATGCTACCTGTTCCCAGGCAATATTGTGGCACACACACCCAGGGGAGGGAATGGGACCTGCCACACTGCATGTGAAGCACTCTGGGCACAAAGCCCCCTCCAGAACCAGTGGAGATTCACATTCACTACCTCAGTCCTTGGCAGGATGAAGCACTCTGGGCACAAAGCCCCCTCCAGAACCAGTGGAGATTCACATTCACTACCTCAGTCCTTGGCAGGATGAAGCACTCTGGGCACAAAGCCCCCTCCAGAACCAGTGGAGATTCACATCCACTACCTCAGTCCTTGGCAGGATGAAGTACTCTGGGCACAAAGGCCCCTTCGGAACCAGTGGAGATTCACATCCACCACCTCAGTCCTTGGCAGGAGAAAGCACTCTGGGCACAAAGCCCCCTCCAGAACCAGTGGAGAAAGGCATCCACTTGTGAGACTGTGGCTTCGCACTCCCCAGGATAAAGCAGTGGGCAACCCACCCACTGGAGAGACTTGAGAGACTGTGGCTTGGCACTCCCCAAGACCAAGCAGTGGGCAAACCACCCACTTGAGAGACTTGAGAGACTGTGGCTTTGCACTCCCCAGGATAACGCAATGGGCAAACCACCCATTGGAGAGACTTGAGAGGCTGTGGCTTTGCACTCCCAGGATAAAGCAGTGGGCAAACCACCCACTGGAGAGACTTGAGAGACTGTGGATTTGCACTCCCCATGATAAAGCAGTAGGCAAACCACCCACTGGAGAGACTTGAGAGACTGTGGCTTTGCACTCCCCAGGATAAAGCAGTGGGCAAACCACCCACTTGAGAGACTTAAGAGACTGTGGCTTTGCACTCCCCAGGATAACGCAGTGGGCAAACCACCCACTGGAGAGACTTGAGAGACTGTGGTTTTGCACTCCCCAGGATAAAGCAGTGGGCAAACCACTCACTTGAGAGACTTGAGAGACTGTGGCTTTGCACTCCCCAGGATAACTCAGTGGACAAACCACCCACTGGAGAGACTTGAGAAACCCTGGCTTTGCACTCCCCAGGACCAATCAGTTAGCATGGAGCCCCCTCGTGGAGCAGTGGCATCGTCCATTTATCCAGCTGAGGTGCCCTCCCTCCCCCTCCCCCTGAGGTGCCAGTTTATTTTCCATCTGATGCCCCTGCAGTGTCCTCTCCGTTTTGAGTCAGGTATCTTGTGTGGGCTTCGCCCATGCATTTTGGGACACTGATCCACGGACAATGATTTCATTGATATCCGGACTTGTGTAGTTGGTGTACATATTTGTATATACTGATATTTGAATTTGGCCTGTCTGATATTTCAATGATTATACTAGTTTCAGTCATTTCATTTTGTCCTTGTGTTCTTCCAGGGTGTGACAGGGTGTATATGTAATGTTGCTGCATGTATTTGTGTGTATGGTGTTGTGGGTGAGGGTGGGGGTGTTGCGTGTTCCATGTTGCGTGTGTGTGTCACTCTCTTTCCCCCCCCTCCCCTTTGTGCTAAGTGCAGTACTCACTGTGGTCGTCGCCGGCGTCTTTGCTGCTCCTGATACAAGAAGAGGTAGACCAACATCGGCAGGACCTGTAACTCGGGCTCCATGTTGTCCTGGTTGTTCGTAAAGTGTCGAAAGGTGAGTGGTTACCGTTCCAAGCCCTGTTTCCGCCGTGCTTTTGATGACGTTGGTACCACCCCAGAAAAGGTGGCGGATAGGCGTGTTGTAATACAGTGGGCGGAACCCTGTGTTCCGCCTGTCTGTTGGCGGTATTACCGCTGCTTTAACACCGACCGCCAGGGTTGTAATGAGGTGCAGCATACATGAGGATAGCCTTAGGACGTGTGTGTACTTCTTTAGGGCCAGACCCATTTGCTATTTTGCACCTACATGCATTCTTCTGGAAATGATGTTGTTTGGCCTTACTAACAATATTTTCATTTTTGAGTCAACAATTTACAGGCAACACCAAGAACTGCAGCAGGCACTTATTAGATCCCAATTATGCAACTTTGTTCATTGGCTGGTGGGAGAAGCAAGTGTCCATTGCACCGAAGTTTATGGAAGACATGCAACACAATATGTAGTGGTTGTGATGTATCAACAACCTCTGCTTGATATGAGCAGCAATCCAGGGATTTTGTCAGTGAATTAAACAAGAATAATGTGAATCATGAATTCTCCTGCAAATTACACTGTGACCATATATTATTTCTTGATGTAGAGGTCTGTGTCAGTGAGAACAAGTGCCTACAATTTTACATAGGAAGTCCACTGCCAGCAACAGTTTTTTACATGCCCTGAGTAGCCACCCGAACTCTCTTCAATGGACTATTCCCTATTGGGAACTGATATAAGCAAGGAGAAGATGTAGTGATGATGCAGGTTTTCTACTGGAACAATAGCAATTGTTACAGAGTTTCAATGAGAGAGGATATCTCAAGTGGGCTCTAGGGCAAGCAGTCCAAAGAGTCAGTGAACGCTCTAGGGAGGAGATTCTTTTTGGTATCCTAGGCAAGTCTAACACCAACACAGAGGAGGGCTCCAACAGACTTATCACTACACTGAACAGTGAATCAGGGAAAGTTAGAGGGCTCCTGGAAAAGAACTGGGGCATCCTGAAGTGTAACCCAATAATTAGGAACATCTTACCTGATCACCCCCATCCCATACCGTTGGAGTAAATCCCTGAGGAACCTGTTTGTCAAGAGCGATGTTACCTGGAAGGCTGAGCTGGGGCCAACCGGTGATGGTTTGAGGGGCTTGTAGATATGTGGTAACTGCAAGGCTTGTCAATACTCCTTCAAAGTGAAGTCAGTTATGATACCCCAAATCAGTAAGTGCAGACAGATCACCCAATTCATCACTTGGAGCACCACCTATGCATTGTACGTGCTGGAGTGCCCATGTGGGTTGTGGTACGTGGGGAGTACTGTGCACCATGTACGTAAGAGAGTATTGGATCATACCAGAGCAACTACCAACAAAGACAGGCGTTATCCGGTTTCAAGACATTTTTTGTCACATCACTATAGCAACAGAAACTACCTTAAGTTTTTTAACTTAGAACATGTTGCTCAGTATGTAGAGGGGGTAACTGGCTAGACAAGTTGAGGAAACTAGAATCTAGACTGATATTAGAACTGACCACCAAGTTCGGTGAAGAATTGAGAATGATGAAGCTATACAGTACAGTTTGTGTTTGCTTGTGTTACTGGGTCTCTCAGTCATCATGACAATTTATTTCTGTTTTACTTTCAGGGAGAGTGGGAATGGACTCTCATCTAGCTATGGTTCTGAGAGGATGCCCCGGTCGGGGCACCCCACCCTATCTTCCGTTACATTAACATAGGTGATTCAGGGCAAAGACTGTGTATTTGCAATTTATTCTTATTTTCACTCGTTTTACTTTATTGCTCTTCTTTTTTGCGCTCCTTTTATGAAGAGCTTTTTGCCCACATGGGCTGTACCATTCCAGTGCCCACCTGAGCAGGACTTTCATCCATTGTAATTCAATTGAAATGTTGTTCCAACAGACGGTTGTGTTTTCTACTCAGTGTGCCAGTTGGGCCCAATTGGGCTATATTATGCCTTGTTTTCTTCTAAGTGAATTTCCCTCCATCCTTATGTTAAATTTCACTCCCTTTTGGCTCTATTACATTTACTAATTTATGCACAATTTTTATGTATATGCTGGAAGGGGGCGGATGCTTTCTGTTTATTTTGTTTATGCATTAACCCTGGGATGTTTACTTGTAGGTTCTTGGGCTTTGATATTTTTATGACTTATGACCCACATCGTAGGAGTGATCTGGTATTCATGCCTGTGCCCATCATAATATTTTCACTATGTAGGTCCTGCTGGGCGAGGTGTGCACATTCTTTTGGAAGATCAATTACTTCTTCGTTTATAGTATTATTTGTTTCAAGATGGCTGAAGCTGGATTTCGTAGTTGCTAGATTAATTGGTCCCTCTTCCATGTTTATCAATAACACCATTACACTTGACGATATATTGTGTGAGGTTGCCAGTCTCCCATGTGTGATCAAGGCATGGAGGCCAAAACATATTGCAGGGGCTATTGTTTGTGCTAATAAACAACACTCGTTCAGAGTGTGCGAACTTTTTGTGCAGCAGCTTGATAAGTGGAGTTGGTATCCGTACCTGACACTACAGGCCACCTCTGCCTGGGAGCACAGATTACAAGACACACACACACAAACACACACACACATATATTTGTTGGCTTTTAAGAAGACTCAGTGTACTTTACTCCTGCAAACCAGTGTTACATTGCGTGTGCTCTCCCTTTCAAACATGGTAAACTTGGTATATAACTGATTGGTCCTTTTAATTTACTTAAAAGTCCCTATTGTACGTTACTACATGTATGTGGAGGCTGTGAAGTGATGCTAGTGGGCTGCAGCACTCATTGTGCAAACCACTATGGTGGCATAGTAAACATCTGAAGCCTGCAATTACAGACTGTAGTGCAGTGGCACACTACCATTTCAACCTGGTAAAAATAAACCTTTTGCCAGACCTAAAACTTCCTTTTTAATATTTATAAGTCACCCCTTAAAGGCTCCTAGGGCAGGGTGTATAGTATTAGTAAAGTAGGACATGTGTACTCAAGATTTACATGTCCTGACAGTGAAAAACTCCTAAAGTCGTTTTTCACTTTGGCAAGGATAGCTCTCCATATACTAACACTGGGTTACTTTATAGAACTTAATAAGTGAAAACTTCATTTTGGGATCAGACAGAGAAATACTTCTCCCATTTGAGTTGGAATTTAAGGTACTCTTCTGTAAATGCTATTTTTTGAAAGTTGGAGTTTTTCTGCCTAAACGAACGTGCCTTTCCGTCAGTGTCCAGAGTCACATAATTGTTAATTACTCTCCTATGGTATTATGCCTATTCCTTCTAGAATTCTAGCATGTGGTGAGGGTGCTCTTCTCCAGAGCAAGGTGGCCTGTGGGTTGTATTCAGCCCTTCCTGAGCTTCAAATGTTAGCCTGATGCATGTACCCACCCCTTTCTGGCGTCTGGAGCTGCCTACTCTGTCACTTTCAAATATAGCCTACATCTGGTCCTGCATGCCTTCTGTTACCCTAGACCAGTGGCCCTTAACTCTTTGACTTCAGTAGACCCCCAAATAATCATTAATGAAACCCGGGACCCCCACACTGCAATATTATTTGAATCTGGTGACCCCTACTGAGTCATAACTGGAAGCCAGGGACCCCGTCCTAAGCATTCTCAATGATTCGAGCTGCAAAACAATACACAAAAGCTATAGAAACAAACATTCATAAAACAAATACACAACTGATAAAATATTTCATTTAATTTAAAGACAAAAATGTAAAAATTAAAGATTTTGATTTTAAGAGGAAGGTTCAGGGTTATCTAAATTCAACTAAGGCCACTCATCAACTATACTCTTGTCCTCATTATGACCTTGCGGTAATCACCGCTGACCGCTGTGCTGACAGGGAACAGTAGACCACCAGAGGTGGTGGATTACACAATGCTGAATAATGATGCCAAAAAGACAAACCTCCAAAAATCCTGCAACCTCCACCCACCGCCAGGGCCAACAATGTTGGAAAGGCAGTACATCCCACCGCACCATCGCCATGCAGACAAGTCCTCCGCCCACCAAATAATGATGCACACATCAACTTTGCGGCAGTGAATGCCAAACGACCATTGGCGGTACGTCCCACCATGGCCAGCAATGGGACCCATCAACAACAAATGCACACATTGGCAGGATTGAAACCCACACACCTGACATACATCCACAACATCATAAAACACTGACGTACACACCACACAATCCTTTGCCACGCCAATAGCACAACAGATACCACAGACACCACAACACGCATACACTGAACTCAACATCACACAAGTCACACACACAAATACACCACTTAAACCCATACATATCCCAAACACCATCACAAGCCACACACCCAAACACACAACAGCACCCTCACGAATACACCTACAACACACCACCCACAACACACACCATGGCACCCACTAAGCACCCCCGCTTCACAGACAGGGAGCTAAGGACCATGGTGGACAAAATAATCAGGGTCGAGCGACAACTATTCAGGGCACAGGTGCAGCAGACACCCGTGGCCAGGAAGATGAATCTATGGCAAAAGATAGTCAACAAGGTCAATGCAATGGGAAACCATCCATGCTCTAGGGACGGCATCCGGAAGAGATGGAACGACCCGCGCAGGAAGGTTTGGTCCATGGCATCCAGGCACAACATCGCCGTACATAAGACTGGTGGTTGTCCCCCATCTACTCCCCCCGAATACACCGACTGGGAGGAGAAGGTCCTGGCTTTCCTGCACCCCAGGGGCCTCACCGGACTCACCAGAGGATTGGACTCGGGTAAGTCAACCACAATTTCTACATATCCACCACACCTGTAATACATGTACCACCCATCCCCTCACTACCACCAGGACCCCATACGCTACCAAGTCCACAACACCCACATCCAAGTTCCCTTCATGCCCACAATCCCACAAACAAATCTCCATCCAGCCCCTTGTGCACAGTCACCTACCCCTGCATGGAATCCCAGTGTCACTACAGCACCCACAATGCACCTCCACCCCCCATGTAAAATGCAACAAAATGTACACAAAGGGACCTTGCATGCCACTACAGGGGAATATAAGCATCAAATAGTGCAGACCAGTACAGCAATTGCCGAAAAGGTACCTGACACCCGCATGTCTATTCCCCCACACACAGGCACCACCACCCATGCCACCAGGACAAAGACATCAAGGAGTGCCAGCCCTCCACCTGAACACGGAGGCCCCACTCAGGAGAGTGTAGAGGGATGTCAGGACACAGAGGAACTCCCTGGTCCATAACACAGTCCTGGACTGTCACCCTCCAGAAGCCCCACCCAGGATACCACTGACACCCCTACCACTCAGCCACCATCATCAGCTCTGGCCAAAAAAAAAAAACAGTGTCTCCCGGCCAGAGACTGGCTGCCCACATGTACAGAGGCCAGAGACTCCACCCACCAACAGGCAGGATGATGAAGGGCAAACTGCAAGTAGGAGTGCCAGACCTGTGCAGGGGACACAGGCACAGGGGGCTAGGGCCAGTGGGAGGGCTAAAGTGGCCCAGGAGGGTGGCCAAAGGATGGATGCAGCAGCCCAGGAGGTCCTGGGAGAATACCACCATACCCAGGATATGATGGCCAGATCCTGGCCACCCTGGAGCAGAATGAGAGGCTGCAGATAGCACACCACCAGGAGGCCATGGAGCAATGGAAACAGCTCAATGCCACCATGGCCTCCATTGCAGGGGTGCTACAATGCCAGTACCACAGCCAGCCTGAGTCCTCCACCCACCTGCAAGCCCCTACCACTAGCCAGGACACTGCCCTGCCTTCTACATCAGCAGTAACCACTGGACTGGTGGCACTGCCAGAGGACAAACAGGAAACAAGCCCCCCCACCCCTGCAGCCCAGCTGCACCTTCTCCAACGTGCCCTCAGACCCAGATATGCCAATGAAACACCAGCCAAGACCAAGCCCAGTGCCAGGAAGTGACTCTGCCCTGAACTGTCTCCCTTGTGTGCCACTGAGCTACCTTGTTGATATGCCACTGCCATCACGCCATATTCCAATGGCCACATGGACCAAAACCCAGTGTTACCAACAGCTGAGCAAATTTACCTGAGTTTGTTTTTCCCCATGTGCCCACTTCCTCTCACTGTCCCAAAACTTACGTATATATTGCCATTGAATAAATACACCTATACTCTCAAATCATATGTCCCTCATCAATATGAGATATCAATTGTGATTGTGTATGTATTAGTCAGTTACTATCATAATCACACCTTTATTGCATGAGGGGATCCAACGCACTGTAGTATCTGAAGTATGTCACACTGTACCTAATATTGGGTTCCCTGGCACATGCCACTTAAGTCATCAGTTAGCATTGTCACTGACAAAAGACACCACAGTACTTATTACATGAGACAGACTGTAACTATGCAGTGAAGTCGAGAGCATCATTGAACAGTACCTTAGAGTCACTGGAAGTATAGTCGGATTAGCTGGGTCCTGGAGTTGAGATCTTCCCTCTCGTCGTCCTCACCATCACTCTCATCCCCTCTCTGAGGTTGCAGGGCTGGTTGAACAGCACCCACCTCTTCCAGAAGTGGGATAGCTTTCCTCAAAGTCAAGTTGTGCAGCTTGCAGCAGGCCACCACTATCTTACACACCTTGTCGGGGACATAGCACAGGGATCTCCCAGAGAGATGGAGACAACTAAATCTTGCCTTCAGGAGTCCTATAGTGCGCTCTATCACCCTTCTAGTGCGTCCATGGGCCTCATTATTATTCCTCTCTGCATCTGCCCTGGGATTCCTCACAGGTGCCAGGAGCCATTGCAAGTTGGGGTAGCCAGAATCACCTGCAAAAGTGGGCGAAAGAAGACTTGAACAAATTGCCTTTACTTGCATACAGCCTTGCAGTCAACTATGTAACTGATCCCGTGTCATACACACTCACCTATGAGCCAACCTCTGTCCCCTTGTAGTTGTCCCATTTTGTGTGTCACACTGCTGTTTCTCAGGGCAAATGAATCATGGACTGATCCTGGGAACCTGGCATTGACATGATATGTACTGATCAGCAGGTCACACCAATTGTACATTCATGGACGTATAGTTCTTACGATTCCTATACACCTGTTCATTTACTCTTGGGGGTAAGAGATTTGTGGGTTCCATCAATGGAACCTATCACATGGGGGATATTGGCAAAAGCATAGAATCCAGATTTTATGGTGGGGAGTTCAGCCCTTTGGGGAAACTGGACATAAGTTTGCAAGTATTGAACAAAGGCATCCAGGACTTTGGACAGGATATGGCTGAACATTGGCTGTGAGACCCCTCCAGCCATGCCCACTGTCACCTGAAATGAGCCTGTAGCCAAGAAATGGAGCACAGATAGCACTTGCAAAGTTGTAGGGATGGCATGCTGATTTTGATTGGCCGGCTTCAGAACCAGATCCATTAATGCACAGAAGTCATGGATTGTAGCTCTATTGAGTCTGTAGGTGATAATGGTGTGACATTCCTCCATGGTGTCCTGATCTACCAGGGACCTGTATACAGATGGGGCTCTCCCTCGCCACATGGGTCTGTACCAATGGGGGAGGAAAGAACACATTCTGAGTGTCAACATACACTTGCATCACATGCTGTCACTGTACTTTTCAAAATGCACCACAAAACTAATGTACACAAACGGAAAGAATGAGGTACACCATCAGGCAAATGTGTGCTGAGGTTTCTCTGTCATAATGACATTACAGTGTGGACACACTTCCAAAGATGGGTACATGTGGGGATCACAGAATCATGTAAGCAAGTGACGAAGGGGAGAGAGAATAGGGCCCTGGATGAAGCCCCCGGCCAGGCTATGGAGACATGGTGGTAGCAAAATGGCAGCCTCCTGCCATCCAGGTAGGATGGAGCGGAAGTGACTTCATTCCACTGGCGTTAGTCGTCATGCCGGAAGGCGGTGTTCACCGCCATGCACCTGATCATTGGATTACATGGTTGTCTATGGGGAACCTTGGCCAATCATAATCGCCGCCGGGGGTGACAGAGCACACCGCTGTGGTACCTATGCCATTTTGTCGGATCCTTGACACTTGACTCCTGATTCACATGAAGGATAGTATTCCACTGCGTGTGCTGCTGTGTCCTGACTTTGGTTACTGAGATGGCACGTGTTACAGGGGAACAGGCCCCGGCCTTCACCACGGAGGAGCTGGAGAAGCTGGTGGACGGGGTCATACCCCTATATGCAAAGTTGTATGGGTGACCAGAGGAGCAGGTGAGTTGCCATCTGTCATCTGTAGATGTGTGTGTTCGTGGCGGATGCCTGTATGCATGTGTGTTCGATGTGTGACTGCCCAGCGATAGTTTGTCTGGCACGTTCTGCCTGTAATTTGTTCAAATGCATGTCAACAATGGCAGTTCCATATGGAACAGCACAGCATATGTATATGGTGCACCCATACTGACGTCTGTTTCTTCGCTCTGTGTGTCCCATGCAGGTCAGCGCCCATAAAAAAAAAAAATGGCCTGTGGTAAGCCATCGCTAAGGAAGTGCGGACCTTGGGGATCTACAACTGGCGGAGCACCCACTGCAGAAAGAGGGGGGAGGACCTGAGGCGCTGGGCCAGGAAGGCCAGAGAGGGCCAGCTGCGGAAAGCCTCCAAACAAGGAAGGGGTGCCCGTCGGACCCTGATCCCCCTAACGGCCCTCATACGGCCTGTGGCCTATCTGGATTTGGATGGGCGCTTGAAGGCAGCACAGCAGCCACAAGGGGGTGAGTCGCAACACTGTTGTGATACCACTTTGATGGTTGAATGTGGGTGCTTTGGGAGGTATGCATTGTAGTGCCAGGCATTTAGACAGGTGTGTCCCTGCAGTCTTCCCCCATCCAGGTACTTGGGATGGTGTAAGAGCTAGTTTTGGCTGGCTCTATAGGCCTATGAGGGGTCCCCATTCTGTCATTTGGTATTCATTGTGGCCTTATGGACTTGTAAGTGAATTGGCTGGGCATGGTCTTTCATGGGTGTACTTCACACAGTATATCAGGGTTGTGTTTCATGAGGGTTATTTAGTGTATTCTGGTGTCATGCCCACTACTCAGGGGCACATTCATTACGTATGTTGATTCTGCAGAGTGTACGTGCGTGACCTGGGTGGGAGTGTGTGTGAGCCAAAATGTACACATATTCAGGATTTGACATAGTTCTGTCTTGTTTTGTTTCCCCACCCCTGTGCTCTTGTGTCCTTTGTGTACATTAGCATCATCTGGTGAGGAATCTGAGGCACCGGCAAGTGGGAATGCAGCAGCCCAGAGTACCAAGGAGGCAGAGTCGACCAACGCCAAGGGGACCAGTGGGTTGGAGGGCGAGGGGAGTTCCATGGGGAAGGCAACTACCACTGGAGGTAGTGACTCTGATACCTCCTCCGATGGGAGCACCTGGTGGTGGTGGACCCTACTGGGCCCACCCATTCTTTGTCATCTTCCACCACCCTATACCATCACTCCCCTCCCAGTTGCTCCACACCAAGTTGCCCGTGCCCCCTCACCCAGGACGGTGGGCGTCTCCTTCGCCCCAGGCACCTCTTCCCCTGCCCCAGTCAGCCCTTATGCCTTCACGGAGGAGACTATTGATCTCCTGAGAACCATCTCTGTAGGGCAGACAACCATTGTGAATGCCATCCAGGGGCTAGCATCACAGATGCAGCAATGCAATGCATGCCTGGAAGGCATTCACAGTGCCTGTCTGGCCTACAGAGATCTTTTCAGGCTCTGGCCTCCTCTTTGATGGCAGCCAGTGTCCCTGGTCTTTCCATCCCCCCTCCCACCACCTTTACCCCTCCAGCACCCCACTCCCTTCACCCATCACAAGCACACTTACAGACAGCTATGCACACAGATCAACACACAAGAAACACACTGAGAAACACAAGCACCACACTTCCCACCACAGGCAGACACACACCCAACATACCAAAGCACACACAACAACATCCACTTCCCCCAGTGTGTCAACCTTCCCCGCCACCCTGTCTGTCACCTCACCATGCACACCCACATGCACTGCACCCTCAGTCACTGCTTCTGCCCCCATTGATGCAGTCACCACATCTGACATCCAGATATGCACCCTTGACACAACAACTGCACTCACCACGACTACATTTAAAGACACTTGCAGCACACTGACCAGACCTGCAGACACCCAGACAGCATCCATCTACACTGGTAGACTGTCTTCTCCCACTGTGTCCACCCCCCTCCTCCCAAAACAATCAAACATTCACACACATCCACACCACACACATCCACCAGACATAAGCATACTTTACAGGCACCTGCATCCACATCCAGCACACCTACACCTGATACGAGCACTCCCTCAACCTCCACTCCCAGACCTGCCTCCAAATCCCCTCCAACTGCACCTAAGAAGCTTTTCCTATCCCTTGTTGACCTGCTTGAACCTACTGGCCCACCACGTCTTGTCCCTAAACATGCCCATGTCCTTACCCAGTCCACTCCTTCCTCGTCCAAGTCTGCCCCAGTCCACCCTTCCCATTCCCATGCCTCCTTCCCCAGGGAGGAAGAGGCCCCATGTTGCCCCAGGTCCCTCTGCCACCCCCGGTCCAGGCCCACTCCCTCTCCTTCCAAGGGCAAGCCCAAACCCCCTCCACCTCCCAAACCTAAGCCCAAGAACCCCCTTCCAGACCTAAGCCCCCGCCCTGCCACCCCCTGCCCCGTTCCCTGAGGTACCTGGCTGCTCCATTGATGCCCCTTTCCAGTGGAGTACCTTTTGCACACATGGGAGTCAAGTTCAAGCTATATTGGACCTTCAGGGACTTTGAAATGGACTGGCAAATGGCCTTATTTGGACATTACTTTTTTTACTTAAAACTAAATTTAAGTGCCTAGTAGTGCTGTTGGCACAATATTGTGATGTTGTTCAGCATTTCACTATGTGTGTGTGGTGTGCAGATGTGTGTACGTCGGTGAAGGTCTTTGTTGATTTGTGTCTGGTAAGTACATCTTGTTATGGTATGTGGCTTGGGATGTGGGAAGGGTTGGGAGTGCGTTGCGGGGTGGGTGGGGTGGGTGTGTAACTGTGCCCTTTCTTCCCATGGGTACTAGGCTGTGGTACTTGCCGTCGTCATCTTCATCGTTGGTCACGGTCCTGGAGGAATATGGCAAGGAGTAGCAGTGGCATTATTTCCAACTCTCGCTCCATGTCTGCGTCGGCGTGTTGTTTACCTCCGGTGAGAGCCTGTGGGCAGCCTCCTCCGTCCTCGTCGGGACTACAAAGATGGCGGTTTGTGGATAGACCGCTACTTGTTTCTCATGTGCTTCATTTTTTGGCGTTCCAGACCACCAGCCTGTTGGTGGTAGTTACTGCCACCGCCTGCTGTGCAGTGTTTACCACCCATATTTTGTTTGATAGACTTGCGCTGTTTCCACAAATCAATCCAAGGATACTAACTTAATTTTTACCTTCTAATTTGAGATTCCTTCACATTTACAGAACATTTTAGATTTTTCAAGTGTACATTTTGTTTATCTATTTACATACGCTTTATTAATATTTTAATGTTAGTTTGCTTTTAAAGCCATCACAGACCCCCTGAGTAGGCTTTGTGGGCACCAGGCATCACCAGACGACAGGTTAAGAACCATTGCCCTAGACAGATTGGAACAAAACTAAGGGGGAAGGGAAAAACTGACTAGAACCAGTTTGGGGTTAGACAAAAGCGATGATTCCCACTAACAGGCTGGTGCAAGGTATGAAAAAGCACTCTCAGATCTCTTATCAAAAACACTCCTGGACCTGTAGAAAACTAAGTAGAAGAACTGCCCTGCTGACTCAAGAAGGAAGACTGGGTCTGCTTGCCTTCAGCCCAGGAACTCAGAAGTGACTCCAAGGGTCAGTTGGCTGACCTCCTGTTTGAGCTACAGGGATACAAGTTTCTAGAGGCCTCTACTCCAACTGCCCAGATGACCAGCACCAACTGGAGCTGCCTGAGTCTGCTGCTGGCCTCTCCTGGAGTGAATTGTGACCCCCAAAGTTTGACTCACCAGGTCATGGACAGATGGCTGGAGTCAGAGTGTACTCTTCTAACCTGCAAACTGCAGGAACTGGACTCCAGGTTAAAATACAGAGGTTCTCTGCTTTTGACTTAAGCATTTACCACCTGCATCTCCCAGCAACATAAAGCTCCGACAGTGATATGATCTTACCATAACCCACTCTGTCTCCTGCTGACGTGAAGCTCCAGCGGAGCCTCGTTCTTCGCACCAACAATCATTTCCTTGTGACCTCCACCAACGCAAAGCTCTGGCTGAGGATCCTCATGTAGACCTGGACTGTGTGAGAAGGTAAACTCTCCACTAGGACTACCTGGACCATGTACTGGACACACATTCCATTGCAGTCGGCCTGAACTTTTAACTTTGACCAGTCAAGTGTGACTGGATAACTGTGATTGGAGCTTTCTGCTTCTCTGTGCTGTTTTTACCTGAGAATGTAAAAATTCAGAACTCCATTTCTGCTTATTGGATTTTTGTCATTTTCATGTTATTCTGTATTAAAATACTCTTCATTTGCCTAAATTGGTTTGGCGTTTTTCTGGCGTTGTGCTTACACTTTATTGCTGTTTGAGTACTACATAATTAATTTACATATAGCCTCAAAGTTAAGCCTGACTATATATATATTGCCAAGTGGGGATAGCCACTGGGCTGTTATAGTTGGGACCAACTTTTCCCAAGACAAAGTATTTTTTGTTTTGCTAATAATGTTGCTGCTACTGGATGAATATTCATGAAATTTTCAAACATAGTGTACAGGTTACTTTAGCTGCTGTCTGAAAAATAATTTTCATGGTGATTTGTCAAGTGGGGGCTGGGAAAAAAGAGTGGGGTCCCAAAACACTTTTTCTCAATTCTATGTGTCCAGAGATTTTGCAATCTTTAGACACAACTACAGCCCGAACTGCTAAACGGAATTACACCAAATTTGGCAGGAAGCTAGATCTTGGTGCGCAGATTGTGCTTCTTGGTTTGAATTTATTCAGTAGTTTTGGAATTATCAAAGGGAATATATATATATATATATATATATGCACACATAGCGACACAGATCCTCAGCAGATGAACAGGTACCCATGGGTACCCTCGGATCCAAGCAAAAAGCAAGGCCTTGATTGGCTGGCCACAACCTGAAAGGAAAGTTGTAGCACCATTTTGTTTTTTAGTTGGGGAGAAAACAAAGAACAACCTACATAAGGGGTCAGGATAGACATATCCTGACCCCATTGGACACATGAAGGGGTATCCAAGGGACCCCTCATAGGCAAAAAATTGGCCATTTTTTGGGGCAGATCCATAGATCTGCGTACCCACCATGGCACAGAGTGCAACTCCTAGTGTAACTCCATGACAGATCCACGGATCTGAAGCCCAATGGGAAACAAAAGCTTGGATTCTCAAAAACCATGCCCCCCCCAGGGCACAGCCAAAGGGCGTGTGCAGCGTGAGGTTGGGTGCATGCAGAGGGTTAGCAGTAGTGTCTGGCCACTTTGGCCATGTGCAGTGGTGGTTGTATTAATGTACAGCATTTATACATAATTTTACATTAAAAAAAATCAGTTCACTGAAAAAAAAACAAAGGTTATAGGAACATGATAGTTATCTTCATGTTTTACCAACACAAAACCACAGAACTTGAACTTCAGTAGTTATGGTTATACTTATACTTACCTGAAGAAACTATAACTCTTGCCAGAAATTAAGTATACCTATATATATATATATATCTATATATAAAAAAATATATATGTATGTGTGTGTGTGTATATATATATATATATATATATATATATATATATATATATATATATATATATATATCCATTAACTTCCATCCGACAGGGGGCTGGAGTTAAGATGGCGACCAGTGCGGACATTTAAATCGGAGCTCCGCAAAGGCCCCACGGACTTTATCCTGCATCGCATCGGACGCAAACCAGGATGCGCTGTACTTTGCGCACAACCCCAGGAGAGGCATCTGAGCCTCTTAGAAAGACGACCGCACCTGGCGCGACGGAGGCAACGCGGACCCCGAGGCCCTGAGGACTAGAGGACACAGAATGCTGGGTCTTCCTGACGGCTCCCTGGGCTGGCGAACTGGGGACTCTGTACAGCTGTTGCATCGGGCGCAAACCGGGACGCACTGTACTTTGCAAGCAACCCCAGGAGAGGCATCTAAGCCTCTGAGAGAGAGGCAACAGAGGCAATGCAGACACCAAGGCCCTGAGACCTATGGGACACAAAGTGCTGGGCCTTCCTGACGGCAACCTGGGCAGGCGAAGGGGACAGCCGCAAGAGGGCGGCCATATTGGATAGTGACCGTCGGGCTGCTACCGGACCTGTAGCCGAAGGTGAACTTGGAATCACTGGCACTACTGGTGCACCAGCGCCGAGTCAAACAGCAGCAGAGAGGCCGCGACCGTGCCGTGAATCGCTACCAGCTGCTTTTTCTTTTGATTTATGGTGCCTCGAGCTGGAGGGGTGGCACCTGCTGGGACGAATATGTGGCAGCTGCAAAGTGTGGTGGGGGAACTCTGAGGCACCTTGTGGTGGTAACTGGGGGCCTCGCAGCAACATCCAGTGAGTTGGACGAGGGTCCTGCATGCAGATAGTTGTAGGGCCCCGCGACACCAGGGACCGGAGGGAACCACAGCTGGTGGCCATTTCTCAGCGATTACCCCCCAGCTGGTGCCGAGCAGACGGATCCTTTGACTGACCTCCTATATGCCTGGAAATTTGATTTGCACCTCCATAAGCACTACCCCTAATAGAGGGGGGCCTCAGCACCCTGGGCCTCAACCTGTGAAGGAAACGGGAGCTGCACCAGCGGTCTGAGGTCAGGACAAGCAGTAGTGCTATGTCCATCACAAGACCTCCTACAGCCTTATCTGTGCTCCTGGCCATCGTCTAGAGCAACTATCTGGGAATACTGTGGGGGTGTATTGAACTCAGGTGAGAGATAGTGCCCCTCCTGGTGGCGGACAGCTCTCATCCCCACTGCGCTGCAATGATGGGTAAGGTCAGAGGCTCCAAAAATGTTGGGCACAAACCAGATCAACCCCTGACAGACGGAGGTGCGCTGGAGACTCTTACTCGCTCAGACACAATGCTCAAATCGCACTCGGCTCAATTTGATAGAGTCCTCCAGGCCATCCTGAACACAAAAACTTCACTGGAAGCTAGGTTTGACGCAATAGCAGTGGAGGTTAATCTGCTTAGGGTGAATCATCGTATCTTGGCAGAACGAGTGGAAGGAACGGAGTCATCACTTACCATCCTACGCCATACAGTACAGGAACTCCAGACACAGATGACGCAGGTGAAGCCGGAGATGACTGCTCTACACAGGCGGGCAGAGGACGCAGACGGGAGGTCCCACCGCAACAACATAAGATTGGTGGGATTCCCTGGGCAAACAGAATGTCGAGACGGGGCCACTCACCTGAAAAGCAGGATGTCTGCATGGGCGATGGTATGCCCCGACCTCCTAGAACACCTCTCGGCACTTCCTGGTGGACACAGAAACCCCGGCAGGTGTCCCAAAAGGAAAGGGGGAGTGGAAGAGAAAGAGACAAAACACTGCCTCGTCTTTCCGGTCCAGCCAGGCACCCTGTATCTTCGGGGGGCAGGTCTTTGTTGACAGAGTGACAGTAGAGTTAGTGCACCCAACTTCCTTGAAACGGAATCTATCTTTCTGATATGGGAACAGGAGTGGTAGAAGAACACCGGGATGCTCCAGCACTTTTCTTGGATAATAATAACTGTTGGCACAATTACTAACACTGCATTACCAAAAACCCAAAGTGAGTACCATAACAATAAGTACTGCAACACTAGGGCTGGCTTTACAGAGATTCACTGTTGCACACTACAATTAGAACTGTGGTTGAACTCATCATACACAAGAAAGACAAACAAGGGCATTCATTATGTCATGTATAATTTTCCTGCATGCAAAGGAATAAACTAAAAGGAACAAAAACAATCCAAGAAATACAAATGTCCACTCTGGGTTTAAACAGTTAGGGTGGCACAGTTTGGTTTGGTTTCACCGTATGTGTGAAAAACCCTTCAAAAGCAAATTCCTCAAACCTGAAACACAGGCATGAATGACACAATTTAAATCCAAGAGTTATGCTATTAAAGAAAGAAAACACACGTAAATGCTCTTTTTAAATTGCACTGTCACTTTTTGTAGTATTTGAGCTCAAGCAGATTCCCTGAAGCACATTTAGGCAAGTTACTACAATAATACTGTAGAATGTTCAGAAATGCATCTGTCTCTTCAGGATAAGCACTCTGCCAAAATACGAGGTCTGAAATACACCAGCTGTTCTAGGAAAGTGCGGGGCTCAAAGAACAAACTCCCTGGAGAATACTAGTCACTTAGCTGCAGTCTTTTCCAGAGTGCTGGAGGAATGCCTGGTGTCAACTGGTACAGGAATGAAGAAAAGAATTGCCTCAAAAGTCCTGAATACGAGGATGACAGCAGGGTCTGGACTGCCAAATCAGATGCTGAGTTAAGGAAGCAAAACAAAGCCAAGCAGGGAGGCATGCTTCACTCTGCTATTTGTAGCCAATCAGGAAAGCAGTTGAGTTTCCACATGTGGATGAGTCACCACACCCAATTACAAGCACACGTCTACACCACACCCAATTAGAAGCACATATCTACACCTGCTCACATTAGCAAGCAAGCATTGGTAAAACAAGAATTGATAAAACCAATTGTGTAACACAGCATATTATGTTTACTTAGAAACATGGAGGTTTAACCAAGAACAAAGATATGATTTAACCCTAATCCCTGGGGATGCTGACAGATAACGCAGGAGGCACCTTGGGATTCCTGACACAGAAGGCCCCAGTGTGGAACCTTTTGTAGTACAATGGCTGATTGACACCGTTCTAGGGGGCAGCCCCTCAGAGTTCTTCTTGGTTGAAAGAGCCCACAGAGTGCCCGGCAGGCCCCCTCCCCCAGGTGCACCTCCATAACCTATAGTGGCCCGTCTCCTGAATTTCAGAGACTGTGATTTAATCTTGCAACTCCCCCGCTCCAATGGTCTGTGGCACCACGACAATGCAGAGATCTCAGCTTATCCGGACTTCACCTCTGAGGTGCAGAAACAGCGTAAGTCCTTCGTTAAAGTGAAACAACGCTTGAGAGATCTGAATTACAAATGTGCATTGTTATTCCCTGCAAAACTTTGGGTGATTGACGGCTAAGCAACTCTCCGGAGGACACGTGGACCTGGTTGCACGCCAAAGGACTAATGCACCCCTCGCAGGAGTCCTGGGAGAATGCCACCTGGCTAACCCCATTAGTCAAAGAGCGCAAATGTAAATCTAGCAGGGCAAGGCAATCCCAATCCCAGGCAGCCAGGGAGTGAGAGGGGGCAATAGAAGAAGCATTGCAGCTGTCCAGTAACCTATTTTTTGCATTGGCGGACACTCCTCCAGTTCCCTCTGACACAGAACTCGCTTGAAGGGGAGGGCCCCACATTAACTACGTGCATGGCAGATGACCTCTGATAATAATGGCACTCTGTTCTTGTCCTCACAAGCCAACAAATCTAATGCGGTAAGGTGGTTCCCACAGACCAGTGCCTTAGATCCCTCAGGTTTGCTGCTTCATCAGGTCCCGGACTTGTCCATGTTCTGACCCCCGGGGCCTACAACGCGGACATGTGCTTCATATAGAGCTTCCTTCACTCCCCCCGAAGAGAGGGAATAAAAGGCCTAGTGCCTTGCCCAAAGGGATGCATGTATATTACAGCTCTGAACACACTGTTTGAATGTTTGGGGACTTTTGGCATGATACATGTTGTGGATCAGGCCACTTTCGGGAGTTGTTTCTCCTGTTTTTATTGTTTTTAAGTGCCTGGTGGGCGGGGAGCATGCAGATTGAATGGGAGGTCTGGAAGAACTGGGAGGAGGGAGCAGATGTGGAGTTGAACGTTGTAGACTGAATGGCTGTAGAATATGCTGTGTTAACTTGGAATATTTGGGGTATGGTTAATCCTATGAAGCGATATAAGGTGTATTCCTAGCTTAGGCGGCGATGGATACAATTTGCCTGTCTACAAGAGACACATTTGACACAAGGGGAATTACTTAAGCTTAGCCGTCGCTGGAGGGGCCAAATTTATGGTTCTGAACATTCAACATACACCAGAGGCACGTTATTTTGGGTAGCACTGGAAGGGCCTTTCGTTAAAATTAGGGTGCATATAGATTGGGAAGGGAGATAGTTCTATTAGAGGACAAGTTAAATGGCTGCTCCATTATGCTAGAATTGATATATGGCCCCTACACATCACAAGGGGCATTTCTAAACGAGCTGACCCTGATTTTATTGCACAACCCGGGTGCTCCTAGTATCTGGAGGGAGACTTTAATTGTGTACAAAACACTGCACTAGACCAGCAGTGGTCTCATTCCATGCTATTACACCATCCCGAGACTAGGGAATACTGTTATTACGCGCTGGGATACCAAATACACACAAGACGTGATTATATTTTCAGTGACTCACTTCTCTGGCCCTCTATCTGTGGCTCTTAATACCTGGGCAGAACTTTATCCAACCATAACTCCCTTAGGGTTAAATGGGGTATTCCATTGTGGAGGCTGTGGGCTGAGGCTCTGCAGGATGTGGTGCATAAAACAACGATAGGCACCACTATCAAGGAGTACTTTCAGCAAAAATCGAGATCTGTAGGTGACCCCAGAGTAAAATGGGATGCGATGAAAGTGCTCTTGCGGGGCCAATGTATGACCATCTCCTGGGGGGTGAAATTTACCCTCCTGTGTAGTATACTGAATCGTGAACATGATATAGGTCGGCTGTAAAAGGAGGCTATATGTGACCACTTGGCATGCCCGCGGTTGCTAGCCCAACGCTGCAAATACCGGGAAGAACTGTGTAGGCTTGGTAGAGTAGATTATAAGATGTATTTGACCCAACAGCATACAAATGGTGACAAGCCGGGATGCACATTGTCCTGGTTGCTGCAGTGAGAAGTGCCCTGGATGGTTGTGGAAGCTATTCGGAATGACAAGGCAGAAGTGGTAAATAACCAAGAGGCAATCAGTGACACCTTTACACAATATTATGAAACATTGTATGCAGCACCACCTTTCCCCGCTACCCTTCACAACCACACAATCCTGCAAGGTCTTCCCTTGCCCACCCTGATGCAGCAGCAGAGACAGGACTTAGAACAACCAATACAGCTGGACGATGTGCGACTAGCAATTCAACAAATGGCTAGAGGGAAGACCCCTTGTTTAGACGGGTTCCCAGTTGAATTTTATGCTGCCAATAGGGACACTCCTGCACCTCAGTTACTAGATTTGTACAGGGCATCATACCAAAGAGGGGAACTCCTGTCTTCACTGTGCGAGGCACTTATTGTGGTGCTACCCAAGCCTGGTAAAGACCCACTAGACGTGAGCTCATATCGACCCTTATCTATGCTTAACATTGATTATAAGATCTTAAGTAAGACCCTAGTGAACAGATTGCTCCTGGTGATTTCTACCCTGATCAGAATGGTTTTGTACCACGTAGCTCCACATACTACAATACTAGACTGCTGTGCCACATCATAGATGCGGTTTCCAAGGGTACAGGCCAACCAGTAGCTGTGTCCCTGGATTTCGAAAAGGTATTCGACACGCTTGGATGGGCCTACTTACTATGGGTGCTGGAACAATTTGGGCTGGAACCCCAGTTCATACAGTGGATACAGTTAATCTATACTGCCCCTTGGGTGAGAGCCCGCACTGGCAACCAAGTATCTTGCTCTTTTCCCATCCAAAGGGGGAGGCGCCAGGGCTGTTCGCTTTCCCAGTGCTTTTTGCACTCGCGATGGTGCCACTAGTGGCGTAATTGAGGATGAAAGAATTAGAGTAGGGACTCTGGGTGGACGGAGGGTGGCCTGTTTCATCTTTACTTGGGGATCAATGCATACCACACAGAGATGGATATGGTGGAGGGTAACTACAGTAGGGCCCTAGCCTCCACCCGACAATCTTTGTCCTTCTGGATGCACCTGCCCCTCTCCCCTATGGGTAGAGCTGCCATTTCCAAAATGTTGATTCTTCCTAGATTGCTTTATCTGCTTATGGCATTACCAGTTCCACCTGGAATGGCCTTCTTTAAGGCTATACACAGTTTGCTGATAGCACTTATATGGGGATCGGGATGCAAGAGGGTGTCTCTGGATGCACTCCAATATCCTTTGCTTGAGGGTGGCATGGCGGTACCAGATATAGAACGATACTATGAAGCTGCCCAACTGCAATGGATGATGTTCTGGTTGACAGGAGATCAGACGATGGAGAGATATATGGTGCAGAACACTGTGGGGGAGGGCTGCTCAGATGGCTCCTGACTCAGGGCTACTGCTGCGTGCAGCAAAGTCAGCCTGGACCCGATATATTCACCCACGAAGGTGATCGCTCCCTTACTCATCTCGACTCCCGACATGGGATATACCTTGAATTCAAGACCTTACTCAGATCTATGACTTCAATACATGGAGGGAGGGTGGGCTTCTACATATAGGAGACCTCTATGAGGAAGTTTGACTGCGTTCCTTTACGAACATACACGAGAAGTTAAGTCTGGATGCAGAGCAGTTTCTTGCCCACACAGCACTGCAGGCAGTAATACGGAAAGTTTGGCAGTTGGGCCCCCTGGAACCCACAACACACCATGAACTACATTATATTATAACATGAGGATTAGAGAGGAGGGCGGTCTCTAACTTATACGTACTGTTGAGGGGGACACAGGGTGTGCCACATCCCCATAGCAAGGCTAGGTGGGACGACTGTTTGGGCATTAACTTAACTGAACAGCAATGGAAAATGGGGCTAGAACGTGTGAGATATGTGTCACAAAATGCCAGACGGAAATATTCACACTTCAGCTATGTCCATCAAACGTACCTGACACCACATCCCCTTCACTAAATATTTCCAGGAGCTTCCCCGTTGTGTCCGAGATGTGGCCATGAAGATTCCACTTTCCTACATATGACATGGGAGTTCCTGGTATTGCACAGCACATGGATCCACATTATACAACATATATCAGACATTATAGATATACACCTCCCACTGGACCCACTCCTCTGTCTACTGGGGATAGCCAAGAGGAACAAACAGACTAAACACTATTTACAATTTGTAGACCTTGCTCTCGTATTATTCAGACAACTTATCGCTATGTCCTGGAAGGCAACGCGACCCCCTGATGTAAAGGACTGGCTGTACGCGGTATCCCTTTGGGCTACAGCGGAAGCCAGCGCATTAGACCAAGATCGATGTGGGCGGGGTGGAGTTGGGGCTGCAACATTATGGGACACCTATCTGATGGAACTGGCAGATAAATTGACCCCACAGGATACAGACAGCACAAGCCCATTGGGATCACCCCAGCCAGTAATAAGCACTCCCACTATGCAAGCAATCAATACATGACAGAACTACATGCCTGTTAGAGTCTCAAAACTCTTCTTGTTCCTACCCCTGCCCACGCAGAGACACTACATTCCCCTAATTGCTTCCTCATCAGACCTTTGAGATCTTTGAGGGGACAAGTTGGCTCAACACCCCATAGGCGCGATGGCAGGACACTTTCAACATTGCTCTAGGAGTACTAGCCCTGAGCTGCTTGCTCCTTCCCCCCCTCCGGCTCTGACTATGACCCTGATGATTACCCTCAGGGGTTAAATCCCGGCTGTGGGATTCGCCGAGGATACCCTCTGCCTTGAACCGCACACACCAGGCACGTTATATAGTTTTTTTTTTTTTTTTATGCCAAGTTATGTTCCCTTTTCCCACATTCCCTCTACCAGGGCCTTACAGCAATGAACGATGACTGACTACATTGTGCACTATGGTTGAGAATAGGGGATTGTGTTATATAGCGGAGGCCACTCAATAAAGAGATCACTATATTTCTGCTATAGCACTGTTATGACACCCTACTGAGTATACATGAGACAGCGCTGTTTGATTGTGATGTCAAATTACCTGCTGATATATGATGTTATCGCTCCTATCACAGACAAAAATCCATTAACTTTCATCCGCACTCCAGGCTGAAACACCGCAAAGGACCCTTCCTTTATTTTCAATTTGATTTTATTTTTTGTTCAATTAATTATTCTATAAAGTGCAATCAGTGCAAGGGGAAGGGGAATAGGAAGTATTTATAGACATACCTTGGCAGTCCAACAGCATTGTGCCTCCTTTCTGAAAGTTAAAGAAAGACTGTCTGGTTTGTCATTAAATGATGCCCTTTTGTTCCCTGTCTGTAAGAAAATCATCATTAGCAACCAAACTCACTTCCTCACTTCTTCACTAACCTAGGTGATGCACAGATCAGGATGGATGAAACTTGTGGATCAGTTGGTTTTTCCTTCAGCCAGGATGCTCATGCTGGAGCACAACACAGGTGGAATGCCTCCAGAGATTCATGATATGGTGGCTCCGTGGAAGGTTTCCTTTCTCAGACCCAGGTGCTGGCTGATCGTCAGTTGATCATAGAAACTGCGGCAGCGCTCTGGGACACACATGGACACTCTCTGGACATATCATATGGGAATGACTTTGCAGCCTTATTCTCTACCCTGAACTCCATCGTCGCACCCATGGTCACACTGCAGATGACAGATGACCTGGATCTACCTGAATTGAGGAGTGATGGACCCCTTTCCCTGAATGGATCAATCTGTCTGCCTCCTGCCCACCGGCATGATTGCAGCTTTATGTAGCTATTCTTCTCTACACCGCCTTGGGCACCTGGCCACCGACCCCTCCTTCTGGGTTCTTGAGGGGCCCCACAAGTTTAATTCTGCACTGCCTTACTATTTTATCCTTGACATTATCTAGATGTAGTGGGCTGACCTCGGGCTGGCCCCTTTTTATTGTATCCCCCTCTCCCAGCAGTTGAAAATTGTAGAGTTGCTCACCTCTACAATGCCTTGCAGGCTCACAGTTTTTGCCCCCTTTTTGGGAGTTATTTGTAGCTTGGCCATATGACCATTTTGTTACTGTGTGTTATGTTCTCTGTGAGAGTGGGGGCGCAGATTCTATAGGGAAGGAGCCTCACCATTTCACCCATCCAAAGACAGTCTATTACAGCACTGTGTGAGTGTGACAGATCTCTGAACTTTCTACGAGTGAGTTCATTAATTATGCCAGGATGTGCCTAGCAATTCATCACAACTGCCAAACGCTCGATCGTGAACCTCTAACATATACTGCATTGCAGACTCTTCACACAATCTGTCATGGTAGAAAACTGATAACCTAGGTGTATAGAGTGTCTCCGGACACATGCAGGAGCATCCTTACAAACAGTGCTGGGAAGAGGAACTTCATATTGCAGTGTATTGTATTGTATTGTATTGTATTATATTGTATTTTAATATATAAAGAATGGCAGACAATGCTACAATATCCATGCCACATTCCCCGCAATGCCTGGTTTAAATTCATACAAACTTGCATCCTTACTCCTACGAAACAATACATATTTCCATCAGTCTCTACGTATTGCCCCCAATGCCAGATGGAACTGGCCCACCTGAATCATATGCTTTGGGGCTGTGAAGAACTAGGGCCAATATTTATACTTTTTGATGCAAACCAGCGCCAGCGCAGGTTCGTGTCAAAAAGTTTACCGCCGGCTAACGCCATTCCAACGTGCCAGCCAGGCACCTTATTTATGGAATTACGTTAGCCGGCACTGCGGCCTGGTTTACGTGAAAATAAATGACTCAAATCGGGCAGTGCAGGCATAGGGAAGAATGGGGGTTGTGCGTCAAAGAATGGTGCAAGTCAGGTTAGAGTCAAAAATCTTGGTTCTAACCTAACTTGCGCTATTTTATGACGCTCAACCCCCATTGAAATGACTCCTGTCTTAGCAAAGACAGGAGTCATGCCCCCCTGCCCAATGGCCATGCACAGGCCCCCTATGCCACTTAAAAAATATATATATATACTCACCTCTACTTACCTGGGATGGGTCCCCCATCCATGGGTGTTCTTCAGGGGTGGGCAAGGGTGGTGGGGGGGCCCTGGGTGCAGGGAAGGACACCTGTGGACTGCTTCTATGGTCAGAGACCATGGAAATGAGCCCACAGGTCCCTTAACGCCTGCCCTGACCCAGGCGTTAAAAAACGGCGCACGTCAGGCTGGGCAACATTTTTTAAGGCCCGTCCCTTAGGAGGATAAATAAGGCGCAGATGCCTTAAAGTCATTTTTTGCACGGGAACGCCTACCTTGCATATCATTAGCTCAAGGTAGGTTTTCATGTCCAAAAAATTATGCAAACTCCATAACTTTGGTGCTGTACGGGTCCAACGCCAAAGTATAAATATGGAGTTAAGTTTGCGCTGAATTTGCGTTAAAAAAAAAGGGCACAAATCCAGCGCAAACAGTGTATAAATATGCCCCTAGGTCCCTCCTGGTCTTGGGTACTCTCAACACTCACCAAGCTCACAGATCTACCACTCTCCCATCCCCCAGGGTCACTCTCCTGGCCTAAGGGGGCTAAACTCATCACTTGATTTATAGACCTTGCCCTCCTCCTGGCATGCCAAGCTATTACCTGTCAGTGGAAATCCTCAACACCTCCCTCTCTGTTGGCTTGGCACAATGACCTCTAACATCGGGTAAAGGTACATCCATCCACTGAGAGTAGAAATGGGGGCTTCACCAGATTCCAATCGTTGATCTATGGGATGCCTTGCTCCTTACACACAAAGAGACGGTAGCTAACAATGATCTCCCACCCTGAAGATTTGCTTACCCGTGAAACAACACTGTTGAAGTAGAGATACCCTCCATACTGGGACCACAGTAGCACTAGACACTAATGAGCAAGCACCCCTCCCCCAGATACTACTCTATACTACGCCTGGGTTGAGTTCACGGAGTTCTGCTATGCGGAATACTGTGAAGTGTCAAAAAGAGTTTGGGTAAGGTGCACTGTTCACACTGATTTTCAGCGCATCGCAGGACCCATCCCAGGTAAGCTGCATGCCAGAGGGCGCTACCTTCTTTTTGCCACTCGAGTAGATTTTCTATTAGAGCAGCAGCTCCCTCAACAAGAGCGGCAGCTTTCACATCATGTGCGTCGTGAGCGGTCGTGACCTACCGCGACCGCTCGCATTCAGAAATCGCGCTCACCAATTTAGCGATTTCTCTCACTCGCACTCACCAACTTAATGTTGGTGAGCGTAAGCAAGAAAAACACACAGCTCCGTGTCACTTCGCAGAGTTTTTTGGAACACCGCACTCTGTGCAGAGTGGGGAAAACTCTGCAAACTCTGCCGGTGGAGCAGAATTCTTCATCCACCCCTACTCTAACCTCCACCCTTTTTTTATTTCTAATTTTTCTATTTTCCATCTTCACATTATCTTAGTGGCAAACATAGAACATTTGCCCTACTTCACTACTTCACTCTCCCCCCAGCAGTTATTTTTCTTACTTTATTGTTCTTTCACGATTTGTCAATTCGGTGCTGCTGTTATTATCTTGCTGCCGTATTTCTTTTAATGTACTTTCCTTCAAACCCATAATATTGATTTTGAAAAAAAAAAACATCAGATTAACGAATGTATGTCAGGGTCAGTGAAAGGTCAACTCATGTGCGGTGTCTTGAAGATGTACTCAGATAAAGAGCATAGTTTTACACTCGTTTTCAGGACAGTGGTCTGTCTGAAGTGTAGACAGCTTAGAAATTCTCCAAATTATTGCAGAGGTTGAAGAATGCACATCTCGGGAACTAGGAACAATGGTTGCCTCTTCCAATCCCCGAGATGTGCTGTCTGAAGGAGGCCATGTTTTAAATATAATTTCTGAGCTAAAATGATGAATTGTAGACAGTGCCATGTCATAAAACACGCCGACACTTCTTATTTGCGCGACATACTTTAATAGCATTGGAACTTGGGGCCTACCACTGCTCATTGTTTTAGAGCTGGGCAGCTCATGCACTAACTCAAAAAATAGTCCGAGTTACATATGACCTCTATAGACAGTGAAATGTCAAAAGTACATGTTCCAGAACTCAGAGATATGTACGTCTTAAAAAGGCAGGATAAATGAAGCGTCACATCTTACCTGGGCTCAGGAGGCAGCCATGCACGTTAATCTGCAATGGAAATTATTTGTAGGTGCTACAAATGTGAAGAGAAAGAAAACGCCCAGGGCTGCTTCAAGCATTATTAATATAAATATGGAATTTTAAAACCAATGCACTTTCAAACCCATAAATTCTTTACTTTTTATTAAAAAAGAATCAAACGGTTACTGAGTATACAAACTTTAGCAATGACCCAAAACACCGGAAGCCTCTTTCCCCACGCTCCCTGAGCCATTTCAGATTAGTAATCACTTCAATATATGTGCAGATCAACATTAAACTGTAAAGGTACAAAATTAAAACCGACAAGCTGAAATGCCAGAGTAAATTTAATCTCATAACAATACAGATTGTGTGAAACCGATATTGCCATTCCTTAAAGGAATTTGGACTGCTCCTTCTAAACATGAACGGATTTAACATCATCTAGCTCAGATTCTAACTAAAATGGGAAAATTCACGCTGAAGGGTCTCAAGGGAATGATGGAAGGCAGGTGTCAGCATCATAAACACTCCAGTAGAAGTCTCTAAAAGAAAGGAACAAGTGTTAGCATAAAGTTACACACTATAAGAGCAAAATGGGTGTGAAGAGGTCCGCACGTCTCCAAGTCTAAAAGAATGTGCCTTCACTCTAACAATGGGAGCACTAACTTTAAATGGAAAGTTTCAGGACCATCTATAGCTCAAAACATGTTACCAGAAACCCACTTATTTCCATTTCTTAAGCACACTTGCAAGACTGGACAGATCTCCCATCCCACGGAGCTCCAGCGACCAGGTTAAACTTAAATATCTTTGTTCCAGATATGCAATAAATAGAAGGTTTCTTCAGCTCATTAAATCGTCCAGTCCATGCCAAGATTTGTCTTCTCAAGCCGCTCTATCAATAATACACAATACTCCTTTCTCCAGCTTAGAAATCACAAAGGTGCACATGTAAAAGAAAAACAAGCACAACACGGAAAATACATCTCATGTTAGAATGAAGGCCTGGTCAAGCCAACTTGATAAATCATTGTCAATGTGCACTCTTAATACACAATTACAGGTGCCAGCATCATGTCAAAATAAATGCAAAACGTGAATAAATTAATTCATGACTAAATATGCAATGTTCTTTCAATACACGCAACATTCCAAAATACAAGTGTAAATATGAATGAGAACTACAAATACTTCTGTTAAGGCCAAACATTAGAACACATATATATACATTCTAACTTCTACAGTGAATACACCTTCAATATGTTTTGATGCTTCACTTTATGTTATTAATGTTAAGGCACAAAGAATATGTGATGTTGGTTAGATTTTTGTATTACTTGTATTACTTCTGTAACATATATGGGTACAGTCACAATTATGCTGCACCACTGCTCAATGAGTATCCTCATCAGATGTACGTCAGACACTAAGGGCTGGCACATCAGGTAGAAGTCCATGGATTAACTGCTCAGGGAGTATGCAAGGATGGCTCATTTTATGTAAAATATATTTTTTCTCAATGTATGGCTCTCATTCTCATATTCCACCCTTCTGCTTTCACCTTTCACTCTCTTTGTTCGATCCCTTTCCTAAGAATACAAGCTAACTTGAAAAAAGTCAGGAAATCAAATGGACACTTGTGCTTGTTCAAGTTGGTGGTCATGACGTCTGTGCATAAAAAAGCATGCAGCAAGCTTAACTTACCCTGCAGGAGAAGGGCAGGGCTGACTTCCTGGCCGATGGGGCCCTGCGAGAGGCAGGGGTACTCTGAGATGAGCGGACAATTTGGCAGTTAGCTTGGGGGTGGCAGCAGCAGTAAGGGCTTGCTCCACTAAAGCTACAAACCCAAAACTATAGTGGAAATGGTAGGTGGACAGAGAGTGGGGGATCGGGTGTGCGGCGGGCCGGTTGTCATGAATCATGGTGCCTCACCCACTGCTGTTGGTAAGGGGAGGGGGCTGATAAAGACTGGCAGCCCAATGCGATGTTGGTGCTCCTGGCTCCGACGGGGTGAGTGGAGATGCAAGGCCCATATAGCCTCCTCCAGTGCAACACATTGTTGGCTCCCCCCCTGTCTGCACGTTACTGCAGGCATGGAAGAGCAAGGCCGGGATCTGGCCAGGTGGATGGAGAGCAGGGCAATGGCCTGGCACACAGCACTCAATTACCTCTAATGTAGGAAGTGCTGCTGCGTAGGCCAGAGAGTGTGGTGATGACTCTTGGCCACATTCAGGTGGCTGTGATAACAGAGGGCGAGGGCTGGTGAGTCACAGGGCCTACCATTGGACTTGTCGAGTCCCCGCAGGCAGGCCCTGAGTGAGGATCAAGTGAGAAATTCAGAGCGCACTCCACAGTGCTCTGTGATTAAGACAGGGTCCGGCGAGGTGGGTGGGGGGACAGTAGCATTTTTAGATCATGTTGAGGCACTTGTTACTCTATGGGAAGTCAGTTGGTTCAGGATGAGGCAGCCCTAGGCACCCCAAGTGGAGCCCTCCAATGGGCAGTTAGAGGGTGTGCGTGCAGCGGTTTAAGAGCACGGGGGAGGGTTAGGTCTACAAAGATGTATATTGCACACAGTGGATCATCAGTGGCTGGAGTCCAGTCAGTGGTTTAGGTGGGAGCAGAGGAATTGCGAGACGTGGGGCAGGGAGATGGGTCTGGTGTCATGACAAGCCTTGCAGGGGGTCCAAGCAGTCAAGGCAAGGTCAGTTTAGTGTCAGCCAGGTGGAAAAGGTTGAGGATGTGGCAGCTTCCAGACAGCCGGGAGGGTTTGGTGCAGCCTGTCACCCGGTCTGAAGAGAGAGCGTGTGGCTTTACAGATGGCTCTAGAACATCTGGGGACTATGTTTCTCAGCAGAAAGGAATGGGACCTGTATCTGCCTTGCACCAGACAGTTTCCTACCAGGAGCTGTACTATGACGAATTTGGAGATGGTGGTATGGGGATGGGAAAGTGCCTGGTATGAGTGGTGGTCATGACGGTGTGGATGGGGAGACTGAAGTGGAATTATATTTTGGGGAGGATGAGTAAGAGGAGGGGAACTTGTAGTAGAGGAGGTGTGTGAGACTGATTGGTGGATCGCACCTCAACTTCATGGGTGCAATGTACCTAACCGGAGGGGGAGTATTGGTGTTGTTCAGCAGCCAGTATTGGTTTCAGAGACAACTTGAGCAGTGTCCATTCAAACAGGGGTGAGGCTGGCATCGGGATGGACGGTTTTCATATGGGCCCGACCTTGAGGCCCAGTAAGAAGCCTTGCGCTGGGGAAATGCTGAGGGTGTGGAGGTGGGGGTTCAGGCTGAGGGGTTGGAGGCTGCTCATGGGGGTTCAGGCCTTTGTCTCCTGAAGGGTAAGTATGTCCAGGATCAGGGTAGGGTATGGAAGCAGAGAGGAAAATGAAAAAGGCAGAGAGATGTTAAGTGTTATAGCACTGGAAAGGTGCTGGTTTCCAGAGATCAGGAGAAAGAGAAGAGTGCAAGGGATAAGAAAGAAAGTAAGGCGATAAAACACAAAAGCTCCCCTATATCAAGCCACTGGGGGCCCATTTAATGCTGGCCACAAGAGAGAGCATTTGGGAAGGGGAGTATATTGAAATTTTTAAGCTTTTGCATAGAGAGATACGGGCAAAGGAAGGTTCTACAGAAGAGGTATATGAGCTGTCCTGTCGGCCTAAGGTGCCTGTAAATATTGAAGTATCCTGAACTGTGTGAGGCATTGTTGAAGTACTGGGATGTGGTGTGGAAGGCTTAGGTCAATTTTTGTGGTTGAGTGTGGGTGAGATATGACGAGGAGTTTCCTGCCTGGTTCACCAAGGATGTAGATGGTATTTGGGCTCAGTTGGATAATGAGCTGTTCTTTCAGATGATGACCCCAGAGTAGCCCACACCTTTGACATATACTGCAAGTGGGTGGCCAGTGATATATAAGTTCTTTCAAGGGGCTCCCACCCAGACAGTGATGGATGTGGCAGGGAGAGGGCAGGTGGAAAGAGGAAGAGCTTGCTAGTCATGCAACAGAGGCCCGTGCTTATCGGAGTATTGTAAGTGTTAGAAATGGGGTCTTTGGTTGACAGTCAGGTTAACCCCGTTCAAGCAAGGACCCTCACTCTAGTCAGGGTAAAAGAGAATCACCCTCAGCTAACCCCTGCTTACCCCCTTGGTAGCTTGACAGAGCAGTAGGCTTAACTTCAGAGTGCTAGCTGTAAAGTATTTGTACCAACACACACATTAACTTAAAGAAAACACTACAAAATGACACAACACCAGTTAAGAAAAAAAGGAAATATTTATCTAAATAAAACAAGACCAAAACGACAAATGTCCGGCATACGCAAGTCAAGTTATGAATTTTTAAAGATTAAACTCAAAAATAGCGCTTGGAAACACAAAATGCTTCAATGAGGTATTAACACGGCATCGTGACGGAGTCGTACCCAGCAAGCTGATACCAGCGGTGCCGGACACGGAGTTGCGTAGACCCCCAAGTACAGTACCTTTGGTGAAGAGTGAAAACAAGTCGATGCGCGAAGTCGGGGATCGCGGCGTTTGTGCGAAACGTTGAATCCGCGCACTGCCGGATTCAACGACGTGGTGCAGCGACTTCTACGGAGTCGCGGACTTCAGCGGGGCTGCAGCGGCATCAGGCCTGCGAAGGTCATCGCGTTCCAGCGAAGATCACGGAGTCGGTTTCAGGCGGCGTCACCGGATTCATCAGCGGCGTCCGTCCGAAGTCATCTGAAGTCGATTCCTTGGATTTCTACCAGCTTTCCTTTCAAGGGCCCAGGGACTTGATAAGGCACCACTTGTCAAAGCAGGAGTCTCTACAGAAACTCCAGGTGCTGGCAGAGAGAAGTCTTTCCTGTCCCTGAGACTTCGAACAACAGGAGGCAAGCTCTAAATCAAGCCCTTGGAGATTTCTTCACAAGATGGAAGGCACACAAAGTCCAGTCTTTGCCCTCTTACTCTGGCAGAAGCAACAACTGCAGGATAGCTCCACAAAGCACAGTCACAGGCAGGCAGTCTCTTTTGAATGTGAAACCCTGCCTTTCCCAGGCCAGGCCCCAGACACTCACCAGGGGGTCGGAGACGGCATTGTGTGAGGACAGGCAAAGCCCTTTTAGGTGTAAGTGACCACTCCTCCCCTCCCTCCTAGCACAGATGGCTCATCAGGAAATGCAGACCACACCCCAGCCCCTTTTGTGTCACTGTCTAGTGTGAGGTGCAACCAGCCCAACTGTCAAACTGACCCAGACAGGGAATCCACAAACAGGCAGAGTCACAGAAATGGTATAAGCAAGAAAATGCTCACTTTCTAAAAGTGGCATTTTCAAACACACAATCTTAAAATCAACTTTACTAAAAGATGTATTTTTAAATTGTGAGCTCAGAGACCCCAACCTCCATATGTCCATCTGCTCCCACAGGGAATCTACACTTTAATCAGATTTAAAGGTATCCCCCATGTTAACCTATGAGAGGGACAGGCCTTGCAACAGTGAAAAACGAATTCAGCAATATTTCACTGTCAGGACATATAAAACACATTACTATATGTCCTACCTTAACCATACACTGCACCCTGCCCTTGGGGCTACCTAGGGCCTACCTTAGAGGTGCCTTACATGTAAGAAAAGGGAAGGTTTGGGCCTGGCAAGTGGGTACACTTGCAAAGTCGAATTTACAGTTAAAACTGCACACACAGACACTGCAGTGGCAGGTCTGAGACATGATTACAGAGCTACTCATGTGGGTGGCACAACAAGTGCTGCAGGCCCACTAGTAGCACTTGATTTACAGGCCCTAGCATCTCTAGTGCACTTTACTAGGGACTTACTAGTAAATCAAATATGCCAATCATGGATAAACCAATCACATACAATTTACACAGAGAGCATATGCACTTTAGCACTGGTTAGCAGTGGTAAAGTGCTTAGAGTTTAAAAGCCAATAGCAACAGGTCAGAAAAAATAGGAGGCAGGAGGCAAAATGTTTGGGGATGACCCTGCATAAGCAAAAAAGTCCAACAGTAAGTATAGGCATGAATGCTCTAAATGGGGAGAAAAAAACATGCTCATGCTATGTAGGCCCCAAGGGAATGGATTCAGCCAGCAGGGTGGGGCATGAGGAAAATTGCAGGGGCAAGGTGAGAGGAGGCAGGGGAAGGTGGGGGGGTCAGAATCTTATGTGCAAGGGCGCATTCGCAAGTTAAGGCGTAGATATTGGCTTAGATTGCTGGGAATGGACAGTGAGAAGGATTTGTTATTGCACGGTTTTGAGTTTGGGTTTTGTTTGTGTCACAAAGATCCCATGGTGCAGCGATGGGCACAACATTTTAAATCAGTGAAAGGTCTTGAGGATTTTGTGTGAGGCAAATTGTTGAAGGAGATGAGAGAAGGACAGATGGAGTGGCTGTTTGATGATTGGTCATTGGCAAATGTTTGGGTTTCAGCAATTGGGGTGGTCCCTAAGAAGGAGACTGGGGAATTTTGGGTAATTCTTCATTTGTCATGGCCAGAGGGCCTGTCGGCCAATGATTTCACCTCGGAAGCTTGCATTAGAGTGTCTTATGCATCAGTCAACACTGCACAGCAATAGGGTTGCTGAATATGTTTGACCCAGGTGCTTTGATAGCAAAAAGTGACATTGGGTCAGCTTTTCGCTTGATTTACATACACCCTGAGGATTATGAGTCGTTGGGTATGCATTTTGGTGGTAGATTTTTTTTGTTGACAAAGGGATTGCCAATGGGGTGTTCGGTTTCTTGTTCCATTGTTTTAATCTTTTAGTTCCTTTTTACAAAATTTGTTTACGTATGTTGTGGGGAAGGAAATCATAATGCACTACTTGGATGATTTCTTCTTGGTGGGGACACTAGGGTTGAGGTAGTGCCAGGAGGACTTATTGTTTTTTCAGGAATTGGTGCAAAATGTAGGCACGCCTTTGGCACCAGAAAAGATGGTCAGGCCTGTGCAGGTGATCACTTTTTTTGGCATTTAGCTGCATTCCATCACATGAAGATTCAATTGCCAGAGGACAAGAAACAGAAGTGTTTGGAATTGCTGGACAGGATGCTGGCAAGAGGCAAGGTGCAGGTTAAAGAGGCCGTGTTCTGTTAGGTCATTTGAACTTTGAGTGCAGAGCAGTGAGGGCCGGCAGAGCCTTTTGTTGATGTTTGGGTCGTTCGTTGGTAGGAACATCAGTCCCACATCATTGGGTGTGGCTCAAGGCAGGAGTGAGGAGGATTTGCAATTGTAGAGAGTTTTCTTGAGTGAATGTAATGGTATCCCCATGGCTGGGCTGAAATGGGCAGGGAGGGGGAGTGGTCTGTATAGCTGTTTTCTCTGACACTGCCAGTGGCTTTCAGCACTTTTTGCCAAGTTTGGTGTGCGGAAAAGTGGCCTGAGGCATGAAAGCATGGGGGGCAGAGCATTGCTTTCCTGGAATTTTTTCCATTGGTCGTGGCAGTTTGTCTGTGGGGGTGGCATTTAGCTAACAAGACTTTCATGTTCAATTTTGACAATATGGCCATGATGAGCATTGTGAATAGGCAATCGGCTCGTGGTTCAAAGGTGTGGCAATTGTTGTACATTTTTGTTTTGGAATGTCTGTGTGCAAATGAGGCCAGCACATTGCAGGAGTCACCAATGGAATTGCTGAAGCTCTTTCTCATTTTCAGTGGACGAGGTTCAATGGGCTTTCACCATTGGATGAATTGGAGAAGACAGCCATGCCAGTTCGGTGTGTGGAAAAGTGGGAGAGAATGCATGATGCAGCTTGTCCTCAGTTCCTTGACGGACTCTACATGCTGATTGCATAGGAGGAACTTTTGCGGTCCAGGGCGGTGAGACAGAGTGGTGCTGATAGAGTCCAGGCCTGTAACGACAATGTGGTACACTCATTGTGCAATTGATTGACAAATGTTTGCCAGCCGTAACCATAGCTGGTAAGTTGTGAGTGTGGCTTTTCATGGTAAGATGGTGTTGGTTTATGAGCCATCAGCGGGGGAACTGGGGTGGCTGATCCTGGAGGGTTGGGCAAGGGAAAGGGGTACTGGTGCAGTGGTGCATCTCGTGATTTAAGGGAGTGTGTTGGCAGGAATGCTCCATCTGCCAGTGGGGATGTAAAATGATTTGCAAGGCAAGCAGGGAGGGGAAGGGGCACAGAACTCTGGTGTTTTTTCTGGTGGTAGTGGTTTACACAAGTTGAAAGTTATTGCCAGAAATGTTGGTTATGTTGAAACCCAGTTGAGGTTTGGGGGTGGGGGTTATGAATGAAATAAGATGGCAACAGTGGTGCATGCATGATGACTGGATGAGGCGAGTTTGAGTGTAAAAAGTTGTGACTGGGCATGTGATTTGTAATGGGTTACTTAGGGGAAGGGGAGGAGGATGGATAGGTATTAAGATGGATAGTGAGGCTGGGTTTTGATAGTATGTATAGCATAGAGCCAAGGTTTATGTTTTACAGGTTGTGCACCTGTTTCATTAAAGCAGCCTCTTCCACACTATAAGAAGTTGGTTGTTCTGGGATGTGCCATCCTGCCCAAACAAGTGCAGCCAGTCCTTCCTCTTTCTACTGGGCGCACCTAATCCCATTTCAACAGCTCACCCTAAAACCACTGTTTAAAGACAAAAGCTCAGAGAGATATTAGGTGCCTGCACTGCTAATGCATGAAGGGCTCTGAAGCCAGTAGGAGAGACTGGAGGGAAGTAAAGTGGAAATGCAGCCAGGGAGTGTAGAGGGATGTAAATGAGGTGCTGTGATTGCAGGGCAAGCTTACAGGTAAGAGTAGTCTTCTTAGAAGTAGTGTTTCCATTGATGTTCTGCATGTTGAGTAGCATTAACATGGTTGTCTACAGTATTTCCTTTGGTATTTATACAGGTGCACTTGTGATTCCATCAACGAATCCTAGCCTTTGAATCAGTACCAAGGTATGTGCTTATAATGATAAAAAGAAAACTACAAATTGCAATATCAGAGGCCTGTAGCACAGATCTATATGAGGACCTGGGCGTAGATGCCAAGTTCATCCATACTGTTTAAAGGTAAAAGTGTACTTACATTCAAAAGTTACTCATCAGACTGAGAAAATTCTATGAGCTACAAAGGATTGCACTTGGGTTGCAAACATCAACATAAGGCTAACAACTGCTACCCCTAAATGCCACCCCTACATCAAACAAAACGCTGTTATAATAAGTAAGCAATAGCAAAAGCAATAGGTCTGGTCTGTAACTGAATTTGTATATTATCAAAAGGCCAGTGGGTTAGGCAAGAACAAATGGAATTACTGACAGTATACCGAAAACACAAATATTGTGTTGACAGATTATTGTGTAAAAAATATTGAGGACCAAAATATCAAGAAGGTAAGTGCGAATAGGAATGTATATATTTACTATTCTTAACTCTACCTCTATGTACCTTGAAGAGATTATATATATAATCTTTGTTTTTTTTAAAGTGAGTTTCCATGTTTTTTTAATTCCATTTCTTAAAAATAATGCCCCTGTAACCTTTGATTTTTTCAGTGAATTTCTACATTTTTGTACATAAAGTAATTTTCATTATTATACGTTAATCCTACCACCTTCAGCAGTATGCGGTGGCAGTTGCCCGAAGAGCCTAGGGCCAACCTCTATCACCATGCAACCCCACACTGCGCATGGCCTTTGGCCGGAAACAACAGAGGTTGACCACAGGACATGGCCTGCAGCCAGTCCCTGCGGCCAGCACCCCTAACTACCCAACCCCATGCAGCACACAGCTTTTGGCCATGCACAGTAGTAGTTGTCTGCAGGCCCGAATGCCCCCCTTCCCCATGGGATTTCTGCCCCTGGGACCACATCTCCTGGGGCTCGGCCTTTTAAAAGCTTTTTAAATGTATTATTTTGAGGTGAGGATGGCCATGCGGCCCACCTCCCCATTCCGATCTCTCACTAGGTACCCCATCCCCTGGGGCACAGTCTAACTAATTCTTTTTGGGGGGCCCTCTCCAAGCTGATCTTGGGCCTAGGGTCCCCATCCCCTGGCCTAAATATATATATTTTTTAGGAGGGGGGCCACACAGCCACCCTCCCAGTCTGATCTCGGCTCTGGAAACCCAATCCACAAGGGCCTGGCCTAATTATTTATTTTTTGGGGGTGAGGGGAGCATGTGGGACCCCCTCTTTTTCTCTGCCCCTACTTGACAGATTACCCCAAAACTTTCCAGATAGCATCAGAAGTGAGCATCATTTTTTGGGGGAAAAGATTAATCAAACTGAGCCAAAGTTATTAGCAAAAAGAAATGCCTTTTCTATAGAAACTAGGTCCCAACTATAACTACCTAGAGCCAGTAGGTAACACACACATATATATATATATATATATATATATATATATATATATATATATATATATATACACTCAAGATACCTATATGTGTATATGTGTACTTTACTTACCTATAGAAACTTACCTTTACAATATTTTTGTCTACAATTCTTTTGACACAATATTGTGTCCCACGATATTTGTGTTTCTGATGTTCTGTGAAAATACCAAATAATTATTGGATGCTTCAATACATATGCCCACTCACCCATCTATCATTGCAAGTCATTTATCATTCATGCCCTTGGGCACTTGTCCTTATACTTATGCATCTATTCAACCGCCATTTAATCATCGATTGACACATTTTTTTGCATTCACCCATCCACAAAACTACAAGCACACACAAACTCACCAATGAAAAGTCTCTTTGTTATAAGCCAGACCGATTGTCTTTGTCAGTGCGTTTTTTAAAAAGCCGCAGGAACATCACGGGCCTGATTATGGTGAGAATGTCACAGCGCGATATTGATCACAGATTTAGAGTGTAATTCCTCACTGGTACATAATTCGCCTACAGCTCAAGGATTCCTGCTTTGATGAAAGTCCTCCGTTTGTATTAGGAGGAGCCTTTCCCTCAGATTTACGTACATTTTACTCGACAGCGTCAAGGGCCGTGAAAGTTAATAAATACGACTTTGAGAACGCTTTTATAATACAGAGCAAGTTTCGTATTTCATTTTGAAACCTTGCAATACACTTACCTGCAGTACCTGTAGTAAGGATCTCATCTCTTATTCTTTTATGCTTCAATTTATTTAGGGTGGGCAGACTATCCACAAAAACTGCTTTGTGGATTTTCATTTTTGTTAATTCGATTCATTTGTTTTTTTCAGATTCTGCACTTCTCTCGCTTGTTTTAGTTAAACCCTGCAGCCCTTCACCTAACGCATTCATGTTTCCATCTCTTGCTGCATCTGGCTAACCATATGTACCATATATACCAGGGGAAGGAGTGACCTTTTTCCAGCGTATTCGACTGTAAATCAACATTGTTCAATAAAGTTTGACTTGACAGTAATTTCCAAGCACTGTCTGTCACTGCCGCCAACAGAACGCTGATAGGAGATACCCTAAATAGAATGCTGTCCTGCATCTCGGATAGTTGATACTCTTGAGCGAGGAGACGGATTTAAAGATGGCTGACTGCCGAACATCTTTATCATTTGAGGGCCACCTAGCTACTTTTCGCTCTCTGCACTGGAGACATGCTCTTGACCTACAGGCTCACCATGTAAGGTGAAGTGCAATAGAAAAACACAATACAGCACACCGTCATGGCAGTATCTGTGTATTCCTGTAGCTATACCCAAGCGTTTGTTGCCTGCATTGGTATGTAGAACAGCATCTCACTTTCTAATGGTGTCATGCCAACAGAGAGATTGCGAAGGCTACCAAGATCTCTGATTGGCAGTGCTTTCAATTCTACTATTGGCTCATACACCCAAGATTCATCTACCTGGTGGCACCCAGATTCTTGGCTGCGGCTTTATCATCTGGCTTTAGAGCTTCTGTGAACCATCTTCGGTTTGAAATGACATTGAAATGGTCCAAAATGGTTTCTCAAGCTTTAGTATTCACACTAAGGGAAATCCAATGTACCTTGGCCCCATATAGACAGGTTTGTAATGAACAGCACCGTCTGCTCTATCAGGAGCTGCAATCTTTTCTGTAGTAGGAACTATTTATGCTCAAGGAAAGTCCTCCCAAGCTACAAGCACAATTTTATAGATATAAAATAGTGACCACATAAATTAACATTACGCTATAAGTAGTCTAAGCAGGATTATCAGTAACGTCCTTCCAGGCATTTCAGATGAATTTTCATGCAGAAATGGCAGGAAAAACGCTTATAGATATAAAATGGCTCCAAATGACTAATGGAATAATAGCCAAAGCAATACATACCCTCTGCCACAAAAGACATAACCACAGCAATAAGTATGGCAGATCTAGGTGTCTATTATCATGTTACTATCAACTCTTTAAATGTATTTCGGAATTGCAACTTCTGTGCTCATTAGCATATCAGATTCTGAAAACACATGTTTTTTCTATTAAATGCAACATTGCACTTCACACTAACAAACTTAGGTGGTCATTACAACCCTGGCGGACGGTGTTAAAGCGGTGGTAAGACCGGCAACAGGCCGGCGATAAAAAAATTGCAATTACGGCCGTGGCGGAAACCGCCAACAAAGACAGCCACTTTAACACTCCGACCGCCACGGCGGTACAAACAAACAGCGCGGCGGTCACCGCCAACAGACAGGCAGGAGACAATGTACCGCCCACACTATTATGACAGGCCAATCCGCCACCTTTTCCGGGGCGGATTTACTGCGGATAAAAACACGGCGGAAACAGGAATTCCGAAGGAAAAACGCTCACCTCTACACACCCCATGAGGAACAAGGACCCCATGGATCCGGAACTCCAAATTCTCCCTGCAATAATCTTCCTGCTCCTCTACCAGGAGCACAAAAGCTGGCGGCGAAGACCACGGTGAGTACTGCACCTACGACACAGGGGAGGGGGGAGTCAAAAAACAGGGACACACACACGCAACACCCAACACCCCCACCCACTACAACACACACACTAATGCATATCAATACATCACAGTTACACCACCCAAACCCCCTGGAAGAATGCACAGACAATAGAAAATGAGTGTAACCATTGTAATATATTAAAAGCAAGTAGGCAGAAATATATATATACACCATGTACAAAATATATACCAAGCATAGTAGTCCAGGTAGTGCTCTAATAAAGTCAGTGAAACACTGGGACCACACGGTATGGGCGAGGCCCACACAAGATCCCCGACCATGATGGAGAGAACACTGCAGGGGCATCAGAGAGCAACTAAACAGGCACCTCAGGGGGAGGGAAAGGGAGGGCACCTCAGCCACTTGAGTGCACAACGCCAAATCCATGAGGGGGCCACATGCCCACTGTTCCATCCTGGGGAGTGCAAAGCCACAGTCTCTCAAGTCTCTACAGTGGGTGGGTTGCCCACTGTTCAATCCAGGGGAGTGCAAAGCCACAGTGTCTCAAGTCTCTACAGTGGGTGGTTTGCCCACTGTTCAGTCCTGGGGAGTGCAAAGCCACAGTCTCTCAAGTCTCTACAGTGGGTGTTCAATCCTGGGGAGTGCAAAGCCACAGTCTCTCAAGTCTCCACAGGGGGTGGGTTGCCCACTGTTCAATCCTGGGGAGTGCAAAGCCACAGTCTCTCAAGTGGATAACAGTCTCCACTGGTTTCTGGAGGTGGCATGGTGCCCAGAGTGCTTCATCCTGCTAAGGACAGAGGTAGTGGATGACAGTCTCCATTGGTTCTGGAGGGGGCATGGTGCCCAGAATGCTTCATCCTGCTAATGACAGAGGTAGTGGATGACAGTCTCCACTGGTTCTGGAGGGGGCATAGTGCCCAGAGTGCTTCATCCTGCTAAGGACAGAGGTAGTGGATGACAGTCTCCACTGGTTCTGGAGGCGGCATAGTGCCCAGAGTGCATCATTCACCCCGTGACGGACTCAGTTGCGTCAGTGCCCTTGCCGCTCATGGGCCAGCGGTGCTTGAGATGGCGGTGCCCTGTTCAGCGGTGCTTGAGATGGCGGTGCCCTGTTCAGCAGTGCTTGAGATGGCGATGCCCTGTGCAGCGGTGCTTGAGATGGCGGTCTCCATTGCAAGGACTCAGCTGCTGGCAGTCCTTCATGGCCCAGCGGGGCTTTTGCTGGCGGTCCTTCATGGCCCAGCGGGGCTTGTGCTGGCAGTGGCCTCCTGGGCAGGTGGGCTGGTGCTGGCGGGCCCCTGCTGGGCAGCTGGGCTTGTGCTGGCGGGCCTGTCCTGGGCAGCTGGGCTGGTGCTGGTGGTCCGGTTCTGGGCAGGTGGGCTTGTGCTGGCGGTCCAGTCCTGGGCAGATGGGCTGGTGCTGGTGGTCCGGTCCTGGGCAGGTGGGCTGGTGCTGGCGGTCTGGTCCTGGGCAGCTGGGCTGGTGCTGGAGGTGGCCTCCTGGGCAGCGGGGATGATGGCGGTCTTCTCCGCTGTGCTGCTCTTCCCAGACTTGCCGGGTTTCTTGTGGCCCTTCCCCACCTTGGATGGTGTCACAGCTGACTCCACACTCCTACCGGGACCCCTGGGAGCGGCTTTGGTGGCTGGAGTCTTCCCCCTCTCCCACCGGGCACTGGCCAACTTCTGATGCTTCACAGGTGGGGGACTGTCTGTGCTGTGGCTCTGTGCCACACTGGCTGCCCTGGTGGCCGGTGCACTCCAGATTCCAGTGACTACAGGCACCAGTGGTCCCGGAGATGTTGTGGCTGAGGTGCTAGTTCGGGACCTAGGAGACGGACGGGGTGGGGAGGTGTGGGAAAGAGGTCAAGGTTGGACAGGAAAAGTTTTTGGGACACACTGGGACGGGTAGCTGGAGTGGGTTTGGGAGTGGAGGAAGAGGTGGTGGTTTCAGGAGGTGTTCGTTTGGTGACTTTGGGTGACGGTGCATGCGCAGGAGGCTGTCACGAGATGGATGGCTGTTGGGTGGGTGAGTGCCTGCGTTTGTGTATCTTGGGAGGGGGCGTCACAGACACACTGAGAGAGGACACAGGGGATGTGTGAATGGTAGTGGGGGTGGTGACTGCACGTGAACGGGGTGTGGTGGTGGGTGTGCTGGAGAGGGACGTAGTGGCTGTAGAGGTAGTGCATTCAGGTGTGAGTGTAGACGAGACTGGGAGGGAGGAGGGAGACGAGGAGGAGGGGGACACAGTGAAGGCAGTGGATGTTGGTGTGTCTGCATGTGTGTGATGACTGCGTGAGTGCCTGTGGAAGGTGTGGTGCTTATGTTTGCCTGAGCTTCCCTTGTGTGTTGAGGTGTGTGCATGCTGGTCTGTAGGTGTGCTTGGGATAGGCTGAGGTACAGGGGATTGGGTCGGGGTGGAGGAAGTTGGAGGGGGGAGGCTAGACACAGGGACAATGGCTGCCATCATTGCTGAGGCCAGAGTCTGAAAAGCTTGCTGAAGGGCCGCCTGACCAGAATGAATGCCCTCCAGGAATGCATTTGTTTGTTGCAACTGCCTTTCTACACCCTGGATGGCATTCAAAATGGTAGACTGCCCAACAGTGAGGGACCTGAGGAGGTCAATGGCCTCCTCACTGAGGGAAGCAGGGGTGACCGGGGCAGGGCCTGAGGTGCCGGGGGTGAAGGTGATGCCCACCCTCCCGGGTGAGCGGGCACGGGACGAAGGCTGAGGGGCTGCTGAGAGGGGTGTGCTGGAAGGGGGGTGGCGGCTGTACCTGTAGATGGGGGTGGCACAGATGTTGCCGCCACCACAAGGGAGCTCCCATCAGAGGACGAGTCTGTGTCACTGGTGTCAGCTCCTGTCCCCGCCGTGGAGCTCCCCTCGCCCTCCGTCCCACTGGTGAAGTCCGATTCCGTAGTGTGGCCCTCCATGGCCATGTGGGATGCAGCCGCCTGGTGATCCGGTGCCACTGCGCCTCCACCTGATGATGCTAATGCACACAAGAACAGGGAGACCACAAAAAGGGGACGACGACAGAAGAAAGACATGTTGAGTGCATGCATTACCGCTACCGCTGGCGGACAAGGCAGACACAGAAGCCCCCTGTACTACGCCGCGCTCTTGGGCTCCACTGTTCAATTCCTGGGAAATGGCCTACAAGGCTATGGACGACATCTGCACACATAGATGACACAGGGACATGACTAGGTGTAGTTGTCACTCTACAGAGGTGGGGTGCCACATGGCCTGCCTTACGGAGGGACCTTGCCTACGGAACTCGCCCTGGCCTAGGGGAACCCACAGCCCACCTCCCCCACCCAGACACCTCCACTGCGCGCAATGGCAGCAGAATGAGAGTGTACTCGCCCCCTTGTGGCTGCTGTGATGCCCTCAAGCGCCCATCCAACTCCGGTTAGGCCACTGCCAGGATCCTGAACATCAGGGGGTTCATGGTGTGACGGGCACCCCTCCCACATTGGGAGGCCATCCCCAGCTGAGCCTCCGTCGTCTTCTTGCTCCAGTGGCGAATGGTCTCCCATCTTTTACGGCAGTGGGTGCTCCGTCTGTGGTAGACCCCAAGGGTCCGGACGTCCTTGGCGATGGCACGCCAAATATCTTTTTTTCTGGTGGGCGCTGACCTACATGAAATGTACAGTGGAAGAGTAAGTAATTACCAACTGCACCGTCAAACTGATTGGCCCCCATCCCTACCCTTGCCATGTGGCACATGCATTCACCGTTTTTCATGCACGCAGCACTCTCCCCCCTTCCTTCTAGCATCCAGCCCTCTCCACACAGGCATAGCCCATACAACATGCTACCTGTGTACTTACCGGTTTGTCTGGAGGACCGTAGAGTATCGTGTACTGTGGGAGGACCCCATCCACGAGTTTCTCCAACTCCTCCGATGTGAAGGCAGGGGCCCTTTCCCCAGACACTCGAGCCATTGTCTCTTCCAGACCGAGGTCACAGCAGCACTTGCAGTGTAGGTCCTCTCCTGTCGAAGGTCAGGTATCGAGTGATTGGACAGATAGAAAATGGCGGTCACGTCCGCGGCGGTGCGTACCGTCACCGCCGGCGTACATCGTCATTTTGCTCCTGGGACCCATAGGGTCCAATGTTAACCAATGCAGCATTGCGCCGCGGTCTTCGACCGCCTACCGCGGCGGTGTACAACGCCAGCGCAGTTACCTCACATCCCATTGTCCCACTTTAGAGGTCAGGCAGCTGGCATTTCAGGGGCCCACATGGCTTCATTTTCAACTGCGTCACACATACCTAGGCCTAGACTCAACACACATACAGGCCACCTTTTGTGTATGAATGGTGTTCTGGGTAAACTGTGGGTATGTACCTCTGAGTTGTTTGACTCTGTGTTCGCTGCTGTCCTTCATAGGCACCGTCCACTGGGACATGTGAGGAGATGGCGGCATCCTCTGTTGCACCGACCGTTGGTGGACCTGTCGACAATGGAAGAGCGACATGTGATAATCACATACAGGCTTGACCATGCCACAATCCAGGAACTGTGTACCCAGTTGGAGCCTGACCTGATGTCAGCAATCCGCCATCCCACAGGAATCCCCCCTCAAGTGCAGGTGCTGTCAGTGCTCCTTTTCATTGCAAGTGGGTCTTTTCAAACAACAGTGGCCATAGCATCAGGGATGTCCCAGCCTATGTTTTCCAACGTATTGTCCCGAGTGTTGTCTGCCCTTCCGAAACACATGCGGAGCTACATCGTTTTTCCTCAGGTGGAGGATTTGCCTACAGTGAAAGGTGATTTCTATGCCATGGGACACATCCCCAACATCATAGGTGCCATTGATGGGACACATGTGGCTTTGGTCCCCCCCCGCAGGAGTGAACAGATGTACAGAAACCGGAAGAGTTATCATTCAATGAATGTACAGATGGTATGTTTGGCAGACCAGTACATCTCCCATGTTAATGCCATGTTCCCTGGCTCAGTGCATGACGCCTACATCCTGTGGAATAGCAGCATCCCTTATGTGATGGGTCAACTCCGGAGGCACTGTGTGTGGCTATTAGGTGAGCACCTGCAAGCAAGACAGTGGGAAGGGTTGTCTGGGTCTGGGGTTATCCCTACAGGTTAGTGCGTGTCTAACAGTTGTCCCTCGCCATTTGTAGGTGACTCTGGTTACCCCAACCTGTCATGGCTACTGACCCCAGTGAGGAATCCCAGGACAAGGGCAGAGGAACGCTACAATGAGGCCCATGGGCGAACTAGGAGGGTGATCGAGCGGACCTTTGGCCTCCTGAAGGGCAGGTTCCGGTGCCTCCATATGACAGGTGGATCCCAATTCTACTCACCAAAGAAGGTGTGCCAGATCATCGTGGCCTGCTGTATGCTTCACAACTTGGCTTTGCGATGACAGGTGCCTTTTCTGCAGGAGGATGGTCTGGATGGCGGTGTTATGGCAGCTGTGGAGCCTGTGGACAGTGAAGACGAGGAAGCAGAGGAAGAAGACATGAACAACAGGGACTCAGTGATCCAGCAATATTTCCAGTGAGACACAGGTAAGAGTACAGACCTGCCTACTACGTGTACTTTAACACTACTACCTCTCTACTGTCTGTCGTTTTCACCCAGTGTATCGTCACTGAGTTGTCACTTTCCCTTACGATTTCACAGATGTGGGTCCCACTGTGTGACATCTGCTTAGATTCCTCATGGACTAGAGCTGTGTGACATAGGTATGTTGACATTACAATTGAAAGAGCACTCTGTCACTGTAATTGCTAATACACTATTTCGAAATCACAGACGGACTCCAGATTGTTTTGTGCTTTAGGGGTGTTTATTTAAGTGCTCAATATTGGAGGGGGTAGTGAAATGGTGAGGGGTGATGGCGGAGGAATGTCCATGGCAGAGTCCAGTCTATAGTCTCACAGGTGCATTGCCCAAATGGGCATAGGAAGTGGAGCTGGGGCAGTTTAAGCATGGACAGGGTGACAAATTGGGACGGTAGGATGACAATCAGGGTGGCCTGCTGTATGCTTCACAACTTGGCTTTGCGATGACAGGTGCCTTTTCTGCAGGAGGATGGTCTAGATGGCGGTGTTATGGCAGCTGTGGAGCCTGTGGACAGTGAAGACGAGGAAGCAGAGGAAGAAGACATGAACAACAGGGACTCAGTGATCCAGCAATATTTCCAGTGAGACACAGGTAAGAGTACAGACCTGCCTACTACATGTACTTTAACACTACTACCTCTCTACTGTCTGTCGTTTTCACCCAGTGTATCGTCACTGAGTTGTCACTTTCCCTTACGATTTCACAGATGTGGGTCCCACTGTGTGACATCTGCTTAGATTCCTCATGGACTAGAGCTGTGTGACATAGGAATGTTGACATTACAATTGAAAGAGCATTCTGTCACTGTAATTGCTAATACACTATTTCGAAATCACAGACGGACTCCAGATTGTTTTGTGCTTTAGGGGTGTTTATTTAAGTGCTCAATATTGGAGGGGGTAGTGAAATGGTGAGGGGTGATGGCGGAGGAATGTCCATGGCAGAGTCCAGTCTATAGTCTCACAGGTGCATTGCCCAAATGGGCATAGGAAGTGGAGCTGGGGCAGTTTAAGCATGGACAGGGTGACAAAGTGGGACGGTAGGATGACAATCAGGGTGGTCTCATTTGTTGGCGGGGGTCTTGGCATCGTGCTCTGTCTTGTTCCCGGATCGCAGGGACCGTTTGCAGGGTGGTTCTCCCTCTGAAGGGGGTGGGGTGCTGGTGTGGTGGTCCTGTGGCGGGGCATCCTGTCCACTAGCGCCGGCGGAGGTGGAGGGCAGTTCATCATCCATGCTAGTGTCAGGGGCCCCTTGTAGTGCCACAGTTTCCCTCCTGGTGTTCACAAGTTCCTTCAGCACCCATCCAATGGTGCCCAGGGTGGAGCTGATGGTTCCTCCCTGAAGCCCATATACTGTTCCTCCTGCAGGCGCTGGGTCTCCTGAAACTTGGCCAGTACCATTGCCATCGTCTCCTGGGAGTGGTGGTAGGCTCCCATGATGGAGGAGAGGGCTTCGTGGAGAGTGGGTTCCCTTGGCCTGCCCGCCCCCTGTCGCACAGCAGCCCTCCCAGTTCCCCTGTGTTCCTCGGCCTCCGTCCCCTGGACCGTGTGCCCACTGCCCCCAGGTCCCTGTTGTTGTTGGGGTAGGTTATCCTGGGTTCCCTGTAGTGGTGGACACACAGCTGATTGGCGTGTCCTGGGGGTGGAGGTGTGGGCCAGCTGGGTGGGTGCTGTGCTGGTGTTTCCAGAGGGGGGAAGGTCTGTGGTGGCCTGTGAATGGGTGAGGGGAACCGAATGTCCAGAGGTCACCGATGGGCCGTGCTGGTCATCTAGATCCAGTTGGTTAGAGCTGCTGTCATCACTGTGGGCATCTTCTGTTTGTGGTGTGGACATGTGTGGACCCTCCTGTCCGGTGACGTTGGGTAGGGGTCCTGCAGGGGTATAAATGGATGGTTATTACATCTGTGTGTGGCATGGTGTGCAATGGGTGGGTGACCGTGTACCCCAGTGCTTGCATTCCTGTGTGGGACCTTGTGTGATGATGGTTTAGGGGGTTGTATGGGTGTGTGCAATAGGCATGCTTTTGTGATGGGTGTCCATGCTTTGGTGTTGCATGCAGGGCTTGGTGTTGGGATGGGTGGTTTGTGATGTTGGGACATATGTGAGGAGTTGGAGTGATGGGGGCGAGGGTGAGGGTGGGGGTATATGATGGCATGCAGGTAGGGTGGGGGATGTAATAGTTAAGATTTGACTTACCAGAGTCCATTCCTCCACCTACTCCTGCGAGGCCCTCAGGATGCAGAATCGCCAAGACCTGCTCCTCCCATGTTGTTAGTTGTGGGGGAGGAGGTGGGGGTCCGCCGCCAGTCCGCTGAACCGCCAGGTGTTGTCTTGAGACCACGGAACGCACCTTCCCCCGTAGGTCGTTCCACCTCTTCCTGATGTCCTCCCGATTTCTTGGGTGCTGTCCCACTGCATTGGCCCTGTCCACTATTCTTCGCCATAGCTCCATCTTCCTTGCAATGGTGGTGTGCTGCACCTGTCATCCGAATAGCTGTGGCTCTACCCGGACGATTTCCTCCACCATGACCCTGAACTCCTCCTCCGAGAACCTGGGGTGTCTTTGCCGTGCCATGGCATGGTGTAAGTGATGTGTGGGGTGGAGTGTGTGGTGATAAGTGTGCTGATATATAGTGGTGTGTTGTGTGAGGTGCGTGGAAGTTCTGTGAGTGATGGTGTTGTGTGCCTGTGGATGCTGTTGTTCTTGCTGGTGCTGTCTCTCTCTGGCCTTCTTTCGGAATTTTTGGTCGTAGGGGTTTGTGGGTGATGTGGGTGTGTGTTTTATATTGTAATGGGTGTGTGAGAGTGGTGTGTGTATGTGTATCAGGTGTGTGTATTTTGAATTGTCCAATGTGGATGTGTTTTGTAAAAGTGTGTGTATTTTTAGCGCGGCGGTGTGTACCGCCAATGGAATACCGTGGTTGAAAGACCGCCGTGTGGATTCGTGTGTTGTGATAGTGTGGGCGTATTTCTGTTGGCGTGACGGTGGAGGTTTTGTTTTCGCCAGTTTATCACTGACCTTTGGTGTGCCGGACTTGTGTGGGTGTCTAGATTTTGGCAGATTCCGAACTGTGGGTCATATTAGCTGTGGCAGAATTCCGCGGCCGCGGCGGTGTGTTGGCGGTAAGCGGCTTTTACCGCCAATGTTGTAATGAGGGCCTTAGTTTTCCAGAAGATAATCATTTTCTGAAAAACATAATTTTTTGCCTTCAGAATATCAGTTTTCATTTTTAGGAAATACACGGTCCCAAACACTGGATTGCCATTTTCATGAAACACTTATGAACCCGTGCATTTCCATGTGCTTAAATTGATATGCATGTCAAGTCGTTTGTTGATGTTTCGAAACATTTGTTCCATAATCAAAAATAAATGCATCAAAATACATAAAACACAATTGTGAACCTGGTACAAAGAACAATAAATGTAATTTAAAAACAATTATAATAATTCATCAATCAAATTTGACACCGGGGGGGGGCGTTCAGTGCCTATCTTCTATAGCTTTTATTACTTTGCTTCTGGTTATCCATGCTAAATGCAGGAATTTGGAGACCGCCATAACCACAATTAAGGTAGTATCACTTTTGCATATTCTATATGCCTCTCCCCCAGCAACTAAACAGAGGGCGATCCATTTGGACCTTTGTTTCGCATACAAGGGACAAAAAACAAGACGTGTTTGTCACTTTCATGTGTGATTAAACAACTTGGGCAGGAGTCACATTGCTTGCTCAACTTTCTCCACTTTACAGTAAAGGCTGCTACAGGTAGACACCCATACCTGAATCGCACGTACAGGGTTTGCACCCATGCCCGGCATATAAAATCCAAACACTCTTCAGCCATACAAACAGACTTCTGGACAAGGGCTGCTCCTCTATGAGGGAGGAGGAGCGTCGCCCCCACCAGCAGCAACAGCTGGAAAACCTTTACAAGGAAACGATAGCAAACAACGTTTGTTATTGTTTCCTTGTAAAGGGGCAGGCCACTGGGTGACGTGCTCTGAAGGGGAGTGCTTGGGCCAGCCAAACACACATGCACACAGGGCTCTCTCCGGCCCAGCAACACTGTTACTGGACTGGAGAGAGCCTGCATAGGCTCCTGGTCTACCTGGGAGTGACCTGGATGGGTGCTCCCAGCCAATTCTGATGCTGCTTTGAGAAGCGTCAGGATTGGCCGCAGGCCAGGCTGGGAGCCTGTGCCTGCCTCCAACCAGCAGAGGAGCGATGTGTGGTGCAAGAGCCAAAGTAAGTTTATTTATTTATTATAATTTGTATTCTTACTATCCCTCCACCCACGCGTGCCACTCCACCCCGCCTTCAACACCCGCAAGCCGCAACTGCTTATGGATGAGAAACACAGTTGTCAGACTCCCTATTGATGAAGTGCATTCTCTAAGGCTACTTTTTCACTACAGTGTCATCACCTCTTCAGATAGTCTGTGACTCCCACCAGAATTTCATCAGGCCTAAAACAAGTAAATTCTTTTTGAGCTCCCTTAGCCATCCATTTCTCCCCACACACATTGGCTGAGATGACATTCCTCAAGCACTCTTTGAGATGGCACAACTCATCTGTGCTCCAAACTCAAATCCAATTGAACAATAGTTTTAGCAATAACACTGTTGCTATCTCACAGGTTCCTAAGTCCAGTCTGAGGGGGGCCAATGGTGTAACCTTCCCTAGACCCAGGAGGCATCTAAGGCAGTTATTTTCTGTTGTGATTAGTGGGCTGATCTAACAGTGGGCCAATAGATATGCCTCATAGAGTCCCACACCCTTGCTTGCGCTTTGTGTATTTCTACTGCTGGGCGAACAGGAGACCAAGCTGTTTTTTTCTCGCTCGATGTTGTACATCTTCAGATCTGTGGTTTCCATGATTCAGGCTCACGTAGCCTAATGCCCAAGTAGTCAAACTTTCGTATTCTTTCTAATACCTCAGAGCGCACCTTAATGACCCCTGTCGTCCTATATTCCTTAAAGTATACCAAATATCTTAGAGGTGTTGATTTCAAGGCCATAATCCATGCAAAATTGATTGAATATATCAGTCAAATTTTTCAGGCCCCTCCTAGTTTTTGACAACAACAATGTGTCATCTTCAAAGAGTAGTGCTGATATTTTAACCCCAACCAAGGAGGGGGAATCGTTTGCACAATCAAGTAGGTAGGCAATCCAGTTGTTGAGATATAGGAGGAAAAGGGTTCTGGCAAGGACACAACTCTTGGTTAATGGGAAAGGCATCAGTTACCTCAGATCCCATCCCACAACTCACTTTCGCAAAGTTCCCCTGATGGAGCAGCCTGATCAACTGGAGGAGGTCAGGCGGGGTACACATTCGCTGGATAACTTCCCAAATCTTCTCCCTAAAGACCAAGTCGAAAGTAGCCTATAAATCTATAAACCCCACATAAAGATCACCTTTGGACAAATCCACCACCTTCCATTTGACCAAAAGAAACTGAAAGACCTGGACAACAGCACTAACTTTCTGCCTAAAGCCTGCCTGAAGATTTAAGAGGATCAGTTTCTCCTCACACCACTCTTGCAACTTCTCCAACACCTGCTTGCCGAATATTTTCTGTAAATTGTCAATTGGCACACTAGGAGCACCCTTTTTAAAGTTTGGAACAATCTCCCCCCCTTTCCAAGAATGGGGAATTGTCCTCTCTGCAGTGATGGTATTCAAGACCACAATGATATATGGAACCCACAACTTAAGCTCAGACTTAAAAACATCTGCAGGGATTTTATCCAGACCCGATGCTTCTCCAAGCTTGAGCAAAACCACTACACGCTCCGTTTATTCAAGAGAAAAAAAATACCAGACGTTGCATGTGGTTCATTCTACCAGGAGACCCTTAAGCTAGCTTTCGTCTACCACAGTGCAGGAGTAAAATCTCCAAAAATGCGCAACCCACTCACTGGGAAGAATGGAAGTTTCTGCAGGATTACCCAAATTTCCTTCACTCCTGCTGACTAAAGACCATAACCTTTTTGGATTATTGTTTACAGAGGCATCCACCCAGCTGGCCTAATCCAAGTCTGCTTTTGCTGTTCTCAGGGTTGCCTGGTAGGTTGCCCTGCTCACCCTAATTACTTGGGCATTCCCTCCTTTTATGGCTTGTAGGAGATCTACCTCAGCCTTTTTGCACTTGTCACTAAACCATCCCCTTTGTGTTTTGGGACCCCCCCCACCTTAGGTGGTACAATCCTTAGCTTATCAAATGCCATATAGTGCTCAGCCAAGACCAAATAATTTTTCCCCAGCATACACACATTCTCTCTATGTGGGTCACCAAGATTGAATACAGGGCCATGACTTGCTCAGGCAAAGAGCTTACTACCTCATATCTCACCTTCCTTCTGTTAATCATGGCAACAAATGGCCCTTGCCCTTCTGCAGTATCAGCGGTGCTAGGAATGGTCATTGAGAATTTAAACTTTAAAGATAATGGATTGTGGTCACTCTCTTCCCACTCCACTATGGCCATATCACCCAACTTGCTCCACATTTTTGCATCTAGAAGCGATGTAATCATTTGTACTCTGGTAAAGCTCCTTCTAAAGGTCTGGGCTAAGCGTTTGTCTGAAGGAGAGTGGCTGTTGCATGCCCTGAGCCCATGGGCAACAGTGAGGTCAATGACCTGGAATGCTGCTCTTGAAAGAGGTCTCACTCTGAAGGGACCTAGGTTTGGGATGCCCAGCACCTAATTCTAATCTCTGGTCAGCTCAGCAGCCATAGTACGTGGTTCCTATGTCATTTGGATCCCTGGCTATGATCACATAATGTGTACTTACATACTCCCCTAGTATTTTATCCAGGAAATGTAGCACTCGTGATTCTTGCCTATGGCTTTTGCTCCTATTTTAGATCTTAATGAGCATTAGGGGATGAGTTGGCTCCTGAGAAAAACAACCCTTAGACATCCACAGAATACAGGTTTATTGGCTTCACTGTATGGGAAAGAGTTGCCCATGCCAACATCAGTAATGCACTGAGGGTCGCCCAGCTCTTGATTTAATCACTGGTATGTTGTAGCTTTTGTATCCAAAGCTATACACCTGCTCTAGCAACCCTTTTTCATAGAAAAGGCATATGTCATGATTATCCACAAAGGTGCTCCAATCTGGATCTCCTAATTTACCCCTTATTCCTGCAATGTTCCAACTCAGAAAAAGGGTCTGGAGCACAGCGGAGTGGATTGACACAATGGAGTCTCATGTTCTCGTGTTTACTGTAGGAGGGTGTGGACTCTACTAAACTAGCTGTGCTCAAGTTTTATGTTGCACCCAAGATACCTAGATGCGTTTCTTGCTCTTGGCCAGGAATCTTCAATCTAACTAGGAAAGGCATACATCCATTTGCATGTAAACCATACCCGTGCTTGTAGGACACTCCTGGATGGGAGGGACTCAAACTACCTCTACTAATGAGGATGCAGGGTTGGCTGCTGCAAAATTGCAATGTCGGCCAGAGTCGGCCCCCTGGAATTTACTACGCTGACCTATTATTGATAGCTGCACAACTGAACCGTTTCTCTCCCTCAAATGGTGATACAAAAGCCTAAGGGTTGCAGAACTATATTGGGTCCTGTCTGGTTTGGTCATATAATGGAGGACAGTAGACAGTGGACAATCGCTGGGTCCCTAAAGTTCAAAACAACACAGGGGGTCATTCTGACCCCGGCGGGCGGCGGGCGCCTCCCGCCGGGTGGAAACCGCCCAAACACCGCCCCGCGGTCAGATGACCGCGGGGGGCATTCCGACTTTCCCGCTGGGTCGGCGGGCGATCTGCAAAAGATCGCCCGCCGGCCCAGCGGGAAAGCCCCAGCAAAGATGAAGCCGGCTCCGAACGGAGCCGGCGGATTTGCTGAGATGCGACGGGTGCAGTGGCACCCGTCGCGATTTTCAGTGTCTGCCAAGCAGACACTGAAAATCTTGCTGGGGCCCTGTTAGGGGGCCCCATGACACCCGTTCCCGCCAGCCTCTTCCTGGCGGTGTAAACCGCCAGGAACAGGCTGGCGGGAAGGGGTTCGGAATCCCCATGGCGGCGCTGCTTGCAGCGCCGCCATGGAGGATTCCTTTGGCCAGGGGAAAACCGGCTGGAAACCGCTGGTTTCCCTTTTCTGACCGCGGCTTTACCGCCGCGGTCAGAATTGGGCAGGAAGCACCGCCAGCCTGTTGGCGGTGCTTCCGTGGTCGTTGGCCCTGGCGGTCAATGACCGCCAGGGTCAGAATGACCCCCACAGTCCCCCCTGCAGGACTTGGGCCATGGACCTACCTAGGCAAGTCTTCCATCAGGATTTGCCATGCATATACATAAGAAAAAACAGCAAAAGAACATAACCAGTGCAGCGTTTCATTTTTGAGCTGACTATATGATTTTCTCATACCTTATGGCAGGCATGGAACTTTAGTCAATATAGCAGCATACAGGCAAGTTTCAGGGGGCAGCTTCAACATAAACTCCTCCTGCCCCACCACTACAGGCCTTTTTACACAGGTCACCTCAACCACTCACCCTCCCACCTCGGCGCCCACCCCTTGCCCTGGTTGATCTTGCCTTGTGCCTCCTTTCACACTTGGAGGATAATTACTATCCTTTAGGAGTGAGCACACTTCTGGGGTCGCAAGTTGGCTCCCCTCACCCCCATGGCATTACTTTCCATGATGACCGGAGGCTGCTGGCCAGACTCATGCATGAAATGGTTTGGGGGATGTACACCTCAAGTCGCTAATTTCAGATTTATAGTTGCCCAACTGCTGGTAAACTGCTGGCTCTAGCCACTGTGTTAGAAATAGGGTCTCCAATTGGCAGTCAGTTTACACCCTGTCCAAGTAGAGAACATCACTCTAGACAGGGCAAGGAAGTCACACACCTAAGATAACCCTTGCTCATCCACTTGGTAGCTTGATACAAGCAGTCAGGCTTCTCTCAGAGGCAATGTGCAAAGTATTTCCACAAATACATACAGCAACACAGTGAAAACACCGCACAAGGACTCTACACTAGTTTAGAAAATTAGCCAATAGTTATCTAAATCAAACAAGATCAAAACAACAAAAAAACCAACATACACTAGAAAAGATACCAATTTTTAAAGTAAAAAGAGCCTTAATTCATAAGAATCAATGTATGCGTTGTTTGAGCACAAAGTACCTAGCGTGCATCAAAAATAAAGCCAGAGGGGTGAACGCGTGTTGGAAAAATGAGCAATGCATCTATTCCTTACTCATAATTGAGGTCATGCATCCATTTTTTCTCTGCTGAGTAAGCAATGCGTTGATTCTTTCCTCACAGGGACATGATGCATTGGTTTCGGGACAAGCAACCTCAGGTCTGAGCCCTGATGTTGAAGATTTTGATGGCCAGGGAAGATGCATGGAAAATCCGGATACACATTGACAGTGAAGTTGTGCTGAGCTGGCAATGTGTCAATTTCTGCAGTCACAAGGCAGGTGCTGCATCGGGTTTACAGCTGCAAGGCCGGTACTGCATTGATTTTTCTGCTGCTTGACTTCGGTTTGTGGATCTTCACTCAGGTTCTGCCAGCTTCTCCTTCCAAGGGCCCAGGGACTGGTTGTGGCACCATTTGGCAAGTCAGAGGATCTCAGAAAGTGAGCCCAGGTGCTAGCAGGTGAAGTCTTTGATGTCCCTCTGATGTCTTAAGGACATCAAAGCAAGTGAAGCCTTTGATGTCCCTGAGACTTCTTAGCAAGAGGCAAGCTCAGTCCAAGCCCTTGGAGAAACTCCTCAAGCAGGATACACAGCAAAGCCCAGTCTTTGTCTTCTCTAAGACAGAAGCAGCAACTGCAAGCCAGCCCAGCAAAGCACATACAGCAAAGGGGCAGTACTCGTCCTCACAGCTCTTCAGCTCTTCTCCTTGGCATAGTTTTCTCTTGATCCAGAAGTGTTCTAAAATTGTGGGGTCAGCAGTCCAAAACTTACACTCATTTTTGCCTTTGAAGTAAGCAAAGTTCAAAGGAAAGTCTTTGTAGTGCGCAAGACCCTGTCTCTTCCTTACCCTGCCCCAGCCACAATCAAGGGGGTTGGAGACTGTATTGTGTGATGTCAGGCACAGCCCTTTCAAGTGCAGGTGTCAGCTCTTCCCTCCCACTCTAGCCAAGGAAGACTCATCTGGATATGCAGGACACACCTCAGTTATATTTGTGTTACTGTCTAGAGTGAATTCACAAACAGCCCAACTGTCAGTCTGACCCATACATGAATTCAGCAGCCAAGCACAGGCACAGAATGGTTAAGCAAGAAAATGCCTACTTTCTAAAAGTGACATTTTCAAACTCACAATCTAAAAACCAAATTTACCAAAATATTTTTAAATTGTGAGTTCAGAGACCCCAAACTCCAAATCCCTATCTGTTCCTAAGGGGAAACTGCACATAAAAGATATTTGAAGGCAATCCCCATGTTAACCCATGGGAGAGATAGGCATTGCAATAGTGAAAAACGAATTTACTAGGAAGTCAAATCTGCCAATCATAACCAATCATAATCATAATTTACACAGGGAACGCTTACACTTTAGCACTGGTCAGCAGTGGTAAAGCTGCACAGAGTACCAAAACCAGCAAAAATTAAATTCAGCACACAGTCAAAAATACAGGAAGCAGAGGCAAAAAAGACAGAGGAACCACACCACGGATGCCCAGTCTAACACACTGTCTAACACCTAACAACAACCTATCACATAGAGCCTCCAGTTCTTCCCAAGACATGACCAGTGAGCCACCCCATACATCCCCAACCCCCACCTGAGTCCTGGGACATGGGGGTCATTACGACCCTGGCGGCCGGCGGTATGTTGGCGGAAACACCGCCAACAGGCTGGCGGTGTTCCGCCAGCAATTATGACTGTGGCGGAATTGCCACGGCCATACCGCCGGCCCCTCGACTTTCCCGCCAGGATTCAGCCTGGCGGTCATAATCCCCAGGGCAGAGGTGCAAGCACCGCTGCCCTGGGGATTATGAGTCCCCGACCGCCGGCCTGTCCATGGCGGTACACACCGCCATGGAAAAGGCTGGCGGTAAGAGGACTTGGGGTGCCCCTGGGGGCCCCTGCACTGCCCATGCACTTGGCATGGGCAGTGCAGGGGCCCCCAGGCATAGCCCCGTTGCGCATTTCACTGCCCGAATTTCGGGCAGTGAAATGTGCGACGGGTGCTACTGCACCCGCTGCACATCAGCATTTCCGCCGGCTCTATTACGAGCCGGCAGCAATGTTGATGTGACATTTCCACTGGGCCAGCGGACGGTAACACTGTTACCGTCCGCTGGCCCAGCGGAAATGTCATAATAGGGAGACAGAAATACTGCCGGCAATGGCGGTATTCTGTCTCCCGCGGCCTCGGCGGTCTTTTGAAAAGACCGCTGAAGTCGTAATGACCCCCATAGTGTCTTAACTTTACAGTTCACTGTCTCCCTCTTCCTTCTACCCCCTGCATGTCTAGATGTAACAGTCCTCCTTGAGCATGACACAGGGCTGGTAGAAGTTGGAGCAACCTCTTCTAGTTCCTCGAGGAGGCCATTTGATGCATTTGTCTTCTGCCACACCTCGTGCTCTGCTTAGAGGCAGTTTGATCTGGCTCTGGAATAGAATTAAAGGCTGGCATTGGCGGGGGCCTACGATCAGGCCAATGTTGCACAGGGGATAGATATAAGCGGTACTCAACCAAGTCAATCTCCTTACTAATCAGTCCCACCCCTCTCTGAATAAACCCATCCAGGGTTCTATTTGCCCCCACCTTGGCCCAACATTCTAATGGCTTCTGCTTTCCCATTTTATAGTGGTCGAGCACCTGCAAACCTCTAACTCTATCCTGGCCCAAGCAATGAACAATGGGATTGTTAGAAATGGGGTCTCTGGTTGGCAGTCAGTTTGCACTCTGTCCAAGCAGGGACCCTCACTTTAGTCAGGGTAAGGGAGATACACACCTAGGATAACCCCTGTTCAGCACCTTGGTAGTTTGGCACAAACAGTCAGGCTTATCGCAGAGGCAATGTGTAAAGTAATTGTAACAACACACACAGTAATACAGTGAAAACACTACAAAATAGACACCACACCAGTTTAGAGAAATAGTACATATTTATCTAAATCAAACAAGACCAAAACAGCAAAAATCCAACATACACAAATAAAGTTACGAATTTTTAAATTAAAAAGAGTCTTTCTCCATAGAAAATGATGGATGAGTTGATGTTACACAAAGCACCTGGGGCCATATGTACAAACACTCTTTCCCATAGACATAGAATGGGTAAAAACCTTTGCTACATCTGGCCCCTGGTGTGCTTCAAAAATCAAGCCGCACGGGCGAGCCTGCATCCGAAAAGTCAGCAATGTGCCAATTCCTTACTCGTAAGTGAGGCCGTGCATTGTTTCTTCTCTGGTAAAGTAGGCAATGCGTTGTTTTTCTCTCCCGCAAGACAGCGATGTGTCGATTTCCGGACAGGACACCTCAGATCTTGGCAGGTTTACATTGATTTTAATGCCCAGTGATGATGTGTGCGAAATCCGGCTCTACAGTGATGAGGAACTGAGCTGCGTAGGGATTGTGTCAATTTTAGCAGCCGCAAGCGGGTGTTGCATCATTTCTCCAGCCGCGATACAGGTGTTGTGTCAATTTCCCAGCCGCAATATAAGTGGTTTGTCGATTTCTCAGCTGCGGTGCAGGTGGTGCATCGTTTTTACAGCTGCGTTCCAGGTGGTGCATTGAATTTGACTCCGCACGGCTCCTGTGCATGGATTTCAGTCCTTGGTTCCACCAGCTTCATCTCTCAAGGACCCAGGGACTAGAGTGGGCACCACTTGGCAGGGTAGGAATCTCAGCAAGAGAGTCCAGGTGCTGGCAATGGGTGTGAGACTTCAGAACAGAGAGCAAGCCCAGTCCAAGCGTTTGGAGACACTTCACAAGTAGAAATATACAACAACATCCAGTCTTTGTCCTCTTTTCAAGCAGAAGCAGCCACTGCAGGCCAACCCAGCAAAGCACAATCACAGGCAAAGGGCATTACTCTTCCTCCAGCTCTTCAGCTTTTCTCCTTGACAGAGGTTTCTCTGGGGTTTTGGGTCCACTGCTTATGCCCCTTTCTGTCTTTGAAGTAGGCAAACTTCAAAGGAAAGTCTCTGTTGTTCACAATATCCTTCCATGGCCATGCCCCAGACACACACAAGGGGATTGGTTGTATTGTGGGAGGGCACGCTTAGCCCTTTCGGGTTAGTCCAGGAGTCTCTTCAGGATATGCAGGCTACACCACAGCTCCCTTTGTGTCACTGTCTAGAGGGAATTCACAACAGCCCAACTGTCAGTCTGACCCAGAAGTGGATTACACAAGCAGGCAGAGGCACAGAATGGTTAAGCAAAAAAATGCCCACTTTCTAAAAGTGAAATTTTCAAACTGACAATTTAAAAAATAACTTTACCAAAATATGTATTTTCAAATTGCGAGTTCAGAGATCCCCAAACTCCAAATCTCTATCTGCTCCCAAAGGGAAACTGCACTTAAAATATAAATTAATGTTAACCTATAAGAGAAATAGGGCATGCATCAGAGAAAACTGAATTTGGAAGTATTTCACTGTCAAGACATGTAAAACACATCAATACGTGTCCCACCATTAACATACACTTCATCCTGCCAAGTGGGATACCTAGGGCCTACCTTAGGGGTGCCTTACATGTACAAAAAAGGAAGGTTTGGTCCTGGCGAGTGGGTACACTTGCCAGGTCGAATTGGCATTTTAAAACTGCACACACAGACACTGCAGTGGCAGGTCTGAGCTATGTTTACAGGGCTATTCATGTGGGTGGCACAATCAAAGTTGCAGGCCCACTAGTAGCATTTGATTTACAGGCCCTAGGCACCTCTAGTGCACTTTACTAGGGACTTTCTACTAAATTAAATATGCCAAACATGGAAAAGCTAATTACAGATGCAGTTTACACAGAGAGCACTTGCACTTTAGCACTGGTCAGCAGTGGTAAAGTGCCCAGAATACCAAAACCAGCAAAAACAAAGTCTAGCACACAAACAAAACAGGAATCAGAGGCAAAAAAGACAGGGGAAAACACGCCAAGGATGTCATGTCTAACAAGGATGATCAAAGGCAGCAAAGGAAAAGGGAGCGGCAAGCGAGATAACACCAGACCAGCACTCTCTTTTAACATCTAATTTACTTAGTTTACTTAAAGAGGTGCAACATGTATCCAGGGTCTGTAAGTTAAATGCAACTAGAGGGCCTGCATCACTTATTGTGCCACCCTCTTAAGTAGCATTTTAAAACATGTCTCACACCTACCATCGCAGCCTGTGTGCAGTTTATACTCCCCTTTTGCCAGGCCTAAAACTCCCTTTTTATACCATATGTCACCTCTAAGGTAGGTGCTAAACAGCCGATGGGGCAAGGAGTATTGAATTTAAAAAGTTGGACATGTACTTTTAAGTTTTATGTGCACTGGTAGTGAAAAGCTCTTGAATTCATGTTTCATGTTTCACTACTGGGAGGTCTACTCTCCCATAGGATAACATTCGGTTATATTAGTAGATTAAAAAAGTGATAACTTTTGTTTGGGAACAGGTAGGAATATCACACTTGACACCCCACTACCAGCACCCTCAAAATGAGCCCTGTCTGCCATGGCAGATAGTGTGCGTTCCAAGGGTGCTGCAATGCGACGGCATTTGCCTCCACTCTCTGAGGAAGCAGAGGTCAATGCTGCTGCACTGTTTCCACAGGTCTGACCGGCAAAAACATCATAATACAACGTTTCTGCTGGTCAGCCCAATGAAAACATCATAGTACAACTGTAGTAATGCTGCCGCCTCGAGGGCAGCCTCACCACTGCCGTATTGGAGTTGTAGCAGTTCAATCGTACAACTCGTAATCAGGCATTAAGTGTTGACAGGATGGGCCATCCTGGCAGGATGTGTGGAGCGGAACTGTTCCCGGCCTCACTTACATTTCAAAAGACCTGCCTCAGCACGCTCACAAAGCACTTCACACTAGCCTTTTGTCACCACAGACCCCTTGGAGCCTGGGAAGGGAGGAAGGAAATCCAAGAACCATCTGTGGAGGGGACACTCCAGAAGTTCACCCACTTCAAATCTTGAATTTGGGTGCCTGGATCCCACATGCATCCAGTTTTTAATGGTCAGTAGTTGGGCATCCCAGTAGTTTGAGCATATATCAGCCATCCCTACCTTCATATACCATGTGTACACACTTGCCCAGGGCTACACGTGGAGGTTTTCCTGCCCATTTGAAATTCCTCCCCATTGCTATTAAGTAAGGAGGTGAACCAGGATTGTGGGTTATGGAGTGGGTAGCTCTGAAGGGCATATATGAACCGTGGGTGCACTATCATTTTGAAAAGAGCTAGTCTATTTATGGGGTCAGGGGGCCATATCCTCTAGAGATCTCTGCACCAACGGGCACAAGTTAACATTCCAAGTGAGGTTCAGTTCCCAGTAGATGTGAACTCTCAAATACAGAAACTGAGGCTGCGTATGAGGAGCTCAGGGGTATAATTCCCATCCCAGCAGTCTCCTCGCATGGGACCAAAGGAGATTTGGTTCAGTTAACCATTAGGCCTGAGGACATTCCAAAGATCCTAGGATGTGAAATAGGCAGGAGCCTGTCTCAGCAGGGCGCACAAGGAACATCAAGATATCATGTGCATACAGGGCTATCCAGTCCTCAGTTGCTAGGTCCCAGTCGAAGGCTCACACCTGGGCATCACAGCAGACCCAGACTACCAGCTGCTCGATGGCCAGTGTGAACAGGAGAGGAGACAGGGGGCAACCCTGTCTAGTTCCTCACCGAATTGGGAATTCATGAAATAGAACCCCAGTTATGTACACTTGGGCGTGCGGGGGAGCATCGAGGGCCCGGACATAGGCTCAAAATGTGGGTCCAAACACCATTTTCTGGAGGATTTCTTCAAGCAAGGCCCAGTGCACAGATCAAATGCCTTTTCTCAGTTCATCAACAGCATTGCTGCAGATCCCCCTAGAGACTTGATGCGCGTCAGCACCATTTGCAGCATCCACATACATTGTGGCGTACTCCAATGAGGAATTAGCCCACATTGGTCTGGATGGACCATCTGAGGTATCACTTGCATCAGTCGATTGCCCAGGAGTTTGTCTTATAGAGTAACCTCCATATTTATAAGTGAGATGGGTCGGGAGGAGGCACAGTGGGTTAGGGTCATCCTGGTTTTGGCAGGGTCACTAGGGTGGCTAAGTCTATATCATGTCTGAAGTGGCCCTTCCCTCTCGCCTCTCAGAACAGGTCTAGGATAAGGGGTACAGTAGAATTCCGCAGGGAAACCATCCACCCCACCCACTTCCCAAGGTTAAGATCAGAGAGAGCCTTATTCACCTCCACGTTCCTTAATTCCATCATCTCAATTCTGTATATAACTGTTCATAATATTGAGTGGAAAAAGCTACAACCCCTTAGGCACCTTCTTCTGCCCAGTCATCCCCATCTAACACACAGAAAACCACTCTAGACTCACCTCTTTGAGGGTTCCAGGGGTCTGCAGTGTGGATTGTTGTGTGGCTGGCAGGATGTAAACACTGACCAGGTTATAATGGGCACCCTCCATGGGCCATTCGAGAATTATGTATCTACGGTGTAGGTCTCTCATGAATTCGAGCACCCCCAGCGGGGGTATTTTGTGCAGTAGAATGGCCACTCCCTATAACCTTCTGGTGTAACCTTAGTGGAATACCTGATCGTACCCCCGGCGGACCAGGAAATGGCAGTTGTGTCCCTTAAGGTATGTCTCCTGAAGCCATGGGCAAACTGGAGCATGTCTACCCTCTTAATACAGTTCAAAAGCCACTTCATATTCAATGTCATTACCGACTCAGGAGTGTTTGGGAGAGAGTGAACTGCCACCCAGGTGTGGCAGCCCTGTGACGAAACGCCTGCAAAAGCAAGGGGCCAGTGGCATAGCTGCATGTCATCTTTGGCATGTGTCTGTGGACCTGTTTGTGCAAATTGCAGTGTAGAGGAACCACTGCAAGGTAATCATCTAAAAGAAAGAAGCAAACCAGAAACAAAAAACTTCAAAACCCCAACTCGCCCCACCATATACTTTTCTCCCCAAAGGGCATCTGTTGCACAATCATAAACATAAACACTAAATTAACTGGGGAGTGTTCCATTCATGTGGTCAGGCATGCCCTCCTCTTCCCCCAGAGGGACCAAACTGGATGTGCTGTGAGAAGGTATACAGTGATGCTGACATGCTAAAAGAAGAAATACTTGATCCCTGTTGTTCTCTACCCTACGTTTTTCAATCAATCAATCAATCAATCAGATATTTGTTAAGCGCAGTACTCACCCAGAGGGTCTCAAGGCGCTGAGGGGGGTGCTACTGTTCGAAGAGCCAGGTCTTCAGGCGCTTCCTAAAGGTAAGGAGATCCTGGGTCATACGTAGGTTGACGGGGAGGGAGTTCCAGGTTTTGGCGGCAAGGTGGGAGAAGGGTTTGCCGCCGGTTGTGGTATGGTGAATGCGGGGGACGGATGCAAGGGTGAGGTTGGCGGAGCGAAGCTGGCGTGTCAGGTCGTGGAAGTGGAAGCGCTCATTGAGGTAGGCTGGTCCGTCGTCGTGGAGAGCTATGTGGGCGTGGATTAGGAGTTTGAAGGCGATTCTTTTGTTGACGGGTAGCCATTGGAGGTCTTTGAGGTGGGCTGAGATGTGTTTGTGGTGAGGGAGGTTGAGGATGAGTCTTGCTGAGGCATTCTGGATGTACTGGAGTTTCTTCTGGAGCTTGGCCGTTGTTCCTGCATAGAGGGTGTTGCCGTAGTCCAGTCTGCTGCTGACTAGGGCGTGGGTGACCGTTCTTCCGGTTTCCACAGGAATCCATCTGAAAGTCTTGCGGAGCATTTGAAGGGTGTTGTAGCATGAGGACGAGATGGCGTTGACTCGCTGGATCACAGAGAGCACAGAGTCCAGTATGAAGCCAAGGTTGCGTGCGTGGGTGGTTGGCATTGGGGCCAACTCCAGAGTGGCAGGGCACCAGGAGTCATCCCATGCAGAGCTGTTGGGGCCGAAGATGATGATCTCTGTCTTTTCTGAATTCAGTTTGAGGTGGCTTGCTTTCATCCAGTTGGCGATGGCGTGGAGTCCGGTGTGGAGGTTGTTCTTAGCGGATGCGGGGTCGTTCGTGAGGGAGAGGATAAGCTGAGTGTCGTCGGCGTAGGAAACAATGTTGAGGCCGTGGGATCGGACGATATTTGCGAGCAGAGCCATGTAGACATTGAAGAGGGTGGGGCTGAGGGAGGAGCCCTGTGGAACTCCACAGATGGTCTTGGTGGCCTTGGACAGGAATGGTGGGAGGCACACTCTTTAGGTCCTTCATGAGAGCAAGGAGGTGAGCCAGTCCAGGGCTCTGTGCGAATTCCGGCGTTGAAGAGGCGTGTGAGCAGGGTGTGGTGACAGACAGCGTTGAAGGCTGCAGAAAGGTCAAGGAGGATGATGGCGACGGTTTCACCTTTGTCGAGTCTGTTCATGATGTCGTCAGTGCAGGCAATGAGGGCAGCCTCGGTGCTGTGATTTTTGCAGAATCTGGACTGGGAGACGTTGAGTAGGTCATTGTCCTCCAGGAAGCGGGAAAGCTGGCAGTTGACTATCTTCTCGCTGGGAAGGGGAGTAGGGAGATAGGACGGTAGTTTTTCACTCCTGTCTATTCTTGGAGGTTTTTTCTAAGGTATTCGGCAGAGCTGGGTTGGGCCTTCTTTCCTCTCACTGGTCGGCCAACCTCTGGCCACATTTGGTGTCTCCGTTGGATTCCATGGAGGCTCCTACGTCTGGTGGGCTGCTCTATTATCGACGAGATCGCTTCCGATGCCACCTCTGCTGTGTCTCGGGTGGGTTATGGTTCTTGGTCCTGTGGGGGGGAGGCTGAACCCCATTGTGGGGTTTGGTTCACCGTCAGGTGCCACTGTTTAGTGAGCCAGATGCATGCCTCTTCAGGGAACTGCACACCACCAGATCGATGGTGTGCAGTTTTTGCTTCACTTGGTTAAAGGACTTTTGTTGTGTTTGGATCAGACGGGATGGAGTCCTGTGTGGGGTGTTTTGGGCCAGCAGCCTATCTGCTTATTTGACAATGAAGCAGGGGAAAAGGGCCTCTGCGTCGTTCCATAATCTGATCCATTCTTCAAGAAATGTTTCTGGGGAGGCGCCCCCAGCTTTTTCAAGAATTGCAATGAAACAGAGGTTGTTGCAATGGTCCCTATTTTCCGAGTCCTCTGCCCAATCCTGAAGTGGTTTTGTGGTTTGGGATAATCAGCCAACCTCTGAGGAAAGGCAGCGTATGTTGTCCTCTAACACTGATATTTTCCCTTCTGCCTCAGTCCCCTGAACCACTGTCTGGCAGGGATCCTGGCAGACTATGTCTACATCCACTTCCCCCATCTTTGTTTAAAAGACTGTTTAGAGTCCTAGATTGCTTGGGATAACCAGTGTAGTGTCCCCACCAGGTTGGGCTGCAGCCTCTTGATCACCTCTGTCCATTCCTTTTGCCCTTCTAGCTGGCACCATGAATTTGTCCATCTTGGTTTCGCCTTGCTGGGCCCTATTGGGGCCCATTTCATTGGTGTTTTGATAGCATTTGGGTAGTGATGGTAGAGTGTGTCATTGAGTGGACTGGTAATTGTGTCCCAAGACTGACCCCTGCTGCCACCTGGCCCACTTGAACCGGGGAAGTCAACCTGGGCAGCACGAGCAGTCATGCCCTTGGGGTCAGTATGATGCTCATGCCCCCCGGCAGACTCACCGGGGTCCGCCACCCCTCCAGCCGTGTGGTGGGGGAGGTGAAGGAGTCGGCCCTCTGTTGCAGTTCCCAGTCTCCGTGAGGTACTGGTTTCCCTGTGGGTGGGTTCCTTCTATAGTAGTATGAATACAGGGGTGCCCAGGCCCCAGCCTCTCCGTTCCGTACCTTTGTATCTGAGGTGTGCCAGCCAGGCCAGGTTCTAGCTCCAAGTGGGACTGCCCAGCTGCCCTGGTCCTGTCTCTGCTGTATGTCAGGGGGGCACCCCTCACGGTCCATGCTTGGCTCTGGCAGGGCCATACCGACCACTCTTGTCCTCTGGGCCACGGCCTCAATGTTGACGCCAACGGTAACAGACAGGAAATCTGGGGCCTGCTCAGCAAAACAGAAGCCTCACACCCCAGGCCCCTTGTCCACCTGGGCTTCAGATACTTTAGGGGGGTTTCACCAAGAGCCTGCTCTCTAAAGAAAAGCAGGCGGGCCTCTGGTCACTGCTATGCTGGTGTTGGTGTAGGCTGGGCCATAGTCTCACCCCTCGCCCACCATTTTGCAGCATGCAGCCCACGGATCCTGCCTTCTGGTCTTGATCACTGGCGAGCACTGCAGCACAGGGACATGCCCCTCGCATTCGCAGGGAGCCTTGGGGGCCACACACAAGCCCCACAGGGGCACCCCAGCATCCAGGTGGAGCGGTCGCATGGAGATTTGGAGCAGGAGCTCAACGGGTTGCGCCCATCATCTTGGCTGCCTAGGCTACACGCCTGAGGTTACACGTTTCATGACAAAAAATATGAATATTTTTCAGGAATCAATTTATGGTTGCAAGATGCTGTATTGAAACATAGCATCATTGACATTAAACACCTTCCACCTCTTATCTCAGATCATACAGCATTTTGGGTGAAATTAATATTTAAGTATCAGTGTGTAAATCCAAGATGATCTGTAGATACATTACTATTAGCTGATGATAAGATTTTGCAGATGAAAATGAACATTTAAGGGGTTTTTGTGAATAACACCTGGATTATAATCAGTTAGTATAGCATGAAACACCTATAAAGCATTTCTAAGCAGACTAATCACTAAGGGCCAGATTACAACTTTGGCAGAGGGGGTTACTCTGTCCCAAATGTGACGGATATCCCGCCCGCCGTATTACGAGTCCATTATATCCTATGGAACTCGTAAAATGGTGGGTGGGATATCCGTCACATTGGAGACGGATCAACTCCCTCCGCCAAAGTTGTAATCAGGCCCTAAATTTTCAAGGAGATTGGCACAAGCAGGATGAGCAGAGGAGAGTCAATTTCTAATTGGCATTAGAGACATCAAAGCGGATGTATTACAACAGAGCAAAGAAGTCTACAGGGCACTTAAAACACTTTGGGGCATATTTATACTCTGTCTGCGCCAAATGTGCATCAAAACCATGCACCATACTTATACAATGATGCCCGACCCCGCGAATGCCAAAATTCCACTGTGTGCGTCATTTTATGGATGCGGGAACCTGCCTTGCGTTAATGGCATGTAAGGTAGGCGGTCCCGTTCAAAAAATGACTTAAACACCTATGAGCCATATTTATGCTACCGCGCAAAAATCCTGCACAGCCGGGAGGCAGAGTCGGAAAATGGTGCACAGCCCGAATTGTGTAAAAAAATAATGCCTGGGTCAGGGCAGGCGTTAAAATGGGGCAAACACACCACTACTTAAGGAAAACACACACAAGCAACATCAGAGTTCCAAAAGGAAGACATGGAGGTGCTTTTCATCCAGCATGCGCAAAGACGCAGAGCACAGGACCAACAACAGCAGCTTCCACAACACCAGCAGGGACCTCAAAGGCAACACAGAAGGCAGGAGAGGATATTCCACACCAGGACAACTCTTCTGGGACTCCGGCAACAAGACATCATCCAGAGGTACAGACTCAACTGGCAAGCCATTCAGAAGCTGCTGCGCAACATTGAGCCACAGTTGGCACCCAGCTTGCAGACACCCCACATCATTCCACCAGAGACCAAGCTGCTGGCTGTCCTCCACATGTTGGCAAGTGTCTCCTTTCAAACCACTGGTGCCCTGGTTTCCGTGATCTCACAGCTCTCATTCTCTGCCTTCCTACCCAAGGTATTGGATGCCATCATCTCCCTCACACCCCGCCACATCAGCTTCACCAACACACAGCTGAAGCAGCAGGAGACCGAACAGGGCTTCTTTCAAATCAATGGCTTCCCACATGTGCATGGTGCCATTGACTGCACACGTACCCATTGTGCCACCTGTTGCAACCGAACATCTATACCGCAACAGGAAGCACACACACTCCATCAATGTGCAGGCCATTGTCGATCACCGGGGATTGATCACCAACATTGTGGCAAAGTATCCTGGGAGTGTACATGATTCGTTCATCTTCCGCCACTGCACCATCAATCAACACTTCCAGGATGGACGATATGGAAATGGCTTACTTGTTGGTAAGTACAGAAACCTACTTATATACACACAGCACAGCAACCCTGTAGGACACACAACACATACACCACTACATTGACACGTGGCCAGGAAGACACTGAGGTTGTGACACTGCTAGGCATGTTTGAATTCCCGACCCAATGGGATACACACCTATGGACAAATGACAGATCCAAATAACAACAGATGCCACTCCACAGACATAAGGGAACAATTTAAAACAACACAATGAAAATACAGTGGCCTTAACTGGCAGTACTACTTGGAAGATTAATCTTTCAATATCACATCAATAACACTCAAACACCCTTCGAAGCAATAAGTACTGTGTAAGGGGTGTGCAATGTGTTTTGCTGCAGGTCAAACACCATGAGACACATAGCATGAATATGATGACTAATGAAGGTGACATGGAATCATTGTGGCGGTACCAATGTCTCACATCACTCGTGCTCTGACATTGCCTCTTACCAATAAGCAAGTGGACTGTGCTAAGGACACATATTGATGTGACAATATTGAAAGTGCACATTCCTACACATACGGTTTGAGACAATCACACATATACACAACAGATGTACAGGCATATGGACCTTCTGACACTGAAAACACCAACCTCACAACCAAGTTAGCCAGCTGAACTGGACCAGGTTCAATAGTATAGGTACACGTTTGAACATGAGTGAACTCGGCAAGGGCAGAGAAATAGGTCTGCAGAGAACTTGTCAAACATGGGATATTTGTGCATTGTCAATTGTCAACAATTCAGTGCTGACAACTTATGGAGATGTGTTGTACATTGTCACCTAGCCAAATCAAAAGGCCTCACTGATGTTTAACAAATTCTATTGCATATGTTAAATTGGATGGGATGTCCAGGCCATATAGATGAAACCGTGTTACCACCACTGTGGAATTGATTCTGGGTAAGGAAGTATCATGTCACCCCTAGTTAAGACACATGGACACCTCTTTCACATGACATAATGCAAGGGAGTACACAATGTACTGCAACTCTACAAAAATACCACTGACATCCGGGCAATCAGCCAAACACCAGTTCGGATAATGAAACAACCCAATGCTGATGGTACATCCTAGAAGCCTAGGATTCCACACAATAACACACAGATGAGTCACAGACAACACAAGAGAACAACTGTCATGCAAAGTGATAATCATGGTGCAAGCAACATCAACATTTTCTCACTCATTTTCTCTTTCAGCTGATCAGGGGTATGGGATCCAGCCATGGATCATGACCCCATTTACAAACCCAAGCACAGCATCAGAGCGTGCCTATAATGAGGCACATCGGAGGACACGCACCATAGTCAAGAGAACTTTTGGCATCCTGAAGTCAAGATTCAGGTGCCTCGACATCGCCGGAGGCAGCCTCCTATACTCACCAGAAATGGTCTGCAAGGTCATTTTGACCTGTGCCATCCTGCACAACATTTGTGTAAGGAGGAACATTCCCCTCTATGAACCAGACCCACAAATGGCTGAAGAGGAGGAAGAGGAGGACGTTGTCCATCAACATGAGGGGGACCATCCAAACACAGCTGCAGGATTGCGTTGGAGACAACACATTGTCCAAAACTTCTTATAACTATAGTCACCATCACCACTGTCTTACCATATGTCATTAAACACCTATTCTAATCACTATATCATGGTCTTGGTAATCATTTTTGCATCACATTATCCCTAAGATTCATAATCAGAGTGTAGCCTCATGGAGCATTGCAGAAATACATATTAGGATACTGAAAAATCCACATCACATATGATGGGTATGAATGTACAGCTAACTTCACACACACTGTAAATTACATACTTCCTGTCCATTTCACATTTGAAGGGCAATAGCAGAGGACCACAACTATTTCACACATACATGTTGGCAACATGGTTCATTGCATCATGTGGCACCCAACAAAGACACCATCATTTAATAAGGAAAAATGCCTCATACATGAGGCAGTGCATGAGTTATTGCATTGGTAACAGGAATGTATGACCAGACTCTTGACAGCAGTAAGTGTGACATCAGCTATCTTTGCAAGAAGTATGTGTGACAAGAAATCCATGTAATGCAGCAAATGGATAGCACGAGTGCCACAGGTATGACTAGCATTGCTCACAAGACATCCCCTGCACTTGCCATCCCAGGTCATAAGTCCTGCCACTTGTAGGAAAGTACCATCTTGCCTGGCATGTTACCCCCATTTTTCACTGTATATATGTTGTTTTAGTTGTATGTGTCACTGGGACCCTGGTAACCCAGGGCCCCAGTGCTCATAAGTGTGCCTGAATGTGTTACCTGTGTAGTGACTAACTGTCTCACTGAGGCTCTGCTAATCAGAACCTCAGTGGTTATGCTCTCTCATTTCTTTCCAAATTGTCACTGACAGGCTAGTGACCATTTTTACCAATTTACATTGGCTTACTGGAACACCCTTATAATTCCCTAGTATATGGTACTGATGTACCCAGGGTATTGGGGTTCCAGGAGATCCCTATGGGCTGCAGCATTTCTTTTGCCACCCATAGGGAGCTCTGACAATTCTTACACAGGCCTGCCACTGCAGCCTGAGTGAAATAACGTCCACGTTATTTCACAGCCATTTTACACTGCACTTAAGTAACTTATAAGTCACCTATATGTCTAACCTTCACCTGGTAAAGGTTAGGTGCAAAGTTACTTAGTGTGAGGGCACCCTGGCACTAGCCAAGGTGCCCCCACATTGTTCAGAGCCAATTCCCTGAACTTTGTGAGTGCGGGGACACCATTACACGCGTGCACTACATATAGGTCACTACCTATATGTAGCTTCACAATGGTAACTCCGAATATGGCCATGTAACATGTCTATGATCATGGAATTGCCCCCTCTATGCCATCCTGGCATAGTTGGCACAATCCCATGATCCCAGTGGTCTGTAGCACAGACCCTGGTACTGCCAAACTGCCCTTCCTGGGGTTTCACTGCAGCTGCTGCTGCTGCCAACCCCTCAGACAGGCATCTGCCCTCCTGGGGTCCAGCCAGGCCTGGCCCAGGATGGCAGAACAAAGAACTTCCTCTGAGAGAGGGTGTGACACCCTCTCCCTTTGGAAAATGGTGTGAAGGCAGGGGAGGAGTAGCCTCCCCAGCCTCTGGAAATGCTTTCTTGGGCACAGATGTGCCCAATTCTGCATAAGCCAGTCTACACCGGTTCAGGGACCCCTTAGCCCCTGCTCTGGCACGAAACTGGACAAAGGAAAGGGGAGTGACCACTCCCCTGACCTGCACCTCCCCTGGGAGGTGTCCAGAGCTCCTCCAGTGTGCTCCAGACCTCTGCCATCTTGGAAACAGAGGTGCTGCTGGCACACTGGACTGCTCTGAGTGGCCAGTGCCACCAGGTGATGTCAGAGACTCCTGCTGATAGGCTCCTTCAGGTGTTAGTAGCCTATCCTCTCTCCTAGGTAGCCAAACCCTCTTTTCTGGCTATTTAGGGTCTCTGTCTCTGGGGAAACTTTAGATAACGAATGCAAGAGCTCATCCGAGTTCCTCTGCATCTCCCTCTTCACCTTCTGATAAGGAATCGACTGCTGACCGCGCTGGAAGCCTGCAAACCTGCAACATAGTAGCAAAGACGACTACTGCAACTCTGTAACGCTGATCCTGCCACCTTCTCGACTGTTTTCCTGCTTGTGCATGCTGTGGGGGTAGCCTGCCTCCTCTCTGCACCAGAAGCTCCGAAGAAATCTCCTGTGGGTCGACGGAATCTTCCCCCTGCAACCGCAGGCACCAAAAAGCTGCATTACCGGTCCCTTGGGTCTCCTCTCAGCACAACAAGCGAGGTCCCTCGAATCCAGCGACTCTGTCCAAGTGACCCCCACAGTCCAGTGACTCTTCAGCCCAAGTTTGGTGGAGGTAAGTCCTTGCCTCACCTCGCTGGGCTGCATTGCTGGGAACCGCGACTTTGCAGCTACTCCGGCCCCTGTGCACTTCCGGCGGAAATCCTTTGTGCACAGCCAAGCCTGGGTCCACGGCACTCTAACCTGCATTGCACGACTTTCTAAGTTGGTCTCCGGCGACGTGGGACTCCTTTGTGCAACTTCGGCGAGCACCGTTTCACGCATCCTCGTAGTGCCTGTTTTTGGCGATCTCCTGGTCCCTCCTGGGCCCCAGCAGCGTCCAAAAACGCCAAACGCACAATTTGCAGCTAGCAAGGCTTGTTGGCGTTCTTTCGGCGGGAAAACACTTCTGCACGACTCTTCACGGCAAGAGGGATCCGTCCACCAAAGGGGAAGTCTCTAGCCCTTTTCGTTCCTGCAGAAACCTCAGCTTCTTCTGTCCAGTAGAAGCTTCTTTGCACCCGCAGCTGGCATTTCCTGGGCATCTGCCCATCTCCGACTTGCTTGTGACTTTTGGACTTGGTCCCCTTGTTTCACAGGTACCCTAGATTGGAAATCCACAGTTGTTGCATTGCTGGTTTGTGTCTTTCCTGCATTATTCCTCTAACACGACTACTTTGTCCTTAGGGGAACTTTAGTGCACTTTGCACTCACTTTTCAGGGTCTTGGGGAGGGTTATTTTTCTAACTCTCACTATTTTCTAATAGTCCCAGCGACCCTCTACAAGGTCACATAGGTTTGGGGTCCATTCGTGGTTCGCATTCCACTTTTGGAGTATATGGTTTGTGTTGCCCCTATCCCTATGTTTCCCCATTGCATCCTATTGTAACTATACATTGTTTGCACTGTTTTCTAAGACTATACTGCATATTTTTGCTATTGTGTATATATATCTTGTGTATATTTCCTATCCTCTCACTGAGGGTACACTCTAAGATACTTTGGCATATTGTCATAAAAATAAAGTACCTTTATTTTTAGTATAACTGTGTATTGTGTTTTCTTATGATATTGTGCATATGACACTAAGTGGTACTGTAGTAGCTTCACACGTCTCCTAGTTCAGCCTAAGCTGCTCTGCTAAGCTACCATTATCTATCAGCCTAAGCTGCTAGACACCCTATACACTAATAAGGGATAACTGGGCCTGGTGCAAGGTGCAAGTACCCCTTGGTACTCACTACAAGCCAGTCCAGCCTCCTACACCACTGCCATGCTTTCTGTCTCTCCCCACCCTTCTCCAGGGGGCCTTGGAAATGGAGTATTTGGCCACAGACTGTGAGCTTTGACGCATCATAATAAAAACGCACCGCATTTGAGGCAGGAAGTGATGTAATAGGATATCATGTTTACAGAATTGGTACAGTGGGTGTACTTTCACTTTCACTTTGCAGTCTGTGATTTTTCTTGACTGTGTGGCTGTGTTTGGACTTGTCTCCTGTGAATATTGTGAATTTGTCTCCTGTGTGCTCTTTATATTGTCTCTAAGTGTCTGTGGTATCCTGTGTAAGTATATTTTTGTCATTTCTGGTGTCTAATTTTGTCTTTGTACTGTTGGGAGTCTGTGGTGGGTAATGTTAGTTTGGGGATAGTTGAGCTGTTTTAGTGTTATTTACTTTTCATTTCCTTCTCCTCCTTTCCCTTCATTATACTCTGTACCCCTTAATTCCTTTATTATTTCAAGCATGTTGGGTAGGCCACGTCTTGGTAGAATGAGAGAGGAGGAGCTGGGGGGATTCATTTGGCTGGTGTGCCACTTCCTCCCATTGATGATAGAAGCAGGTGGCCGGGTGATACAGAGGTATCACACAGTGGCAAGGCGGGTCTGGTGGTCAAAGGTTCTGTACCATCTGCAATGCATATACAACACACCGCGCAACGACCACCAGCTAAAGCACCATTGGGCTGACCTTATTGCCAGGGAGCAAGACCTGCTGGACTACCTGGGGATTGTGATTGGTGGCCCTGTCGGTGAGTACAATTCAGAGTTATGTGCACATTTAAATGGTCTGTAGTGACAGTAGCAGATTTGTTCATATGCTGCAGGCAATGTTTTTGGACATGTGGAAAGCAAGTTAAACATACAGTGCTGTGAGTTATACAATAATTGCTACACATTACTGTCATGTGTTGACGCAACAGCTGCACTGAGTTACAAAATACAACTGGAGCCTGTAAATTAGTGCTGCTTTCACGTCAATAGATGATGCAAATGTGGCTCTAACATATGTTTTAGGCATGGTCTGTAAGTGTACCAGGAAAGACATATTTTTAATCCAGATATTTTCAAGAAGTAATGTGTCCCCCAATTATTTCTGATACATGTCTGAACTGGATTCTGACACATACGTACCAAGTTATTTCTAACCTCAGGTAACATCTTAGGCTGATAGTTTGACTTGGTTGTGCCGCAGTTAAATAAGGGATGGATGCCAAAAGTAATGCACACGGGTTCATATCTAAATGTTTGGTACTACTTTTCAAAACTGTGGCACATCCATGGCCCTCTGTTCATTGTACCTGTGTGTTTTACATTGGTCTTGGGCACAATAGCTGGAATAGAGCTAATGCATTTGCCATCTGTGTTACTCTATAGCCATGTACTTCTCATAAATTATGGGATTATCATGGGATACCTGACATTGGGGAATGCATGATCACAATGTATTACGTGCATGATGTAGTGCAAGGGACCCCTGACCAATTCCCTCATACATATAAAGTTCACTAATACTTTGCTAGTTTGGCACACCCCTGCTGATCTAGTGCAGCATAGGTTTAATAACTAACTTCCCAGTATGGAGGCTATCACATGCATGGGTGTATGCTAAGATCGGAAGACCAGCATTCCTGTGACTGCTGCCATTCCGAAGGTACATACAAATTTAAACCTACATCATCATGATTGATACAGTGGTACAGTTGCTAAACCATGTGTTAATAATATGACAGTGTCAGTTTGCTGTATATCCGCTGATCAACCAAATTGGCAAATGTAAGATGATTAATGTGGCTCACTGTGATTTCCAAAACCCATAATGGGTACACAGGGCAATGAGTGACACATTTCAGGTGCAATGACTACACCTGTGCCCATGCAGTCTGTCACGGATGACTACAATATATACTGTCAACATATATCTCCTTGTTGTATCTAAATATTAAAACTGGTCAATCCATGACTAGCCTCAAACTGTCACCAATTAATGCACAGGATCCCTGCCATTATGGTGTCATAGGGGGGCATATGTGGCTCAGGGTACACTGTTAATGTAGCATATGTAACCTACACACAACACAGTCCCTACATGTAGGGGTCCATAGAAAGCATGATAAATCATGCCCTCAAATCAACCCACAGGTGCGTCACACAGTAAATGATTGTTCCTTGATGCACAAGCCACAATACCTGAGTGACTGGTATTGCAGTGCTCCAGGAAAGTGGCTTTTCATGTCACTCATTACTACAAATAATGAGAGGAGTACACTCCATAAATGAGACTGCAAACAATTGATGGAGCATGTTTGTCACCACATGATAGTTAGGGCCACTGCATGTGTGCAGATATGTGTGTATCACTCACTGGAGAGACCGGGACTGTACATGTTTGCAGTGGTATGTCTGTTGCAGTATCATCATGCCTGAGAGGCTGGACTTTTAGATTTAATGTTACACACAATAATTTTATTTGGAAGTGTTGCATAGTGCACAGACATTGAGCACATTTCTCCCTTCCATGCTTTACAGGTGGACCTGCCTCCTACACAATCGGAGAGGTGGCTCGATTTGCGGACCCAGACATATCCAGTAAGTCTTGATATTTCAGTTCTGTGTTGTGTTTGCAGCTGTTGTGTGATTGACTCCTGTGTGTTCCACACATAGCAAGGTATGAGGTGCAGGTAAATGATCGGATATGTTTCTTGAGTGGGGTATCACTTTTTTCCATCTTTGGGTTGGACAATCATTAGCGTATAGTTATATTTTGGGATTGTAGTGCAGTCCTGTAGGCATGGCCATGTGACTAGGGTGACACTTGTTAAATGTTTTATAAAGAAAATTTAGCAGAGGGCCATATGTATGATTTAGTCAGCAAGTCAGACCCTGAATCTCACAGAATAGGGATGCCAAAGTCTTACTCACAGACTTGAGCCTCCCTGTTCACTTATGAACATGGTCTACTGTATGTTTGACTTCCTAGCAGCATGTAGCTCCACATGTTGTGCTACGTGTAGGTGACACTTGAGTACAATGTCATAGGTGTGCATGCAGCTCATGGCCAGATTTGTGCTTGCATTTATCTACTTGTTGTAAGACAGGTATTAGTGGTATTAAATGATGTTGACAATTGTCTGCATTTACAAACATAAATGTGGATGGGATTGTCCAAGGTTTGGGTGTATCCTAGTTGGACATCCTCCTTACCTGTGGTGGCCTGCCCAAACCCATGTACAGCTGTCCAAAGCTTCCTGGGTGTCCTAGATGTTTGAAAGTATTGGTTGCCTGGGGCACAGGTTTAGGGTTATGAAATGTGTACCTAGGTGTGATGATCCAAGTTTAGTACACAGACATGTAAATCTATAAATCAATTGTCCAAACCTAGGATACCCACTCATGATTAGCAACTGCATTCCATCCTGGCAATTCCATTTACAAATCACAGATCTTGTGGCCCTTGATTGTCATCCAGAAGATAATCATTAGTTGGCCTGTCACATGTAGAGGACCTGCAGCATTTTTGTACGTGACAAATGGCTGAACAATGATGCATAGGTCATTTATGTTGTTACGCATCTTTTAGAGCATTGCTGTGCTGTTAGATAGGACATGTGTAGGCTGCGTTGGCATGTACTTCCTCAGGGCGAATCTGTGATCTGTGTGGTGATATGGCCTGATTCAGCTACATTAGATGTATTGTCTGATTTTCTTCAGTAGCTATATCACACAATGAAGTACCTAATGTTTGGCTTTATCTTTTTTAACAGCAGCCAATATGAATGCCATCCAGATTCAGGAGTTTCAGCGCAGGGCGATGCATTATCACCATATTCTGGATGTGGAGTCTGGGTTCCGCCACATGGCACGGCGTTATCACCATGAAAGAGCCTCAGGTGTGTGGAGGGTATTTGCCCAAGGGGGCCCTTCGGTGTCTACAACAGCCGCCACCACCGGCACCACCACTACCACCCAGGTGGCATCAAGCATATCAGGCACCACTGCAGGACCATCGACCTCCACTGCTCCTGGACCTATGACAGCACCACCTGCTCCTCCCCCTACAAGCATGGCACCAACAACCAGACAAACATCTACAACTGGCACCCAGACCACCCCTGCCGCAGTCATTGACCCTGCGGAATTCCAAAGGATGCAACGTATGTTGAGGATAATGAACAGGCTGCAGCAGGAGGTGGCACAAATTAATAAGAGGGTGCATGCCATCAAGAAGACCCTGCCGAGGGCGAACTTGTAAAAATGATTCCCTCTGCCATGATTCCCTGCCCTCCCTCCTCTTTCCTGGTTCTTTTAATTAGTGGGTTTAGTGGGCTTAGTTTAGGTTAGAATAGGCTGTTAGTTTAGTTAGTAGTAGTAGGTTGGGTGGTGGGGGTATGATAATTTAAAAACTTTTTTAATATGTGTGTGGGTGGGTGGGGGATGATGTTGGGGTTTTGGGGTTTTAAATATATATATATATATATATATATATATATATATAAATAAAAAATAAATATTTGTTTAGTATAAAATAGTATGTGTTTAGGTTAGAGTATGTTGTCCTCCATGTGTCCCATCTTACAAGGGGTGTGGGGGGCTGATGTTTAGAGTGTTTAGTTAAAGGTGATAAGTAAGTTTAGCTTAGGTTAGTTAGGGCCTGTTGTGGGTAATGTGTAGTTAGGATAGGTTAGGTTAGTTAAGGTGTTTCCCCAGGTTTTATCTTACTTTTTTACTGTTAAATAAATATTTAGGTACTCCTTTACAGTATGTGTCAAATGCTTGGGGATCAGGGCCTTGCCATGGCTGAACAGTGTCTCTTTAGTATTTGCTTTTGTGTCCCATCCTGCAACCAATTCCCAATTGAGCTGTTACATTGGCACAATGTGCATAACTCACACCTATCATTTGTTGAATTTTGCAGCCAGATTACTTATTTGTACGTACACTCATACACATCCATTCCTGCTGTATGGTGTGTGTGAGGACAATTTTGGGTCAAATATAACATACGTAAAGATTGTCTTTAAGAAAAATTTGAAGACAATAATTTTTGGCTTAGACATCTCTTGAGGAAGACTTATTCTGTCCAACACAGCATTTCTATTTACCTCAGAATTAACCTTCAGGAAGGGTAGATGATGGTACAATCCAGACCACAGTGCATAGTTATCAGCCCACATTCTTAAATGGCAGTTGTATTGACATTCTATAATCTTTGACATGAGGCAAACATCACTGATCTACCTCACGGTTGATGTGTCACATTACACAGCGACAAAGTGGTTGGGTAAGTGCTATATATTATAAAGTGCTGTAGTGCTATATTTACATTGTCCATGATTGTGAGTCCATTTATGTGACACCTTCCATTGTGACCCTACACAAGTGCAAAAGGACATGTCATTGGACATGCTGGGGTGAAGTGTCAGACAGTGCAGAGGGACATGATTTGTCAATGAGTTAGTGAGAGACAATCACGGGGCAGGGTGACAAGATAAACAGTGGGCTGGAGAACAGTGCTTGAGAGCAGCTGTTGCAAGACTGGCATGTTACAAAGCACAGGAACTTGGTTATGAGTGGCCATGTGGCAGGGACTAGTGCTACCAGGTACTCTTAAGGGTGAAGGTGATCAGTTCCACGTCTTCATCTTCTGATGTGTGTGTTGTCTCCTCTGCCCTTGGTGGTGGTGGTTGTGAAGGGGCAACAAACACCTCAGTGTTTGAAGATGTGGAGTCAGACATCCCAGTAGCTGCCAACTGTGGGGCTATCAAGGGCAGTACTGCAGCAAGGAGGACCTGCTGTTTCTTAAGAATAGCAGCCACATCACTGTGGTAGGCAGCCAGGTTGGCCCTGAGGGGGTCAATATTGCATTTGTGCACGCGTTGAGAAGTTTGTTGTTGGAAGTGTTGTGTCAACTCTCTTATAGCTGTGCTGATTTCCTTCACACTTTTTTCAAGTTCTTGCAAGATTGATGTTCGCCCTTGCATGTCTGCTGCCTGTTCTGCAGTTGACATCATGCACAAATGCACCCCCTCTAGGCTGGCTGCCATACTTTCCATCCCCACCCGTACCTCCTTGGCCAGCTCCCGCTGTACTCCAACTACAGTTCTCTCAAAGCTGGTGCCAGTGTTGTCAGAGTCCTCAGCTGGGTTGGAGCTGGCAGGTCACACAATTGGGGTGGTGGGAGGGCCCTATGTGATGGCTGTATCTGTGCTCCTCCTTGCGACTGAAGGTGGGGTCTGGAGGGTTCCAAGGACATCTTGGAGGGTCTGCTGGCTGATGTTTGTCAGCTCGTCATCCATGTCATCAGGGAAGTCCAGGACAGGCATATCCCCAGGAGAGCCATCGTCCTCTGCAATGGGATATTGTACAATTAGTGTGTCTGGGTTGTTGGATTTGTAATGTGACATGCCTGCCTTCCTATTTTTTGCACATTGTGATCTTGGTTCCTGCTCATTGTTCCTGTCTATAATATTAGCATTCTCCCAGGCCTATGCCCCCACCTGCATGTCACATGTAGTGTGGTCACTTTGGGGACTTGTCAGCATCACATCCTCTAGGTGTTGGTTCTGGCCAAATTGTATATTTCCATCTTCTTGTCCTACTCAACCCTCCGTCTACTTCCATTCTCATGGTGATGCCTTGCACTGGATGTGGTTGTTCTGATGGCACTTGCACCACACTTAACAATCTGGAACTGAGCCAGTCTCAGATATTTCACATCCAGCTATATGTTGCTGAGACCTAGCATATACTATGTGTTAGACTTTTCATCCTTGGCGTGGTCTCCCTTAACTTTTTGCCTCTGTTCCCCAGGTTGTTGATGTGTGCTGGACTCTGATTTTGCTGTTTTTGTTACTCTGGGCACTTTACCACTGCTAACCAGTGCTAAAGTGCAAGTGCTCCTGTTTAAATTATATGTAAGTGGTTCATCCATGATTGGCATATTTGAATTACTAGTAAGTCCCTAGTAATGCGCACTAGAGGTGCCAGGGCCTGTAAATCAAATGCTACTAGTGGGCCTGCAGCACTGGTTGTGCCACCCACATAAGTAGCTCTGTAATCATGTCTCAGACCTGCCACTGCAGTGTCTGTGTGTGTATTTTTACACTGTAAAGTCGACTTGGCAAGTGTACCCACTTGCCAGGCCTAAACCTTCCCTTTCCTTACATGTAAGGCACCCCTAAGGTATGCCCTAGGTAGCCCCAAGGGCAGGGTGCAGTGTATGGATAAGGTAGGACATATAGTAATGTGGTTTATATGTCCTGACAGTGAAATACTGCCAATTTCGTTTTCACTGTTGCAAGGTCTGTCTCTCTCTCATAGGATAATATGGGGGCTACCTTTAAATATGATTAAAGTGTAGATTCCCCTAGAGAAGAGATGGACAGGTGGAGTTTGGGATCCCTGAACTCACAATTTAAAAATGCATCTTTTAGTAAAGTTGATTTTGAGATTGTGCGTTTGGAAATGCCACTTTTAGAAAGTGAGCATTTTCTTGCTTAAACCATTCTGTGACTCTGCCTTGTTTGTGGATTCCCTGTCTGGGTCAGTTGACAGTTGGGTTGTTTTTCACCTCACACCAGACAGTGACACAAAGGGAGCTGGGGTGTGATCTGCATTTCCTGATTAGCCATCTCTGCTAGGAGGGAGGGGTGGAGTGGTCACTCTCATCTGAAAGGACTGTGCCTGCCTCTGACAATGCTGTCTCCAGCCCCCTGGTGTGTGTCTGAGGCCTTGCCTGGGCAAGGCAGGATTTCACAAGAAGGTGTGAGTCCCCTTTGAAGGAAGGTGACTTCAAAGACTAAAATGGGTATAAGAAGGGCATCCAAACTTACAAACTTTAGAAACACTTCTGGAATCAAGGGGAACCTCTGCCTGGAGAAGAGCTGATCGCTGAGGAACAAGTGCTGCCCTGCCTGTGACTGTGCTTTGTGGAGCTTTCCTGCAGTGCTGCTTCTGCCAGAGTAAGAGGGCAAAGACTGGACTTTGTGTGCCTTCCATCTTGAAGAAGAAATCTCCAAGGGCTTGATGTAGAGCTTGCCTCCTGTTATTGAAGTCTCAGGGATAGCAAAGACTTCTTCCTGCCAGCACCTGGAGTCTCTGGAGAGACCCCTACTCTGCTCTGTGGTGCCCTTCCAGTTCCTGGGACCCTGAAAGGAGAGGCTGGCAGCCTAAGGACAAAAATACACGCACCGAGCACCGTGCGGAGAAAAGATCGACGCGAATCCGATCGCGGCTGAGAAAACGACGCGACGCCGGCTCCGCAGCTGAGAAACGACGCCGCTGGAAACGCGACCGGAGAATCGACGCCCGGAGCAGGAGAAACGACGCGCAGCATCGCTGACGAAGGCTGAGAGATCGCAACCAGCGCCGCGGGACTTCGGACCGTCGCGTGGCTGGCCTTTTCGACGCGCCTCGCCGAGCCGAGCTGTTTTCAACGCATATACCCGTGCCGGGTTACTTTCGACGCACACCGCCCGTGCGGGGTTATTTTTTGCCGCAAACCAGGTACATTTACACGCTAGCAGCGCTAGTGTGTTGTTACAACTACCTAAAGACTCTTTTTATTTTAAACCTTTAAAAAAATCATAACTTGACTTGTGTATGTTGGATTTTTGTCGTTTTGGTCTTGTTTTGTCTAGATAAATATTTCCTATTTTTCTAAACTGGTGTTGTGTCATTTTGTAGTGTTTTCATTAAGTTACTGTGTGTGTTGGTACAAATACTTTACGCCCAGCACTCTGAGGTTAAGCCTACTGCTCTGCCAAGCTACCAAGGGGGTAAGCAGGGGTTAGCTGAGGGTGATTCTCTTTTATCCTAACTAGAGTGAGGGTCCTTGCTTGAACAGGGGGTAACCTGACTGTCAACCAAAGACCCCATTTCTAACATTGGTGGCAGCGGTGGGATTTGGACTTGTATTTGTACTTGACATACAGTAATTAAGTGTACACTACTGTTTTGATCTCAGACCACTACGTGACCACATACTACTAGTCTTGTGATTTTTGTTTTTTTACTTGGACTGTTTTTCTCTGCATTCAGTTTCTTTTTTTCACTGATCCCGGGATTGACTTTGCTGAAACTTCATTTGAGAACTTGCTTTTCTGTTTTTGGAACTGTGCATATTTTTTTAACCTCTCATCATGTCTCAGTCTGGAGATGCCCTAGCTGAAACCGCTTTTGATTTGGAGAAATTGGAGAGCTACAAGGTGGCTCAGTTGAAGCAGTTTTGTAGGAATGTTGGCTGTCCCATTGAGAGCTCATCCAGGAAGGATGAGCTGCAAAAGGCGCTGAGGGCCTGGGTGACAGCCAAAGCAGCTGAGAGGCACACAGATGAGGAGCCAGAGGGGGAAGAGGAGTTGCAAGTCACTCACACTGATGTAGTGGGTGGGCCTGCTATGTCTCAGGGGAGAATCTCTAGGGCAAGTAGCAGTGTATCCTCCAAGGGTCTGACACCTGAAGAGCTACAGGACAGACAGGCAGAAAGGGAGTACCAATTGGAGCAGAGAAGGCTAGCCCTTGAGGAGAAGAAGATAACAATGGCTCATGAGCTTAGCTTGAAAGAGATAGATCATAGAAACCAGTCCAGTAGGGATGGTGGCAGCAATTCTACAGTGCAGCCTGAGAGAAGGGTACACATCCCAAAAGACCTTGTGAGGGATTATAAGAGAGAGGATGATATCTACTTGTGGTTCAAGGGTTATGAGTCAGCTCTCCACATGAACCTGGTCCCTGAAGCTCATTGGGGGGCGGCCTTGTGGAAGCATTTTGAGGCAGAGGGGAGGGACACACTGACGGCCTTAGGGGATGCTCAGAGTCTCACCTACCCTGCCATGAAGGAGGGCTTACTTACCAGGTATGGTCTCACCCCTGAGCAGTACAAAGAGAAGTTTAGATCCTACAAGAGAAAGGGATCCCAAACATGGTTGGAATGTGTTGATTCTTTTTGCAGGTCACTGGATGGTTGGGTGAAGGGCAGTAAGGTAAACACGTATGAGGGGCTTTACAATTTAATTGCTTGGGAGCACTTGTACAGTTTATGTTTTCCAGAGCTGCGCCAGCACCTCATTGACAGCAAGCTGACTGACCCCAGGAAGCTTGCACAGGAAGCGGACCGCTGGGAGAGCACCAGGGTCCAAAAGAGGTATGGGGGAGACCACGCCAAGGGTGGGCAGGGTCCCTCTCAGAAGAAAGGGGGGGGTAAGGGCAAACAGGATGAGTTCTCTAAAGGGCCCCAAACTGATTCCCAGGGTAAGGATTCCCAACCCCCCAGTGAAAAGAGGCCATGGTTCTCCAAAGGGAAGCCAATGGCAGGTGGTCCCCTACGTAAGTGCTATTCATGTGACCAGGTGGGTCATGTGAGGGGGGACCCCAAATGCCCCAAAAGTACACCGGCACCCACTGGTGCACCGTCCCAGGGTTTGGCCAGTGTAGCGCTTGGGGAGGAGTTGGTTTCAGGTGGGTGGGAACCAGCAGAAATGACCCTTGTCTCACTAGGGGACAGTGAGATGGTCCAGAGAAACCTAGTGCCTGATAACACTAAGAAGTACAGGCAATGGGTGACCATCAATGGACAGAGGGTGGAGGCTCTGAGAGACACAGGAGCCAGTGTGACTACAGTGAGGAGTCACCTGGTGTCTGAAGAGCAGATTGATCCCCGGGTACTTCACCAAGTAGTTGCAGTAGACAACTCTGAGCGCCTCTGCAGAGTGGCGCAGGTTCCCTTTGAATGGGGGGGGGTCTCAGGTTCCTGGAAAGTCGCTGTGAGTCCAACCATGCCTGTTGATTGTTTGCTAGGCAACGACCTGGAGGATTCCCCTTGGAAGGAGGTGGAACACAGGTCTCACTTGGAGATGTTGGGTCTGCCTGGGTGGGTATGCGTATCCACCCGGTCTATGGCAGCCAATCAGGGTAGTCAAGAGCCCCTGGAGCCTGAAACAGTGGCCCAGGGGACCGCCAAGAAGAGGAAAGGCAGGAGGCGCGGGAAACCCGCCCCAGAAGTTCCCACGGTCCGGGAGGAGGCAGAGCCTGAGGGTGATGCCCCGGAACCTACAGGGGAACAGGTGGCTGAACTGGGGGAGGTCCCTGAGCTGTCGCAGTGGCAGCAGGAAGGGGGACCCACCAGGGAAGTATTCTGCACAGCGCAGAAGGAATGCCCTACTCTTGAGGGACTGCGGCAGCAGGCTGCAGCCCAGGCGGCTGGCGGAGCGCCAGGTACTCACCTGATTTACTGGGAGGATGGCCTCCTGTATAGTGAGCCTAAGGTTCCTGAGCCGGGGTCAGCTCGTATGCTGGTGGTACCCCAGGGCTTCAGGGCCTTCCTACTGGGTTTGGCTCATGATGTGCCTTTGGCAGGACATCTAGGGCAGGACAAGACCTATAAGAGGCTTGTCTCCCACTTTTACTGGCCCTTGATGAACAAGCAGTCAGCTGCTTATTGTAGATCTTGTCAGACTTGTCAGGCAAGTGGCAAGAGTGGGGGGAAATGCAAAGCTCCCCTCCAACCTTTACCGGTAGTCAGTACTCCCTTTGAAAGGGTAGGAATTGACATTGTGGGGCCTCTGGATCCCAAGACAGCCCTGGGCAACAGGTTCATCCTGGTCTTGGTGGACCATGCCACACGGTACCCAGAAGCTATTCCTCTAAGGACGGTCACTGCCCCCGTGGTGGGACGTGCCTTGATGGGGGTTTTTACCCGCATGGGGTTCCCCAAGGAGGTAGTATCTGATAGGGGTACAAACTTCATATCCACTTATATGAAGTCTCTGTGGAAGGTGTGTGGGGTAACCTACAAGTTCACCACCCCTTACCACCCCCAAAGTAATGGTCTGGTTGAGAGATTCAACCGCACCTTGAAAGGCATGATTCAGGGCCTGTCAGAGCCCTTGAGGCGTAAGTGGGACGTCCTCTTGCCATGCCTTCTGTTCGCTTACAGGGAGGTGCCTCAAAAGGGACTTGGCTTTAGCCCCTTTGAGCTCATCTATGGCCACCCTGTGAGGGGACCGCTCAGTCTGGTGAAGGAGGCTTTGGAGAAAGCTCCTAGTAAACCACCCCAGGATGTATTTAGCTACATGCTGGCACTAAGAAACCAGACTGCCCGCTTCAGGCGTCTCGCTCAGGAGAACCTGGAAGCAAGCCAGGAGGACATGAAACGGTGGTACGACCAGAATGCCACTCTGGTTGAGTTTCAGCCTGGACAGAAAGTGTGGGTCATGGCACCAGTAGAGCCTAGGGCTCTCCAAGATAAGTGGACTGGGCCTTTTGAGGTGGTGGAAAGAAAGAGCGAGGTCACCTATCTGGTAGACTTGCAATCCCCCAGGAACCCCTTGAGGGTCCTACATGTCAACCGCCTCAAACCCCACTTTGAGCGAACTGAGCTATCCATGCTCCTAGCGACAGATGACGGGGTGGAGGAAGAGAGTGAGCCTCTTCCTGACCTCCTGTCTGCAGGAGAGAAAGATGGGTCTGTGGAGGGAGTGATCCTCTCCCCCTCCCTGACTGAGGAACAGCAGAGGGACTGTCGCCACGTGCTGGGACAGTTCGCCTCACTGTTTTCCCTGATCCCAGGAGTCACACACCTGTGCACACATGATGTGGACACTGGGGACAGTACACCTGTTAAACATAAGGTTTACAGGGTGACTGACAGGGTGAGGGCTTGCATTAAGGAGGAAGTCTCCAAAATGTTAGCCCTAAGGGTTATTGAGCACTCCAGCAGTCCTTGGGCCAGCCCAGTGGTCTTGGTCCCAAAGGCTACTGCTCCTGGTGCCACTCCAGAACTTAGGTTCTGTGTGGACTACCGGGGTCTCAATGCGGTCAGCAAGACTGACGCACACCCCATCCCCCGAGCTGATGAGCTCATTGATCGGTTAGGAGCTGCCAAGTACCTCAGTACGTTTGATTTAACATCTGGGTATTGGCAGATTGCCTTAACTGAAGGGGCAAAGGAGAGGTCAGCATTCTCTACCCCCGATGGGCACTTCCACTTCAATGTGATGCCCTTTGGGATGAAGAATGCCCCTGCCACCTTTCAGAGGTTGGTCAACCAGGTGTTGGCAGGACTGGATGAGTTCAGTGCCGCCTACCTGGATGACATTGCTGTGTTTAGTTCCACATGGGAGGAACACCTGCAACACCTCTGGAGAGTGTTAGAGGCCCTGCAGAAGGCAGGCCTCACTATTAAGGCGAGCAAGTGCCAAATAGGGCAGGGTTCTGTTGTGTACTTAGGACACCAGGTGGGGAGTGGCCAGGTGGCACCCCTACAGCCTAAGATTGACACGATTCTGGCTTGGGAGCCTCCCAAGACCCAGACTGAAGTGAGAGCCTTTTTAGGTCTCACAGGATACTATCGGAGGTTCGTTAAGGGATATGGTACCATTGTTACCCCCTTAACTGAGTTGACTTCTAAGAAGCAACCCAAGAAAGTGATCTGGACAGAGGCTTGCCAGAACGCTTTTGATGCCCTGAAGGCTGCCATGTGCACAGCACCGGTGCTGAAGGCACCTGACTACTCCACGGAGTTTGTTGTACAGACAGACGCCTCAGAGCATGGTATTGGAGCAGTACTCTCACAGCTGAATGAAGAGGGCCTAGATCAACCCGTAGCCTTCATTAGCAGGAGGTTACTACCCAGGGAACGTAGGTGGAGTGCCATAGAACGTGAAGCGTTTGCTGTGGTCTGGGCACTGAAGAAGCTAAGACCCTACTTGTTTGGGACTCACTTCCGAGTTCAGACCGACCACAGACCCCTCAGATGGTTAATGCAGATGAGGGGTGAGAACCCAAAACTGTTGAGGTGGTCCATTTCCCTACAGGGGATGGACTTTACGGTGGAACATCGACCCGGTACAGAACACGCCAATGCTGATGGTCTGTCCAGGTTCTTCCGCCTTAGTGATGAGAACTCCCATGAGGTTGGGTAGTTGCTCCCCACTTTTAGCTGGGGGGGACACGTGTTAGACTTTTCATCCTTGGCGTGGTCTCCCTTAACTTTTTGCCTCTGTTCCCCAGGTTGTTGATGTGTGCTGGACTCTGATTTTGCTGTTTTTGTTACTCTGGGCACTTTACCACTGCTAACCAGTGCTAAAGTGCAAGTGCTCCTGTTTAAATTATATGTAAGTGGTTCATCCATGATTGGCATATTTGAATTACTAGTAAGTCCCTAGTAATGCGCACTAGAGGTGCCAGGGCCTGTAAATCAAATGCTACTAGTGGGCCTGCAGCACTGGTTGTGCCACCCACATAAGTAGCTCTGTAATCATGTCTCAGACCTGCCACTGCAGTGTCTGTGTGTGTATTTTTACACTGTAAAGTCGACTTGGCAAGTGTACCCACTTGCCAGGCCTAAACCTTCCCTTTCCTTACATGTAAGGCACCCCTAAGGTATGCCCTAGGTAGCCCCAAGGGCAGGGTGCAGTGTATGGATAAGGTAGGACATATAGTAATGTGGTTTATATGTCCTGACAGTGAAATACTGCCAATTTCGTTTTCACTGTTGCAAGGTCTGTCTCTCTCTCATAGGATAATATGGGGGCTACCTTTAAATATGATTAAAGTGTAGATTCCCCTAGAGAAGAGATGGACAGGTGGAGTTTGGGATCCCTGAACTCACAATTTAAAAATGCATCTTTTAGTAAAGTTGATTTTGAGATTGTGCGTTTGGAAATGCCACTTTTAGAAAGTGAGCATTTTCTTGCTTAAACCATTCTGTGACTCTGCCTTGTTTGTGGATTCCCTGTCTGGGTCAGTTGACAGTTGGGTTGTTTTTCACCTCACACCAGACAGTGACACAAAGGGAGCTGGGGTGTGATCTGCATTTCCTGATTAGCCATCTCTGCTAGGAGGGAGGGGTGGAGTGGTCACTCTCATCTGAAAGGACTGTGCCTGCCTCTGACAATGCTGTCTCCAGCCCCCTGGTGTGTGTCTGAGGCCTTGCCTGGGCAAGGCAGGATTTCACAAGAAGGTGTGAGTCCCCTTTGAAGGAAGGTGACTTCAAAGACTAAAATGGGTATAAGAAGGGCATCCAAACTTACAAACTTTAGAAACACTTCTGGAATCAAGGGGAACCTCTGCCTGGAGAAGAGCTGATCGCTGAGGAACAAGTGCTGCCCTGCCTGTGACTGTGCTTTGTGGAGCTTTCCTGCAGTGCTGCTTCTGCCAGAGTAAGAGGGCAAAGACTGGACTTTGTGTGCCTTCCATCTTGAAGAAGAAATCTCCAAGGGCTTGATGTAGAGCTTGCCTCCTGTTATTGAAGTCTCAGGGATAGCAAAGACTTCTTCCTGCCAGCACCTGGAGTCTCTGGAGAGACCCCTACTCTGCTCTGTGGTGCCCTTCCAGTTCCTGGGACCCTGAAAGGAGAGGCTGGCAGCCTAAGGACAAAAATACACGCACCGAGCACCGTGCGGAGAAAAGATCGACGCGAATCCGATCGCGGCTGAGAAAACGACGCGACGCCGGCTCCGCAGCTGAGAAACGACGCCGCTGGAAACGCGACCGGAGAATCGACGCCCGGAGCAGGAGAAACGACGCGCAGCATCGCTGACGAAGGCTGAGAGATCGCAACCAGCGCGCGGGACTTCGGACCGTCGCGTGGCTGGCCTTTTCGACGCGCCTCGCCGAGCCGAGCTGTTTTCAACGCATATACCCGTGCCGGGTTACTTTCGACGCACACCGCCCGTGCGGGGTTATTTTTTGCCGCAAACCAGGTACATTTACACGCTAGCAGCGCTAGTGTGTTGTTACAACTACCTAAAGACTCTTTTTATTTTAAACCTTTAAAAAAATCATAACTTGACTTGTGTATGTTGGATTTTTGTCGTTTTGGTCTTGTTTTGTCTAGATAAATATTTCCTATTTTTCTAAACTGGTGTTGTGTCATTTTGTAGTGTTTTCATTAAGTTACTGTGTGTGTTGGTACAAATACTTTACGCCCAGCACTCTGAGGTTAAGCCTACTGCTCTGCCAAGCTACCAAGGGGGTAAGCAGGGGTTAGCTGAGGGTGATTCTCTTTTATCCTAACTAGAGTGAGGGTCCTTGCTTGAACAGGGGGTAACCTGACTGTCAACCAAAGACCCCATTTCTAACACTATGTATAGCATTGGCATGGCACACTACAGATGTCAGCATTGGTAGTGTGTAATGTTGATGTTGGGGAATGTGTGCTACATTGGATTGCACTGATGGTCCTAGCAGTGTTCCATTTCCTCTTCTGACTCTGAGGGTGATTTTCACTAGCCGGTGACATATGTCCTCCCCCTCAATGCTGTTGTCTGAGCAGTCTGACATTTGGGATGTTGCATGGTGTCATTGGAGCTATTGTGACCCAGCAACAGGGTGGACCCTGACATATGCAGCATGGGTATGCCATTAGTGCTGTGTACCTCATGATGTTTATATCAATGGCTGATGTTTGTAGCAACTATGGACATTCACATTTGACAGGATTAGAACATTTTTATTGATTACAGGGGATTGATAAGGTTGTCATCCTGAACCCTCTAATTTGGGTGTGTCTGATCCATGGGGACGTTACTGCCATTAGCTACTTGACCTGCACACACAGCAGAGGTGGTAGTGGAAACTGTCAATGTTAAATTCAACTTGCAGATATGGCCTGAGACTGTTCATTGAGCCCTAGTTCATGTAGGGAGAATACCAGCTGTCGTGTGACAGCAGGCCAGTTTTACGTTGTACCATACCCTCCTGGACTGGCTTTACCTTTCCAACATCCTAGGCATGGCAGCATACCCCCATACAAAGGTTTCCTCTGAACAGCCCATGCCCCCTTGCCGTGCCCCTTTACCCATGCCACTCCCTGAATATCATGATTTACATGCACTGTGTAGTAGGTATGTCCCCCCCCGCTTGCAGTTAACATTTGTGCATTTTAATTCCCCATGCGACTTACCCTGCATCTGTGTTGTCTCCTGGTAATCTGTGCTGTCCTGTCCTTGAATCCCTGTGACAATCTCCTTAGGGATGATGGCTTCCACAATCTCCTCCATGTGGTCCAGGGCCTCCTGCGGTGCTGGACTCCCACCTCCATTCTGCAGTGCTGCCTTCCTGTTCCTGGCCATCTTTTCCTTGGTCCTGCACTTGCAGTCATGCCAGCGTTTGTTGCACTCGATGACAGTTCTCCGTACTTCTGCCACACTGTTTATCTTGTCAACAATTTGTTGCCATATTGCCTCTCTCCTACTAATTGGCAACTTTGAGGTGACAAAAAGTTGGTGCTGGTGTTCCGTCACCTCTTTCACCAGAATTTCCTGCTCCTCTGCACTGAAGCAACACTTTCTTTTCTTCTTCTCCCTCTCCTGGGGCTTGTGTGGGTCCTCCCGGCTGGTTCGTGGTCTGTTGTTATCTTCCTGGGGTCTTTCCAAGCATCTGGGATCCATTTTGGCTCTCCTTAGCTCATTTTGCTGTGTTTACGCCGCTTTTTGACACTTTTGCGTAAAAAAAGAGGCGCGTATCCGGTTAGTGATGTCGTAAACCGTCTCACAGGCATTTTCGCCACATTAACGTCGTTTTTCTTTACGACGTGATGCATTGGTTTGAGTAAAAAAAAATTATCACACCTTTGGTTTGCGCCGTCCTGCGTCAAAGTATAAATTCGACACCTGTGTGGCGCAAATAAATGGCGTTAGCCAACGGTAAAAAAAAATCTGCAAAACTGCTTTGATGCAGTTTTGCATAAAAAAGTATAAATATGTCCCTTGAAGTGGAGAAGATTAAAATAAACCATAAAATTAGATTAGAAATAAAGATTAGGTCGAGATGGGAATTAAGAAAGGCTCAATACTTAGAGTAAATAATGGGAAAAGCCAGGCACGGAAGAGTAAAATGAAAAGAACGAAGGATTATATTAAGAGTATCCAAGATAGGGTCAGAGGAGTGGAAGTGAATTATAATGAAGAAATTGCCCGAGCCTCCCATAAATTCTTTAAAGGAACATATTACATTGAAGTAAAATCAGATAATAATGTATAAAGAGGATGGCTGTTCCATTGAAATCTGCCAATATTGGAAGCGGTCCATCAGCATGGGCCATCCAAGGAGATTAGTCAACAGGAAATCAGTGTTAGAATAATGGAGCTTTTTAACAGTAAAGAGGCAGGTCCAGATGGTCTACCAAGTGAAATATATAAGATTGCAGTTGAGAACATGGTCCTAGTGTTAAAACAACTTTTAGACTGGAAGAAAACAAGAATACACTCTTATCACAAAAAGAGACAATAATAGGATTAATACTCAAAATTACCTAAATACCTAAAAATAAATCCAGAGGAAGTAGCTTTTATAGACCCATCTCATTAGTGAATACAGACTATAACATCTTTGAAGAAATAATAGCAACAAGATTAGCAATAGTAATGGTTATACTAGTCCACAATAATTAAAAAGGGGGTTTTAAGTGAAGATACATGCATGATGTGATACACATAATACTCAGTACAACTGATCCTGCAGAAACCTTAGAAGTAATAACTTTGTATGTGGCAAAGGTAGTCAATCAGTGGGCATTCCTATAGAAATGTCTTTCTAAGTTCAGTGTCCCTCCCAAAGTGGTAAAATAGTGCAGGCACTAAACGAGGCCCAACAGTGAGAGTTTCAGTAAATGGGACAAAATCCAAAATGGGAAGAGGAGGGCGGCAAGGGTTCCCTTAGCCACCACTGTTACTCAATTTGTATATAGAATCACTTGCACAGCTACTAAGACTGGAGGTCAATATACCCTTATTTAAATATAAGAGATATTAAAGAAAAGTAGCAATGTATGCTGATGATAGCATCATATATTCAAAACATCCGAAGGGAGCAAAAAACAAGCTGAAAAACTGGAGCAAGATTTTGGCACTTGGATATCAACTAGGTGAAGCGAAAACTGAGGTTAAGGTAGGAGGCACAGTGAGTCTACTACTCTGTCCAAGATGAAAGAACCAAGACATTTATGAATTTTGGTAATTTACAACATAAGCCAAGTCCCATTCTAGAATTTAACCAGAACCTCTGAAGAAATTGATGGCCTTTTGAAAAAGGGCTTAATTTTTCACTATCTATGGAAGGTTTAATCTGACTAAAATGTCTACCCTCCTTTTCGTAAAACTGTATACCGTTAGAGTTCAATAAAAGACACACGTCTAAGGCTTGACAAAGCATAAACTGGGGAGAAAATTGGAGAAAGGTGGCTTACACCTGCCACATCGTCTATAACAGTAGTCTGGGGACCCCTGGAGGTCCACACAGCCTACTCAGGGGATCCATGACTGCCTAGAAAATTAAATAATACGAACAGATTAGTAAAGTGTATATGAATATACAATAAAAAACTAACATTTTTCTGTCCAAAGGTCTGTAAATGTGAAGGAATTTGAAATTATAGGCTAAAGATTAACTTGGTATCCTCAGACTGATTTGTGAGATAGTGCAAATGAGTACATCAAGCAGAATATAGTATGGATGATGGGTTGTTTTAATTCAATTTTGAAAAGCTCCAACTTTCCCATTAAAATTATGAGTGTTGTATATTTGTTTGAAATTAAATAGAATATTGCAGTTGCTTAGAACAGGGTTCTGGCTTCTAGTAATGACTGAGTGCAGGTCCCTGAATACCAGTAACTATTCAGGGGTGTGTCTGGATTCCGCGAATGATTAAGTGGGGCTTCACAGAAGTCAAAAGATTAAGAACCACTGTTCTATAATATTGTTGGGCCTTCCAACACAAAAAATGTGCATGTGAATATCCCACCCAGGCAAGTTGAGTGGGGGGCAAATGTTACAAGCACTGAAAAAAATGTGAATAAAGGAGTACTGTGTTTAATTAAGATTGGGGCACAAACATTCTTTAAGAAGGTATGTCTTAAGACACTTTGTGCAAGCCCTAAAGTGTTGTTTCACATCAGGCTTAAATAGGGTGTATCATATTATGGTATTTTTTCCCCAATTTGGGAATCACCAGGAACTCCTATTATGAAAGACTCACTAAGTATATTATTGAAGCTTTCAAGTATTCTATTGTCAGGATTTGATTCAGGAGACAACTTTGAAAACATGAGAAAATACTGTAAAGTGCACAACAAAAACTGCATCAAAGTTCAAATATGTTCAGCTACAATTATAGCACACCACTCACAAGTGGATTCAGATCAATTAAATCAAGATGGAAACTGAAATCCAGAACAATAAAACATATAGGAAGGGAGTTGTGAAATGGTATGAGGTAGTGTGTTCAGAGGATGACAAAAGAATAAGAGCCCCACATGTGGTCTAGGAAAGATGCTTGAAAGGATAAAGCATGGAAATGGAAAATTTACAGCAAGGTCGATACACACTCTTTCTGCCACAGTGAATGCTGCTTCTCTTAAAAAGAATAACTTTTTTAACTTCACAGATTGAATTGGACTGCACAGAAACTAAGGGACATATTCATGGAAAGTGACACTGCACCAAGTGCAGAGACACTTTTCCTGCACCCTTTAGCGCCCCTTATCACCACCATGTGTGCTACGTATTTAAAACACGATGCACCATGGCGCAGGGTAGGGGCAATAGCATCATGCTCTAAGCAGGCATTAAAAGTGCCATAGAAAATGGAGCAAGAAAATCTTATAGATGTGCTTGTGCCATGTTGTGAGTTCCACCCTAATGGGACAACGCCCCCTTCGCATACATTATGCCTGGAGCAGGCATAATGTAGCACACAGGGTTACAGTGTGGCGCAATGCCACTCTGTAAATAGGGATTTCAGCCTCATTAGGCCACATAAATGTAAAAAAATAATGATGCTAATGTGGCGCAAGGTGGCGCTAGGGGATTATAAATATGTCAGAAGTGAGATTCAAAAATGCAAGTAGAGATGTATAAAAATTGTGGCACAGCAGAAGCTGATGAATGATATATACGTGTGTGTGTGTGTATGTGTGTGGATGTGTGAGTGTGTGTGTGTGAGTTGCCCGGAATTGACAAATTATTGGGATAAAGAAAATTATATATATATATATATATATATATATATATATATATATATATATATCTCCTTAGTGGCAGTCAGCACTAGTTAGTTAAAGTTAGGACCTAGTTTCCATAGAAAAAAGTGTTGTTTGTTTTGCTGATAACTAGGTGCCATTTGATGAATCTTCACAAAATTTTCCACGAAAATACGACGCTCACTTCAGCTGCTGCCTGGAAAGTTTTGAGGTGATCTGTCAAGCAAGGGCTGAGAAAAAGGGGGTGTCCCAAACTGCATATTCCCCATTCATTTTTCCATAGGGATTTTGAATAGTGATAGCGCCCAAACTACTGGAGGGAATTTCACCAAATTTGTCAGAAAGCTAGCTCTTGGTCCAGAAAGAACTCTTTTGGTTATTTGGTGTAAATCCGTTGAGCAGTTTTTGAGAAATTAAAGAAAATTCAAATTTGTAGTTATAGGGACGCAAAGGTTCTGCAAAACCTACCAATCACATGCTGAGATCTGATTGGATGCCAACACTTCAACAAGGAAGTTTTGGCAGCCATCTTGGGACTCAGCTTGAGCTAAGTCCCCCCCAAAAAGAAAGAAAATAGGAAAAGGGGCCAGAGTAGAGTCACCCTGACCCCTTAGCTCTGGTGCTGGGGTCCCAGAAGGACCCTCAGAAACAAAAAGCATTTTTTTTTAAATGTTGGCCAAAGTCACAGTAGATGTCTCGATTTTTTTTTTAAAAGAACAAGCGTGGGCTCCCGTGCTTCCTTTGACGGCAGCCCCTGGGTAGCCTGGTCCAGGGGGCATTTATATTATAAAAGTGGGAGGGCCTCTGGTCCCCCCACAGCACCGGGGATCACCACATCCCCAGGCTACTTGCTATATATCACATGCAGGGAGGTGCTCGCTCCCATCCTCCGAAGTCCCAGGCACCACCACCTTCTCGGGGCATACATTGTATTTCAATGTGGGGAGACCATACAGCCTCTCCACAGCCCCGGAGACAGCCACCTCCCCGGGGCACACATCTATTTCAATGTGGGGGGCCACTCAGACCTCTACAGCACCGAGACTACCACCTCCTGAGGCAAAATGCAGAGTTGGATGGGGCCACGTGGCCTCTCTTGAGGACCCACAGATGGCCCTGGGGACCGCCATCATCCAGGGCTGACTCCTGCTATGTCTTGGGGTGCCCACCCTCAGGACATAGCTGTTTTTCTTTGCTAGGTGGAGGCTCACAGCTCCCACCAAACAAAAGCAAACAAAGTCTGCTTTCCCTTGCAGAAAGCGGAGTTTTCCTCTGTCTTCCCTGCATGCGAATATGTGTGCGGAGAAGACAGATGAAAACATTGCTTCCACATGCAGGGAGCTGCTACTTAAAGCAGCTCCCTGCTTGTGGGAGCTATGCCGGCTCCCACAGGATGTTGGAGGCTTGCTTGGACCACTGGGGCCTTGAGGCTCCCCTGCGGTCCTGTCACTCTCTCTCTCACTCTCTCTCTCTTTCTTCCATCCCATAATGGGATGGAAGCGAGAGAGAGATAGTCATTGCAATGGTATATCCAGGCAATGACTCCTCAGCACATGTCACCTGTGGCATAATGGTTAGAGTCACAGACCCTCATACTGAAAGTTAAGGGTTCTAGTCTAAGTGTGTCTGTGGTCATTTCCTACTTTAATTTGTTTTCAACATCAAAAGTTGTAGGTTTAGTATGAAAGGTGATCTCACTCTTTTTAAGTGACAAATACATTTTAATTTTCATTTTGTTCAGAAATATCTCATTCTAAGTATATAATTCATCAAAGCCAAAACAAATCTCCCTCACACTCTCTTTCTCTAGCAATGTCTCTTTTTCAATCTTTCACCCACTCACACTCCCACTCATATCCTTATGCACCCACTCACAGACCCACTCACACTCATGCACCCACTCGCAGACTCACTCAGACCCTCAAGCACCCACTCACAGACCCCCACAGAAACTGACACACCCACTAAGAGACTGATGCACCTACACTCTCACCCACCCAGACACTCTCACACCCACTCTCACCCTCAGATATACCCTCTCACACCTATTATAACACCCAGAGAGACAGGCCACGGTCATCTCCCGCCATGCAGAGCCAAAGGGCCGTGTGCAGAATGGGGTTGGCAGCAAGGCCCTACGGCCAACTGCTGCTGTGCATGGCTGAAGGCTGTTTGAGGTGGTGTTTGGATTAATGTATAGTAATAGAAATTACCTTACTTTACAAAAACATAGACATTCACTGAAAAAAACAAAGGTTACAGGGACGTTATAGTTAGGAAATAGAATTTTAAAAAACATAGAAATTAATTGAAAAAAACAAAGGTTACACAGATGTTATAGTTAGGCTCACATTTTGAACGATAGATAGATAGATAGATAGATAGATAGATAGATAGATAGATAGATAGATAGATAGATAGATAGATAGATGTTTTTGTGAGTTGCTCAGAATTTACATATTGTTGCCAAGAAGAAATTTCAATCCTCACAACCATATTCCAACAAAGAAGGAATTTAATCCCAATACTTAATCCTATTTGGACTGGCAGCTGAACAAGAGGTGCTGGTCCTTAAAGATAAAGATAGTAGGCAATTATTTTCATATGTGAAACTGTTGGCACAGCAAAAAATGATTTTATGTGACATGCCCTATTCTTCAGATTAGCAAGAGTAGTATCCCTAGCCCACCATAAGGATACTAAGGCCCTGATTTTAACCTTGGCGGACGGCGGAGGCCGTCCGCCAAGGTTCCGCCGCCAAATGACCGCACCGCGGTCACAAGACCGCGGCGGCCATTCTAACATTTCCTCTGGGCCGGCGGGCGTTCTCCGAAAGAGCGGTCAGAATGCTCGTGGGAGCACCGCCAGCCTGTTGGCGGTGCTCCCGTGGTCGGTGGCCCTGGCGGCCACCGGCCGCCAGGGTCAGAATGACCCCCTAAATGTGTTAAAAAAAAGAAATCTAAATGACGGACCTCTGAACAGAGCTGAACATTAAACAAATGTATTTATTTTGATTAATTGAACATATGAACAATGAACTGACGGTTATGCAAGTCTTAATGAAAGTACAATGATTACACTTTAACTTCTAATATGAGATGACTCAATTGCCTTCGTTATTATCCACATTTGCAGATGTTGGAAATGGCCACTTTTCTAGGGTTACCTCAATCTTTTTGCCTTCCTCCTTCTATTGTTTTTACCTTTGTTTTGTTAGCTTTGGGAGTCTGAGCATTTTACCACTGCCAACCAGCGCTAAAGTGTGTGTGCTCTCTCTAAACATGGAATGATTGGTTTACACCGGTTTGGCATATTTGTTTTACTTGTAAGTCCCTTGTAAGGTAAGTATACCATATACCCAGGGCCTGTAAATTAAATGCTTCTAGTGGGCCTGCAGCCCTAATTGTGTCACCCACAGAAGTAACCTTTCTGACCTGTCTCACTGCAGTGCCTGTGTGTGCACTTTACTGCCACTTCCACTTAGCATTTAAAGCTTCCTGCCAAGTCTCAATCTTCCCTTTTATTACACATAGGTCACCAGTAAGGTAGGCCCTAGGCAGCCCTATTGGCTCGGTACTGTGTAAGGAAAAGGTAGGATATGTACTTTTATGTTTTGCATGTCCTGGTAGTAACAAACAGCCTATTTCATTTTTCACCATTGTGATGCTTACTCCTCTCATAGGTTAGCATTGGAAATTCCCTTACACACTTTTCAGTGGTAATTCCTCATCAAAAAATTAATAGCTTAGTCATGTTTGGTATGTTTAGAATGGTAATGATAAATCCGCCTTGTAGTGGATACAGAGCAAGCACTTTACCCTGCTGTAGAGTGAGAGAGATCGAGCACTCTTTGTTCCCCTTCTGATTCACACCCGGAGGATGAGATTGCCGATGGAAGCCACTGTGTGTTTCCAAGCAACGCTATGTCCAGCCTGCATTAAAGATGCCTCCCGCCTGACGACACCCTTGTGTGGCTGGTCCATCCAGCCCTACCCACCCCCAAGAGAAGATCACAGCTTTTTCCGACCAGGAGAGGTTGTGGCATCTGCCCACTTTGCCTAAAACTGCCACGGGTTTTTAAGAGCTGCAACTCACTGCATGTACTGCAGGCACTGTGCAGCCCGGGACCCACATGGTCTCGGGAGTTGCTCTACATGGCTTCATGGGCAGCTGGGCTTAACTAGGGCTCCCGGCCTTAAGGGCACAATGATAATCCTGCCCGTAACAGATGTATTTTTAAAGCACTACATTGCTGAGTCCTGCGTGTGATCGAAAATACTTGACCAGAAGCACAAGGGTGCTTTGAACCTTGTAGTTATCTGCATACTTTTAAACTGTCTAACTTACAAAATACAGGCTGGATTGTTGTCGTTCTGGTCTTGTTTTACCCAGATAAATATACTCTATTTTTAAACATGTGTGGAGTCTTTTTGTGGTGTTTTCATTGTGTTATTATGTGTGTATGTTGCACAAATACACATTGCCTCCTAAGTTAAGCCTACCTGCTGTGTGCCATGCTACCGGAGGGCAAGCACAGGTTAATTTAAACTGTGATCTTACTGACCTTGACTAGGATTGCGGTCCCTACTTGGACAGGGTGGATACCTCTGCCAACTAGAGACCCAATTTCTAACAGCCGAGTTAGCAGTAAAAAAAAGGTGTAATTTTTCCAGATACATTCTACTCACAAGTGGCTGGTACTTCTATAGGCACTTTTATGGCACTCAGCCCCTCAAAAGTGTGCAACCATTCTTTTGAAGCAAGTACCATCTTTACTGATGCAACCCACTCAGAGAGAAGTGAACTATTTGGAAACAATAAATTGGCAATAAACTTATAATTTGCACAGGCCATGACACTGAAATTGATGTTTTTATGAAAGTTTTCAACAGGCAGAATGAACACCCGAGCGTCAACATGAACAGACATAGACGGTTATTTTTCAACATACTGATTGAAGCTAAACAAGGTTTGCCACACAGTAAGGTGTAATTGACACCCAAAGACAGAAGTGCCCTGCTGAACTGTAGAGTCATCATTCAAGATCACTTAGAGAGAGACTTCAATTTGGACAATTTTTAAGAATTGTGACAAACTGTTGAGAAGTTGACACATCTCAGATAAACTCTTTCATTTGTAGAAACATTTACCACAATTATTATTTCAAAATAAGCATCTTTATAAAATATCTCTGATCCCCTAAACTCCATCAAGTAAAACATGTGGCCCTAGTTCACCATGGAAAGAGCCTATCAGTGCCTGTAATCGTGAAAGAGGAGAGCAAAGAGTGGAGGGTAATATTTGTCACCCAGTTAATGAATACTTGGAAAGCCATAATGATCCTGTCTTTTTAATGAATGTACCACTGATAATCTAATAAATTGTCAGAGTAATATAGAACAGGCCCCGTTAATGATGAAAATGAGGACATCTTTGCCCAAATTTACTAATCTTCCAAGCACTGCATCACAGCATCCAAATTTGCTGCCCTGCATTGCACACGAGTAAAACAGGGCACATCTCCATGTCTACAAAGACTGGCCTGCTACAACTCTCATCTCCAGTGCTAGCACTCAAACAAGACTATCTTGCATGAGGCACGGCCTTTTACCACAGAGCAGAGGTGATTGTGCGCTGTCCAGCATAGGATTTGACCTAGAGGTATACCGTTCCAGAACAAATTCTTATGCAAGGCAAACTCTGAAGGTTCCCATTTATTGATGGACTGCAGCACACATGCAATGCATCATTTTTGTCTGAAAAAAATCCACACATTTCCCCTTGTTTGCATCAGCTTCAAGTAGACGTTTGATTTCATGCAAAGCCATGTTTGGCTGTATTAATAATACAGGCTTTGACTCAAAACGTGAAAGTGTTTCAATTGAGCTGCCCCAGTAATGCCCCAGTCATGACCAATAAATGCAAAGTAGGTTAGTACTGTAAAACGTTAAATTTTTCAACGCAAAACACCTTTCATCCTGGATAGAAATAGCATATGCTGCTTTGTGCTGCTTTGGATTAAACTAGCGCTGGTGCAATGCTTTAGTAGGTATGGACCCCAATCTTTTCCCTACGATTTACGATCTATACAATGAGGATGATTATGCCAAAGTCTACAATTCAGCAACATGCCCAAAATATGACATAACCATCTAAACTAAGCCACTGGAAGAGTTCAGTTGCCATGGTCCTTCATTGGAAACCCTTACATTTTCCATATAAGTGCGGATAACCCAGACTAAACCCCCAAATCACAGATTATACCTCCCATGGGAGCCACTCTGACAATTGTTGGGCCACAGGAAGTTAGATGCTCCTTAGGTCTGCAGAATAAACTCCTTTATTCGGCAGAATACATTGAGAAATTATATTCAGGGTGATGGCAAAACTCTACTAGGCTTAAAGTCAAATATCGTGTGCTCAAACAGTTACCACTGAGGGTGTCCTATTGAGATCTTGTTTAATGGTTTTAGATCAACAAACCTAAATTTAAAGAGCTGGGGGTATGCTGTTGTTGTTGTTGGGACTACGCGTCCCAGTATTCCAAACCACCTGCTGCTGGAGGTGGAGCTAGAGGTCTGCGCTACAAGGCTTCTGCTGGTGGGGGACACTGTTGCTGTTGGTGGGACTACGCATCCCAGGATACAAAACCACTGGCTGCTGGAGGAAGGGCCAGAGACAACTCGTGCTATATAGCGTTACACAGGTTCCCCCTGCTGGGGGATGCTAAAGCTGTTGTTGGGACTACAAGTCCCACGATAACAAACCACCAGCTACTGGAGGCGGGCCAGAGGTCACTCGTACTCTATACTGCTACAAAGCTTCCTGCTGCTGGGGGACGCCGTTGCTGCTGTTGGGACTACCCATCCCAGGATACCAAACCACTAGCTGCAGGAGGCAGGGCCAGAGGAGACTCGGGCTACATAGTGCTATAGAGCTTCTTGCTGCACGGGACGTGTGCAGGACATGCACAGGAGTCGGCCTTGGCAAAGAACGGGCTAAGTGCGGGCCCATCTGTGGCCAGCCAAGGCTGGTCTAGGCCATCCTTCATGGTCAATTTGTCTCCAATCCATCAGGCACACTGGTGAGTGAGCTTTTTTCCTGTGAAAAGAGTAGGACTGGGCTAACTTGTACCTGGATGGATGCCTACTGTTTGAGCCCTGGGTTTTGTCTGATAGTGTCATCCTTGGGTGCTCTGGATGGAGAAGAGGAAGCAGCAAGAGGGCAAGGAACAGATAACGCTTGACTCTTCGCTCCTTTCTGGACAGAGTCGTGGGGGTGATATAGAAGAAGATTGTCTTGGCAGAAAGCAGGCTTTCTTTTGAGATTAGTGATTGACAACAAATTTCTATGTCATGCTCTGATGCAAATCCTACAATGAATGGGGCTTCTGGGAATCTGACACTGCTGCCGATTCATTGGATCTCCTCTGATTCCCCTGGATGATGGGGCACACTGCTGAGTGACCTGTCCTTGGGACACAGGTTTGGGGATGAAGGGTTGGCTGTGCTGTAGAAGCCACATGGGTAGGGGACTCCGATGTGTCCAGGGTGGGGCTGGTGGTGGTGGGCTGACCAGTGATGGGCCAGGCAAGTCGTCAATATCCAGACATCCACTGGGGCCTTCATTCTGGGGAGGGCTGTCTGTCTCTGGCATCGGCTGCCAGGTAGCATCGGGACCTATGGATGGAAAGGGAGGGAGTTACATCGGGGAGCTGTACTTGTTCGTTTCATCGTCTGATGCATGGAGTAGCTTGAATTGCTTCCCAGTGATGGCAATGACAGCTGCAGCACTGCAGACATTGCTTGTGGATGACATTTTGCAGCATTGTTTCCATATTCCATTGAGGGTCGGGGATTGTGGATAGCATTGCTGTCATTGCCATGTGTTGGAACACTGTGGAAGCATCCAGTTGGTGTGGCATGTGTTCTGGTTTTCCGTGCAGGTGTTCCACTGTGAATTGGGACTGTGATTGTTTGATGTGTAGGTAGTGACGCATTATGGGAGTTGTGGTGCTTGGCCTTTAGATTAGTATTTGTGCATTAGGAAGGGTCTGTGTGAGGATAGTGGCAGTGGGGTGGTGTGGCATGCAGGGGGGCGTGGGGTGATTGGGAGGTGCTGAAGTTTGTGATAGGGTGGATAATTGAGTGATGAGTGGTGGGGACGCATGCTGAACAGGAGTGGTTGGTGCCTAGGGAGTGTTGTTGACTTACCAGAGTACAGTTCTCTGATGATTCCAGTCTGGCCGTCAGGATGCATAACGTCCAAGACCTTCTACTCTGACGATGTAAACTCATGAGGAGGAGGTGGGGCCCACCGCCAGTGTTGTTGATGGCAATCTGGTATCATGATGCCATGGAACCCACCTTCCCCAGAAGGTTGTTCCACCTCTTTCTGATGTCCTCCTTGTGCGTGGATGGTTGCCCACTGAGTTGACCCTGTCCACGATCCTCTGGCATTTTCCTGGCTATCGAGGGTTGTTGGACCTGAGCTCCAAACAGTTGTGGCTCTACACTGACGATTTAATCTACAATGACCCTCAACTTATCATCTGTGAAACGTGGATGCTTCTGGCGGAACATGGTTGTTGTGTTGTGGGGGGGGGTGGGTGTTGTGTGTGTAGGGTGCAGTGTAGGGTGCTTGGTGGGGTGGGGGTGTTTTGTTGTGTGTGCTGGTGGTATCTGGTGTATGTGTGAAGTGGCGATGTGTGTATTGTGTTGGGGGTGCAGTTGTGTGGTGTGTGATGTGTGGGAGGTGTGTTGGTGCCTATGGTATTGACGTGCAGTGTTCTCCGTTGGGGTGCTCCTCGATGTCCCTGTTAGTAGTTGTGGTTGCAAAGGATTGTGGGGCTGTGTGAGGGTGTGCTATACAGTGCAGTGAGTGGGTATGTGTGGTGTGAGTCAGGTGTGGGGTTTTCAGACTGTCCAATGTGCTGTTGGGTTCTGGTGGAAGTGATTTTTAGACTGCAGCAATTTGCATTGCCATTGGTTTTCCGCTGTGCAATGACCGCCGTGCTGATTTGTGGGTCATAATATGGAGGGCGGGGTGTTGTTGGAGTGGCGGTGCTGGTGGTGGGACCGTCTCTCTCCCACCCTCAGTCTGCCTGGTGGTTTGGGTTTTGTGGTCTTATTTGAGCGGTCTTCAGTTTGTGACACATAATACGACTGTCATTGTACTGCCATCACTGGCAGTCTTTTGACAGCCACCAGTGTGGCGGTCTTGCCACTAGACCGCCAAAGTCGTAATGAGGGCCTAAGTATCTTTGAGGGTTTAAATGGTGTGAACTTATGTTTAAAAAAATGAATGGAATGCTTTCGGCAGGTTGGATTCAAAAGGAGGGCAGGGGAGTGGGGTGAAAAGAGGTTGGGCTGAGTAGGGAGGAGCCATTGAACTAGGGCCTCATTCAGTGGCTAATTTGTAAAAGATTTAATGCCTGGGCCCAAAGATATGATTAGAAGCCTACGGCCAGCACTAACTAAAGTTGCAGTACCAAATATCAAGGGAGTGTAGTCTTGATTCCACCACATGCCTCTTAACTGCACTACCACAAACTCCCTGGCTCTTGCAGGTTATTTTTCATCCCAAGTTCATCCCCTTGCCACTGTATTGGTGTCTTTCTCTTACTTTTTCTTTCCCTCTTTTGTGTTTTTAGGTTCAGCACATAAACACTCTGACCTGTTGTAAACCATCTGTGGGCTTTTAACCACACACACCCCCACGCCTATCACTATCAATCCTTTGTTATCATTGGTAAATGCTTTATGTTTGTCCCTTCTTGGGGTGGTTTTGGTACTGCCTTGGACATCGACCCTGTTACAAGGATAATGCACATTTGCCAATACGTTTGACAGTGAGCAACCTTCTTTTTCCTATTGTGTCTCTACTTTGCGCTCATACTCATGGCGGCCGTGGCGCTTTGAATAGGCTTGCTCATGTGAACTGTTTTACTTCTCATTTTCAATTTAAGTGGCGAAAGAAGTCCAGTAAGGAATTCACAACGTCAACAGCTCTAACTCGAGCAAACACAAGACCCATTTCATTGTAAATGCTTGTTCTCTCTTGCAACGGATCAAAGTTTGTGGTGGAATAATAAGCGCCCATCGACAAAACAGGTGCAAGTGGGATTCCCCCTCAGTCACTGGCTCAAACTGAGCACTTGCCTTATCTGTGTATACACATTGCCATTTCGTTAAAAGCTTTTACTGGAAGCAAATATGATTTTTAACCCCTCGGGTGCCCAGGATGTAACTGTTACGTCCTGCACCCGGCTAATGGGGTGTCAGACTAAACGCAACTTGCTCAGGATCTATGGGGGTCATTACAACATTGGCGGTAAAAGCCGCTTATCGCCGTGCAGAAGACCGCCAGCTATTATGACACACATCTCGGAATCCGCCGAAATTCAGACACCCACACAAGTCCGCCACACCAAAGGTCAGTGTTAAACTGGCGAAAACGAAACCTCCACCTCCACGCCAACAGAAACACGCCCATGCTATTACGACCCACGAATCCACACGGCGGTCTTTCAACCGCGGTTTTCCATTGGCGGTACACACCGCCGCGCTCAAATTACACACACATCTCCAAAACACCGCCACATTGGACAATTCCAAATACACACACCTGATACACATACAAACACCACTCCCACACACCCAACACAATATAAAACACACACCCACATCACCCACAAACCCCTACAACCATACATTATTGACCAAGGCCCGAGAGAGAGCACAGAATAGACAATACCACCACACAGAGGCACACAACACCATCACCCACACAACATCCACGCACAAAACACCACACACCACTACACATCACTACACTCATCACCACATACACCACCTCACACATCACACACACCACCCCATGGCACGCCAAAGACACCCCCGCTTTTCCGAGGAGGAGCTCAGGGTCATGGTGGAGGAAATCGTACGGGTAGAGCCACAGCTATTTGGCTCACAGGTGCAGCACACCTCCATAGCCAGGAAGATGGAGCTATGGCACAGAATAGTCGACAGGGTCAATGCAGTGGGACAACACCCAAGAAATCGGGAGTACATCAGGAAGAGGTGGAACGACCTACGGGGGAAGGTGCGTTCAGCGGTCTCCAGGCACAACATTGCAGTACAGCGGACTGGCGGCGGACCCCCACCTCCTCCCCCACAACTAACAACATGGGAGGAGCAAGTCTTGACCATCATGCATCCAGAGGGCCTCGGAGGAGTTGGTGGAGGAATGGACACTTGTAAGTCAAATCTTAACTATCATAACCCCCACCCTACCTGCATGCTATCACACCCCCCCACCCTCACACCCTCCCCTATCACTCCAACTCCTCACTAATGTACTAAGAACACAAACCACACATCCCAACAACAAGCCCTGCATGACACAACTAAGCATGGTCACCCCTCACCAAAGCATGCTCACTGCACATACCCAGAACAACCCCCTAACCATCATCACACAAGCCCCCACACAGGAATGCTAGCACTGGGGTACACGCTCACCCACCCATTGCACACCATGACACACACAGATGCAATAATCATGCTCTTATGCCCCTGCAGGATCACAAAGGACCGTCACCACACCGGAGGGTCCAGACATCTCCACTCCACCCACAGAAGAGGCCCACAGTGACGATAGCAGCTCTGCCCTACTGGAGCCTGATGACCAGCCCGGACCATCGTGGGCCTCGGGACAGTCCCACACTGACCTTCCACACTCTGGTAACACCAGCACAGCACCCACCCAGTGGGCCCAAACCTCCCTACCCAGGACAGGTCAATCAACTGTGTGTCCACCACTACAGGGAACACAGGATAACCCACCACCCCAACAACAACAGGGACCTGGGGACAGTGGTAGTGGTCACACGGTCCAGGGGACGGAGGCACAGGAACACAGGGGAACTGGGAGGGCTGCTGTGCGACAGGGGGCGGACAGGCCAAGGGAACCTACTCTCCACGAGGCCCTATCCTCCATCATGGGAGCATACCACCACTCCCAGGAGACGATGGCAACGGTCCTGGTCAAGTTTCAGGAGACCCAGCGCCTGCAGGAGGAACAGTATTTGGGGTTCAGGGAGGAGCTCAGGACCATCAGGTCCGCCTTGGGCACCATCGTAGTGGTGCTGAAGGACATACAGCAGACCTTGAGGGACACCGTGGCACTCTAAGGGGCCCCTGACACTAGCCAGGACGATGAACTGCCAACCACCTCCGCCGGCGCTAGTGGACAGGACGCCCCACCACAGGACCACCACACCAGCACCCCACCCCCTCCAGATGGACAACCACCACGCAAACGGTTCCTGAGATCCAGGAACAGGACAGAGCAAGATGGCAAGACCCCCGCCAGGAAATGAGACCACCCTGATTGTCCCCCCACCGTCCCAATTTGTTACCCTGTCCATACTTTAACTGCCCCAGGTCCACTTCCTATGCCCAGATGGGCAGTGCACCTGTGAGACTAATAGACTGGACTCTGCCATGGACATTCCTCCACCATCACCCATCACCATTTTACAACCCCCCTCCATTTTTGAGCACTTAAATAAACACCCTTGAACCACAAAACATTCTGGAGTCAGTCTATGATTTTGTAAAATGTATTATCAATGACAGTGTCAAAATGCTTTTTTAGTTGTTAAGGCAACATACCAATGTCACACATCACAAGTCCTTGAAGGATGCATGCAGATGACACACGTTGGTAACCACACCTGTGAAACCGTAATGGAAAGGAACAATTCAGTTACCAAATAATCCCATTAAATTACACACTGGATAGAGTAAGACGTGTGACAGTGAATGTAATGTTAAAAATGAAAATTTTCTCACCTGTGTGTCACTGGAAATATTGCTGTATGACTGACTCCCTGTTGTCGTTGTCTTCTTCCTCAGCTTCCTCCTCAGCACTGTCCACAGGCTCCACAGGCTGTCACAACACCGTCATCTGGACCATCCTCCTGCAGAAAAGGCACCTGGCATCGCAAAGCAAGATTGTGAAGCATCGAGCAGGCGATGATGATCTGGCACACCTTCTTCGGTGAGTAGAATAGGGAACCACCTGTCATATGGAGGCACCTGAACCTGGCCTTCAGGAGGCCGAAGGTGCGTTTGATCACCCACCTAGTCCGCCCATGGGCCTCATTGTAGCGTTCCTCTGCCCTGGTCCTGGGATTCCTCACTGGGGTCAATAGCCAGGACAGGTTGGGGTAACCAGAGTCCCCTAATAGCCACACACGGTGCCTCTGGAGTTGACCCATCATATCAGGGATGCTGCTATTCCGCAGGATGTAGGCGTCATGCACTGAGCCAGGGAACATAGCATTTACCTGGGAGATGTACTGGTCTTCCAAACCGACCATCTGTACATTCATGGAATGATAACTCTTCTGGTTCCTGTACACCTGTTCACTCCTGTGGGGGGGGACCAGAGCTACATGTGTCCCATCAATAGCACCTATGACGTTGGGGATATGTCCAAGGGCATAGAAGTCACCTTTCACTGTAGCCAAATCTTCCAGATTAGGGAAAATGATGTATCTCCTTACGTGTTTCAGCAGGGCAGACAACACTCTGGACAGCATGTTGGAAAACAGAGGCTGGGACATCCCTGATGCCATGGCCACTGTTGTCTGAAAAGACCCACTTGCAAGGAAATGGAGCACTGATAGCACCTGCACGTCAGGGGGGATTCCTGTGGGATGGCGGATTGGTGACATCAGGTCTGGCTCCAACTGGGTACATAGTTCCTGGATAGTGGCACGGTCAAACCTGTAGGTGATGATTAAATGTCGCTCCTCCATTGTCAACAGGTCCACCAGCGGTCGGTACACTGGAGGATTCTGCCATCTTCTCAATTGTCCCAGCTGACGGCGCCTAGGAAGGACAACAGCGAGGATCGAGTCAACTTTTTTCCAGGTATTTACCCACAGTTACACAGAACACGACACCAAACACAAAACCCTTCCTGTATGTGTGTTGAGTGTAGGCCTAGCTACGTGTGATGCAGAAGTAAATGGAGCCATGTGGGCCCCTGAAATGGCGGCTGCCTGACCTCTAAACTGGGACAATGGGATTGTGGGGTAACTGCGTTGGCGTTGCACACCGTCGTGGTAGGCGGTCGTAGACCACGACGCAATGCTGCATTGGTTAACATTGGACCCTATGGGTCCCAGGAGCCCTTGAGGAAGTGCGCCGGCGGTGATGATACGCACCGCCCCGGACGTCACCGCCATTTTCTATCTGTTAAATCACTAGATACCTGATCTTCGTCAGGAGAGGACCTACACTGCAAGTGCTGCTGTGACCTCGGTCTGGAAGCGACGATGGCTGCTGCGTCTGGGGAAAGGGCCCTTGCCTTCACTGCTCAGGAGTTGGAGAAACTGGTAGACGGGGTCCTCCCCCAGTACACGCTACTCTACGGTCCTCCAGACCAACAGGTAAGCACACTGGGAGCACGTTGTATGGACTAGGCCTGGGTGGAGAGGGCTGGTTGGAAGAGGGAAGGGGGCAGAGTTCAGGGAACATTAATGCATGTGAATGAATGTGCCACATGGCTAGGGTAGGGAGGGGGGCCAAGCACATTGACGTTGCGGTTGTTAATGACTTCTCTTCTTCCCTTGTGCATGTCATGTAGGTCAGCGCCCACCAGAAGAAGGACATTTGGCGTGCCATCGCCAAGGACGTCCGGACCCTGGGGGTCCACCAGAGACGGGGCACCCACTGCCGTAAACAATGGGAGGACATTCGCCACTGGAGCAAGCAGACGGCGGAGGTTCAGCTGGGGATGGCCTCCCAACGTGGGAGGGGTGCCCGTCGCCCCATGACCCCCCTGATGTTCAGGATCCTGGCGGTGGCCTACCCTGAGTTGGATGGGCGCTTGAGGGCATCACAGCAGACACAAGGGGGTGAGTACAACATCATTCTGCAGACTTTGTGCGCAGTGAAGGGGTCTGGGTGGGGGAGGAGTCCTGTGGGTGTACCTAGGCCAGGCAGACATAGGCTCCCTACCCCGCCGCAGTAGAGTGCCAAGTACAGGTATAGATGCCCCTGTGGCATCCATGTGTGCAGAGGTCCACCATAGCCATATAGGCCAGATCCCAAGAATTGCACCTGTAGAGGCCAGGAGCACGGCGTAGTGCAGGGGGCTGCTGTGTCTGTAGTGTCCGCCAACGGTCGCGGTATGCCATGCCCTCAAACTGTCTTTCTTCTGTCTCCCCCCCCCCATTTTTGTGCTCTCCATGTTCTTTTGTGCATCTGCATCATCAGGCGGAGGTACAGTGGCACCGGAGCACGAGGGAGCTGCATCCCACATGGCCTTGGAGGGCCACACCAAGGACTCAGAATTCACCAGTGGGACGGAGGGCGAGGGGAGCTTCACGTCGGCCACCGGATCAGCAACCAGCGACACGGACTCGTCTGACGATGGGAGCTCCCTTGTGGTGGCGGCACCATCTGTGCACCCCACTTCTACAGGTACAGCCGCCACCTCCCCTACCAGCACTGCCCTCCCAGCAGCCCCTCAGCATTCGCCCCGTGCCCGCTCACCCAGGAGGGTGGGCATCACCTTCGCCCCAGGCATCTCAGGCCCTGCCCCAGTCACCCCTGCTGCCCTCAGTGAGGAGGCCTTTGACCTCCTCAGTTCACTCACTGTTGGGCAGTCTACCATTGTGAATGCCATCCAGGGTGTAGAAAGGGAGTTGCAACACGGTAATGCATTCCTGGAGGGCATTCATTCTGGTCAGGCTGCCCTTCAGTGAACCCTGCAATCTCAGGCCTCAGCACTGATGGCAGCCATTGTCCCTGTGTCTAGCCTCCCCCCTCCAACCTCCTCCACCCAAACCCAATCCGCTGTACCCCAGCCTATCCCAAGCACACCATCAGACCAGCATGCACACACCTCAACACACAAAAGTAGCTCAGGCAAACATAGGCACCACACAACCCACAGGCACACACGCAAGCATCACCCACGTGCAGACACAGCAACATCCACTGCCTCCACTGTGTCCCCTCGTCGTCGTCTCCCTCCTCCCTCCCAGTCTCGTCTACATTCACACCTACATCTACAGGCACCAGGACTCGCACCACAACACCCAGCACCACACCCCGATCACCTGCACTCACCACCTCCACTCCCATTTACACATCCCCTGTGTCCTCTCCCAGTGTGTCTGTGATTCCCCCTTCCAAAGTACACAAACACGGGCACCCACACACTCAACATCCATCCATCTCACGACAGCCTCCAGTTCCTGCACCTGCACCCAAAACACCTAAAGTGACACCTCCTACAACCACCTCCTCTTCCTCCACTCCCAGACCCCCTCCAACTACCCATCCCAGTGTTCGTCAGAAACTGTCCCTGTGTAAAGTTGACCTTTTTGCCCCCCCCTCCAATTCATCAGTCCCGTCGTAGCGCCTCAGACAAAAAGCCTCCAATACCAGTGGTGCCTGTTCAAGGTGTGTGAAGTGCACCGGCCACCAGGACAGGCAGTCTGACCCGGAGCCAAGGCACTGGCAGCCCACCCCCTGTAAAGGCTCTGAAATTGGAAAGTGGCCGACGGGACCCTGTGAAGACTCCTGGAGGCAAAACAACTCACAGGGGCTCCAGGGGGATTGCAGAGTCAGCTGTGACTCCTCCAAAGGTGGGGAAGGGCCAGAGGAAGTCTGCACAGCCTAGTGTGAGCAGCACGGCGGAGAAGGGCGGCATCCTTCCCGGCGGTCGGGACGCCACCGCCAGCACCGTCGTCACTGGTCAGGAGACCACCGCCAGAGTCAGTGCCCAGGAGGGCCCAAGTATCGTCACTGGTCAGGAGACCACCGCCGGAGTCAGTGCCCAGGAGGGCCCAAGTATCGTCCCTGGTCAGGAGACCACCGCCGGAGTCAGTACCCAGGAGGGCCCAAGTATCGTCACTGGTCAGGAGACCACCGCCGGAGTCAGTGCCCAGGAGGGCCCAAGTATCGTCACTGGTCAGGAGACCACCGCCAGAGTCAGTGCCCAGGAGGGCCCAAGTATCGTCACTGGTCAGGAGACCACCGCCGGAGCCAGTGTCCAGGAGGGCCCCGGCTGCCACAGCCCCGCTGGGCAATGAGGGAACGTCATGCCACACACCAATGCCCAGTCCAGAGAACATCATGCCACACACCAATGCCCAGTCCAGAAAACGTCATGCCACACACCAATGCCCAGTCCAGAACCGGCATGTTAAAGCATCGCTGAACAGTCCAGACACCGCCATGGCAAAGAACCGCTGAACAGTCCAGAACCGCCATGGCAAAGAACCGCTGAACAGTCCAACACCGCCATGGCAAAGCACCGCTGAACAGTGCAGACACCGCCATGGCAAAGAACCGCTGAACAGTCCAGAGACCGCCATGGCAAAGCACTGCGGAACAGTCCAGAACCGCCATGGCAAAGCACTGCTGAACAGTCCAGACACCGCCATGGCAAAGCACCGCTGAACAGTCCAGACACCGCCATGGCAAAAAAACGCTGAACAGTCCAGAACCACCATGTCAAAGCACCGCTGAACAGTCCAGAGACCGCCATGGCAAAGAACCGCTGAACAGTCCAGAACCGCCATGGCAAAGAACCGCTGAACAGTCCAGAACCGCCATGGCAAAGCACCTCTGAACAGTCCAGACACCGCCATGGCAAAGCACCGCTGAACAGTCCAGAGTCCGCCATGGCAAAGAACCGCTGAACAGTCCAGAACAGCCATGTCAAAGCACTGCTGAACAGTCCAGACACCGCCATGGCAAAGCACCGCTGAACATTCCAGAGACCGCCATGGCAAAGCACCGCTGAACAGTCCAGAACCGCCATGGCAAAGCACCGCTGAACAGTCCAGAGACCGCCATGGCAAAGAACCGCTGAACAGTCCAGAGACCGCCATGGCAAAGCACCGCTGAACAGTCCAGAACCGCCATGGCAAAGCACAGCTGAACAGTCCAGAGACCACCATGGCAAAGCACCGCTGAATAGTCCAGAGACCGCCATGGCAAAGCACCGCTGAACAGTCCAGAACCGCCATGGCGAAGCACCGCTGAACAGGGCACGCACCGGGGAAGAATGAAATGTCCCCCACATCAAGCATTGTTATCCCATGTGCAGGTGGGACAGGGACGGTACAGGAACTTCCACGGGGAGACTAATCCAGTCTGGGCACCAGTCCCCCTCCAGAACCAGTGGAGGCTGTTATCTACTTTGGAAACTGTGGCTTTGCACTCCCCAGGATGGAATAGTGGGCAACCCACCCACTGTAGAGACTTGAGAGACTGTGGCTTTGCACTCCCCAGGATGGTACAGTGGGCAACCCACCCACTGTAGAGACTTGAGATACTGTGGCTTTGCACTCCCCAGGATGGTACAGTGGGCAACCCACACACTGTAGAGACTTGAGAGACTGTGGCTTTGCACTCCCCAGGATGGTACAGTGGGCAACCCACCCACTGTAGAGACTTGAGAGACTGTGGCTTTGCACTCCCCAGGATGGAACAGTGGGCATGGAGCCCCGTCGTGGATCTGGCTTTGCACTCCTCCAGCTGAGGTGTCCCCCCTTCCCTTCCCCCTGAGGTGCCTGTAGTATTTCTATCTGATGCCCCAGCAGTGTTCTCTCCGTGTGTGGACAGGTATCTTTTGTGGGCCTCGCCCATGCATTTTTGGACTAGTGGTGCACGGACATTTATATGTGCACATCTGCACTACTTCTCGGAATGTATATACTTTTATATGGTTTGCTAATATATCTGTATATTTTTGAGACATGTATATTGATACATTACAATGTTTGGACTGATTTTGTTTTGTCTTTGCATTCTTCCGGGGGGGTTGTGGGTTGTTGATGTGATTTTTGTGAATGCATTGGTGTGTGTGTTGTAATATGCGAGGGTGGGGTGGGGGTGGGGGTGTTGCGTGTGTGTCCCCCTTGCCTCCCCCCTCCCCTATGTCATAGGTGCAGTACTCACCATTGTCGTCGCCGGCGCAGGCGTTGGTCTTCGTAGATGAGTAGGAATACAAGGGCCGGTAGGATTTGGAGTTCCGGCTCCATGGAGTCCTCCTTCCTCGTGGGATGTGTTCAGGTGAGCATTTTCCCATTGCAGAAACTGTTTCCGCCGTGTTTTTATCCACGGAGAATCCGCTCCGGAAAAGGTGGCGGATTGGCGGGTTGTGATACTATGGGCGGTACATTGTCTTCCGCCTGTCTGTTGGCGGTGACCGCCGCGCTGCTTGTCTGTACCGCCGTGGCGGGCGGTGTGTTAAAGTGGCTGTCTTTGTTGGCGGTTTCCGCCAGGGTCATGATTCCCTTTTTTTGTCCGCCGGCCTGTTTGCCGTATTACCGCACCTTTAACACTGTCCGCCAGGGTTGTAATGACCACCTATATGAAGCTCAAACAAGGCCCACCTCCAGGCACCTCCAAATCGGTATGCTATAATAGCGCAGATTCTTTGAGTGGCCTGGCGAGGGGAAGGGTATGGGAAGGAATCAGCGGGGAAGGAGACCTGCAAGGAAATATGCTTAGACAAAGTAAAATATGTGCGCTATTGCTTCATAGCACTCCAGAAAGAACTCCTAGAATTAATAAGATACCATAGTACAACAAGATGATCTTGCCACCGACTGTGACAGGCTTTCAACTCAGTCATCAATACTGTGGCATTATTTTAGAGAAAGCATGAACACCCACATAGAGGTATGCATACATGTAGATCTTTTGCCAGAAAAATCGGAATGTCGTAGTGTATTCCGATGCTGTCAAATAACAATCAAATACTCTTCCTCACAACAATACATCATCCGAAAACATAACGCCCTTGAATCAACTCTCACACATACTTATGAGAAACAAAATGCCAAGCGACTCTAGGAGTCATATAAGTTTTTTTTTTCTGTAGACGCTCTCCCTCTAGTTATTGGTTACAGCAAGAATGCAAAATTTGCTAAAGATCCTGCTCGCAAATTACGCGTTAGCGAGTCTAGTAAAGAAACAGGCACTTCAACCTTACTGTACAGAACACAGCCTGTTCTGTTTTCTAATGTGTGACCGTAGAGGTTTCCTTGGAGACAAAGTGCTCCGAAATGAAGCATAAGCAAAATGCCCAGGAAATCATGGCTCGTCTACCGCAGCAGCGGTAAAGCTGAGGTGAAGAAGTTCTACGGAAGCCGAAGCCTCGCTGGGAAGCCCTCGTGGAGACTGGAAGCCAGCTCACCTTCAATTGGACGAAGCAGGAAAGAATAGTGATCACTGGTTGAAGGGTGTGGCCGGTTTTATACTGGTGCCACACCCAAAGTGGCAGTTGTCCAGGGCTGCTGGGAAAATAAGTTTTTTATTAAACAAGGCAACACTAGCAATTGTTGCATTTTTGACAAGTACCTTGTACTTCTTGGTCATGAGGTAAGGTAACCTGCAATCTAACATTCCACAAGTATAAATTAGACAACGATTAAGCCCATAAACCCTGGAATGAGCAACGAGACCACCAGTTAGCAGTACATGCTGCCTCATGAGCTTTCCCGCATAATGTTTTGGCGCACAGTGGCAATGGTGACAATGCAGATAACTTGGCTGGGGTGGGCCCTAGATCGCGTACCACCCATATTCTGACATTAGAGGAGCACGAGCGCTCCCCCCCCATGACACTCCCACCCACCCCATCAGGACAGGGATGGAAGGGAATCGTTTCCCCTTCCACCCTGCCCCCTCCTGCCCTGTGATATCTCATGACATTAGGGCAGGACCATGCGCTGACCTCATTAGAGGTCACCTCCCATTGTAGACTTTCCTTTCAAGTCTCTTTGAGCATTTCTGTAGAAATGCCCACTAGACACCAGGGATTTTTTGTTTTGTTTAATTTTTTTGTATTTATTGATAAGGGGAGTGCCCCTTTGGCAAGGACCGCTCCACAGGGGAGCAATTTATTATCAGGCCTTTTCTGCCCCCTCCAGGGGCAGATTGGCCTATTTTAATCAGGCCAATCTGCCCCTCCAGGTGGGACAGAAACCACTAGACACCAGGTTTTTTTTTGGGTTGTATGTAAACAATGAAGGGGAGCAGCCCCTTGAGCAAGGGTCGCTCCCCTGGGGGCAATTTTTAATTAGGCATTTCTGCTCCCCCCAGGGGCAAGTCGGCCTATTTTGATTAGGCTGATCTGCCCAAGGGGGGGCAGAAGCCACTAGGCACCAGGGATAATTAAAAAAAAAAATTAGAGTTGGGGAGGGACCCCTTAGGCAAGTGTCACTCCCTTGGGGGCAAATTGTTTTTAGGTCATTTCTGCCCCCCCCCTTGGGGGCACACCAACCTTTTTAAAAGACCAGAAACTACTAGACACCAGTGATTTTTTTTTCATCAGTTTCACACAAGGGTAGCGACCCCTAAGGCAAGGGTCGCTACTGTAGGGGACAAATTTATTTAAGGCTAATTCTGCCCCCTTGGCGAATTGGCATATTTTAATTAGGACGATCTGTGCCAAAGGGGGGCAAGAAACCACCAGGCACCAGGTATTTGTGTTTTTTTTTTACAGATGAGGAGCAACGCATTAGGCAATGGTCATTCCCCTGGGGGGGGACAGATTTATTTTAGGCCATTTATGCCCCTCTTAGGGGCAGTTCGGCCTATTTCTATTCGGCCGATCTTCCCCCAGGGGAGGCAGAAACCACTTAAGCACCAGGGATTGGTGTGTGTGTTTTGTCTGGGGAGGGCAGCCCCTTGGGCCAGGGTCAGTCCCCAGGTTGGCACATTACTGTTGGTCATTTCTGCCTCCCTTGGGGGCAGGTTGGCCTAATTTTCTAAGGCACATCTGCCCCAAGGGGGGTCAGAAAGCCCACCAGAGACCAGGGAAGATTTTGTTCTTTAAAAAAGAGGGGGTATGGCCATACCCACACCCTAAGTAAATGGGGACAAAGTTGTTCTGCCCACTGGTGGGCAGATGGGGCAATTACTCCCAATCCACTCCCTAGTGGGGCAGAAAGCCTACTAGATGCCAGTGTGGACATGGCTATGCTCCCACCTCAAATGAAGGGGTTAAATCTTTTGGCTCTCCCCCCCACACTAAAACATCTTATCCCACAGCAAGCAAGAGGACATTTGATTATTTTTGGTTTTGGTTGTACATTTGGGCCATGAGAACTTGTCTAACTCTCAAAATCGTCCCACTTGGAATGGTGAGGGCTGTACTTTTTAGACTTTGGAACGCTGCCATGTAGAAAAATTCACGAGACCTAGACACATCTGAAAACTAAACATCTGGGTTAGTCCAGGGTGATGTTCTTCTCATGCACCACGCACCCTTTTCTTACCCACAATTCCCTGCAAACATCCAACTTTGCTTGAAATCACACATTTTACCCACATTTTTTGTGATCGAACCTTCCAGAATCCGCAGGAATCCACAAAATTCCTACCACCTAGCATTGTTGCATCTATACCGATAAAAACCCTGCCCCACTTGTCAGCCTAAAAACATTTTTTTGCAAACTGCCCTATTGGACCCGCTTTGGTTCCCCCTCATTTTTTACTTGTTTTTGGCTCTTACCTGTCATAGGCACTTGGCCCACCTACACAAGTGAGATGTAATTTTTACCGGGATACTGAGGGGAACGTTGAGTGGCAGGAAATTTGTGCCGGTGCAGTGAACTCACACAGAAATGTGGGAAAAATTTGACTTTTTAGCTAAATTTGAGGTTTGCCTAGGATTCTTGATAAGAAAACATTGGGTGACCCAGGCAAGTTGCACCTCCCTGGACTCCCTCTGGTTTCTAGTTTTCAGAAATGCTTGGGTTTGGTAGGTGTCCCTAGATGGCTGCTGAGCCAAGGAACAAAAATGCAGGTGACCCCCGCAAAAACAGGTAGTTTTGTATTTGATAATTTTGATGTGTCCACATAGTGTTTTGGGGCATTTTCTGTTGTGGGCACTAGGCCTACCCACACAAGTGAGGTACCATTTTTATCGGGAGACCTAGGAAAATGCTCGGTAGAAGGAAATTTTCAGCTCCTCTTAGATTCCAGAACTTTCTATCACTGAAATATGAGCAAAAAGTGTTTTTAACCAAATTTTGAGGTTTGCAAAAGATTCTGGGTAACAGAACCGGGTGAGAGCACCACAATTTACACCATCATGGGTTTTCCTAGGTGCCGGCTGAGCTAGAGACCAAAATCCACAGCTAGGCACTTTCCAAAAAACACGTCAGTTGTCAATGTAAAAATGTGATGTGTCCATGTGCGTTTTGGGGCATTTCCTGTCGCGGGCACTAGGCCTACCCACACAAGTGAGGTATTATTTTTATCAGAAGACTTGGGGAAATGTTGGGTGGAAGGAAATTTGTGGCTCCTCTCAGATTCCAGAACTTTCTATTACTGAAATGTGAATAAAAAGTGTTTTTTGCCACATTTTGAAGGTTGCAATGGATTCTGGGTAACAGAACCTGGTGAGAGCCCCAAAAGTCACACAATTCTGAATTCCCCTGGGTGCCTAGATTTAAAAAAATGAATAGGTTTGCTAGGTTTCCCCTAGGTGTCGGCTGAGTTAGAGGCCAAAATCCACAACTAGGCACTTTGCAAAAAAACAGGTGAGTTTTCTTTGGGAAAATGTGATGTGTCCATGTTGTGTTTTGGGGCATTTCCTGTCGTGGGCACTAGGCCTACCCACACAAGTGAGGTACCATTTGTATCAGGAGACCTTGGAGAGTGCTGGGTAGAAGGAAATTTGTGGCTCCCCTCAGATTCCAGAACTTTCTATCACCGAGATGTGAGGAAAAAGTGTTTTGTTTACCAAATTTTGAGATTTGCAAGGGATTCTGGGTAACAGAACCTGGTGAGAGCCCCACAAGTCACCCCATCCTAGATTCACTCAGGTGTCTAGTTTTATTACAAATTCATAGGTTTGGTTTGTTTCCCTAGGTGACGGCTGAGCTAGAGGTGAAAATCCACAGCTAGGCACTTTCCAAAAAACGCGTCATATTTCAATGTAAAAATGTGATGTTTCCATGTTGCATTTCCTGTCGCAGGCATTAGGCCTACCCACACAAGTGAGGTACCATTTTTATCGGGAGATTTGGGGGAACACAGAATAGAACAACAAGTGTTATTACCCCTTGTATTTCTCTACATTTTTTCCTTCCTAATGTAAGACAGTGTGAAAAAAATATGTCTAATTGAGAAATGCCCTGTAATTCACATGCTAGTAGGGGGACCCCGGAATTCAGAGATGTGCAAATAACCACTGCTTCTCAACACTTTATCTTGTGCCCATTTTGTAAATACAAAGGTTTCCTTGATGCCTATTTTTCACTTTTTATATTTCACCAAATAAATTGCTGTGTACCCGGTATACAATGAAAACCCATTGCAAGGTGCAGCTCCTTTATTGGCTCTGGGTATCTAGGGTTCTTGATTAACCTACAAGCCCTGTATATCCATGCAACCGGAAGAGTCCAGCAGACATAACGATCTATTGCTTTTAAAAATCTACCATAGCTGGAAAAAGTTATAGAAGAAAACGTGGACAGAAATGGTTCTTTTTCACCTCAATTTCAATATATTTTTTAATTTATCTGTTACTTTCTGTATGAAAGCCTTGAAGGATCTACACAAATTGCCCCTTGCTGAATTCAGAATTTTGTCTACTTTTCAGAAATGTTTAGCTGTCTGGGACTTAGCATTGGTTTCATGCACATTTCTGTCACTAACTGGAAGGAGGCTGAAAGCACAAAAATACTAAAAATGGGGTATGTCCCAGTGAAATGGCAAAATTGTGTTGAAAAATGTGGTTTTCTGATTCAAGTCTGCCTGTTCCTGAAAGCTAGGAAGATAGTGATTTTAGCACCGCAAACCATTTATTGTTGCCATTTTTAAAGAAAATACCACAAGCTTTCATCTGCAGCCCTTTTTTCCCATTTGTTTAATTAATTTTTCACTTTATTTTGGCTAATTTCTTGGTCTCCTCCAGAGGAACCCACAAACTCTGGGTACCTCTAAAATCCCTAGGATGTTGGAAAAAAAGGACGCAAATTTGGCATGGGTAGCTTATGTAGACTAAACGTTATGAGGGCCTAAGTGCGAACTGCCCCAAATAGCCAAAAAAGACATGGCACCAGAGGGTGAAAAGGCCTGGCAGCGAAGGGGTTAAAGACGTTTTTCATAATAAAACCATACGTAATTATTAAACTAATCAAATATATTTCATATCATTTATAAAAAAAGAGACCAGCGTCCTTGTGACCTAAGCCGTTTACTTTCTAATCAGAGACTGTTGAATTCGGAAATATTACTCCCTTAGTTATCAAAGGGTGAACGCCTAGGTCAATATGACTGATTAACTTTTACGTAGGTGAGTTAATTGATTGTTACTTGCAGTAGTACATTCACTCACTGGCCTTGTGCAACACTATAAAATATGCAACAGACGTTCTTCAGCACAGCATCAGAGATGGAAAATGTCTCGTCCTTCAAGGAGACTCACAGATAATATCAACGTCTTTCAATCTTCCCTTCAACTTCAGGCAACCGTGGAAATCGTTTTTCATTTTCCACTCAGCACTCCTAATTTTCTGTTCTCTATGCAAGCCAAGACCAGACTTTCTCTGCAGCGCCTTCGTATTAATTTAAATTTACAGCCATCCTGTTGCGCAAAACTCCAAAAATGACCGAAAAGCTGAAAGATTTCTGTCAGGAGTCTAATAACGTTTTTAATTGGCTATCGCTGCACCGGTGATGTTTTGAGATATAATAGTCTTCTGTGGAATTTTAGAGGCGTAAGCGACTTCCCGAGGCGCAGTACACGTTTTCTGACCTAGGAGCTCAACACGCACATGCTGCTTGATGATGGCTATTACAGGAACTTCTGTTTAGTATTCCTGAAAGGGGAATGATTAAATCAAGAAGGTAAATTACTTTCTAGGTCCAGATTGTAAGTTGCAAGTCTTCCTGTTTTTCAGTGTTTTGAATACTGTTTTTCACTTTTGTGCTGTTTGAAAGCTGTTTTAAATTGCTATCAAGTGTTTCTGTGAATATAAGCACTAATTAAACAAATGCTAAGCGGAATCCATAAAATCACATACATCGCTGCCAATTAACATAACGTGTTTCATAAAGATGAACAACGGAAAGCTTTCTCATGAAAGCTTGCATTCGCACGGTAAATGTATTGGAGGGATCGCTGCCACGTGATGTTTCCTCGCCCACATTTCAGAGAGTTTTCTAGGTTGTCCAACACACACATCCTCCCAAAGGGTCAACCCTGCAAAGGACAATGCAGAATGTGGCCAAGGAGCATATGGCTTGCAACTACAGGGTTAATCAATAGCGGTCCTTATTAAACCATGGATGAGGGAGGTAGTTGATTAACTCTGCCAAAGTATTAGGTCCGATCACCACCAGGATTTCAATTTTATGGCAGTGACAGGGGGAGGAACAGTGCTTGTAATGTGGCCTTTTTGCAACCTCTACAATTGCAGGAAGTCTACCCACCCCACTCCAAGACAGAATCAACCACCTGATTCTGGATTGGGCAGGTGGTGGGTCTGTAGCTCTTCATCACCCCTTTCTTTTGGTTCAAGGTATCTCTGGGAATTCCACCATTGGCTTGCCACACATACACAATAGATGGGGAATCCCTGCGGATTTCCTCAGCACCATGAAGTGGGGGTGACTTCCGTCACTTCTTACACTTTGAGATGTATTGGTAACCCAAAGGATAATCCTCCTTTAAGTGTGTGCACAGACACATGCAAAAGGAAAATCTAGGGATTCTCTTTCTGACATTTCACGCAATGCAGTACTCCCTGTCTATCAAATGCAGTGGCGGCTGGTGACATTTGAAAGTGGTGGGGCGTAAAAATTTGTGATGAGTGACCTGTTGCGAGCGGTGCAGAAAATTTATACAGTAGAAGTACAAAGATTGCAAAAGTACAAAGTTCGGTATACAAGCACAGCACTTCTGACAGAAGAACTGAAAAGATAGAAAAAGCTGGATGGGCAGTCTTTGCGCACTCTTCTTGCACACCATTTTCCTTCTGTGCTGTGCCTTCATATTATTCTCCTCTAGCCATCCCTCCTCTTTCACCAAACCTCACTCTTGTCTCCTCTTACTATAGCTTTCACCTTTCCTTTCTGTAATCTAATATGCTCTCCTTTTGGCTATTTCCAGCTTTCTCTCCGCCGCCCCATCCCATTAGCCTAGTCCGTGCATGGCATCTGAGTTACCATATTACTCATATCTATTTTGTGATACACTGGATTCATGCAATTCTAGGGCCACAGCACTCTACAAACAATTATGGATTTGCTGCATTTGCCACATAATCCATTACCTGCTACATAAGTTGCAGACTTCAACAAAAATGACAAATTAATAAAGTACTGCTGCTCTCTCAGTTCAAAAGGTGCAACATTATGCTGCCAGGGACCAGGGCACCATCTCCTCACAGTCTAGGTACTAACCTTCCCTTTGCCTTTCTGTTAACATTGTAATGGTTTCTAGGACTCACTCTCACCCTTCTGTTCCACACACACACACATGTGCACACATGCATGCATGCACACACCCTTTGTCAAAATAGGCCGCAATGTGCTTGCTTTATGATAGCTCACATTGGTGTGTGCGGTGTGCTTAATTTGTGCTTGTTGTTTCTGGTGCAAAGCACTGGCACTTATTTTTGGGGGCCGGCACTTATTTTTCTGCCTCTAGCATTTACTGCAAGCAAAAGACACATATGGGAAAGACGGAGGAAGAGAAAAATGACAAAACGTCAGAAAGAAGAAAAGCAGGAAGCTGCAAGAGTGAGCTGAAGAGGCAAAGGCAGGGAGTGGCTGTGGCTGTAAATGGACTATTGAGGCCCGACTCCGACATGACTTCAGGATTACACTGCCTCACTATTTTCTCCTTGCTCGCACATTTAATTGCAGCAGCCGTGTGTTTAAGACGAGAGCTTCGAGCACCAGGACGTTATACAAATAAGCACTGGTGCGGATACTGTGCCATTAGCCATAATGATAAAACTAAAGACACGTCGTGGTCGTGCATTTCGTTTCGTGATGTTTTTTATGTCGACGATTGATGACTACTTTGAAACAGTCCTGCTAGACAGCAGGACAGTTTCAAAGTAGCCATGTGTGCATTGATCTTTATTAAACCACGAAAAAATACACAACATAACATAATATTCATAATTTTATTTCACAACAGCACTGCTACACCAACTATTTAAAAAAAAATACAATTTATCTTATCTGTGCTGTGTGTCCATTGCCGTTCTTATCTGGATTTTTCCCAATGCCTGTGGCCTATTCTCACTCGACTTGTCGACTTGTTGCATGCTGCCTGAGCTGGCGCTGCACCAAATGAGGACTTTCACTTTACCACCAGTGCAAGAAAGACAATCTCTTCCTCCCCTACTCTTGTGTGTCTTCACGTGCACACCGTGCAAGTTGTTTGTTATTTTTCTAAAACTGGAAATCAATCAATCCAATCTAGTCAGGCCCCGGCCTCCCTGGCACACCGTCGCTGTGGTGTGTCAGCCAATCAATCCTGGTGCTGGTTTTGCTGTTGCTGCAGTGCCAGGATTGGTTGAGGCAGCGGTCCTCAACACTCAATTCTGAGATCGGGGCTGCGCCTTCTGAGGCAACCGTGTCTCACTAATGTGCGCTATGTAGCCCTATGAAGCTGAGACCTACTGTGAATGTCGGTTTGGCCGGAGGAAGGCTGCCGTCCAAACCGACATGTGCATTAGGTTAGGTGCCGTGCCATGTAAGAAACTCACTCTGTGTTAAGTTGCAACATTGGTGCTATTCATAAGCCCCGGCCCAACCCCTCAGGCTGGCCTGGCTGCCTGACTCACTTGAATTTGAGAAGCACACATGCGGTGCTCACACACAGCAGCATCATGCTGCTGCACTTTTTAAAATAAAAGTAAAAATTGTACTTTTATTTATGCATTATTAGTTGGGGAGCAGGGGGTCCAAAAAATCAGTGGGGCAATGCCCCAATGCCCCAATGGATGTGTGGAACCAAAATCAGCTCAGAAACCAAAGACCAGCCTGCTCCTTAGATATATTAATTTATGACGTGTACATGGAGACTGAACAGCCTGGGAGATCAAGCCCGAACAGTCTGAAGAAGGAAGTAATACATGATCTTTTATACTATCAACCACAAACAAATTCGTACATTTCATTGGTTCTTAACATTGACGTATGATCATTTCTTCAACATTGCTAAAGGTGTTACCGTTAATTCTTCATAACGCACCATACATAGTAAATAAGAGCACCAAGAAGGAAAATACATAATATGTTGTACGTGTCTAATATTGTGTGATACATCTTAAGACAGAACTGAGAACAACGCGTACACAGGATGGTACTTTCCAGAAGGAAGATTGCTTCAGCTAGCATGCAATGATATTTCATGGTGGCTGTTCTAATAGAAAGCCTTGCAATATAATGTGTTCCGAGCAACATCAAAATATCTCAGTAAGCGCAGTTCAAGTTGGTTATAACTTGTTCAACAGAAACAAGCCTAGTTGTCATTGGGTATCACAGGGCCAAACAGGGCCCAACAGGCTCAAAATGGGTCCCAGGAAAATGCAATTCCACAGATGCACCACCCCTGATCAAATGTGTGTGTGCACATCCTGAGAAAGTAAATTCTTGGGATAATAAATGGCTCTTGGGAGACCTAGACCATGGGGAATTGCCAACATGTTCCTTGCGAGTACCGTTCATGTGCCCAATTCACGAAGGTAAACTTAAATGTTTGGTCTAAACTGAGACCAAAAGTCTAAGTTTAGGACTTTGGGAATTCAGAAAGGGCATTTATGTGTAGTATCTTAAAGATCTGCCAAGGTATTTCCAAGGCAAGGATACAACTGAAAGATGCCATTCCAGTCAGATGACCCAACTGATTCAATAATGAAAACATGGATATCAGAATAGCAATACCTGACCGTTAGTGGTGGTTTAACGGCCTTGGTGGAGGTGGTCCTCCAACCAAGTCTGCATGAGTTTCACTCTCCTTGCAATCAATTTTGACAATTCACTGACCCAGAAACCTGAACACCTCCACATTTATTGAGCCTCTAAATCCAACAATCCTATTAATAGTGTAAAGTCTTCCCCAGCCTGGGTACCCATTAATGACTAGGCCGGACTAGGAGCTGTAAATCACAGGCCTTTATTCCTCTGTGTGTACCTATGAACTCCTACATTCGAAACCAAGCTTTCATTACATTATATCCCAGGGATTACGTCACACTGATACGGAGTGCACTGGGAGACAAAAAGGTTCTGTTTTAAATCATGCAAGATACTACATCGTATATATATATATATATATATATATATATATATATATATATATATATATATATATATATATATATATATATATATATATATATATATATATCAAACCAAAACCCTTTCAGGGATAGAGCGACGCATAAATTATGCCGATTGTTGCTGGTGTTGCAGGGTGCTCCTTACTAGAGCAGCTCTCCACCTAAAATTGGGAACTTCCCAGAGTTCTCCTTTGTTTTTTGCATAATTTATGCGTCGCTCTATCCCTGAAAGGGTTTTGGTTTGACTTATACTGGGTGCTCCCTTGTGTCTGGACAAAGCTATACTCCTCTGAAGAGCTCTAATGAGAGCGAAACACGTGTCAGGGGTTGCTTTACTCATTCCAGGTTGGCTTGGATGGTATTTGACCAGTCCAAAGCTGTAATACTGTGCCTGGAGTGGTAAATGGCTTTTGTCATTTTACAGCTCGGCAAGGATGATACTATGTCAATCCTATGCTTAAAGATTTTGCTGTACAAATGGCAAAAGACTTTGTCATTATCTAGCTCGGCGAGGATAGCACTGTGCTAATCCTATGCTTAAAGACTTTGCTAGATAAGCAGACATTTGAGGTGAGCAAATCTAGAGTGTTGCTGGTGTTGCAGGGTGCTCCTTACTAGAGCAGCTCTCCACCTAAAATTGGGAACTTCCCAGAGTTCTCCTTTGTTTTTTGCATAATTTATGCGTCGCTCTATCCCTGAAAGGGTTTTGGTTTGACTTATACTGGGTGCTCCCTTGTGTCTGGACAAAGCTATACTCCTCTGAAGAGCTCTAATGAGAGCGAAACACGTGTCAGGGGTTGCTTTACTCATTCCAGGTTGGCTTGGATGGTATTTGACCAGTCCAAAGCTGTAATACCGTGCCTGGAGTGGTAAATGGCTTTTGTCATTTTACAGCTCGGCAAGGATGACACTATGTCAATCCTATGCTTAAAGATTTTGCTGTACAAATGGCAAAAGACTTTGTCATTATCTAGCTCGGCGAGGATAGCACTGTGCTAATCCTATGCTTAAAGACTTTGCTAGATAAGCAGACATTTGAGGTGAGCAAATCTAGAGTGTTGCTGGTGTTGCAGGGTGCTCCTTACTAGAGCAGCTCTCCACCTAAAATTGGGAACTTCCCAGAGTTCTCCTTTGTTTTTTGCATATATATATATATATATATATATATATATATATATATTTATTTATTTTATATATCATGTACAACTATATCTCCTCAGTCGATTCTTGGAGCTTTGATCATCCAACCAGATCTGCCTTGGGACTCTTACCATGGGGGTAAGACTGCTTGCTTTAGGGCGGCAGCACCACAACATGTGGGTGTCAGTCAATCCCACACTGATTGGAATCTGTTGGCCTGACCTCGTCTGTTATCTAGCAGCACCTCACTCAAACATAGGAAGTTAAGGTGATTTGTGTCAGCCCAGAAGTATGACACTCTGACTCCTCAGGGAGGTAATGGTCAACAGATCATACCCTTTTCTCTCAGTGACACAAAGACGAGATACGAAGGCAGATAAAGAGATGCAGGATTGCTTGCAATGCATTTATTGAAGTGACTGCATTCTATGATAAAAAGCACGAGCTGTGATTGTTAGGAGGATGAAACATAATACAGTGATGATTGTGACCACTAGAGTGAAACATATAAACAGTCCCAACATCTTGACATAATAATGAGTCTAATAATTCCTACCTATATCCTAATGTCTAACAGGAGAGCATAGCAAGGTTAGCCCTTCTGCCTGTCCCAGTGTGTGGAAGGAGCCCCAATCACATACCTGAAAGAAGGTAAGGGTCTGCCTGCTGTTCTGCTGACAGTCCTCCCAGTTGGCTGGAAAGACAAGGCCAAGATCAGTAAATCTGTCAATAAAGTGGTGCATAGCATAAGATGGCACTGGCTGGAATGCCCTCTAAATTTCACGTGTTGTGTTCTGAGAACAGGGCCGACATGATAGTATGTCTATGGTTAGAAGACTAACTCCATAACTTTTGGATCGGCAATACTAGGTAAACTATTGTGTACAAATATGACAGCCTTGAGCAGGGCACAGAAGAGTGAAATGCGTGAAAGGGACAGATAAATGTAGAACACAAATAAATATGTTTCCTATGGAAGACAGCTGATAAAATAGAAAAGAACAAGCTGAAAGTGAGCTTTGCTAAGATATCATAAAATTAATAAAAGTGAACAAAATGTGTATAAGTCTTAAAGGCACAGGCTATGGGTCTAAGAGCTAAAATATGGGTGCTCAACCTAGGCTCTAAAGGGAACCCACAACACTCCACCCTCTCGTTGGTACATGAGTGCAGGTTCCAAGACCTGAAATGAACTACACTAATTCTACTACTTAAAAGCTTACTAAAATATACCTAACAGAGATAAAATTGTCTTCCTTGAGAAGCAGACCAGTCCAAATTATATGGGCAAATGAAAACAAGTCAGTTTAGGAATTTAAGAAAAAAATACTAAAAAAACAAATCAACAATAATCATAATCCTGCAGAAGGTCTCCAAACGTGTTGATGGAAAAAGAATCAGGAATGGACCCCATGTCAGCAGGTAATAAATCCACCAGCTCTCCTGACAAAAGATGGAAGGAGCACATGTGACACATAGTCTCAGCCTCAGTTCCGGTCGAGGGGGCAGCATTCCGTGCTGTGCCAGATGTTGACGCACCAAGATCCACTAAATCCATAAAGGGTGCCTCATGGAAGGCATCCCACAACAACCCAATCTCAATGAACAAGTCGGGCAATGAGCCCTCATTGGGAACATTAGCAGATGTACGTCCAAAGAAGGTACATGTGTAGGGAAAGACACAATTCCAGTTGAGTTTCGGAAGGGCACTACAAGCAACGGAAGATGGGTTGCACACAATTGAGAACCGGTCGAAATGACAGTGACCAATTCTTGTCTAATTCTTCCAACAGTGATGCTCCATAATACTGCATTGTGCATTCACGACACAGTAGGGCTCATTGGAGCTCCATCATGTCTCTTAGTTGAGATGAAGCAGCCATTGCAAATCAAAAATAGCAACAGTAGGGCACCACAAATTTATGCCAATGTTATCGGAAATCTTCCAAAAAAATGTGAAAAAAGTGAGTGGTTGGCTTAAGGTATTACTCCAAGCACGGTTTGGAAGGTGCTGACAAATCCAGAACCAATGGCCTTAAAAAAGTGTACAATCCCAGTGGTGTTAGACGCATTAAAGATGCAACTTATTAATTCACCAAAATGTTTTAGAAAATTGGGGGCATATTTATACTCTGTTTGCACCGAATTAGTGTCATTTTTTTTTACTCTAATTCGGTGCAAAACTAACTCCATATTTATACTTTGGTGCTAGACCCCTCTAGCACCAAATTTATGGAGTTAAAGTCATTTTTTGAAAGTGGAGACCTACTTTGCCTTAATGAGATGCAAGGTAGGCGTTCCCGTGCAAAAAATGACTCTATGGCCTTAACGCCATATTTAGGGGCATATTTATACTCTGCGGCATATTTATACTCTGTTTGCACCGAATTAGTGTGATTTTTTTTTACTCTAATTCGGTGCAAAACTAACTCCATATTTATACTTTGGTGCTAGACCCATCTAGCACCGAGGCCCTGATTTAAACTTTTTTTGCACCGCATTAACGTCATTTCATGACACAAAAGTGGCGCAAAATTACAAAATATTGGCCCTTATTTATACTTTTTGCTGCAAAACTGCACTAACTCAGTTTTGCACCAAAAAGTTTAGCACCGGCTTGCACCATTTCTGTGCACCAGCCGGGCACCATATTTATGGAACCGTGCAAGCCGGTGCAAAGGGTAGGCTAGAGTTTTAAAAAATGACTTTAGTCGGGTGGGGCTGACAGTATAGAAGAAGAGGGTTTAGCACCAAAAAATGGCTTTAGGCAGGTTAGAGTAAAAAAAAATGACTCTAACCAGATTAGCGTCATTTTATGGTGCTAAACCTACCATGCCACATGACTCCTGCCTTAGAAAAGGCAGGAGTCATGCCCACCATCTGAGTGGCCAGCACAGAGGACAGGGGTCCCCTGGGCATGGCCATTGCACCCGGTGCCATGTATGGAGGCCCCTTTCAGGGCCCCCTATGGCACTTTCAAAAATAAAATGCACTTACCTGTACTTACCTGGGATGGGGTCCCCCATCCTCGCAGTCGCTCTAGTGTGGGTGGGGGTGCCCCTAGGGCCTAGGGAGGGCACCTCAGGGCTTATTCCATGGTGTTCCACCATGGAAATAGGGCTACAGGTCCCCTAACACCTGCCCTGACCCAGGTCTTAAAAAATGGGGCAAAGCAAGCTTTGCCCCATTTTTTGACCCCTCCTCCCTCCTTTGCACCATTTTTACATGGGAGTATAAATATGGTGTTAAGGCCATAGAGTCATTTTTTTGCACGGGAACGCCTACCTTGCATCTCATTAAGGCAAGGTAGGTTTCCACTTCCAAAAAATGACTTTAACTCCATAAATTTGGTGCTAGACGGGTCTAGCACCAAAGTATAAATATGGAGTTAGTTTTGCACTGAATTAGAGTTAAAAAAAAATTACGCTAATTCAGTGCAAACAGAGTATAAATATGCCCCTTAGCGTCAAAAAATGATGTTAATCTGGTCAGAATCATTTATTTTGACTCAAAACTGCCTAACGTCATTTTTTTTTAAGCTAGCCTACCCTTTGCACCGGCTTGCACCATTCCATAAATATGGTGCCCAGCTGGTGCTAAAAAATGGTGCAAGCCGGTGCAAAACTTTTTGGGGCAAAACTGCCTTAGTGCAGTTTTGCACCAAAAAGTATAAATAAGGCCCTTGGTATTTAAGAGGGACTGTGGCCCTCATTATGACATTAGCGGTAAATCCCGCTTACCGCAGCGGTGACGGCCACCAACATACTGTCGTGGAGGCGAACATCCGTTCGCCATATTATGACACACACACACCAAACCGACAGAATACTGCCACAAACATATATCCGCTAGACCAAAGGTTAGTGTTAAACTGTCGGTACGAACACCCATATCGTTACGCCAACAAAACAACGCCCTTCACATTATGACCCACGAATCACCACAGCGGACATTCAACGGCAGTCAATCATTGGCGGTATACACCAGCACACAGGACAACATCTCCACTGTGTGTGCTGCTGTGACCTGTGTCTGGAACCTGCCATGGCCCTTGTGACAGGGGAAAGGGCCCCTGCCTTCACTTTGGAGGAGTTAGAGCGCCTGGTGGATGGGGTCTTACCCCTGTATGGACAGCTGTATGGGCCTCCAGAACAACAGGTGAGTACACTATGGGGACTTTGCATGCAACAAGGCTGCATGGAGATGTGTGTGTGTGTGGTGGCAGTGTGTTATTTGGGTGATGGTATGGCTGGTGGTAGTGTACATGCAAGGCTCTGGGTGATGTCTATGCCTGATGGGGAGGGAAATGTTTTTGTGGGCCATGTGTGTGACAGGCTGGATTGTATGGTTAATGGTGACCTCCTGTCTGTGTTTCCTCTGCAGGGCAGCACCCTTCAGAAGAAGGGATTGCAGCATGCCATCGCCAGGGATGTGCGGACCCTGGGGGTCTATAGCAGGCTGAGCACCCACTGCAGGAAACAGTGGGAGGACCTGAGAAGCTGGGCCCGGAAGACCACGGAGACCCAGCTGGGGATGGCCTCCCAACAAGGGAGGGGTGCCCGTCAGAACCTGACCCCCCTGATGGCCCCCATACTGACAGTAGACTACCCAGAGCCTGATGGGCGCTTGAGGGCAGCACAGCAGTTACATGGAGGTAAGTCTAGTGTGTGTGACAACCATATTTGTTGCCAGGCATGGGATCCAGGTGGTGGGTTTAATTCAGTGGGTGCCCCTTAATGCCAGCTCATACATTGCTGGGTGGTCCAGCTCAGGGTAAATGGGTGAATAGCAAAATCTGGATAGCTAGATAGGTGGCGTTCCATGTCAGACAGGGCTTAGTAGGTCCCAGGAGGGTTGCAGATGATGGTGTTTGGCTCTCATCCTGCTGTGCTACCTAGCCAAGGGAATGCCAGTGCGGTGCATACTGCTCAATCTTGGTCCCTGTGTGTGATGTGTATGCCATCTGTAGTGTTGGTGCTGTAATTGACCTAGTGCTCCCTTTCTCCCTCCCATTTTCTTCTGTCATCCTGTCCATGTGTGCATTAGCATCATTTGGCGGAGGAGCAGGTGCACCGGCGAGTGAGGGAGCTGCAACCTATGGGACCCAGGAGGCAGAGTCCACCGATACCGAGGGGACCAGTGGGACGGAGGGCGAGGGAAGCACCACAGCGGGGACAGGAGGTGACAACACTGACTCTGAAACCTCCTCCGATGGGTGCTCCCTGATTTTGGTGGACACCTCTGGAACAACCCCTGCTACAGGTACAGCTGCCACCCCCGTACCAGCACTGCCCTCCCTGTAGCCCCCCACCACATTGCCCGTGCCTGCTCACTCAGGAGGGTGGGCATCCCCTTTGCCCCAGGCACCTCAGGCCCTGGTCCAGTCAGTCCTGCTGCCCTCAGTGAGGAGGGTATTGACCTCCTGAGATCCATCCCTGTAGGGCTGTCAACCAAAGTGAATGCCATCCAGGGGCTGGCATCCCAGATGCAGCAATGCAATGCCTTCCTGAAGGGCATTCACGGTAGCTTGGTGGCCCAACAACGTTCGTTTAAGGCTCTGGCCTCCTCTCTGATGGCAGCAGTGTCCCTGGTCCTACCGCCCCCCCTCCAACTACCACTTCCCAGTCCCATTCTCCTCAATCCCAACCCATCCCATGCACACATACAGACAAGCAAGCACACAAAACCACACATGAGTGGCACAGACAAACACAGGCACCAAACTTCAAGCCACAAGCACTCACACAAACAACAGACAGTTGCACACACAACCCAATAACATCCACTGCCTCCACTGTCTCCCCCCTCCTCCTCCCTCACAGTTACATCCATACTCACACCTGCATGCACTACATTAACAGCCACCACCACCATCACCACATCAAGCAGCACACCCACCTCACTTGCAGACACCTCCACAGCATCCATCCACATGACATGTCCTATCCCACCATGTCTGCCCCTCTTAAGAAACACAAATGCTCACACTCACGCAACAGCCAGCCACATCACACATGCACACTGTCCATGCACCTGCACCCAAGTCCAGCAGACGTACACCCCCCTACAACCACTCCCTCTCTCCCTCTACCTCCACTCCCATCCCTCCTCCCACATCCCACCCCAAAGTCACTAAGAAGCTTCTCCTTGCCCATCTCGGCCTCTTGCCTCCCCCAACCTGCCTGTAAGTGCAGGGTACCAACCACCCAGCACCTCAGCCAACCAGTCTGCCACTGCTCCCACCAAGAAATCTGCTGCTGGCACTAAGAGGCCCCTGAGTGGGATGGCAGCCACCCCCAGTAAGACCACACCTCTGCCTCAAAAACAGAGGTCTAGGGTGGCGAAACCCCAGGGACAGAGGACGGGGTCAGTGGAGGCACCTCCTAGACCTGGAGGCAATTACACAAGTCCCCTGACAAAGGTCAAGGGGGGCCCATCACAAGAAAGAACACAAAGATCCCTTCTATCACCTGAGGTCAACGAGCCCCCTCCACCACCTGAGGTCAAAGATCGCCCTCCACCACCTGACATCAAGGAGCCCCCTCTACCACCTGAGAGCAAGAAGCCCCCTTCACCACCTGAGAGCAAGGAACCCCCTACCACCTGAGGGCAAGGAGCCCCCTGCACCACCTGAGGACATGTAGCCCACCCACCAGGGACTGTGGCCTAACACTCCCCTCCAGAGGCTGTTAAGCAAGGAGCCCCCTCCAGAACCAGTGGGCTTGATACCCACTCCATAGACTGTGGCCTAACGCTCCCCTCCAGAGATTATTGGACAAGGAGCCCCCTCCAGAACCAGTGGGCATGATACCCACTCTAGCGGAGGTGCCCCCAAACCCTCTTCCCCCTGAGGTGCATGCCCATTTCCAACATGATGCCCCTGAACAGTGGAGTCCGGATGATGTCAGGAGTCAAGTTGGGGCTTGAACGTTGCCCTGGGGCCATGTGGCCCTTTGGTACTTTGGACAGGCCGTTGGCCCAATCTGTAAATTGACGTCTACATTTTGATTGAATTATTCATTATGGTGGCAGCAAATTACAGTGTTTGTCCTTGCATTCTTTGCTCGTGGGTCCTGTTACAGTCGATTTACTCTGGAGCTGGTTATGTGTGTGTGGTGTGTGTGTGTGTGTGTGTATGGTGTGTGTTGTGCGTGTCACTCTCCTTTTCCTCCCCCCATCCCTTGTGTGCTAGGTGGCTGTACTAAGCATCATCATCTTCGTCAGTGTTGGTGCTCCAGGACGGCCATGGCATGGCAAAGCATCGGGAAGATTTCGAATTCCGGTTCCATGGCGGCCACGGAGTCCTCTGTGTCCCTGAAGGTGTCTTTCTTTTTCTGTGATGTGTTTCCGCCTGGCAGTTTGCTATGTCATAATATGGTGGGCGGTACCTTGACTTCCGCCTGGGTGTAGGTGGCTACCGCTGTGGTCGGTGGTATTAAAGTCCTGGCGGTTGGTGTGGTATATTGGCTGTCTATGGGAGGTCTCACCGCAATGGTTATCACTTGGTGATAATTACCGCCATTTTAACAGTGGCAGTCAGTACACCGCCAATGTCATAATGCCCACCTGTATCTCTTCAGCTGACCTTGCCACTTGCAGGTCATAGTGTTGTGTAGCTAATTTAGCTATTGGTTTTTTTACACATTATTTTAGCAAACTAGGCCTGCCTTTGCACACTTTAACCTAGATATGTTTTTTTTTAGCTTTGTTAAATTATTTTAACAAAAGCCACATTTGCGGTCTTGTTTCATTTTCTCTATCAAGCTGTTCTTTGCCTAGGTCAGCACTGCATTCTTAAACAAGACATATCTTTCACTCTGTGCTTTTTTCAAGGCTGCAGTTCAGATAGGTTGCAGGCAAAAGTGGTACGTTTTGTCTCCAATGTTCACAGAAACATACGTACTCTTACGTGGGGATCCTTTCTTGGATCATCAGCTGTTTTATTATAAAAACCCTACTTTGACCCATATATGTTAGAAGGAGATTCCAGCCAGATGACCACACCTGTATGCTGAATGCTTCACTGCAGCTGCTTATGTAGACCACAGGCCTCTTGCTCTGGTATGAGGGGTGATGTCTTCCCAGGGGAACCTGAAGGGCAGAATTAGAGCTAACCATGCTGTGCTCTAACATAGCGTAGGTAGGAACTATCTTTAACAACATTAGTGACAATATGGTAGTGTTAATTTTGTGTTTTACTCTCCTTGTCACAATACTAATCTTATTGTGCTTCATCATTCTAGTTATACAAGCCTTATTATCTAAAATGCAGTTACTTCAATAAAACCTTTTTTGGATTATACTCTGCCTCTGACTGCCCTTGCATATGTGAGACTAATGTAACTGAGAGAAACGGATGAGATGTGAGTGACCACAATTCCCCAGAGGAGTAATTTATGACATGCGCCCATTTGCCCCAATCATCCCTGCTCTTGGGTGGAGATGAGGCACTGTTAGTGAGCCGGAACAAAACATGGATTAGGCCTGCAGGTGTCACATGGTGCGGGATCAGATTCAGTCCCCCGCAGTACAGGGGATTCTGCCACCCGAATCCAGTAGTCTAATTAGGATAAGGAGAACCTGCGCGACATGACGCCGCCAACGTTTGGTCAGGCACTAATTTTCGAGCCCTCCTGTGTATCTCTGTCGCACTACATGAAAAGACACCTCAGTACTATTTACAAAGACATCCGTGGTACTGAGGATTTTCCTCCTCAGCGAAGTAGGGAGTACCTAACTAACGCTGTAGGTTCTTAAAGCTTGAACTCTAGAAGGATAATCCCCATTTGGTGTGCTTATCTCTGAACAAAATGTATCATTCACCATGGTGAACCCGCAACGGGTAGCAATTGCGGTCAATATGCGACCACCCCTTACCGCACATTTATTGAGAAAGGGCCTAACGGCCCATGGGGGTCCAGTTACATTGTTGTTGAGTCTCATCCAGCCTATAGAAAAGAAATGTTCTATTCTTGGGTCAGATTTCCAGCAGCCGATGGAAACACAAATACATTTCACAATTATACACCTGCAAACATACCTGCACAATATAGAGCTTATGAATATTTAGTAATACCTCTATCTTATCAAGACCATAATAATTGGCTTGATGGCGCCCTACCACATACAATCCTACATGCTAGGTTAGGTCCTCTAAGTAATGATGGCCTTACCCGGCCTTTATTGGCCACTTATTCACCACACACTGATGCAGCAACCTTGACGGTAGCTGAGGGTCACCACTTATATACTGAGCTTATGGAAATATACAGACTGTTAGTACAGTTTGTAATTCAAACACTAAGGCCCGTATTTATACTCCGTTTGCGCCGAATTAGCGTCGTTTTTTTCGACGCAAATTCGGCGCAAAACTAACGCCATATTTATACTTTGGCGTTAGACGCGTCTAGCGCCAAAGTATGGGCAAAGAGCGTCATTTTTTAGCGTGAACGCCTTCCTTGCGTTAATGAGATGCAAGGAAGGCGTTCCCGTCTAAAAAAATGACGGCGACGCAAATGCGTCGTATTTATACTCCTGGGCAAAAATCACGCCCGGGAGGTGGCGGGTCAAAAAACCCCGCATTTGCGCCACTTTTTAACGCCTGGGTCAGGGTAGGCGTTAAGGGGCCTGTGGGCTCAAAATGAGCCCACAGGTGCCCTCCCCTGCCCCCAGGGACCCCCCCTGCCACCCCTGCCCACCCCAGGAGGACACCCAAGGATGGAGGGACCCACCCCAGGGACATTCAGGTAAGTTCACGTAAGTATAATTTTTTATATTTTTCAATTTTTTTTGGGTGGCATAGGGGGGCCTTATTTGTGCCCCCCTACATGCCACTATGCCCAATGACCATGCCCAGGGGACATAAGTCCCCTGGGCATGGCCATTGGGCAAGGGGGCATGACTCCTGTCTTTACTAAGACAGGAGTCATTTAAATGGCGTCTGGGCGTCGAAAAAATGGCGCAAATCGGGTTAAGACGATTTTTTAGCATCAACCCGACTTGCGCCATTTTAAGACGCCCTAGCGCCATTTTCCCCCTACGCCGGCGCTGCCTGGTCTACATGTTTTTTTTCCACGCACACCAGGCAGCGCCGGTCTGCTTGCGCCGGCTAACGCCATTCCATAAATACGGCGCCCGCATGGCGCTTCGGAATGGCGTTAGACGGCGCTAAATTTTTTGACGCTAAACTGCGTTAGCACAGTTTAGCGTCAAAAAGTATAAATATGGGCCTTAATACAAACCCAGCACGTACTGCCCCGGTGCAACCATATTCAGTCACACCAGGCATTAATCCTCCGACTGTACATTCGTTATGGGTAAGGTACCCCCCCAAACGGTACTGGAAGCAGTAGTTCCCCATACAGGACCTCAGGATAAGCATAGAATATTAACTATGTGCTTGCCATTTGGGATGGTTCCCACAGTAGATAACTGCAATACTTGGGGCACGGTATTTGCCACGCTCTTTACTACCACACACGGTACACTGACACTTGCCAATCTTCCGGAATTGTTCGAACAAATTCAAGATGAATACGGGGCTGCCCCGGCCCTAGACTTGGGGATGCAACTCATGGGCAATTTTGCCACTGTATCTTCAATTGTATTAAGTAACCTTAAAGGGGAAGCAGTAGCACTAGTAGTGCGCATGCGGCTCCGGGATATTCCTCCACAGGATCAAGAATGTGAGGTGCCAAAGATTTTCGCAGAGACCTACTCTAGTATTGGTCAAAATAGTCTGGCGGCCAGACCCACGAAACCATAGTTTCAGGGTAAATTTAATAAAGATTCTACCAAGCAAGCACCTGAGGGTTCTAAAAAACACTGGGATTGAAAACAACAAACACCTAAAAAAGAAAGGGGAGAATCTCCTCATTCGGAGACCCCTCAGAATAGATTTAGGCAGTCATTATGAACATGGTGGGAAAGACCGCCAACCGCCGTGTCGGCGGTGAACAGAATTCCGCTGTTGGCGGTGAATGGAAACCCACCTTATAATGATCGAAAATCCCAACCCCCACACCACCTCTCCCCGCCAGGACACTGTTGGCGGGAATCCCGGGCTACCCCACCCCGCCATAATGATGCACAAATCACCTTGGCGGACAGTGGAGGCTGGACGACCATTGGCGGCTGCGACCTCCACAGGCGGCAAGTGGACTCAACAGCAACAAGTGCACACATTGGATAGGCGTATCACTCACACACCTGACACACATCCAGAACCCCATAAAACACCCCCAGACACACCCTACAATCCCTTGCAACGAAACCAGGACAAGAAGAAGGAAAGCACCAGAGCCAGATAGCGAACGCCAGCATACAGGAGACGCACATCGACCCACAGAGGAGCACCCTTACCCCGTCCCCAGTCCCAACGCCATCCATCACACTCACTATGTTCCCCCCCCAAAATATCCACGCTTCACCGAAAGGGAGCTAAGGACCATGGTGGACGACATCCTGAAGGTGGAGCTACAAATATTTGGGGCTGAGGTGCAGCACACACCAATTGCCCGGAAAGTAGAGCTGTGGCAGACCATTGTCAACAGGGTGAATGCAGTGTGTCAACAGGGTGAATTCAGTGGCACACCATCCACGCACCAGGGATGACATCTGGAAGAGATGGAATGACCTGCGGGGGAAGGTCAGGGCCATGGCATCTAGGCACCACATTGCAGTGCAGAAGACTGGAGGAGGGCCGCCACCAATACCATCCGACTACACCGACTGGGAGGAGAAGGTTCTCGCCATCCTGCACCCAGAGGGACTCACTGGAGGAATGGACTCGGGTAAGTCATCTACAATTACCCCATATACACCACAACTGCAATGCATGCACCACCCCACCCCACCCACACCCACCTGGACCTATACCCCACCCAGGAATTACCCACCACATCCACCACCGTGCATTACCCTCAACCCACTAACAGGCCCACATCACTCCCACTGTGCACGGCCACCCACCCCTGCACGTACCCACAATGGAACAATACCCCCCACCACATTGCAACCCCACCACTGGCACTAAATGCTGTGTCAACCTCACAAAGGCACCCTGGAAGGCCACTGAAATTAACACCAGCACAAAATAGCACAGTCCTGTACACCTCATACCTATATGCATATGTAACAGACATGTGTATGTCCCCCAACAGGCACCACCACCCATGCAACCATAACGGACAGGACAAGGAGTGCCACAGCCCTCCAGGGTGACAGAGACACCACACAAGACCCTGGCAAAGGATCCCTGGACACTGATGAGCAGGCAGGCCCCTCACACAGTCCTGGATTCTCACCATGCAGCAGCCCCACCCAGGAAACCACTGTCACCCCTAACGCCCAGTCAAGACCAGCAGGCCAGGGGAGGCGTACCCACACCAGTGTACCTAGGGCACAGACTCGTGTAACACAGCTACAGAGGTCACAGTCTCCCACTCCCAACATGCAGGAAGGCTAGGGCCCTAGTACAAGTGGCACGTCAAGACCTGCGCAGGGGACACGGGTACAGGGGGCTAGGGCAAATTAAAGTGCCCCAGTGGGACAGGCGGTAGGGCACTGGATGGATGCAGCAGCCCAGGACGTTATTGCACAGGTATTGGAGGCCTACTAAGATACCCAAGACAGGTTGGCACAGATTGTGTCCACCCTGGAGCAAGTTAGAGGATGCAGCAGCAACAACACCAACAGGCCATGGGGCAGTGGAAAGAGCACAATGCCACAATGGCCACCATTGCTGGAGCACTGCCGCAGTTGGTAAAAAACCAGTCTGACACCCACACCGGACAAGAGGCCCCCACAACAGCCCTGGACAACCAGCATCTGATGACACAAGCAGCAGAAACATCACAGGAAATACCCTCCCAGGAAACACAAGGGCCAACCATGCCACCCCAAGAAGCTCCACAGCAGGCACACAAATGCACTCTTAGGCCAAGATGTGGCACTGGAAACCCAGCTAAGAACAAGGTCCCCTCCAACAATTAACTCTGCTACTAGTGCAAAGCAACCATCACACAGATTCACCAACAACACTTAGCTGAGGGAAATTTGAAGTATTGTTTGACACAATGGACCCATCTAAAACATCCAACAGGGCTGCCACCAAGTTGGTTTTGAGGACACCCAACACCACGACTCCCATCACTGTATATAGCACAATTCACTCCATTCTACCAATAAAAAACATTATACACCTGTAACACTGTCCCCTGTCTTAAATTGTGAACAAAGGGGAGTATGGATGTAACTGGCAGAGAACAACTTTATTGTCACTTTTTGCTTGATGGTGGTACTGTGTGCCCAAATGGTGGCCTGGAGGGAATGCATATATTTTCTGTTAGTACCATGCAGAAGTGGTCCATGTAACGCCTATCATGACCAATCCCCCCTATATGACAGAGCACGCTGACAGTATTAGTCACCAACTCCAATGACAGGTGTAAGTCCCACACAGTTATTGGAAGTAGAGTTGTATCAGTTGGTTCCTGGACTGGACATCTTCCCCTTCCTCATCCTCACCATCACTCTCCTCACCTCTCTGAGGTAGCTGATCAGGACCTATAGCACCGTCTACCTCCAAGAGGGAGATTGAATGTCTCACTGCCACGTTGTGCAGCATGCAGCAGGCCACCACTATTCTACACACCTTATCAGGGCCATAGGCCAGGGAACCCCCAGATATATGTAGACACCGGAATCTAGCCCTCAGGAGACCTATAGTACACTCTATGGCCCTCCTAGTACGTCCATGGGCCTCATTGTATTTCCTCTCTGCATCCGTCCTGGGATTCCTCACTGGTGTCAGGAGCCAATGCAAGTTTGGATAACCTGAATCACCTACAAAATGGTTCAATACAGACTCGTCATTGTTATGTCCCTTAGTCAGACAGGCTGGTTTTCAGCAATGTGTCAGCTATTGAAAGGCAAACTAACCTATGATCCACCCTCTGTCCTCGGGTAGTTGTTCCATCTTCTGTGGCACACTACTGTTCCTCAACACAAGTGAATCATGGTCTGAACCTGGAAACATGGCATTCACATGGGAAATGTACCGATCTGCAGTACACACCAATTGGATGTTCATGGAGTGAAAGTTCTTCCTGTTTCTGTACACCTGTTTATTCACTTTTGGGGGGATGATGGCTATGTGGGTGCCATCGATGGCACCTATGACATGGGGAATGTATGCAAAGGCAAAGAAGTCAGACTTGATGGCAGGGAGGTCAGTACTTTGGGGAAACCGCACATAGGATTGCAGATGTTATACAAATGCATTCAGAAATCTACCTGGCTGAACATTGGCTGTGAGAAACCAGCACCCATGCCCACTGTCACTTAAATGAGCCTGTGGACAGGAAATGGAGTGCGGAGAGCAATTGCACCTCAGTTGGAATGGCATGCTGATTACGATTTCCCAGAGTTAATGCAGGATCCAGTAATGCACAAAGGTTCTGAATAGTTTCATGTGTGAGTCTGTAAGTGATTATGATTTGACACTCCACCATGGTCCCCATATCCACAAGTGGTCTGTACACCGATGGCGCCCTTCCTCGCCACAAGGGTCGGTACCCATGAGGGGTTACAAAAAGGAGTGATGTAGACACATACATAGGCACACTCAACATTTCTGCACTGCATTGTTCATTGCAGTGTCTCTACAATAACTGCTACCTGACAAATATATATGTACATCCCTGGTAGGAAACAGAGTAATTTATGTGTGCTACTATACGGAATAGATAGAGGCCTAGGTGCTTCATGCGGCTAGTAGGCCCTGCATTGTGAGTAGTAGGAAATTCAAGATGGGTAGGTGATGGCAAAATGTCTGCCCACTGTAGATCTGCCCCTTCATTGTGGAAGTGACCTCATACCGCCAGCGGTTGATGTCACAGCGTAATGCAGTGTTGACCGCTGTTTGCACCCTCATTGGCTAACATGGATGCCAATAGGGAACCCTGGCATATCATGACCGCCGCCGGCGGTGATGGTGCATACCGCTGCAGAACGTACGCGCGTTCGTCATCATTTGATCACTTAACTCCCTGATCTCATGCGGAGAGGTACTCTACTCTGTGTACTGCTGTGGCCTGCCTCTGGCTATGGATGTGCCACGTGGTGCAGGTGAAAGGGCCCCGGCCTTCACCCAGAAAGAACTGGAGAAGCTCGTAGACGGGGTCCTGACCTGTACAGCAAACTCAGCGGACGGCCAGAGGTACAGGTAAGTCTGGGTTTGGAGGGCACTGTGTGTGTAGTGAACGGTGTGGATTGGACATATGTGTGCTCCTCTGAGCCTGCATGGGCCATGGTGCATGGAATGCTGGGTGCTACTGTCCTGTATGTCTGAGAGTACTGTCTGCCACATGTTAGACAATTTGCCAGCTGTTCCTAGCGTGCACATGCCTGACCTCTGTTTTTCTATTTCTGTGTCGCCCTTCTAGGTCAGCGCCCGGGAGAAGAGGGCATATTGGCATGCCACCGCCAAGGAGGTGCGGACCATGGGGGTCTACAACCGGTGGAGCACCGACTGTCGAAAGAGGTGGGAGGACCTGTGACGCTGGGTGTGAAAGATCAGTGAGGCCCAGCTGGGGAAGTCCTCCCAACGTGGAAAGGGTGCCCGTCGGGCACTGACCCTCCTCATGCGAAGGATCCTGGCGGTGGCATACCCAGATCTGGATGGGCACTTGAAGGCTGCACAGCAGTCACAAGGGGGTGAGTACTCATTGACCATACTTCAGTCTGGAAGGATATCTGGGTGTGCAAAAGGGCACATGCTGCTCAGAGCAGGGAATTTGACTGGTGTCCATCTACTGTATGTTCCCCAAAGGGTGTAGAGGTGTCCCTGTCAGGTTTCACCTACCTCAGCTCCAAAAGTAATTCAGGGCGATGGGTGTGGAGCAGTATTCTGGTCAGTAGTCAGGGGCATGGCCATGGGCATAGTGTACGGTGCTGCCAGTTGGGTGTGTTTGCTGGGTGGGTGTATGTCTGGCCATTCTGTATCTGCATTCAGCTATTTACAAATGTCTCTCCTGTTTTGTCTCCCCATCCCTGTTCTCTTGTGTTGGTTTGGTACAGCATCAACATCAGGCGAGGGAGCTGAGGCACCGGCAAGTGGAGAGGCAGCAGCACACGGATCCTCCAAGGCAGACAACAGACACCAAGGGGACCAGCGAGTGGGAGGGCGAGGGGTCTTCCATGGGGGAGGCTACTACCACAGGAGGTAGTGACTCTGAGATCTCCTCCGATGGGGATCCCCCGGTGGTGGCAGACCCTACTGCGCACACCACTACCGTGAGATCTTCCGCCACCCCCATACCATCACAGGCCTCCCTTCTGCTCCCCACTGAGTTTCCCATGCCCGCCCACCAACAAAGGTGGGCATCTCCTTCGCCCCAAGCACCTCCTCCCCTACACCAGTCAGCCCTGCTGCCCTCACAGAGGAGGGTATTGACCTCCTGAGAACCATCTCTGTAGGGCAGACAACCATCGTCAATGCCATCCAAGGGCTAGCATCAGAGGTGCAGCAGACCAATGCCTATCTGGATAGCATTCACGGTGCCGTGTCTGCCCTAAAGAGATCTTTTCAGGCTCTGCCCTCCTCTCGGACTGCAGCGAGTTTCCCTGGCCATTCCGTCCCCCCTCCAACCTTCTCTACCCCTTCCAGCACCCCACTCCCTTCACCCGTCCAAAGCACACAATCAGACCTGCTGACAGGCACATCAACACAAATGAAGCACACTTCAAAACACAAGCACCACACCTCCCATCACAAGCATTCACACAGCCAACAGACACCTGCACACACAGCAACGTCCACTTCCTCCTATGTGTCCACCTCTTCCGCCTCCCTGTCTGTCCCCTCTACATCTACACCCTCATGCAGTGCACCTTCTCTCACTGTTCCTGCTCTTCTTCCTGCACTCACCACAATTGCAGACAGCCAAACATGCACCCCATACACCACACCTGCACTTACCACCTCTACTGTAGTTGACACATGCAGCACACTCACCAGACTTGAAGACACCCACACAACATACATCCAAACTAGCTGTCTGTCTTCTCCCACTGTGTCCACAAAGACCCCCACCTACCAAGACACACAAACGCACCAAGACACCCACTAATCAGAAATCCACCACACTACAGCATACTGAGCAGTCACCTGCACCCACTACACGCACCCCTACACCTCATACATCCACTCCCTCTGCCTCCACTCCCACGCCCACCCCAATTGCTCCCAAGAAACTTTTCCTCTCCTGTGTTGACCTCTTCCAACCCACTGGCCCACCCCATCTTGTCCCCAAATGTGCCCACCTCCTTGCCCTTTCCACTCTTTCCACATCACAGCCCACCCCGGTCCACCCTTCACATTCCCCAGAGAAGAAGAAGGCCCGGTCTGAGCCTAGGCCATCCAGCTTCACCTGAGCCAAACAGCCCCCACCCCCTTCAAAGGAGAAGCCCACCCCCTCCACCCTCCACAAGAAAGTCAAAAGTCCACCCCGTCAAAAATCCCCACCCCCACCACCCCCTGCCCCCCTTCCGTGAGGTGCCTGGATCCCCATATGGTGCCCTGTTCTGTGGAGTACCCAGCACTTCTGGGAGTCAGGTGTGGGCCGTTGTGGCCCATGACAATTGGGAATTTACAGACTGGCCATTGGCCCTGTTTGCACTGTTTGGCTCAGTGAGCTTCTTATTAAAGTCTCTGTGTGGCCTGTGTTTGGGCTGCACGCAGTTACACCCTGGTGTTTTTTTTTTAATTTTTATGGGTGTGGGGCTTTTGTTTATACTTGGGTCAAGTTGCATTTGCCTTCGGTGGGGTACATCCCTCTTGGTGTGGGGTGTATGACTCGTGCTGCTGGGCAGGGTTGGGGGGGCGTTGCCTGATGGGTGGAGTGGGTGGGTATGTAACTGTGCCCTTTCCTCCCTTGTTTCGTAGGTTGCAGTACTTATCGTCGCCGTCTTCGTCGGCGGTCTCGGTCGTGTAGGTATATGGCAAGGAGCAGGGCTGGCATGATCTGCAGCTTTCTATCCATGGCTGCCGTTGCATGTTCTATGGGACTCCGGTACGTGGTTCCTTACATTTGGTTCATTGCCGCCTGGCTTTGTGTGGTGGTGGTTCCCGCCCCAGAACTGGCGGCGGAATGGTGGTTCACAATTTGATGGGAGGGTTAGGCTTTTCTGATGGCCTGTGGGTGGACTCTGCTGTCGTCAGCGGGACTCCTCTCCTGGTGGTGGGTGATTCGCGGGATGCATGTGTTTTGTTTGTATCATTATTTGGCGGTCCGGACCGCTCCTCTGTTGGCGGATTCTACCGCTACCGCCGGCGTGGCGGAACGGACCGCCATGTTCGTAATGATGGCCATAATCTCAGAAATAGTGATAATATAAAAACGCCTGACAGATATCAATATACTGATACACCTCAATCTCGTTCCTTTAAGGGCTCACTGGAAAAACAAAGTGAGAGGGGTGGGCGGTCAGAGCGAAGAACTGAGTACGTGAAACCTAGACAGGAATCACGATGCTCTACAGAAGTTTCTGTTAAAAAAGAAGAGAAGCTCCCCCAACAAAAAACGCAATTTAAAAAGAAAAATGTGGCAGCAGTTGTCATCATGCCACTTCAGAAGAGGACGCTATTGAAGAACAAGACGTGGACGCTACCTCTGCTAGACAGCGCAGCAGAGGTCACAATAGTTTGACGGAATCTTCAAGAGCATCTGGAGGTGAAAGCAACTGATGACTTCTTACAAGTTGAAACTGCGGACATGCGTGTCTCTACGCCTGACAGGGTGTACAAAGTAACAATACAGTTAGAAGGAGACATTGAACGCACAACTGATGCAAGCTTTTGGGACAGCATCATTAACATTTATGATATTTTACTGGCCGAAAAGGATTGGCCACCTGAATTTGTCCGTTCTTGCCCATTTAGTGAAGAGGTTATCAAACCTTCTTTCTCGCCTCTTGTTCCCGATGAGCTTTCAGAATCCTACGCTATTGATTGGGTATTGGCGCAGGCACCTGCGTTTCACCTCACCCACGTAGGGTGGGATAAAGATTCCCCCATCATGTAATTCCAATGAAAAATCAACCCTGACCTCAACCCCAGTACCCAATAAAACATGATGCTAAAGCACCTGTGAAGGAAATCCTCACACAATTAGAGTACCAGGGTGTAATCGAACCGTGTGTCTCACCAATGAATAATCCTCTATTCCCTGTAGCTAAACCAGACCATTCACACAGAATAGTCTTAGACTACAGACACTTAAACAGTCATACATGCAAATATGCAATACAAAACTCTCATAGCAAAGCACTTACGAATAACATAGTGTGCAAAAAATACAAAACAACATTGGATATTTCCAATGGCTTCTTCTGCCAAAATATAGCTTCTGAGAGTAGAAACGTAACAAGTTTCAGCGCACTAGGCTCCCAGAAAAAATTATGGCATTTACCACAGGGGTACAAGAACATTCCAGGACTGTTCATGGCTTGTGTAATTTCAATATTGCATGCCAGTGACCGTGAAGCATTGTCCTGTGTAGATGATATCTACCTTACGGACAATGAATTAATGCCTGCATTAGTTATAGCCCACATTGTTGTAGGATTTGCTGAATTTGGCTACAAATTCAACTCTAAAAGAACAAAAATAGCCTTACTTAGAGGGTCATTACAACATTGGCGGTAAAAGCCACTTACCGCCGTGCAGAAGACCGCCAACACACCGCCGTGGCCGCGGAATTCCGCCACAGCTATTATGACCCACATCTCGGAATCCGACAAAATTCAGACACCCACACAAGTCCGCCACACCAAAGGTCAGTGATAAACTGGTGAAAACAAAACCTCCACCGTCACGCCAACAGAAAAACGCCCACACTATCACGACACACGAATCCACGTGGTGGTCTTTCAACCGCGGTATGCCATTGGCGGTACACACCGCCGCGCTCAAAATACACACACATCTCCAAAACACCACCACATTGGACAATTCGAAATACACACACCTGATACACATGCACACACCACTCCCACACACCCAATACAATATAAAACACACACCCACATCACCCACAAACCCCTACGACTACAATTACAGAGAGAAGGTCAGAGAGAGACACCACCATCAACAAACTAGCATCCACAGGCACACAACACCATCACCCACACAACTTCAGCGCACAAAACACCACACACCACTACATATCACCACACTTATCACCACACACACCACCCCACACATCACCTACACCACCCCATGGCACGGCAAAGAGAGCCTAGGTTCTCGGAGGAGGAGCTCAGGGTCATGGTGGAGGAAATCGTCCGGCTAGAGCCACAGCTATTTGGATCCCAGGTGCAGCACACCTCAATTGCAAGGAAGATGGAGCCATGGCGAAGAATAGTCGACAGGGTCAACGCAGTGGGACAACACCCAAGAAATCGGAAGGACATCAGGAAGAGGTGGAACGACCTACGGGGGAAGGTGCGTTCCGTGGTCTCAAGACACCACCAGGCAGTTCAGCGGACTGGCGGCGGACCCCCACCTCCCCACCCACAACTAACAACATGGGAGGAGCAGGTCTTGGCGATTCTGCATCCTGAAGGCCTCGCAGGAGTCGGTGGAGGAATGGACTCTGGTAAGTCAAATCTTAACTATTACATCCCCCACCCTACCTGCATGCTATCACATACCCCCACCCTCGCCCCCACCCCTATCACTCCAACTCCTCAAAAAGGTACCAATATCATAAACCACACATCCCAACGCCAAGCCCTGCATGCAACAACAACGCATGGACACCCATCACTAAAGCATGCCCACTGCACATACCCATACACCCCCCTAAACCATCATCACACAAGCTCACACACAGGAATGCCAGCACTGGGGTACACGGTCACCCTCCCATTGCATACCATGACACACACAGATGCAATAATCATGCCTTTCTACCCCTGCAGGACCACTACCCAACGTCACCAGACAGGAGGGTCCAGACATGTCCACTCCACCCACAGAAGAGGCCCAAAGTGATGACAGCACCTCTGTCCACCTGGATCTAGATGACCAGCCCGGACCATCGGGGCCTCGGGACAGTCGGTTTCCCTCACACAGGCACAGGCCACCACAGACCTTCCCCCCCTCAGGAAACACCAGCACAGCACCCACCCAGCGGGCCCATACCTCCGTCCCCAGGACACGTCAATCAGCTGTGTGTCCACCACTACAGGGAACCCAGGATAACCCACCACCCCAACAACAAAAGGGACCTGGGGGCAGTGGCAGTGGGCACACAGTCCAGGGGACGGAGGCCCAGGAACACAGGGGAACTGGGGGGGCTGCTGTGCGACAGGGGGTGGACAGGGCCAGGGAACCCACTCTCCACAAGGCCCTCTCCTCCATCATGGGAGCCTACCACCACTCCCAGGAGACGATGGTAACGGTACTGGCCAAGTTTCAGGAGACCCAGCGGATGCAGGAGGAACAGTATTTGGGGTTCAGGGAGGAACACAGAACTATCAGCTCCGCCCTGGGCACCATAGTAGGGGTGCTGAAGAAGTACTCAACACCAGGAGGGACACTGTGGCACTACAGGGGGCCCCTGACACTAGCATGGACGATGAACTGCCCACCACCTCCTCCGGCACTAGTGGACAGGAGGAACCGCCACAGGACCATCACACCAGCACCCCACCCCTTGCAGATGGAGAACCACCCCTCAAACGGTCCCTGAGATCCAGGAACAAGACAGAGCATGATGCCAAGACCCCCACCAAGAAATGAGACCACCCTGATTGTCATCCCACTGTCCCACTTTGTCACCCTGTACATATGGAAACTGCCCCAGCTCCACTTCCTATGCCCATATGGGCAATGCACCTGTGAGACTAATAGACTGGACTCTGCCATGGACACTCCTCCGCCATCACCCCTCACCATTTAACTTCCCCCTCTAAAATGTTGTATTTAAATAAACACACCTAAAGCACCAAAAGTTCTGGAGTCTGTCTGTGATTTTGAAATAGTGTATTTGCAATTACAGTGAAAAAATGTTCTTGAAATAGTAATGTCAACATACCTTTGTCACACAGCTCTAGTCCATGAGGAATCTAAGCAGATGACACACGTTGGGACCCACACCTGTGAAACCGTAAGGGAAAGTGACAACTCAGTGACCATACACTGGGTGAAAACGACAGACAGGATAGAGGTAGAAGTGTAAAAGTACATGTAGTAGGCAGGAATGTATTCTCACCTGTGTTTCACTGGAAATATTGCTGGATCACTGAGTCCCTGTTCTGCATGTCTTCTTCCTCTGCTTCCTCCTCATCACTGTCCACAGGCTCCACAGCTGCCACAACACCGCCATCTGGACCATCCTCCTGCAGAAAAGGCACCTGTAGTGGCAAATCCAAGTTGTGAAGCATACAGCAGGCCACGATGATCTGGCACACCTTCTTTGCTGAGTAGAATAGTGATCCACCGGTCATATGCAGACACCTGAACCTGGCCTTCAGGAGGCCGAAGGTCCGCTCGATCACCCACCTAGTTCGCCCATGGGCCTCATTGTAGCGTTCCTCTGCCCTTGTCCTGGGATTCCTCACTGGGGTCAGTAGCCATGACAGGTTGGGGTAACCAGAGTCACCTAATAGCCACACACGGTGCCTCTGGAGTTGACCCATCACATAAGGGATGCTGCAATTCCACAGGATGTAGGCGTCATGCACTGAGCCAGGGAACATGGCATTCACATGGGAGATGTACTTGTCTGCCAAACATACCATCTGTAAATTCATGGAATGATAACTCTTCCAGTTCCTGTACATCTGTTCACTCCTGTGGGGGGGGGGGGCAAAGCCACATGGGTCCCATCAATGGCACCTATGATGTTTGGGATATGTCCAAGGGCATAGAAGTCACCTTTCACTGTTGGAAAATCCTCCACCTTAGGGAAAACGATGTAGCTCCGCATATGTTTCAGCAGGGCAGACAACACTCTGGACAATACGTTGGAAAACATAGGCTGGGACATCCCTGATGCCATGGCCACAGTTGTTTGAAAAGACCCACTTGCAAGGAAATGGAGCACTGATAGCACCTGGACTCGAGGGGGGATTCCTGTGGGATGGCGGATTGCTGACATCAGGTCTTGCTCCAACTGTGTACACAGTTCCTGGATTGTGGCACGGTCAAACCTGTAGGTGATAATCAAATTTCTTTCCTCCATTGTCGACAGTTCCACCAGCGGTCGGTACACCGGAGGATTCCGCCATCTCCTCACATGTCCCAGAGGACGGTGCCTATGAAGGACAACAGCGAGCACAGAGTCAAACAACTCAGAGGTATGTACCCACAGTCTACACAGAACACCAATCATACACAAAATGTGGCCTGTATGTGTGTTGAGACTAGGCCTAGGTATGTGTGACGCAGTTGGTAATTAGGCCATGTGGGCCCCTGAAATGGCGCCTGCCTGACCTGTAAAGTGGGACAATGGGATGTGAGGTAACTGGCTGGCATTGTACACCGTCGCGGTAGGCGGTCGAAGACCGCGGCGCAATGCTGCATTGGTTAACATTGGACCCTATGGGTCCCAGGAGCCAATGATGTTGTACGGCGGCAGTGATGGTACGCACCGCCGCGGACGTGACCGCCATTTTCTATCTGTATAATCACTCGATACCTGATCTTCGACAGGAGAGGACCTACACTGCAAGTGCTGCTGTGACCGCGGTCTGGAAGAGACAATGGCTCGTGCGTCTGGGGAAAGGGCCCCTCACATCTGAGGAGTTGGAGAAGCTCGTCGATGGGGTCCTCCCCCAGTACACGCTACTCTACCGTCCTCCAGACCAACAGGTACGTACACAGGGAGCATGTTGTATGGGCTATGCCTGTGTGGAGAGGGCTGGTTGTAAGAAGGAAGGGGGCAGAGTTCTGCGTGCATGAAAGACGGTGGGTGCATGTGCCACATGGCAAGGGTAGGGATGGGGGCCACTCACTTTGATGGCGCAGTTGGTAATGACTTCTCTTCTTCCCCTGTACATTTCATGTAGGTCAGCGCCCACCAGAAGAAGGATATTTGGCGTGCCATCGCCAAGGACGTCCGGACCCTGGGGGTCCACCACAGACGGAGCACCCACTGCCGTAAAAGATGGGAGGACATTCACCGCTGGAGCAAGAAGACTGCGGAGGCTCAGCTGGGGATGGCCTTCCTACGTGGGAGGGGTGCCCGTTGAACCATGACCACCCCTGATGTTCTGGATCCTGGCGGTGGCCTACCCAGAGCTTGAGGGCATCACAGCAGACACAAGGGGGTGAGTACACTCTCATTCTGCTGACTTTGCATGCAGTGGAGGTGTCTGGGTGGGGGAGGAGGGCTGTGGGTTTCCCTAGGCCAGGGCGAGTTCCGTAGGCTAGGCCCCTCCGTAAGGCATGGCCCTGTGGCCCCTCCTCCCCACCTCTGTAGAGTGCCAAGTACAGCTATTCATGCACCTGTGTCATCTATGTGTGCAGATGTCGTCCATAGCCTTGTAGTCCATTTCCCATGAATTGCACTGTAGAGCCCAACAGCGCGACGTAGTGCAGGGGGCTTCTGTGTCTGTCTTGTCTGCCAACGGTAGCGGTAATCCATGCACTCAACATGTCTTTCTTCTGTTTCCCCCCCCTTTTTTGTGGTCTCCCTGTTCTTGTGTGCATTAGCATCATCAGGCGGAGGAGCAGTGGTACCGGAGCACAAGGTAGCCGCATCCCACATGGCCATGGAGGGCCACACTACGGACTCAGAATACACCAGTGGGACGGAGGGCGAGGGGAGCACCACGGCGGGGACAGGAGCTGAAACCAGCGACACGGACTCATCCTCCGATAGGAGCTCCCTTGTGGTGGCGGCAACATCTGTGCCCCGCATCTACAGGTACAGCCGCCACCCCCCCTACCAGCACCGCCCTCCCAGCAGCCCCTCAGCCTTCGCCCCGTGCCCGCTCACCCAGGAGGGTGGGCATCACCTTCGCCCCAGGCACCTCAGCCTCTGCCCCTGTCACCCCTGCTGCCCTCAGTGAGGAGGCAATTGACCTCCTCAGGTCCCTCGCTGTTGGGCAGTCTACCATTTTGAATGCCATCCAGGGTGTAGAGAGGCAGTTGCAACAAACCAATGCATTCCTGGAGGGCATTCATTCTGGTCAGGCGGCCCTTCACCGAGCCTTTCAAACTCTGGCCTCAGCACTGATGGCAGCCATTGTCCCTGTGTCTAGCCTCCCCCCTTCAACTTCCTCCACCCAGACCCAATCCCCTGTACCTCTGCCTATCCCAAGCACACCATCAGACCAGCCTGCACACACCTCACGACACAAGGGAAGCTCAGGCAAACATAAGCACCACACATCCCACAGGCACTCATGCAACAACATCTCCGGGACCAGTGGTGCCTGTGGTCACAGGTATGTGGAGTCTACCGGCCACCAGGACAGCCAGTGTGGCACGGAGCCACAGCACAGACAGTCCCCCCTCCTGTGAAGCACCAGAAGTTGGCCAGTGCCCGGCGGGAGAGGGGGAAGACTCCAGCCACCCAAGCCGCTCCCAGGGGTCCCGGTGGGAGTGTGGACTCAGCTGTGACTCCTCCCAAGGTGGGGAAGGGCCACAAGAAACCCGGCAAGTCTGGGAGGAGCACCACGGCGGAGAAGACCGCCATCATCCCCGCTACCCAGGAGGGCCCCGCCAGCCCCATCCTCGCTGCCCAGGAGGCCAGCGCCAGCCCCATCCTCGCTGCCCAGCAGGCCAGCCCCATCCTTGCTGCACAGGAGGACACCGCCAGCCCCATCCTCGCTGCCCAGGAGGCCACCGCCAGCCCCATCCTCGCTGCACAGGAGGGCCCCGCCAGCCACAGCCCAGCTGCCCAGGAGGGCCCCGCCAGCCACAGCCCAGCTGCCCAGGAGGCCACCGCCAGCCCCTTCCTTGCTGCACAGGAGGCCAGCGCCAGCCCCATCCTCGCTCCACAGGAGGCCACCGCCAGCCCCATCCTTGCTGCCCAGGAGGGCCCCGCCAGCCACAGCCCAGCTTCCCAATGAAGGACCGCCAGCCCCAGCCCAGCTGGGCAATGAAGGACCGCCAACTCAGGCACCGCTGAACAGGGCACCGCCAACTCAGGCACCGCTGAACAGGGCACCACCAACTCAGGCACCGCTGAACAGGGCACCGCCAACTCAAGCACTGCTGAACAGGGCACCGCCAACTCAGGCACCGCTGAACAGGGCACCGCCAACTCAGGCACCGCTGAACAGGGCACCGCCAACTCAAGCACCGCTGAACAGGGCACCGCCAACTCAAGCACTGCTGAACAGGGCACCGCCAACTCAGGCACCGCTGAACAGGGCACCGCCAACTCAGGCACAGCTGAACAGGGCACCGCCAACTGAAGCATCGCTGAACAGGGCACCGCCAACTCAAGCACCGCTGAACAGGGCACCGCCAACTCAAGCACAGCTGAACAGGGCACCGCCAACTCAAGCACAGCTGAACAGGGCACCGCCAACTCAGGCACCGCTGAACAGGGCACCGCCAACTCAAGCACCGCTAGCCCATGAGCGGCAGGGGCACCGACGCAACTGGGACCGTCACGGGGTGCGTGATGCACTCTGGGCACCAGTCCCCCTTCAGCCCAGTGGAGACATGCATCCACTCTGTCTGTCCTTCACAGGATGAAGCACTCTGGGCACCAGTCCCCCTCCAGAACCAGTGGAGACATGCATCCACTACCTCTGTCCTTGGCAGGATGAAGGACTCTGGGCACCAGTCCCACTCCAGAACCAGTGGAGAATTGCATCCACTCCGTCTGTCTTTCACAGGATGAAGCACTCTGGGCACCAGTCCCCCTCCAGAACCAGTGGAGACATGCATCCACTACCTCTGTCCTCGGCAGGATGAAGCACTCTGGTCACCAGTCCCCTTCCAGAACCAGTGGAGACTTGCATCCACTCCGTCTGTCCTTCACAGGATGAAGCACTCTCGACACCAGTCCCCCTCCAGAACCAGTGAAGACATGCATCCACTACCTCTGTCCTTGGCAGAATGAAGCACTCTGGGCACCAGTCCCCCTCCAGAACCAGTGGAGACATGCATCCACTACCTCTGTCCTTGGCAGGGTGAAGCACTCTGGGCACCAGTCCCCCTCCAGAACCAGTGGAGACTTGCATCCACTCCGTCTGTCCTTCACAGGATGAAGCACTCTGGGCACCAGTCCCCCTCCAGAACCAGTGGAGAGATGCATCCACTACCTCTGTCCTTGGCAGGATGAAGCACTCTGGGCACAAGGCCCCCTCCAGAACCAGTGGAGAAAGGCATCTACCTGAGAGACTGTGGCTTTGCACTCCCCAGAATGAGGCAGTGGGCAAACCACCCACTGCAGAGACTTGAGAGACTGTGGCTTTGCACTCCCCAGGATACATCATTGGGCATGGAGCCCCCTCGTGGATCTGGCGTCGTGCACTCATCCGGCTGAGGTGCCCCCCCCTTCCCTTCCCCCTGAGGTGCCTGTTGTATTTCTACCTGATGCCCCTGCAGTGTTCTCTCTGTTTTGATCTGGTATCATGTGTGGGCCTCGCCCATGCATTTTGGGCCCAGTGGTCCACGGACTATAAATGGTGCAATACCTGGACTACTATTCTTGGTGTATATTTTGTAAATAGTGTTTATATGTATTATTTTGGGTACTGCATTTAGATAAATTACAATGGTTACACTCATTTCCTTTTGTCTTTGCATTCTTCCGGGGGGGGGTTGGGGGGTGTTACTATGATGTATAGATATGTATTAGTGTGTGTGTTGTAGTGGGTGAGGGTGGTGGTGGGGGTGGGGGTGTTGCGTGTGTGTGTCCCTGTTTTTTGCCTCCCCCCTCCCCTGTGTCGTAGGTGCAGTACTCACCGTGATCTTTGCCGCCGGCGTTGGTGCTCCTCGTACAGGAGCAGGAAGAGTATCGTGGGTAGGATTTGGAGTTCCGGGTCCATGGTGTCGTCGTTCCTCGTGGAGTGTGTAGAGGTGAGTGTTTTCCCTTCGAAATTCCTGTTTCCGCCGTGTTTTTATCTGCGGTGAATCCGCCCCAGAAAAGGTGGCGGATTGGTAGGTTGTGATACTGTGGGCGGTACTTTGTCTTCCTTCTGTCTGTTGGTGGTCACGCCAAGCTGTTTGTCTGTACCGCCGTGGCAGTCGGAGTGTTAAAGTGGCTGTCTTTGTTGGCGGTTTCCGCCACGGTCGTAATTGCAATTATTTTACTGGCGGCCTGTTGGCGGTCTTACCGCCGCTTTAACACCGACCGCCAGGGTTGTAATGACTACCTTAGTGTCCTGTTTTTGGGATATGAATTATCAAGTGAAGGGAAGAGCCTAGGGCCACAATTCTTCAAAAAATGCACACAGTTACAACCTCCAAACACTATTAAAAAACTCCAATCTTTATTGGCTTTTCAAAATTTTGGCAGATTATACATTCCAGATTATGAAACATGCATCAAACACTTATATGACTTGATATGTCCTGACTTTTCCAGTAAATTCTGGACAGTCAAACACACATGCATCCTCAAAGCATTGCAACAAAACATGCTTGCAGCACAACACCTACACACAAGGGGCAATAAAAAACATCTGGCCATCAGAGTGATTGCTGGTGCCATTGGTTTTACCTATGTAACATTCAGTGACGGCGAGACAGTCCCAATTGCATACAAATCACATCTGTACTCAACAGCAGCACAACATTTTGCTTCCAATGAGAAAATTCTCACTGCTGTTCAGAAGGCTGTCATTAAAGAAAGACCATTAGCCCAGGGGAAACACATTATTGTCATATCTCCAATCCCAGCCCCTGAGGCTGTTACCAAAAACAGAGTTCCAAATGCTAAAGCATTACATCCACATTGGATCCAATTGGCAACATCTCTGACAGCAACTGTTGTTGACTATATTTTTGACTCAAAGTTTTTGCAATATAAACTAGACTACCCAGTTCCGGCAAATACATTGCCTATTGATCAATATCAAAGAGTCATGTACACCGATGGCTCAGCACAACCTGCAATAGGCACTAAGCATCAATTCTCCGCTGCTTGCGCAGTCGTAAGCAGCTATACGGAAGGTAGTAAATTCTATCAACAACATACCTTTACGCAAACCCTAGGGGATTGCACTGCACAACTATCAGAGCTAAAGGCTCTAGTGATGGAACTGGAACATACAGATCCTGCACAGCTAACACGAATTGTCTGTGATTCGTACTATTGTGTCCAGTCCTTCAATTAATATCTGCATTACTGGTGCCAGAATGGGTTCAGAGATTCCAAAGGTAACACCATCAAACACAGACTTCTGTGGGGGAAAGTAGCAGATCTGAAGGAACTGCTACCAAATGTCCATGTTGTACATATACTTGGACACCAGCCTGTTGGAATACATGTTGCTGGAAATACATTGGCTGATGAAGCAGCCAAATCAGCAGTAGCTACGGCTTCTGTTGCTGCAGTAACTCATTCTAGAACGAAACCGGACAATGAAATACTAGCTGCCATGCAAGCCTCGGCTGACAACACACCAGTACCTAACGGATATCCCATTAAATATTCCTACTGGATGGGAGGCTTCCTTGATGCAAAAGTAAAAATACTAAACATGGGAGTTTGAGTAATTCCCAATAAAGACCAGAGTTGATCAAAGCAGCGCATGAGGGGGTTGCCTCTGCCCATGCTGGCATGGCGGCTACAATATCATTACTGCAAGCTCGTTATTGGTAGCTAGGTCTATACAAACAGACCAAACAGTATGTCCTTTGTTGTGATATCTGCCAACAAATTAAGGGGTCCACTGTCAAACGCCCATCACAGATACCCCTCCTAATTTTTAACAAACAATTACTATGTGTATACTTGGACCATTGTGGTCCCCTGACTCCTGACAGTGCATACAAATATATCTTAGTCGCTGTTGACTCCTGCTCCAGATTTCTATTGGTGTGGCCACAACGCTCTGCTGACGCTTGGACTGTTATTAAAGATCGGCACATATGCAGTTGTGGCTTTCCACTCGGACCAAAGCCCTGCTTTTACCTCAAGGATATTCAGGGACGCCACAGCTTCGTTAGGGGTCCAACTTCATTACTCATCTCCATTTCATGCCAATGAAAATAGTGTTGTAGAGCGACAAAACCGGGATTTAAAGAAATCCTTAACAGCCAGAGCATTAGGTACAGGCCATAGTTGGCTAAATCACCTGTATGGAGTCCAGAGAGCACTTAATAATCTGCCTAGAAGGTCCCTGGGGATCGTACTTCATACAAGTGCCTGTTTGGAACTCAAATGCATGTTCCAGATCTTGATGGTCCTGGTGTGGAGGCAGCAGAAACACCTTTTGACATAAATGCTGTCTCCCTAGGAATTAAGGATGTACCAATAACACCCACCGGCTGGATTCCAAAGGTTGAGGATCTTGTATGTGAAAAACTTGCTGTGAAAAAGGAGTTTGGTCCTTCCTATCATGCACCGGTTCCAGTCCTGGGAATACACAGTACCAGAATTGTTATTCTACCACCACTGCTTGGCTCTAAATAAAACCACTTTGGGGGTCATTCTGACCCTTGCGGGCCACCGACCACGGGAGCACCGCCAACAGGCTGGCGGTGCTCCCACGAGCATTCTGACCGCAGCGGTTCAGCCGCGGTCAGAAGCGGAAAGTCGGCGGTCCCCCGCCGACTTTCCGCTGCTCGGGGGAATCCTCCATGGCGGCGGAGCGCGCTCCGCCGCCATGGGGATTCTGACACCCCCTACCGCCATCCTGTTCATGGCGGGAAACCCGCCATGAACAGGATGGTGGTAGGGGGTGCCGCGGGGCCCCTGGGGGCCCCTGCAGTGCCCATGGCATGGGCACTTCAGGGGCCCCCGTAAGAGGGCCCCGCAAAGTATTTCAGTGTCTGCTTTGCAGACACTGAAATACGCGACGGGTGCAACTGCACACGTCGCACCCCTGCAACTACGCCGGCTCAATTCTGAGCCGGCGTCCTCGTTGCAGGGGCATTTCCTCTGGCCCGGCGGGCACTCTTTTGGAGAGTGCCCGCCGGCCCAGAGGAAATGTTTGAATGGCCGCCGCGGTCTTCTGACCGCGGTGCGGTCATTTGGCGGCGGTACCTTGGCGGACGGCCTCCGCCGTCCGCCAAGGTCAGAATCAGGGCCTTTGTCTTTATTGACAATGTCAAGTTACACCATGTGGCCGATCCTGCACAGCAGACCAAGCGGAACTACCAGTAGTACCCGAATCCTTCTCACTACTGGTCAAGATGGCTCTCTACAAGTTTTGAGCAGCAACTCTGACACCTCCCTGAGCTTGGAGAGGGTGGAAAATGTTCTTGCATTAGTTCCACTAACATCTATTGCAACAAGCAACTCAGAAATTGCTGATCAATTTGATTCGACCTCTACACAAACGGATGGCATCATTTACAGTGGACCACAGCGGAACACTCCTACCAGTTCTCCTTCTTTAAATACGGCTCCAGTTTTTGTACGAACTGCTTCTGGATACTTTGCCGACATCACTGACACTTTTTTCGGACTCATTTGCCTCTTCTGCATCTGAACTTCCAAAAACATATAAGCTGATAAATTGGCTCAAAACAAATTACTTTATTCTCCCATGGAACTATCTGTGGCTTTCCTTGACTGTATTACCTTTCCTCTCTTAGATTGGCTTTGTTATTACTTTCTTTCTATTAATACATGGTTATTACCTTCCTGAACGATCAACAGTTGAACTGGTGGATGAGGTCCCAAAACCCATTTTTATTCTGACAAAGTCCGCAGAGAACGTTTCCGCTATACAAATTTCTGATGGGATTGTTTGAGAAAAAGTCACATTTGATATATACGGCCCAACGGAGGTCATTGAAATAACATATGTGTTTAAACTTTCTATGAACACTGTAATAATACCCAGAGTTGTTTCTGATGACTGCGATGTGAAAACAGTTGATTCTATGATGACTGAGTTGCAGTATTTTACTGTATTTGAAATTGAGGATGTTTATCAATCCAAAGAAAATTATGGTGACATGTTCTGCTATCATTATTATGGACACCATTTCATTCACAGAGCAAGTACCCCAAAGACTATTTTTAATTACACACAATGGGACTATTGCCAACTCCACCACAAAGAAGCTCTAAAACATATTCTGAAAAATGTGCATATTTTTCTGGGCACAATGCTAAAAATGCTGAGTCATATTATTTCAAATTGCCATTTATGGAAAATGTACATATGTAATTGACAGATACAAAATTAATTTATTCGGATTGCTTTTTTTCCCGGTTGGCTATAGAAGGCTATGAATATTGGTTAAAGTCAATTAGCTTAAAAAGTGTGTGGGGATCAAAAAATTGGCAAATAAGGGGAAAGGAAGCTTTGTTTAGAGCATGCCTGATACCTGTTCAAATGATATTTGTAAATGAAACTGTAGAACAGACAAGTTGTCTAGGCTTAGCAAAAATTAAGGATTTGAATGTGCCCAGTATTCCTGCCCCTGCAAATGTTTACAAATAGCAAAAGTTTATCAATGCTACAGAAGATCAGCTCGATGAATGGGTCCAAAACCGCACATTTAATGCTTCAATTTCATATCCTGGTGGGTGGTTATTGTGGCCAATAGATACCACTGGGTGTCATAAACATTTTGTAAACTCCACAGGGTTTTAGAACAGGCAGGCCTGACCCTCGCTATGTGTCATCTGAACATGCGGGTACAGTGACAACATACAGTGTAGGGAAACAATGCCAGCAATGGTTGAAGAGTTTTTCACTAGATGGTGTTAAAGAACACCTCAGTCTCTTATCTAATAATACGGACTTACAGGATTTCCTGTTAGGCCCCAGAAAACGCTTCTTATATGCAGTCTATAATGAAATTTGGAAGATTTCTCAACAAGAAGCTGCTGCCCGGTTAAAACAAATAGATATGGAAAATTTAAAGAAGGCATTAGCTGTTGTAGATAATGGGATTAATACCCTGCCTGACCGAATATACTCTTTAAACAACATTGTTTCCTCTGCAAAAGACATAGGGGGTCATTCCGACCCTGGCGGTAAAAACCGCCAGGGCCAGGGACCGCGGATGCACCGCCAACAGGCTGGCGGTGCATCCTTGGGCATTCTGACCGCGGCGGTACAGCCGCAGTCAGAAACGGGAAACCGGCGGTGTCCCGCCGGTTTCCCGCCGCCCTAGGGAATCCTCCATGGCGGCGCTGCAGGTAGCTCCGCCATGGGGATTCCGACCCCCTTACCGCCAGCCTGGCTCTGGCGGTTTTGACCGCCAGAACCTGGCTGGCGGTAACGGGTGTCGTGGGGCCCCCTAACAGGGCCCCACCAAGATTTTCAGTGTCTGCCAAGCAGACACTGAAAATCACGACGGGTGCAACTGCACCCGTCGCACCCCTTCCACTCCGCCGGCTCCATTCGGAGCCGGCATCCTCATGGAAGGGGGTTTCCCGCTGGGTTGGCGGGCGGCCTTCTGGCGGTCGCCCGCCAGCCCAGCGGGAAACTCAGAATTACTACGGCGGTCTTTAGACCGCGCATCGGTATTCTGACGGTGGGACTTGGGCGGGCGGCCTCCGCCGCCCGCCTAAGTCAGAATGACCCCCATAGTACAGAGCGACATGACCTCTTTACACCTTGGAGAGAGTTAACTAAGATCCATTATGCAGTTAGGTTGGACACTACAAACAATGAAGGCAGGTCGCGTTCCTCGGCAACATTTCAGCGAGAGGGACATATTTTCCACATTTAATTTAACTCAACAACAATTAATGGCTAAAAAAGAAGCTACTTATGTCATGTTAAATAATGACAAATTAGAAAAGTTGCCTTTTACTGTGGCTGAAATACCATCTGCTGAGTGGTTAGTACATGGGATCACCTATCTGCCTATTTCAACACTCCAATTCACGTCCTGGTTAAAACACATTCCAGTGGCAGATATGAAAAGCTAGGAGATAGTTAAATACACGAGGTGTGGGAGCTATCCTTCTTATAAAAATGCCTCAGTAGCATGAAAGTGGTTTTTCTTAGCAGTAGTGAATGCAAGACGTCTTTCAGCCATTCAATGGTTCGTAAACAGCTGTCCTTGCATGGGGCGTGTAACGCCTCAGCAGCGAACTTGGCTTGTTATCTGAGTCCCAGTCTCCTTGATAAGACCTGCGTTCCAGGTGCTCTCGAATGGCATCTATGTCCTCCTCAGTAGTGAGAGCTGTTGTGGGATGCAAGCCGTAGTAGTTTATGTTGTTTCGGTCTCCAAAATTGTTACCTGCTGTGGGAATGTACTTTTTCCTTCTACAAGACAGAGGGAAGGTGCTCAGATTTTGCCCATTATCCCTATTTCAAATGTGAATTTTGACCAGTTGAGCAGACTCAAGGCTCTATTGTTTCAAAACCATGTGGTGCTTACATCTGCACACAAGACCTATGTACTTCAGATTGCGAGGTCATCCTCAGAGATACAGTCTCTTTTAAGTAGTAACTTTCTGAGACACTTTTGTGAACTTGTGGGACAAATATTTAACGCGTCCAATACTACTGAAATCCCAAATTTCTTTAAGGCTGCTGGTTCTGGTTTCGTTCACATCTTCTCCTCTATATTTGACGTAATACCTTCAGCCATCCACTCAATATTCTCCAGTGTTTTCAGAGGATTTCCGATAACTTTGGATATAATAGGTATCACCTTGCTATTGTTACTTTTTAAGTGCATTGGCTGTCCCGTTGCAACAAGCAGGACTGAAAGCGGTTCCACCAGCGCAGCTGTGTCATGAACGCATGATGCAGTATTTTGAAGCATAACTCCCGGAGCAGTTGGAGTGTGACTGGTCTCTGTCATTCAGACCGGTTTTGTATTGTGTGCAGCCTGTGTTTCAGTGACTCTGGTGCCCTTTTGAATGTGCACTAAAAGTTTGTCTTTCTACGCAGCGCTTGCTTTCATTGGATGCTGATCTGTTGATGTTCTCGCTGAGGGTTCATTACCAGACATGCACATTGAGGGTGCATTTGCTACGGGAAGCTGTTTATGAGTTGCCCTTTGTGGATCATGCAGCTCTAAACTCACTGTTGGGCACACCACGGAATGCTGCTGCCTCGGCTGGAGCTCAGGCTTTGGAACAGAAATGCTCCTTGGTTATCCTTGGCGATGAATTTCCTACTTTTCCACCTGCCGAAGTGGACAATTTCCTGTCTTCAATTATCCCAGATTCAACTGCCGACTTCAAAAATGACTCTGACTTTTGAAATTTGGCTTTTCTTGACGCCACAATTGACATCTTAAATTGTCCTTTTAAATACATGCTCAAGTGTCTTTTAAACTTGTCATTATTGACATTCCCATATATATGCCTTAGGATGAATTTTAGTAGCTTTTACATATATAATTAGGTTACCTTTGAACCGGCAAGGGGAGGGTGTTGTGTAGCCATTTTAGCTATAGTTCTTTTACAGGTTGTTTTAGCAAACTAGGCCTGCCGTTGTGCACTTTAACCTAGATATGTTTTGTTTTAGCTTCGTTATATTATTTTAACAAAAGCCACATTTGTGGACTTGTTTTATTTTCTCTATCTAGCTGTTCTTCGCCTAGGTCAGCACTGCGTTCTTAAACATGACATTTCATTCACTTTGTGCTTTTCTCAAGGCTGCAGTTAAGATAGGTTGCCGGCAAAAGTGGTACACTTTGTCTCCAATGTTCACAGAAACATACACACTCTTACGTGGGGATCCTTTCTTGGAACATCAGCTGTTTTATTATAAAAACACTACTTTGGCTCATGTATGTTAGAGGGAGATTGCAGCCAGATGACCACAACTGTATGCTGACTGCTTTGCTGCAGCTGCTTATGTAGACTACAGGCCTCTTGCTCAGTTATGAGGGATGATGTCTTCCTAGGGGCTCCTGAAGGGCAGAATTAGAGTTCAACATGATGTGCTCAAACATAGCCTAGGTAGGAACTATCCTTAACAACCTTGACAATATGGAAGCGTTATTTTTGTGTTTACTCTCCTTGTCACAATCTTAATCTTATTGTGCTTCATCATCCTAGTAATTATCATAGTTATTGCCATACATGCCTTATTATCTAAGATGCAGTTACTTCAATAAAACCTTATTGAATTATACTCTGCCTCTGATTGTCCTTGCATATGTGAGACTAATGTAACTGAGAGGAACGGATGAGATCTGAGTGACCACGATTCCCTTGAGAAGTCATTTATGTCATGCGCCCGGTTGCCCCAATCATCCATGCTCTTGGGTAGAGATGAGGCACTGCTAGATAGCCGGAACAAATACCAAATTAGGCAGACAGGTGTCACATGATGTGGGATCAGATTCAGTCTCCCGCAGTGATTCTGCCGTCCCAATCCAGTAGTCTCTTTAGGATAATGAGAACCTACACGACAATGGGTTACATGGGCTGATGTGAGAGCTATGTGTTTTTGAAACAAAAGAGCTTTCAGTCTTCTCACCGTGTCATCATTCACATTAAAAGTAGAAATGTAAGGCCATAATTCTGGTACTTTTATCTCACATGTGGGTGGATTAGTACATTGCTGCAACAAGTTACAATTTGAGAGACCAAAATCAAGTAAGCGACACCTGGTCTCGTACCACAGCAACCTTGATCACTCAGCATCAAGTAACAACCATTCAAAAGCAACTGAAACAGTAGGCGAATCAAAGGGACGGGAATACCCTTCAGATTGCAAGCCAGATTTGCAACAGACGTGATGCATGTGTCGTGCAAGGTCACCTGTTTACAAATCATTGAATGGCTTAAAGAAGTATCACATTAGCTCCCGCTAAGAAATACCTCTTTCTCGCCATTCAAACAATTGTAATCGAAAGGTAACTCCCACACCTCATGGATGAATCTCTCTCCTAACTGGTCAAATCTGCCTACTGAAAAAAGTTGTAAACATTAAGGCCCTCATTACAACCCTGGCGGTCGGTGTTAAAGCGGCGGTAATACCGCCAACAGGCAGGCGGTAAAAAAAATTGAATCACGACCATGGCGGAAACCGCCAACACAGACAGCCACTTTAACACTCCGACCACCACAGCGGTAAAAACAAACACCGCGGTGGTAACCGCCAACAGACAGGCGGAACACAATGTACCGCCCACTGTATTACAAGGCACCAATCCACCAGCTTTTCCGGGGTGGTACGAACGCCATCAAAAGCACGGCGGAAACAGTACTTGGAACGGAAACCACTCACCTCTCGACACCCAACGAGGAACCAGGACGTCATGGAGCACGAACTACAGGTGTTACCAATGTTGGTTTACCTCCTCTTCTACCAGGAACATCGAAGACAGCGGCGGCGACCACGGTGAGTACTGCACTTAGCGCACAGGGGTGTGGGGGAGGAAAAAGAGAGTGACACACACATGCAACACCCCCACCCCACCCCACCCTCACCCCCAACACCATACACACAAATACATGTATCAACTTTACATATACACCCCGTAACCCTCTGGAAGAATGCAAGGACCAAATGAAATGATTGTAACAAGTGTAATCATCGAAAATCCAGGTAGGGCAACAGGTCTGTAAAAGATCAATATACACAAATATGTACAGCAACTACACAAGTCCAGATAGTGTTCCATTGATTGTCTGTGGACCAGTGGTCCCAAAATGCATGGGCAAAGCCCACACGATACCTGCCTCAAAACGGAGAGAACACTGCAGGGGCATCAGGTTGAAAAAAAAGAGGCACCTCAGGGGGAAGGGGAGGGTGGCACCTCAGCCGGATGATGGGACGACGCCACTGTTCCTTGAGGGGGCTCCATGCCCACTGCTTGCTCCTGGGGAGTGCACAGCCACGGTCTCTCAATTCTCTCAAGTGGGTGGTTTGCCCACTGATTGGTCCTGGGGAGGGCAAAGCCACAGTCTCTCAAGTCTCTCAAGTGGGTGGTTTGCCCACTGATTGGTCCTGGGGAGTGCAAAGCCACAGTCTCTCAAGTCTCTCTAGTGGGTGGTTTGCCCACTGATTGGTCCAGGGGAGTGCCAGGCCACAGTCTCTCTAGTGGATGCTTTTCTCCACTGGTTCTGGAGGGGCTTTGTGCCCAGAGTGCTTCATCCTGCCAAGGGCTGAGGTAGTGGATGCTTTTCTCCACTGGTTCTGGAGGGGGCTTTGTGCCCAGAGTGCTTCGTCCTGCCAAGGACTGGGATAGTGGATGCTTTTCTCCACTGGTTCTGGAGTGGGCTTTGTGCCCAGAGTGCTTCGTCCTGCCAAGGACTGATGTAGTGGATGCTTTTCTCCACTGGTTCTGGAGGGGGCATTGTGCCCAGAGTGCTTCATCCTGCCAAGGACTGTGTTAGTGGATGCATTTCTCCACTGGTTCTGGAGGGCGCTTTGAGCCAAGAGTGCTTCATCCTGCCAAGGACTGGGGGAGTGCATGCTTTTCTCCACTGGTTCTGGAGGGGGCTTTGTGCCCAGAGTGCTTCATCCTGCCAAGGACTGGGGGAGTGGCTGCTTTTCTCCACTGGTCCTGGAGGGGGCTTGGTGCCCAGAGTGCTGCACATGGTGTGTGGCAGTTCCCATTCCCTCACCTGGGTGTCAGAGCCACGAGATTTTCTGTGAACAGGTAGCATGATCCTCCATGGAGTCAGAGACACACACTCCACCCTGCAGCAACTTAGCCTGCCATCTGCTGGTACAGCCAGTGCTGGTTGTGTTGCCTCAGGTAGTGTGTGCAGGGTCCAGGACGTCTCCTGCAGCCTCGGATGACTGCCCACTGGGGATGGTGTTCATGTCGGTTGTGGTGGCACTGGCTGAGCACGTCACGCGGCAGGTGGCGGTGGTTGCGGCGGTTTGTGTGCCGGAGATGCTGCCGGTGGTGCATGTGTCAGCACCTGTGGAGGGATACAGCAGGATGTCACCTACAGCCTCGGACAGCTGCTACTGGGGAAGATGCTGGGGACAGTAGCAGAGGCAGCAGATGTACAGGTGGTGGTGCAGGTGGCGGTGGTTGAGCGGTGCCCACCGCCGTACAGGTTGCTGTTCTGTCTTGCAGAAGGGGTGACACCAGTCCCTCACCCGGAGGAGTGCCCTGAGCTGACTTCCCATTAGCCTTGTGTCCCTTTCCCACCTTGGAAGTCGCTGCTGGGACCTTGGCACTGTCCTCTTTTATCTTGGAGGAGGCCTTGCTGGGTGGTTGGTGCGGCTTTACCCTACGGCATGTGGGCCCCTTCTTCACCTTGGCAGGTGGCAGAATAGGGTTATCCTTGGCCTCACTAGGTGGCACACTGGCTGCCCTAATGGGTGCCGCCCGCGATGTTACCGGACATGCAGGGACCACAGTGCTCAAGGATTTCATGGCTGAGGTGCTGGGCTGGGATCTGGACATCCTGGCCCTAAGGGAAGGACGGGGGGGGGGGTGTAGGGAAGAGGTCAATGTTAGCGAGGAAAAGGTTTTTAGACACACTGGGACGGGAAGATGGAGGGGGTTTGGGAGTGGAGGAAGAGGTAGTGGTTGTAGGAGGTGTATGTCTGCTGAGTTTGGGTGAAGGTGCATGTGTTGGAGGCTGTTGTGAGGTGGATGGCTGTTGAGTGGGTGTGTCTGCGTTTGTGTACTTTGGGAGGAGGGCTCCCAGTCACACTGGGAGAGGACATACAGGATTTGTGAATGGTAGTGGGGGTGGTAATTGCACGTGAGCGGTGTGTGGTGATGGGAGTGCTGGTGATGGAGGTAGTGGCTGAGGATGTATTGCATGCAGGTGTGAGTGGAGACGAGACTAGGAGGGAGGAGGAGGACGTGGAGGAGGGGGACAAGTGGAGGCAGTGGATTTTGGTGTGTCTGCATGGGGATGGTGCTTGTGTGAGTGCCTGTGGGATGTGTGGTGCTTGTGTTTGCCATGTCCACTCTTGTGTGTTGATGAATGTGCATGCTGGTCTGATGGTGTGCTTGGGATAGGCTGAGGTACAGGGGATTGGTCTGGGTAGTGGAAGTTGGAGTGGGGAGGCTGGACACAAGGACAATGGCTGCCATCAGTGCTGAGGCCAGAGCTTGAAATGCTCTCTGTTGGGCTGCCACACCAGAGTGAATGCCCTCCAGGTATGCATTTGTTCGCTCCAAATGCCTCTCAACACCCTGGATGGCATTCAGAATGGTTGATTGCCCAACAGTGAGGGATCTCAGGAGGTCAACAGCCTCCTCACCTAGGGCAGCAGGACTGACTGGGGCAGGGCCTGAGGTGCCTGGGGCGAAGGAGATGCCCACCCTCCTGGGTGAGCAGGCACGGGAAACACGCTGAGGGGCTGCTGGGAGGGCGGTGCTGGTGGGGGGGAGGCAGCTGTACCTGTTGATTGGGTGGGGACAGAGGTATCCACCACCCCAAGGGAGCTCCCACCAGAGGGGGAGTTGTGTCACTGGTGTCTCCTCCTGTCCCCATCTTGGAGCTCCCCTCTGTCCCACTAGTCCCTTCAGACTCCGTACATTCAGCCTCCTGGGCCATGTGGGTTGCAGCTCCCTCCTGCTCCGGTGCCAATGCTCCTCCTCCAGATGATGTTAATGCACACAAGGACAGGGTGACAAAACAAAAAGGGGAGGAAAGACAGAAGAGGCACATGGTCAATGCCTGCAACAACACCACCGTTGGCGGACACAACACACAGGGAGCAGCCCTATGCACTAGCCCATGCAATAACAGTTCAGAGGAGAATCACATTCCCATGGGGGACTGTGCCTAGACCCATTTGATGCACACCTGGAACCCAAAGGAGCCTTACTAGGTTTAGATGGCCACTACCACTTTTGGGGTTGACACTGAGCCTGCCTAACAATGGATCAACCCTGGCACGTTTGCCCTGGCCTAGGGGAACCCACAGCCCACTTCTCCCACCCAGAAACCTCACAAAGCACACAGAGCCATCTGAATGAGACTGTACTCACTCCCTTGTGGCTGCTGTGATGCCCTCAAGCGCCCATCCATCTCAGGATATGCCATCGCCAGAATCCGATACATCAGGGGGGTCATGGTGCGACGGGCACCCCTTCCACATTGGGAGGACATCCCCAGCTGGGCCTCCGCCATCTTCTTTCTCCAGTGGCGCAGGTCCTCCCATCTTTTGCGGCAGTGGGTGCTCCGTCTATGATGGACCACCAGGGTCCACACTTCCTTGGCGATGGCACGCCAAATACCTTTCTTCTGGCAGGCGCTGACCTAGAGGAAAAGTGAAGTAAGAATGGATTTTACTTCCCCGTCCGGTTCTTCTTACTCATTGGCCACAACTTCCCACCGTGGCCCAGAAACACATACACTGCCCATCCTCATATGCTGGCCTCTGCCCACCCCCAATGTATCTTCCATCCACGCCACTCTATACATTCATGTCACATCCATCATGCTCACAGTGTACTCACCTGTTTGTCTGGAGGACTGTAGAGTAGCGTGTACTGAGGGAGGACCCCAGCCACCAGGTTGTCCAGCTCCTCAGCGGTGAAGGCAGGGGCCCTTTCCCAGGACACTGTAGCCATTGTCGCTTCCAGACTCAGGTCACAGCAGCACTTGCAGTGTAGGTCCTCTCCTGTTAAAAGTCAGGTATCAAGTGAGTGAACAGATCTAAAATGGCAGTCACGTCCGCAGCTGTGCGTACCATCACCGCCGGTGTACATCGTCATTGGCTCCTAGAACCCTTAGGGCCCAATAATAACCAATGCTGAATTGCGCTGCGGTCTTTGTCCGCCTACTGCAACGCTGCACAGCACCAGCGCAGTTACCTCATTTCCCCTTCTCCCTCCTTACAAGTCAGGCAGCCGCCATTTCAGGGGGCCACATGGCAGGGCAACTAACTGCGTCACATCACTTTAGTGCAAGAATACGGAAAGACAGCGCAACACACCGATTACATCACAATTGTTCAAAACACCCTTATGAAACCTATGTGGTGTATAACCCTCTGCTCACTCTTCTCCTCCATAGGGCATGTCCACTGGGGCAGATGATGAGATGGCGTCATCCTCCAGTATACAGACCCCTGGTGGACCTGTCAACAATGCAAGACAGACACATCATTATCACCTACAGACTTGATCGTGGCACAATCCATGAACTGTGTGCCCAGTTGGAGCCAGACCTGATGTCAGCTATCCGCCATCCCACAGGAATTCCCCCTCTAGTGCAGGTCCTGTTGGTACTCCATTTCCTGGCCAGTGGGTCCTTTCAAACAACAGTGGCCATGGCATCAGGGATGTCACAGCAAATGTTCTCTAACGTGTTGTCCAGAGTGTTGTCTGCCCTGCTGAAACACATGCGCAGCTACGTCGTTTTCCCTCAGGTGGAGGATTTGCCCACAGTGAAAGGTGACTTCTATGCTCTGGGACATATCCCCAACATCATTGGTGCCATTGATGGTACACATGTGGCATTTGTCCCCCCCACAGGAATGAACAGGTGTACAGAAACCGCAAAAGCTACCATTCCATGAGTGTGCAGATGGTGTGTTTGGCAGACCAGTACATCTCCCATGTGAATGCCATGTATCCTGGCCCTGTGCATGACACTTACATTTTGAGGAATAGCAGCATCCCTTATGTGATGGGGCAACTCCAGAGGCACTGGGTGTGCCTAATAGGTGAGCCCAAGTTCCCACACAGTTTACATAGGTGTCTGGGTACTGGAGAGTCCCCAAGGGTTGGTGTGTGTCTAACAGCTGTCCCTCGATATTTGCAGGTGACTCTGGTTACCCCAACCTGTCATGGCTACTGACCCCAGTGAGGAATCCCAGGACAAGGGCAGAGGAACGCTACAATGAGGCACATGGGCGAACTAGGAGGATAATAGAGCGGCCATTCGGCCTCCTGAAGGCCAGGTTCCGGTGCCTCCATCTGACAGGTGGCTCCCTATTCTACTCACCGAAGAAGGTGTGCCAGGCATGCTGTATATTGCACAACCTGGCTTTGCGACGCCAGGTGCCTTTTCTGCAGGAGGCTGGGTCTGATGTTGGTCTTGTGGCAGCTGTGGAGCCTGTGGACAGTGAAGAAGAGGAGGCAGAAGAAGAAGATATAGACAACCAAAACAACATCATCATGCAATACTTCCAGTGAGACACAGGTAAGAGACTGGCACTGCTCCTCTCATTTCATACTGCAGTGGGACATTGCATGATTCTGCCTTTTTACCTCTGTGTATGGACCCTGACAGTTCACTTTGCCTTTCCATTTCACAGATCTGGGTACCACTTTCTGCCTTCTGCTATGTTTACTGCTGTCCAACAACTGTCGAACATTGGTATGTGGAAATTAACATTGACATTGTTATTTTTCTGAGAGGTTGTAATTACACATTTGTGAAAGTACAGACTGACTCCAGATTGATTTGTGATTCAAGGGTGTTTATTTCTGTGCTAATAAGTGGAGGAGGCTGTGCAATGGGCTGGGGTGAAGGTGGAGGAATGTCCATGGTGGAGTCCAGTCTATTGGTATCACAGGTGCATTGTCCAAGGGGGCACAGGAAATGGAGTAATGGCAGTTCAAGGTTGTCAGGGTGACATAGTGGGACACAAGGGTGACAATCAGGAGAGTCTTATTTCCTGGTGGGGGTCTTGGCAATGTTCTCTGTCTTGTTCCTGGATCTCAGGGACCGTTTGCAGGCTGGTTCTCCTTCTGTAGGGGGTGGGGTGCTGGTGGCCTGTTGATCCTGTGGCAGGACCTCTTGTCCACTAGCGCCGGCGGAGGTGGAGTGCCACTGTGTCCCTCATGGTGTTGGCCATGTCTGTCAGCACCCCTGCAATGGTGACCAGGGTGGTGTTAATAGACTTCAAGTCCTCCCTGATACCCAGGTACTGTTCCTCCTGTAGCCACTGGGTCTCCTGACACTTGTCCAGTACCGTGCCCCTGGTCTCCTGGGAATGGTGGTATGCTCCCATGATGTTGGAGAGTGCCTCGTGGAGAGTGGGTTCCCTGGGCCTGTCCTCCCCCTGTCGCAAAGCAGTCTTCCCAGCTTCCCTGTTATCCTATGCCTCTGTCCCCTGAACCGTGTGCCCACTGCCACTGACCTCAGGTCCCTGATTGTTATGGGTTAGTGGGTTTGCCTGGGGTCCCTGTGTGGTAGACACACTGCTGATTGATGTGTCCTGGGGACAGAGGGATGGGACCGCTGGGTGGGTGCTGTGATGGTGTTTCCTGAGGGGGGAGGTTCTGTGGTGGTTTGTGACTGTGGCAGGGGAACCGACTGTCCAGAGGTCCCTGATTGGCCGGGCTGGTCATCTTGATCCAGGCGTGCAGAGCTGCTGTCGTCACTGTGGGCCTCTTCTGTGGGGGGACTGGACATTATTCAACAAGAGTAGGAACTGGGAGATTATTGGTCCAGTGTACGGTCTCCCAAATGAACCTGTTATATCTATATAGGTACACTGTTCCAAAAGAAAGAAGACAAAAAAACGTAATAGTTCTGTTGAAAAAGCAAGGGCGAGTCTATACTGGATGTTTAGGAGAGCCCTCAAGCACCCGATAGGGTGACAGGTTTCATCATTGGGCTTACTCCTCGTCAGACCCGTGCTGCAATGTCTGGCGGACCACCCAGAATTCAGGGTGGCACTCAACCGTTGTCAAATTGCCAAAAAAGGAGGTCTGGAATGAAAACTGACTGAGAGGAGAAAAGAAGATTGGAGAGTAGAAAAGAGACAAAACTCTAAAATTGGCTCTGAACCTAAACCATCATTTTAATGAGTCAGAGACAAGGTGCAGGCCAAGATTAAAAGGGGGATATGAGGAGTGTTGATGGAAATAATGTACCACTACACTCTATAACGAGGGAAGGTAGTTTACCTAATCCTATCTGATGGTCAACATGTTTCGCGTCTTAAATTGGCCACAAAGTGATCCCATGACGCTTCTTCAGGACCCAATTTTTTTTAAAATAAACTACTTCTCCTATGCAACAAAAATTATCAAGTGCTGAAAAGTCACTTACAAATAGAAGACAAAGTATGTCTGAGTCAGCTGGTCAATACGGTCGCCCTGCGTGAAATCGAAAAACACATAACAATTAGTGCCAGTGAGTAAAAACAGGCTTGGAATGCAAAGCAATTACAGTGACAAACACCCCCAATGTGTTGTAAGTGAAAATAAAAGCTTACCATCCCATATTAGAGATTAGGCTTCCTAGGTCTGCGCTAGCATCAACCAAGGAGATAGTGCTAAGTAAAGATAATATAGCATATAATAATATAACACCGCAATCAATAAATAGTAATACGTCATATGGGAGGTCTCTATAATACCACATAGGACAAAATCACTTACTTCAGTAATTGGATAGAAAGACATATGTTAGTCAAAACTAGGCCCTTGTCAATTAATCATGGTAAAAAGTAAATTATTCTGGACAACATATAAACACAACCAAAATTGTGAGTACTGGGGCCACGGGGCAAAAGCCAATCACTCTGTAGTTAGAGGTGAGTCCTCTACTAAAAGAACAGCTATAAGGATGCTAAGAGCTGGTCAAGGACTGTGGGCAGATCAGTTGTCAAAAAAATACATACAGGTTCCCAGCCGAGGATCGGGGCTGTGGAACGATGTCGTCATGTTGAATAAATACAAACTGCCAAGTTAAAATGTAGCAAGAAAAAATGCAGAATAATAAAACGGGGACGGAAGGATTGGCTTCCGCAGCCCCGCGCTTACTTGACTAACTCCTCGATGTTACGGGAAACCTGCCCCACGCTGCGCACCTGAAGACGTTGTGCAGGTGCATTGGGGAGGTTTTTATGTGTTAAGTGTAGATGCTCCGAGTGCGTCTAACCCGGAATCAACCGGCCAGAAGTTCCAGATAGTAAAAACAAACGAAGGACCCTCGTTTGTGCACTGGCGGCCATCTTGGGGTGGTCGAAAGATTCAGAGTGTCGAAATATAAAGGTTCTTTTCAATGACAGACCCCATAATTGAACAGGGCGGCCATCTTAAGCTCAAGTGGGTGAATAGATCTGGCCATTTAGAACATAAGTTTCTAGTCCATGACACCAAATCAATCACGTGGAATTTGGCAAAAAAAGCAAAAACACAGGTGCTTATTACATGGTACGAGCACGGTGGAAGGAATAATTACATATGATAATAAGAGACTGGGATGGACACAGTGACCCTAAGTTTCATCATAATGGTCATCTATTCAGAGAAATAGTCTCAAAAAACAATGTCAAAAAAACAATGTCGAAAAACACTCAATATAATGTCCAAAAAAACAAAAAATAATGTCCAATAAACCAGCTCAGTATAGATATGCCTACCAACAGTTATATGATCATATATATCTCGTGGATTCTCAATCAACTGTTGGTCAAAGTTTTTTTTTTGTTGTTATTGAGTAGGATTGTCATAATCAACCCCTCCCACATATTAAGGTGTTAGAAAATTCCAAGGAATGTCATCGTTTAGCCCTTCCTTGTGGGTCTTAAGTCGAAAGACCCATCTTTGTTCAATTTTGAATAGGAAGTTCGGGTTGTTACTGTCGTATCTTGGTACCTGTAGTACAATCCACCACATATCATTAGGGCCATGTTTGGCTTCTAGGAAATGTGAGCTAAGCTTTGTGGTGATGCGGGAGCATCTAATATTGCTCCGGTGTTCATTAATACGCAGATTGACTGGGCGAGTGGTCATCCCGACATATTTCAAGTTACAGGGACAGGAGATCAAATAGATGCATTGACGCGTATTGCAATTCGTGTGCTTATTCAAATGCCATGTCCCGAAATGATCAAGGTCAATGTTATCTATACGTTTGGTAAGAGGACAGACATTGGGTTGTAAATGAATAGTTATTGTATCTGTGTGTGCCATCTTGTGCAATGTGTGAGACTCCTGTGCTTGGCTTATTGTCTTTGCCCTTGTGTGATTGGTGATCTTGGGGCCTGGGTGAGTATCTGTACTGGACATGCTTTGGTGATGGGTGTCCATGCATTGGTGTAACATGCAGGACTTGGTTTTGGGATGTGTGGATTGTGAGGTGGGGTATCTGTGGGGTGTTGGGGTGATGGGTGTGAGGGTAGGAGTTTGTGATGGCATGCAGGTAGGGTGGGGGGATATAGTAGTATAGATATGACTTACCAGAGTCCAGTCCTCCTGCTACTCCTGCGAGGCCCTCAGAATGCATGATCACCAAGACTTGCTCCTCCCATGTTGTTAGCTGTGGTGGAGGAGGTGGGGGTCCACCGCCAGTCCTCTGTACTGCTACCTGGTGTCTGGATACCACAGAACGCACCTTCCCCCGTAGGTCGTTCCACCTCTGATGTCATCCCGTGTTCTTGGATACTGTCCCACTGCGTTGACCCTGTTGACAATTCTCCGCCATAGCTCCATCTTCCTTGCAAAGGATGTCTGCTGCACCTGTGATCCGAATAGCTATGGCTTTACCCGGATGATTTCCTCCACCATGACCCTGAGCTCCTCCTCAGAAAACTTGGGGTGTCTTTGGGGTGCCATAATGTGGTGTGGGTGATGTGTGAGGTGATGTTTGTTGTGCTGTGTGATGTGTTGTGTTGGTGTGTGTTTTTTGAGGTGCGTGGATGTTGTATAAGTAAAGGTGTTGTGTGCCTGTGGATGCTGGTGTTGTGTTTGCTATTCTCTCTCTCTGCTTCTTCCAAAAAAGTTGGTGTAAGGGGTTGTGGGTAATGTGGGTGTGTGTTTTATAATGGTGTGAGTGTGTGGGTGTGGTGTGTATATGTGTATCAGGTGTGTGTATTTTGAATTGTCCAAAGTGGCTGTGTTTTGTAAATGTGTGTGTATTTTGAGCACAGCGGTGTGTACCGCCATTGAATTACCGCGGTTGAATGACTGCCGTGTTGATTCGTGGGTCGTGATACTGTGGGCATATTCCTGTTGGCGTGACGGTGTAGGTTTTGCTATCGCCAGTTTATCACTGACCTTTGGTGTGGCGGACTTGTGTGGGTGTCTGTATTGTGGAAGATTACGAGATGTGGGTCGTAATGCCTGTAGCGGATTTCCGCAGCGGCCACGGTATCTTGACGACCGACAGCACGGCGGTAAGCAAGATTTACCGCCAAGGTTGTAATGAGGGTCTAAGTGAATTGAAATGCTGAAATGGGCCTATTAATCACTCCATGTATTAACCACACTGACAATGGTATGTCTGTCACAGTAAAAGGTAACCTTTCCAGCTTCTCATTGTTAAGCATGATGTAAGGAGCTTCCTTTTTCATCATCATCTGTTGGTTTCATTTCAAACTAAATGCGGCAAATAACTCCTTAGAATTAACGTGCTTCCAAAGCATGCCGCCATTTTAAGAATTTGTAACATCCAACTCAACTGGATAATGCATAATGGACCTAGGTTGACTCTGTCCATGGTGTAAAAATGACATTTTGAATAACGTCAATTGCAGAAGACAAAATGTTGTTTAAAGTGCAAATGCGGTTGGACAATATCTTCATACCATTATTGACAATGACTAGAGCTTTCTCTAAATGTTCCTTATCCATCTAGCTGTGCAAGACTTTGCGTTCGATACCACTGTTTCCGGCCACAGGTGCAAGACTTCGCATTTACTTGTGCTGCTTGTGACCGCAATGGCAGCAAAAAAAGTCCCACTCATGAGTGTGAAAGTACCTGGTGTAGATTTTTAACTCCAGATAGTTCAAAAGTGGTGTTTGAGTGGATGTCCTTCTCCAATAGACCCTTCAAGTTGTTTTTTAGAATGAGAAAGCTTTTTTTTTTCAAACAGGAAGTAAGTGCCCCAGAGAAACCAACTTCCTGTTCCTGATCAGCAGGCTTCTTCCAATGCTTTGTCCATCTCCTGGCCACTTTTCACTTAGAATTCAAGGTGGAATGATCACGCACTTTGTCTCCTAGATCTACTTTGGATTTAAGGACTTTATTTTTGTGAAATCGCACAATTTAAAAAAAAAACTATTGAAAAAGGGTGTTGTTTGTTTGCTTTGGCATGCACCAGTATTTCTTTGTACTTTAATTTGATTTTACAATTTTTTATAGTGGTGGGTGGCCTGGAGTTTAAGTAGGGGCCTAGTTATTCATTTTGCATTTAATTGATTTTTCATCTTTTGTAAAGGAGAATTGTTGTACAGCTCAGTACCTTTTGTACATGTTTGTAACATTTGTGATATTATTTCACTATCTGGCCTAAGTATCTAAAGGGCCATCTAGCCAGGAGGCCCAGTACTAGTAGTCATTTTTGCTTTTCATTTTTTTTTGTCGCAATGTTTGGTAATATTCGATGGCATTTTCATGTTTTTGCATTGCTGAAATAATGTTATTGTTTGCTTCAGTGTTACCACCATGCATCCTTATGGCCAATGTGTATGTGTGTGTGTGTGTGTATCTTTGTCACCATCCACCATTTGTCTTTGTTCTTTATACCGTGTGGCCAGAGGCCATTTTGTGTAGTCTGTGCCCATCAGCTTGAATGTTTTCTTTGTTCTCCATGCCTCCTTGTTCACAGCTGTTGTTTGATCATGTGGCTGGAGGCCATTTTCTGCATCCAGCCAGTGTTTCTTTGCCTTAGACTTGCATGTTTTGTTCTTTGTTCTCCTTGTTGAGTTCTTCCTCAACAAAGCAGCCCTGTCCCCAGCAGTGCATCAGAATCATCTACCTCGTTGATCTCACAGTGGCTCAGGAAGACTTTGAGTCATATGGAGACACCACGGCATTCGGTGACTGGCCATGATGCACATTGAAGTTGCCTGGGTCAGTATCCCTGCAAAAGAAGAATATTCAGGCTACAAATTACGGACATGTTTAGGCAGGGTGGGCCCTACAACCCTACCACCCAATGGCACATTTGAACAATGGGAAGCTGGCATAAATGTTAGCGCTGGATCACCTCACTTTTTCTTTTGTGGATGGAGTGGGATCCTTAGAGTCTGTGGCAGCCATCTGCCTGAAATGGAAGGTTCCAAGTTGGATCTATTTGCCAGGGTTACTGTTCCAGCACTGCATCACAATGTGCAGTGTTGTCCACAATATCCACCTGACGACATTTGGACTAGTTGTCATGCGACAGATTACATATGCATCACTGCCTACTGGATCTCTTTTGTGGGGGTAAAGCAGAAGCTACATACAGGTCTTGGCCCTGAAGAAAGTTTTTACAGCATTCAGCAGCATTCGACTGTAGCCATGTTCGCCATAAAGAAATCACACACAACTGCAAACTTCTTGAAGTAATTTAATAGTAAGGTGTCTGAGTGGCTGTGACCTAGAGGCCTCTGAATTGGATTTGTTGCCACGTACAATGGCCTTAACATAGCCAAGGCCATGTTAGACGGTGGCTATTTCAGAGTCCTGTGTTCGTCACACTGCATCAACCTGGTTGTGCAAGAAATCTAAAAAAACAAGGCATAGTCAGCAACATACTTACCACCTGCAGATGAATCTGCACTAATTTCAGCCATTCTTTTAAAGCCTAGAAACAGTTGTGGATTATTCACCATGGTAATAGTATGAGTGAAAGCCCCTAAACAGGTGGTACCAACACGTTGGAACTCAACCTAATATAAGTTGCAACGTCTGTTTGAGCAGTACAGAAGATAAATGACTATGTCACTCAAAAAGGAGCTTATCCAATTGGGAAAGCTATGACCATGGATACTGACAAATGGGGCCTCGTCAAATGCCTGACACAGATGCTGCTCCCTTTTGATATTATCATGCAGGAAGTTAGCAAAAAGAACAGTGCAATGGGCCAAGCTATCCCGTTGTTGCATCTGCTACAGGATCAGCGAAAGAAGGTGTCTAAAAGGTTCACACTTGGAGATCTGAACAAAGACCCAGAAGCGTGTGCCTTGGTTGATAGCCTAAGCTATCGCTTTACTTATAATGCAAGGCTGCAAAATGAAATCTTCTCATTAAAAGAGCACATTTGTGCCACCCTACTTGATCAACGATACAAAAAAAATATTTCCTCTTTCATTCCTTTTTTTGAAGGGGATGTTTCAAAATACAAGAGGTGGAAAGTTGAGCAAGCTGGAGAACTGGAAGAAGAATGGCTGGAACTTAGGCCCATATTTATACTTTTGTAGTGCCGCATTTGCGCTGCTTTTCGGACGTAAAAACAGCACAAACTTACAAAATACAATTGTATTTTGTAAGTTTGCATAGTTTTTGCATCAAAAAGCGGCACAAATGCAGCACTAAAAAAGTATAAATATGGGCCTTAAAGTCTCACTCCACAGTTGGAGTGCCGCCTTCAACTTTCAGAGAGGGCAGTTTTGTCTCACAGAAGCTAACACCAGCAACAAGAACACCAGCAACAACAGCACCAGAAGAATCAGACCCAATCGCTGCATCAGCTTGTTTTGTTTCAAGTGCAGGTCTTAAAGCCAGTGCAGAGGCGAAAGCAAAAGAGGTAAAGCAAGTGGCAGTACCAATGACACTTCTGAGGATGTTCCAGAAGTAGCTGGATGGCCCAAAAGAGGTGTATGTGCATCAAAACATTTTGTTGTATTGGTATGGGAAGTTATGCCAATGTCCAGAGATTAGCAGGCTGGCAATAAAGTATCTATCTTGTCCTGTAGCCATTGTGTCTGCTGAACATGGGTTCAGTGCAGCTCCTGCAGTTATTACAGTGAGAAGAACCAGTCTCTTGCCTCAAAATGTGGAGGGATTAACCATGATCAAAATGAACCAGCATTTTATGCCACCTGTTTATACGGTTCCCAAAACACCACAGGAGGAGGAAGAGGATGATTAGTCAGAATCAAGTGTGTTTGCTTACCAACTTCTAAGTGAACCACCTGAATTGGAGGACTAACTCTACTTCCCGGACTGAGTATGCCAGTGCTACCATAGAACTTTTTAATTATTTCTTATTGAACTTTTTTCTTTCTATCTCTGCAAAAAAACTAGTTTAACATTATGTTTGTGTTGGATTTATGCTGCCTCACCATTTCTTAGTAACAAATTATTATATTGCCAGATTGGAGTTGGAACCGTGTGCAGTGAAAAAGCCCCACATTCCCTTCCAGACATTGGAGACAATGTCTGCTGTCCTCACATGCCATTGCCTATCCTTTTGTTTTACATCACCTAGCAGGGCTGCCCCCAGAAGATCATTGATTGAAAGACTGCTGGTGCCAATTGCAAAGTCCAGTGTGTTGCTACTTACTAGCAATGGAGGAGATAATATTTTGTTCAACCACATGCTTGGATTGGAAGATGTAATTACTAACTATTGCACCAATGAGTGGTGATACGTTGAGTGATTGTGGGTGATGATTGATGATGTATGTGGTGGCTGACAGTGATGGATGCAGTTCAACAAATTTGTAAACTTGATTCTGATGAGGTGCAATGTTTTGAGGCGGGTGATACTATTTTCCTGAAAGTGACTGATCTTTCAAACTTAGTGAAATTTACCTGCAGGGTCCATTTATTTTTCCTGGTTCTTCGGAACAGACTGGTCACTTTAGTTACCTAGCACAAATCAACACAAGATACTCTGTTCTGTTTCTCAATCTTTTCTTCACCAGTGCACTTGACTACACAGGTCTACCCCGCTCTGGGCCTGGGGTGGAGTTCCTCAGAATCAGGAGAAGGATAGAAGGACTAAGGATGATAGTAACTCAGCATCTAGAAAGTTATCGACTTCAAAATAAACTATGATGATGGTGAAGACTCTGAGGCTTAGTACTCACTCAGCTCTGTGGACTAGAGAGAGGTGCATTATTGGGAATTGCTTCTGAATACGTGTTTGCTGCATTGCTGACTCAAACGTCAAACTCCTCTTATGTTCTTTCTTACACTGCCTGTGAGTCTTCTTGGTGCACTCCTGACTCCTCATAAAGCTTACCTATCTTCCTTTTGTCCTCCTTTACTCTATTATACAGTTACTGTTTTTTCAATAAACAGGCCTTCTCCTAGTCCTCTTCTGCATGAACAAAACTTGGAGAAAGCTCAAGACTCTAGCTTACCCACCAGACTGGTTTAGCCAAGCACCCAAGGGTGATGGACATTCCACGAAGATAATAATTTGGCAATACAGTATCATTTTCCTTTTAACAATCATACTTTTTTTAACTTTATGGGCTAACATCAGTACTCCATAATTTGTACTTTTTAAACCTAATAGACATTCCATTTAGAGATATACTATCATGGGTCTCTCTGTGACAGAAGAAGGACGGTTTGCAAAACATTTTACTGAACTGTGTCATACTCATCCCTTCATTGTTTCCTTCAACAATAGATTGATGATGGTGTGCTTCTCCGCGCTCCGATTAATATTGTCATGGCTTCTTTTGTGTAGGGTTTGTGTTTGTCACACCTTTTCCCAAATCCTCTTTCCATTCCATTCATCCAGACCTCCAACCACTTCCCACGGGCTGCGTGATTTACTGAGTTGTGACTTAATTTTACACCATAAATGGATCAAGCACTTGCTGGGGAGGATGTGGTTAAAGCAACACCAACTCACAGCAGTCTAAGGTGAAGCCCAGTCACAACTCCCTCCTAAGCCTCTCCACCCACAACAAGCCTGTGCTCTATGCTCCATAGCTGGCTTTCAATGCAGTCAAGCCGCTGTAAGACACGAACCTGGAATACCCTGTTCGAATGCAAGGGGTGGCAGCTGTGGCAGTCAGGGACTCTGGCAGCTGTGCCAACGATGTAATGGCTAGGAGGCTATACACTGGTGCTGGCATGCTGCTGGGCTGGGTCTTGGCTCCAAGGCAGCTATTTCAGCCACTTCCTCCTCCAGGACCACCACCAGCTGCAAACTGCCGATATTTGGCCTGGATGTTCTCCGGCCTCTCCTACCACTGCGGTTGGGCCGCTATCTCCTGCCTGGTTGGCAGAGTTCCAACAGGAGTACCCATATCGAGAAAAACAAATTGTAAACAATGCTCTGAACAAACACTTCTTCAAAAGTAGGTAGGTAGTAGGTGGCACAGTAGTACAACATTGCTGGTGCCCTTTGGACATTGGAATTTGATGTGATTATGATGAGGAGGGTCACAATGCTTATTTTATTAGTTTACCCACACATACGTCCCATAAAAAGCACTGTGTGTCTGGTAGAAAAGAATTAAGGCAGAATAAAACCAGGTTAAAAAACAGTGATTTAATTTCTTTCTTTTAAAGGATTTTCTAGTAACTGAACAAACACTTTTAGTGGAAAAATAAAAGTAAATTACCTCTCATTGATGAGTGAGACATTATGCACTATGAGGTACAAGTTTGTGTGCCAAATTAAATGAGGCATGCTAGCCAGTGCTTTGAATATTTTGCCACTTTCTGCAGCTAGGGCATCTATAGTTGATAATTATCTATCTTTAATTCCACTGGCACCAACCGGTCCCCAAATGCCTTTCGTTTAGTTTCTACCCTGACTCCAAAGAGGCAGATGAATAAATATGTCACACATGTCATGAATAAAATAAGGATATATTATTTATCCTATCTGACGTAAGTAAACAGTGGGGGAAATGATGCACTTCACTACAAGGAAAAGAATGGGCTTTATAGATTGTATTTGGCACCTTCCTCACAGAGTATCCCTTACGCAAAACTTGAAATCAATTCGGGCACTTACTGGCCCCACTTCACTCACTAGTCTCACCCACCACCACAAATTCTTTCTGACAAATTCATATTCTGGGCAGTGTGGAAAGGAAACTTGACTTACTCTACTGCAGAGGGATTAGTCAGGTAGGGAGAGCTTTTGCTATAGAACAGAGGGTTGTCAACAATCACTGATTCATCATGTGCATAAGCTTTGGCTTATTCAGTCACTTTGTAGATAAAAGTGTAAAGGGAAAAATCTGAACAGGTATTAGAAATGGGTTTTCTGGTTGGCTAGGGTATGCACCTAAGCCAGGCAGATCCCACCCACTCTAGTCAGAGCAAGGGAGTTACACATCCAAGATAACCCTGCTCATCCCCTTGGTAGATTGGCACGAGCAATCAGGCCTATCCCAGAGGCAATGTGTAAAGCGTTTGCACAACACACACAACACACATGAAGCACTATCCCCACCACAAAGGATACACAACACCAAGTTATATAAAAATATACTGTATTGTACACAACGCAATTATTAGACCAAACACAACATGTCAGTAATAACCTGATACCTAAGCAGTTGTCAGAACGTTACACAATAGTTACTATGCAGAACCAATAGTAGTCACACATAACACACAGGTTACTTATTATTCTGCAACATGAGCAGTAGTCAGGAATCACATTACTACACAAATGCACTTGCCATAGAAATATCATAAATGCCCATATCAAGAACATAATAAAACATATGGCAAGTCAGGAAAACACATTAGCATGTTATGACCATAAAAGGAACATAAGCATGTATTTGTAGCACATCATCAGAAGTCCAGGAAAACATATCAGCCTATAATGTCCTAGCAGGAACATTTAGAGGGTATATGGTTATGCAAAGTACCTGTAGTCATGAGGAAAACAGCACTCCGTGTGCCCAGAAGATCCAGAAAAGAGGGCCCGGTGCTCCTATGTGCACAAACGGGGGCCACGTATTGATGCTGGGGGAGGGAGGTGGCACGCACCCCCCCGGTTTTTATAATAGGCCCCTCCTGTGGCCTGCGATCTCTGAGGGCCCCCCAGACCTCTACTGGATCTCCAACGAGGGAGGGCCAACAATGCCCCAAAAGAATAAGTGGGGCCAAACAACAAGACCTGTGGCGTGGGGGGCCTCTGGCGAGGCTTCCTTCGCACCCCACGGTCTATGCCAAGAATATTCAGGGCTTCAGAGGAGCAGGGGGAGCCTCCGATGAGGCTTACTTCCTCCCTGCCCATGCACCACACACTCAGGGGTTTCAGTGGGCGGAGAGCCTCCGGTGAGGCTTCCTTCCCTGCCTGCTCCTCTCTAGCCTAAGCAAAGGGCTCCCCCGGGCTGCAACAGTAATTGGCCCTAAGTAGGGCCTTCTGGTGCCCCAGGGGTGCTCCTCGAAGTGAACCTCATTGCGAGGGCACCGATAGGAGCACACTTGCTCCGGTTTCCTTTTCTTCGGGTTCTCCTCATGCCCCAGGGGCACAGAAGCAGTGCATCACTCGCGCTTTGTAGAAACAACCCACCCGGGCTGCGGCGGTGATCAAAAACACGTGCTTTACCAAGTGCAACGCCCGGGTCACGGCGGTGAATCCTGGTGGCAGAAAAGCAATTTCAATCACTGGCACAGTTCCTTGGCCACCAGACCGCGCTTTCAGAGTGCTTCATAAATTAATAGATGAGTGCTCCATCAGGCGCTAGATTCATGTTGCAGGGTCCAGGGCCACAGCACCAAGCCCCTGGGGGGCAACAATAAAAGAGAAAGGAGCACAGGCGGCAGGGGCCAAGCAGCAGGCCCGCACAAGGTGGATTCAGGCAAGTGGCAGTTCCTCCAGGTGACCAAGCAAGTCACAGTTCAGAGCAGCAGCAGCAGTCCATGGCGGTTCCTGGTGAGTCCCTCCAGTGTTCTGTGTCCAGTTACAGGTAAGTTCAAAAGTGACTCCAAATTGTGGGGAAAATTCTCCTATACTTATACTCCTTTTTACAGTGTGTTTACAAAGGAAGGGGAGAGGAGGTTCCAACCAGTTACAACTGGTCCTGGGAGTGCCTCATCTCTCCTCCTGCACAAGCTCCAAACATCAGTTGGGGGTAAACAACCCTACTGTGTGAGGCCACAGCCTTTACAAATGCAGGTGTGCCGCACCTCTCGCTGCTCTCAGCCCAGGAAGACTATTCAGTATGTAGATGTACTTCTGTGACACCTCCACCCTCCATGTGTACAGGCTGTCTGAATCATATGCACAAAGCCCAACTGTCACTCTGCCCAGAAGTGGATTGGAGTCAAACTGCAAAACACCAGAGTCATAAGCACAGACAAAATGCTCACTTTCTAGAAGTGGCATTTCTGTAATAGTAATAAAAAATCCACTTACACCAGTAAGTAGCCTTTCTCATCACCATTACAGCCATAACAAACATGCCTATGCTACCCCTCATAAATCAGACAATACCCCCTACACATAAGGCAGGGCACTTCCAATGCAATCCTATAAGAAGGCAGCACTCACAGCATTGAGAAACCAAGTAGGCTGTTTGTCACTACCAGGACAGGCCATGTTACCTGGCACATCTCCTGCCTTCTACATACATAGCACCCTGTTCATAGGACTAGCTAGGGCCTACCTTAGGGGTGACTTAGATGTAGTAAAAGGGGAGTTCTGGGCCTGGCAAGTAAATTTAGATGAAGGTCCCTGTGGCAGAAAACTGCACCCTCTGGCCCTGTGCTAGCAGTCCTGCAACAGGTTTGAAAGGCTACTTTAAAGGGTGGCGCAAGCAGCGCTGCAGGCTTACTAGTAGCCTTTAATTTACAGGCCCTGGATATAGAGATGCCACTGTACAAGGGACTTACAGGTAAATTAAATATGCCAAATAGGTATAAACCAATCATAACAACTTTAGAAGGGAGAGCACCTGCACTTTAGCCCTGATCAGCAGTGATAAAGTGCTCAGAGTCCTAGAGCCAACAACGAGAGGTCAGAAACAATAGGAGGAAGGAGGCAAAAAGCCAGGGGATGAACCTGCCACAAGGGCCAGGTCCAACACAACACCCCACCATCCTAAACCCAGGGGAGACCAATCACTACGTTGGAGGGCTTCCCTGTTTGGGGCAAAAGAACATGGACTCTGGACCACAACTGCAGGGGCACGCTCCAGATCTACACCACTGTGATCCCAGTTGAGTCTCTCTGTTAATGATTCCCAGGCAACCTAGACTAACCTATGGGGGCTCCCTAGCTGCCAATGGCCAGAACCAGGCCCCAGCCCATCTAGGAGCCTTTGGTCCCTGAAACCACAAGTGGGGGGGCGGTAGTCCCAGGTGCGTAGCAACCTGTCTTCCCTCCACTTCCAATCAGTTCAGGGAGTCTACCCTGCCACTGATCCACCAACGTAGGGTCAGCACCCATGGTTCCACATGGGCTAGAGGCGAGGCTTTCCTCTCTCTACCCCTCCTTCTAGGATCCCACCCTTCTCTCCTAGGAAGGGTATCACAAGAATCCCTAACTGCCAGGGCACTGGATACAGCCATCCTGCACAGCTCTCTCGCCAGCCCAGGATCACTACCTGGAGACTGACCACCCAACCCAGGGACACTACCCTTGGGTTGCACTGGGGTCTTGGGCGAGCTTCCCCCTCCCTGGACCCCACTTCCAGAGTTCCGTGTCTCCCCACCTTGGGAGAGGCCACCAAAGTTACACACAAGGGGTGAGCACACTGACCGCCCCCTCAACCAGGTCAGAGTTTACCCCCTGAACCTGTCTACCTAGTCCAGAGTCAACACCCTCAGACTGGACTATTTCCCACCGAACCCGGATTTCCTGGGCGGCACACCTACCCCCGCCAGGTCAGAGTTTACCCCCTGAACCTGATCATCCAACCCAGAGTCACCACACTGCTGTTGAACAATTGCCTGGCACACCAGGACTTCCTGGGGGCACACCTACCCCCCACAAGGGAACCGCATTCCCCAAGGGCCACACAAGAGTCTGGCTGGTGCAGGCCTCCTGACCTTTGCCAATATGGCAGAGTCTGGATTCCCCGCACCCCAGAAATTGTCTCACCAAGGTCATTCCTGGGGATTCTGCTCTTAGAGATGACACCTGACCCTCCAGGTTCTCCACTGGGGCCTGCGGCCCTCTCTCAACCCTACGCTTTGATTTCTATCTCCTCCACTCTGGAGTGAGACTACCAGACAACAGGACTGGCGGAACGCTATCACCAGTCACCCGCCCAAGTCCTACTGGCAAAATGGGATCCTCTGAGCAGCTGGCCCTACAGTGCAGGCTAGGCTCTCCTCCTAGTGTCCACTCATGCAACCAACCAGGCTATGAGACAGGGTTTCGGACATCCTGGAACACAGCCCACCAACACTCCCTCTCCTCTGAGACAAGACATGGGATCCCGAGCCAGACTCGAGGTGGCGGTCGGACTGCTGCAGAAGCAGCAGTCCGGCCTCCATATTATGACTGTGGCAGAGCAGTCATGGTCTTACCACTGGCACTGCCAGGTTGCTGCCAGTTGACAGCTTGGCGGTGCCACCAGTCTTAATCCACCAGAGTACTGCTGCCCTGGGGATTATGAGTCCTCTCTCTGCCAGGTTTTGCATGATGGTTCCACCGCTATGCAAAGGCTGTCGGAGACAGGGTGCCGGGGGAGCACAAATAAAAATACCCCACACTTTAAACCACAGTTTTGAACACCATAAAATATAAAGTAAGTGAAGTAGGTGAGCAGCATGCCCCTCTACAGAAGAGCTTTTTTGCAAGCAATTACACAATCATCTTTTCATTCTTCATACTATATTTACCCATAGCCACCATGATCTCAGCTTTACTTTCTCTCATCCAGTCTTGCAATACAATTCTCAATCAATTATCCATCCATTCAGTATCCACTACCCACCTGTTCATTCAAGATTCTTTTCACCCATCTATCCATTTGCCCAATACTCACCCATGCATCCTTTCACCCACCCACTCATCCTCTTCTTTTGCTCATTTCACCCATACTTTCTTTTAACCTTCTGTTCTTTCCCGTTTCCATCATGCCATCATTTTTGGAGTATATTAGGTGTGCTTTTGCTGAGTTGCAGATAGAAGGGGCCATAAGTAAGCCAACCGCTGTTGTAGCTGTAATTCTGGGAGTTCACAATCATGATGACACCCTTGTAGTTAGTGAGTAATTGTCAATAAACAAGCATTGTAACTTCCCACTATCTGTCACTGCTGCTGCTCCCCCCCCCTGCTCCATCTGGTCCTGCAGCCAAACTTGAGCCAGCTCTGATGGTGGTTGGTGTGGCTCAAAAAAAACATTAAACAGCTTTTAGATGCAAGGTACACCTCCTCTTATTTTTTTAATTAAAATAAATGCAGCCGCAATACATTGTTACAGTTCGGTTAGCACTGCAGTATCTTCGTTCAAAAATATCACTCCGGGCATTTTGTTGGTTCACAATGTTAGAAAAGCCAGTTCGTCAAGTCAACCAAACATTTTGCATAATGGTTGGCAGAGCCATAGCCTATGATGATGATGACTTGGAATGATTGAAGTGTAATGAATGGGTGTAATAAAAATTGTCAATGAAAGAAAGAAAAAAAAGATAATGCAAGGATAAACGAAATTAAACAAAAATCGGTAGGAGAATTGAAAAAAAGGAGACTATAAAAAAATGAAACAAGACAAAATTAAAAATAGTATAATAGTGGGCAAAGATAAAAGTTAGGGAAATAATATTAATATTAAATAATAGGACTTCCTGGGATGAGCAGAGCCCAGCAGCACTGCGCAGGTGGTCAGTGCCTCCCCAGCTCCTGTTGGACCTGAGTCAGTGGTGCCCAGAAGATTAGAAAAAATGGATTAGTGGAACAGTTAATCAGCACAAAAATATTATAACAGGCAAATGCCATAACATTGTACTTATCTAAATCAGATCACCTATGGTACTAGTATGATCGACTATTGTTGAGTTGGCTATACTCATAAAATCCCTGTTCCAACTTTCCTTAACAAAAACTACATTTGTAACTAATATATTGCAGTGAATGATCTTTGATTTTATTTTCATTTCTCAACCCCCTTCATGGACCAGCTGAGTCTCCTTTTTTTGCAATGCCTAGATGCATACTAGCACCACAAATCATAGTGAAATAGCTTGGGACTGTAAGAGCTAGATAAAGAAAGTCACTGAGAACACTAACCCACTAACATCACTAATTCAATATAGTGCCCAAAGGAGTATGCATTGCAATTGCTTCTTAAAGAATCAGCCCAAGCGAGGGCCGACAAGTACAATTAGGTAGTGGCAAGCACCTGCCTAGCTCAAACTGGATCACATAATAAAATTCTTAGCGTAAATTAATCTTACTTCTGAGTGTGAACAGCATGCTATTTGGAAAAAAAGTTAGCATTGTAGATCACAAACACACCAAATAATATAATGAATACTCACTGAGCCACAGAATCTCAATGCCTAGCAGGTTGACCATGTCCTACTCACGGTCAATGATATCTGCCCAGCGGTGCGTCACCTGCTGGATTGTGTGCTAGACCCGGGTGGTACGCCAGAGACACTGGCACACCCTAGCCCAGTTTAGCCAACACTCCCATAAGAGGTAACCGCTCCTAGGCCTGCCACCTGCTGCCAGCATGGAGGGGAGGTGGCTCTGCACCAAAAAAAACATTGCTGCCAGCTCCTTTTCACTAAAGATGGGCCGAGTCTACTGCCCACAGTGTAGACGGCTAGTACTGGCTATCCGGTGGGACTTGGCGCTGCCCTTCCTCTGTTTGCCAGTGCCACCCTACTCTGTCATGATGTTGGGGTGAAGAAGAAAAGAAACAGGAGGAGAAGGAAGGAAGAAAATGAATAAGGGAAGAATGGACAAAAACACATAAAGTCACAAAAAGCAGGAACAAATGAAAAAAATTTAAAAATAGTCTGCCACAAAAAGATTTAGGGGGCATATTTATAGTCTGTCTGCACCGAATTTGCATCAAAAATGTTGACGCAAATTCGGCACAAACCTAACACCATATTTATACTTTGACTCCCGAGCCCAGGAATGCCAAAATTCCACTGTGTGCTGCATTTTCTGGATGCATGAAACTGCCTTGCGTTAATGACATGCAAGGTATGCATTCCCGTCCAAAGAATGACTTAAACACCCATGCGCCATATTTATCCTACCGTGCAAAAATGCCTCACGGCTGGGAGGCGGAGTCGGAAAATGGGGAACAGCCCGATTTGCATCAAAAATTAACGTCTGGGTCAGGGCAGGTGTTAAAATGGGGCAAACACACCAGTACTTAAGGAAAACCCACAGAAGCAACATCAGAGCTCCAAAAGGAAGACATGAAGGTGCTATTCATCCAGCATGGACGAAGACGCAGAGCACAGGACCAACAGCAGCAGCTTCCACCACACCAGCAGGGACCCCAAAGGCAACGAAGAAGGCAGGAGAGGATATTCCGAACCAGGACAACCCTTCTGGGACTCAGGGAACATGACATCATCCAGAGGTACAGACTAAAGTGGCAAGCCATTCAGCAGCTGCTGCACCACACTGAGCCACAGTTGGCACCCAGCTTGCAGACAACCCACATCATTCCACCAGAGACCAAGCTGCTAGCTGTCCTCCACATGTTGGCAAGTGGCTCTTTTCAAACCACTGGTGCCCTGGTTGCCGGGATCTCACAGCCCTCATTCTCTGCCTTTCTACCCAAGGTACTGGATGCCTTCATCTCTTTCACACCCCGCCACATCAGCTTCCCCAACACACAGTTGAAGCAGCAGGAGACTAAACAAGGCATCTACCAAATCAATGGCTTCCTACACGTGCTTCGTGCCATTGACTGCACACATGTACGGATTGTGCCACCTGCTGCAACCAAGCATCTATACTGCAACAGGAAGCACACACACTCCATCAATTTGCAGACCATTGTGGATCACGGGGGTTTGATCACCAACATTGTGGCAAAGCATCCTGGGAGTGTACATGATTCATTCATCTTCCACCACTGCACCATCAATCAACACTTTCAGGGTGGACGATATGGAAATGGCCTACTTGTTGGTGAGTACAGAAACCCAGTTATATACACACAGCACAGCAACCCTGTAGGACACACAACACATACACCACTACATTGACATGTGCCCAGGAAGACACTGAGGTTGTGACACTGCTAGTCATGTTTGATATCCTAACCCAATGGGATACACACCTATGGACAAATAACAGATGCAAAAAGGCAACAGATGCCACTCCAGAGAGACAAGGGAACAATTTAAAACCACACACTGACAATGACATGGCCTTAACTGGCAGTACAGCTTGAAAGATGAATCTTCCAACATCACATCAATAAAACTCAATCACATACCCTTCCAAACGATATGTACTGTGTAAGGGGTATGCAAGGTGTTTCGCTGCAGGTCAAACACCATGACATTCATAGCATGATGATGATGACTCCGATGAATGGGACATGGAATCATTGAGGCTGTACCAACAACTCTCATCACTCCTGGGCTGACATTGCCCACTACCAACAAGCAAGTGGACTGTGCTAAGAACACATATTGATGTGACAATATTGCAAAGTGCACATTGCTACACAGACTTATTGAGACAATTACACATATACACAACAGATGTACAGGCATATGGGCCTTCTGACACTTAAACCTTCACCCCCACAACCAAGTTAGCCAGCTTACCTAGACCAGGTTCAGTAGTGTAGGTACATGTTTGAACATGAGCCAACTCGGTGAGGGGAGAAAAATACATTTGCATAGAACTTGTCACACATGGGATATTGAGCATTGTCAATTGTCAACACTTCAGTGCTGCCAATTTATGGAGATGTGTTGTACATTGTCACCTAGCCAAATCAAAGGGCCTCACTGATGTTGAACACATTCTATTGCATATGTTAAATTGGATGGGATGTCCAGGTCATATAGATGCAACTGTGTTACCACCACTGTGGAATTGATTCTGTATGGAAGTATCATGTCACCCCCAGTTAAGACACAACAACACCTCTTTCACATTACATAATGCATGGGAGTACACAATGTACTGCAAGTCTACAAAAATACCGCTGACATCCGGTCAATCAGCCAAACACCAGTTCAGATAATGAAACACCCCAATGCTGATGGTACATCCTAGAAGCCTGGGATTCCACACAATAACACAAACACAAATGATTCACAGACAGCACAAGATAACACTGCCATGCAAATTGATAATCATGGTGCAAGCTCCATCAAGTTTTTTTTCTCATTTTCTCTTTCAGCTGATCAGGGGTATGGGATCCAGCCATGGATCATGACCCCATTTGCAAACCCAAGCACTGCAGCAGAGCGTGCCTATAATGAGGCACATCGGAGGACATGCACCATAGTAGAGAGGGCCTTTGGCATCCTGAAGTCAAGATTCAGGTGCCACGACATCACCGGAGGCAGACTCTTATATTACCCGGCAATGGTCTGCAAGATCATACTGACCTGTGCCATCCTGCACAATATATTTGTAAGGAGGAACATTCCCCTCTATGAACCAGACCCATAAATGCCTGAAGAGGAGGAAGAGGAGGATGCTGTCCCTCAACATGAGGGGGACCATCCAAACACTGCTGCAGGATTGCGTCGGAGACAACACATTGTACAAAACTTCTTTTAACTATAGACACCATCACCACTTTCTTACCATATCTCATTAAACACCTAGGCCCATATTTTTGCGTAAAAAAAAATATTACCGCCGTCTAACGCCATTTTGGTGCGGCGTGCGGGAGTCATATTTATACTTTGACGCACGGCAGCGCAAACCACAGGTGGGAGTCATTATTTTTGACGCACACCTCATCGTCAAGTCGTATAGCAAAACGACGTTAACGCGTCGGAAATGACTGTGGGTCGATTTCCGACCCCACAAATCGGATATGTGCCGTTTTTTGACGTAATAGCGTAAAAAAAAAGTGAACACTGCCATTTCACCAGAGGAGAGCCAAAATGGATCCCAGAAGCCACTACAGACCCCAGGAAGATGACAGCAGACCAGAAACCAGCCAGGAGGACCCACACAAGAACCAGGACACTTTTAAGAAGAAAATAAAGTGTCGCTTTAGTGCAGAGGAACAGGAAATTCTGGTTAAAGAGGTGACGGAACACCAGCACCAACTGTTTGTCACCTCAAAGTTGCCAATCAGTAGGAGAGAGGCTATATGGAAACAAATTGTCGACAAGATTAACAGTGTGGCTGAAGTACGCAGAACAGTCATCGAGTGCAAGAAATGCTGGCATGACTGCAAGCGCAGGACCAAGGAAAAGATGGCCAGGAACAGGAAGGCAGCACTGCAGACTGGAAGGGGGAGTCCAGCACACCAAGAGGCCCTGGACCACATGGAGGAGATGGTCGCAGCCGTCATCCCTGAGGAGATCGTCACAGGGATTCAAAGACAGGACAGCGCAGACTACCAGGAGACAACGCACATGCAGGGTAAGTCGCATGGGGAATTAAAATGCAATAATGTCATCTACAACCGGGGAGGGGGATACCGACCACAAAATGCATGGAAGTCATCTTATACATGGAGTGGCATGGGTAAAGGGGCACGGCAGGGGGACATGGCCCGTTCTGAGAAGATCTGGGGCACACCATTACACAACACCAACAACAGTCCCATGGGGGCATGCTGTCATGCCAACAATGGAGCAAAGGGAAAGCCACGCCAGGAGGGAAGGCCATAACGTCAAACTGACATCCTGGCACACGTCAGCCACCATAATCCCTACATGAACTAGGGCCCTCTTAACAACCTCTAGCCATACCGACAACTGGAATGTCACTGCGACAACAGTTGCCATTACCACCTCCGCTCTGTGTGCAACTCAAGTTGCCAATGACAGTAACCTCCCCATGGATCATACACACCTAAATTAGGGGGTGAGGATGACAACTTCAACAATCCCCAGAAACAAGACAAAGGCCCCAGTACTCTCAAATGTCAATGCCCATAGTTGTCGCAAACATCAGCCAATCTAAACAACAGCAGGAGCTACACAGCACTAAGGACACACCCATGCTGCATATGTCAGGGTCCATCCTGTGCCTGGGTAACAATGCAACATCCCAAATGTCATACTGCTCAGACAACAGCATTGAGGGTGGGACACATGTAACTGGTCACTGAAATACACGTGCACAGTCAGAGGAGGAAATAGGACACTGATACGATTATCAGGGCAATCCAATGTAACACACATTCCCCAACATCAGCAGTACACATTACCAATGTCAACATCCATATCAGATCATAACATTGCCATGCATAGGATATGCCACATGTCAAATACATTTAAGTGGATGTGAAAGATCAGAGATTGGGGCAGGTTCAGATTGCTAAGTGTTCTGCCAGGGCCATCAGAACACCCATAGCCAGTGAAAGGTCTCACCATGAGAATGGATGTAGACGGAGGCTTGAGTAGGACAAGAAGGTGGCAATTCTCTATTTGGCCTAACCCAACACCTAGAGGCGATGATGCTGACAAGTCTAATAACTCAATAACATACATGTGACATGCAGGTGGGCCATAGGCTTGGAAGAATGCCCATCTGAAGGACTGGAGCAATTAACACAAAACAAGATCACAAAGTGAATTCATCAAAAGGCAGGCACGTTACATCAAAATTGCCACAACACAGACACACTAATTGTACCCTGTTTCATTGCAGAGGAAGATGGATCTCCTGCGGATATGCCTGTCCCAGATTTCCCTGATGACATGGATGACGAGCCGATAAACATTCCCCAGGAGACTATCCAAAAGGTCCTTGAAACCCTCCAGACACCACCTTCAGTCACAAGGAGGAGCACAGAACAAGCAGCCATCACAGAGGATCCACCCACCACCCCAATTGTAAGACCTGCCAGCTCCAATACAGCTGAGGACTCAGACGACACTGGCACCAGCTTTGAGAGAACTGTAGTTGGAGAACAGCGGGAGCTGGCCAAGGAGGTGGGGGTGGGGATGAAAACTATGGCAGCCAGCCTTGAGGGGATGCGTTCGTGCATGATGTCATCTGCAGATCAGGCAGCAGCTATGCAAGCCCTAACATCTAACTTGCAGGAACTGCAGAAAACCCAGAAGGAAATCAGCACAGCTGTAATAAAGTTGACCCAACACCTACAACAGCAATCCTGTCAACGCGTGCACAAATGCAACATTGAACCCCTCAGGGCCGACCTAGCTGCCTACCATCGTGATGTGGCTGCTATTCTCAAGAACCAGCAGATCCTCCTTGCTGCAGTACTGCCCTTAAGACCTTCACAGGGAGCAGCGACCGGGATGTCTGACTCCACGTCTTCTAACACTGAGGTGTGTGTTGCCCCTTCACAACCAACAACAACAAGGACAGAGGAGGCAACACACACATGAGAAGAAGAAGACATGGAACAGATCACATTCACAAGGAAAATGACCCAGAAGCACTAGTCCCTGCCACATGGCCAACATTTACCAAGGTCCTGCGCTTTGTAACTTGCCAGTCTTGCAACAACTGTACTCAAGCACTGTTCTGCAAACCACTGTATATCTTGTCACCCAGCCCAGTGATTGTCTCTCTCCTACTCATTGACAAATTCTGTCCCTCTGCACTGGATGAAACAGCAACCCCAGCATGTCAAAAGCATTTTGGTAACCTCTTGTGTTGGATCACAATGTAAGATGTCACTATAATGGACTCACAATCATGGACAATGGACAGATAGCACTACAGCACTTTTCAATAAATAGCACTTACACAACAAATCTGTCTCTGAGTGATGTGACACATCAACTGTGCAGTAGATAACTGAAATGTGCCTACTGTCAAATTACGTAGCTTGTCAATACAACTGTCCTGATAATATGTAGTCAGAGAAATCTGCACAGTGCCCATGATTGCATCATTCTCTGCCCATCCTGAGGTACAAATTGGATGAAGTGAGAAACCATACACCATCATGCTGTGTTGGACAGAAGAATGCTTCCTCAGGGGATAACTAAGTCATCAAATAGTGGCCGCAAAATGTTGTCAACATGCAAATATAACATAAATAACATGGCACGCTAATCTAAGCAAACACTACAAAATCTGCATAAATGAAGGTGTCTGAGTTTACATACAAATAGGTAATCATGCTGAACTGTGTCACAATTGATGTATGAGAGTCATGAAGACAAGAATACAAGAGTGCCAATGAGAACACATCTTATAAGGGTGTCCATGATCATCACACTGCAGTCAGACCTAAAACTGTTTCCCCAATACCAAGTCTGGAAGCACTGTTTGTGACTTTCAAAACACCCTTATCAACAGAAACACATTGTCATCCATATTAACTGTGACTGGTGGTTGCAACGAAGGGTCGACACTTTGCAAGTTAGCTCTGGGCTAGCTGCCAATTGTACAGCTCAGTTGGGATTTGTTTGTAGCATAGGACACAAATGTAATAGTACACAATTTATGCACAATGAATCCAACCCCACAATCAAGTACCATTCAACACATACTATTAACGGTTAACGAAATATTTATTAGATGCTAATCACAATAGGGGAAACTGAGGGAAAAATCTTACCTACCCTAATCTACCCTGACTACTCATTACCCACAACTGTCCTTAACTAACCTAAGCTACACTTACTTCTCACATGCAACAAAACGTTCTAAACATCTACCCTCCCACCCCCCTTATGAGACGGGACACATGGAGGACAACACATACTAACCTAAACACATACTATACTATCCTAAACAAATATATATATATATATATTTTTATTTATTTATTTATTTAAACACACAAGAACCCCAACATAGCCCTCCACCCACCCACCCACCCACCCACACACTTAATAAGTAAAAATAGAAAGAATCTGGACCTCCAACCCACTAACACTAACTAAACTAACAGCCTATACTAACCTAACACTAAGCCCTCTAAGCCCACTAACTATAAGAACAAGGAAAGAGGAGGGAGGGGAGGGAATCATGTCCATCAAAAAATGTCTAGAGGTTGGCCCTCCGGAGGGTCCTCTTAATAGACTTAACACGCCAGTTAATGTGGCGCACATCCCGGCTTAGGTGGCTCAACTTGCGCAGCACACGGTCCATCTTACGTTCCATGTTGTGGAAGGCTGCAGGGTCAACAGATGGAGCTGTGGCAGTCTGGGTACCGGTGGAGGAGGTCTGTGTGTGTGTGGTGCCAGGCCTAGTGGGCTGTCCTGCACCGGTGGCAATGCTGGGGCCTGGAAGTCCAGCAGATGTAGGACCAACAGTCCCAGCTGTGGGTGGGGCCACCTGGCTTGGATTGGTGGTTGTGCTGGTGGTGGCTGTGGTGGGCAAAGTAGGGCCACCCTGTGGGAAGGCTCTCCATGCCCCGGAGGCCCGTTCATGGCGATATCGCCGGGCCATCCTCCTGAACCCCGACTCCACCAGCAGGATGTGCTGGTATCTCATGGCCTGGCGCTGGAATTCACGGACCTGGTCTGGAGTCATGTTTGCAGCTGTGAAGACAAATGCAGATATTCTACATTAGTAACTGCATTGTGTGAAATGGCACAAGAAGTTAATCAGACAATACATCTACTGTACTTGTAACAGCTCATATCACAATACAGATCATTGAATGTCCCTGAGGAAGTACATGGCAGGCCAGCCTACAAAGGTCACATCACACATAGCACATCCATAACCTACAAGATGGATAACAACTGGCTTTGACTTGCAATCTGAGTTCTGGCAGTTATCAGCTAAGAATCATGCTGCATATCCTCTGCCAAGACCTGGGCTACAAATGTCAGTGTACGGAAAGCAAAACTAAAGCCACATGGTCTGCAAGTTGTAACTGGACTTGCCAGTATAGTACCGAGTGCCAAACGTGAGTGTGTATACTAGGTTGCAACCAAACCGTCACTTATTCACAGGTATGTGTAACATACTGGTAGCATCAGTACTAGGTACCCCATTCACAAACCCATGCCCATGTTTGAGGGTGGGGGGTGGATAAACAACTATCAACTTCCAACAACATGTACACCGAGGAGTGTATAGAAAACTCCACACGTGTTTGGCTCTACACACACACCACAGGGAAGGTCTATCAACAATTAGGAGTCAGCAAACCCTAGAGCAATCATAGGGCCACACATGTCAGGAAATGCAGAACTTGGTACACAACATATACTTCCAGTAAGGCCTGACTTACATCAGACACAGAGTTGCAAGAACACTCATGATCATGAATTGCATGCACACCTAGGCCATTGCACTCAAGTTCCACATACTTGTAGCACTACATGTGGAAGTACATGCTGCTAGGAGGTTCTACCTACTGTTTCATAATCACGTAGGTAAATAGGGAAGCAGATGTCTATTGGAAAGCAATTTGCTGTACCAATCTTGGAGAATGTGGGTCTGACAGGCTGACTAAATCGGAGCTGACTTCCAGTGCGACTCTTGTTGATACAAGTGTCATCCACATGACTAACCCCTGTACTCACAGTGGGGCCTACAGGAATGGCCTACAATCCCTACATAATACCATTGGATACGTATTGGCCAACTCAAAACATGTGAGAAACTGAATTCCCACTCATGGAACAAGAGAAAAGCTTGCCCAACGCATCACACCTTGCTATGCGTTCAACACACACTAGTCCATAACCAGCAAACACAACACATAAGAGACGTATCAACACTTACTGGAGTGGTCGGGGTCCTCAAATGTCGCCACCTCTCCCACAGTGTAGGGTGCCGGTCCACCTGTAAGGTATGGAAGGAAGAAATGTGCTCAAAATCTGTGCACAACGCAACCATTTAATAAACATACACAATGTGTAGGCTGAATAAGGAAATGGCAGCGATTCAGACATGATGGTACTGCATCTGATATATCACGGCCAATTTGTACATAGCATGGGTCTCCTGTGACAGTTACACACAGATCTGCACACATACATAGGCCCTAACTATCATGTGGTTGCAAACATGCCCCGTGATTGGTGAGCAGAATTTTTTTTGGAGTGTAATCATCTCATAATGTGCATCCAAGAGAGACATCCAAATCCTGGTTACTTGAGGACTGCATTACCAGTCAAACATGCCTTGCGGCCATGACACATTAATGACACATAGGTACAATGTACAGAGGGAGGGGCAGGGACTTTTGTAAGCCCCCCTGTTGGTACATTTGATTCAATTGATGTGGCCCAGCTATGGTGATTTGCACCAACCATGGAGATGTGAAGCCATGTGCATACACTTGGACTGTCATCCATATTTGGAATCTTGCACAACTAACTCCAACAAACATTCTAAGATGTTAGCTGAGGGCACTTTACACCTTTTCACGATGTTTTCAAATCCAGATCTGACATGTATCCAAAAAGATCCAGGAACACAATAATCCCAAACATTCATAGTACTTCCGTGAACGCTTTCCTCCCACACTCACCAGACTCACATGAGACATATGCCTGAGCCACTTTGCTATTATCAATTGACGTGAAGGCAGCACTCATTTTCAGCATCATGTAGTGATTTTAATGTCAGTCTAGCTATTTCCTCAACACAGTTAGCCAATATGTTGGTACATCTTTTCCTCTCTGTCAATAGTACCCTATATAGACATGATAGGCTCCTATTTTGTTTGATTTTCTGACAAAAAGGCCGCACAAATTTACTTCATGGAAAAGTATCCTGTAAGTTTGCTGAGCACGTGCTACCTGACAGCTAGCAATTGTGATCCTTGCCATAGTGCATCAATTATCCCTTTATGTTTCCCCAGCATTACACACAGTCAGCAAGTTAGGCGGCAGACATTGTACAAATCCTCTTATGTCACTACAGAGCATTTAATTGTGCACATTTACATGATTAGTACTCACCAACAGTGCCACCAATCATGATTCCCAGGTTGTCCAAGAGATTCTGCTCCCTAGTGATGAGGTCAGACCACCGGTGCTTCAGCTGGTGGTCACTCCTCTGGCTGGCATACACAAGCTGCAGGTGATGCAGCACCTTTCCCCACCGGATTCTGCGCGCCTCTGTTGGATACCCCTGTATCACCCTGCCCCCTGCCTGGATCATGAGTGGCAAAAAATGGCACACAAGCCAGTTGAAGCCCCCCAAATCCTCTTCACCCATCCTGCCAAGACGTAGCCTACCAGACATACTTGAAAAGTGAAAGGGAATAGGGGTAAAAGAAATAGAAAGGGGAAAAGGGGGAAAGTAGGGGTACAAATACAGATGAAAAGTAAACTTAACCACTAAAAGAGCCCAACTATCCCCAAACTGACACTACCCACAACAGACTATCACAAACAACAAAAACACAAGATAAATGGACAAATGTAGACAAAACACAGTAGTACAGTATACAGCAACAATATTTATTTCACAAATGGACTTTACAGATAGCACACAGGACAAAAAAAGCACAAAATCTCAGGACACCACTCTCTACACAGCCCACAGCCACACAGTCTAGAAGGATCATAGACTGCAAAGTGAAAGTGAAAGTACACCCACTGTACATGATCTGTAAACAGGATATCCTATTACATCACTTCCTGTATGAAAAGTCCCACCTTTTTCGCATTATGCGTCATTTTTTGTCTACCAAAACTGTATTTGCGTCATTTTTTTTGACGCACAGGAGTGAAAATTTGCCTGCATCCACATAATAGTACGTGGCCTGGTAAACATCTGGATGCGGGCTAATTTTCACTCCTGTGAGTAAAATAAAATGACGCAAATACAGTTTTGGTAGAAAAAAAATGACGCATAACGCTAGGAACGTCAAAATTTCAGTGTATTAACTAGTTTTGGGCAATTTTTCTTGTTTTTTTGTTATGTTACATTTGGGACACATCAGAGATAGGCTGATTGAAGACACTATGGTGTTGATGGTGTATGTTCACATGTGTGACATCATACTGCAGCGGACCATAATCCGCTACTCCCTTCACAGTATTTTTACGGTTGGCTGACGCAATAGTTGGTCATAAGTGTGGCTTACATAAATGTGTTGCACAAATTGTGCATGTTTGGCAAAAGGAGAGGATAGCAATGTGATGCACATATGTACAATACCAGAATGCCTTTGGCTCAAAGTGTGTTCTTTGGCAACTAATGTATTTGTTGACCAAGTGTGTGTGTATCACATGAAGCATATTTGTACATATGCTTGTATGAATGTGACGTCCATGTGTCCAATCTTTAGATGCAAGTCATTGTGGAAATGAGAGAGGGCATATGTTAGTCATACATGTAGCAACATCCGTAAAGTGGACTTCCAAGTTTTAGGGTCACGTAGACACCACATGTGACATAGCATGCACCAGATAGATGGCAGACGCTTGTTCATGTCAATGGTCCACATTTTCTACATCCTATGTCCTAGAGTATTGGTAACAGCTTCCTAGGCACTAGTTGGTGAATCCCACAGTGAGTCATACACATGCATTGAGGAAGTGGGTACCATGTTGTTTGCACAGACAGACAAGGGTGAATCTCAAATGTATGATGACACTACAGTTGAGGCCATAGAAGTGAGCCCCAACTATCAAGTGGCTGTGGTGGACCAGCTTACAAGACAGCACGTGTCCACATATTTCCAGTGATCAATTGCACATAGGTGTCTTGTTTATGTGTGTGGTCCAATGATGATCCTGTATATTTTTTGGGGTGTAATTTATCACAGTTCGGTCCAGGACTCATCATGAATCAGTGGCAGCTATCCTTGTATCTACTGAGTATCCTTGGTTGATCAATGTGAGTAAAGTGGATGTGGACATGTGAACCTACATGGGGATGGTCCCACCCTGTCACTAAAGATGTGTAATGAAACAGTCAACAGGGCAACCTTGGTGTGCTGAGTGAGATAATGTCTCAGGTGTCATGTTCCGGCAGGTGTCATTACAACATTTGTACACAGGTTAGCCTATGCAATTCCCACTGCATCTGGGAACATCATAGCCCCTGTGCTGATTATTCTTGCAGCTTTTCACCATACACAGCCCATCACTATGTTGTGAGCACTGTGATTCTGTGTGTGAACTGTCATGGTCCTAACCTGTGTATTTTTCATGGACATTATCAGAGGTTGCTGGTTGTGCTGAAAGCCCCGTACCCAATCCCTGCCTACGGCCCTGGGACACTTTGTCATTCATGCATAAATGCGACCCAGACAAGGGATGGGCCATGAATTTTGCTTTTCCCAGAGGATTTAACTCAAATGGTACAGTTAAAAGGCAGATGATGCTATCCAATGTATTTGTGTATGCATTGAGGAAGCCCATGAACAATACTCCTTGATGAATGAGAGGTTTGCTAACGCAAGTGTGGTACATATGTAGACACAGGGATACTTTAGTGTGACGCACAGACAGATGCCAGTCAGGCTGACAGAATGCAGGGTGATTCAGGATCCAGCAATTTGACAAGTTACATAATCAGTGGTCTGACTCAGACAGTTTGGAGGACAAACTAGAGAGTTGACATGTCAAACTCTGTATGTCCTGTGTTTTTGAAGGTGACAAATGAACCCAAGGGTTGTGTTACACAGCTTAATTAGTATCAATGCTTAACGGTGTAATTGACTAAATGGCAACTCCTATGCTGTTCCAGGCATCAGTAGGTGCAGTACTTTTTGAAATGGGTGGTGTGCATGGAGGTGATCACAGGTGTGGGCTGCATCTGTTTCTCACCAGTCCTGTAGGTGAGACTTGCATTCTAAGTGTCAACAGACATTTTCACACAGGAAGCAATCTACAGGTGCTAACAGGGCTTTGAAACTAGAAGACAGTGTATTAATTAACCTGACGTCCATGCAGTCAGATGTTCTATGACAAAGGCATACCATAGGAAAGGGTGTAGCACACTGGATTGCTAATGTTGGTCTGTGTGTGTAGAGGACGGAATATCAGGGTACACATCTTAGTATTCCAGGGACCTCTTCCGACAGGTGGTTTGTGACCAGGTGCATGGGTGTGTCAGGAGTTATGAAATGGGCTGACATGTACATGGAATGTCATGTGTGCAATGCTGCTCATATGTGTGGCACTTGCGCTGTCTATGTTCTGCTTCTATGGAACTCTGGTCACAGATAGTCCTTGCAAATATTGGATGCAGTTGGACTTACTGCTGTCAAGGGTCTGGACAGACATTCCTGTTACTGATGCAAAAGCACATTGACTGCCTCATGTATGAGGCTTGTTTTCCCATTATTGATTGATGGTGTCTTAGTTGTGTACCATATGCTGCGTTGGACCTTGATTTCAACATGTATGTGTGAAATAGTTGTGGTCCTCTGCTATTGGCCTTCAAAGGAGAAATGTACATGATATATGTCATTAACAGTGTGTGTGTATGTGACCATTGTATGTTAGGCATCACATTAGCTCTGGGATGTTCAGTGTCCTAATCAGTATCTCAGCAATGCTCCATGAAACAACACTCTTATTCTGATAAGTAGAGATGAAGGTGTGCAAAAATGAATAGCCAGACCATGATATGGTGATTATTATAGGTGTTTATTTAAATTAGTTAACTAAAGTGGTGAAGGTGATTATATTCAAAAGAAATTGTTGACGATCTGTTGCCGCCTGCGTATACCAGCGGCAGTGTTCTGTAGTTTCCCCTCATGTTGCAGGCCAGCATCCTCCTGTTCCTCCTCTTCAGGCATGTGTGGCTCTGGTTCCAGGAGGGGAATGGTCCTTTTGATGCAAATGTTGTGCAATATTGCACATGTTAGGATGATCCTACAGACCATCTCCGGCGAATATAAGAGGCTACCACCAGTGATGTTGAGGCACCGGAACCTTGACTTGAGGATGCCAAAGGTCCTCTCGACAATGCTGCGTGTGCTCCTATGTGCATTGTTGTAGGCACACTCTGCAGCAGTACTCGGGTTGCCAAATGGTGTCACAATCCATGGCTGGATGCCATACCCCTGATCAGGTGCAAGAGAAAATGATTGGAACCATATTGATGTAACTGGCCCTATTGAAATGACCTTTCATGACAGTAGTTGTCTTTTGTGTTATAATGTAGCATCCTAGGCTTGTAGGATGTACCATCTGCATTGTGTTGTTTCCTTGGCTGAACAAGTGTTTGTCTGCTAACCGGTTGTCAGCAGTATGTTTTGGGATTTGCAGTACAGTGTGCCCTCCCTAGCATTGTGACTTGTGATACAGGTGTCCGTGTGTCTTCACTGGGGGTGAGATGATAGTTCCATTCACAGGTTAAAATTGAAAGTGTTGTTAACACGTTCATATCAATGTACCCTGGACATCCCATACCTTTAGACTTATACAATGGATTAATGTAAAGGTCATTGGGACACTTACATTTTGCAAGGTGACATTTGTGCAACCCACTCCACACGTTGTGATCTTTGACGTCTTAACATTAGGCTGTACAGTAATTTCCATTGTGTGACAGGTTCAATGGTGACCTAAGAAACATGGCTAGCGATGTCACGACCTCAGTGTGTTCCTGTTCACATGTTGCTATTGTGGTGTATGTGTTGTGTGTCCTAGAGGGTTGCTGTGCAGTGTGTGTATAAGTAGGTTTTTGTACTTACCGACAAGTAGTCCATTGCCATACCGTCCATCCTGGAAGTGTTCATTGATGGTGCAGTGACGGAAGATGAATGAGTCATGTACACTCCCAGGATATTTAGCCACAATGTTGGTGATCAATCCCTGGTGATCGACTATGGCCTGCACGTTGATGGAATGTGTGTGCTTCCTGTTGCGGTAGAGGTGTTCAGTTGCAGCAGGTGGCACAAGGCGTACATGTGTGCAGTCGATTGCACCAAGGACGTGTGGGAAGCCACTGATGAGGTAGAACCCCTGTTTTGTTTCCTGCTGCTTCTGCAGTGTGTTAGGGAAGCAGATGTGGCGGGGTGTCAGTCCAATGATGGCACCCTTTACTTTGGGCAAAAAGGCGGAGAATGATGGTTCTGATATTCCGGCAACCAGGGCACCAGTTGTTTGAAAAGAGCAACTTGCCAGCATATGAAGTACGGCAAGCAGCTTGGTCTCTGTTGGGATGGTGCGGGATGTCAGCAAAGTGGGGGTCAACTGCGGTTCAATGTTGCGCAGCAGCTGCTGAATGGCCTGCCAGTTCAACCGGTACTTCTGGATGATGTTGTGTTCCCTGAGGCCCTGAAGGGTGGTTCTGGGGCGGAATATCCTCTCCTGCCTTCTGCGCTGCCTTTGGGGTCCCTGCTGGTGTTGTTGTAGCTGCTGTTGCTGGGCTCCGCGTCTGCGTGCATGCTGGATTAGAATCACCTCCATGGCTCCCTGTTGCTGCTCTGCTGCTCTGCTGTTTGTTCTGTGTGTTCTGATTAAATACAGGTGTGTTTGCCCCATTTTAACGCCTGCCCTGACCCAGGCGTTAAATTTTGACGCAAATCGTGCTGTGTGTCATTTTCCAGATCCGCCTCCCGGCCGTGCGTCATTTTTGCCCGAAAGTATAAATATGACGCACGGCTGTTTAAGTAATTTTTGGAACGGGAACGCCTACCTTGCATATGATTAACGCAAGGCAGGTTGCCGCATCCAAAAAATGACGCACACAGCGGAATTTTGTCGTCCGCGGGCTCGGGCGTCAAAGTTTAAATACAGGGCATTGTTTGCGCTGAATGTGCGTCAAAATTTTTGACACACATTCGTCGCTGACGGAGTATAAATATGCCCCCTAATCTAATCACTAAATCATGGTCTGGGTAATTATTTATGCATCACGTGATACCTAGGAATCACAATCTCAGCTTAGCCTAATTAAGCAGTGCAGTAATACAGATTAGGATACTGAAAAAGCCATACCACATTTGTTGGGTATGAATGTACACCCAACTTCACATACAGTGTAAATGACACATATGGTGTTCATTTCACATTTGAAGGGCAATGTCAGAGTAGCACAACTATTGGACACATCCATGTTGGCAACATGGTTCATTGCAGCATATGGCACACAACTAAGACACCATCAGTCACAAGTAAAAAAATCTGCTTCATACATGAGGCAGTGGATTTGCAATTGCATTAGTAACAGGAATGTATGATCACACCCTTGACAGCAGTAAGTGTGACATCAGCTATCTCTGCAAGGAGCATGTGTGACAAGAAGTCTATGTAAGCTGCAAATGGATAGCCCAAGTGCCCCTGGTATGACAAGCATTGCTCGCAAGACATGCCCTGTGCATGCCATCCCAGGTTATAAGTTCTGTCACAGGCATTTATCCAGTCTCTCCCCACCCTTCTCTAGGTGGCCCTGTAACAGGACTATATGTACCCTGATAATCCATCATCTACACACACCCAGACTCACATTCTGACTCCAGTGTGCTTCCCTGTTTAGTATGGCACGCCATAGTCCTAGTTCATCTGACTGCATGGACTGTAGGTCCCAAAATGCACTACCTAGTAGTCTGTAGGACCTGTAATTACCTGTCCATTGCTTCCCATTTGAAAGATACTGTTGGGCCTTTGAACTTGATTCTCACCTCAGGACTTGTGGGAGACTGAAGCTGCACACACCTGTGAGCACTTCCATGCAGACCACCCATTTGAATCTGCACTGCCATTGCTGCTGCCTGGAACTGCTTAGAAGCTGCCTTTTTATGTATATCCGTGTTGTGCATTGCCGTATAAACCACTTGTGTAACACAGCCCTTGGGTTATTGTGTAACGTTGCAGCCAACAGCACAAATCCAGTTTTAATTATCCACAGTGTTGTACAGGATTTTCCCAGTCTGAGTCTGCTCACTGTGCATTTGCCTTGTTCATGTTAGTTCCTGACAGAGCGTGCATCATGTTAGCCTGATTGTTACCTGTTTTTGTGTTATCATAGGGGTTCCCTGTGGCTACATTTCTCTCATAGTTGCTTGCCATGCCCTCACTTTCCTCCTGGGATATTGTGTCTGGTAGGTCTGCGATGAATCCACAAATATATTGTACAGTTTAATCATTTTACATATGGTATCAAGGTCTGGGACATGTATTCAAATAGCCGAAACCCGGCACTATTCCTTGCCTGTGTTTCATGTATGCATGAGTAACAAACAATGACAGTGTACTATGGCTGTATGCATGGATTGGGAATGGTGCCTCCAGCACAAAAAACAACGTTTGCTAATGTACATGAATGGGCAAAACATTTTTGTTCCCTGACTGTCCACACACAGATTCACATTGGCTGCAACCCAATGAAGGTGCTTGTGTGATGACTAGCTGTGAGATTAATCAGCACAGAGGCACTGATGTTCCCTGTTGCAGTGGGAATTTTAGAGGCCACCCTGTGTATAAATGTTGTGATGAAGGCTTCCGGGTTCTATTTACTGATCCATTATGTTTGTGAGCATACCAATGTTACCCTGTTGTCAGCCTCATAAAACTTCTGTAGTGCCATAGCTCAAATATCCCCATGTGTGTTGTCAATTCCCCTTTGGCTTTTGGTCAGTTCTGCTTTGAAGGACACTCTGTTAATGCAGGGAATGGATCCACATACTCATGAATAGACATGCACTCAACAGTGACAACATGGAGGACAATAATGACACTGGGTACACATGGCCACACACTTGAACTGGACACCTTTGTGCAATTAACCACTGAAAATATGTGAACACATGCAGCTTGGTCTGCTGGTCCTCCACTGCCACATGAGAAACATAAGTCTCATATAGGACTCAAACAGTGGAGTGACATTACATTTTTGGATTGTTTTGAGACTCCACGCCACAAACACTGTACCTACAAAGCATTTTCAAATGACTATGGCTAGTATACAAACAAGTTACCAGGATGTGGTATCCAACATTCCTGTACATGTCATGGCTTACTCATTGCCATTATCAATCGTCCTCTATCTATCCTGTGCATAGTTTGTCATGGGAGATGTATTGTCCCAAAAGTCAGTACAGTTCACACAGCATTAAATGCTACGTGTATGACAAACACATATCCTGCGTCATATCTACACTGAATAGTTTGTGAAGGTTATCCACATTTACAACACATGCATACAAGCACATTAATGAAAGCACGTCTTGTGACGTTCACACAGAGGCCCCAAAAAAATTGAAATAGTCAATTCACAGACATTGACACACAGGCAATAAGTTAATGTGTTAAATTGCGTGGCCTTGCTATCTTCTATTAACGCACAACCTGCTCAAACTGGGTAATATCAATTTGTATTCAAAACTTTTGGGTATCTATTGCGTCAGTGAAGAGTGCTCATCCGGTACAACAACTGGAGTATCATGATCCGCAATAGTGTGATCTGCCACAAGTGCCCAAACACTGGAATACACAATGCAGGTGCAAACAGCCTATCTCTGTACAGTTACAGCTGTAATTTACTCACAAAATGTGAGAAATTACACAAACACAGTAAAAGACATACATTTTGACGCAAACACATCAAAAAAGACGCATATGCATAAAAAATCACTGCATATGCGTTGAAAAATGACGCTCACAGCCATTATACATCCATTGGCCCTGAGCGGTAATTCCTACACTGTACCCCATGAAATTGGTTACCAATGCTAAATATTTTGAACTATGGATGCGGGGTAATTTATAAGCATTTGCGTTAAAAAAATTGACGTACAGACTGTAAGCGTCAGAAAATTGTGACGCATCATAATAAAAATGCACCGCATTTGAGGCAGGAAGTGATGTAATAGGATATCCTGGTTACAGAAATGGTACAGTGGGTGTACTTTCATTTTCACTTTGCAGTCTGTGATTTTTCTAGACTGTGTGGCTGTGCTGAGAGTTCTGTCTGTCCCAAGTGTGCTTTTGTCGCCTGTGTGCCATCCTATTTTTCATCTGTTTTATTTGTAATTGTCTCAGTTGTTCATTGTAAGTGTTTGTTTGTCATATTTGGTGTCTAATTTTGTCTTTGTGTTGTTGGGAGTCTGTAGTGGGTATTGTTAGTTTGGGGATAGTTGGGCTGTTTGCAGGTTACTTTACTTTCATTTTCCTCCCTCCTTTCCCTTTATTTTTCTCTGTACCCTTTATTTTTACTATTATTCCTGTCATGTTGGGTAGGCCACATCTGAGGAGAATGGGTGAAGAGGAGCTGGGTGCATTCATTTGGCTGGTGTGCCACTTTCTCCCCCTGATGATTGAAGCAGGTGGCAGGGTGATACAGGGGTATCACACGGAGGTGAGGAGGCTCAGGTGGTCCAAGGTGCTGTACCATCTGCGTCACATTTTCAACACACCGCGCAACAACCATCAACTGAAGCACCGCTTGGCTGACCTTGTTGCCAGAGAGCAAGACCTGCTGGACCACCTGGATGTTGTGATTGGTGGCCAAGTTGGTGAGTACAATTAAGAGTAATGTGCACATTTAAATTCTCTGCAGTGACAGTAGCAGATTTGCAGATATGCTGCAGGCAATGTTTTTGGACATGTGGAATGCAAGTTAAACATACAGTGGCCCTGAGTTATACAATAATTGCTACACATTACCGTCATTTGTTGACGCAACAGCTGCACAAACTTAAAAAACACAACTTGATCATGTAGATTAGTGCTGCTTTCACGTCAATAGATGATGTTAATGCGGCTCAAACATATGTTTTATCCATGGTCTGTGAGTGTACCAAGAAAGATATGTTTTTTTACAAGCTAAAGCAATTACTTAATGTGTTCCCCAAATATTTTGAATACATTTCTGAACTGTATTCTGGCCCAAACGTAAAAATGTATTCCTAAGCTCAGGTACTATCTTTGGCTGATAGCTTGACTTGGCTGTGCTGCAATTAAATTAGGAATGGATGCCAAAGTAATGCACACAGGTTCATATCTAAATGTTTGGTGCTACTTTCCATAGCTGTAGCTTAAATCATGAAGCAAATTATACAAATTGAGGGATAACCAATACCCTTGGCCCTCTGTTCATTGTACCTGTGTGTTTTAAATTGGTCTTGGGAACAATAGCTGGAATTAAGCTGATGCATTTGCCATCTGTGTAATTTTATAGCCATGCACTTCTCATATGTTATTGGGTCATCATGGGATACCTGAAGTTGGGGAATGCATGGTCACAATGTATTAATTGCATGATGTTGTGCATGGGACCCCAGAGCAATTCCATCATACATATAACGTTCCCAAATACTTTGCAAGTTTACGTTTGGTACACCCCTGCTGATCTAGTGCAGCATATGTACAATAGCTAACTTCCCAGTATGGAGGCTATCACAGACATGGATGTATGCTAAGATCAGAAGGCCAGTATTCCTGTGACTGCTGCCATTCTGAAGGAACATACAAATTCAAACCTACATCATCATGATTGGCACAGTAGGACATTTTCTAAACCATATTTCAATAATGGGACAGTGTCAGTTTGCTGTATACCCGCTGATCTCCCAACTTGCCAAATGTAAGACGATGAATGTGGCTAACTGTGAATTCCAAAACTCAATATGGGTACACAGGGCAATGAGTGACACATTTCAGGTGCAATGACTACATCTGTGCCCATGCATTCTGTAATGGATGAACAAAATATACACTATCAGCTTATATTTCTTTGTTGTATTAATTTAGATAACTGGCCAATCCATGTTTAGCGTCAGATTGTCATCAAGTAACGCACAGGATCCCTGCCATTATGGTGCCATAGGGGACATATGTGGCTCTGGGGACACTGTAAATGTAGCATATGTAACCTACACACAACACAGGCCCACATGTAAGGGACCACAGAAAGCATAATAAACCATGAGCTTAACTCAACCCACATGAGCATCAAAGAGTAACTGATTGTCCCTTGATGCACAAGCCACAATACCTGAGTGACTGGTATTGCAGTGCACCAGGAATGTGGCTTTGCATGTCTCTCATTACAACAAATGGTGAAATGGAGTACACTCCATAAATGAGTCTGCAACCAAATGAGGGATCATGTTTGTCACCACATGATAGTTAGGGCCACTGCATGTGTGCATATGTGTGTGCATCACTCACTGGAGTGACAGGGTCTATACATGTTTGCAGTGGTATGTATGTTGGAGTATCATCATGCCTGAGGGGCTAGCCTTTCAGATATAATGTCACACACAGTAATTTTACTTGAAAGTGTTGTACAGTGCACAGACATTGAGCACATTTCACCCTTCCATGCTTTACATGTGGACCTGCCCCTGACACAATCAGAGAAGTGGATCGATTTGCGGACCCAGACATATCCAGTAAGTGTTGATATTTCAGTTCTGTGTTGTGTTGGCAGCTGTTGTGTGATTGACTCCTGTGTGTAGGACACATAGCAAGGTATGATGTACTGGAACATTATCTGATATGTAACTTGACTGGAGTTTGACATTTTTTTCCATATTTGAGTTGGACAATCAGTGGCGTAGAGTCATATTTTGGGATTGCAGTGCAGCCCTGTAGGCATGGCCATGTGAATAGGGTGACATTTGTTGTTACATTTCTTCTGAAGAAAAATTTGCAGAGGGCCATTTTCATAATTTAATTAACAAGTCATACCCTGAATCTCACAGAATAGGAATGCCAAAGTATTACCCACAGACTTGAGCCACCCTGTTCACTAATGAACATGTTAGACTGTATGTTTGACTTCCTAGCAGCATCTAGCTCCACACGTTGTGCTACGTGTATGTGGCACTTGAGTACAATGTCATAGGTGTACATGCAGCTCACGCCCAGATGGGTGCTTGCATCTATCTGCTTGTTGTAGGACAGGTATTGTTGGTATCAAATTATGTTGACAATTGTCTGCAATTACAAACATAAATGTGGATGGGATTGTCCAATGTTTGTGTCTATCCTAGTTGGACACCCTCCTTACCTGTGGTGGACTGACTAAACCCACGTACAGCTGTCCAAAGCTTCCTGGCTGTCCTTGATGTTTGAAAGTATGTGTTGCTTGTCCATCCCCCCTGAGGCACAGGCTGAGGGTTATGAAATATGTGTACCTAGGTGTGAGGATCCAAGTGTAGGACACAGACATGTAAATCTGTAAATCATTTGTCCCAACCTAGGATACCCACTCTTGATTAGCAACTGCATACCATCCTGGCAATTCCATTTACAAATCACAGATCTTGTGGCCCTTGATTGTCATCCAGAAGATAGTCATTAGTTGGTCTGTCACATGTGGAGGACTTGCAGCATTTGTTATGTGACTAATGGCAGAACAATGATACTTAGAGCAATTAAGTATGTACAGACCTTTTTGAGCATTGCTGTGCTGTTAGATAGGACATGTGTAGGCTGCGTTGGCATGTACTTCCTCGAGGACAATCTGTGATCTGTACGGTGATATGACCTGTTTCAGCTACATTATTATGTATTGTCTGATTCTCATCAGTAGCTGTATCACACAATGATGTAACTAATGTTTGGCTTTCTCTTTTTTAACAGCAGCCAATATGGATGCCAACCAGATCCGTGAATTTCAGCGAAGGGCGATGCGTTACCACCACATTCTGGATGTAGAGTCTGGGTTCCGCCACATGGTATGGCGTTATCACCATGAAAGAGCCTCAGGGGTGTGGAGGGCATTTGCCCTAGGGGGCCCTTCTGTGTCCACAACAGCCACCAGCACCACCACTACGACCAGGTGGCAGTAAAGATGACAGCCACCACTGCAGGACCATCAACATCCTCAGCTCCTGGACCACTAACAGCAGCCCCTGCACCTCCCCCTCCAAGCATGGCACCACCAACTGGACAACCCTCCACAACTGGCACAGAGACCACCCCTGCTGCAGTCATTGACAATGTTGAATTTCGTGCAATGCAACGTGACATGCAACGGATGTTGGGCAGACTGGACAGGCTGCAGCAGGAGTTGTTGCAGATAAACAAGAGAGTGCGATAGTCCAATATAAATGAAATATAGGAAACAACAATAGAAAACAAAGTAGTGAGTAATTAATTGCCAGAAAAAAATTGGAGGAATATTGAAAAACAGAAGAGGTGAGAGTTATGTGTTTTAAAATGGGATTTTTAATTTTTGTGTGAACTAAGATATCCAGAATGCATTGTGCATGATGAAGGGATATTGAGTATAAAAAGAAATAGTAAAAAGGGACTCACTTACCGTGATCAAGACTCCTTTGTGAGTCGAAACGCGTTGGTGGTTGTTACTGCAATAAAATACACGTTTATTTGTACCTCGTGGAGTGCGGTGACATTTTTCGGCATTATACAATTTCGAGATTGGTCTTCTCTGTCACTGGGCACCGGCAGAGTATTGCGCCACCCAGCAACTCTTTGACCACTTTGTTTTACAATATATATATATATGTATATATATATATATATATATATATATATATATAAGAATATATATATTATATATATATATATATATATATATTTGTTTATTATAAGATAGTATGTGTTTAGGTTAGTATATGTTGTCCTCCATGTGTCCCGTCATATAAAGGGGGTTGATGTTTAGAGTGTTTAGTTAAATGTGATAAGTAAGTTTAGCTTAGGGGAGTTAGGGCCAGTTGTGGGTAATGTGTAGTTAGGAGAGGTTAGGTTAGTTAAGGTGTTTCCCCTAGTTTTAGCATCCTATTTTTTACAGTTGAATAAATACATAGGTACTCCTTTACAGTATGTGTCATATGCCTGGGGATCAGGGCCTTGGCATGGGTGAACAGTGTCAATTTAGTATTTGCATTTGTGTTCCATCCTGCATCCAAATCCCAATTGAGCTGTCACATTGGCAGCTACACCAAAGCTAATTCGCTAGGAATCTGCCATTCATTGCACATATCACTCAAGGTTACTATGGTTCCCAATGTGTTGATAAGTTTGGATGTATGTTTTCAATCCGTCATACTTTGAGACCAGATTTGGTACTGAGGACACTGTGTTACGTCTGCCTGCAGCCTGATGTTCATGTGAGCCCTGATAAGGTGAGTGATGGTATAATCTCATGTAGTATTGTATACATAACTCACACCTATCATTTGTTACATTGTACAGCCAGGTTACTTATTTGTACATACACTCATACACATCCATTCCAGCTGTATGGTGTGTGTGATGCAACATTTGAGTTAAATGTCACATACATAAAGATTGTCTGGAAGAAAATTTTGAAGACAATGATTTTCTGCTTATACATCCCTTGAAGAAGACTTATTCTGTCCAACACAGCATTATACTGTAATGTTTCTATTTATTTCAGAATTAACCCTCAGGAAGGGCAGATGATGGCACAATCCAGACCACAGTGCATAGTTATCAGCCCACAATCTTTCAGGTCAGTTATATTGACATTCTATGGGCATTGACATGAGGCAAACATCACTAATCTCCCTCACGGTTGATGTGTCACATTACACAGAGACAAAGTGGTTATGTAAGTGCTATTTATTTTAAAGTGCTGTAGTGCTATATTTACATAGTCCAGGATTGTGAGTCCATTAGTGTGACACCTTCCATTGTGATCCTACACAAGTGCAAAAGGACATGTCATTGGACATGTTGGTGTGAAGTGTCGTACAGTGCAGAGGGACATGAATTGCCAATGAGGTAGTGAGAGACAATCACAGGGCCTATTGACAAGGTAAACAGTGGGCTGGAGAACAGTGCTTGTGAGCAGCTGTTGCAAGACTGGCATGTTACAAACACAGAACCTTGGTTATAAGTGCCCATGTGGCAGTGACTAGTGCTACCGGGTACTCTTACGGGTGAAGGTGATCTGTTCCTTGTCTTCATCTTCTGATGTGTGTGTCGTCTCCTCTGTCCTTGGTGGTGGGTTTGAAGGGGCAACACACACTTCAGTGTTTGAAGACGGATGTGGAGTTAGAAATCCCAGTAGCTGCCAGCTGTGGGGCTATTAAGGGCAGTACTGCAGCAAGGAGGAGCTGCTGGTTCTTAAGTATAGCAGCTACATCACTGTGGTAGGCAGCCAGGTCGGCCCTGAGGGGGTCAATATTGCATTCATGCACGTGTAGAAAGGTTTGTTGTTGGAGGTGTTGTGTCAACTCCCTTACTGCTGTGCTGATTTCCTTCACACTTTGTTGAACTTCTTGCAAGATTGATGTTCGCCCTTGCATGACTGCTGCCTGTTCTGCAGTTGACATCATGCACGAACGCACCACATCTAGGCTGGCTGCCATATTTTGTATCCCCACCCGCACCTCCTTGGCCAGCTCCCGCTGTACTCCAACTACAGTCCTCTCAAAGCTGGTGCCAGTGTCATCAAAATCCTCAGCTGGGTTGGAGCTGGCAGGTTGTACAATTGGGGTGGTTGGTGGGTCCTCTGTGATGGCTGCTGTCTCTGTGCTCCTCCTTGCGACTGAAGGTGGGGTCTGGAGGTTCCCAAGGACATCAGCTCGTCATCCATGTCATCCGGGAAGTCCAGGACAGGCATATCCCGAGGAGAGCCATCGTCCTCTGCAATGAGATATAGTACAATTAGTGTGTCTGTGTTGTGGCATTTTTAATGTGACATGCCTGACTTCCTATTAGTTGGACATTGTGATATTGGTTCCTGTTAATTGTTCCTGTCTTTAATATTAGCATTATCCCAGGCCTATGCCCCACCTGCATGTCACATGTAGTGTGGGCAGCTTGGGAAATTGTCTGCATCACATCCTCTAGGTGTAAGTTCTGCCCAAATTGAATGTTGCCACCTTATTGTACAACTCAACCCTCCGTCTACTTCCATTCTCATGTTGTGGCCTTGCACTGGATGTGGGTGTTCTGATGGCACTTGCACCACACTTAACAATGTGGAACTGCCCCAGTCTCTGATATTTCACATCCAGCTATATGTTGCTGAGACCTAGCATATACTATGTATAGCATTGGTATGGTACACTACAGATGTCAGCATTGGTAGTGTGTAATGTTGATGTTGTGGAATGTGTGCTACATTGGATTGCACTGATGGTCCTAGCAGTGTTCCATTTCCTCTTCTGACTGTGCGGGTTTATTTCACTAGCCGGTAACATATGTCCTCCCCCTCAATGCTGTTGTCTGAGCAGGATAACAGTTGGGATGTGGCATGGTGTCATTGCAGCTATTGTGACCGAGGCACAGGGTGGACCCTGACACATGCAGCATGGGTATGACAATACTGCTGTGTACCTCATAATGTTTATGACAATGGCTGATGTTTGTAGCAACTATGGATATTCACATTTGACAGGATTAGCACATTTTTATTGTTTGCAGGGGATTGATAACGTTGTCACCCTGAACCCTCTAATTTGGGTGTGTTTGTCCATGTGCACGTAACTGCCAATAGCTATTTGACCTGCACACACAGCAGAGGTGGTAGTGGCAACTGTTGTCAATGTTAAATTCCACTTGCAGATATTGCCTGAGACTGTTAATTGAGCACTAGTTCATGTAGGGAGAATACCAGCTGTCGTGTGACAGCAGGCCAGTTTTACATTGTACCCTACCCTCCTAGACTGGTTTTACCTTTCCATCATCCTTGGCATGGCAGCATACCCCAATGCAAAGGTTGCTGGTGTTTTGCCCCAGGTTTCCTCTGAACAGCCCATGCCCCTGTGCCATCCATGCAGTGTGTAGTAGGTATGTCCCCCCCTGCTTACAGTTAACAATTAAGCATTTTAGTTCCCCATGCCACTTACCCTGCATCTGTATTGTATCCTGGTAGTCTGCGCTGTCCTGTCCTTGAACCCCTGTGACAATCTACTCAGGGATGACGGCTGCCACCATCTCCTCCATGTGGTCCAGGGCCTCCTGTGGTGCTGGACTCCCACCTCCAGTCTGCAGTGCTGCCTTCCTGTTCCTGGCCATCTTTTCCTTGGTCCTGCACTTGCAGTCATGCCAGTGTTTCTTGCACTCGATGACTGTTCTCCGCACTTCTACCACACTGTTTATCTTGTCAAAGTCTTGGCTGGTTCCTGGTCGGTTGTCATCTTCCTGGGGTCTCTCAAAGCTTCTGGGATCCATTTTGGCTCTCCTTTGCACATTTTGCTGTGTTTGCGCCGCTTTTTGATGCAATTGCGTCAAATAAAGGCGCATATCCGGTTTGCGATGTCGTAAACTGGATCAAAGTCATTTTAGTCGCATTAACGTTGTTTTTCTTTACGACGTGAGGCATAGGTTTGAGTAAAATAAAATGACTCACACCAGTGGTTTGCGCCGCTGTGCGCCAAAGTATAAATTTGACACCCCAGCAGCGCAAAGAAATGGCGTTGGGCGGTGTTAAATTTTGTGACGCAAAACTGCGTTGGCGCAGTTTTGCGCAAAAAAGTATAAATATGGCCCTAAGGCCCTCATTATGACTTTGGCGGTCTCAAAGCGAGACAGCCACGTGTTCCCGACCACCATATGATGCATACTGCCAGATTTCTGCCATACTTTGGATGGAAATCCGGCAGTAGCCATTCTGGCGGTCTGAGGCGCCTGGGTGCTGTTACCACCTGCACTGCCCTGCCAGAAGGACTCCAGCAGCCGTATTATGACCAATAATGTCGCCTGGTGGTGTCCTTCTGGCGGGGCGCTGCCGGCGGTAGCAGTGCCCCTTCCCGTCCCCTGCTGATCGACCTCCTTGCCAGACAAGTTACGTTGAGCGTCCGACAGGGGAGCGGGGTGGGAAGGTGGGGGTGTTGTGTGTGAGTGAATGGGTGTATGCGTGGTGCGTGTGGGTGTGGGTGTCCATGTATGCGGGGAGGGGGTGGGGGTTAGGAGGCACTGTGATTCAGGGGTGAGGGGTAGGGGTTGGGGGATAAGGTGATTGCCGGAGTGGTGGGGTAGCCACCTACCTGTAACAGGGAATGAATTCCCTGTCACCTGTGGCCCTACCGCCAATGGTTTTCGTGGCAAATAGAAATGCCGAGTGGCGAGTGGAAATGTGGCCGGTTGGCAGCGGCCAACCGACCACACTCATAATGTGGTGGGATACACCACCAGCCTGTTGGCGGTGATACCGCCACATTAACCCTAGCGGTCAAAAGACCGCTAGGGTCAAAAGGAGGGCCAAAGTAATACAATACATAAAACTGAGGGGTAGATTAATTAGAAGGGTGGAGGATTGAAAAGATTAATGAACAATGTAAAAAAGAGGCCCAGCACCATAAGCAGAATGAAAAACTAGATGGCCATGCCCATGCAAACCACGTGGTCCTATTCGCATGCGATTTTGAATGTGAGAATGTACTTCACATTGCATTTGGCTTAAAATGCAACGAGAACAGACGTGATGTGGAACTCCACCCCAAGACTCTGCATCTTGCTGCTGAGTTTTTTTGCTACTTTGCAGAATTCCACACAGTGCAAATCTGCCCACTCGGCCCATGCCTACTATTAATGTGGATGATCGTAACCATTGTTGACAAAGTTTGCCAACACTGTATATGGTGGAAATACCATAGTGTTGTGTGGTGACATAACGAGGTCCAGATCTGCTCACTCTGAAATGTTGTGTGGAGTTGACAAAACATGCATGGAAACCATTTGTGTCCACTGGCCACAATAACCACCCATTGGGAGCTGAAAGTAATGAGTTAAAGGTATTGTTCTGAACCCAAACGTTGAGCTGTTCTTCAGTGACATATAAAATATTTTGCCAGTTGTCAAATTTAGCTAGAGAAAGGATACTGGAAGCATTAATCTCTGTTGTTTTTGTTAACCCCAGGCAATATGTTTGCTGCACGGTGTTATTTAAAAATATAATTTATAATGGAATAAGGCAAGTTCTAAATAAAGCTTCTGTGCTTTGTATTTGCCAGTCTTTTATTCCCCACATATTCCTCAAGTCAATCGACTTTTTCTGATGCTCATTACCTTCTATGGCTAATTGGGAAACAAAGGAATCTGAATAACTCAATTTGGTGCCTGTTAGCAATATTTTTCTTGCTTTTGGGGGATTCATTTTGAAATAATATGACTCAGGATTTATAGCATCATGCTCAGTAAAATATGAAAACTTTTCTACATATGTTTTAGAACTTTCCACTGGTGGAGTTGGACTATGTTTGCACTGTGTAAAACTATAAACTGTTGTCGAAGTACCCTGTGTGGAAAATGTTGACCATAACATATCCCCATAATTTGCTGTGTTAATATACGCATCTTCACTGTCAAATACAGTATATTATTCAAGTTCAGGAAGCTTAGAATTGACTGTGTTTACATCCCAGTCATCGTTTATACTAAAGGAAAATTGTTGCACAGTTCAGTACCATTTTCTACATGTTTCCATTTGCAATATTATTTTAATATGTGGTCTAGATTTCCAAAGGGCCATTAAGCCAGTTGGCCCAGGCCAGTACTAGTAGTCATCAATGCATGAAATAAATGTTTTTTGCAAAAAGTGTATATATTGTGGAGTAATAAGATTTGATGGCATAGGAGGATGTTGTTTAACCATGTGGCTGGCAGCCATATTGTGAATGCAGCCAGTGTCCCTTTGCCATAGGCTTGCATTTGTTCTTTGTTTGCCATGCCTCTTTGCCCCTTGTTGTTGTTGTTTGACCATGTGACTGGCAGCCATTTTGCCCATCCAGTCAGTGTCATTTGCCATGGTGTGCATGTCTTCTTTGTTTGCCATGCCTCCTTTCTCCTTGTTGTTGTTGTTTGACCATGTGGCTGGCAGCAATTTTGTTCATGTAGCCAGTATCCCTTTGCCATAGGTTTGCATGTGTTCTTCTTTGTTCTCCTTTCTCCTTGTGGTTGTTGTTTGACCATGTGGCTGGCAGCCATTTTGTGAATGCAGCCAGTGTACCTTTGCCATAGGCTTGCATTTTTTCTTTGTTTGCCATGCCTCTTTGCCCCTTGTTGTTGTTGTTTGACCATGCGGCTGGCAGCCATTTTGCCAATCCAGTCAGTGTCATTTGCCATGGTGTGCATGTCTTCTTTGTTTGCCATGCCTCCTTTCTCCTTGTTGTTGTTGTTTGACCATGTGGCTGGCAGCAATTTTGTTCATGTAGCCAGTATCCCTTTGCCATAGGTTTGCATGTGTTCTTCTTTGTTCTCCTTTCTCCTTGTGGTTGTTGTTTGACCATGTGGCTGGCAGCCATTTTGTGAATGCAGCCAGTGTCCCTTTGCCATAGGCTTGCATTTTTTCTTTGTTTGCCATGCCTCTTTGCCCCTTGTTGTTGTTGTTTGACCATGTGACTGGAAGCCATTTTGTGCATGCAGCCAGTGTCCCTTTGCCATAGGCGTGCATGCGTTATTTGTTCTCCTTGCTCCTTGTTGTTGTTGTTCGACCATGTGGCTGGCTGGTAACCATTTTGTCCTTCTAGCCAGTGTTCCTTGCCTTAGACTTGCATGTGTTCTATGCTCTCCATGATTCCTCCTTGCTCCTTGTTGTTGTTTCTATTTTTATTTTTCTATTTAATTTTTTACATTGTAATTTATAATTTCTATGCCATTTTTTATTTCATTTCTTAATTGTATTTTATGTTTTTACCTTTATATTTTTGTTTTTTTGTGTGCTTTTGTCATTTCTAAATTTTAATTTTTTAATTTATTTTTTATTTAAATGTTTATATTTTATTTCTTTATTTTTTAATACTTTTTTAACTGTTTTATTTTAATTTTTTAATTTTTAATATTTAATTTTTAATTTTTATATTTTATTATTGTTTTATAATTTTTTATATTAATTTGAATTATTATTTAATTCCCCATTGTGCCTTGATTCATCCATCTGATCCATTCCATTCCTCCATCCACCATCCACCAAAGATGCACAGCTGCACAACAGCATTCAGTTTCTTAGGTGTCATTCCATTTCCTCCAGGACACCCTGGCTGTGGCGCACAGCAGACAAATCAACAGCATAATTCACTTTGTTAGTAATTATTCAATTTCCCCTGGACCACCTGGCCACCATAGGTTATTTTATTTAAAGAATTATTCCATTTACCCATGCATCTCTCTCTGACTACCCCAGATGTCTCCTAAAACAAATGGAAATAAAGTAAAGATCTAGATCTGCCTGTTGTGCTGTCTAATTTGAAATGCACATTTTTTATGGTGTGGTTTGCCTTTACAATGTTTGATTAAATACTTGGTAAATTACATAAGTAAACAACTCCACTAAGATTGCATTTCTCTGTACTATTTTCACCCTGCTGCAACAATGTCACGTTTCACCAAGATTTTCTTGATTTGTTGTTTTTAGGTGTACAAGAGACAAGAACCCACAGCACATGCAGTACTGCCAAATAGAGGGCCTTACACTTATTTCGGTCCACAGGCACCAAACTCGTGTGCTTGTGCATCTTAGTGCCACTGCCAACCTAGAGGTAGTTGAGATGGCCTAAAGAAGGTTGGTCCCAAGAAAGTTGCCAGTAAGAAGAAGCTTTCCACCAGTGGCATGCCAACCGCAACCTTTTTTGAGAGATGTGTACCTGCCATATCAGCCTCCAGGGAGGAACCTGGGAGCAGTCCTGCATCCACAGCACCACCCCAACCCAAGCCCAAGATCATGTCTCTCATTGAGGCAACCACTGCAATCATGGTGACGCTGATGAGCAGTGATGTCGAATTGGATTTGTCCCTCTCTCAAAGTAATACCCAATCTTTTCAGGAAACAGAGCAAAGTGGACAACAGCTGTAGCCAGATCTTCCCAAAGTTAAAGCAGCACAGGAGGTTGAGCTTTCTGGCAAGCAAGAACCTCCTCTTTTAGAATCAAGGGCTCCCAGATCTCCAGCAACAAAAATGAAGGACACTATTCCACCACCTTCTCCAAGCACCACTTCCAATGACAATGGTAGGGCAATGGAGTGGACCCTGGCAGAGTCTGGGAGATGCCAGGAGAGGCAACAGAAAAGTAAAGTTCCAGAAAGACTTAGAATCATGGAAGGGATTGATGAGGATGAGGATGATGATGATGTCACAGTCATTGTGGAAGCTGGCACAGAGGAGTCCAACATTACTATCCAACCTATTCTTAGAGATGTAGCACAGGCCGCACCACCAGCTCCCATAGACCTGCAAAAACCCCTACCTCAGTACAAGTATGCACTGCAGAGAGGCAATCGACACACCCATGACCACCTACATTCAGTTCCTCCTCAGGCATTGGCCCAATAAGAGAGTTCTCCTCCCCAGTTTGGGACTTTTTATGATTAGCAAACAGGAGGAGAACATTGTCATATGCTCTATTTGCCATGCAAGTGTTCATCTAGGTAAGCCTGGTTCACATTATGGTACAGGAGGCCAGGCGACCCTTATGAAAAAACCTCACACATTCCGGTGGGAGCATCACCTTAAACAAATGGCTAAACGTGGTTGCAATGGTGAAGATGAGGAGAGCTAGGAAACATCAGTGACACCTGGTCAAATCATGGTGGAAGGTGAGGTAGAAGAGGGTGACATCATCCTCACACAAAGCAGCCCTGTCCCCAGCAGTGTGCCAGAATCACCCACCTCAGCAACCTCACAATGGCACAGGAAGACTCAGAGTCAGATGGAGACACCACAGTACACGGTGACTGCATCACGGTGAGCATTGAGTTTACTGCCACCTACATCTGAAAAGTCACATGTGTCAGTGGCCCCACAAAAGATAATCCAGACTACAATTATGGGCATGTTTAGGCAGGAGAGGCCTTATGACTGCAACTACTCGATGGCATGTTTGTACAATGGCAAGATGGTAAAAATGTTAGCACTGGACCTCCTCCCTTTTTCGTTTGTAGAAGGAGTGGGATTCTTAGAGCTTGTGGCAGCCCTCTGCCCAAAATGGAAGGTTCCAAGAGGGACCTATTTTGCCAGTGTTGCTGTTCCAACACTGCATCATGATATACTGCAACTAGTTGGACAAGCTTTGCAGCAAAGTGTTGTACAAGCCATCCCTCTGATGACAGACATATGGACCAGTTGTCAAACGACTAATTACGTGTGCATCACTGCAAACTGGATCTCTTTTCTGGGGGTAAAGCAAAAGCCATCCACAGGTCTTAGGCCTGAAGACATTTTTAAGAGCGTTTGGCAGCATGCAACTGTAGCCATGTTCGCATGGAGAAGTCACACACAGTTGTAAACATCTTGGAGGAATTTCATAGCAAGGTGTCTGAATGGATGCTTCCCAGGGGTCTTCAAGTTGTATTTGTTGCCACGGACAATGGCAGAAACATAGTCAAGGCCATGGCAGATGGTGGCTATTTGAAGATCTGTTGTTTGGCACACTGCATCAACCTGGTTGTGAAAGGCTTAAAGAAGATATAGGCGGTCATTCTGACCGCGGCGGGCGGCGGTCACCGCCCGCCATGCGGTTACCGCCGAATGACCGCTCAGCGGTCAGGAGACCGCGGCGGCCATTCTGGTTTTCCCGCTGGGCCGGCGGGCGACCGCCAAAAGCCCGCCCGCCGGCCCAGCGGGAAAGCCCCTGCAACAAGGATGCCGGCTCCGAATGGAGCCGGCGGAGTTGCAGGGGTGGGACGGGTGCAGTGGCACCCATCGCGATTTTCACTGTCATGGGTAGTGCAGGGGCCCCCAGGGGCCCCACGACACCCGTTCCCGCCATCCTGTTCCTGGCGGTAAGAACCGCCAGAAACAGGGTGGCGGGAAGGGGGTCGGAATCCCCATGGCGGCACTGCAAGCAGCACCGCCATGGAGGATTCCCTGGGCCAGGGGAAAACCGGTGGGAAACCGCCGGTTCCCCTTTTCTGACCGCGGCTTTACCGCCGCGGTCAGAATAGCCCAGGAAGCACCGCCAGCCTGTTGGCGGTGCTTCCGCGGTCACCGGCCCTGGCGGTCATGGACCGCCAGGGTCGGAATGACCCCCATAGTCAGCAACATACTGACCACCTGCAGGTGCACCTGCACTCATTTCAGCAATTCCTTTAAAGCCTGGAAACAGTTGTAGATTATTCACTGTCATCACAGAGTACCAGTTGAAGCCCTGATAGAGGAGGTACCAACATGTTGGAACTCAACCTATTATATGTTGCAACGTCTGTTTGAGCAGTACAAACAGATCAATGACAATGTCATTGAAAGAGGAGCTGATGCAATTGGAAGAGCTATGGCCATGGATGCAGGCCAATAGGGCCTAGTCAAATGCCTCACACAGATGCTGCTCACTTTTGAGGTTTTCACTAAGGAAGTTTGCATGAAGGACAGTACAATGGGCCAAGCTATCCCTTTATTGCATCTGCTACCGGAGCAGCTAAAGAAGGTGTCTTGCCTTGGTTACCAGCCTAAGCTATAGCTTGACTTGTAATGCAAGGCTGCAAAATGACATCATCTCATCCAAAGAGTACATCTGTGCCCCCCTACTTGACCCACGCTACCAAAAAAAATTTCCACTGTCATTGTTTTTCCTGAAGGGAATGTTTCACAATTCAAGAGGTGGATTTTTGAGCAAGCACAAGAACTGTAAGAAGAATAACTGTAACTTAGAGTTCCACTCCACAGTTCGGGGGTGCCACCTTCAACTTCCAGAGAGGACAGTCTTGTCTCACATCCATCAACCCCACCAACAAGAAAACTGGCAACAACAGCCACAGAAGGATTGGACCCTACCTCTTCATTGGCTTTGTTTCAAGTGGCAGGTCTTAAGTCCAGTGTAGAGGTGAAATAAAAAGCAGTCAAGCAGGTGGCAGCACCAATGGCCATTTAGAGGATGTTCCAGGAGTGTCTGAATGACCCGAAAGAGGTGTATGTGGATCAAAACCCATCAGTGTATTGGTATGGGAAGATGTGACAACGGGCAGAGCTCAGCAGGCTGGTTATCAAGTACATGGCTTGTCCTATAGCCAGAGTGTTTGCTGAACCTGTTTTCATTGCAGCTGGTGCAGTTGTAATAGTCAGAAGGGCCAGTCTCTAGCTTCAAACATGGTGGGATTAACCAATTAACCATGAATAAAATGAACCAGCATTTTCTACCATCTGATAACACTGTTCCCAAAATACCATAGGAGGAGAAAGAAGATAATTGATTGGAATCATTGAATAAAACAAATGACTGTCAGTGCCAATGTCAACAAAGTGTTGACTTGCCATCAAACAGGAGATATTTTGTTCAACCACTCTGCTTGGATTGGAAGAGGTAACTACTACTAGTACTAAAGTAACTCTTTTTGCTCCAATGAGTGGTGATATATTGAATGTTTGTGAATTTGTGAGTGATGACTTATGTATGTGGTAGCTAACATTGAGGGAGGGAGTTCAAGAAATATATAAACTTGTTTCTCAGGATTTGCAATGTTGGGGGGTTGATGGGTGATTATTTTTTTCCTGAAAGTGATTGACCTTTCAAACTTAGTGAATTTACCTGCAGGGTCCAATCCTTAGATTTTAATGGTTCCTCATAGCAGATCAGCCACTTAAGTTACCAAACACACATTTACACAAAATACTCCAGTTTTGTTTCTCTATTTGTTCTAATCTTCATTTCAACTGCAGTGCATGTCACAGGATTACCTTGATCGGTTTGGGACTGGGGCACAGTTACTCAGAATCTGGAGGAGAAGGGTGGAAGGACTACCTCAACAGGTAGAAGGAGAAAGTTATCAACTTCAAGAGAAACTATGATGATGACGATGGCTCTGAGGCCTAGTACTCACTTAGCTCTCTGAACTGGAGAGAGGTGTGTTGATTTGGAAATGCTGCTGAGTATGTGTTTGCTGCACTGCTGGCTCAAGTGTGAAACTCCTTATGTTCTTGCTCTGCCTCTGTGTCTTCTTTTGTCCTTCTCCTTTTCTCCATAAGATAGTTACTATTTTTCTCAATATGGAGGACTTCTCCTAGTCCTCTCCTGCATGATCAAAACTTGGGGAAATCTCAAGACTCCAGCTTACTTACCGGACAAGTTCAAACTTCAGACTGGCACCCAGGATAGACTGACATTCCAAGAAGAATGGAGAGAAGCATCAACCAATTTGGCAATACAGTATCATATTTTTTAGAACTGTTTGGGTTAACTTCAATCTTCCATAATTTCTGTTTTTCAAAAATGGAAAACATAACATTTAAGATAAACTATATGGGGCCTCCCTGGGGCAGAACAGCAGCATGCATTTAACTGAACTGTGTTATACTGATCCCTTTGTTTCCACTTTCCTTCCACAACAGATTGATGGCGGTGTGATGCTCAGTGCACTAATGAATATTGCTGCAGTTTTTTTGTGTAGCATTTGTCTTTGTCACACTTTACCCCAAATTCCTTTTCCCATCCATGTATGGAAGCCCTAACCCTCTTCCCCCTGGCTGTGTGATTTATTGAGGTGTGACTTAATTTTACACTGTAAATTAATCATAAACTTGCTGGGGAGGGTGTGGTGAAAGTGACACCAGCTCACTGCATGACCTTCTGCCTTCCTCTACCTGAGCAATATTCCACACTGGCCCAATCAAATCATCATTCATGCCTTGGGTGTGTGTTCCATAAATGCTTTACCTGGTCCAATCACTCGAGTCTGAGTCCACTTCTCCTGACTCCATGATTTAATTTCCTACATTTCGTTTTTATATCTCCCCCCATTGCTCATAAGAAACTGGTATTGCTAGATTTTATTACCATATCAGGCCTTACTCTTCTTTGCTGTGTGTCAAATAGTGGCATTGTGTGAGTCTGGTCTCAGTCTTCCTAGAGTTATGATATGATGACCTACTAAACTCTGTTTTACTTTTCTTTGATTAATCATGCAGTTGAAGTGGTGCTTTCTGATGTTCTGTATTCCCTGTTAGCGTGCTAGCCTGCTACTACTATTACCTACCACCCCCTTAAGAGTTATGATGCCATCTTGGGAAAAACCCTGGAGTAAGAAGAAAACAACTCCCTGGCTTCATCTATTCAGGTAAGAAAAGAACAGTGGACTGAAGTAGTTAACTTGTTTAGTTGGTGATTTAACTCCTACTAAATAAAATGATGTCTTACCTGTCAATGTGTATTGAGATTTTTTTAGACAAAATATGCAATGGCAATCATCCACTAGTGATCAATATAGTTCGGTTGCAGAGGGCAATAAAGCAAGGGTAACCATATAATGTAAAAAAAACAGGGTACACTAAAAGACAGCAGTGCAAACTAAAACACCAAAATAAACATTTGACTGAGGCATAAAGTAAAATAAATTATCCCCTTTAGTAATCTACAAAATATAATACCCACCCTTTCCACCCAAAACAGGCCCACACCTCTCCCCAAACAAATAGCCCTGCCCAAAGTCCAACTTGAAGTCAAAATATGAAACCCCGTCCCAACTCTGTCTCTACTCTCTCCACCCACAACAAGTGTCCCTCCCGCAAAAACAAAAAATTAAAAAAGGGTACGAAGAGGACGAGTACAAGTTCAGACTAGAGTAGGGTTCAGCTATCGTTGAGGGCAGCCTCAATGTGTGTCACCTGGCAGTACAGTTCTGCAAGGTGTTGTAGGTCACGGCATTGAAATATGCGGTCCTGGGCCTGACATGAGAAGGAAGGGGTAGCAGTGGTGGAACTGGGATGGGTTGATGGCTGCCAACTACAATGGTCTTGCCAGAGCCGCTGGGAGGCTGGAGGTGCTGGCAGCTGGCTGGAGGAGCAAGGGCTGGCAGCCATGACTGCTACCTCGGCTTCTTCCTCCTCCTGGAGGGCTACCAGACACCAATATTCATTTCTGATGCCCTCCAGCCTCTGCTGTCGGAGCCGTGCTGCTATCTCCTGGTGAGTTGGATGATGATGTCCACCCGGCGTAGTTATATCAGGAAAGAAAAAGGAAAATGACAAATGATATACTGTGCTCTGGTCAAACATGTGTTTTAAAAGTACGATGGGATTGTAGCAGTAACATGCTGGCCCCTTAGGTCCATTGGAATTTGATGTGGCTGATTATTTACAGGGACATTTTTTACCCACACATGCCCCACTGTAGTTGAGTTGATGTCGGCATGTCAAAAGGGTAAAATTTGAACTGGCATGAAACTATTATGGAAGCCAATACATATTAACTTATACATAAATGTGGTGCATGCCAAAAGGGATTTTAATTTTTTTTTGGGGTGGCCTGGGACATAACTTTGGAAAAACAATACAGGACTGAGGTTTTAGGAGTGATAGATTGGGCACTGGGATGGAAGGGAAATATCTTTTTCAGTTTTAATGCATTGACAACTTTGTAAATGCTGCATTAATTGAAGCAGATGCACACATTGCGAACAAAACAGTATTGTACACTGCCACACTGCAGTTACGTACTCATAGTAGCACTGGTGACTAATGGGAAGGGAGGTATGACCAGAATGAGTGGGAGGATACATATCTGCCTTGCTTCAACGACAGGACTAGAGGGAGTTAAGGGAGGGGACAAAAAATTAAAATACCGCCCCCTTTGAACCAAAAACTTTCATAACCATGCAAACCAACCAAGCGAATTAGGTGAACAGCAGACGTGTGCCTCTCCACAACAGCTCCCTTACTCCTTCTTGATCCAAGCGATTATACACTCATCTTTTAATTTGTCTATTCTATTCACCCTTTCAAACGCACCATTTGATTTAAGCTTACACTCTCTTATCCATTCTTTTACTATTCCAATCCAGCCATCCATATTTATCCACCAGTCAATCCATAACCTCAACGATCCAGTATCCATCATTTCAAACACCCTGCTTTCGCCTACCCATCCACTATTTACCCATGTATTGTTAATTACCATCAGCCCATTCCTTACCCGAGCATACTCATTCACCCTTCCTTTAACCACTGAGGCATTCTTTCACCCCTTTCATCTATCTTCACCCACCCATGCATCTCCTATCATTCACCTACGCATCTTTCTTTTGCTTTCACCTACACATCCTTTCACTCATTTACCATTTCACCTATTCTTTATTTTAGCTACCCAACCACTGCTTTTCCATCAAGCCATCATTTATAGCCTCCATTCAATCAATATGATGAGCTTTTGTCTGCTGATTTGCCGAGAGAAGAGGCTATTAAGATTAAGAACTCAATCCTTAGTGCAGCTGCCCAACCATGTGCTTCACAAGCAACACCCTTGCAGTGAGTACATTACTAATTGTCAATGAGCAAGAGTAATATGACTTACCAGTGCCTGTCCCTGCTGCTGGTTCTCCCCCGTTGGTGCTGCCGCTGACCCCAGCACTGGTGGTAGGGGCAGCTGGAAAAAACGTTACTCAATTTAGTTCCAACAAAATAAATGCAATCACAATAGATCACTACTGTTCTATCTTCTTCTATTATTCACAACCGTAATTTTGCTGGTTGTCAGAAAAGCAAGGTAGACAAATCAACTGCAAATGTTTTGTAAGGGAGGGGTAGAGATCAACTAAGTCACTGAAGGGCAGTAAAGGGGTGAAATTATTTGGTCAATCAAGGAGAACCTCAGATGAGGTCTTGGTTGGCAAATGCAATGGGCATAAGCAAGGCAAAGAAAACCTTCACAAACGTGTAGAAAAGCTGACTTGGGCATGCAGTCTTGCTGGTAGAGTAAATGTCCTAAAAAATTGTCCTCTTAGTAGTAAGTATCAGTCCACAACATATACAAAGGGAAAAGGGAAAGCTAAGCTTAGTAAATAGTAACACATTTCTCTAGCCTCAAACACGGAGAGATTAACCATGATTATAATGAACCAGCATTTTATACCATCTGATTACACTGTTCCCAAAATACCATAGGAGGAGGAAGAGGATGATTAATTGGAATCAAGTGTGTTAGCTAACCAACTTCTGGGTGAACCACCAGAGTTTGAGTACGAACTCTACTTCCCGGACTGAGTGTGCCAGTGCCTCAATAGAACTTTGTAATTATTTCTTGTTGATCTTCTCTTTGTCTTTCTTTCCTTGCAAAAACAAAGTGGAACATTACATATGTATCTGATTTATGATGTTCCACCATTTTATAGTCACATATTAGAAGCCCGGATTAGAATTAGACATGTGTGCAGTGAAGAAGCCGCCACATTTCTTCAGGACATTAGAGACAATACCTGCCTCCCTCACATGCCATTGCCTATCCCATTTCTAGTGGGGCTGCCCTAGAAGATCATTGATTAAAACAAAAGACTGTCAGTGCCAATGTCAACAATGTGTTTAGTTGCCATCAAAGAGAAGATATTTTGTTCAACCACTCTGCTTGGATTGGAAGAAGTAACTACTACTAGTACTAAAGTAACTTTTTTTGAGGTGTGACTTAATTTTACACTATAAATGAATCATAAACTTGCTGGAGAGGGTGTGGTGAAAGTGACACCAGCTCACTGCATGACCTTCTGCCTTCCTCTACCTGAGCAATATTCCACACTGGCCCAATTAAATCATCATTCATGCCTTGGGTGTGTGTTCCATAAATGCTTTACCTGGTCCAACCACTCGAATCTGAGTCCACTTCTCCTGACTCAATGATTTAATTTCCTACATTTCGTTTTTATATCTCCCCCCCTTGCTCATGAGAAATTGGTACTGCTAGATTTTATTACCACATCAGGCCTTACTCTTCTTTTCTGTGTGTCAAAAAGTGGCATTGTGTAAGTCTGGCCTCAGTCTTCCTAGAGTTATGATACGATGACCTACTAAACTCTGTTTTACTTTTCTTTCAATTGAGTTGACAGTGATGCCTAACCCTTTGATTAATCTTGCAGTTGAAGTGGTACTTTCTGATGTTCTGTATTCCCTGTTAGCGTGCTAGCCTGCTACTACTACTACCTACCACCCCCTTAAGAATTATGATGCCATCTTGGGAAAAACCCTGGAGTAAGGAGAAGACAACTCCCTGTCTTCATCTATTCAAGTAAGAAAAGAACAGTGGATTGAAGTAGTTAACTTGTTTAGTTGGTGATTTAACTCCTACTAAAGAAAATTCTGTCTTACCTGTCAATGTGTATCGAGATTTTTTTAGACAAAATATGCAATGGCAATCATCCACTAGTGATCAATATAGTTCGGTTGCAGAGGGCAATAAAGCAAGAGCAACCATATAATGTAAAAAACAGGCTACACTAAAAGACAGCAGTGCAAACTAAAACACCAAAATAAACATTTGACTGAGGCATAAATAAAGTAAAATAAATTAACCCCTTTAGTAGTCTACAAAATATAATACCCACCCTTTCCACCCAAAACAGGCCCACACCTCTCCCCAAACAAATAGCCCCACCCAAAGTCCAACGAAAACTCCAACGTGAAGTCAAAACATGAAACCCCGTCCCAACTCTGTCCCTACCCTCTCCACCCACAACAAGTGTCCCTCCCGCAAAAACTAAAAATTAATAAAGGGTACGATGAGGACGAGTCCAAGTTCAGACTAGCGTAGGGTATCATTGAGGGCAGCCGCAATGTGTGTCACCTGGCAGTCCAGTTGCGCAAGGTGGTGTAGGTCATGGCATTTAAATATGCGGTCCTGGGCCTGACGTGAGAAGGAAGGGGCAACAGTGGTGGAACTGGGGTGGGTTGATGGCTGCCAGCTGCAATGGTGTTGCCAGAGCCGCTGGGAGGCTGGAGGCGCTGGCAGCTGGCTGGAGGAGCGAGGGCTGGCAGCCATGAGTGCTACCTCGGCCTCTTCCTCCACTTGGAGGGCTACCAGCCACCAATATTAATTTCTGATGCCCTCCAGCCTCTGCTGCCGGAGACGTGCTGCTATCTCCTGGTGAGTTGGATGATGATGTTTGTAAGAGGCTGGCCTGGCTTATAGTGGGTACCTTGTGATACTTACACCCTGTGCCAGGTCCAGTTATCCCTTATTAGTAGAATAGTGGTGTTTCTAGCAGCTTAAGCTGATAGAAGGTAGCTATGGCAAAGCAGCTTAGGCTGAGCTAGGAGACATGCAAAGCTCCTACTATACCACTTATATGATATAGCACAATATCATAAGAAAACACAATACTGAGAGTTACTAAAAATAAAGGTACAAACATGTGTAGAAAAGGTGACTTGGGCATGCAGTCTTGCTGGTAGAGTAAATGTCCTAAAAAATTGTCCTCTTAGTAGTAAGTACCACCCTTCTCAGCTAAAAGCATGTCTAATTCATATTGGTGTTGAAGAACCATGGATCTAACAGCTGTACACTCTGTGTTTTCTAATAATATAGCTCCAGAGGTATTTGTTGCCAGTCTCTCATCCACAGTTGACTGCCTTCTAACTTTCCCATCATTGAACATCACACCCACTGCAGGTATTGTAGCTCCAAATATATGTCCCACCATCTTTGTTCCTTCACTCATTCTTCTCATGTATCTCCTGTGTGCTGGTGTCATCCTTAATGCCTCTAAGGTTTGTACATGATACATTTTAGAAACAACAATTCTAAGTAGCATATTCCCTCCCAGGATGTAGGCAACCTAAAATATGCAAATCTCCCACATAAAAATACACTCCTGGTACCATTGGATCATCCTTCCGCAAAATCTGCCATTCTCTTATGGATAATTTGCATGTGTGTTCACAATTACTATTCCGTACAAGTATTTTCTCCCCACTTATTCTCCTTTTAAACATACACTTGCAATTTCATTCTCTCTTCTAATTTTAGTTTGGGTAGTTGATCTTCCTCTCTTTTCCACATATTCATTTGCATACCTTCTCTCCTCACTCTTTGTAAGTTTCTCATTTCTCTCTTCTAACAGCTGTATGAAAATCTTATCTTGTGACTTCATTAAAGAGGATACGTTTTCTCATCCGCTTTAACAGTATTTACAAGAAGAAATGGCTGAAAGTACTGCCAAGCTTTCTCCATCTCTTTAACTTATAGATATAAATTCATGTGTTTCATTAATGGCACATTAGAAAGTACCATGGTGATTTATTTTTTTTGTCCTCATGCATCCCAGGCACCAGGGGCCTGATGTAGCAAGCCTTTTGCGCCTCGCAAACTGCGAAAAACGCAGTTTGCGAGGCACAAAAGGCCTTACGCGATGCAGAGTCACATTTTGCGAGTCGGTACCGACTCGCAAAATGTGATTCCGACTCGCAAATAGGAAGCGATATTCCCTTCCTATTTGCGACCCATCGAGATGTTGAGTTGCTTTGTGACCGCGAAAGCGGTCGCAAACCAACTCGCAGTTACCATCCACTTGAAGTGGATGGTAACTCATTCGCAAAAGCGAAGGGGTCCCATGGGCGCCCCTTCCCCTTTGTGAATGCCACAAAATTATTTTTTCAGAGCAGGTAGTGGTCCTATGGACCACTGCCTACTCTGAAAAAAATGAAACTAAATGGTTTCGGTATTTTTTCTTTTTGCAGCTCGATTTCCTTTAAGGAAAACGGGCTGCAAAAAGAAAAAAACTGCTTTATTTAAAAGCAGTCACAGACATGGTGGTCTGCTGTCTCCAGCAGGCCACCATCCCTGTGAGTGCCCAGACTCGCTAGGGGGTCGCAAACTGCGGCCCACATCAATAATATTCATGAGGTGGGTCTTTGCGACCCCATAGCGAGTCGCAGAAGGTGTCTGAGACACTTTTCTGCATCTCGAATTGCGAGTTGCAATTTGCGAGTCGCTATGACTCGCAAATTGCAAGTTACAATTGTATACCTACCTACATCTGGCCCCAGGTCTTTTTCTTCACTTTTGTGATCGACCATCCTCCGTGACCGGAGAGGGAGGGCCTCCTTCTTTCTCTCTCAACATGTCCACCTCACAATAAAGGTGGAGATAAAAAAAAAAAAGGGCACATATATTACCCTGATTTAATAGATTATGAGAGACACAAAAGAAGAATAATCATCGGACAAAATTTATATATTAACCAATTGTTCCTCCAACCAAACTTTAAAAGGTAGCCAAAATGTCCTTGACTTAGTGATACCCATTACCATGTCCATTTTAAATACATATTTCACATGATCCAACCACTCTTTTGTAGGAGGCAGCAACCCTGCCTAACCATTTTCTACAAATTTCTCTTCTAGCTAATAAAATAACATAAAAAATAGCCACTTCTGCGAGTCCACCCTTAAATTTACTATCTGTTCCAATCTACCAGAAATAACTAATAGTAAGGTGATCTTGATCTCAACCCCTAATACCTTAGATATCGTATTCCTCACTGCTTCCCAAAAAAGTTGAATCGCCGAGCATTAAAAAAACATATGGACATCCGACGCCTTTTCCATTCCACACTTTCCACATTTGATCACCTCCCCTTTCCTCATCTGTGAAAGTCTATAAGGAGACAAAAATGCTCTATGTAGCAAGAATATATGGTTTCGTCTATACGGGGCGGGTTAACCACTTGATATAGAGTGCGCATAGACGCCTCCCAAACCTCCCCGACCTGTGTTTCCTAAAAAAGTCACCCTATAAATCTTTGGGCAGATTAAATTCACCATCCCCTGCCTCCACTATCTCCCAATACCAAGTTGCCACTACTTTGTTTGGGAGGGGATCTTTCAGAATCTTATCTTCTATCTGAAACTGCCACCCACTTCTCTTATTATCCTTAGCTATCCATCCTTTCAGTTGAAGGTATTTTATCCTTGACAAGGCCCCACCTGTTTTGTGCAAAATTTCCTCTCAAGATATTAAGTCCCCTTCCTTAACTAACTCACCCAGTATTTAAAACCTGCCTTCTTGATTGGAATAGCCAACACATCCTTAAGGCACTCAGGTGTACCTGGTGAATCCCAGATAGGTGACGAATTACTATAATAATCAATCCTGAGCAGAGACCTAACATTAAACCATAATTGCGCAGCATCCCGCAGGACTTTTAGCTGAATTTTTTGGAAAAATTTGGGATCTCCAAATTTAAACAAAAAATGGTTTAGATCTTCCTTTACTTCTGCTAACATAGCCTTAAACACACACCCCATATCTGTGGTATCTAAGGAAGAGCCCAAAATCCTAACATTTTTAAGTTGGAACACCCACCCATATAATTGCAAATCAGGGAACGCTAACCCACTTCTTTCCTTTTTCCTCCGCAACTTTTTCCAAGAAATCCTCACTCCCTTCTGCGCCCATATAAATGAATTTATATCTTGCTGAAATTTGCCAATCAAAACATTATCAAACTGTAAAGGAATGGAGTTATATAGAAAAGTGACTTTAGGTAAAAATATCATCTTAACTAAATTTGTTCTGCCCAAGATTGACAAAGTTAAATACATCCAATTTTTCATCAAATTAGAACACTCCCTACGTAGCATACTAAGATTAACATTCGCAATTTTCTCAATGTCTTGTAGTACCTCAATACCAAGATACCTCATTTCACTTTTCCTTAACAGATTTCCCAATCCCTGATTCCATGCCATTATAACTGTTTTACCAGCATTTCTCTGATAGCCCGAAACCTTACCAAAATTCTCAACTATATCCAGAACAGCTGGTAATACTATATGTAAATCAGATGTACAAACTAACAAATCATCAGCAATGAGGGAGGCTTTTTTCTCCCATTCACCATATACAAAAGATGGAATTTTCTGCTCTTGCCGAATTCTTCTGGCAAGAGGTTCAATATATAAATTGAACAATAAAGGTGAAAGTGGGCATCCCTGTCTCGTGCCCCTAAATATTTGGATCGGAGAAGTCAAACTTCCGTTTACTAAAACGCTAGCTGCTGGTTTCGAATAAATTTGGCGCAAAACACCTGACAAAATTTATCCCCGAAACCATATTCTTTTAAAATGGTAAACAGAAACACCCAGTTCACCCTATCAAACACCTTTGCGGCATCTAACATAGCTAAGGGGAGACTATGGGCCTGATTACAACTTTGGAGGAGGGTGTTAATCTGTCCCAAATGTGATGGATATATCCCCCACCGTATTACGAGTTCCATAGGTTATAGTGGACTCGTAATACGGCGGGTGGTATATCCGTCACTTTTGGGATGGAGTTACCTCCCTTCTCCAAAGTTGTAATCAGGCCCTAAATGTTGTAGCTATATCAGTGGTCCCTATTAAACTCCCTGTCAATTTGTGTAAATACCGTCCCTTCATAAATCCTTTCTGATCTTTATGTAAGAGACCACCCACCACTTTATTCAGTCTATCCGCCAGAACCCTAACAAAAACCTTATAGTCAGCATTCAATAAAGAAATTGGTCTATAAGACTCACACCTAACTGGACTTTTGCCTGGCTTCAGAACCACCGTAATTATAGTGCTATTCCAAGATTCTTGAAGTTCCTCTCCCTTATCATATATCTCTTCGAACAGAGCCGACATTAGCAAGACAATAGCATCCCCCAGCAATTTGTATAATTCAATTGGAATGCCATCACGGTCTGCCGCTTTCCCCCCCTTACTTGACATAATAGCTGACTTAGGGGGTCATTACAACATTGATGGGAAAAGCCGCTAACCGCCGTGCAGAAGACCGGCAACACACCGCCGTGGCCGCGGAATTCCTCCACGGTCATTATGACCCACAGACCGGAATCCGCCAAAATCCAGACACCCACACAAGTCCGCCACACCAAAGGTCAGTGATAAACTGGCGATAACAAAACCTCCACCGTCACGCCAACAGAAATACACCCACACTATCACGACCCACGAATCCACGCGGCGGTCTTTCAACCGCGGTATTCCATTGGCAGTACACACCGCTGCGCTCAAAATACACACACATTTACAGAACACATCCACATTGGACAATTCCAAATACACACACCTGATACACATACACACACCACTCCCACACATCCAATACAACATAAAACACACACCCACATCACCCACAAACCTTTACGACCAGAATTGCGACTGAAGGCCGGAGAGAGACACCACCATCTACAAACTAGCATCCACAGGCACTCAACACCATCATGCACACAACATCCAAGCACCTCACACAACACACCTCTAAATATCACCCCACACATCACAACACACACCACCCCACACATCACCCACACCACCTCATGGCCCCGCAAAGACACCCTTGGTTCTCTGAGGAGGAACTCAGGGTCATGGTGGAGGAAATCATCCGGGTAAAGCCACAGCTATTCGGATCACAGGTGCAGCACACCACCATAGCTAGGAAGATGGAGCTATGGCGAAGAATCGTGGACAGGGTCAACGCAGTGAGACAGCACCCAAGAACTAGGGATGACATCAGGAAGAGGTGGAACGACCTACGGGGGAAGGTGCATTCCGTGGTCTCAAGACACCACATCGTGGGTCAGAGGACTGGCGGCGGACACCCACCTCCTCCCCCACAACTAACAACATGGGAGGAGCAGGTCTTGGCTATACTGCATCCAGAGGGCCTCGCAGGAGTAGCTGGAGGAATGGACACTGGTAAGTCAAACCTTTAACTACTTCATCCCCCCTACCTAGATGCCATCACATACCCCCACCCTCGCCCTCACCCCCATCACTCCAACTCCTCACAGATGTCTCAATATCACAAACCACACATCCCAAACCCAAGCCCTGCATGCAACAACAAAGCATGGACACCCATCACCAAAGCATGGCCACTGCACATACCAATACACCCCCCTAAGCCATCATCACACAAGGTCCTACACAGGAATGCAATCACGGGGGTACACGGTCACCCACCCATTGCACACCATGGCACACACAGATGCAATAATCATGCCTTTACACCCCTGCAGGACCCCTACCCAACGTCATCGGACAGGAGGGTCCAGATATATCCACTCCACCCACAGAAGAGGCCCACAGTGATGACAGCAGCTCTGTCCAACTGGATCAAGATGACCAGCCCGGCCCATCTGGGACCTCGGGACAGTCAGTTCCCCTCACGCTGCCACAGGCCACTACAGAGCTTCCCCCCTCTGGAAACACCAGCACAGCACCCACGCAGCAGGCCCATACCTCTGTCCCCAGGACACGTCAATCAGCAGTGTGTCCACCACTACAGGGAACCCAGGCTAACCCACCACCCCAAAAACACCAGGGACCTGGGGGCAGTGGTAGTGGGCAGACGGTTCAGGGGACAGAGGCACAGGAGCACAGGGGAACTGGGACGGCTGCTGTGCGACAGGGGGCGGACAGGCCCAGGGAACCCACTCTCCACGAGGCCCTCTCCAACATCATGGGAGCCTACCACCATTCCCAGGAGACGATGGAAACGGTAATGGCCAAGTTTCAGGAGACCCAGCGGCTGCAGGAGGAACAGTATTAGGGCTTCAGGGAGGAACTCAAATCCGTCAATTCCACCCTGGGACCCATTGTAGGGGTGCTGAGGGTATTCGTGAACACCAGGAGGGACACTGTGGCACAACAAGGGGCCCCTGACACTAGCCTGGACGATGAACTACCCACCACTTCCGCCGGCGCTAGTGGACAGGAGGCACCGCCACAGGACCACCACACCAGCACCCCACACCCTGCAGATGGAGAACCACCCCGCAAGCGGTCCCTGAGATCCAGGACAAAGACAGAGAACAATGCCAAGACCCCTGCCAAGAAATTACACCACCCTGAATGTCATCCTGAATGTCCTACTTTGTCACCCTGTCCATCCTTAAACTTCCCCAGCTCCACTTCCTATGCCCCTTTGGACAATGCACCTGTGAGACTGATAGACAGGACTCTGCCATGGACATTCCTCCACCATCACCCCTGACCATTTTACAACACCCTCCAATATTGAGCACTTAAATAAACACCCTTAAATCACAAAACAATCTGGAGTCAGTCTGTGATTTCGAAATTGTGTATTAGCAATTACAGTGGCAAAATGCTATATCAAATGTAATGTCAACATACTTATGTCACACAGCTCTAGTCCATGCAGAAACTAAGCAAATGTCACACAGTGGGACCCACATCTGTGAAATCATAAGGGAAAGTGACAACTCAGTGACCATACACTGGGTGAAAATTACAGACAGATGAGAGGTAGTAGAATTAAATCAGATGTAGCAGGCAGTGTTGTCTTCTTACCTGTGTCTCACTGGAAGTATTGCAGGATCACCGTGTTCCTGTTGTCTATGTCCTCTTCTTCTGCTTCCTCGTCTTCACTGTCCACAGGCTCCACAACTGCCACAACACCTCCATCTGGACTATCCTCCTGCAGAAAAGGCACCTGTCGTTGCAAAGCCAAGTTGTGAAGCATACAGCAGGCCACGATGATCTGGCATACCTTCTTTGGTGAGTAGAATAGGGAACCACCTGTCATATGGAGGCACCAGAACCTGGCCTTCAGGAGGCCGAAGGTCCTCTCTATAATCCTCCTAGTTCGCCCATGGGCCTCATTGTAGTATTCCTCTGCCCTTGTCCTGGGATTCCTCACTGGGGTCAGTAGCCATTACAGGTTGGGGTAACCAGAGTCACCTGCAAATGTCGAGGGACAACTGTTAGACACACACTAACTCATAGGGACATCCCCAGACCCAGACAACTATTCACTGTATTGGGTCCATGTCCTCACCTAATAGCCACACAAAGTGCGTCTGGAGTTGCCCCATCACATAAGGGATGCTGCTATTCCTCAGAATATAAGCGTCATGCACTGAGCATGGAAATTTGGCATTCACATGGGAGATGTACTGGTCTGCCAAACACACAATCTGCACATTCATCGAATGGCAACTCTTCCGGTTTCTGTACACCTGTTCAGTCCTGTGGGGGGGACAAAGGCCACATGTGTCCCATCAATGGCACCTATGATGTTGGGATATGTCCCAGGGCATAGAAATCGCCTTTCACTGTAGACAAATCCTCCACCTGAGGGAAAATGATGTAGCTCCACATGTGTTTCAGCAGGGCAGACAACACTCTGGACAACACGTTGGAAAACATAGGCTGGGACATCCCTGATGCTATGGCCACTGTAGCTTTAAATTACCCACTTGATAGGAAATGGAGTACAGACAGCACCTGCACTTGAGGGGGGATTCCTGTGGGATGGCGGATAGATGAAATCAGGTCTGGCTCCAACTGGGCACACAGTTCCTGGATTGTGGCACGATCAAGTCTGTAGGTGATGATCACATGTCGCTCCTCCATTGTCGACAGGTCCACCAGCGGTCTGTACACCGGAGGATGCCGCCATCTCCTCACATGCCCCAGCGGATGGTGCCTATGGAGGAGAACAGCGAGCAGAGAGTCAACCAACTCTGAGGTACGTAAACACAGCTTACTCTGAAAATATTAGCAAATCGACATATGCCTGTATGAGTGTTTAGGCAAGGCCTAGATATGTGTGACGCAGTCCAAAATAACGCAATGTGGGCCCATGAAATGGCGGCTGCCTGACCTGTAAAGTCGGACAAGGGGATATGAGGTAACTGCGCTGGCGTTGTACACCGTCGCAGTAGGCGGTCGAAGACCGCGGCACAATCCTGCATTAGTTAACATTTGACCCTATGGGTCCCAAGAGCCAATGACGATGTACGTCAGCGGTAACGGTATGCACAGCTGCAGACGTGACTGCCATTTTTTCTCTGTTCAATCACTTGATACCTGATCTTTGACAGGAGAGGACCTACACTGCAAGTGCTGCTGTGACCTCAGTCTGGAAGATACAATGTCACGTGAGTCCTGGGAAAGGGCCCCTGCCTTCAGCACAGAGGAGTTTGAGAAACTCGTGGATGGGGTCCTCCCCCAGTACACGCTACTCTACGGTCCTCCAGACAAACAGGTAAGTACACTGTGAGCATGCTGTATGGGCAATGCCTGTGTGGAGTGGTGTGGATGAAAGATAGGGGGGGTGAGAATGAGGCGTGCATGAAACGACGGTGAGTGCATGTGCTTCATGGCAAGGAAAGGGATGCGGGCCAATGACTGTGACGGTGCAGACGGTAATAACTTCTATTTTTCCCCTGTACTATTCCTATAGGTCAGTGCCCACCAGAAGGACATTTGACGTGCCATTGCCAAGGAAGTCCGGATCCTGGGGTCTACCACAGACGGAGCACCCACTGCGGGAAAAGATGGGAGGACATTCGCCGCTGGAACAAGAAGACGGCGGAGGCCCAGCTGGGGATGGCCTCCCAACATCGATGGGGTGCCCGTCGCACCATGACCCCCCTGATGTTCAGGATCCTGGCAGTGGCGTACCCGGAGTTGGATGGGCGCTTGAGGGCATCACAGCAGCCACAAGGGGGTGAGTACAGTCTCATTCTGCTGATTCAGCGCGCATTGTAGGTGTCTGGGTGGGGAGGTGGGCTGTGGGTTCCCTAGGGCAGGGCGAGTTTAGTAGGCAAGGACCCTTCTTAAGGCAGTTCCTGTGGCACCCCACCCCACCTGTGTACAGTGCCAACTACACCTAGTCAGGTTCCTGTGACATCCATGTGTGCAGCAATCGGGCATAGCCTTGTAACCCATGTCCCTGGGATTGAATAGGGAACTCCAAGTGCACGGCATAGTGCAGGGGACTTCTGTGTCTGTAGTGTCCGCCAACTGTAGCGGTATTGCATGCACTCAACATGTCTTTCTTCTGTCATCTCCCCCCCTTTTTGTGGTCTCCCTGTTCTTGTGTGCATTACCATCATCAGGCGGAGGAGCAGTAGCACCGGAGCAGGAGGGAGCTGCATCCCACATGGCCCTAGAGGGCGACACTGCGGAGTCTGAATTCACTAGTGGGACGGAGGGCGAGGGGAGCTCTACGGCGGGGACAGGAGCTGACACCAGCGATACGGACTCCTCCTCTGATGGGAGCTCCCTTGCGGTGACGGGAACATCTGTGCCCCCCGCATCTACAGGTACAGCCACTACCCCCCCTACCAGCACCGCCCTCCCAGCAGCCCCTCAGCGTGTGCCCCATGGCCGCTCACCCAGGAGGGTGGGCATCTCCTTCGCCCTGGCACCTCAGCCCCTGCCCCAGTCAGCCCTGCTGCCCTCAGTGAGGAGGCCATTGACCTCCTAAGGTCCCTCACTGTTGGGCAATCTACCATTTTGAAAACCATGCAGGGTGTAGAGAGGCAGTTGCAACAAACCAATGCATACCTGAGGGCATTCACTCTGGTCAGGCAGCCCATCAGCAAGCTTTTCAGACTCTGGCCTCAGCACTGATGGCAGCCATTGTCCCTGTCTCTCTAGCCTCCCCCTCCAACTTCCTCCACCCAGACCCAAACCCCTGTACCTCAGCCTATCCCAAGCACACCATCAGACCAGCATGCACACACCTCAACACACAAGGGAAGCTCTGGCAAACATAAACACCACACATCCCACAGGCACTCATGCAAGCATCAGACACATGCAGACACACCAACACCCACTGCCTCCACTGTGTCCCCCTCCTCCTCATCTCCCTCCTCTCTCCCTGTCTCGTCTCCACTCACACCTGCATGCACTACATCCTCAGCCACTACCTCCATCACCAGCACACCCACCACCACACCCCGCTCACGTGCAGTCACCACCCCCACTACCGTTCACATGTCCCCTGTGTCCTCTCCCAGTGTGTCTGTGAGGCCACCTCCCAAGGTACAGAAACGCAGCCACACACCCACCCAACAGCCATCAACCTCACGACAGCCTCCAACCCATGCACCTTCACCCAAAGTCACCAAACGTACACCTCCTACAACCACTACCTCTTCCTCCACTCCCAAACCCCCTCCAGCGTCCCGTCCCAGTGTTCCTACGAAACTTTTCCTGTCCAACCTCTATGTCTGTAATTTTAGGGAGTGTATCCGTGTCCAACCATTTTCGCACCTCTTCATTCGTTACCACAGTATCTTCCTTATATAATTCTGAGAAAAACAATTGAAAAACCTCCCTTATATGATGAGAGCTAGACTGTCTCTGCCCCTTTTGATCAAAAATCTCTCTGATTTCCTTTTTTGTCCTATATGTCTTGGCTTTCCAACCAAACAATTTACTTGGGTTCTCTCCATATTCAAAATGAGCCAACTTACTGGCTTCCCATCTTTTTTTTAACCTAGTGTGTAATAACGTCTACAATTGCAATTTCAAATGAGATCTCATGACTTCTAACTGTTCTAGAGATTCTAGGCCACCCATCTCCAAGCGATCACACTCATTCAATTTGATTTCCAACACCTTCATTTCCATCCCATACTTCTTATTCCTGACAACGGTAAGACTCGTAATTTTGCCTCTTAAAAAAGCCTTAAACGTATCCCACACCATGCTTATTGAAGCAGAACCGATATTAAACTTAAAGAATCCTTACGTCTCAATAAACAATTGAGACTTAACGTCGTCCTCCAACAATAATGTTCGATCTAATGTCCACCTTCTCATCTCTCTTTTGGTGATGAGATTTATTCTTAAAACCACAGCCGAATGATCTGACAGATGGGCAGGCTTATTTTCTAAATCATCTACCATTTCCACCAATCCCTGATCTACCAAAAAATAATCTATTCTAGATACATGGCCATACTTCTAATTCTTAAAAGAGAAAACCTGTTGAGTACCAGCTCTAACTCTCCAAATATCCCGGAGACCCAATTCTCTCATCATAGACTTAAAAAATCTCTGAGATTTTAACATAACTGTGGACCTAGAACTTTGTGATCCATCTGAATCATTATCCAACAAGACATTAAAATCGCCCCCCAAAACTATTGGGCCAGGAAAGTCCAAGAGGTGGAAAAACATTTTCCTCATTGGTTCTAAATCATCGGAGTTTGGACCATAAAATCCAACCACTGTTATCACTACATCTCGAATCTGGAGTTTGACAATGACCCAGCGACCCATACTATCTACTGCAGTTTTTAACACAACTACATTAAGTTGCTGTTTAATGATTATAGCCACCCCCCTGGTATTAGTAGTATTCTCTGTAGACACCACATGCCTAATCCACTGCTGAGATTTAAATAACTTAGAGCATTCAATCCCCGTCAGATGGGTCTCCTGCAAAATATAAATATGTGCTGGATAATCCTTCAAGTATTGCAAAATTCTATTTCTCCTACTGTATATTCTTAGTCCATTTACATTCCATGTCATGATATGAAGGAGACTACTATCCCTACCCGGTATCTCATCAACTTCGCCTATCTCTTCTTGTCCTTAGTTTCAACTCTAATGTGTCCTGGTGTGTCTGGGGTGATACTTTTTATATTTTTTATTTTTTTTCCCTTATTTTTTCCCTAATGCTCCCCACCTTGTGCTCCCCCCGTAGCCCACTGTGTGCCCCCAGACCTCCCCCCGGGGAACCCATCCCTGACTCATATGGGCTAGCTGATGAAACCCTAGTTAGAAGCGCTATCAGAAGAAAACCGACCAGAGGGACATAGAAAGGAGGATACAACCCCATTTTTCAACATGTTCCACTTCTTATCGACTCTAATAAATCATCAGCTGTTTTTATGTCTCATAAATTTTACATCTTATTGTTGTACATCACTCACAGAATGGCTGGAAATTTGAGTTGCACTGACGCACCCAGCTTCTTGATATCCTCAATACGATTACCAAGTTCCTATTGCCTATTAAGGGTAACACTAGCAAGATCTAACCTAACTTCAAAGGAAAAATCATTCCCTCTTAAAGATTTTTGTTTTACTGCTTGCGACAGGATCTTCTCTTTTAAAGCATAGATCAAAAAGTTAATCAAAATCTTCTGAGGTTTCTTCCTAGCAGTGTCTCTCCTAAACGGGTCTCTATGTATCCTCTGAATATCCGCAGCAATCTCCCATTCGGTTTCTTCCAACTGTAGGGAATTCTTAATAAGTGAGGCACAATATGCCTTAATGTCGTTCCCCTCCTTCCCCTCCGGTATATTTAGAACTCTCAAATTATTCCTCCTCGCCGCATTCTCAATCCATTCCAACTTATCCTGTAGGTCTTGTTCACAGGCTTTCGACTTCCACAAATCCTGCTTAATCTGTGCTACATCTTCTTGCAGGGACTCCACTGACTCTTCCAAAAGCTGCGTTCTTTTAGCCAATAAGTCAAATTTATTTTCCAGCATCTCGCACATCTCTTTTAGACCGGCCTGATTTGCCTCGGATACCGAGAAACCCTTTTTGATCCCCCCCGCTAACTTCACGATCATCTCCTCCATGGGAGAGAGCCTGGCAGTCCCCTCCCCATCCTCCACCCTTAATGTCTGTGAAATGCCTAATACCTGTTTATCATTTCCCATCGGAACTGGGGAAGACTCACCAGTCTGTTCCTCTTGCAAATTTAAATCCACCACAAGAGCTGAGCACTGATCTTTTTTTCCTCCGCTCCTATACCCTACTGCCATTTCCACACTCACTTCAGTCGCCACCTCCTCCCTCGTCTTGCTTACCGAAGGCTGAGCCCCTTCCTCTGGACCCATACACCTAGTATAGTCGTTTGACTCCACTAGGGGGAGGATTTTGAAGTAGGATCACAAAGAGGGGGTTATTTTATGCTTTACGTTAACAGGGGAGTCTACCTTCCCCCTTATGACAAGATTGGCACCACAAAGCTTTTTTTGGTGGGAGCTCACTAACGGAGTCTCCCTTAAAAAATCACAGATCACACCCCACACTCTTCAGTCTTACCTCCTAGGTTCACCTCCTGGGAGGGACCAGATTTTTTAAAACTGTCAGGGTTCTCCACCCCAAGTCTCCTCCTACCTCTGCCTGTACCTCTGCCTCTCACCAGGCCAGCTGCCTCCTCCACTGCATGAACTCCCTGGCTTCCTTTTTTCACAATAGGCACAAATGCTTCGTGTGCCTCTTCATCAATTCTCAGCTCCTGAGATGAATTCTTGACCTGCAAGAAGACACCTAATTAGTGATGAGTCACCTTTGCGCGACAGATTCCCCATTCCCCAATCACTAACTTAATGTTATTGTAATCACAGCAAAAGTCTATTAGGTCCCTATATTTGTGTAATGTTGACAATTTCTCAGGAGTTACACTTCACCTAGCAGACAGATCTTAGATTTCTTCTTAATCCCAGAACCGTTTTATCTTTATCTATTCAGCAACCTATAATATCCTCATATAATTCAATAAAACGTACAATCTTCATGATTTTCAGCACATCAAGCCTATTAATACTCACATTATTGAGTTAATTCACCAACTCTGCGACCAGCAACCACAACCACTCCAGAGACCGCACCTCATCAGTCTTCACAATCAGGTTCTGGGCATTAGGCACTCTATATTTATCACCTACTCCATAACATCTTTTAACATTTTTGCAGCCAACTAAAATGGTGTTTGGATCTTTGGAGTTGTTGCTAAGTATAAAATAAACTGCAACATCAACTTTGCTAATCACAGTTAATACAATAAGAGACAATACATTTTCAGATAGTTTAAAATATTTCATGTTCTCAATTGCTTTAATTTAGGTCAAAAGCCATTAAAAGTACAAATAAAAATACAACTTATGCATTTACAGACAAAACAGAGTAAAAAGAATATATACAACATTTCATTAAAATAATACTGAATAATACAGGGCCCATTTTATACAATGTTACAATTTCAGACCCATTTTGGCATGGACAAATCTTACTGCAAGGAAGTACTTGGACAAACTGAAAATTATGTAGGGTGTTGATTCACATTTCATCACTCTAAAGGCATTGTGAAACTTCCTAAACCCCAGTCTTTTACGTAATGTAACAATCCATTTCTTCTTAGCCTTATCATATGCCATGCAAAAAAATAAATGTGCGCAGTAGGCATAGCCTAAAGTACATAAAGTGCACTGTGCCTCATATGGTTTCAATTTCGTAACTTAAGCCTTCACTTGGAGAATTTCATAGTAGACTTTCATGTACAAGATTCTTGGCAGATGTGGTTGGATTGTGTCAAGAAACTCTTCATAGCATGGAGTTGGTTTAACAATGAGAAATTGCATTGACAATCTGCCTATGCTGGGGTTACTGTGAAGGGCATTCAGCACATGTTCCCAAAATATTTGCTTTAGGTTCTTTTTGGAACTTTGCACCATTGATTTGGGATCACACCAATAAATAGGAAGGCCAAGATCAAACAGCCACTACAGCCACTTAACATGTCTGTGCCATGGAAGGGTTAAAGACTTGTCCAATTTCAATAGCTCCTGGACACCCCCTCCATAGTCTACCATAGTCTGAAGTCGACCATAGTCTGATCCAAAAGAGTAGGTGACAGAGGGTTGCAATATGCTCTATCCGCTTTTTTCCAAGTCATGAAACATGGGAACAAGTGTTACAATTGGCAAGCCTAATATCCTTCCCCTAAATTTATTTTCCCGAGATGCTAGTTCTTTTACCTTACTGATAACCCAGAGTTTGCTCCCATACATTGCAGCTGACTGTGCTTTGTGTTTATAGATCCCTAGGGCTGGTGTGATAATTTTAGTCATAGACACCTGGTATCTGTTGAAAATGGCCCAAGGTCTGTGTGTAAGAGCCATTGCAGAGTGACTTAGTTGCGGGTTCCATGACAATCTTGAGTCAAGTGTAATGCCTAGTATGTAAAGTTGATATTCCTCCTAAGGTTCTTGTGGGGGCTTATATCCAAATACTCAGTTTTTCCAATATTTATTTTCAAACCCTTTTCTTTAAAATAGGAGTTGAAATCATCCAAGACATTTTGCTAGCCCTTCGGCGTCTGTGAAATCAGGATGGTATCATCTGCAAAAAGTAGTGCAGTAACAGGAGTTCCACAGAGTTTACGGGAGTTGTGCTTCGATTTTTTTAAGATAATCAACCACATTGTTGATATAGAGAGAGAACAGGGTGGGTGCAAGCACACAACCGTGTCTCACTCCTCTATCAATCGGTATCAGTTCTGTGTCATGCCCCATCTAAAAATTACCTTGTTCTTACCTAACTATCTGGGTTAGAATATATTCTGGGACTTGTTGCTTCCTCAAATGAAGCCCACAAGGGCCCTCTGTGGACTAGGTAAAATGCTGCCCTCAGATCTATCAAGCTATATAAATGTGGCCTCCCTTTATCTAAGTGTACTTCCACAAGATGCACAAAAGCCTAAAACCTTGGTTGGCAGTGCTTATGCGCATTCTAACCATGGCTTGATATGATGGTAAATATTATTATCCTCTATCCATTCATTCAGTCTGTTCAGCACCTGTCTAGCATACATTTTTTTAAATACATCTATTAGGCTAACGGGCCTGTAATTCCCCGGGTCTTGCTTACTCCCCTTGTTATAGATGGGGACTATTTTGGCCCCTTCCATGTAGTTGGAATTGGTGCTCCTAGGGCTATTGCATTGGTCATTGCATTGGCATAGGGGGCTCATACCTCTTTGTCATGCTTGAAAAGATCAACTGGTAATTTGTCTGGGCCTGAGGCTTTCCTCAGCTTTAGAGCATCAATCGCCCTGTTTGTTTCTTCCAAAGTAAAATGGGTTGTATGTCCTGTGATGCTTGTAGGGTGTTGTGGACCATACATAAGTGACTCAGAGTCAGAGTACAAATTACTAAAGTACTAAATGATGCTTGGAGCAAGAAACTATGGCCCTCATTACAACCCTGGCGGTCGGTGTTAAAGCACGACCGTAGTGGAAACTGCCAACATAGACAGCCATTTTAACACTCCGACCGCCACGGCGGTACAAACAAACACCACTGCGGTAACCGCCAACAGACAGGCGGAAGACAAGGTTCCGCCCACTGTATTACAACAGTCCAATCCGCCACCTTTTCCGGGGCGGATTCACTGCGAACAAAAACATGGCGGGAACAGGACTTGGAAGGAAAAACGCTCACCTCTACACACCCCACGAGGAATCAGGACGCCATGGAACCCGAGCTCCAGATACTGCCAGCCTTTATCTTCCTGCTTCTCTACCAGGAACAACAAAGACGGCGGCGAAGACCATGGTGAGTACTGCACCTATGACACAGGGGAGGGAGGAGGGGAAAAAGAGTGACACACACACGCAACACTCCCACCCCCACCCTCACCCACTACAACACACACACAAGTACATGTTAATACATTACATTAACAAACCCCAACTCCCCCTGGAAGAATGCAAGGGCAAACGAAATGATTTGAACGTTTGTAATCTATTCAAAAACAGTAATAAAAAATATATAAATTCATATACTGTACATATCTTTACAATAGAAACAAAGCTATACACCAAGAATACACGTCCAAGGTATTCCACCATCATAGTCTGTGGACCACTGGGCCCAAAATGCATGGGTGAGGCCCACACTCAATACCCGATCAAAACGGAGAGACCACTGCTGGGCATCAGATAGAAATACAACAGGCACCTCAAGGGGAAGGGAAGGGAGGGCACCTCAGCCAGATGAGTGCACAACGCCAGATCCACGAGGGGGCGCCATGCAAATTGATGTATCCTGAGGAGTGCAAAGCCACAGTCTCTCAAGTCTCTCCAGTGGGTGGGTTGCCCACAGCTGCATACTGGGGAGTGCAAAGCCACAGTCTCTCAAGTCTCTCCAGTGGGTGGGTTGCCCACTTCTGCATCCTGGGGAGTGCAAAGCCACAGTCTCTCAAGTCTCTCCAGTGGGTGGTTTGCCCACTGCTGTATCCTGGGGAGTGCACCGCCACAGTCTCACAAGTGGATAACAGTCTCCTCTGGTTCTGGAGGGGGCTTTGTGCCAGAGTGCTTCATCCTGCCAAGGACTGAGGTAGTGGATGTGAATCTCCACTGGTTCTGGAGGGGGCTTTGTTCCCAGAGTGCTTCATCCTGCCAAGGACTTAGGTAGTGGATGCCTTTCTCCACTGGTTCTGGAGGGGGCTTTGTGTGCAGAGTGCTTCCTCCTGCCAAGGACTGAGGTAGTGGATGCCTTTCTCCACTGGCTCTGGAGGGGGCTTTGTGCCCAGAGTGCTTCATCCTGCTCGTGACGGCCTCAGTAGTGTCGGAATCTTTGGCGCTTACTGGCCTGCGTTGCTGGTGGCAGCAGTGTCCTGTTCAGCGGTGCTGGTGGCGGCGGTGTCCTGTTCAGAGGTGCTGGTGGCGGCGGTGTCCCATTCAGCTGTGCTGGTGGCGGCGGTGTCCTTGGCAGCGGTGCTTGTGGCAGTGGTGTCCTGTTCAGCGGTGCTGGTGGGGGCGGTGTCCTTGACAGCAGTGCTTGTGGTGGCGGTGTCCTTGGCAGCGGTGCTTGTAGCGGCGGTGTCCTTGGCAGCGTTGCTTGTGGCGGTCTTGTCCGCTGTGCAGGTTTTCCCAGACTTGCCTGTTTTACTGTGCCGCTTCCCTATCTTGGATGGTGGCATAGCTGTCTCCACACTCCCAACTGTACCCCTGGGAGAGGCTTTGGTGGAAGATTTTTTTCCTCTCTCCCACCGGGCACTGGCCAACTTTTTGTGCTTTTGAGGTGGGGGACTGTCCGTGCTCTGGCTCCTTGCCACACTGGCTGCCCTGCTGCCTGGCACACTCCAGAAGCCGGTTACTACTGGCACCACTGTTCCCGCAGATGTTGTGGCTGAGGCGCTGGGTTGGAAGCTGGAGAGGCGGGCCCTAGGAGACTGAAGGGGTGGGGGAGGTGAGGGGAAGAGGTCAAGGTTGGACAGGAAAAGTTTTTTGGACACACTGGGACGGGTAGATGGAGGGGGTTTGGGAGTGGAGGAAGAGGTAGTGGTTGTAGGAGGTGTACGTTTGGTGACTTTGGGTGAAGGTGCATGGGCTGGAGGCTGTCGTGAGGTGGATGGCTGTTGGGTGGGTGTGGGGCTGCGTTTGTGTACCTTGGGAGGTGGGCTCACAGACACACTGGGAGAGGACACAGGGGATGTGTGAATGGTAGTGGGGGTGGTGACTGCACGTGAGCGGGGTGTGGTGGTGGGTGTGCTGGTGATGGAGGTAGTGGCTGACGATGTAGTGCATGCAGGTGTGAGTGGAGACGAGACTGGGAGGGAGAAGGGAGACGAGGAGGAGGGGGACACAGTGGAGGCAGTGGCTGTTGGTATGTCGGCATGTGTATGATGCTTGCGTGAGTGCCTGTGGGATGTGTTTGCCTGAGCTTCCCTTGTGTGTTGACATGTGTGAATGCTGGTCTGATGGTGTGCTTGGGATAGGCTGAGGTATAGGGGTTTGGGTGGAGGAAGTTGGAGGGGGCAGGCTAGAGACAGGGACAATGGCTGCCATCAGTGCTGAGGCCAGAGTCTGAAAAGCTCGCTGATGGGCTGCCTGACCAGAATGAATGCCCTCCAGGTATGCATTGGTCTGTTGCAACTGCCTCTCTACACCCTGGATGGCATTCAAAATAGTAGACTGCCCAACAGTGAGGGACCTGAGGAGGTCAATGGCCTCCTCACTGAGGGCAGCAGGGCTGACTGGGGCAGGGCCTGAGGTGCCTGGGGCGAATGGAGATGCCCACCCTCCTGGGTGAGCGGCCACGGGGCAAACGTTGTGGGGCTGCTGGGAGGGTGGTGCTGGTAGGGGGGGTGGTGGCTGTACCTGTAGATGCGGGGGGCACAGAGGGGCCCGCCACCGCAAGGGAGCTCCCATCAGAGGAAGAGTCTGTGTCGCTGATCTCATCTCTTGTCCCCGCTGTGGAGCTCTCCTCGCCCTCCGTCCCACTGGTGGCTTCTGACTCCGTTCTGTCGCCCTCCAGGGCCATGTGGGATGCAGCTCCCTCCTGCTCCGGTGCCACTGCTCCTCCGCCTGATGATGCTAATGCACACAAGCACAGGGAGACCACAAAAAGGGGGGGAAGACAGAAGAAAGACATATTGAGTGCATCCAATACCGCTACCGTTGGCGGACACTACAGACACAGAAGCCCCCTGCACTACGCAATGCACTTGGAGTTCCCCAATCAATCACAGGGACATGGGTTACAAGGCTATGCCCGATTGCTGCAGTCATGGAAGTCACAGGCGCCTGACTAGGTGTAGTTGGCTCTGTGCACAGGTGGGGTGGGGTGCCACAGAGCCTGCCTAAAGAAGGGACCTTGCCTACTGAACTCGCCCTGGCCTAGGGGAACCCACAGCCCACCTCCCCCACCCAGACACCTACAATGCGCACTGAATCAGCTGAATGTGAGTGTACTCACCCTCTTGTGGCTGCTGTGATGCCCTCAAGCGCCCATCCAACTCCGAGTACGCCACCACCAGGATCTGGAACATCAGGGGGGGTCATGGTGCAACGGGCACCCCTCCCACGTTGGGAGGCAATCCCCAGCTGGGCCTCCACCGTCTTCTTGCCCCAGCGGCGAATGTCCTCCCATCTTTTCCGGCAGTGGGTGCTCCGTCTGTGGTAGACCCCCAGGGTCCGGACTTCCTTGGCGATGGCACGCCAAGGTGGTCATTATAACCCTGGCGGACGGTGTTAAAGCTGCGGTAATACCGCAAACAGGCCGGCGGACAAAAAAAGGGAATTATGACCGTGGCGGAAACCGCCAACATAGACAGCCACTTTAACACTCCGACCGCCACAGCGGTACAGACAAGCAGCGCAGCGGTCACCGCCAACAGAAAGGCGGAAGACAATGTACCGCCCACAGTATCACAACCTGCCAATCCGCCACCTTTTCCGGGGCGGATTCACCGTGGATAAAAACACGGCGGAAACATCTTTTGCAATGGGAAAACGCTCACCTTAACACAATCCACGAGGAAGGAGGCCACCATGGAGCCCGAACTACAAATACTCCCTGCGCTTGTCTTCCTGCTCCTCTACGAACACCAGCAATGTAGGCGCCAAAGACAACGGTGAGTACTGCATCTATGACATAGGGGGGGGAGGCAAAAGTCAGGGGGACACACACGCAACACCCCCACCCCCAACCCGACCCTCACCCACTACAACACACACACCAATGCATTTCCAAACAGCACAGTAACAACCCACAACCCCCCCGGAAGAATGCAAAGACAAAAGGAAATCAGTTCAAACATTGTAATGTATCAAAATACAGTAACCAAATATATACAGATATATATAAATATTTGAAAATCATACATCACGATTAGCACTGCAGGTATGCACATATCAATGTCCGTGGACCACTGGGCCCAAAATGCATGGGCGAGGCCCACACTAGATACCTGTCCACAATCCGAGAGAACACTGCAGGGGCATCAGATAGAAATACAACAGGCACCTCAGGGGGAAGGGAAGGGGGGGCACCTCAGCCGGATTACAGTACCACGCCAGATTCACGATGGGGCTCCATGCCCATTGATTTATCCTGGGGAGTGCAAAGCCACAGTCTCTCAAGTCTCTCCAGTGGGTAGTTTGCCCACTGCTTTATCCTGGGGAGTGCAAAGCCACAGTCTCTCAAGTCTCTCCAGTGGGTGGTTTGCCCACTGTACCATCCTGGGGAGTGCAAAGCCACAGACTCTCAAGTCTCTCCAGTGGGTGGTTTGCCCACTGCTTTATCCTGGGGAGTACAAAGCCACAGTCTCTCAAGTCTCTCCAGTGGGTGGTTTGCCCACTGCTTTATCCTGGGGAGTGCAAAGCCACAGTCCCTCAAGTCTCTCCAGTGGGTGGATTGCCCACTGCTTTATCCTGGGGAGTGCAAAGCCACAGTCTCTCAAGTCTCTCCAGTGGGTGGATTGCCCACTGTAGCATCCTGGGGAGTGCAAAGCCACAGTCTCTCAAGTCTCTCCAGTGGGTGGTTTGCCCACTGTACCATCCTGGGGAGTGCAAAGCCACAGTCTCTCAAGTGGATGCAGGTCTCCACTGGTTCTGGAGGGGGACTGGTGCCCAGAGTGCTTCATCCTGTGAAGGACAGACAGAATGATTGCAGGTCTCCACTGGTTCTGGAGGGGGAATGGTGCCCAGAGTGCATCACGCTCCCCGTGACGGTCCCAGTTCCGTCACTGTCCCAGCTGCACATGGGCTAACGATGCTTGATTTGGCGGTCTTTGCCCTGTTCAGCGGTCTTCACCATGGCGGTCTTTGCCTGTTCAGCGGTGCTTTGCCATGGCGGCTCTTTGCCCTGTTTAGCGGTGCTTTGTCCTGTTCAGCGGTCTTCACCAAGGCGGTCTTTGCCCTGTTCAGCGGTGCTTGCTTTTGCTGTCTCTGACCTGTTCAGCGGTGCTTTGCCATGGCGGGCTTTGCCCTGTTCAGCGGTGCTTTGCCATGGCGGTCTTTGCCCTGTTCAGCGGTGCTTGCCTTTGCTGTCTCTGACATGTTCAGCGGTGCTTTGCCCTGTTCAGCGGTCTTCACTATGGCGGTCTTTGCCCTGTTCAGCGGTGCTTGCCTTTGCTGTCTCTGACCTGTTCAGCGGTGCTTTGCCCTGTTCAGCGGTCTTCACCATGGCGGTCTTTGCCCCGTTCAGCGGTGCTTGCCTTTGCTGTCTCTGACCTGTTCAGTGGTGCTTTGCCATGGCGGTCTTTGCCCTGTTCAGCAGTGCTTGCCTTAGCTGTCTCTGACCTGTTCAGCGGTGCTTTCCCTGTTCAGCGGTCTTCACCATGGCGGTCTTTGCCCTGTTCAGCGGTGCTTGCCTTTGCTGTCTCTGACCTGTTCAGCGGTGCTTTGCCATGGCGGTCTTTGCCCTGTTCAGCAGTGCTTTGCCATGGCGGTCTTTTCCCTGTTCAGCGGTGCTTGCCTTTGCTGTCTCTGACCTGTTCAGCGGTGCTTTGCCATGGCGGTCTTTGCCCTGTTCAGCGGTGCTTGCCTTTGCTGTCTCTGACCTGTGCAGCGGTGTGTGGCATGACGGTCCCTCAGTGCCCAGCGGGGCTGTGGCTGCCGGGGCCCTCCAGGTCGCTGGCGGTGGTCTCCGGACCAGTGACGATACTGCTGCCCTCCAGGGCACTGACTCTGGCGGTGGTCTCCTGACCAGTGACGATACTGCTGCCCTCCAGGGCACTGACTCTGGCGGTGGTCTCCGGACCAGTGACGATATTGCTGCCCTCCAGGGCACTGACTCTGGCGGTGGTCTCCGGGCCAGTGACGACAGTGCTGGCGGTGGCGTCCCGGCCGGCGGGGAGGATGGCGGCCTTCTCCGCCGTGCAGCTCTTATCAGACTTTGGAGACTTCTTCTGCCCCTTCACCACCTTGGGAGGAGTCACAGCTGACTCGGCACTCCCCCCGGGACTCTTGTGAGCTGTTTTGCCGGCAGGAGTCTTCACCCTCTCCCGTCGGCAACTTTCCAACTTAAGGTGCTTTACAGGGGGTGGACTGGCAGTGCTTTGGCTCCGTGTCACACTGGCTGCCCTGGTGGCCGGTGCACTCCACACACCTTTAACACGCACCACTGGTACCGGACTTTTTTTGGCTGAGGTTCTACTACGATACCTATGAATTGGAGGGGTGGGGGTGGTGGGAAAGAGGTCAACGTTGCTGAGGAAGAGTTTCTGATGAACACCTGGATGGGTAGCTGGAGGGGGTCTGGGAGTGGAGGAAGAGGAGGTGGTTGTAGGAGGTGTAACTTTAGGTGATTTGGGTGCAGGTGCAGGTACTGGAGGCTGTCGTGAGGTGGATGAATGTTGGGTGTGTGGGTGCCCGCGTTTGTGTACTTTGGGAGGGGGCGTCACAGACACACTGGGAGTGGGCACAGGGGACGTGTAAATGGTAGTCGGGGTGGTGAGTGCAGGTGAGCGGGGTGTGGTGCTGGGTGTTCTGGTGCGAGTCCTAGTGCCTGTAGATGTGCATGCAGGTGAGAGTGTAGATGACACTGGGAGGGAGGAGGGAGACGACGAGGAGGGGGACACAGTGGAGGCAGTGGATGTTGCTGTGTCTGTATGTGGGTGATGCTTGTGTGAGTGCCTGTGGGATGTGTGGTGCTTATGTTTGCCTGAGCTACTTTTGTGTGTTGAGGTGTGTGCATGCTTGTCTGATGGTGTGCTTGGGATAGGCTGGGGTACAGGGGATTGGGTCTGGGTGGAGGAAGTTGGAGGGGGAGGCTGGACACAGGGACAATGGGTGCCATCAGTGCTGAGGCCAGAGATTGCAGGGTTCGATGATGGGCAGCCTGACCAGAATGAATGCCCTCCAGGAATGCGTTAGTGTGTTGCAACTCCCCTTCTACACCCTGGATGGCATTCACAATGGTAGACTGCCCAACAGTGAGTGACCCGAGGAGGTCAATGGCCTCCTCACTGAGGGCAGCAGGGGTGACAGGGGCAGGGGCTGAGGTGCCTGGGGCGAAGGTGATGCCCACCCTCCTGGGTGAGCGGGCACGGAGCGAAGGCTGAAGGGCTGCTGGGAGGGCGGTGCTGGTAGGGGGTTGGCGGTGTACCTGTAGAAGTGGGGGGCACAGATGGTGCCGCCACCACAAGGGAGCTCCCATCGGCGGACGAGTCCGTGTCGCTGTTTGCTGATCCAGTGACCGATGTGAAGCTCCCATCGCCCTCCGTCCCACTGGTGTATTCAGAGTCCGTGGTGTGGCCCTCCATGGCCATGTGGGATGCAGCTCCCTCGTGCTCCGGTGCCACTGTACCTCCGCCTGATGATGCTGATGCAAAAAAAGAACAGGGAGAGCGCAAAAAGGGGTGGGGGGTGACAGAAGAAAGACAGGTTGAGTGCAAGGCTTACCGCTACCGGTGGCGGACAATACAGACACAGCAGCCCCCTGCACTACGCCGTGCTCTTGGCCTCTACAGATGCAATTCCTGGGATATGGCCTACATGGCTATGAGTGTCATCTGTCCACATAGATGACACATGGGCATGTATACCTGTACTTGGCACTCTACAGAGGTGGGGTGTAGGGCCACAGGGCCATGTCTTACGAAGGGGCCTAGCCTACGTAACTCACCCTGGCCTAGGGAAACCCACAGCCCTCCTCCCCCACCCAGACCCCTCCACTGCGCGCAAAGTCCACAGAATGAGAGTGTACTCACCCCCTTGTGTCTGCTGTGATGCCCTCAAGCGCCCATCCAACTCCGGGTAGGCCATCACCAGGATCCGGAACATCAGGGGGGTCATGGTGCGACGGGCACCCCTCCCACGTTGGGAGGCCATCCCCAGCTGAGCCTCCGCCGTCTTCTTGCTCCAGCGGCGAATGTCCTCCCATCTTTTACGGCAGTGGGAGCCCCGTCTCTGGTGGACCCCAGGGTCCGGACGTCCTTGGTGATGGCACGCCAAATGTCCTTCTTCTGGTGGGTGCTGACCTACATGACATGTACAGGGGAAGAAGAGAAATCATTACCAACTGCACCGTCGAAGTGAGTGGCCCCCATCCCTACCCTTTCCATGTGGCACATGCATTCACAGTCCTTCATGGTCGCTGAACTCTGCCCCCTTCCTACTGACATCCAGTCCTCTCCACCCAGCATAGCCCATACAACGTGCTCCCTGTGTACTTACCTGTTGGTCTGGAGGACCATAGAGTAGCGTGTACTGGGGGAGGACCCCGTCTACTAGCTTCTCCAACTCCTGAGCAGTGAAGGCAGGAGCCCTTTCCACAGACGCAGCAGCCCTTGTCTTTTCCAGACAGAGGTCACAGCAGCACTTGCAGTGTAGGTCCTCTCCTGTCGAAGATCAGGTATTGAGTGATTGAACAGATAGAAAATGGCGGTCACGTCCGCGGCGGTGCGTATCATCACCACCGGCGCACTTCATCATTGGCTCCTGGGACCCATAGGGTCCAATGTTAACCAATGCAGCATTGCGCCGCGGTCTACGACCGCCTACAGCGACGGTGTACCTCAGATCCCATTGTCCCACTTTAGAGGTCAGGCAGCCGCCATTTCAGGGGCCCACATGGCTTCATTTACTACTGCGTCACACATACCTAGGCCTACACTCAACACACATACAGGAAGAGTTTTGTATTTGGTGTCGTGTTCTGTGTATCTGTGGGTACATACCTGAGAATTTGTTGACTCTGTGGTCGCTGTTGTTCTTCTTAGGCACCATCAGCTGGGACATTTGAGGAGATGGCGGAATCCTCCGGTGTACCGACCGCTGGTGGACCTGTTAACAATGGAGGAGCGACATTTGATCATCACCTACAGGTTTGACCGTGCCACAATCCAGGAACTGTGTACCCAGTTGGAGCCAGACCTGATCTCACCAATCCGCCATCCCACAGGAATACCCCCTGAAGTGCAGGTGCTATCAGTGCTCCATTTCCTTGCAAGTGGATCATTTCAAACAACTGTGGCCATGGCATCAGGGATGTCCCAGCCTATGTTTTCCAACGTGTTGTCCAGTGTATTGTCTGCCCTGCTGAAACACGTAAGGAGCTACATCGTTTTCCCTCAGGTGGAGGATTTGGCTACAGTGAAAGGTGACTTCTATGCCCTTGGACATATCCCCAACATCATAGGTGCTATTGATGGCACCCATGTAGCTCTGGTCCCCCCACGCAGGAGTGAACAGGTGTACAGGAACCGGAAGAGTTATCATTCGATGAATGTACAGATGGTATGTTTGGCAGACCAGTACATCTCCCAGGTAAATGCTATGTTCCCTGGCTCTGTGCATGACGCCTGCATCCTGCGGAATAGCAGCATCCCGTATGTGATGGGTCAACTCCAGAGGCACCGGGTGTGGCTATTAGGGGACTCTGGTTACCCCAACCTGTCCTGGCTATTGACCCCAGTGAGGAATCCCAAGACCAGGACAGAGGAACGCTACAATGAGGCCCATGGGCGGAGGGTGATCGAACGCATCTTTGGCCTCCTGAAGGCCAGGTTCAAGTGCCTCCATATGACAGGTGGTTCCCTATTCCACTCACCAAGGAAGGTGTGCCAGATCATCATCGCCTGCTCGATGCTTCACAATCTTGCTTTGCGAGGCCAGGTGCCTTTTCTGCAGGAGGATGGTCCAGATGACAGTGTTGTGGCAGCTGTGGAGCCTGTGGACAGTGATGAGGAGGATGCTGAGGAAGAAGACATAGACAACAGGGAGTCAGTCATACAGCAATATTTCCAGTGACACACAGGTGAGAACAATTTTTTTACTATTACATTCACTTTCACACTTCTACCTCTATCCTGTCTGTCAATTAGAAGCAGTATTTGGTAACTGAGTTATACATTTCCATTACGGTTTCACAGGTGTGGTTACCAACGTGTGTCATCTGCTTGCATCCTTCATGGACTTGTGATGTGTGACATAGGTATGTTGGCATTACATTTGAAAACGCATTTTGTCACTGTCATTGCTAATACACATTTTCAAAATCACAGACTGACTCCAGATTGTTTTGTGGTTCAAGGGTGTTTATTGAAGTGCTAATTATTGGAGGGGGTAGCAAAATGGTGATGTGTGATGGTGGAGGAATGTCGATGGCAGAGTCCAGTCTATTAGTCTCACAGGTGCACTGCCCATATGGGCATAGGAAGTGGAGCTGGGGCAGTTCCAATCTGGACAGGGTAACAAAGTGAGACAGTGGGAGGACAATCAGGGTGGTCTCATTTCCTGGCGGGGGTCTTGCCATCTTGCTCTGTCCTGTTCCTGGATCTCAGGGACCGCTTGCAGAGTGGTTCTCCGTCTGCAGGGGTTGGGGTGCTGGTGTGGTGGTCCGGTGGAGGGGCGTCCTGTCCACTAGCGCCGGTGGAGGTGGTGGGCAGTTCATCGTCCATGCTTGTGTCAGGGGCCCCTTGGAGTGCCACGGTGTCCCTCATGGTCTTTTGTATGTCCTTCAGCACCCCTACGATGGTGCCCAGGGCGGAGTTGATGGTTCTGAGCTCCTCCCTGAAACCCCAAATACTGTTCGTCCTGCAGGCGCTGGGTCTCCTGAAACTTGGCCAGGACCGTAGGCATCGTCTCTTGGGAGTGGTGGTATGCTCCCATGATGGAGGAGAGGGCCTCGTGGAGGGCGGGTTCCCTTGGCCTGTTCGCCCCCTGTCGCACAGCAGCCCTCCCAGTTCCCCTGTGTTCCTGTGCCTCCGTCCCCTGGACCGTGTGCCCACTACCACTGCCCCCAGGTCCCTGTTGTTGTTGGGGTGGTGGGTTATCCTGGGTTCCCTGTAGTGGTGGACACACAGCTGATTGACGTGTCCTGGGTACGGAGGTATGGGCCCGATGGGTGGGTGCTGTGCTGGTGTTACCAGAGGGTGGAAGGTCAGTGTTGGGCTGTGCCTGTGCAAGGGGAACCGACTGTCCCGAGGCCCACGATGGTCCGGGCTGGTCATCTGGATCCAGTTGGCCAGAGCTGCTGTCGTCACTGTGGGCCTATTTTGTGGGTGGAGTGGAGATGTCTGGACCCTCCTGTGTGGTGACGTTACTTAGTGGTCCTGCAGGGGTGTAAGAGCATGATTATTGCATGTGTGTGTGTCATGGTGTGCAATGGGTGGGTGTGCGTGTACCCCAGTGCAAGCATTCCTGTGTGGGGGCTTGTATGATGATGGTTGGGGGGTTGTTATGGGTATGTGCAGTGAGCATGCTTTAGTGCTGGGTGTCCATGCTTAGTTGTGTCATGCAGGGCTTGGTGTTGGGATGTGTGGATTGTGTTATTAGTACATTAGTGAGGAGTTAGAGTGATAGGGGAGGGGGTGAGGGTGGGGTGTGTGATAGCATACAGGTAGGGTGGGGGATATGATAGTTAAGATTTGACTTACCAGTGTCCATTCCTCCACCAACTCCTCCGAGGCCCTCTGGATGCATGATGGTCAAGACCTGCTCCTCCCATGTTGTTAGTTGTGGGGGAGGAGGTGGGGGTCCGCCGCCAGTCCGCTGAATCGCGATGTTGTGCCGGAGACCACTGAACGCACCTTCCCCCGTAGGTCGTTCCACCTCTTCCTGATGTCCTCCCGATTGCTTGGATGCTGTCCCACAGCGTTGACCCTGTCGACGATTCTTCACCATAGCTCCATCTTCCTGGCTATGGAGGTGTGCTGCACCTGTGCTCCAAATAGCTGTGGTTCTACCCATAAGAGTTCCTCCACCATGACCCTGAGCTCCTCCTCGGAAAACCTGGGGTGTCTTTGGCGTGACATGGGGTGGTGTAGGTGATGTGTGGGGTGGTGTATGTGTTGATGAGTGTGGTGATGTGTGGTGGTGTGGGGTGTTTTGTGCGTGGATGGTGTTGTGTGCCTCTGTGTGGTGGGGTTGTCTATTGCTGTAGTCTCTGTCTGTCACCTTCGTCTTCGGTTTTTGGTCGTAGAGGTTTGTGGGTGATGTGGGTGTGTGTTTTATATTGTGTTGGGTGTGTGGGAGTGGTGTTTGTATGTGTATCAGGTATGTGTATTTGGAATTGTCCAATGTGGCGGTGTTTTGGAGATGTGTGTGTATTTTGACGCGGCGGTGTGTACCGCCAATGGAATACCGCGGTTGAAAGACCGCCGCGTGGATTCGTGGTTCATGATAGCATGGACGTGTTTCTGTTGGCGTGACGGTGGAGGTTTTGTTTTCACCAGTTTATCACTGACCTTTAGTGTGGCGGACTTGTGTGGGTGTCTGAATTTCGGCGGATTCCGTGCTGTGGGTCATAATAGCTGTGGCGGAATTCCACGGCCGCGGCGGTGTATTGGTGGTCTTCTGCACGGCGGTAAGCGCCTTTTACCGCCAATGTTGTAATGATCCCCCAAATATCCTTCTTCTGGTGGGCACTGACCTACAGGAATAGTACAGGGGAAAAGGAGAAGATATAACCGTCCGCACCGTCCCAGTCATTGGCCTGCATCCCTACCCTTGCCATGACGCACATGCACTCACCGTTGTTTCATGCACGCCTCATTCTCCCCCCCCATCTTTCATCCACACCACTCCAAACAGGCATTGCCCATACAGCATGCTCACAGTGTACTCACCTGTTTGTCTGGAGGACCGTAGAGTAGCGTGTACTGGGGGAGGACCAATCCACTAGTTTCTCCAACTCCTCCGTGATGAAGGCAGGGGCCCTTTCCCCAGACACACAAGCCATTGTCTCTTCCAGACTGAGGTCACAACAGCACTTGCAGTGTAGGTCCTCTCCTGTCGAAGATCAGGTATCAAGTGATTGAACAGAGAGAAAATGGCGGTGACGTCCACGTCAGTGCGTACCGTCACCGCCGGCGTACATCGTCATTGGCTCCTGGGACCCAAAGGGTCCAATGTTAACCTATGCAGGATTGCGCCGCGGTCTTTGACCGCCTACCACGACGGTGTACAACGCCAGCGCAATTACCTCATATCCCCTTGTCCCACATTACAGGTCAGGCAGCCGCCATTTCAGGGGGCCACATGGCATTATTTTTGACTGTGTCACACATATCTAGGCCTTGCTTAAACACGAATACAGCCATATGTCGATTTTAAAACATTTTCCGATTAAGTTGTGTTTACGTTCTCCTCCATAGAGCACGTCCGCTGGGGCACGTGAGGAGTTGGCAGCATTCTCCGGTGTACAGAGCGCTGGTGGATCTGTCGACAATGGAGTAGCGACATGTAATTATCACCTACAGACTTGATCGTACCACAATCCTGGAACTGTGTGCCCAGTTGGAGCCAGACCTGATGTCAGCTATCCGCCGTCCCACAGGAATCCCCCCTCTAGTGCAGGTGCTGTCAGTACTCCATTTCCTGGCAAGTGGGTCTTTTCAGACGACAGTGGCCATAGCATCAGGGATGTCCCAGCCTATGTTCTTCAACGTGTTGTCCAGAGTGTTGTCTGCCCTGCTGAAACACATGCAGAGCTACATCGTTTTCCCTTAGGTGGAGGATTTGCCTACAGTGAAAGGTGACTTCTATGCCCTGGGACATATCCCCAACATCATATGTGCCATTGATGGGACACGTGTGGCCTTGGTACCCCCCCACAGGAGTGAACAGGTGTACCGAAACCAGAAGAGTTACCATTCTATGAATGTGCAGATGGTGTGTTTGGCAGACCAGTACATCTCCCATGTGAATGCCAAATTTCCTGGCTCAGTGCATGACGTTTACATTCTGCGGAATAGCAGCATCCCTTATGTGATGGGGCAACTCCAGAGGCACCGTGTGTGGCTATTAGGTGAGGACATGGACCCAATACAGTGTGACTAGGTGTCTGGGGATGTCCCTATGAGTTAGTGTGTGTCTAACAGTTGTCCCTCGACATTTGCAGGTGACTCTGGTTACCCCAACCTGTCATGGCTACTGACCCCAGTGAGGAATCCCAGGACAAGGGCAGAGGAACGCTACAATGAGGCCCATGGCCGGACTAGGAGGATTATAGAGAGGACCTTCGGCCTCCTGAAGGCCAGGTTCCGGTGCCTCCATATGACAGGTGGTTCCCTATTCTACTCACCAAAGAAGGTGTGCCAGATCATCGTGGCCTGCTGTATGCTTCACAACTTGGCTTTGCGACGACAGGTGCCTTTTCTGCAGGAGGATGGTCCAGATGGAGGTGTTGTGGCAGCTGTGGAGCCTGTAGACAGTGAAGACGAGGAAGCAGAAGCAGAGGACATAGATAACAGGAACACGATGATCCAGTAATACTTCCAATGAGACACAGGTAAGAAGACAACACTGCCTGCTACATCTGATTTAATTCTTCTACCTCTCATCTGTCTGTCATTTTCACCCAGTGTATGGACACTGAGTTGTCACTTTTCCTTTCGATTTCACAGATGTGGGTCCCACTGTGTGACCTCTGCTTTGTTTCCGCATGGACTAGAGCTGTTTGACATAGGTATGTTGACATTACATTGGATATAGCATTTTGCCACTGTTATTGCTAATACACATTTTCAAAAGCACAGACTGACTCCATATTGTTTTGTGATTTAAGGGTGTTTATTGAAGTGCAAAATAGTGGGGAGGTTGTTAAATGGTCAGGGGTGATGGTGGAGGAATGTCCATGGCAGAGTCCAGTCTATTAGTCTCACAGGTGCATTGTCCAAAGGGGCATAGGAAGTGGAGCTGGGGCAGTTGATGGATGGACAGGGTGACAAAGTGGGACAGAAGGATGACAATCAGGGTGGTCTCATTTCTTGGCGGGGGTCTTGGCATTGTTCTCTGTCTTTGTCCTGGACCTCAGGGACCGCTTGCGGGGTGGTTCTCCATCTGCAGGGGGTGGGGTGCTGGTGTCGTGGTCCTGTGGCAGTGCCTCCCGTCCACTACCGCCGGCGGAGGTGGTGGGCAGTTCATCATCCAGGCTAGCGTCAGGGGCTCCTTGTTGTGCCACAGTGTCCCTCCCAGTGTTGACGAGTTCCTTCAGCACCCCTACAATGGGGCCCAGAGTGGAATTGATGGATTTGAGTTCCTCCCTGTACCCCAAATGCTGTTCCTCCTGCAGATGCTGGGTCTCCTGCAACTTGGCCAGTACCGTTGCCATCGTCTCCTGGGAATGGTGGTAGGCTTCCATGATGTTGGAGAGGGCCTCGTGGAGAGTGGATTCCCTGGGCCTGTCCTCCCCCTGTCGCACAGCAGCTCTCCCAGTTCCACTGTTTCCCTGGGCCTCTGTCCCCTGAACTGTGTGCCGAATACCACTGCCCCCAGGTCCGTGGTGTTGTTGGGGTGGTGTGTTAGCCTGGGTTCCCTGTAGTGGTGGACACACTGCTGCTTGACGTGTCCTGGAGACAGAGGTATGGGCCCCCTGGGTGGGTGCTTTGCTGGTGTTTCCAGAGGGGGAAGGCTCTGTTGTGGCTTGTGCCAGTGTGAGGGGAACCGACTGTCCCGAGGTCCCAGATGGGCCGGGCTGGTCATCTAGATCCAGTTGGACAGAGCTGCTGTCATCACTGTGGGCCTCCTCTGTGGGTGGAGTGCACAAGTCTGGGCCCTCCTGTCCGGTGACTTTGGGTAGGGGTCCTGCAGGGGTGTAAAAGCATGATTATTGCATCTGTGTGTGCCATTGTGTGCAATGGGGGGTGACCCTGTAGCCCAGGGCTTCCATTCTTGTGTGGGGCCTTGTGTGATAATGGTTTAGGGGGGTGTATGGGTATGTGCAGTGGACATGCTTTGGTGATGGGTGGCCATGCTTTGGTGTTACATGCATGGCTTGGGTTTGGGATGTGTGGTTTGTGATATTGGGACATATGTGAGGAGTTGGAGTGATGGGGGTGAGGGCGAGGGTGGGGGTATGTGATAGCATGCAGGTGGGTGGGGGATGAATTAGTTAAAGATTTGACTTACCAAAGTCCATTCCTCCAGCTACTCCTGCGAGGCCCTCAGGATGCAGTATAGCCAAGACCTGCTCCTCCCATGTAGTGAGTTCTGGGGGAGGAGGTGGGGGTCCGCCGCCAGTCCTCTGAACCGCAATCTGGTGTCTTGAGACCACGGAACGCACCTTCCCCCGTAGGTCATTCCACCTCTTCCTGATGTCATCCTGTGTTCTTGGGTGCTGTCCCACTGCATTGACCCTGTCCATGATTCTTCGCCATAGCTCCGTCTTCCTAGCTATGGTGGTGTGCTGCACCTGTGATCCGAATAGCTGTGGCTCTACCCAGATGATTTCCTCCACCATGACCCTGAGCTCCTCCTCAGAAAACTTGGGGTGTCTTTGCGGTGCCATGGGGTGGTGTGGGTGATGTGTGGGGTGGTGTGTGTTGTGATGTGTGGGGTGATATTTAGAGGTGTGTTGTGTGAGGTGCGTGGATGTTGTGTGAGTGATGGTGTTGAGTGCCTGTGGATGCTATTGTTCTTTCTGGTGGTGTCTCTCTCTGGCCTTTTGTCACAATTGTTGTCGTAAGGGTTTGTGGATGATGTGGGTGTGTGTTTTATAGTGTATTGGGTGTGTGGGTGTGGTGTGTGTATGTGTATCAGGTGTGTGTATTTTGAATTGTCCAATGTGGTTGTGTTTTGTAGATGTGTGTGTATTTTGAGCGCAGCGGTGTGTATCTCCAATGGAATATGGCGGTTGAAAGACCGCCGCGTGGATTCGTGGATCGTGATAGTGTGGGCATATTCCTGTTGGCGTGACGGTTTTGGTTTTGTTATCGCCAGTTTATCACTGACCTTTGGTGTGGCGGACTTGTGTGGGTGTCTAGATTTTGGCGGATCCCGAGCTGTGGGTCATAATGGCAGTGGCCGTATTCCGTGGCCGGGCGGTGTGTTGGCGGTCTTCTGCACGGAGATAAGCGGCTTTTACCGCCAATGTTGTAATGACCCCCTATATCCCTATTCAGGTGTTTAATCCATACAGAACAGTCAGCCGACACGTGTTTGGTCATAGCTTACTTTTTCAAGGCTGCAAGACATACAATATTGATTGACATGCATAATGACCAATGTCATAAATATGTACTTAGCAATGTAAACCCAAAACCTACATCCAAAACTGTGGCATAATTGCATGAGAAGTAAAACAATATCCTTGGCTTTAGAAATATCATTGGCAAAAAAATCCAAGAGAATCAGAGAAAGTCACAGCCTAGTGAGATACATAGTGAATGTTGTGTCAGATAAATGAAAAGAAGAAAAACACACAAGCCATGCCCAACACCACTTGTGTGGAGATAGGGTGCAGGAAACAGAACATAAAGCACCAACAAAGTTACCTAAGTTGTAAACCTGTTGAAAAACACCTGGCATGGTCCCACTGTCTCCGGTGCAGGTTGACTGTTTTGCGCTGCAGAAGATCACAGCACTTTGGGGCATATTTATACTCCATTTGCACTGAATTTGCATCATTTCTTTTAACGCAAACTAAGCACAAAACTAACTCCATATTTATATTTTGATGTTAGATCCATCTAATGTCAAAATATTGGAGTTTGCACCATTTGTTAGATGTGTGAACCTACCTTGCGTCAATGAGATGAAGGTAGGCATTCCCATCTAAACAATGGTGCTAACCCCATAGCCCCATATTTATTCCCCCGTGCGAAAATGACGCACGGTTGGGAGGAGGGGCTAAATAACTGTACATAGCTTGTTTTGCACTATTATTAATAGCCTGGGTCAGACAAGGTGTTAGAGGATCTGTGGACCCATTTCCATTGTTAAACACCATGGAATGGGTCCACAGGTGCCCTCTCCAAGCCCTTGGGAACACACACACCCACGCCAGAGGGACACCAGGGAATTGGATGACCCCATTCCAGGTAAGTAGGGTAAGTATAGGTAAGTATTTTTTTATTAAAGTGCCATCGTGGGCCCAACTTGGGGCCCCCTGCATGGCACAGGGTGCAATGGCCATGCCCAGGGAACACTGGTCCCCGTGCCGGCCATTGGGGTGGTGGGCATGACTCCTGTCTTTTCTAAGAGTGCATGTAGTGTGTCCTGAATCTGTCACTATTCTATTCTTCTCAGTGTATTTGGGGAAATCTCCTGCTCAAGAAGAATACAGTTGCAGTATGGTCTAGTCGCATTGAGAAAGCCTGATAAAATGCAGGTAAGAATTCTAGAAAGTTATTCCTTAATCTCTCCCTAACACAGTTCTTACAGCTGTCATCTCAATAAGCTTTAGCTATTGTGCTACTCTGTAACAGTCTATCCAGCTCTCTTTGTCTCTCTTGTAGGAGTCAAAAATCTGCTCCATGGAAAGGCAAAATGTTGGACCTGGCTCTATTACAGGGTCATTCCCCAGACTTTTTGCCTTTTGTCTCCTTATTTTTCTGACCTTTGTTGGCTGACGTTATGCCTCTGAGCACTTTTTCACTGCTAATCAGTGCTAAAGTGCATGTGCTCTCCCTTGTAAAATTTAATTAACCTATAAGTCCCTTATAAAGTGGTATCCCTATACCCAGGGCCTGTAAATTAAATGCTACTAGTGGGCCTGAAGCGCTGCTTGCTTCACCCACTGAAGTAGCCTCTCAAATCTATCTCAGGCCTGCTAAAGCAGGGCCTGTGTGCGCAGTTTTCTGCCACAGGGACCTGGCATCAAAATTTACTTGCCAGGCCCAGAACCCCCCTTTTACTACATGTAAGTCATCCCTAAGGTACTCCCTAGCTAGCCATATAGGCAGAGTGCCATGTATGTAGAAGGCAGGACATGTGCCAGGTTGCCTGGTCTGTCCTGGTAGTGACAAACAACCTAACTTGGTGTTTCACTGCTGTGAGTGTTGCCTTCTCATAGGATTGCTTTAGAAATGCCCTGCCTTATGTGTAAGTGGTAGTGTCTGATTTATGAGGGGTAGTGTAGGCATGTTTGGTATGGTTGTGATAGTGATAAGAAATGCTGCTTACTGGTGTAGGTGTATTTTTATTACTATTAAAGAAATGCCACTTCTAGAAAGTGTGCATTTATCTGTGCTTATGACGCTGGTGTTTTTGCAGCTTGACTCCAATCCACGTCTGAACAGACTGACAGTTGGGGCTTTGGGTATACTTTTCTGACAGCCTGTACACAAGGAAGGTGGAGGTGTCACAGAGGTGCATCTATATATTATATAGTCTTCCTGGGCTGAGAGAAGGGAGAGGCGGGGCACACCTGCATTTGTAAAGTCTGTGCCCTTGCCTCTCACAATAGGATCATTTAACCCCCACTGATGTTTGGAGCCTGTGCTGGAGGAGAGAAGGGGCACTCCCAGAACCAGTTGTGGTTGGAACCCCTCTCCTCCTCATTGACAAAGACACTGTAAACTGAGTATAGGTACAGTGGAATTTTCCCCCCAAGTTGGACAATCTTAAACCTTGAAGAGAATTGCCTGAAACTGGACACTGGATGCTGCTGAAAGGACTCACCAGGACCCACCTTGGACCGCTGCTGCTGTGCTGATCGGTGACCTGCCTGGTCACTGGGAGGAACTGACAACATCTGCAACCCTTGTGCTGGCCTGTAGCTCGGTCCGCCTGCCCTGTGTTCCTTTTTACTTCTGTCCCCAGGGGCAGGGTACTGTGGCCCCTGACCCCTGCAACTACCTCCTTCACGAAGGAGTGCTGCTTTGAATAAAGAAAGAGACTGGAAGCGCACTTCCTTGTGGCCCTTCCGCCTCCTGCGCACAGTCGCCGTGAAATAAGCTCACCACTGCAACCCAGGCTCATAGAACTGTCCTTGCGCTTTGAAAAGTGCTCCCTGGCTGCCAATTTCACCGCCGCGACCCGAGTTAATATAATTGTCCTAGCGCTTGGAAAAGTGCTCCCTGACTGCCAATATCACTGCTGCAGCACGGGTGCCGAGGAATCACAGCCGCCGCAGCCCGAGTGCACATTTGATTGTTAGAGCACCTCGCGCTCTGTCTAGTGCCCCCAGGGCACCAAAAGGAGGAGTAGAGGACCGAGCGTGCTACAGCCGTGCCCCTGGGGGGAAGCGCACTTACCGACGTGCCCCCGGGACACCAGCAGGCACCATCCTCGGTGCCTGCTCACCAGAGCCAAAGGAGGGAGTGGCTTGCGCACCGTGTCGGGTGCGGCTGCCCTCCAGAGCCGGAGGAAAGCCTCATCGGAGGCTCCTGCTCCAACTTACCTTCCCTTTTTGACAGCTGCCCGAGTACGCAGGCGGCTGTCAATCCCACGCAGGATAGGGGGAGCGGAAAGGGAGTGCCTTTCCCCCCGGGCACTGCCTTAGGGCCGCGATCGCCCCGTAACTTAACCTTGGCAATCTTTGGTGGCCCCCCTTTGTGGTAGGGCCCAGAGATCGTGGGCCCCAGGAGGGGCCCGTCAGGTGAAATAGAGAGGGTGCTGATCGGACATCTCCCTCAAGAGTTGAACGTAGCCCCCATTCAGCGCACAGGAGCGCCAGGGGCCCTACATTCCTCTTCTAGGCACTAGGAGGGCCTCTTTCATCGGAAACAGGCACTTTGGATTGAACATATCTAACTGTTCCTTTTATAGGCCTTTATGATATATCCATGACAAGTGCCTTTATGTACTTACTGTGATTCCTGACTACTGCTTATGTTGCAGATTCCTGAGTACTTACATGTTCTAATGTGACAACTGCTTATTTCTACAAAGTATTAGTAACTTGTGTAACATTCTGACAACTGCTAAGGTAGCAGGGTATTACTGAAGTGTAATCATTGGTCTAATTATGTTTTGTGCAATACAGTTTATTTTTTACATAGCTCAGTGTTGTGTTTACTTTGTGGTGGACATCTTGCATCACGTGTGTTGTGTATGTTGTGCAAACACTTTACACATTGCCTCCGGGCTAGGCCTGACTGCTCATGCCAAGCTACCAAGGGGGTGAGCAGCGGTTATTTTGGACGTGTAACTCCCTTGACCTGACTAGATTGGGGGTGTTCTGCCTGGCTTAGGTGCATACCCTAGCCAACCAGAAACCCCATTTCTAACACAAAATAACTAAAAATGAGAATGTGAATAAAATGCCCATGTGCCAGCAACGCAAGCAGCACCCTCTTGTATCTGCCTCATTCTGCATTGGGGTCCCAGTACTGCTCTTTCCCTCTGCCACTTTTTATAACAAAACTTAATCTACAATCATTAACAATTTAACACAAGTGTAATATTTCTTCGCATGTTGAAACTTTCAAAACAATATGGCCCTTATTATGACATTGGCTGTAAATCCTGCCATGCTGACTGCCGCCAACATAATGGCGCGGCGGCGGATAACCGCCAAGCATATTATGACACACACATACCAATCCTTCACTATACAGCCACACACACAAGTACGCCAGCCCAAAGGTCAGTTATAAACTGGCGGTATCCAAATCAACACCGTTACGCCAACAGAACTACACCCACAGCATTATGACCCATGAATTACTGTGGCAGACATTCAATGGCGGTAAACCATTGTCGGTACATACCGCTGTGCTCAAAATATACACACTCAAACAAAACTACACCACACTGGACAATTCAAACTACACACACCTGACACACGCACACACACCACACTCACACCACTATAAAACACACATCCACAATACCCACAACCCTTTACGACTAGAAAGAATTGCCACCAGAGAGACAGCAAGAGCACCCACACACCCAGAGCCACATAACATCATCACCTATACACCATCCACGCACCTTAAATCACACACCGCAACACATCACTCCATACACCCTCACCTACACCACTCACACTAAACACATGGCACCACAAAGACACCCCAGATTCTCTGAGGAGGAGCTGAGGGTCATGGTGGTGGAAATCATCCGGGTAGAGCTACAGCTATTTGGATCACAGGTGCAGCAGACATCCATTGCTAGGAAGATGGAGCTATGGCAGAGAATTGTGGAAGGGTTAGCGCCGTGGGACAGCACCCAAGAACAAGGGATGACATCAGGAAGAGGTGGAACGACCTACGGGGGAAGGTATATTCCCCAGCAGCAAGACACCAGCTAGCTGTACAGAGGACTGGCGGTGGAACCTCACCTCCTCCCCCATAACTAACAACATGGGAGGAGCAAGAATTGGCAATCATGCATCCTGAGGGTCTGTCAGGAGTAGGAGGACTGGACTCGGGTAAGTCAAATCTCAATTACTATCAACCACCTTACCTGCATGCCATCACAAACCCCCACCTGTACCCGCACTCCCATTACTTCACCACCTCCCACATACCCCACCATCACAACCCACTCATCCCAATACCAAGCCCTGTATGTAACACCAATGCATGGACACCCCTCACAGACCTGCATGGACACCTATCACCACTGCATGCACACTGGAGATAATCACCTAGCCCACCAAATAGCTACTCACACAAAAGCAAATCTGCCAGGACAACAACAACCATACAGGGCAACACACCCATGCACATGATGTCACATGCAGAAACAATCACACTGCATTTACATCCCCACACGTCCCCCAGCCAATGTCACCGGAGAAGAGGTGCCAGCGACATCCAGTCCCCCCCAAAAGAGGCCCACAGTGATGACAGCAGCTCTGCTCACCTGGATCTGGATGACCAACCTGGCACATCAGTGATCTCCGGACAGTCAGTTACCCAGGCACACTCTCACACCACCACAGAGCCTCCCCCTAAGGAAACACCACCACAGCATCCACCCAGCGGGCCCATACCTCTGTCCCCAGGACACGTCAATCAGCAGTGTGTCCACCACTACAGGGACCCCAGGCCACCCCACAAACACAGGACGATAAGAGACCTGGGGTCAATGGCAGTGGGCACACGGTTCAGGGGACAAAGGCACAGGACAACAGTGAAGCTGGGAGGACTGCTGTGCGACAGGGGGAGGACAGGCCCAGGCAGCCAACTCTCCAGGAGGCACTTACAGCGATCCTGGGAGCATACCAACATTCCCAGGATACACTAGACCAGATACTGGACAAGTTTCAGGAGAACATGCGTCTGCAGGAGGGACAGTACCTGGGGATCAGGGAGGACTTGAAGGACATCAACACCACCTTGGTCTCCATTGCAGTGCTGCTGGCAGACAGGGCCAACACGATGAGGGAGGCAGTGGCACCCCACCAGGCCTCTGCCACTAGCCAAACCGATGAACAGCCCTTCACTTCTGCTGCCACTAGTGGACAGGAGGCCCCTCCACAGGACCAACAGGACACCAGCACCCCTCCCCCTGCAGAAGATGAACCACCCCGCAAACGTTCCCTGTGATCCAGGCAGAAGCCAGAGACTATTGCCAAGACCTCTGCCAGGAAATAAGACTCTCCTGATTGTCACCCTTGTGTCCCACCGAGTCACCCTGTCCACCTTGAAATGCCATTGCTCCCCTTCCTATGCCCCCTTGGACAATGCACTTGTGATACAAATAGACTGGACTCTAACCTGGACTTTCCTCCACCATCACCCCAGCCCATTGCCCAACCCCCTCTACCTCTTAGCACTACAATAAACACCCTTTGAAAAAATACAAGTATGGAGTATATCAAATGCTTTAAGTATGTATTTGTTTAACAAGGTTTAAACATTGAAAATCAACTGTACAGAAGTGTATACATAGGAATGACCTGTAGTCAACACACCAGGAGCGATAGTGAGGCACAAGTATCTGTAAATAGAGATGCCAAAGGCTACAGTGAGTGGCCATAGAAGTAGGAAAATCAGCCTGCCAGTGACATTGTCAAACACAAAACTGTCAATTAAATGTGAAGTTACACTGTCTCACCTGTGTGTCATTGGAAGTATTGACAAATTATTTCACTTCTGTTTTCCTCATCCTCATCCTCTGCCTCCTCATCTTTACTGTCCACAGGGTGCACTGCTGACACATGGCCATCTCCAGCATCATCCTCCTGCAGAAAAGGCACCTGGTGACACAAGGCAAGGTTGTGCAGCATAAAGCATATCACAATGATCTGGCAGACCTTCTAGGGTGAATGGTACAGGGATCCACCTATTAGATGGAGGCAACACAACCTGGCCTTCAGGAGGCCAAAGGTCCTCTCTATAATTCTTCTATTTCGCCCAAGTGCCTCATTGCAACGTTCCTCTGCCCTTGTCCTGGGATTCCTCACAGGGGTCAGTAGCCATGAGAGGTTGGGGTAACCAGAGTCACCTGCACATATCGAGGGACAACTGTTAACCACACCCCAACCCTTAGGGCCCGCACCATAACCATACACCAACATATACTGGGTGGGAACCAGGGCTCACCCATTAGCCACACCCTGTGCCTTGGTAGTTGAGCCATCACATATGGGATGATGCTATTCCTCAGGATAAAGGCATCATGCACAGACCCAGGATATTTTGCATTGACGTGGAAGATGTAATAGTCTGCCAGGAACACCATCTGCACATTCATGGAGTGAAAGCTCTTTCGATTTTTGAACACCTGTTCATTTCTCCGAGGGAGGACAAATGCAATATGTGTACCATCAATTGCCCCAATAATGTTGGGGATATGTCCCATTACATAGAAATCAGCTTTCACTGTGGCCAAATCCTCCACCTGGAGGGAAAGGATGTAGCTGCGCATGTGCTTAATCAAGGCACACAACACTCTTGTCAGCACTATTGAGAACATTGGCTGAGACATTCCTGCTGCCAAGCCCACTGTCACTTGGAAGGAGCCAGTTGCCAGGAAATGGAGCACTGATAGCACTTGCACAAGAGGGGGGATCCCGGTGGGGCGACAGATAGCAGCGATTAGATCAGGCTCCAATTGGGCACACAGCTCTGTGATTGTGGCCCTGTCCAGTCTGTAGGTGAGAATAATGCGCCTGTCCTCCATTGTTGCCAAATCCACCAGGGGTCTGTACACAGGGGTATGTCTCCATCTCCTAATCATCCACAGCGGTTGCAATCTATGGGGCAAAATGGTGAGCAGGTGGTCAGTATCTCTTATTTCCGACCACTACACTTCAATGCATGTTGTGATTGTAACAGTATTGTGTTGGAGAGGTCCAAATGGTGCATATGTGTACTGTGACGCAGTTAGGAGCAATGGCCTGCACCCCCCGAAATGGCGTCCGCCTGTCCTGTTTGGAGGGACAGGTGGAAATGAGGTCATTCAGCTGACAGTGTGGGCCATTGCAGGAGGCGGTCGAAAACCGTTGTGAAACTCTTCATTGGTTAACATTGAGCTCTATGGGGTACAGTGGCCAATGGTGATGTACGCCGGCGGTGACGGTATGCACCGCTGCGGACGTCACCGCCATTTTCTATCTGTTCACTCACTTGCTACCTGACCTTCAACAGAAGAGGACCTAAACTGCTATGACCTGTGTCTGGAACTGACCATGGCTCGTGTCACTGGGGAAAGGGCCCCTGCCTTCACCTCGGCAGAGTTGGAGAGACTGGTGGATGGGGTCGTACCCCAGTACCGAATGCTGTATGGGCCTCCAGACCAACAGCTGAGTACACTGTGAGTATGATGCATGGGGCATGAATGCATGGAGTGCTGTGTGTGAAGGCCTCATGTACGGGGTGTGTGGTGGATAGGCCCTAGGCAGCATGCTGCATGTATGGTGGGCCATGTTTGTGCTAATGGGGACGGGAAGGGACATGGTGGGCCATGAGTGTAACAAGCAGTACAGTCGGACTAATATCTTTCCCTGTGTCCATTTCCCTGCAGGTCAACCCCCATCAGAAAAAGGGTATATAGTGTGCCATCGCCAAGGATGTGAGGACTATGGGGGTCTACAGCAGGTGGAGCACCCACTGTCGCAAACGGTGGGAGGACCTGAGACACTGGGCACAGAAGACGGTGGAGGCCAAGCTGGGGATGGCCTCCCAACGAGGAAGGGGTGCCCGTCAAACCCTGATTCCCCTGATGGCCTGCATACTGGTGGTGGCCTATCCGGAGCTGGATGGGCACTTGGGGGCAACACAGCAGCCACGGGGGGTGAGTACAGTGCCCCAATATGCAACTTGCGCCTGGTGGGGTGGTATCCAGGTGGGGGATGTGGGCCTGTGGGTGCCCCTAGGCCAGGCCTGACATTGCAGAGTAGGTCCCATGTTGGGCAGGTTTCTGATGTAAAATACCTCCAACCAAGCTAGTAAGCATCCACTACTGGGCAGGGGTCTGTGGGTCTCAGGTATGCTGCAATTGGCGTTAGGTGTCCCTATCCATGGCCTGGTGACTAGCATTGTGACTGGTAGTGCACTGCCTAGTGCATAGGGCTGTTCCCTGTGTGTGTGTGTCAAGTGTGCCAACAGTGGTGTTGTTGTCGCCATTGACCAAGAGTATCCTTTGTCTCCCCCCCCCTTTTTGTTTTTCACCCTGTGCATATGTGCATTAGCATCATCTGGTGGAGGAGCTGAGGCACCGGCGACAGAGGGTGCTGCATCCCACAGGGCCCAGGAGGCCGAATCCACCAACGGTGAGGGCACCAGTGGGACGGAGGGTGAGGAGGGCACCACGGTGGAGATAGGAGGGGGCAGTTCGGACACAGATTCTTCCTCCGATGGAAGCTCCCTGGTGGTGGCGGACACCTCTGTGCCCACCCCAACTACAGGTACAGCTGCCACCAATGTACCAGCAACGCCCTCCCAGCAGCCCCTCAGCGAGTTTCCCGTGCCCGCTCACCCAGGAGGGTGGGCATCTCCTTCACCCCAGGCACCTCAGGCCCTGCCCCAGTGAGCCCTGCTCCCCTGAGTGAGGAGGCTATTGACCTCCTACGATCCATCTCTGTTGGGCAGTCAACCATTGTGAATGCCATCCAAGGGCTGGCAGCCCAAATGCAACAGACAAATGCATTCCTGGAGGGCATTCACACTGGCATGGTGGCCCAACATGGATCAATCCAGGCTCTGGCCTCCTCTCTGATGGCAGCCATTGTCCCTGTTCCTAGCCTCCCCCCTCCAACTTCCTCTACCCAATCCCATTCCCCTCAACCCCAACCTATCCCAAAAACACAGGCAGACGAGCATGCACCCAGGACAACACACAAGAGTGGGCATGGCAAACATAAGCACCACACTTCATCCCACAGGCACTCACACGAACATCATCCAGATGCAGACATACCAACATCCACAGTCTCCACTGTGGCCCCCTTCTCCTCATCCTCCACCTCCCTTCCAGTTGCGTCTACACTCACACCTGCATCCACTACATCCTCATCCACTACCCCCATCACCAGCACACCTATGAGCACACGTCCCTCAATGGCAGTCACTACCCCCACTTCCATGCACACATCCCCTGTGTCCTCTCCCACTGTGTCTGTGCCCCCTCCTCCCAAAGAACACAAACGCAAGCACTCAGACACCCAACAGCCATCCACCTCACAACAGTATCCAGCCCGTGCACATGCACCCAAACACAGCAGACAGACACCTCCTACAACCACTCCCTCTTCCTCCACTCCCAAACCATCTCCCTCTTCCCACCCTTACGTCCCTAAAAAGCTTTTCCTTGCCAACACTGACCTCCTACCTAGCCCTCCCCCATCCCTCACGTCAGGCCAGAGTGGTCAAAACCCAGCTAAGCACCTCAGCCACCCAGTCCACAGCTACACCAGGTGGTAGAGGCTCCCGGGCACCAGGCAGCCACACTGATAGGGTACCTGCACCAAGTGCTGCAAGGAAGGGCAAGGAGGCACCCCCAGCTGCTGCAAGGACGGGCAAGGAGCAATCCCCGGCTGCTGAGTGGAAGGGAAAGAAGCAGTCCCCAGCTGCTGCCAAAAGGAGCAAGGAGCCATCCCCAGCTGCTGGCAGGGAGGGCAAGGGGCCTGCACCAGCAGGCAAAAAGAACAAGAGGCCTGGTGCTGGGACTCAGTCGGAGCCCCCACCACCAACCATGGTGGTTCAGCCATCTGAGGCTGCAGGGGATGAGCTGGAGCCTCCCCCCACCACGGCTAGCACCGCCACCAGCGTCACAGCCAGCAGCAGCAGCCCTAGTGGGCAGCCGTCTGAGGCTGCAGGGGAAGGGCTGGAGCCTCCCACCACCACTGCCAACACAGCCACCAGCACCACTGCCAGCAGCAGCAGCCGCAGTGGGCAGCTGTCCGAGGCAGCAGGGGATGGTCTGGAGCCTCCCCCCACCACTGCCAGCACCGCCACCAGCACCACTGCCAGCAGCAGCAGCCCCAGTGGGCATCAGTCCGAGGCTGCAAGGGAAGGGCTGGAGCTTCCCCCCACCACTGCCAGTACCGCCGCCACCTGCACCGCCACTGCCACCACTGAGCAGCCGTCACCACCGGAGGACAGTGTGTAGTCCTGCATCCATGGGCTGTTGTGCAGCCTGGCCTCAGCAAATCCTGTGGGTCTGACACCCAGGTGAGAGACTGTGACCTTGCACTCCCCAGGATCTGCATCACAGTGGAATGTTGACCCCTCCAGAACCAGTGGAGAAGCTGTCCACCCACCCCATCCTACCCAGGATGAAGCTCAGTGGGCACAATGCCCCCTCCAGAACCAATGGAGAAGCCATCCACTTACCCCATCCTTCACAGGATGAAGATCACTGGGCACAATGCCCCCTCCAGAACCAGGGGGTAAATCACCCATTTGAGAGACTGTCCTACTACTCCCCAGGATAAAGCAAAGGGCATGTTGCCCCCTCCAGAGCATGTGGGCAAGTCACCCACTTGAGAGACTGTGGCCTTGCACTCCCCAGGACCAAGCACAGGGCATGTTGCCCCCTCCAGGACCAGTGGCGTTGTACCATCTTCCGGCTGAGGTGCCCCCCCATTCCCTGTCCCTCTGAGGTGCTTGTCTATTTTCAACCTGATGCACCTACAGTGTTATCACTGTGTTGTTGCAGGAGTGAGGTTGGGCCTTGGACTTTGTGATGTGGCTCTGTGGCCCACGGACATTGAGGACTGGGCAGTGTCCCTTGCATTGTAAATATGTATATACTTTTTGATTTGGATGCACAAATTTCACCTATATTTATCTTATTACAGCCTTTTTACCCTATAGTAGTTGTCCTTGCATCATTCCTGAGGGGTACGGGGTGTATGTGTTATGTTACTGCATCTGGTTGTATGTGTGGTGTTGGGGGTGGGGGTGTTGCATGTTGCGTGTGTGTGTAACTCTCTTTTTCCTCCCCCCCTCCCCTGTGTGCTAGGTGGCAGTACTCACCGTGGTCGTCTTCGCCGGCGTTGGTGTTCGTAATGGAGCAGAATGTAGAAGAGCATGGGGAACACATGCAGCTCGGGCTCCATGGCAGCATGGTTCTTCCCTGAGTCTCCAGAGGTGAGTCGTTTCCCTTCTGTGCAGTGTTTCCCCCAGGCTTTTGATGTTGTTGGTACCACCCCGGAAAAGGTGGCGGATAGGTGTGTCATATTACTGTGGGTGGAACATTGTCTTCTGCCTGGCTGTTGGCTGTTACCGCCGTGGTGCCTGTTGGTTTCATCCTGGCGGTCGGTGTGTTAAAGGGGCTGGCTGTCTTTCTGGGCAGTTTCGGATGTGGTCATAATTTCATATTTATTACAGCCGGGCTGTTGGTGGTATTACTGCTGCTTTATCACCGACCACCAGGGTTGTAATGAGGGCCTATGTTTGTTCATTTTCAGAGGTGAATGGTAAAATTCACTCATGTTCCCATACACCATTTACTTCTGAACGAATAAGGAACATGCATGAATACAATTGTCATCTCTCTTCCCATGGCATCCACGATATGGATCTATTCAGAAATGAAGCAATTAAGTATATATTAATTGCAAACCAGAGCATTCCAAAGCAGGTTAGCAAACAAAATTATTATACACAATACTGCTTTCATTGTTTAAGATGAAAGAAGATTGCAACATACATATGCCATGCACAGGTGAGAAGCAAAACATTTGCTTTGCAAAGAAATGTGTGAACCTTAACAGTTTTTCCACAGCGAGTCATGCAACATAGGTCACATAGGGGGTCATTCTGACCCTGGCGGTAATTACCGCCATGGCGGAGGTAGGCGGTAGCACCGCCAACAGGCTGGCGGTGCACCGCTGGGCATTCTGACCGCGGCGGTTCAGCCGCGGCCAGAAACGGAAAGTCGGCGGTGTACTGCCGACTTCCCGCTGCCCTTGAGAATCCTCCATGGCGGCGGAGCGCGCTCCGCCGCCATGGGGATTCTGACACCCCCTACCGCCATCCGGTTCCTGGCGGTTCTCCCGCCAGGAACAGGATGGCGGTAGGGGGTGCCGCAGGGGCCCCCGTAAGAGGGCCCCACGAAGAATTTCAGTGTCTGCTTTGCAGGCACTGAAATTCGCGACGGGTGCAACTGCACCCGTCGCACCTTCCCACTCCGCCGGCTCCATTCTGAGCCGGCGTCCTCGTGGGAAGGGTGTTTCCCGCTGGGCTGGCGGGCGGACTTTCGGCGGTCGCCCGCCGGGCCAGTGGGAAAGCCAGAATGACTGCTGCGGTCTTTTGACCGCGGAGCGGTCTTTCGGCGTGAACCGCTTGGCGGGCGGCCACCGCCGTCCGCCGCGGTCAGAATGACCCCCATAGAGTTTTAAATGAGTTTATGACTACAAAAAACAACTGCCATTAGGCCTAGCTTCATTCTCTTGTTTTAGTAATTTCATATTTATTTTTTTCTCCATTGGAAGCTTTAGCAACTTCAACCAAAGGAAAATGCAAGTATTCAGCTACAATCACGATTAAATAATGTCCTTTATCAAGTAGACCAAAGAAATTGATGGCCATTCTTTCCTAGGCATATTTAGGGTGTTTTGACATGTTAGGGGTATGCTGAGTAACCTTGTTGACAGGCAATTGCATATGTGACAGGCCTTGAGTTCTTTCTCAACTCTTTCATCTAAGTGTGGAAGTCAAACTCGGTCTTAGGGAGCTCTCTTTGTGGCTACAATACCATGATGTCCTTCATGAGCCACTTCAATTACTTTTTGTCGCATACTCTCCATAATCAGATTCCTGAGCCCTCACAGTATAATTCTTTCCTTAGTTATGGACAATTCACATTTGATATGTTTCTATTTTTATACTGAGAGGTCGAATGTGTTTATTCTAACGATGATGTGTAATTATGTTTTTTAGCTCCAATAGGTCATTATCATGACTGGTGGCAGTGCCAATCTGGGCTAACGATACAGCAGCTGGTGTACTTGACTTGACAATGAAGTTAAGGTAGGCCCAGCCATCTCGGATGGAGTGCAGTAACCTTGTACAGGTGCTGTCAAATAGTCAGCAGGATTCATATCCTTTCCTGAATGATGCATGATTGTATAATCGCACTCTTGCAATGTTAATCCCCATCATTCAATACGAGAAGACACCTTGACTTTTGGATTGTCAAAGATAGTCAGCAAAGCTTGATGATTAATCATCAGTATAAATGGCTTTCCATAGAGGAACACGTGGAAATGTTCACAAGCCCATACCACAGCCAAACTTTCTTTCTTAGGCTGTGAGTAAGCATGTTCTGTTTGAGACAAACTTCTACTAGCATAAGCAACAATATGCCGTCAATCATTTGGGCATCCACTATGTTGTGCAAGGATAGCGCCTAACCCAACCACACTAGCATCAACCACAACCTCTGTAAGAGGCTTAGGATTAAAGTATGCCATTTCCATAGCATTTTCAATGGCATGTTTGATTTTCTTGACATTCTTGGGACCATTGAAAAGTAAAAATGTTCTTCATCAACTCGTAATGGAGCACTAACAGATGCAAATTCTTTTATGCATCTTGAACGGTAACTGGTCATGCCAAGAAAAAAACATACCATTGAAACATTTTGTGGGGGCCAGCTTTTGATAAAGCTTGTACTTTGACGACACACCAAAGATAAGTCTTTTATGTTTAAACAAGTCAACCTGTGTAGAAAAGGTTGTAATGTACTTGTATCTTTCTTCAAGTTCCAACTGATGATAACCTTTATTCAAATCAAGTCGAGCAAAGACCTTGGCATGATTCAGTTGCATTATCGTGTCAGCAATGTGGGACCTTGATGTCGTTCTCATTCAATTGCTTTAGTTGCCTAATGCATGTCAATGCATATGCACATAACTCCTTCAGTGATCTTTTTGGGCAATACTACTATGGGAGAAACCCATGCTGCTGCACAGGTGGAACGCTCAATATCATGCTTAAGTAATAATTCAAGTTCTTGATCAATAGCTTCTTGTAAATAAAAAGCAACCTGTCCATATCAATGAGAATGGACATCCTCATTAATACACAGCTTTACTTTGATAGTCTTTAACTTTCCTCAACAATGAAACAATAAAAGAAATTGACTTACTATTTTGTGATGAGCGTTCATGTTGTAATTTACATAAATCAATCCCATGTCAGCAGCCGTGTTGAAACTGAGCAAACAAGCAATTGCTACTGTACCTGGAATCACATGGACCAGTGCTTGTACCTTAGTTTTCTTGTGTTTCACTGTCACTACAAATGAACGTTGGCTATTCACGGGCATCTATGCAGCCCAAGTATGTACTTTGGTCTTTGACAATGTAAGTTGTTGTAATGGAGAGAATTCATTGTATTTCTCTTTAGGCATTGTGTTGATCGATGCAGCACTGTTGATAAAGAAATATATTTAACATCCCTTTATTTTCAATGTAATGTGATTTTATTGCTTTGGCCTGTCGACTTTTCTTTGACTGTAATTTTTCTTCAAATGCGACCAGTCTGGCAAGTGCACGTTTCTCTGAGGTAAACATCGATATAGCACAATCACTTTCTTCTCTTTTCTTTTATCATTGAGGTGGAAGAATGGTTTGACAATGATTTAGATGACGATCAACTTCGTTTAGTATCTCTTTGCCTCAACTGATGTCACCACTTGTCTTTGTGGGTGTGTCAAACCTTGGTTCTGGAACGTTCTGGTGGCAATTTTGTCTTCTAGCCATTGAAGACTAAGAGTTTCAGAGTTCATCATCTAAGTTAATTAGACACGCATTTGTAGCATCTTCCCCACCCTAGGTACCGGCCAATGACTAGGCCACACAAGGACCTGGAAATCACACATCTTTATTCCTCTGCATGTATATGTGAACTCCCACATTCTAAACCAAGCTGATACGGAGTCCACTGGGAGCGAGAAAGGTTCTGTTCTAAATCATGCAAGACACCACACATATCATCACAATTTTTTCCCAACTTAAATAAATGTCCATTCACCACCCAACCCCACTACAGACTTCTGCAATTCATTACCCACAACTAAGCATCTTCTTACACTTACTGCTGATGAACCTTTGAATTAGTGGTGTGCCAATTCCTGTGTTGAATTGCACTGAGCAAGCATGTGATGTTGCATCTCAATTTGAGAGGAAGTTCTCCCTCCTAGAATTTTTTTTACAGAACTGGTAAATATGTTCATTTTACAGCACCAGGGAACAAATGTACGGAGGTTTTGGTCACAAAAAGTGGTTGCAATTTGCGATCAATATTATTGTGACCAGTAATATATTTTAAATATCCTTCCTTTGTATTAACAGGTTGGTTCACAAAATAAGGTTTTGGATTGAATCACAATCCAACCTAGATAATTAATATTCATTATGTAGGTCATAAATTACAAAACATTTCAATTGGTCAAAAACAAAAGGGATGGTGGCCTGCAAGGATCAGCAGACCACCATGCATATGATTAAAACTGTTTTTTTTAATTAAATGTTTAATTGAGATTGGTAGTGGACCCCTGGACAACTGCCTACTCTCCGGAAACCTTTATCCCAATTCATAAAGAGTTAAGTATTCAAATGGGCCCCCTTCCCTTTTGAAAATAGTTCACCACCCCAATATGGGATTAGGTAACATTTCAGCAGTTTTGACTGGATTTCCATTAGCAAACCATTTGTACAGATGGTACGGATTCACAGTTCGAAAGAGGCACCCACAACACACCCCTCCAAATTGTTAATGGGTAAACATTTGCAAATCTATTTTGGAAGTCAGCAAAATATTACTGACTTCTGTTGTCGGTTTAGTATATAAGAACTACCTAGTTTGTAGTCACACAATGGAATGTTTGCAGGTACAATATAGGTTACTACAACTGAGTCCATCTTGCTAATAACAGTATAAAATGTAGAGTTTATAGGTAACTGTGAAGATGCACGCAAGGAAATCTCTACAAATTCCAGATGTGCTCTGTGAGCAGACCACATCCAGGAACAAATCTGAATGGTACTCATGAAAAGGTTGAAACACTGGTAAGGCTGTTGTAGTAAATAGCGGAATTCCCCTACGAAAACTGTAAAATGACTGGTTATGCAATTTGACATAGCCTCTTATCAATTTACATTTTTTATAAAATGTCTAAAATATCAACCTCCAGTTCTGTGGTTCCATCTTTTATTTTTCCATCCTTTCACTTCCAAGTGGATTCGCAGAGAATCTATTTGGAAAGTGTAAAATGGGAAATTAGAAACAAGCTTCTGTTCATCTTACATTTATTTTATCGTACAAAGGTGTGTAAGTAAATGCACTATCTGTGTTCCAAAATACAAGTCCATTAGCTCATTTTAACCTAGACATCACAGTGTCATGTTATGAAAACACACAACACTTTCCAAAGCATTAATGGCCATGGTTAACCTACATTACTAAAGGTAGCTTAACATACTGTTGTAAGACTCATATACCCTACATATTGACCTAACATACCAGGTACAATTTTATGTGTCAATGTGCAGACTTAAATACCCCAGTAAAGCCATTCAGATCTCCACACAAGTTCAGAAGGGTCTGCGAAGCCTTCACATCCCCATATACATACACATTTGAGTTTTTCTTTGTTTTCCCTGAAATTATTGACTGGATTTACACCAAAGAACAAAAAGGCTGCTTTCTGGACCGAGAGCTACCTTTCTGCCAACTTTGGTGTAATTCCGTCCATTGGCTACAAGAATACCACAACACTCATAGACAGTCCACAACATATTGTCAACCAAGATGAGTCCATAGAAAACCTGAAATGTTATATCCTTTTATTGATGTTTGAAAGCATTGGTCTTGCAAGCGTACAAATGTAGGAACATTCACAGCCACAGCCAACACACTTTTCGTCACCAGTGTGATGTTTTCAGGGCCACTGCATAACAAATTATAGCTTAAGACAGGCTACTCAAGAAGTGATGCTGAAAAATGTAGTGTCATAACTTCTGCCACAAAAAAGAGAGCTGCTTGCAGTGAAGGGCTCCTTGGTCCTGATTGGTGCAATGTACTACTAAGGTTTTTCATTCCCATTGGCCTGCTGTTCCTTAGCCTCACTGGGTATGTAGTTCTTACATTTCCTGGCTGCAGGACTGGTTCCTACAAAGTTCATATTCATGGGAACCGGTCCTGCAGTCAGGAAACTTAAGAATCAGGACTGAGGAGCCTTTAACTGCAAGCAGCCCTCTTTTCTTGTGCGATGAGATTCAACACTACATTTCGCAGTACCACCTCTTTTCACACATGCTTGATGCACTCTGTTTGCCATTTAAACAATTAAACAATTAAACAAAACACATGATGCATAGACATAAAAGTAAAACTATCACTGAAATGATTTCTGCTATGATGCAAACATTTTAACGATTACCTAAACACAGATACCTATTATTGAGCTTCTGTTACATTATACAAGTAAAATAGTCCAGTGACAACACAATAATGTTTTAATGTTTTAAATGGCAAAGACCTCCAGTTTAAATACCATAGATAAGTGTTGAGTCTTTGCCTTCAAACCAACACCTGTGCTCATTAGGCCATACATCTCCACAATGTTACCTACCATCATCTTTCCTTTTGCCATTACTTCTGTTGGGTCCTGTGTGTTCGGACACTGGTGCTTCTTGGATATGTGGGTTGTGGTGCTCCTCTAGCGGCCGGACCATGCCGCTCTTTATTTACTTTGGAGTTGTTCCAGAGAACACTCAGATGTGTCACACAGATATTCGGCTGCACAGTGTATGACAGTTTCAATATTATCAAATGAGATTTTTTAGCATGTTTAATGCTTGCTAGACTTTCACACCTCCCTCTCAACCAATTTCTGAAGTTTTGTCACCCGACTCATTTTATTTACTTACTCCCTGGTGTCAAGAAGGTATTCCCAAATCTTGATGCTGAACAATCTCATTTGATAATATTTAAATGGTCACACACTGGTGGAAACACTACAAAAATGGACACATGTTCCTTGTGATAATGTGCATGATGGGACATGCTAATGTTGGCACTTCGTTCCACAGCCCCCATGTTTCCTTTTTGGGACATGCGACATATGCACAGGGTGAATTACACTTGGAGAACAATTTGGGGCACAAGTATTGCTTAAATAAATTATATATTTATATATTTTTTTGCATACATACATGCATGACACTTTGTATTAAAACTACAAATCCCAGGGAGGGAAGCAGGAATACGTAATGACACAACATCAGCGTGGGCTTTTTAAACATGGAAATAGGACTGTACTATATTCTGTGATCGAGGTCCAGGAGGGCTTGAAACACGTTGGTTTCTGCAATCTGTGTGTGTAATGAATAAAATCTAGAGAAAACACAGATGAATATCTGTGCGCCCCATCTTTGTGTTGTGTGAAGCAATGCTACAGGAACTATATATATATATGGATTGTATAGATTGTATAGTAGTAAACTGAAAAACATTTAAATAATGTAATATATGTATTTTTAATAATAGTGTTTACATTATTATTATTAGATATATATATATATGTATATTTAAACAGACACACATATATGTGACTTTAGATAAGTATATATTTAAATAGTACTAAATATTACTTACATTTATTTAATTTAAAGTATATAAATGTTATATACTAAAATATTTAAGATTTATTATTTTAAACTATATATATATATATATATATATATATATATGTATATATATATATATATATATTACAAAAGAATATTTTGTAATGATATTGGTGCAAATTAGTTTTTTATATATTTCTTCACTTACCATTATAATTATATAATAGTATATTTGCAATCGATATTTTTGACACGGTATTCCTGTATCTCGATATTGTTGGTTTCGATAGTCAGTGATGCTCTAAACTGCAAGGAAGGCAACGGCAGGGACGTCATTCACATGTTTTGCAGCTACACGCCCTCCAGCTTACGTACATGGTAATTTGTTGTGGTGAGTTGTGGTGGGGCAGACATACTTTTTACAGATTGAAAGTTACCAAAGCGAGAAAAGAATTGGGATGAAATATTAAGCATTATAAGTACATTGTGTGATAGTCCTCTACTTCAGGATCGAAACATGGCCTTCCCATTGCTCAATGCTCCCTGTTGCTCTGAAAAACCAGAAGAAAATTGCCCTGAACATATTCACTGTTAGACAGATGATCATTGTCATGTGAGTAACAAATTGATTTCTACTCAATGGATAGCCATCGCTGCTAATGGAACATTTTACAGTTGCCATTGTTAAGACAAGTGAAGTCTTTGACCTAGAAGGGAACTAAGTACTTACTAGTGCTAGTGCAGGTGTTTTAATTAGAACTTATTAATGATTGTGTATGTATTTTGAATAATGAGTTATGCAGAAAATGAAATAACTTAGAAAAATAATGCACACGTTTGAAAATGTGACTTCGAAGAATAGCCAACAGTTTTCACAAAATGTACTAATTATTGATTAATATTTATGAAATATTGAAAATGTACTAGACTAATGTAGTAATAGGTCACATTAAGGGTTATGAAGTGTGCTCTAGCTTTATTAATTGTAGGCCTTAACTTAGCGAGTGTCTTGGCCTAGTCTTGCCAGGCCTCATGCAGAAGCTGTATTTCTTAGCGTTTAATAAAAAATTATGACCAAGTGAATTAAACTGTGAAATATCCATTGTCTTGCTAAAAGTGCTTAATAGAAGCTTTTTGTGAGAACTGACTGTAAGGAGATGATGTCCCTGCTAGTGTAACAACTTATGTGTAATGTGTGTGAGATGTACTTTCCCAGGACGAGAACAATGAAGGTACTGACTGGAGCTAAAGATGCAACAATATTGTTACCTGACGAGCCGGATGATGAGAACATCGTAAAGTGGACCAATCAACTGAAGAATGAAATATTAAAATTCATAGATTTGGTATAGAAATATTATTGGGTGAAGTATAAACGTACGATTAACTGACCAATAGAGAATTAGGGGATAGTTTTGGTGACTTTGATATAACAACGCAACAGAGGAGAATTATTCAGAGACTTGAGATTCAGTTTTAGCCAGCAGATTCCGACCTAGAGAGACCTTATCTAGATTTTGAGACTAGAGAAGATATTCATGCCGACATTGGGCTCATTTTCTCTGACTGAGAGCCTGATGCTTTGCTGATCGACTGATGACCTAAGGACGAACACTGATTCTGCTTTGCTGACCCATACCGAGGATAGGTAGATATAATGAAACGTGACTGTTATATTTTATGCCTTTTCTTTCTAGGGACCAACTGCGCTGTTTTGATAAGTCCATAGATAGATGTTTTCCAAATTTGTGTTTCTAAATTGTTTTGCATGAAGCCCAACATGCTGATGCTAATCTAACGTTAGTTAAGTGCTCTCGTAAATGACTAACGAGACTAAAAGGTTTAAAGAATTACCTTGCAGAATTTCATGTATGTTATATCTTTGTCGCAATTGACACTGCTATTGATTTGCACAGTAACTCTAGAATGTTTTGTGATTCAAACTTTGATTCGATTGTGTTTCTTCCACCGTTTTGGACAGGCAGTGTTGTTTTTATATGTGTTTTTATTTGATTTTTAGATGAATCTACATGACCTTATCATTGTTAATATAGGGAAATAAACTTACTAAACTTTTACTAAAGCTGTGGTTATTCATGGCTGAAAGGTCATGGTGCGTGACATTTACTGACTCCATTGATTATTGTGTATTGATTATTGATTTATGTACTGGAGCTCTGGTAGGAACTTCTTAATTGCCAAAAGGATTATCGACCTATTTGCGTCCCCTTGTAAGTTAACTTACTAAGGTCTGACGCACTAACAGTTGTGGCAGCATACTGATGGTTTGTCTCCTTAAGAGCTTGCTATAGGTGTCCAGTACAGAGTAACGACAGTTAGGGTCCTTTTGAAAATTCAGTATTATTGCGATTTGGATTTTGTTTTTCAATAATGATAACTGGAGAGAAAATGATGTCCCCTTAAGCCCAGAAAGGACTTTCCCAGATCCTGGTTCCTGCTAATGGTTGTTGGGCATGTTCTCGGCATTCTAGTGATAGAGTGAGTGAAATAGGTTGCGCTTGCACAGCTTATGCAAATCACAGGTGAACTGTGAGGTTTGTAAGGGTTTTAGGGAGTTTGTGTACTCCAATTGAAGTTTTAATAAGAGTGTGCGTACTCCGCAGTATGAGATTAGGGAAGTTGTTGAACTTGCCATGTGTGTGGTGCTTTGTGCTCAAAAAGTGTCCCACGTGGTTGTTGATGTACGGACCCTGCGTGGTCTAAGACTCTGGAGTATATTGAAAAAGTATGTGAGACACTTGGTTATATGTTGTACTTTGTGTGGTTTAGTAGGTTGATCGGGCGTGGTCAACAAGTCAATGTGTGAGTTAAAGTGGGCGACAGGAAATTTCGACTGAGATTTGGCGAGCCCTATGTGCACCAGGACAGACCCATTGATCAGTTGAGAGTAAAATCTGTGGGTCGAATTTTGCTTGCGAATCTGGGAGACCGAGAAAGAGGAATAGCTTCTTGCGCAAAAAGAGCCATCAGTATAAATCCGTAAGGTTTCTGAAGCGACTGTGTTGCCTTTCCTGTTGTAAACCAGCAGATTTGTTTAATGGTTTTTGATTAGTGCTCGCAATATTTTGCATCATTTTTGTGTGGATTGGAGTTTAGGAGGATAAGCCGCAGGACTTTGTCAGCCGCAGTACATGTGAGTGTGACGCCATTGAAGCCGCGCTGGGATAGGTTGGTTAGTGAGAAGGGTCACGCACGGATTGGGAGCCGTCCGTGAGAGGCAATTGGTTGAGAACGTGTGTGAAAGGAATCTTGGGATTAAAAGTAATTTCCTGATTCGATTTTGAATAAACAAACGTTGAAAAGATTAAGGTGGTCATTCCAACCTCGGCGGTAAAAGGCGCTTACCGCCGTTCAGAAGACTGCCATAACACCACCGCGGCCGCGGTAAACCGCCACGGTCATTCTGACCCACAACAGTCAAACCGCCAAAATACAGACATCCACAAAAGTCCGCCACAGCAAAGGGCAGCGAGAAACTGGCGATGACCAAACCTCCACCGTCACGCCAACAGAAATACGCCCACACTATCACGACACACAAATCCACGCAGCGGTCTTTCAACCGCGGTATTCCATTGGCGGTACACACCGCCGCGCTCGAAATACACACACACTTACAAAATACAACCACATTGGACAATTCGAAATACACACACCTGAGACACATACACACACCACTCCCACACACCCATTACAATATAAAACACACACCCACATCACCCACAAACCTCCACTCCAACAGAATCGTGAACACGCCCCGAGAAGAGACATCCGAGCACCCAGACGCCCAATTCACTGTCACCCAGCAATATTTGCACGCACTTCACACAACACAACAATACACATCACCACACTTAGCACCACACAATCCACCCTACACATCACCCACACCACCCCATGGCACCGCAAATACACCCCAGGTTCTCTGATGATGAACTCAGGGTCATGGTGGAGGAAATTGTACGAGTAGAGCCACAGCTGTTCGGGGCACAGGTGCAGCACACCACCATTGCCAGGAAGATGGAGCTATGGAGCAGAATAGTGGACAGGGTCAACGCTGTGGGACAGCACCCAAGAAATCTGGACGACATCAGGAAGAGGTGGAACGACCTACGGGGAAGGTGCGTTCCATGGTATCCAGGCACAACATCGCGGTGCAGTGGACTGGCGGCGGACCCCCACCTCCTCCCCCAGAATTTACAACATGGGAGGAGCAAGTCTTGAACATCCTGCATCCTGAGGGCCTCGCAAGAGTAGGCGGAGGAATGGACTCTGGTAAGTCAAATCTTAACTACTTCTTCCCCCCACCCCACCTGCATGCCAACTCATACCCCCACCCTCACCCTCACCCCCATCACATCCTACTCCTTGCAAATGTCTCACCATCACAACCCACCCATCCCAACACCTAGCCCTGCAAGCGTCCTCAAAGCATGGACACCCATCACCTAAGCATGCCCACTGCACATACACATACATCCCCCCCCAACCACCGTCACAACAGCCCCCACAAACGAATGCCAGCACTGGGGTACACGGGCACCCACCCATTGCACGCTATGACACACACAGAAGCAATAACCATACTTTTATACCCCTGCAGGACCCGAACGCCACGAATGTCCACTCCACCCCCAGAAGAGGCCCACAGTGAGGACAGCAGCTCTGTCTCCCTGGATCTAGATGACCAGCCCGGTCCATCGGGGACCTCGGGACAGTCGGTTCCCCTCACACAGCCACAGGCCACAGCAGACCTTCCCCCCTCTGGGAACACCAGCACAGCACCCACCCAGCGGGCCCATACCTCTGTCCCCAGGACACGTCAATCAGTGGTGTGTCCACCACTACTGGGAACCCAGGCTAACCCAACACCCCAACAACAACAGGGACCTGGGGGCAGTGATAGTGGGCACACGGTCCAGGGGACAGAGGACCAGGGAAACAGTGGAACTGGGAGGGCTGCTGTGCGACAGGGGGGGGGACAGGCCCAGGGAACCCACTCTCCACGAGGCCCTCTCCTCCATCATGGGAGCATACCACCGCTCCCAGGAGACGATGGCGACTGTCCTGGCCTGGTTTCAGGAGATCCAGCTTCTGCAGGAGCAACAGTATATGGGGTTCAGGGTGAAACTAAGAAACATAAGTTCCGCCATAGGTACCATCGTAGTGGCCCTGAATGAGGTAGTCACCACATTGAGGGACACTGTGGCACCTCAAAGGGCCCCTGACACTAGCATGCACCAAGAACTGCCTACCACCTCAGCCGGCGCTAGTGGACAGGAGGCCCCGATACAAGACCAACAGGCCACCAGAACCCCACCCCCTGCAGAAGGAGAACCACCCGGCAAGCGGGCCCTGAGATCCAGGAAGAAGACAGAGTAAGATGTCAAGACCCCCGCAAGCAAAGGATACCGCCCTGATTGTCATCCCACTGTCCCACATTGTCACCCTGTCCAACCTTAAACTGCCCCTGTTCCACTTCCCACAGGCATTTGGACAATGCACCTGTGAAACTGATAGTCTGGACTCTGCCATGGACAATCCTCCACCATCACCCCTCACCGATTTGCAACCACCCATCCAATTTAGAGCACTTGAATAAAAAAACTTATTACACAAAACAATCTGGAGTCTGGCTGTGATTTAGAACAAATGTATTAGACATGACCGTGCCAAAATGTTCATTCACATTGTGATGCTAACAAACCGCTGTCACACAGCTGTAGTCCATAGGGAAACAAAGTAGATGTCACGCAGTGGGGCCCACATCTCTGAAAACGGAAGGGAAAGTCACAACACAGTTACCATACACTGGGGGAAAAAGTCAGACAGTAGAGAGGTAGGAGTCATTAAGTAAATGTAATATGCCGGTGTGTACTCTTACCTGTGTGTCACTGAAAATACTGCTGTATTACTGTGTTCCTGTTCTCTATGTCGTCCTCTTTGGCTTCCTCCTTTTCACTCTCCACAGGCTCCACAGCTGCTACAACACCACCATCTGGACCATCCTCCTGCAGAAAAGGCACCTGGCGTCGCAAAGCCAGGTTGTGAAGCAGACAGCAGGCCACGATGATCTGGCACACCTTCTTTGGTGAGTACATTAGGGATCCACCTGTCATATGGAGGCACCTGAACTTGGCCTTCAGGAGGCCAAAGGTTCGCTCGATCACCCTCCTAGTCCGCCCATGGGCCTCATTGTACCGTTCCTCTGCCCTTGTCCTGGGATTCCTCACTGGGGTCAGTAGCCATGACAGGTTGGGGTAACCAGAGTCCCCTAATAGCCACACCCGGTGCCTCTGGAGTTGACCCATCACATACGGGATGCTGCTATTCCGCAGGATGTAGGCGTCATGCACTGACCCAGGGAACTTGGCATTAACATGGGAGATGTACTGGTCAGCCAAACACACCATCTGTACATTCATGGAATGATAACTCTTCTGGTTCCTGTACACCTGTTCACTCCTGCTGGGGGGGACCAAAGCAACATGTGTCCCATTAATGGCACCTATGATGTTGGGGATATGTCCAAGGGCATAGAAATCACCCTTCACTGTAGGCAAATCCCCCACCTCAGGGAAAACGATGTAGCTCGTCATGTGTTTGAGCAGGGCAGACAACACTCTGGACAACACCTTGGAAAACAAAGGCTGAGACATCCCTGATGATATGGCCACTGTTGTTTGAAATGACCCACTTGCAAAGAAATGGAGTGCTGACAGCACCTGCACTAGAGGGGGGATCCCTGTGGGTTGGCGGATGGGTGACATCAGGTCTGGCTCTAGCTGGGCACACAGTTCCTGTATAGTGGCTCGGTCAAGCCTGTATGTCAGTATGACATGTCGTTCCTCCATTGTCGACAGGTCCACCAGCGCTCTGTACACGGGAAGATTCCTCCATCTCCTTGCATGTCCCAGCGGACGGTGCCTATGAAGGACAACAGCGAGCACAGAGTCAATCAACCCACAGGTACGTAACCACAGCTTGCACATATCACGATTCCCAATGCATTGAATGGCTTGTATGAGTGTTGGTGCAAGGCCTAGGTATGTGTGACGCAGTTGGTAATTAGGCCATGTGGGCCCTTGAAATGGCGGCTGCCTGACCTGTGAAGTGCGACAGTGGGATGTGAGGTCAATGCGCTGGCGTGGCACACCGCGGCGGTAGGCGGTCGAAGACCGCGGCGCAAAGCCACATTGGTTAACATTGAACCCTATGGGTTTCAGGAGCCAATGACGATGTGCGCCGGCGGTCGCGGTACGCACTGCCACGGTACGCACCGCCGCGGCCGTGACCGCCATTTTCTATCTGATTAATCACTCGATACCTGATCTTCGACAGGAGAGGACCTACACTGCAAGTGCTTCTGTGACCTCGGTCTGGAAGAGACAATGGCTCATGCGACTGGGGAAAGGGCCCCTGCCTTCACTGCGGAGGAGTTGGAGAAACTTGTGGATGGGGTCCTCCCCCAGTATGCGCTACTCTACGGTCCTCCAGACCAACAGGTAAGTACACTGGGACCATGCTTAGTGGGCAATGCCTGGGTTGAGTGGGGTGGATGAAAGATGGTGGGGAGGGGAGCGATTGAGGCATGCATCAAACGACAGATGAGAGCATGTGCCACATGGCAAGGGTGGGGATGGGGGGCCACTCACATCGAGCATGCAGAAGGTGATGACAATTTTTCTCTCCCTGTACATGTCACATAGGTCAGCGCCCACCAGAAAGTCGCGATTTGGCGTGCCATCGCCAAGGACGTCCGGACCCTGGGGGTCCATAACAGACGGGGCACCCACTGCCGGAAGAGGTGGGAGGACATCCGACGCTGGAGCAGGAAGACGGCGGAGGCTCAGCTGGGGATGGCCTCCCAACGTAGGAGGGGTGCCAGTCGTCATTTGACCTTCCTGATGTCCCGGATCCTGGCAGTGGCCTACCCCGATTTGGATGGGCGCGTGAGGACATCACAGCAGACACAAGGGGGTGAGTACAAATACATTCTGCTGACTTTGCGCGCAGTGGAGGTGTCTGGGTGGGGAGGAGGGCTGTGGGTATCCCTAGGCCAGGGCGATTTCTGTAGGCTAGGCCCCTCTGTAAGGCATGGCCCTGTGCCCCCGCCCCCCACCTCTGTAGGGTGCCAAGTACAGGTATCCATGGCCCTGTGTCATATATGTGTGCAGTTGTCGTCCATAGGCTTGTAGGCCATGTCCCACGGATTGCGTAGTGGACCCCAAGTGCGCAGCGTAGTGCAGGGGGCTTCTGTGTCTGTCTTGTCCGCCAACGGTAGCGGTAATCCATGCACTCAACATGTCTTTATTTCTCCCTCCCCCCCCCTTTTTTGTGGTCTTCCTGTTCATGTGTGCATTAGCATCATCAGGCGGAGGTGAAGTGGCATCGGAGCACGAGGGAGCTGCATCTCACATGGCCATGGCGGGCCATGTAACTGACTCGGATTTCACCAGTGAGACGGAGGGCGAGGGGAGCTCCACAGCGGGGACTCGTGCTGATGTCAGTGACAGCGACTCGTCCTCTGAAGGGAGCTCCCTTGTGGTGGCGGCAACATCTGTGCCCCCCGCAACAACAGGTACAGCCGCCACCCAGTGCACCAGCACCGCCGTCCCAGCAGCCCCTCAGCGTTTGCCCCGTGCCCGCTCACCCAGGAAGGTGGGCATCTCCTTCGCCCCAGGCACCTCAGGCCCTGCCCCTGTCACCCCTGCTGCCCTCAGTGAGGAGGTCATTGACCTCCTAAGGACCATCATTGTTGGGCAGTCTACCCTTTTGAATGCCATCCAGGGTGTACAAAGAGAGGTGCACCAGAGTAATGCATACCTGGAGGGCATTCATTCGGGTCAGGCTGCCCATCAGCGATCGGTCAACACTCTGGCCTCAGCACTGACGGCAGCAATTGTCCCTGTCTCTAGCCTCCCCCCTCCAACTTCCTCCACCCATACCCAATCCCCTGTAACTCTGCCTATCCCAGACACACCTACAGACCAGCCTGCACACACCTCAACACCCAAGGGAAGCTCATCCAGACATAAGCACCACACATCACACAAGCATTCACACAAGCAACATCCACATGCAGACATACCAACAGCCACTGCCTCCACTGTGTCCCCCTCCTCCTCGTCTCCCTCCTCCCTCCCTGTCACGTCTCCACTCACACTTGCATGCACAACATCTTCAGCCACTACGTCCATCACCAGCACACCCACCAAAACACTCCGCACACGTGCAGTCACCACCCCCACTACCATTTACACGTCCCCTGTGTCCTCTCCCAGTGTGTCTGTCACCCCCTCTTCCAAACTACACAAACGCAGGCAGCCACCCACCCAACAGCCATCCACCTCACTACAGCCTCCAGCCCAAGCACCTGCACCCAAAGACACCAGACTTCACACTCCTACAACCACATCCTCTTCCTCCACTCCCATACCCACTACACCTACCCGTCCCTCTCTTTCCAAATTGCTTTTCTTTTCCAAACTTGACCTCTTTCCTACAACTCCTCCAACCCGTCCATCTCATAAGACTCCAATCAGCACCTCAGCCACCACAAAACCGGGACCTGTAAAGACTGTTGTCCATGGACTGTGGAGTCCCCCACCCTCAAGGGCATCCAGTTCAGCAAGGAGCCAAGGCACGGCCAGCCCACCCCCGGAAAAGCATCCTAAGATTGCCAGTGCCCGGCGCGAGCGACCAAAGACCCCAGGGACAAAAATCCCTACACCGCCAAAGGTGGGAAAGGGCCACAAGCGTACAGGGAAGGGTGGGAAGGGCAGCACGCCCGACAAGTCCGGCAGCAGGCCAGCTGGCCAGGAGGGCCCCACCAGCCCCATCCCAGGTGTGCAGGAGGACACCCACAGGCCCGGTACTGCAGCCCAGGAGGGCCCCGCAATCCACCAGACAGATGGGCAGGAAGGCCCCGCCAGCCACATGTCAGGTGGCGAGTGACATCCATGCCTGGGCCGGATCCGCTGACCAGGACACTCATCTCAAGCACTGCTCCACTGGGCACCGCCGTCTCAAGCACCGCTGAACAGGGCACCACCATCTCAAGCACTGCTCCGCTGGGCACCGCCGTCTCAAGCACCGCTGAACAGGGCACCGCCGTCTCAAGCACCGCTGAACAGGGCACCGCCGTCTCAAGCACTGCTCCGCTGGGCACCGCCGTCTCAAGCACCGCTGAACTGGGCCCTTCATCTCAAGCACTGCTCCGCTGGGCACCGCAGTCTCAAGCACCGCTGAACAGGGCACCGCCGTCTCAAGCACCGCTGAACAGGGCACCGCCGTCTCAAGCACCGCAGAACTGGGCCCTTCATCTCAAGCACCGCTGAACTGGGCCCTTCATCTCAAGCACTGCTCCGCTGGGCACCGCCGTCTCAAGCACCGCTGAACAGGGCACCGCCGTCTCAAGCACCGCTGAACTGGGCACCGCCGTCTCAAGCACCGCTGAACTGGGCCCTTCATCTCAAGCACTGCTCTGCTGGGCACCGCCGTCTCAAGCACCGCTGAACAGGGCACCACCTTCTCAAGCACCACTGAACAGGGCACCGCCGTCTCAAGCACCGCAGAACTGGGCCCTTCATCTCAAGCACCGCTGAACTGGGCCCTTCATCTCAAGCACTGCTCCGCTGGGCACCGCCGTCTCAAGCACCGCTGAACAGGGCACCGCCGTCTCAAGCACCGCTGAACTGGGCCCTTCATCTCAAGCACCGCTGAATTGGGCCCTTCATCTCAAGCACCGCTCCGCTGGGCACCGCCGTCTCAAGCACCGCTGAACAGGGCACCGCCGTCTCAAGCACCGCTGAACAGGGCACCGCCGTCTCAAGCTCCGCTGAACGGGGCACCGCCGTCTCAAGCACTGCTCCGCTGGGCACCGCCATCTCAAGCACCGCTGAACTGGGCCCTTCATCTCAAGCACTGCTCCGCTGGGCACCGCCGTCTCAAGCACCGCTGAACTGGGCCCTTCATCTCAAGCACCGCTGAACTGGGCCCTTCATCTCAAGCACCGCTCCGCTGGGCACCGCCATCTCAAGCACTGCTGAACAGGGCACCGCCGTCTCAAGCACCGCTGAACAGGGCACCGCCGTCTCAAGCTCCGCTGAACAGGGCACCGCCATCTCAAGCACTGCTCCGCTGGGCACCGCCGTCTCAAGCACCGCTGAACTGGGCCCTTCATCTCAAGCACTGCTCCGCTGGGCACCGCCGTCTCAAGCACTGCTGAACAGGGCACCGCCGTCTCAAGCACCGCTGAACTGGGCCCTTCATCTCAAGCACCGCTGAACTGGGCCCTTCATCTCAAGCACTGCTCCGCTGGGCACCGCCGTCTCAAGCACTGCTCCGCTGGGCACCGCCGTCTCAAGCACCGCTGAACAGGGCACCGCCGTCTCAAGCACCGCTGAACTGGGCCCTTCATCTCAAGCACTGCTCCGCTGGGCACCGCCGTCTCAAGCACCGCTGAACAGGGCACCACCATCTCAAGCACCGCTGAACAGGGCACCGCCGTCTCAAGCACCGCTGAACAGGGCACCGCCGTCTCAAGCACCGCTGAACTGGGCCCTTCATCTCAAGCACCGCTGAACTGGGCCCTTCATCTCAAGCACTGCTCCGCTGGGCCCTTCATCTCAAGCACTGCTCCGCTGGGCACCGCCGTCTCAAGCACCGCTGAACAGGGCACCGCCGTCTCAAGCACCGCTGAACTGGGCCATTCATCTCAAGCACCGCTGAATTGGGCCCTTCATCTCAAGCACCGCTCCACTGGGCACGGCCGTCCCAAGCACCGCTGAACAGGGCACCGCCGTCTCAAGCACCGCTGAACAGGGCACCACCGTCTCAAGCACCGCTGAACTGGGCCCTTCATCTCAAGCACCGCTGAACTGGGCCCTTCAGCACAAGAACCGCTGGCCCATTGGTGGAAGGGGCAGGCCCGCATCTGTGTCGGGCAGGGCTGCACGAAGCACTCTGGGCACTAGTCCCCCTCCAGTACCAGTGGAGACTGTTATCCACTTGAGAGACTGTGGCTTTACACTCCCCAGGATGGCACAGTGGGCAACCCGCCCACTGTAGAGACTTGAGAGACTGTGGCGTTGCACTCCCCCGGATATGGCAGTGGGCAACCCACCCACTGTAGAGACTTGAGAGACTGTGGCTTTGCACTCCCCAGGATGGCACAGTGGGAAACCCACCCAATGTAGAGACTTGAGAGAATGTGGCTTTGCACTCCCCAGGATGGCACAGTGGGCAACCCACCCACTGTAGAGACTTGAGAGACTGTGGCTTTGCACTCCCAAGGATATGGCAGTGGGCAACCCACCCAGTGTAGAGACTTGAGAGACTGTGGCTTTGCACTCCCCAGGATGGCACAGTGGCCATGGAGGCCCCTCGTGGATCTTGCGTCGTGGACTCATCTGGCTGAGGTGCCCCCCCTTCCCTTCCCCCTGAGGTGCCTGTAGTTTTCCTATCTGATGCCCCTGCAGTGTTCTCTCTGTTAGAGGCAGGTATCCTGTGTGGGCTTTGCCCATGTGTTTTGGTCCAGTGGCCCACGAACAATGGCTGATAGACATATCGGACTGGACAATTTATGTAAATAAAGTTATAGATGTGTGATATATTTTATACTCAGTCTTACAATATAATTCTATATTTATAATCATTTCCTTTTGCCTTTGCATTCTTCCGGGGGGTTTAGGGGTGTAACTGTGATGTGTTGCTATGCATTGATGTGTGTGTTGTAGTGGGTGAGGGTGGGGGTGGGTGTGTAGCGTATGTGTGTGCCCGTAATATTTTCTCCTCCCCCCTCCCCTGTGTTGTAGGTGCAGTACTCACCGTTGTCTTCTGCGCCGGCGTTCGTGCTCCTGGTAGAGGAGCAGGAAGACAATGGCTGGTAGGATGTGTAGTTTGCGTTCCATGCTGTCCAGATTCCTCGTGGGGTGTATGGAGGTGAGCGTTTTCCATTTGAAATGTCTGTTTCCGCCGTGTTTTTATCGGCGGGGCTACCGCCCCGGAAAAGGTGGCGGATTGGTGGGTTGTGATAGGGTGGGCGGTACATTGTCTCCCGCCTGTCTGTTGGCGGTGACCGCCGCACTGTTTGTTTGTCCCACCGTGGCGGGCGGTGTGTTAAAGTGTCAGTCTCTGTTGGCGGTTTCTGCCAGGGTCGGAATTGCATTTTTTTTACCGCCAGCCTGTTGGCGGTTTGGCCGCCGCTTTAACACCGACCGCCAGGGTTGGAATGACCCCCTAAGTTTTTCAAAGCGTTGAGAAGTGCCCTAAGGGGACATACAAACATTACAGTGAGTGTAGGGGAGCCTACACCGCCAGAGAATACACCAGCTACATTGTAATGGAAGAGAGAGGTGTCGCACCATGTCTTCAGTTAAAGCAATGGTGCAAGTTGACAGAGAAAAATGGGAACTTAGCGTTTCCTGAAAATGGGACGTTCAATTTGGTTATTCTGGAGCAATTGCGAATGGCGCTATACTGTATGAGTCGAAACCCCTTCCGAGACCAGCACAGTTCGAGGCATTAGCAGTTTGGGAGCTGGTAGCTAGACAGAAACCGCAATTTAAATTTGAGAGAAGGATGAGGAAGGCAGAAAATACTTTAGTGGAGGCTAAATGGGACTGGGAGCAGAAGAGATGGAGATCAGATACTTTGCAGGGAGTCAAGTTGTTCCCAGCGATTACACAGGAGGATGAGAAGGAAGGAAGGAAAGCGACTAGAAAGACTAATAGAAGTCCGCCTGAAAGTAAGGGAGATAGAAACCCTTTAACAATAGAGGAGGAATCCCATCATGAAGAGTTTCTTACACAGCTATTGAGAGAATGACCATCACCATATACAGTACACAAAGAGTGGTCCGAGTACTAGTGCTGGTCCGACAGCCCCGATACAGGTAACATGGACAGCAAGTCCAGAGCAGGTTAATGCTAACCTGACACCGAATGTGGTGCAAAGTAGTTTTAATGTGCCAACAACTCCTGTAGTGCAGACTCAGATACAGAGATACAGAGAATATATTCTGATGTGCCTATTTTGGAAACAACTTCGAACTTAGTGGTGGCTACGGAGCAAGTGGTTCCGAGACCAATATTTGTTCAGACTGAGCCGACTCCGATTTTGTTGTCCCAAGTGAAGCCACAGGTAATGCCGAGATTTACACCAGTGACAGGGACACAGTCCAACCTAACTCCGTTGATGAATCAGAATATGTGAGTTACTCTCCCATAGAGTGTAGGTGCCAGCGCAGCCCCGCTTGCAATATCGCTACCTATTACTTTTAGTCCAGCAGTACCATTATTTTCACAGAGGAAACCGATTATGAGTGAACATGGAGCAATGGCCCAGAGTCTACTGATAGGAGGACCTAATAAACAATTTCAGGTAGTCTCTTAAGTGGGCCAGACTTTTGGAAGATCAAGATCATTGTTAGATCTTGGTCACTTGTTGCACTTCCAGATGCCGTTACTGGACCAAATGTAGGTCAGAGCCTGAAATTATTGACACTGCAGACTCTGAATGCAGTTGCACCGCAGGTGCCACCAGTTCAAGAGAGTAATATTTTGTTACAGGGATTGACAGATCAGCAGTTAACTGAATGGCTAGACAATCTGAATACCCCACAGAATGCCCCGAGAGGAGAGGAGTATTTGAGTTGTGTCAGACTAGGCATGGAAACGGGTGAGCTCGTTGAGGGAACGATAGTGGTGAATAGGTTAGAATCTTACACAGAGGCAGAATTTAGATACTTGTGCCCAAAGATTACAAGAGAAATGAGCAGAGTACATCACAGATTGGCACATCTGACAGAGAAACATGGCATAGAAACATTGGAAGAGGAGTTACAGATTAGATTTTGAAGCAAATGATTTTGAACATATGAGGTCGGCCAGAATGAAGGCACACCTTAAAGAATTAATGCAGAGTGCTCAGATTTGGGGAGCATTAGACAAATGGGAAGGCAGATGGGTGAAGAAAAGAGACTAGAAAAAAAGAGATTCTTTAGAGCTAATTGAGAATGTACAGGAGGATAAAGATCCAGTAAAGATTTTGCCAATGAGGGAAATTCCAGGGGGAGATTTTGTTCATGCCCCAAGGAGCAGAGGTGACATTCTATCATTTACAAATGATTATCCAAAATTGAGAGAGTAGAGTGGTATCAGCAGACAGACAGGTTCGTGAAACTTGCAAAGTGTTTGTGGGAGGACTTAAACACATTACTGGAGATAGTGGTTCCAGCTGACTTATGGCTCGAGTGCAAGAGGACTGTAGATTGGCCAACAAGTGAGCCAGAAAGAGATAAGAATACAGGCACACCATCTCCTGTGGTAATGAAATATTACAATAAGGTGATTGAGTTTCTGAAATCAAGGATTTCCCCAAAACATATTGATTGTCAGAGGATTGACAGGACAGTGCAGGAAGTAAAGGAATCAATACATGCGTACTATGAAAGATTGTTGCAGGCATTCAAACAATATAGTGGTACAGAAACCATTGAGCCGAAAGACATGCTACATTTTGTGTTCAGATTTGTGGAAGGATTGAATCCTGAAATTGGTCAGATGATTAAGTGTCATTTGATTTGCTGGCAAGCAAAGCCGATTGATGTGGTGTTGCAGTATGCGAAATACTGTGGTGACGAGATTGAGTTAAAGCCGAAAAAGTTGAAAGAGAAGGTGATGGTTATGCAGATTAAAGCAGCTCAGTCAGGAAATTTTGTGAAGCAGATGCCGCAGCAGCAGGGAAATGTCATGTTTCAGCCCCAAATGAGAGGTAGAGGTCGGGGAGGAAATATGAATCCTGGTCCAGATTTGAATACTGTAGTGGTTCAGAATGAGGTTCAGGGAATGAAGAACGTATTGCCGTGTCACATGTGCAGAGCTGAGGGACATTGGAAGCAGGAGTGTCTGATGATTGTGCAAGAAGGTGTTGTTCAGCAGAGTAATTACATCAATTCATTTCAGAATGTGAGAGGACTGAGACTAAGGGGTCCTAATCCAAATTTTCAGAATAACGTGAATCAAATGCAAATATTTTACCCCGTTAAGCAGGTGCAAATGCCCAGTGTACAAGTGTCACAATAGCAGCCGATGCAGCAGCAGGTTCCCATGGTACCTAGACAGCAAATGCCAATACCTCAATCCCCGATGGAACAGCAACAGATGATGCTTTCTCAACAGGTCACAGGTCAGAAACAAGACAGAAGTAGTTACACAGTGCACCAATTCCCATTACACAGCGAGAATGGAATAAATGATAAATGGACGAGTGGTAGTTCAGATGAGGAGTCATGTGTGCTTGCGACTTCTTTAGAAGTAGATCAGAGAGGACCCTATGTGGGGCAAAGGTTATGGGTCACAGAGTTTAATTTTTGGTGGACACATGAGCTACACGCTCTACAGTGAGAAGTGCAGAGGTTCCGAATTTGCCCCTTTCAGGTAGAACAGTTCAGGTTGTCAGGGTAGCAAACCAGTATTTGACAAACCCTATTGCAGATCCTGTTCAAGTTAAGATTGGCAATTTCAAGGGATTGCATAAATTTGTGGTATGCGATTCAAGTCCGGTATCCCTACTGGGAAGTGTCTTGCTGTGTAAAACAAAATGTTTGATTAATTGTTCAAATGATGGAATTGAGATTCAGATGAATAGTGATGATGAGGAAGACCAAGCCCCAGAAATAGAGTGTGAAAATACAAGCGAGGAGTACCCTTTGACTGTGTTTTTCCTGATGTTCACAGTGAAAGAGCACCATTCTGATTTACAGGGGACAGTACAAGAGAACGTTTTAGATTTGACAGGAAAGGAAGTAGGTCTGATTAAAGGAGTAGAGCCAATCAGAGTTACCATAAAACCGAATGCTGTTTTTCCCCAACTTCCACAGTACAACATGACACAAGATGTCCTGAGTTGAAGTGGCGTAGATAATTGCAGATTTTGTGAAGCAGGGAGTTCTGAAAGAAGTGTTGAGCAGTCCATGTAACTCACAGGTAATGGGTTTGAAGAAGCCCTGTGGAAAGGTTTGGATTGTTCAGGATTTGAGAAAATAATGAGATTGTGGTCAAATGTTCTCCCGTAGTGCCCAATCCAGCTATGATACTATTCCAGATTCCAAGTGAAGCAGAGTGGTTTATGGTCATTGATTTGTCACAAGCGTTCTTTTCTGTGCCTCTTCATGAGGATACACCATTTCTCTTTTGTTTCAAATTCCTGGATCGAGTCTATTGCTGGTGTAGACTTCCTCAAGGGTATACAGAGTCACCTTCCTTGTTCAACCAGATCTTGAAAAAGAATTTGGGGTCGTTGGAATTGCCTTTCCAATCGACTTTGGTGCAGTATACTGATGACTTATAGATTGCGTCTAAGACAGGGGATGAATGTAAGTATGGCTCGATTGCCTTGTTGAACCACTTGGGAAAGAATGGCCATAAAGTGTCTCCACTGAAATTGCAGTACTGTCAGAAAGTAGTGAAGTATTTGGGTCACCAGATTGAGAAAGGGTCGAGGAAATTGTTCAGAGAAAGGATTACAACGATATTGCAGATAGGTCCACCAACGACACAGAGAGATGTCAGGATGTTCCTGGGGATGGTGGGTTATTGTCGCCAATGGATCGCAAATTGTTCAGTCATTTCAAAACCATTGCGGAAGCTGACTCATAAGGAAGTCACTGATCCCATAATGTTAGACCAGGATGAGATGAAAGCATTCGCTGAGTGGAGAGAGAGTTTGTGCAGAGCTCTAGTGTTGGGTATGCCTGACTACATGAAGTCTTTCACATTGTTTTGTCATGAGCGTGATGCATGTTCATTGTCTGTCTTGACTCAAGTCCATGGAGGTGCACATCACCCAGTAGCATATTTTTCAGCTACTTTGGACCCAGTTGCAGCAGTCTTACCAGGTTGTTTGTGTGCAGTTGCCGCAGTTGGTCAAAGTCTTTCACAGTGTGAAGCCGTGGTGATGGGATATCCCCTGACTGTAATGGTCCCAGATTCGATTGAGATTTTACTGACAAGGATGAAAACCCAATACTTGACTGGTGCTAGGTTGACTAGATATGAAACAAGTATTTTGGAGTCACCTAATGTGACACTGAAAAGATGTACAGTGCTGAACCTGGCAACCTTACTGCCGAGTGAAAATATTGAAATTGAAAAAGAGGAAGATGTTGAACATGACTGTCTCGAAGTAACTGAGTTGTGCACAAAACCGAGACCTGACATTAGAGATACCAGATTGGAAGAAAATGACCAAATCATTTTTGTTGATGGTTCTTGTCTGAGAGACAATATTTGTACACTGAGAGCTGTGTGCACGATTATGGGTACCTTGGAAGCTTCCTGGCTTCGAGGAGTGTATTCTGCCCAGGTAGCAGAATTGGTCGCCCTTACTAGAGTGTGACATGTTTCTGCTCAGTTAAGGGTTACTATCTATACGGATAGCCAGTACGGATTTGGAATAGTTCATGATTTTGGTCAATTGTGGTCACAGAGGTTTTCTGACCTCTTCTGGTTCACCAGTGAGAAATGGTGATAAAATCAAAGAGTTATCATATGCAAAATAATTGCCTGAAAAGATTGCCATGGTAAAATGCAGTGCACATCTGAAGTTGCAAGACTATGGGGGTCATTCCGACCCTGGCGGTCCATGACCGCCAGGGCCGGGGACCACGGAAGCATCGCCAACAGGCTGACGGTGCTTCCAGGGCCATTCTGACCCGCGGTAAGAAAAGGGGAACCGGCGGTTTCCCACCGGTTTTCCCCTGGCCCGGGGAATCCTCCATGGCGGCGCTGCTTGCAGCGCCGCCATGGGGATTCCGACCCCCTTCCCGCCACCCTGTTTCTGGCGGTTCTTACCGCCAGGAACAGGATGGCGGGAACGGGTGTCCTGGGGCCCCTGGGGGCCCCTGCACTTCCCATGCCACTGGCATGGGCAGTGCAGGGGCCCCCTAACAGGGCCCCATGAAGATTTTCACTGTCTGCTTTGCAGACAGTGAAAATCGCGACGGGTGCAACTGCACCCGTCGCACCCCTGCAACTCCGCCGGCTCCATTCGGAGCCGGCTTCCTCGTTGCAGGGCCTTTCCCGCTGGGCCGGCGGGCGCCCTTTTGGCGGTCGCCCGCTGGCCCAGCGGGAAAGCCAGAATGGCCTCCGCGGTCTTTTGACCGCGGAGGGGCCAAATGGCGGTTTCCGCTTGGTGGGCGGCGCCCGCCGCCCGTCAATGTCGGAATGAGGGCCTATGTGTCATTGGGAAATGGATATGCAGATCAAGGCGCAAGGTTTTGCGCAATGAACTGTATATCTTTCAAGGACAAGTGGGAACTGTTGCTTGAAGAAGACATAACATGTGCAAGCTATGCATTGAAAGTAATTGACACCTTGGAAGATTTAAAATCTTTTCAGAATAATATTGACAAGGAGGAGAAACGTTCATGGAGCAAAATGAAATGCATTCAAAGACAAGATGAATTGTGGGTTTCTAAGGAGAGTCAATTGGTTTTGCCAAATAGCCTGTTGTCTCAAATGGAAAGATACTATCATGGTCAGGAACATATTTGGAGGGATGCCATGGTTTGTCTGTTCAAAATTGATTGGTTCAACCCCAAGTTTAGACAAGTTGGTGAAGCAGTTTGCCATTGTTGTGTCATTTGGCAGCAGTTAAATGCAGGGTAAGGGACAGTGGTAAATTTGAGCCACATTGGAAGAGCAGGAGGTCCATTCAGCAGAAAGCAAATGGATTTCATTGAGATGCCTGTGCCTGGAGGTTTGAGAAATGTGTTGGTGATTGTTTGCATCTTTAGTCATTGGAATGAAGCGTACCCTACACAAAGAAATGATAGTCTCACCTTAGCGAAACTGCTGCTTAGGGAACTGATACCACGTTTCGGGTTTCCGATCTCCTTAGAATCAGATAGGGGAAGTCACTTCAGTAATTAAGTAATTAAATTACTGTGTGCAGCATTAAACATTGAGCAGAAGTTGCATTGTAGTTACCGCCCTGAAGCATCAGGATTAGTGGAGCAGATGAATGGTACCTTGAAGTCAAGAGTTGCAAAGATGTGTGCAGCTACAAATTTGAAACGGCTGATGCGTTGCCTTTAGTATTGATGTCAATGAGAAACACACCTGACAGGAAGACAGGACTGTCGCCTCATGAGATCCTCATGGGTAGAGCAATGAGGTTACCAGCGGTGCCAGCAAATGCACTTGTCAACATTACAGATGATGTGGTGTTGGATTACTGCAAGGGTCTGAATGATGTAGTGCGCTCTTTTTCTCAGCAGGTGGAGGCCACCACACTGCCACTGATCCATGACCCAGGGCACAACCTGCTGGAGACTGGGTTGTCATCCGAAAGCACGTGAGAAAGACATGTTTGGGGCCTCGCTCGAAGGGACCCTACTAAGTGGTCCTAATGACTACTACAGCTGTGAAGTGTGCTGGGATCCTGAACTGGATTCACCCAAGTCACACGAAGAAAGTGGCATGTCCACTGGTTCATGAACAGACGTTGAGAGTACCAACAACAGTGAGACAAGTCTCAGAGCCGGAAGGAGAACAGAGAGGAACTGAGACAAGATCTGAGCTCATTGAGGATGGTTCAGTCACTCCTGTGAGAGACAAGGGTGGAGACCGCCAAGAGAGTATCGGAGAACCTATCTCAACTGAAGCAGAAGGAAAGCCTAGTCAGAGGAGGGCTTTCCCTGAAGCAGATGATCGTGAGAGACAAACAGAGCAATTGCCAGACCCAGAAGCAGAAGGAGTTGAGGTGGATAAAAGTCAAAGGGATCTGACTCCTCCTGAACTGGTTGCAGGTCCTTCAAGAGAAAACACCACAGAGCAAGAAAAGGGTTCAAGTTCAATTCTGAAAAGAATATTGATAGACGGTCCACTGAAAGGAGATAAGTGGCCGAAATCACAAGTGGAGAAAAGGAAAGAAGTGGTTGTCGAACAAACAAACAATTGAGGAAGAAGTAGATACTACGAGGAAAGAAATCTAAGTGAAGGAGAGCTGAATGGTGATCGAAAGTTGAAGAGAAAGAGAATAGCAAGTCGAAGATACACAAGTCCTGAATGGGCTATGCAACTACAAACGAATGGCAGCAAGAGTTTTTGTCTTTTTGTTTCGATAGAGAAGTTCCAGGTCAATATTTTGAGGTGAAGTGAAGAAGGTAATGAACTAAACTGTTGAAAGAATCTGAGAGAAATCTGTGATACAGAGACTATTTAAAGTAACCGGAAAAGGCATTGATAACCTGATTTGACTTTTGAAACCTGATTTTGACAGGAAAGAGGGTTCCTGGAAGTGAAACTGAACTGCTGAAAGAAGAATTGTCTATTTTTGATTTTTGCTGCACGTTTTTCTACTTTTCATCTGCTTTCTGATCCTTTACAGATCATGGCTGATTTTAATTAACAGGGTAGAAATGCTAGGCGGTGTAAACATATGAGCATTGGGTTGGCAATTATGTGTGGGATATTGTTTGTCGTGTTGATTGTGGGTACGTCTGTTCTTGATGCAAAGGGAGCCAACCATACTTCTGCTTTTGAGATGACTACTGCACTAACGGCATTACAGAAGTTTAAGTTAGATGAGAGACATTTTCATGATTATACTAATGTGCAAGGAGAACTTTCTTCCAAAGTTTTCTATCGCATATTGAGTGATTATGTTGAGACAATGGATGCGAAAAATTGTTTTGTGCGTACGCAGATTCCTTTGTCAGTTGAGGAAGGAGTCACCTATCATAGCTTGCCTCTAACCTACGGGATAAGTTGTAGTCTGTTACTAACAAGATTTTATAACCAGCAGTATATTCAATACTTCTAGTCGAATCATGACCTTGTATTTTCGTTTGTTCCTGTAATTAGATATTTGAGTAAAGTAGCTAAGGATAATGACATAGTATTAGTTAGAGGATTCGTTGAACCTCCATTGATGTTTGGCACAGTATATGTGCATAAAAATAACCTGACATGCTTGTTTTCACTTTTAGAGAATAGCTTCTTAGATGATATAGATGATAGGAGAAAGGCATTAAAAGATAAATTAGAAAAAGGCTTTGAGAAAAGGACATACAAGAATGATTATGTTTATAGTGCAATTAGAAAGCAAGGAAAAATAGCTTTAGATGCACAACAGCTGGGGAAGCTTTGTATATATAGGCCTAAATCGCACACTGACACTTTATTTGTGGGTACGAGTGAATGAAAGCATGTGTTTTTGTTTCAGAGTAAATGGACGTTTATGTTGAATGGGCAGGACCCTGCAATTCCAGGGATATATTATATTTGTGGATTTAATGCTTATTACCGTCTTCCAAGGGGGTGGTATGGGACATGTTATTTGGGGATAGTTTTCCCAAAGATTTATCAAATGGAGGATTTGAAGAAGTTTCCAAAAGTGGTTGAATTACATTGTAAAAGACAGAGGAGGGAGTCCTCTTCTGCTATAGTGGAAGATATATATGGTGCGGTGATTCCTCCAGTAGGAGTCATCCTGAATTTGAATAAGATTAAAAAATTGTCTACTATTGTGGATAACATGCTGACAAATTTTTCAGGGGCTATATTTCTGATAGATACTGAATTAGCTGCGGATAGAGCTATGACACTTCAAAACCATCTTAATTTAGACATTCATTTAGCGAAGGATGGCGGAGTCTGTGGAATGATTAACTCTATGCATTGTTATTCGTACATACCAGATAATAATAAAGAGATAAGAGACTTACTTACTGATCTGACTAATGCAAGTGCTGATTTGAAAGAATTGAAAGAACTAGGTGCTTGGGAAAAAGTTGGCAAAGGGTTTGCTTCAGTGGGAAATTGGCTCAGCAATATTTGGAATGAGGTACTATTGAAGATTTTACAGGGAATATTAATTGCCGTGGTCGGTCTATTGGGAATATGGGGATTATGTAAATTATGCTAAAGAATTAAATAGAAAAAGTCTAAGAATAATCAGAGTAGGGAAGAAAATAAAAGAAAAGGGAGAAATTTTACAGGGAAAATGTAAGGGGTAAACAACATTATGAAGAAATTAAATTGTAAACGTTATGGGTGATAATTAGTGTGATGACACATTTAGGCATCAGAGGAGAGATTGCTAGTGCAGGTTTTTTAATTAGAATTAATTAATGAGTGTTTATTTATTTTGAATAATGAGTTATGTACAAAATGAAATAACATAGAAAAATAATGCAAGCGTTTGAAAATGTGACCTCGAAGAATGGCCATCAATATTCACAAAATGTACTAATTATTGATTAATATTTATGAAATATTGAAAATATACTAGACTAATGTAGTAATAGGTCATATTAAGGGTTATGAAGTGTGGTCTAGCTTTATTAGTTGTAGGCCTTAACTTAGTGAGTGTCTTGGCCTAGTCTTGCCAGGCCTCATGCAGAAGCTGTATTCCTTAGCGTTTAATAAATGAATTATACTGTGAAATGTCCATTATCTTGTTAAAAGTGCTTAATAGAAGCTTTTCGTGAGAACTGACTGTAAGGAGATGATGTTCCTGCTAGTGTAACAACTTATGTGTAATGTGTGTGAGATGTACTTTACCAGGACGTGAACAGCAAAGATACAGACTGGAGCTGAAGATGCAACAATATTGTTACCTGACGAGCCGGATGATGAGAACATCGTAAAGTGGACCAATCAACTGCATGAGAAGAATGAAAAATTAGAATTCATAGATTTGGTATAGAAATATTATTGGGTAAAGTATAAACGTATGATTAACTGACCAATAGAGAATTAGAGCTTAGTTTAGGTGACTTTGATATAACAACGCGACAGAGGAGAATTATTAAGAGACTTGAGATTCAGTTTTAGCCAGCAGATTCAGATTTAGAGAGACCTTATCTAGATTTTGAGACTAGAGAAGAGATTCATGCCAACATTGGGCTCTTTTTCTCTGACTGAGAGCCTGATGCTTTGCTGATCGACTGATGACCTGAGGACGAAGACTGATTCTGCTTTGCTGACCCACACCAAGGATAGGTAGATATAATGAAACACGAATGTTATGTTTTTTGCCTTTTCTTTCTAGGTAGCAACTGCACTGATTTGATAAGTCCATAGATAGATGTTTTCCAAATTTGTGTTTCTAAATTGTTTTGCATGAAGTCCAACATTCTGATGCTAATCTGACGTTAGTTAAGTTTTCTCATAAATGACTGACGATTATAGGGACTAAAATGTTTAACGAATTACCTTGCTGAATTTCATGTATGTTATATCTTTGTCACAACTGACTCTACTATTGATTTGCACTGTAGCTCTAGAATGTGTTGTGATTCAAGCTTTGATTAGATTGCGTTTCTTCCATCGTTTTGGAAAACCAGTTTTATTTTTATATGTGTTTCATTTGTTTTTGCGATTACTCTACATGACCTTAGCATTGTTAATATAGGGAAATAAACTTACTAAACTTTTACTAAAGGTGTGGTTATTCATGGCTGAACGGTCATGGTGCGTGACATTTACCAACTCCATTGATTATTGTGTATTGATTATTGATTTATGTGCTCGAGCTATGGTAAGAACTTCTTAATTGCCAATCAAAAGGTTCATCGACCTATTCGCGTCCCCTTCTAAGTTTATTTTTTGAAGGTCTGACGTGCTAACACTAGTTTGACCATGGAATTCAGAAAGCTTACATTCCTGCTTTATTTTAGGGTTATATGCATTATTCCAGCAGAGATGAGCCTTTTGAACATATGAGCTGATTAGAGGAATGTTCCAGCTCCAAATTAAATAACCTTAGAAGCAATGTGGACATAGAATAAAACAATGTCATAGTGATGTGAATTACATCTTGGACTTTTGGACAGTAGGCCTTGCATTTTATGTTCATAACTTACTTTAAAAGAAATACAAACGTTTAAATTTAAAAAACGACATATGAATAAAAAATTAAGAATAGATACTGACTTATGTGTCTCACCTTTCTTTTACTAATAAGGATGTTGTTGTTTTCTTACATGCAGGTGTGAAGATTGACAAAGGATACCCTTATATGGGTACTTTCACTATTTTGATTCAAACATCAATATGTATTCAGTAAAAGCTTGAGAGTTTCTATTGTTACAATCACAGAGAGTGTAGTGCTTTAAGGAAACCACATTTCATAGCCTTCAAATCTGTAACATCAAAGTTGTCTTATTTGTCCTGCCTACTAATCTGAACTGCTCTGCTGCTCCTCCATCATTCCTTTTATCATCATCCATACCTGCTCCGGCCTGCTTCTGCCTGTGCAAGCTTTTCTAAGGTGGGACTTCTATAGCTAAGTCAGTGGAATCTGTGCCCTTCCCATCACCATTTTTCAATGAGACTCTGTAGCCTGAACATGCCCCCTCTTAATTTCTCTACTTATCCACAGCTGCAGTCAAATCATTGCTAGTTCCCTTATATAGGGTCCCAGCATTAGCGTTGTCCTTCTCCATGTTAGTTTTCATTCACCCCCTCTCTAGCCATGTTTCAGTACATTACACCAAAACAATAATGTTGATCTTGGCTGGTAAACCTGGACAACGTGAAGACATTGCATGTGAAGATGGACATTTCAAAGATGCCATGGTGTTAGGTTTGAGAGAAGAGTTTAAATGGCTGATGGTGTGTGGCAGAATATTGAACGTGCCCAGGACAGACACTGTACTGATCATTGAATCTGGCCAAGGAACACCCTACTTGTTAGACCTGATAAAATCCATCAACATAAAGAGCTAAGCTATAGGGGTACATTTTTACAAAGTGGCAGAAAATGAAGTAAACAATGCAGAGGGGTCCTGCTGGAATCTTTCACGTCAAATCGGAGGACCCAGCCAAGAAGGAGACCCTAAATAGCTCAGCAAGTGGGATTGGTCACGTAGCAGGGTGACCACGTATCAAGAGGGGAATGGGACGTCACCTGCCTGACCTGGCCAATCAGATGCTCCCAGGATCCTCTGCCCACCTTGGATTTAAGATGGCAGAATCAAGTGGCCACGTGGAGGAGCTCTGGGCACCCCACCAGGGGTGGTGATGGACAGGGGAGTGGCCACTCCCCTTTCCTTTGTCCAGCTTCCCACCAGATCAGGGACTGAGGGTCCCTGGACTTGTGCAAACCGGTTTATGCAAGGAGGGCACCAAATGTGCCCTTCAAAGCATACTGGTGGCTTGGGGAGGCTACCACTCCCAAGCCATGTAACACCTATTTCCAAGGGAGAGGGTGTTACCTCCCTCTCCCACAGGAAATCCTTTGTTCTGCCTTCCTCTGCCCGAGCTGGTAAAGCAGCAGGAGGGCAGAAACCTGTCTCAGGAGTGGCAGCAGCATGGGCTGCTCGAAAAACTCGTGAAGATTGGTAGGATCAATGCTGGGGAACCTCTGAGGAGCCCCCAGTGTGCATGGAATCATGCAACCAATACTTGCAACAGTATTCAGGTAGGATTCCGACATGTTTGATACCAAACATGCCCAGTTTGGGAGTTACTATTATGTAGCTGAACACAGGTAAGTGACCTGTGTCCAGTACATGGGTAAAATGGCATCCCCGCACTTACAAAGTCTAATGTAATGGAGCTGGAGTTCGTTGGGGTACCTCTGCTCATGCAGGGGTGTCCTCACACACATGTACCTGCACCCTGCCCTCTGGGCTAGGAGGGCCTTCCATATGGGAGACTTACATTAACCTGGTGCAGTGACCTGTACTGAAAGGGTGCATGCACATTTTCATGCAGGCTGCAATGGCAGGCCTGCAGACACATTTTTCATGGGCTCCCATGGGTGGCACAATACATGCTGTACCCCATGGGGAACCCCTGGTGCCCCAATGTACTGGGTACCTAAGTACTGTATACTAGGGACCTATATGGGGCACTGGTATTCCAATTGTGGGGTGCGCAAAGACATAAGCAACCAAATTTAGAGAGAGAGAGCACAATCTTTGGGGTCCTGGTAAACAGGATCCCAGTGAAAACAGTTAAAACACACTGACAGCAGGCCAAAACGTGGGGGTGACCATGCCAAAAAGAGGGTACTTTCATACACTGCCCATATGTCGGATATCTGCGTGAATGTCGGCACAGATGGGGGTTGATTGGGCTGCAATTGGGAATGTCATTGTGGTAACATTCTTTTTTACGCACAGTTTGTTAATGTGTGTGCACTCATGCAAGGCTATAAATTGTGTTTTATTTTTTTTGTGGTTCACTGTGATGTAAAGTTCAGTTCTGACCAGATGTAAGCATTTTGCTGAACCAAAGCCAGAAAATGGAGCTTGGATGGGCATGGTGTTCCTCAATGTATTCTGAGGGAGAGGGTTCATTAGTGTGTATCCACAATGGGCTCCTTCTTCTACTTAGGAATCTGCGTTTGTAGTGTTCAGAAACGTTGCCATTTAGCTTTTTGCTTGATTGCACACACTAGTTTTGGGGTTTGGGTTTCTATTTGTCGATGACATGTGCCATGCGTGCCTTTTTTTAATCATACATTCTTGGTTTGCTTGAACGGAGCCCCCTTTACTTTGAAAACTGTGGCATGTAAATTAGAAACTCCGAAATGTTTTTATGTCAGGATAAAAGTATAGTCAGTAGATGTGTGCATGCCAAATAGGCACAATTAGTTTTATCATTGTGTTTGCGAGCTGTTACACAGAGTTCAAATTACATCTGTTTTTTCCTTGGACAGTGTCAGTTGTAAGTTAGAGTGCCATTGACTCTAGGTCAAACAACATCCTCTGAATGTACGGACATCTGTTAGCGGCAGCTTGCTGCAGCTGCTCCATAATTGGTATTGAAAAACTTGGAAAGTAATTAGAATTACCAAATATAATGTTGCTATGCAGACCCATTAGTTTTTAGTAATTACTTTAAATGTACTTTGTAAACTTTAATGTCGACCATGGTACTAAAGGAGACTGCATATGTGCAAAATTATCACAGTGTCCAATTAATAGGACCAATTTGCTTAATGAGGAAACAAAGAATCACTGAGGTTTCTTATGAAAAGTATGCGACATATTACTCATGATAAATGCGAAATGTCAAAAATGTAATCGGTTCAAGTTAGTTCCCAGCTGCACCACAGTGGAATAACAGTGTCCCTTCGACACTGTTACTTCACAATGCTGCAAGAGTAAAATGTGGCACAAATGGAATGTGCATCACTTTACACGCTAAAACCTATTTAGACTTGAGCACAATTTGCAACCTTATGGTAACTGCTTGTGCACATTAGTGGTAAGAGCACAACACAATCAATTACAGTTGCCACTTATGTATATCACCAAATCACAACAATTACTACTTTGTCAAAAGTAAAAAAAAAAAAAGGTGTTTACACCCGTGTATGAATGGCCTTAAATGTGTTCTAGGGAGTAAATTTGCAAGCTGGGTTAAGTTTACCATTGAATAGTAAAATCCTTTACAATTTCAATACTACCTACTGATGGTCGACCAGTAGATAGTTAGTTATAGTTAGGACCACGTTTCCGTAGAAAAAGTGTTTTTAGACTTGCCTGTATCTTTGCCACCGTTTGATGAATCTTCCGCATATTTTTCCTCCCCTGCTGAAAGGGCGTCAGAATATGTGGACTCATTTTTACAAAGGTTTGTATGTAACTTACCAGCATTCATACAAGACAGTAAGGATATTCCCAACAAATTTTAAGATTTCGTATGGTCAGAAGATCTGATGTTTGTCACAATGGATGTTAATAGTTTATACACTTGTATACAGAAGTAGTTTGGAATTAAAGCCATTGAGTCCTTTCTAAACACAAGAACAGCTGACCACTATGAGCACAACAATATGATCATAGAAATGATTGATATAATTTTGTCGAAAAACTATTTTTTACATAATGGCAGATGGTTCCACCAAATACAGGGTACTGCGATGGGTTCTAAATTCGCTCCATCGTATGCTTGCCTTTTCATGGGGTGGTACGAAAAAGAACACACATATGGCAGATGTGCCTCACCTGGACAGATTTTATTGTATTTTGGGGGAGGTATATTGATGACATTATTATGTCGTGGAATGGGATGGTAGAACAGCTAATAATGTATCATGCCTTCCTTAATGACAATCCCTACAATGTTAAATTGAGCATGCAACATAGTAAGGAAAGAATAGATGTTTTGGATATTCAATTCTTTGCGGAAAACAATAAGATACAGAGTGCAATGTTTAGAAAATCTACAGTCTGTAATAGTATCTTACATGCGACAAGTGCCCACCCTAAGTCAGTCATTCATAATATCCCAGTTGGGGAAATGGTACGCATAAGACATAACTGTAGTACTGCTGACATTTTCTCGACACAGATTGAGAATACTAAACAGAGGTTTATAAAGAGAGGATATGATGACAAAATCCTATTGAAGGCAGAAAAACAGATCATGAAAATGACCAGAAAAGAAACACTGTATGTGAAGTCTAAGGATGATAAGAAAAAATTTGATCAGTTGGCATTTGTGACCCTATATTCAGTTTTGAGTGATGAGATTTATAAGATCTTAAAACGTCATTGGCATCTGCTTATAGATACACTGGGACTAAAGGGGTGCATTTCGAAATCACCTAAGGTCACTTACCGCAGAGGTGTGACACTGAGGGACCATTTGTGTCCAAGTTATATTACTATGACTAATAAAGAAATGTGGCTTCCCACTAAACCCAAAGGGTTCTATGTCTGTCATGAATGTAACATCTGTATGTTGGGCTTGGATAAAACAAAAGACTTTTGTTTTAATACAAGAAAATATCAGACATTTCATTAATTGCAAGACAAAATATGATGTCTATGTTTTGGGTTGTATGTGTAACAAAATCTACGTGGGGAGCACTGTGAGGTCTTTGAAATTACGAATACAGGAACATGTATGTGCTATAAGGAATAAAGATACCAGGTATCCTTTAACACTCCACATGATGCTACATCACTCTGAGGAAGCTTGCATCTGATTTCAGGGTGTAGACTATGTTCCCCCGACCAGAGAGGAGGAAACAGAGAGTTAATCCTATGCCAAAAGGAAGCGGCATGAATATGTCGCCTGCGAGCTGTTGAAATGGGCCACAATACAGATGGCGAACTTCATGATTTCTTATAACTTGTTATTGATGTACGTCTGACTTATATTCAAATGGGCTGATAGAATTACCAATTAACTTGATGAATATCGTGCCTTTGGGCCCGTTTGATTCCCTGTTTTATGGTTCCAAAATGACTTAATGTTCAATTTTGTTACAAATAAACAAATACATATAAGTGTGAGTAAATTGTACTAATACTACAGTCAAATTTGTATTTGGCTTTATAGAAAAAGTCTGTTAAAAATATCCCTTTCAGATTGGATTGCCATCTGGGACTGGAAATGAGGAGCATTTCAATATGATTTATTTTAAAAGACATTTGTTCATTGGTTTTGATTGAAACTTGGGGTTATTAGGCTTACAAGTTTAATGTGGTGCTCATGGACTAAGTTGATTTACATAAAGGCCGCTCTTTAGCATTGATAGCCATCTCTTATTGTGATTATGATCGCACACTAGATGTATTTAAGGATGCGCAATGAACAGGTAGAACACTTTATGTTGACGAATTATGTATTTTAGAGATAGGGGCTCTCTGCTCTGAGGTTGGGTGTACATAGTTGTAAATGACTAGGCGGCACACATATAATGTGTAAGGGACAGGTTGAGCACTTGATGCTGTTATGATGTTCAATCTTGGCGTTAAATGAACTTCAGTCCTTTCGTTTGATGGAAAGACACTCACAGATCAACAAATTCCAAGATGGCCCCCATGAAGGTAATAGATCTGGATGTGGTGCGTCTTCTGACTCACGGACTTTTTTTCTGGGTCAGGACGGCCCTCACATTGGTTGCTCACACCTGTGAACAGTGAGTGGGTGGTCTGTTTAAAATCCGATTGCCTCTGCCAAAATTGGTTTGTCAGAATACTCTCCAGATTCACAAACAGGGGCAACTACAAAATACCCCAATAACGGGAGTTGTTGAATCGGCTGCATTATTTCGGGAAAGTACAGAAGGTACCTTTATAACCTATGTGAGAGTGACGTGTTGTAAGTGGATTTAGGATTACTTTTGGAATAGTGGCATAAATCGGTGTAGGTTGAGATTAACTACTACACTGAGGTCAAACAATCAGGATTGATTATTAATATGAAGAATAAGATTGCAATCTGAATTTACTGCTTAAATTAAACTTAAACAAAGGGTTTAAATCACGGTGACTTAGTATATGTTTTATCAATGCATTGAAAACATCAGGGTATTTGGTGACTCTAGTGTGGGATATTACTGACTATCCAAAAGAATGAGAAGGATGTGGTATTTTGTAATGAATGTGCAAAATAAAATTTGATTTTGACATCGTTTCCTATGGGAGGAATCGTGATGGATGATATTGATGGTCAAAATACAAGAATATAGTTTACTAGAGGTAAAAATGACCCAGGTGAATGTTGTAAAATATGTGAAGTGGTGTTGTTTTCTCTTCATACTAGATGTATAACGGGAGATATCAAGGGCACAAGAGAAATACAGGATATGACAAACCAGTCTGAAATGGATTAGGTATGTCTAAGATGGCATATTCAAAATAATTGGTTAGGAATGTTAGTGTATGGACAAAAATATGCAAAAAACTTCAGTTTTGGTTTTAGACAATTTGTGGTGAGTTTTGTTAACACTTGGGGATATATCATTTTGTAATAATTTAGTAGAGAGTGACATATATTGTCTTTACATATGTCACCTTTTATGTACATGGGGTAAATCATAACTTGATTATGTTAGGTATGTGTGTCGATGTTATTTCGCAACACTGGGAATCATTCTGGAGAAAAATTGACAAATTCCCTTGCTATTCTTTTCGGTGTTGAGTTTTATTTGTTTGTTTGTGTACATATATGTAGTTACCTATAGTTATGATTGTCGGTATGTACAAAAAATTCATATATATTTTGAATATACATGTAGTTGGTATATGTCTCTCGTTGTTTGTGTATTCAATGTGTATCTTATGTGTTATGTTACAGCCCTGAAGAATTCCTGTGTCAGAGGACAAAACATGTTGGCTGTTGCTGTCATAATTGTATATATTGTTGGAAAGAGAAAGAAAATAAAGAGAAGATTTTTTACAAGCTCACAAGGATTGGACTTTTAAAATTAAAATGTCTTTTTGAAGGGTGGTGCACTACCATTATTCTTAATGATATATTTTTCCAAAAAAGTGTGCCTGTGATTCTTGTTGTGCATGGAAAGTGTCAGGATAATCGGTCAAGCCGGGGTCAAGAAAAATGGGGGGGCAAAAAATGTGCATTTCCCATGTTAATTCTCAGAGGCGTTTTGAACACTACTACTGCCCAAACCGCTGGACGGAATTACACTAAATTTGGCAGAAAAGTAGTTTTTGGTCTGCAGATTATGCTTTTGTTATTTGGTGTAAATTCAGTAGTTTAAAAGAAGTTAAAGGAAAACAAAATGTATTTATCTAGGGCCGTGGATCCTCCCAAACGACTTTACAAATAATAAGAGCTCGTGCAGAGATCTGCAGTGCTTTGATTGTCTGCCATCTTGGGACTTCCCTTCAGCTGAATCTAAGAAAAAGAGTGAAAAAAATAAAGGTGGCCAGGGAAGAGACACCCTGACCCCTTAGCTCTGATGCTGGGGTCCCTACCAGGGCAAAAGATCACTTTTAAAAAAAACTGTTGCTGAAAATTTGCAACGTTGTCACAAATTCACAGCAAAAAAAAAGGTGGGGTCTCAAGCGCCTGTTTTAATAAAGCCCCCACGTGGGCCAAGTCCTGGGGGAATGTAAAAAATAAAGGAGGGGGACGCACAGGGCCCCGTCCTGGGCCTATTTATGCCCCGGGGACCTTAACCTCCGCAGGGCAAAATGTCTTCCTTATAGTAGGGAGGTCCTGTTGGGAAATTGTTTGAAAATAAGAGGGGGCACGCCCCCCCACAGTCCCGGTGACCACCACATCCCCAGGGCTGAAATAAAACAATGAAAGGGGACTGTCATGGACCTCGGGCACTGGGAACCGCCACCTCCCAGGGGCAAATTCCAATGTCGAGGGGGCCGCGTGGCCCTCCTCAAGGAGCCAATAATGGCCCTGGAGATCGCCACCCCCGGAACATAGCTGTTTGCTATGACTTGGTGGGAGCTTTGACACTGTCAAACAGCTATTGCTTGCTGGAAGAGGAGGTTTCCTCTGTTTCCCTGCCTACAGAAATGCAGGCACAGAAACACAGGAAAAAGACAGCTCTTACAGACATGGAGCGGCATGTTTAGCAGCTCCCTGTCTGTGACAGCAATGCAGGCTCCCACAGGAGGTGGGGAGCTGGCTAGAACCACAGGGCTTGAGGTTTCCCACATGGTCCCATTGCACACTGAGTGACCTGGAGGGCATCCAAGAGCGATGGCCAGGCCCTGGGGCCGAAATTAGCTGGGAGATGGGGGTTGCACCGCTCCCCTACACAAAACGTAAAGGCCTGATTATGACCATGGCAGATGGGATACTCCGACATAAATGTGACATAGATCCCGCCCGCCGTTTTACAAGTTCCATAGGATATAATGGAACTTGCAATATGGAGGATGGGATATCTGTCACGTTTATGATGGAGTATCCCATCCGCCAAAGTCATAATCAGGCCCAAAATATTTTATAAGGCTAGACCCTGGGGATGGGGTCCCCAGGGACAAAATTGACCAAGGGAGGGGGGCTGTGTTTCCCCCACCTGTATTTACTGAAGGCCAGGCCCCAGGGGATAGGGTCCCCGGGGCCGATATCGACTGAGGGATGGGGCTACGAAGCTCCCCTCCCCCACACTGACCATTCAACCAGAGAGGTAGCACTTACTAACTAACCAGCAGAAAGTGCTACAGTTGGATAGACATTTTGTGCAAAAATGTGGAGTCTTGTTGGATAAATGATCAGGTGAGCTTCCATTCTTGCCATAATTCTCATTTACAGAAATTACACCTCAACAGGAAGCACTAAACAAATATAAACGTAGGAGGTGCCCCAGTTGAAGTTCCACTTCCTGAAAGGACTAATGATCCTAACTCCTGAGCTTGGCAAAGGCAAAGCAAATGTGTTTACTCCTCAATTCCATATTGAAAAACTACCTAAAATTATTTGTGAGTTTGAATGCATCTTTCATTTACTGGAGTGCAATCAGACCCTCTCACAGCCACTCTCACACCCATATAGACCCTCTAACACCCACTCTCACACCCAGACAGACACCCTAACAGCCACTCTCACATCCAGAGACACCCTCTCATGTCGTAGTTTGACTCTTGCTCTAGGCAAGACTGCTGGTTTAAGGATGCCAGTACTTATGTTTATAGGTGACTATGCCAGTCCTACAACAAGTCACATCTGTCATCCCAACCCTCCCAGCTCACAAGCAGCACCTCACCAAAAACCCAAATAAGGTGATTTGTGGCAGACTTTACACATGGACTCAAGAATGTGACATCTCAGGGAATGTGGTATGGTTAAACTGAGATTATCCCTTTCAACAACATGCCTCAATCAAACACCCGCAATGAAGGAGATGCAGTAAAGTTTCAATAGGTTTTATTTAGCAAAACTGCAATCTGTGATAAATTGCATGGGCTGCAATGATTAGGATAACGAACAGTGCAAGAAACAGAATGTTAAAGACAAAAGTAATTAATACAAAGACCCCCACCGTCTTGCAATAATATGTAGTGAAATAAAGTATGAGAAATGTCCTAATACCCTAGCATAATGAGCCTAACCTCTAACCTAAAAGAGGCTAGGTCTGTTAAACCTAATCTGCCAATGTCGTGTCCATGAGAAGAGTCCCCCCAACCCTCGTTACCTTGGAATGAGGTCTCTAGCTCAGACTCCGTAGAGACACAAAGACTGGGTCAACGTCAAGGCGACGTGCAGCGTCGATAGCAGTGATGGGATCTGGTCGGAATCCCTCTGAATATCTGTTTAAATGAGGAGTATTTATACAGATCTACTTGGACCCCTGACGTAGGTCTGTTCCCAAAAAATAGATAAGACATGCTTAGGTTGGTAATTTATGTAAATAATTCCCTCAAAAGCGTGAAGAGGGAAAGTACCTAATGTGAACACCTACAGTTTGTTTATCTTTGTTGCTTGATATTGATGCCTTAGCGCGGTGGCACTGATAACGCAAAACTAAAACATGGGCCTAACCGAAAACAAGACAGCCATCTTAAAAGATTTAATTAAATAAATGCCCTAAACAGAGCAAGCTAAGCAGGGCAAAAGTCAATAGGTGACGGGGGGACGTGTCTGCAAGCCAAAGGCTAAGCTAACTCCTGTCTCCCATTAAAACAAACTAGGATACACTACACTCACACCTATTCTCACTCCCAATGAGACAGGCCCTGTGGCCAACTCCGCTGTGCACGGCCAAAGGCTGTGCACAGCTCAGGGTTTGATAGTTATAGGGGGCAGCCAACCCCCGCCGCACACGACTGAAGGTTGTGCGCAGCAGTGGTGGGATTAACGTATAGTAATGAAAATTACTTTAGGTTAAAAAAAACTGAGAAATTCACAAAAAAATAAAATAAAGGTCACAGGGATATTATAGTGAGGGACTGAACTTATTGACACAAACCAGAGAAATTCAGCAGCTATAATTAGATTTGTTTCAAGTAACTATAACCTGAGTGCTTGCCATTCACTGCTAATGACCTCAGATATTACAACATTTATGACAACTTTTATAACGTCAATAAAAATGTCAATGAAACATTAGAAGTCAAATTTTTTGAGAAAAAACTGCACAGTGGGAGCACGAGTTATAGTTATCTTAGGTTAAGAGTTATAGTTACTTGAAATAACTCTAACTATAACTCCATTAATTTCCATAGTTTTGTGCGAGTAAATTCTGAACCTAACTATAGCGTCCCTGTAACCTTGTTTTTTTAATGAAATATACATACACACATATTTTTTCACTACACCCATATACTTAATTTAAATGGTGATTATTTGTGTATTTTTGGTCAATCTGAAAGCTCACCTGGGGTTTCTCTTCAGTGGATCAACAGGACCACTTCTTACCTATTCAGTCATGCCATTTTCAATGCCGATCAGTTAGTGGCTGGTATTTGTCACATCTCTCTGCAGAGGCATAATATTACTCACTGTGCAATAAATATGTGAAGAGCACGTGTCCTATTTTAAATCTCATGTGCTCTGGTGTATAGTTGTTTTTATGGTCCGCAGCCACAATGGAAAGATCTCACACTAGGTAATGTCCTATGAATAAAGGAGTCTATCAGAGACTGGGCCAACACTGCTTCTTCTGCAAATCTAAATGTACCTTCCTCTTCTCTGTAGCATTAAAACACTACGGCCTCCTTTGGGCTTGCACTGGTAATTGGGTTACCGTACTACCACCTTATCAGTAATTTTGGGTTGAAGAATTATCGTGAGATTACAAGTAATCTAAAATCCTGTGTTACTGCACCGATTTGTATATGTAACTCATTATGGGCCTTTTTATTTGGAATACGTTCCTGCAGTTTTGACCAGAAGAGTTTACCCAAGGAAAACAAAGTGCGAACACTCCGTGCACAATTACTGTAAACCTTGCAATACCGATTCGGGTGCACACTCTTGAGTCGTCCCAAATCAGTATTATGAGGCCCTGTGATTAAGATGATCAAAATAACCTGACAAAACCACACTAGATGCAACTGCTAAATCTGAAATCACACTGCTAAACTAAGCTATTGCTAAGCGCTAAACTAATCTCACTCAAATTCAAATAAAGTAAAGATCATTGATACTTTACCAGAGAATACAGGTAAAACAGAATATAAACATTTCAAAATGGAGATTTTGATTGCTGTAGCATTTCATATTGGCAGTATTGTTAAATATTGCGTTTTCAAAACTACCTGGTCTGAGTCTCAAAAGTTATGTATGTTTTTTCCATATATTGTGCGTGCATTATGGTCCATCGTTCTTGTCTATGCATGACATACTCTGCCAGCACCTCGGTGACCCAGGCCCATGGACTGCACTTTGTTACATAGGTAGGCGAAGAACGGGACTGGCACAGTTTTGAGAGTGTTAGCACGTCCGGTCCTTAATAAGTAAACTTACAAGGTGACGGGTAGAGGTCGATGAACCTTTTGATTCGCATGGAGTATCCTAGCTATGATGTGACCAATGTACACAGTAATCAATGCACAAATTCAATAGCATTAGTCAAAGCATTAATCAGTTTATTCAGGAAAATCCATTTAAACACCATATCATGACCTTTCAGCCATGAATAACCACACCTCAATATACGTTTTAGTAGTTTTATTGCCCTTCTAGTTACAATACTAAGTATTGAGAATAATATAAAAACTCAATTCAATTCAATAAAACCAGCAATCAATTAGTCAGAAGATGCCATGAACATAATCTAATCAAAGCTTGCATTAGGATACATTCTAAAGCATTAGCACAAATCAATAAGATCAATCCCAACAACCCAATTAGTGTCATAAATTTAGCAGGATTGTCCGTCAATCATTTGTCTTGTAATCTTGTCAAACCGTCATGTAAGAGGAAACCTATCCAACCCAGATTAGCATTAGCATGTGGGGCGTCATGCAAAAACAATTTTGGAAACATGAATTTAGAAACATCTAACTAAGAATACTATATAGATAGCGAAGTTGGTACCTAGAAAGGAAAGGAGTAAAGTACAATACAGTCACATTGTCATATCTACCTATCCACAGTATGGGTCAGCAACAGAATCAGTCTTCGTCCTCAGGTCATCAGTCGATCAGCATCGCATCCGGCTCTCAGTCAAAGAGTTTGAGCCCAATGGCAGAATTTCGAGTCACCTCTGTGGTCACGCAATTTCAATACAAGGTCTGCTCTCGCAATCCTCTCCCCTAACATCTGAACTCTTTCCCTCTGTCACGTTGGTATATCACAGTCACGTAGATTATCCCCCAATTCCTAATTGGTCAATTAATTGTGCGTGTTTACCCTAACCAATAATGCCTTTGCACTAAATCGATGAATTCTAATATTTCACAGTTCACATGTCGTTGATTGGTTCGCCTTATCATGTTCTCATCATCCGGCTCGTCAGGTATAGAAAATGCTGCATCTTCTTCTCCAGTCAGTGTCTTCATTGTTCGAGTCCTGGGAAAGTACACCCAGTTCACTTTACACACCAATCGTTTCAATTCTATTCCATCATCTCCTGTTCGTCGGTTCACGTGGAAGCTTCAGCTAAGCAAATTTTATAAAACAATGAGCAGTTCATGGTTAGTTCATCTTGTCAGCACTTTTCATTATATGCTAGGAATACTGCTTCTGCATGAGGCCTGGTAAGACTAGGCCAAGACATTTGCTAAGTTAAGGCCTAAAATTAATAAAACACAGGCTATATCTATCAATATGTCATATTGCTACATTATTCTAATACATTTTCTCTATATGCGTATAAGTTAGTCACTCACTTAGTACTTTTCATGAATACTGGTGGCCATTCTCCAAGGTCACAATTTCAAACGTGCACATTATTTTCTACATTCTTCGTTTTCTACTATATTTGTTATTCAGAATACATAAACATTAATTAATAATTTCTAATTAAGACATTTGCGTTAACAAGAGCATACCTTATTGGCAGATATAAAAGCTCATAGTAGTGCTTCCTCATTCCTGGAGACCCCCTACTCTGGTAGTTGAGCTGCAGACAAGGCACAGCGAATGCGCAGATCAGACAAGGGCGATGTCGGATCCCTGCCCCATTGCAAGGCTCATGTGCGTCAAGATGAACCGTATGTGTTGCTTTCAGGTGGTCATTTTAGAGCAGTGGTGTTAGAAATGGGGTCTTTGGTTGGCAGTCAGGTTACCCCCTGTCCAAGCAAGGACCTTCCCTCTAGTCAGGGTAAGTCACACACAATCCAAATTATCCTGTGCCCACCCTCTGGTAGCTTGGCACTGAGCAGTCAGGCTTAACTTAGAAGGCAATGTGTAAAGTAGTCGTGCAATAACTCATGCAATAACACAGTATAACACCTCAAAAATACACCACACAGTGTTTAGAAAAATATAGAATATTTATCTGGCTAAAGTTCACATTGAAATATCACTTATGAAATGATAAAAAGGAGTCTTTAGTTCTTAAAAAGCAACAAGCGTCTCTTGCAAGCACAAAGTACCTGGTTTGCATTCAAATCCTTCGCAAGGGACCGAAGAGGAGGAGATACATGGAAAACAGGGAATGTGCGTGGGTTTCTCTGGGCGCACACAGACGATGCGTCGATAATTTTCCATGCAGGCAAGGCTTTGCGTTGATTTCCGGCACGCTGACTTGGATCCTCTTCGGGTTGTGGTGTTTTCGGACACCCTGGGGATGAGAAATCCTAGGTGTGCAGGACGAAGTCACAAGAGCTGCATCATTCTGGTGGGCGATGCAGGGAATTTCTGTTGCACGGCAGGCGCTACGTCGATTCTTCTCGCAGGAAGTTGGGCTGTGTCGTTCCGGCTCGGCTATGCACCGATCCAGTGGGCCGTGCTTCGAAGTTACAGTCTCAACGCTGGCGCGGCGTCGATCCCCTCTCGGGAGCCAGGCTGCATCGTTCCAGTTTGGCGTGCGGCGACTTTCTCACCGCGATGCAGGCTGTGCGTCGTTTCTGGCAAACTGTGCATTGAATTTGCGCCGCACAAAGAGTTCTTTTCAGAAGGAAGTCTTTTTGGTCCTGAGACTTCAAGGAACAGGAGGCAAGCTCTATCTAAGCCTTTGGAGAGCACTTCTCAGCAGAGCCAGAGGGCAGCAAGGCAGCAGGGCAACATCAGGGCAGTAGTCCTTTGCAGAAAAGCAGTCAGGTGAGTCCTTTGGGCAGCCAGGCAGTTCCTCTTGGCAGGTTGCAGGGTCTGGTTCAGAGTTTCTTCACTTGTCCAGAAGTGTCTGAGTTGGTAGGGTCAGAGGCCCTGTTTAAATACCCAAATGTGCCTTTGAAGTGGGGAGACTTCAAAGAGTGGCTTATAAGTGCACCAGGTCCTCTTTCAGTTCCATCCTGTCTGCCAGGGTCCCAGTAGGGGAGCAGGCCACTGTCCTTTCAAATGTAAGTGTCAGGCCCTCCACCCTCCCAGCACAGGAAGACCCATTCGGTATGCAGATGTGTGCAAGTGTGACTGAGCATCCTGTGTTTGGGGTTGTCTGAGTGAAATGCACAAGGGAGCTTTCAACTAACCCAGCCAGATGTGGATTGAAGACAGGCTGTAAGGCACAGAAGGGTTTGAGTGTAGAGAAATTATCACTTTCTAAAAGAGGCATTTCTAGAATAGTAATGTTAAGTCCAACTTCACCAATAAGCAGAGCTTTCTATTATCATTCTGGCCATACTAAATATGACCTGGCTACTCCTTACAGATAAGAATCTACCACTCAAACAGTATATGAGGGAAGTCCTAATGCTATCCTATGAAAGGAGCAGGCATCACATCAGTGTAAATTGAATTTAGGAGTTTTACAATACCAGGACATAAAGATGTTTATTTCCTGCCTTTTACCTACAGAGCACCCTGCCCTATGGGCTACCTAGGGCCTACCTTAGGGGTGACATATGTAGATAAAGGAGAGTTTAAGGCTTGGCACTTACTTTTAAATGCCAAGTTGAAGTGGCAGTGGAACTACACACACAGGCCCTGCAGTGGCAGGCTTGAGGCACAGATAGGGGGCTACTTATGTGGGTGGCACAACCAGTGCTGAAGCCCACTAGTAGCATTTAATTTACAGGCCCTGAGCACATGTAGTGCACTATGGACTTACAAGTAAATTAAATAAGCCAATTGGGTATGAGCCAATGTCACCATGTTTGAAGGAGAGAACATATGCATTTTAGCACTGATTAGCAGTGATAAAGTGCGCAGAGTCTTAAAGCCAGCAAAAATGAGGTCCGAAAGAGAGAAGGAAGGAAGGCAAAAAGTTTGCAGGTGACCCTGTTGAAAGGCAATTTCCAACAAGTGTGTATTATATGTAGAAAAACATGCACCAGTGTGGATGGGTAAAGCAACCTTACCACAAACACAGAACACTTCTCCTTGGTACTTCACAGGATCATCCAAGTGGAAATGTCCTTGCTTAGTGGAAAAAGACATTGTGATGCCCAACTCATTCCACTGATGACAAAGGCCCACATTTTGAGAATGGCGGTAAATGCCGCCTACCGCCTCGACAACGGACGCCAAAAGACTGTCGCCGCGGCTGACATCCGTCCGCCAAATTATGACCACAGCTGGATTTCCACCACAAGAAGGGCGGAAATCCGGCTGTGGCCATACTGGCGGATGGTGCTAAGATGGCGCTGATACAACCAGCAGCGCCACGCCAGTAGACCACCGGCAGAAGAATTATGAAAAATAATACAGCCTGGCGGTGTTCTACTGGTGGGTGCTGCTGGCGGTAGCAGTGCCCCATTCCGTCCCCTGCCGGAAGACCCCCTGGATGCATGTAAGTTGGGTTTCCAATCTTTGAGTGTGTGCGTGAATGCAAATGTGTGTGTAGTGTTGTTTGCATGTGTGTGTGCATGTGTGAGAATGTGTGTATGAATGGAAATGTGAATGAGTGTCTGCGTGTCAGTATGAATGTGTGTACGGATGTGTGCATGAATGAATGGATGCATGCGTGTATGCCTGTGTGAATGAGTGTCTGAATGTGTGGTGCGTGTCTGCGAGTGTGCGTGTATGGGGGTGGGGGCTTGGAAGGGGGGAGCATGGATGGAAGGGGATTGGATGGTGGGTGGGAAGTGTTGTGGGGGTGGGTGGGCCTCCTACCAGTTGTAGAGTGGTCATTTTTATGTGTCTTTTGCGCGTTAGCTTCAGGCGCTAGGCCTTTGTGCACTTTGCCCTGGATGTATTTTATTCCTTTGCTCGCAGCATTGAGCCGCTGTGCACTTTGCTCTAAATGCATTTTATTCAGCTTCGTACTGTTATTTTTCAAATAGCCAGGTCTACGGTCTTGTTTTATTTTTATATCACACTGTTTAGCCTACTTCAGCACTGGAGTTCTCAATAACACATTCTTGCTCACTCTGTGCTTCAGTCAAGGATACAATCTGGTACATTGCCGATAGACGTGGTAGGAGTTTAGTCTTTGGATTGCAGAAATACATTCTTGCGTAGGGACATTTTGTGATCACACTGACATGTTAGTTATAAAAACACTTCCTTGTTCTTATACACGGGAGAGGGAGATTTCGACCAGGGAATCACAACTAGACGCTGACTGCCCTGTTGCAGATGCTGATCCAGATCACAGGCCTTTGCTCAGGTATGAGGGTTGATGTCTTCCCAGGGAATCGGAAAGGCAAGCTTAGAGCTTAACATGCTGTGCTCGCAATAGAACTTACTTAGAGAGAACGTAATCTATTAACACTCTGATAGCTTTATTCTTATATTTCACTCTCCTCATGACTATTTCAATCCTACTGTGTTGTATGGTTCTGGTTATTGTGGCTCACGCTTTATTATCTAAAATGCAGTCGTTTTATTAAAATCAATCTATAAAACTTAAACTGCCTTTGTCATTTGTATATGAGATCATACCGTAAATGATTGAGCTGGTTGGGATCTGAGCGACCACGACTTCCCTGAGAAGTTCTAAAGATGTCATGCGCTCGGCTGCCCAATCATCCCTTCCCCTTGGAAGAGATGAGGCACTGCTAGTTAGCCAGAGCAAAACCGGATTGAAGGTGACAGAGGTCCTTCTTAGTGGGTTAGACTCAGTCCCCAACACCAGGAACGACCCTGCTGCCTAGAAATCCAGTAGTCTCATTTAGGATAATGAGAGCCAACGCGACACAGTGACAGGGAAGGAATTCCTTGTCACTGGTAGGGCCTACCACCATAGCTGTAGGCAGGGTCAAAATGCCGCCGCCAGTACATTAGCGGCCGCCGGGCTAGAGATTGTTATCTCTGGCCCGGCGACTGGTACCGCCATAGTGGTCGGTGTGGTATATTCAACCCGCCAATGTCATAATGTAGCAGTTTGTACCACCAGACTGTTGGCGGCACTATCGTCACATTAACACCCCCAAAGTCTTGAATGCCTCGTGCAAACTGGGAAGATCACCTGCTGTCACCATTAAAGAATAGGATCAAAAGGAAGATTATTTCATTCTGAGTGTAGTTACCATTTCTGGAACTGGCAGTGTTCTGCATAGCATACTGACAGACAACAACTGTGATTTTCTGTCAACTAGTATGTTATTACGCATGTACGGAGTGAGAAGGTGGTGAAAGTAGAAAGGAATGATGGGAAAAAGCAACATTAATTCTCGCTCTCTGGTGATAATACATGCACACTGTCAAGTGAAAGAGAACAATCTCTGTATTACAATTTTTCTGCTCCTTTTGATGTGCCCAGGGTCTATGCCACCATGTTTTTTGGTGTCATGTTATACCAAGAGCGAATACTAATCTATTAGTACTAAAGAAGTATTACTGTGCATAGTTAGAATTACTTTGTTGAAGAAAAACTGAATATTTAGCTCATATTAACAAACAATCATAGATCGTTGCACTGTCTACCTGTGACAATTAGTTTACAAATGCACAACCACAGAATTACTCACTTTCAAAATAAAAAGGGGTGACAAAACAGTGCTATTATCTGAGACCCAGAAATTTCCAATTTATTAATACTTAGGCATAGACTATGAATATGCCGTTTAAAGTGGATTTATTTTTGGAGTTCACCCACATCTTGTTCCTTTCTTGAACATCTTGACAGTGAGTAGTTTATCATAATTACATAATCAGCCCAGATATTTTACTTGTCAGTTCAGAGAAGATTTTAAAAATATAATCCTGCAAACAGCAAAACAGGTAACGTTTAGAAGAGTTTTCGTTGTTACAGGCTGAAGGACATTGGATTACTGATTGAGAGAAGTGAAACCCTACTCGAGCAGCAACCACAATCTCTGTCAGGGTGAAACATAAGCAAACCCCAAATAATCCCACACTCAACCCTCTGGTAGCTTGGCACAATACAGTCAGGCTTAATTTAGAGGCAGGGTATAAAGTATTTATGCATCACTTCAAACAGTAATAACATGACAACACAAGAAATCTCCCACACCAAATAGCATAAAATGTAATTAATTATTTGAGACCAAAACATGAAAACAAAAATCCAATCAGTAGAACCAGAGATGTGCAATTCTGAAGTTTTAGGTAAACATACAGCCTAGAAGCAAAAAGCTTGTTTTATCTGGTCACGCCAGACTAGGACAAGGTGTTCAGTTCAAACCAATCATGATGGAGCGGTGGCCAGATACAGAGACCAAGACAAGCCAGCTGAACAAAGTGCCTTGAAAACTGTTTGCAGAGCTTTGCGAGATCCCAAGTTGAGGAAGCGTAGAGCAGCATTGGTTCCAAGGTAGCTGCAGGGCTGCAATGCAAAGTCCGGCATCCTCATCCAGGGTGCTGTCAATGAGGGGCTTGTGATGGCATGCTCTTTATCAATATAGCCTCTCACAGCGGCGGTTCTGAGGAAGCTGTGGGCTGTGATGTGAGGTCTAGCATTAGGGATGAGGTGTGCAAAGGCGGTTCTGATGTGGAGTTGCAAGGAGGTGCATCGCGTCTGCCCAAAGGACCACCGCTGTGCTGGCAGAGAACCTTCAGGCCCACTTTCAAGGGTCCAGGAGTGGGGAGGCATGTGGCACCACTTGGGAGGTAGTACTCACAGTAGTCAGAGTCCAGGTGCTGGGGCTCTGATCAGGAGGCCAGCCAACTAGACCTTGAAGTCACTCTGATGGTCCTGTGTTCAAGGTGAAGGTTCAATCCTCCTTTCCACTCAGGCAGCAGGGCAACAGAGAAGCAGTCCTTCTTGCAGTGCTGCAGAGCAGTCCTTCCCAGTCTTCCAAATGCTGAGAGGTGTACCGAAGAGTTGGGTCTGAGGGTTCTATATTTATACCTGATTAAAGCTTTGAAGTAGGAGAACGTTCTGGAGGTTTTCACCCCCAGTGGTGTTTGGAATTTTCTGCCTCCTTACCCTGGCCCCAGCTTGTCTGGGGACACAAAAGACTAGTGTCAAAACCTTTGTGATTGTGCCCAGGCAGAGGCTTTGTGATGCGCAAGTGTGCTAAGTGACAGCTCCTCCCCCAAGTCAGTAATGGCCCATCCTGCCAACATCTAGTCCCCCTTTGTCTCACGGTCTGGGAGCAATACACAAAGACCAACTGCCACCTACACCTAGTCATGTGACCCAGGATACAGGCACCAAATTCTTTGCACGAGAAAATGTCAACTTTCTAAACGTGGCATTTTCAGAATTGTGACCTAAAATCCAACTTTACCATTCAAGAGGGTTTCAAATTGCAATTATGTAGACACCAAAAGCGACATTCCAACTTGATACCAATTTAAAGTTAGCACTTATTAAATGTAATAAGGTGACCCAATGCCATCCTACAAGAGAGATAGGCCTGGCAGTAGTGAAAAATAAATTAAAGAGTTTTTCACTGCTAGGACATGAAAAAATTAAAAGTCCAGCTTATTTTAGCACACTGCACGCTCCCTTCTAGGCTTTTTAGGGCTTACCCTAGGGGTGACATATGTATTAAAAAGGAAGGGTTAGGCCTCACAGAAAGGTTTATTATGCCAGGTCGAAATGGCAGTTTAAACTGTATGCACATGCTGCAATGGTAGGCCTGAGACATATTTGAAAGGCTACTTTAGGTGGGTGGCACAATTAAGTGCTGCAGGCCAACTAGTAATATTTAATTTACAGGACCTGAGTATATGTAGTAACTCTGTACTAAGGACTTACATCTAAAGTAATTGTGCCAATTCTGTGTAAGTCAATGTTATGATGTTTAAAGGGAAGAGCACATGCACTTTAACACTGGTTAGCAGTGGTAAAGTGCACAGAGTCCTAAAGCAAAGTCAGCAAAAACAGGAGGATGGAAGGCAAAAAGCGTGGGGAAAACCACACCAAGGATGTCATGTCCAACATATGTCCCCCCAGGTGAAAACAGAGAGAACTACGCACCACCAGCAAAGTTCTTGTCGCTAAGGCGGAGGAATCTGGGGGGACCATCATCATTGGTGTAGTCAGTTCCAAGGCGATGCTCCTCCATAAAATCCATTCCGTGTCAGAAAATGGACCACCTCAACAGTTTGGGATTCTCATCCCCCATCTGCATCAGCCATCTGCATGGCCTGTGGTCTGTCTGAACCTGGAAATGAGTCCCAAAAATGTATTAACCCAACTTCTTCAGTGCCCAGGCTACTGCAAATGCTTCCCTTTCTATTGCACTCCACCTCTGTTCCCCTGGGAAGTAACATGCTGCTAATGAAGGCTACCTGTTGATTTAGGTCCTCTTCATGTAGCCGTGAGTGCACAGCCCCTATGTCATGCTCTGATGAATCTTTGTGCACAATGAACTCCTTGGACCTTGAGCATGGGTGCCGTGCACACGTCTTTCTTCATGGTGACAAAAGCAGCCTGGCACGTCTCCATCCAGATCACCTGTCTGGGCTGCTTCATAAAAGTCAGCTATGTCAAAGGAGCAACAGTGGTGCCATATCCCTTGACAAATCTCCTATAGTATCCTGTGAGGCCCAGGAAGGCCATTACCTTTGTCTAGGCTTTGAGGGGTTCCCAAGCTAGAATAGTCTGAATTTTGGGCTAGAGGGGCTGTAGCTGTCCCCCTCCAACTAGGTGACCCACATAAACCACTGAATCGTGACCTCTCTGCCAATGACTTGCCTTCATAGTCAGGTGTGCTCTCTGCATAGCCTGAAGCACTCCTCTGAGCTGGCGCAGGTGGTCTTCCCAGCTGGAACAGAAGACTGCAATTTCATCTTGGTTGGTGGTACTGAAGTTCTACAAATCAGCCAGGACCTTAATGATGAACATCTGGAAGGGGGCAGGGGTGCTTTAAACCCGATGGGCATCACCAGAATCTGGAGTGGCCTTAAGGGCTACAGAACACAGACCTCTCTTTCACCCCCTCAGTTAAGGAGATCTATCTGTACCCGGAGGTCAGATCAAATGTGCTGAGAAACTTAGCAGCCAATAACCGATCAATGAGCTCATCAGCTCAAAAGATGGGGTGAGTGTCAGTCTTAGTGACTGTATTGAGCCCCCAGTAATGCACACAGAACCTGTGTTTGGGGGTGGTACCTGGAGGGGCAGCTTTGAGGACCAGCACCACTGGGCTGGACCAAGGGCTGCTTAAGGGCTCATTCACCCCTAGATCCAGCATTTTGGACACTTCCTCCTTAATGTTGGCTCTCACCTTGTCAGAGCCTGCAGAACCCACTCTTCATAGACAGTGTCATCATCATGGAAATATCATGTAGTGAGCCCTGGTGTTAAGGAGAGGAGAGAGGATATCTGCTCCAACACTTGGTGTCAGCGCCTCTGTTGCTCTAGGGTCAGGGTAGAGGAGAGGTTGACACCCTTGACTGACCCATTCGTCTCCTTGGAAGAAAGGAGATCGGGGAGAGGTTTACTCTCCTCCTCCACTACACCATCCGTGACGAAAAGCATGGTAACCTTGGACTTCTCAAAGTGGGGTTTCCGGTGATTGATATGAAGGAACCATAAAAGGTTCCTGGGGGTTTTGAGGTCTACCGGGTGGGTCACCTATCCCATACGCTCTTTCACCTCACAGGGCCCAGGCCATCAGTATTGTATGGCCCTGGGCTCCACACGCTCTGTCACATACACCTTTTGGCTAGGCTGAAACTTGACAAGAGTGATCTTCTGGTCATACCATAGATTCATTAACTCCTGACTGGGTTTCAAATTCTCCTTCACTTTCTTTTAAAAGAGCTTCATCTGGGTACGGAGTGCCAGTATGTAGCTGACCACATCCAGAGGGGCTCACTTGGGACTGTGCTTCCGCCCCTCCTTCACCTGCCTGAGAGGCACTCTCTTGCATGGCAAGAGGACATCCCACTTCTGCCTCAAAGGCTCTGACAGGCCCATGAGCGCCCCTTTAGGGGTCCTTTTGAGTCTCTCAACAAGCCCATTAGTTTAGGAATGACAGGATGTGGAGAACTTGTTGGTTACCCCACACTCGTCCCATACGGACTTCATGAACACAGACATTAAATTGGTATCCAAGTCAGATATGCTTCTTTGGGGACCCCCACATGAGTAAATATCCCCATTAGTGCCCTGGCCACTGCAGGTGCAGTCACTGTACTCAGAGGTATATCATCTGAGTACCAAGTGGCATGATCCACCAAGACTAGGATGAACCTGTTGTCCAGGGTTGTCTTAGGGTCCAGAGGCCTAACAATGTTGATGTCAACCCTTTCAAAAGGAGGTGCAAATGACTGGAAAAGGAACCAGGGGAGCCTTGTGCTTTCCTCCTGACTTCCCACTGACCTGGCAGCTTGGACATGACTTACCAAACACATCTGAGGTCACCTTCATTTGGGGCCAACAAAAGTGGCTGACTAGCCTGCCAAAGGTGCTGTCCTGACCTAGATGACTTGTCAAGGGAACATCATGAGCCAATTACAGCACAAAGATCCTATTGCACTGGGGAACCACCAACACACAGGTTGAACCATGCTCAGGAACCTTAGGCTCACTGTACAGAAGATCATCAGAGATGTTGTCACCTTCCTGTTCTTCAGCCTGCCGTCGTAGGCCTTCCAGAGTAGGGAACTTCTTCTGCTCTTTGCAGAACCCCTCCCTGGTGCAACCTTTTCCTTCTACCAATTAGTCAGTTCAGGTAGGTTTCCCAGGGTGGCAATGTCCTCCCCTGTATGTTCTGGGGCTACACTCTCAGTCTCAGCCTCCTCCCAGACCTTGGGGGTTTCTAGAATGGGTTTCCCACATGGCTACCCTTTTGGGTGGCTAGGACCCTTGTGGACGGTCATGCCCACTCATGCAACCCCAACATCTCTGGGTGGGACTGGAGCTCCACCTCTTTTCAGATGGTGGGCTCTACGACATTACTGAGCAGACAATCCACTTGCATGGATAGACTCACAACTACCATCGAGGAACATGAGACCCCATTCTAAGGGAATCAGAGGAACTGGGTAGTAACTCTCATGGTTGTCAGCTACTGCAACCTAATGGATTACATCAGGGATACCTGCTTTGAAGACACCAGATGGAACCTGACGGTTGTTATGGCTCCTGCGTCTCTCAGAGCCTCCACCCAAGTACCCATTGATGGTGACCCACTAAATGTACTTTTAGTGTTGCTAGGCATGTGGGCCTTTGGCACCAGCTCTCCATCACCCAGGCACACTAAGGTAATCTCTGCGCTTCTCCTCATACTAACTGCTTTGCACTTGTATTTGCTTCTGTTCCCAATTAGCCTTTTCTCTTTTCTACTTGTGTTTGCCTCTGGTTGTCTTTTTTCTTTTGTATTCCTTTTTCTCTGTCTTTTGTGCACTTTTTGCTGGTTTTGCTCTGCCCAGGCTTTGTGCTCCTCCTCCTGTGATCTTCCCACCTCTTTCCTCTCCCCCTCACCTGCTTATCTATGTGGCTTTTGCCCACGTGTGCCTCCTGCATGTCTCTCCCACTGCCTTCTCCCGATGCTTTCCCATCTCTCCCTAGCCCCGTCCCCTGCACTCATCCCCTCCTAAGACCTATGTAATGGTGTTCGCTGCATGACTGCACAGCAGGTGTGCTGCTGCCACGCTGAAGGCATGCCAAAGGCAAGCCTCTCTGTGTCTGTCCACTCCTGGACCACGCTCAACCTCACAGACCCAAGTCCATCTGACCACCACTGCTACAGCCCTGCTGACCTACTAGCACTCAACACCAAATGCCACTATTACGTGTATGGTCAGTCTCCTGGATACATGATCATCCGCTGCAACAGGCCCCACAAACCAGAAGGAGGCCTTGCAGTGATCCACAAGGACACCATCACCTACACCACCTCTCCTGACAAACCTAGAGTGCCCTCAGTGAACACCTGCACTTCCAAATACAAATCAGCTTCTCCATGATCATCATAGGCACCCCTGGCTACTGACCACCAGGACCCCGCATCTCCTGTAGCAGTCTCCTCACTGACTTCATCACCTCTATCGCCCTCAGATCCAATGACTTCCTCCTTTTTAGTGACCTCAATGGCCCCATGGACAGAAATGCCACAACCTCCTAGATAGCCTCAACAACAACAGCCTCATGCAGCTTGTACAGGGCCAGACCCACACCACCAGACACACACTGAACCCTATCTTAATATATAGCAACAAGATCACACTCAGCCACACCTCCCCACTCACATGGACAGACCACACCCTCATTCACTTCTGCATCACTGTCCCCAGCCCAACGTACCCAAATCGACCATTAAATTCAGCCACAACTGGAGCAACATAATGGGATCAGACTGGACCCACACCTTCAGTTCCAACCATCCAACACTCACAGGCAACCAGGCAACCTACTGAAGACCTACTCACACTCGACAATTGGATCAGAGACTGTGCCAAAATCCTAGCACGCATGAAAAGAATCAGACACACCAGAACTCACGTTCACACATGCTGCTACACCAAGGACCTCAGAAACTCCAAACACCACTACAAGCAGTTGGAAGAAGGCGGAGGATTAGCCAAGACAACAGTACCAGAGACACCTACAAATCCACCCACAGATCAAATAAGCCAGGAAAGCATCCATTGTGATCAGACTTGAATCCTACTCAACTCTTCAACATCATCAAGGAATTAATCAACCCAATATCCCCCTTATAAATCCTTTGTGAAAGCCTCTCTGACTTCTTCCAAGAAAAAATCCTCAAGATCTACTACAACTTTGCACCCTAGCCCACCATTGAGGACATCACCTTGCAACCTCAACCTGGAGCGCCTACTTCCTAACACACTAGAGCCCACTCACAACATTGGGCACTACCAAAATCATGCAGTCCATCCACTCAGGATCCTCTCATACACCTGCCCTCACCACATGTCCAACTCGGGAAGCACACTGATTATCACCAACCACACTAACATCATAAAGTACTCCATCCTCAGGAGATACTTCCCGGACAGATGAAACATGTGAAGATCCCTGCTCTGCTTAGCAAATCCTCGGCCAGTCCCAATGATCTAAAAAGATACAGGCTAATCTTACTCTTTTCCTTCCCTGTCAAAGTCCTGGAGAAAGAGATCAACAAGCAGCTCTCTGCCCATATTGAAGAGCACCACCTTCTGGACTTCACCCGACCAGGATTCTGCAGCAACCACAGCATGGAGAAGGCCCTTCTAGCAGTAACTGATGATATCTGCCTAATCATGGATAGAGGAGAAACTGCTGTACTTATCCTGCTCGACGTTTCAGCAGTGTTCAACATTGTCTCCCACGGAACCCTCATCATTAGACTTCAAGAATCCGGAGTCCAAGGACTCACCATCAGTTGGATCTCCTTCTTCCTCTGCAACAGAACGCAACAGGTCAGACTTCCCACTTTCACCTCTGAACCCAAGAAGCCCATCTGTGGAGTTCCCCAGGCCTCTTACCTCAGCCCAACACTGTTCAATGCTTAAATGACACCTTTCGCCCGCACCATAAGAACCCACAACATTAACATTGTCTCCTACGCTGATGACACTCAGCTTATCCTCTACCTCGCCAGCGAAAAACAACACAGAAACAATTTCACTTCATGCATGACCGATGTAGCATACTGGATGTGAACGAACTGCCTCAAACTCAACACAGGTGAAACGGAGGTCCAGATCATCAAAAGCAAGACCACTCAGCACTCCTCCTGGTGGCAACCTAACTTGGGTTCTACGCCCAGCAACACAGTCCATGCTAGTAACCTCTGCATCATCCTGGATGACAAGCTCTCAATGAACAAACATGTCAATACTGTGATATCATCCTGTTACCACATCCTAGGAATGATTCGCAAAATTTCAAGCTCCTCACCCAGGCCTACAAAGCTCTCCACAGCACAGGACCAGCCTAGCTCAGTGACTAAATCCAGCTCTACTATCCCTCCAGACGCCTACACTCCACTTCTCTCTGCCTTGCATGAATCCACCACATGTGGAGACGCAAGACAGGAGGATGTGCTGTTAGAAACAGGGTTTCTGGTTGGCTGTGGTATGCACCTCAGCCAGGCAGAACCCAGCACTCCAGTGTAATGATATTTGTATTTTGACCACTGACTCCACGTTGCACTTAGCCTAGCAGCACACCCTCACATTAGTGACCACCAGCTCCATTCTGCCTATTGACCTTCTTTTAGCATTAGCCACCACCACGTTTGCAGCTTTGCAGATACAACCAAATGTGGCCACCAACACCATCATGTACTGGGAAATAAAACCAGGAGCTTCAGCTCCTTACAGAGCCACACCAGAATCTGCAGGTCTTGACCTACATGTTTACAAAATTGCCCAACTTGTCCTAATTCCAATGTGTGGAGCACTGATGTGGAAGGGGACTGCCCCAGGCTTTTGACAGAGCGTGGAGAGGGAGGTTTTGGCTCAACTGACAAAAACCCTGGTGTTAAGGTGTGGGTAGAATCCCCAAATGGCCCTCCAGAACCTGCAGAAATTATAGCCAAGGGCCCTAATAATGTCCTGCTGATCATGAAACCAGGAAAGGAAAAATGGGAGCATATCCCAGCTGACAAATGTTATTTGTGAGAAAGATCTAACTTGTTTCCTTTACTGCTCATACTACAGATTGCCTCTGACCATGAGTGTGCTGTGTGGTCTCCCTTCAGACGTGTGCATGTGGGGTCTGGAGGGACCCAACACCCCCAAATTCACCCTGATTGATCAATCACGTTGCACAACACCCCTGCTGTATCTGAAGGATAACATATAGATCCATTTGGCGCAAAATGTGCTTCACAGATCAAAGTCCTGCATGGGAAAAACGCAGAGTACAATGGATGTCTTATCAACCTGTTTGATTGCAATTGTAATGGAGCCAACCGCATGGCTTGTTATCACCTGGTGACTGCTGCCAATCACATTAAGCATGTTTAAATTGCCAGTTGGCTAACTATTCTCATATGGGATCCTCACTTTTACCTACATTCCAGCAAACAATACAGGTGGACCTTGTACCTTTACATGATTAGAACTCATGATGTTTCCATCTAACTCTATACATACTCGTAATCCTAGAGACCCTATTCAATTAAGTGAAGATTTTGATTCAATTATTTTCCCAATGAGAATATATAAGTGTAAGTCTTTCTATTGTAGGTGTGCCTGGATTAGCTGTTCATAATACCTGAATGATCAATAAGGTAGCATGTCTAATGGTTCAAAATATTATTCACACTTCTGTTGCGTTATAGTGATTGCTCTTGTCATTTCATTATGTTGCTGTGTACAATGCATACCTAATTTGCTTGTAATGTTCTAAAAGAAAACAGAAAATTGATTTTAGGACTATTGGGCATGTGAGTCATTGGTCAAAAGGGTGGAGTGTTATGATATTTGTGTTTTGACCACTGACTCCACGTTACACTTAGCCTAGCAGCACACCATCACATTAGTGACCACCAGCTTCATTTTGCCTATTGACTTTATTTTAGCATTAGCCACCGCCACATTAAAAGCTGCAAGTATTTTTCCATGCCCATGTTATGCAATGTGCTTTTTGGTCATGTTTTTATTCTGTGTGTCTACGTGTTCTTTCTGACCAAGGGCTTAGGCTGACAAGAGTGTGCTAGAATGATGTTTATGGTACAGCAGGGAAGGGTTTGGTTTTGAGAGAGGGCAAAAACTGGATCTTGGCCAATTCCAATGTGTTCCTTTCAAAACTGACCTGAAGTAGCCAGCATTTTTTAACAACCTATTGCGGAGCGAGAGGGGGGTTCTAGAAATCTCCTCTCTGGCTTGTTTAAGGTATATAAGAGACCCAGGATTGGTGGTGCGGAGATTCAGAGACCTCAGTCAGGATTGAGACATCAATGCCTGACATCTCCCGTGAGGGTAGATCTCTCTTCCTCCTGACAGTCGATCGTGAGGGTCTACGACTTGATGCTACTGAGAGAAAGATGAAGGAGGAACTGTGCTCCATGGTGATGAATTTTTACTAATGATTTGCTTTGCATTGTGTGTGAATACATATCTATATATATATATAAATAAGTATCTGTATCTTTGCATATATATTTGCTGTTTATAGATTGAAGTTTCTTTGTACATGTTTTCATTTCATTGTTGCACACTTTTTAAAACATGCACTTTCAGTTGTACTGACCGTCCTTTACGAGCCTCGCAGACTGATTCATCAAATGTATTTCCTAGACTAAGAGGTGCATTCCAGAGATTCTTTTCAGTGTGTGTGTGTGTGTTTCAGCTCGGTCAGCAGTGAAGCAAAAAATCTAGTCATGACGAGTAAGTTATACACCAAAGATAACCTTTGCTCACCTCATGATAGCTTGGCATAGAGCAGTCAGGCGTCTCCCCAGAGGTCATGACTAAAGTGTTTATACAACACACTTACACCAGTGACACAGAATCTACACCACAAAAAAGACTCCACACCGGGTTATATAAAAATAAGGGGCTGATTTAAGAAAAGTGGTGGTACACCCAGTGCCCCCCATTGCGTCCTACTGCCACCATGTGTGCACTGTATTTGGAAAAAAGGGGCACAGGGTGTGTGCAATAGAGTCAGAATTCCTGACTCTATTGATGTACTCAGCAGGAGTAGCACCAAAATTTTGGTGCTACACCTGCAGAGGACATAGGGGCCCACTGTATTCAATGGCATGCCCCCTTTTAATGCCTGCTCTGAGCAGTTGTTTAAAGTGCCAAAAAATGGCGCATGGAAATCTCTTAGATTTCCTTGTTCCATTTTTCGGCCCCCACTAACAGCAGAACACCCCTCTTGCATGCATTATGCCTGGCACAGACATAATGTGGTGCAAGGGATTACAAAGTGGCACAATTACTGTATTGCGCCACTTTGTAAATATGGTGCGTGTAAAAAGCTCTTTCGCTCCATCTTAGAATGAAAAAAAAATGGCCCTATGGCGGACTAAGGTGGAGCTATGGCCTCTTAAATCAAGCCCTAAGTTTCATATATTGACCTTATATTTCAAAGACCAATGAAAACATAATTCATAAGCACTGTGCATAAGATTCCAATACTGTACATATATGATAGACCAAAACGACATCAGCACAATATGTACTCTAGAAGTATCACTGTACCTGCATAACAGCCCCCAAATGACATAAACCAATTATGATTCTGCACGTGAAGCAAACCCTGAGAGCACACTCATTATCCCGATAAGTTAAGACCATACTATCATAATATGGGGTCTGAAATGTATTCAGGAAGCACATATAGCAGTGGTTGTTACCAAAACATTCATGTCATGTAATGCAGCAGTTAGGTTAGTGGTATGATGGCAAAATATCAACAGAAATGAGAAATTTACAAAATACCACCAGGAACATCAGCAGCAATGAGCCCTTGAATCACAATGTGGGGACCTCTGTCGAGGTCCCAACCCACCAGGAGAAAACAAGAACGGGATAGGTTTCCCCAGGGGTGCCCTGTGGGGGATGCACACATCCTCAACTTTAGCAGGAAGACCTCTCCCAGTCTTTCCCGAGTGCAGGCCGACCCATGGGCCACTTCCCATGGTCACCTTGGGTGGTGGAACTGAGCTGGCTGGGCCGGCCTCTGCCTATAATCCAGATGGTGAGTGTGGGGGGTGCTACACACTCAGGGGTGGCTGCGCTGCTCTCTTGGTTGCTTCGGCTGAGAGTCTTGACTGCTGGTATGGTGGCAGGCTTCGAGATCAGGGCCCGCAGTGACAAATCCTCTTGTATCTGGCATCCTGGATTATCTTAAGAGCTGCCTTGCTGGTGCACACACAGAGCCCAGCCACAATACTCGAGTGCAGCCGCTCTCCTCTTCAGTTGCCTCAGTGCAGGAGAATCCTGGCTGCCATGGTAACGCAGGGGAGGGAATCCTGGAGGGTTTTCCGGCGGTGGTTGGCCGTTCCAGCTGGTCTCCTTGCGCCGGGCCACCAGTAGGATGACGAAAGAGCTTCACCCGCACTGGAGGGCAAGATTAATCGCTCAACACTCACTATGTGCCTAATCCCTCATTTACCAGGCACTCACAAGAAATAAAGCACTTCTCATGTACTCTGGAGTAAATGAGCACTCACTACGCACTGGCATGGAGGTGGCAGGCAAGGGACAGAAGTCAGCACTACCCACGTGCTAACTGGAAAGACACAGGGCAGGCCAGTAAGGAGACCTGGGAGAGCACTTGGATGGATGCAGTAGAGGTGCAGTAGGCCAGCTCACCACAACAAGTAGTGGCAGATCCTCCTAGCTTTACTACAGCGCCAGTGAAGTTCAACCAGGGAGCAGCTGACAGCAGGGTAACAAGCAGAAAAGCAATTCAGTGAGTCCTTTAGGCCACCCAACAGCAACAGGTATCAGGGCAACAATAGAAGAGCAGTCCAGGTGAGTCCTTTGTGCAGTCCAGCTGTCCTTCTGACAGAGGTTCCTTCCCTGTTCCACATGTGCTCTAAAAATTATGGGCAGAGCCCCTGCACGTATACTCCAATAACGTCTGTGTTCAGTGGGTAACTTCAAAGGATCCCTTTCAAGTGAAGCACAACACCCTTTCAACCAAGCCCTCTCTACAGACATCAGAAGGGGGTAATCAGCCCATTGAGTGGGCAGGACACAGCCTATTGACATGTAAGGTGTGAACGCCCCTCCCTCTCCCCAGCCCAGGAAGACTATCAGTATGCAGATGCCTCTTCTGTCACTCCCAGCCCTTCCTGTATGATGGCTGTCTGGAATGTATGCACCAAGTAGACCTGTCAATCTGCCCCAGACATGAATTGGAATCAGGCTGCAAAGCACTGGAGTTATAAGTACAGAGAAATGCCCACTTACTAAAAGTGACATTTCTAAAATAGCAATGGGAAATCCAGCTACACCAGAAAAGAAGGGTTTATCACTACCATTCCAAACATACCAAACATGCCAATGCTACTCCTCACAGATCTAAAATGATCACTTATATATATAAAAGAATTCCCAATGCCATCCTATTAAAGGAGAAGCACTCACAGAAGTGAAAAGCAAAATAGGCTGTTTGGACATACTGGACATGCAAAAATATAAAGATACATGTCCTACCTTTACATACATAGCACCCTGCCCATAGGGCTATGTAGGGCCTATCTAAGGGGTGACTTAGGTGTGGTAAAAATTGAGTTTAGGTATTGGCAATTAGTTTGAATTGCCAGGTCAATGTGGCAGTAAACTGCGCACGCACGACCTGCTTTGGCATCCCTGAAGACAAGTTTGGAAGGCTACTTCTGTGGGTGGCACAATCCGTGCTGTAGGCTCACTAGTAGCATTTCATTTACAGGCCCTAGGTACATGGTATACCACTTTACAAGGGACTTACACGTAAATTAAATATGCCAAACTGGGATAAGCCAATTATATCAAGTTTTAAAGGAGGGAGCACATGCACTTTGGCACTGTTTAACAGTGGAAAATTTCCCGGACTCCTAAAGCCAACAAAAAGAGGGTCAGAAAAATAGAAGAAGAAAAGCTAAAGTTTGGGGATATCTCTGCAGAAAGGGCCATTTCTAACACGCGCTTTTCCCTTCATCACAGCCAAAGGCTGGAGCTTACTGCCACTGCATATCTGGACCACCACTCTATTCCTCAACTTCCGCCAGAAGCTGAAGACCTGGATGTTCAACTAGGAGCACCTCCAGACCTACACTCCTTCTCTGATGCCTGGATATTTACATGGGTGATAAACTGCACCCTACAAATCCCCATAATCTAATGTGACAGAACAACTGATCTTTCAGTAAGTGACATCAAGGCGTTATCCTAAACGTCTCTCAAACTACGATCATCTTGGCTGAGTTTTGTTAATACGACTATTGCACTAAAGCAACTGTAAGAGAGTACTCAGTTCTCCACAGTAAAACCCCTGGAAGTGCTTGTATTATTAAAAGTGGTTTCATGTGGAAAGCATGGTATGCAGACATCGTATTGGAAACATACAATATATATATATATATATATATATATATATATTTTTTCCTATATATCAACACTGCAAAGTGCTCAATGAAGTGCAAGAAAATTGAAAGGGGGGCAACTATCGGCACATCTCTGAATACATAATAAATGAATAAGCATGTCATGGCTAAAGCAGATTATGTTGGTGGTAAATATATTAAATCAACATTTTGTATTCTAGAAAATAAGACGCTGGGTTCCTGCTTCCAGCAAATGGATTTTTCTGATTTTCCATTTCCTACATCTAATGACTAAGTGATTTCTTCATTGGCAACAATTATTTAACAAGTCCAGAAATAGGTCTGATAGCTGACACGACAGTTACTTTTTCTAAATTTTTAAGCATATGTCACAAAAAAGAAGAAAAAATGTGTCAGCTATAAAGCATATGCGTGGCAAACAAAATTTATATTTCAAAAGAAACATAATGATCACATGTGATAGCGCGTCCAGTCTTTATAAATTACTTGTACTTGGACACGCCGGAGGTCGGTGAACCTTTTGATCGAGTTGGGTTCTCCTCATCCAAGAATAGTCGGATCACTCAAATCAATCATCAATAACCATTGTAATTAAAACTCAATGCTCAATTAATAGATCAAACAACAAATTAGTTAAACAAAAAATCAGTAATTAGACACACCATGACCTTTCAGTCATGAATAACCACACCTGTTTATTAAAGGTTAATGAGTTTATTTCCCTATATTAACAAAACTAGCACAATATAAGTAAGTCTCAAAATCAAATGATATACGTATACGAACATTACTAGCTGTCCATAGCGACGGGAGAAACGCAACCTACGCAATATCTGGATTATAATGCACTCGGTTATAGCAATGCAAATTACTAATATAAGTAACTGAATTTGACTAATTGCATACATCGGTCAGCATAACAAGATTTCAATTTAGCATGGTGCATCAAGTGAATACCTCAACTAACCTCTAATTAGCATTGGCATGTGGGGCTTCATGCAGAACAAATTTAGTCAACATAAATTTAGAAAACTTCTAGCTTGGGTTCTATCAAAATAAGCAGTTAGTACCTAAGAAGGAAAACACAATGCATAATACAATTATCCTTTCATATTTACCAAATACAATCAGCATTCAAGGAAAAGTCTTCGTCCTTCAGGTACTGTTCGATCAGCATGGGGCAGATTTCAAAGGGGCAAAGTTAAAGCAAGTTTCCTTGCGGCAGCAAGGAGAATGGGGAAAAAGTTACTGCATGGACAAGACGGGGCAAAATTAAAGTTAAAGTCTCTAGGGTGAGAATCCTCAAAGTCTCTTTCTCTGCGACAGAGAAAAGGCATCAAGGTGTCATGTAAAATGGCGTCTTGAATCTGGTTTCAAAATGGCTTCAAAGAAAATGGCAGACTTCTCTTTGTCCGGTGGGTTTAAGTAAGAAACATTCCAAATTCTTCAGGGTCTTCCATTGGAGGGTTCATAGGGTGGCTTCCTTTTGACCAATGAATAGTGTCTTTCTCTTAGTACTCATTTATGCATAAGGTGTCCTTGGAGCCTTGGAACACAAGTAGCAACAAAGTTTGCCAATTATTTCTGTATCAGAGTCTTTATTGTCTGCACCTGCAGAAACTGACCTTGCTTCAAAGGGGATGAAACTAGTTTAGCACGAAACCTTGAGATAAGTGTATTAGTCATTTCTACTGGAAAAATACAACCTTAAAGTTAAAATAAGTTTTGTTAATACAAGTGAAAACCACGCAGTTAAATTTGAGACCAGGCAAACTAGGCCAAAGCCTCTGCTAAATTTAAACTAAGCATAAAACAATTTCAACAAGAAAATCATAGAATACATTTGCAATTATGACGGATTACTACATTTGTCGAATCTTCATGTTTAATTAAGCTCGTTTATAATAATGGCGAACTACCTTGTGGGCACATTTTCCCACATACATTAATTTTCTTTGCTAAAATCACACTACCTTATACGATTTTGATACATGATATATAAATCTTTGTTAGTCTTTCTTTTTCTGCTTCATCACATGTCATTTTTATATAACAGTAAAAGTGTTTCAATGGATGCAAGCAAAATATGGCCTTAATGTTGCAAAGAAACAGTACTCTTATTTTTGAATTAGGCATAGTTTAACACAAAATGATTACTAAAATAATTTAAAAAGAAAAATAAAGGGCAGTAAACTTAAAATCGGCCGCATCTTGGTTCCAGAGGGGGTCACGTGGGAACCACCACCCCCACAAGGAACTGCACCAGATACAGGGAGGGGCCAGGAGGCCCATATAGCATACCTTACCAGCACCACAGGGAGGACGGGACACGGAGGACGGAAAGCGGAAACAGAAAGCATCGATTCCCAGCCAATGCTAAAAAAGCACTCAACGAAACCTGCTGGGGTTGGTCCTGCTACATTTGCTGTTTGGAACTGTCCTTTAAACGATATCAATAAAGTAATTGAGGAGGTTCCGGCAATATTGAATACCAAAACGACAAACACTAGAGATAAAACTGGCCTCATAAAAGTGCCTGAAATAGTCAGGAGAGAGAAACGCAGGGGTATGTTAAATGGAGTTTGTAGACGTGGGGGCAGCCTGTACGAAGTCACTTCGGGCACCTCAAGTGCCCTGGAAGCCCATGTTAGTGCAGCCGATGCCAAAATAGAAGACAGAGGCGCCCCCCATCTGTGATTCGTTGCCAGTGTCAAACCTGGAAGCCCATGTCAGTGCAACCAATGCCAAAATAGAAGTCAGAGGAGCCCCCACATGTGATTTGTTGCCAGTGTCAAACTGGCTGTTGTTGTCTCCGTCTTAATATTGATTTTGTCCCTAACATTTCCTGTTGAAATAGGTATTCTCCTCTAGCCCTGGTTAAGATAATCGTTCAGCCCTCCCCCAACACTTGCAAAACAGTCTTAAGCTCCAGCTTTTGCTTCAGACAATATTTCCCCAAGATTTAACTGCTTCCAACCCGTTGGCACCTGCAGGCACTGTTGACCCTCTTACATTGCACTGCAAGCTGGATAATCTAAAGTGTTTAATCATCTCACTGACTGAAAGAATTGTACAAATGCAAAGCAGTTTCACCAACACTTGTCACTGCAAATGTTTTTGCGGGCTGGGGGTTTGTGGGGCTGCTGCCATAGTCACTAACAGGAAGAGATTCTGATATCGGAGAGTCTGCGGATCCCCCAGTTTTAATGCAGTCTCATCCCCATGCTCAGGGCAGAACTCATGTTAATGCCAACCAAGCATTTTCATTGGGGAATAAGCCAGTGCAGATCCTGGATAAACAGAAGAGAGCTCCATGCTTACCACAGAGTCTGGAGGACTTTGAATTTTCTATGTCCATTGTTAGGCCTTCTGATTGCTTGTATGGCCTATCTTGCTCATCGCATCAACCGGCCTATTGTTTGGCCTGTTTCTGGGGCAGGTGCGCCCCCTGCCACTAAGCTTAGATCAGCATTGTTTACACATTTTGAGGAAATTGTCTTACTTTGACCATGGTGATGCATCCGGGAGGGTAGTTTCACTGCCCCGATACCTAAATTGGCACCTGGTGGTTTTGAGGACACTAAGCCTCTCATTATGAGGCTGGCTGTCATCAGACCGCCAGCCTCACTGTAGCGGTCTTACCGTAGCGGACCCAGAGGTAAAGACCACCACATTACAAGTTGTGGGGTTTGGCAGAAACCAAACCTCCACAACGCCACCTGGCCCGCCTGTACGGTCGCACCAACGTGGCTGGCGGTGAGCTCCTCCAGCCCGGCAGCAGGCTTCAGCCTGCCTGCTGGCCGGATTACAATGCTGCAGTCCTCCAGCCTTTCCATGGCTGTCACCCCGCCACAAAAACCCTGGTGGTAACGCACCCGGCGACAGGAATCCACATTCCTGTCTCTGGCACATGCACCCACACTTGTCCACATTCTTACAAACACTCACCCCACTCACCTACACACTCGCTACATACATCCCCATTCACTCGGAGACACACACTCAAACATGCACACTGAAACACACATTCACGCACATACACACACTCAGTCATACCCATGCAAATGCACACATGCACACTAACACCACAATTCACGCATACACATGCACACAATCATTCACATTGAATCGCATACATGCACGAATTCACAACCCCCTATGCATACATGCACTCACACACCCCTTTTGGACGATCACTTATCTTCTCAATCGAGAAGGGCATCCGGGAGGGGATAGTCCTAGTGGTTTTGCACTGCCAGCACCACCACGCCAGCAAGACTCTGCCAAACCGTATTATGGCTCGTAATACGGCGGGTGTAGTTTTGCTGCTGTGGCGGTGCTGGCGATGTAATCGCTGCTTCGGAGTCGACTCTTGCCTATAAATGGGCAGAAGTTGTCCAATGAATCCTAATATGGCGGTCAGCAGACCGCCAGGTCTGTTGGCTGCAGCTGCTTCGGCGGTCTACAAAAAGGCCACCAAAGCTGTAAAAAGAGCCTGAGTCTTTGATCAACAAGCTCACACACTGGATAAGGGAAAAGCATAACTGTCTCTCCATAGTAAGGTCTGATATTAAATATGCAAGAAGTTGCAACGTGGGCTCGGCAGCCTCTGATTATAATCTTGTGTTACTAAGTAATACGATGCTGGTTGACAATGCTGGTTGAAAGCCTCATAAATCTTGAACTTCGCACTTGGCATTTTATAGGGCCTCCTAACTCAGAAATTAGGCTAAAATTGTCTCCTCCAGCTACCCAGTGTATCTTTGAAATTTGAGGTATCTTTCAGGCTTGAGGTCTCCTGCGCTTGGATGTGTTGCAGGAATTGAGGCACTGAGTGTGACTTCAATTGACTGACTGAGGCAGAAGGGGCTTCCAGACCTAACGACTGACTGCATTGGGGCCAAAGATACAGCCTTATCCAGTAGTGCTGGTACAAATGGGTGTGCTAATTCAATAATGTAAGTGGAGAAGGCTACTGTTAATCTAGGCGGCCCAGGTTTGACATAGATTGAGCAATTGGCTGAAGACCATCATTCTATAATGTGTGTGATTTACAAGCTGACTTTTCCGTGATCTCATGGAACCCTGCAGGGATTAAATCTAAACTAACTGATTCTAAATGGGTGCCTTATAAAGGTAAATATCATTTATGTGTGCTCCAAGAATCCTGGGCAGTGAACAAGGTGTTTATCAATGCTTTTATGTAATACTGTGTGGAAGGTAAGCCCCCAGAGAAATGTGGGCAGGCTTCTGGTGGGTTGTTCACCCTAAGGAAAAATTATGTTCCGTGTTTGCAAACTTTATTGCGAGTTGCCTCCCCTAATTTATTGGGGATTTCCCTAAAATGTCGCTCCGGTTTGAATGTTATACTATTTAATGCTTATGTAAGGTCAGCACCCACTAGTAATGATTAACCTGTCTGGGCCTTTACCAGTGAGCTTATTGAATTATATCAACAATATGCAAACGTTGTAGTAGCAGGTGACCTTAATGTATCCTTTGTGCCCCCACCATGCATTAATGCACTAGCAGAGCAGGAGGAAAAACAATGGAGCATTCCTCACCTAACTGGTAAACATCAGCATTATTCTTCCAGTATAGCCCTCCAGCTAGCATCAATGACTCTGAGCCGGGGACTAAGGGCCTGCAATGGACACCCTTGTTCCCTATTGGACAGGGCACCCACCTTCAAAAGAGGCCCCTATACAAGTGTTATTGGTAATGTCCTTTTAGATGTAAGGCTCTGGCCACTGCTTGTTGATATGAAAATTGAAAGCCATATGGCTAGTGACTATAATCCTTTGATTATATTATTGTCTAGGGAGGCATTCAGAGGGGTATCAACCATTGATGCCAGAACCTATACTAGCTAATAATCATAGGAGAGTCTCTTGGCCACACGTACTGTCAGATTATAAATTACACTTAGACATATCCTGCTGGTATGTGGCCTTTCTGTCTGAATATGAAGGTCTCACCTCTACTGAAATCCCTATCCTAGATATCCATGAAATGTTATTTAGTGAAGTACAAGATATTATTCACTAAAAAAATTTCTACAAGCAAATACCTCAAGTGGAAGAAGTAAAATGGTTTAATTCTGATTGCAAACTATCTAAACAACTGCTAAGGAACACTGTTAAAATGTGTATATGTACAGAGATTGCAGAGACCAACAGGCTAAGAGCAATTGGGATAGAAAGTACTGACAGGACTTGCTGTGCACTGTCAAACAGAATGATAATAGATATTTTTGGCATATAATATCCCATGGAAGTATTGACAGTGCAAGCAGCTATCATTACCATATACAGCCTGAGAGGTGAGTAGCTCATTTTATGCACTGTATGCTCAAGTAAAGCTTGATTTGATTTATTATTTGTAAAGCGTGACTGTCACTCGCAGGTGTACCTTGACGCTAATACGGAACAGGAATGGTAAGACTGAGAAGAATCACAACTGTCGCTTTCCTAAGCAGAATAACAGGGACCACTTACAGAGTGTAGGAGTGGCCGAGGGAGCCCGAAATCCCAAAGACCCAGGTCTTGAGGCAGTTGCTAAATGCAGACTCAGACTCCACAAACCTCAAATGGCTGGGGAGGGAGTTCCAAGCCTTCACTCCCAGGGCCATAAATGTTTTACCTCCTTTAGTTTTTAGTCTGAAATAGAAAGGTTTAAGTAGATTGGCCTGTGAAGATCTTAATGGTCTATGAGTGAGGTGATGTTTGAACCTTTGCAGAGAGAAATTTCGGGCCAGTCCATCTGTAGTCTCTGAAAGTAAACAAAATACTTTTAAAAAGTTCTCTCTTATGAATTGGCAGCCAATGAAGAGTATTTAGGGCTGCTGAAGCAGAAGTTCTCTTAGGTACTTTAAGTTCTGCCCTCGCGGCCATGTGCTGAACAATCTGAAGTCTATAATGAACATGTTTTGAAGAGCCAGCAAAAAGGCTATTACAGTAGTCAAGCCTGGAGTTGATTAGAGGGCATGCTACAGTTTTCCTGGCTGCTAGCTGTAGGAGATCGAAATCTGTTTTTAAAGATTTTATTAAGTAGCAGCAAATAATTGCAGTTGCCATGGCATGAGGGTGAAACAACAGCTGAGAAACAAACTTGACTTCCAGATTTCTGATCATCTCTACTGAAGGGGAGAGTGGAGGAATATCCTCTGATCACTAGAGGACGGGAGCACAATGATTAGCTTTGTCTAGTATCATGATCTCCGTTTTGTCAGCATTGCACTTAAGGTGATTGGCCTGCATCCATTTATTCAGAGCACTTAGACAGCTTTTAAAATTAAGTTCTGAGCCCAAAGAAGATTTGTCAAGGGACAAAATCAACTGAGTGTGTAGGAAATAGCATCAATCCCAAATCATGTTATCAAAGAAATTAACTGTGCCATTTAAATGTTAAACAGAGCCACACTCAAAGATAAGCCCTGCGGAACCCCAGCGGCAAGCGTGGTTTCCTTTGAGATATAGGCGCCTAATTTCACTATCTATTTACAACCAACAAGAAATGATTACACACTCTATGATTCGATGTAGGAGGATTTCATGGGAGATGGTATCAAACACCACCAATAGGTCCAACAGGACCAACACAGCATTCCTCCCTTCGTCAAGTGTGAGTTTTAAAGAATCAGCCACCTCCAGCAAGGCAGTTTCCATTGAGTGCCTTGGAGGGAAGCCTGACTGAAAGGCATGGAGTGCATTTGTTGTCTCTAAGAATGCGGTTAGTTGGATGTTTACAATCTTTTTCATAATTTTGCTCAATTCTGCCAGCAGAGAAATCGGTATCAGATTGTATAATTTGGTAGAAATAAATAAGGGCTTCTTCTTAAGTGGTGTGACCACTGCCATCTTCCAGAGCTCTGGGACTTCATCTGAACTCAAAGAGCTGTTCAGGATCTGTTTAATCACAGGATTAACTATGTCAACCAGTTTATGTAAGACCGTTGGAGGGCAAGGGTCATTGGGTGAACCAGAACTAATCTAATGAGATTATGTGAAAAGCTGCCAGCATGTTAGTATCTTTTATTGAGGCAATTTTAGCTTCAGGACTAATCAGAAGAAGGATTGGGGTACTAAAATGTTTACAGATACTCTGTATATTTTCCGTAAAATTGAGAGAAATCTCAACACATACGGTTTGTGAGGATGTGATCTGACTCTCCATAGCCTTGGGATTCAGGAAAGAATTTGAAATATTAAAAATATCTTTTTGAGCAGATTTAACTAGTGTATTTGTGCCACAAAATATATCTGTTAGAAATGGGTTTGGTTGGCAGTCAGGTTACCCCCTGTCCAAGCAAGGACCCTCATTCTAGTCAGGGTAAGTCACACACAATCCAAAATATCCTGTGCCCACCCTTTGGTAGCTTGGCACTGAGCAGTCAGGCTTAACTTAGAAGGCAATGTGTAAAGTATTTGTGCAATAAATCATGCAATAACACAGTATAACACCACAAAAATACATCACACAGTGTTTAGACAAATATAGAATATTTATCTGGTTAAATGCAGGTCAAAACGATCAAGATTTGAAATATCACTTTAGAAAATTATAAACAAATTGTCTTTAGTCTTAAAAAAGAAACAAGTGTCTGTTGGAAGCACAAACTACCTGGTTTGCGTCCAAAATCCCCGCAAGGGACCGCAGAGGAGAAGCTGTGTGGAAAACAGGGAGGTGTGCGTCGGTTTCTCCGGGCGCACACAGATGATGCATCGTCAATTTCCAGCGTGTGACTTGCATCCTCTTTGGGTTGCGGGGTTTTTGGACGCCCCAGGGACGATGCAGAGAAATCCTCGGCGTGCAGGACAAATTCACAGGAGCTGCGTCGATCCGGTGGGCGATGCAGGGAAATGTCTGTCGCACGGCAAGCGCTGCGTCGATTCTTCTTGCAGAAAGTCAGGCTGTGTCGTTCCGTCTGGGCTATGCTTCAATCCAGTGGGCCGTGCGTCGAAGTTCCAGTCACAACGCTGGCGCTGCGTTGATCTCCTCTCGGGGAGCTGGGCTGCGTTGTTCCGATTTGGCTGCGTTGTTCCGATTCGGCGTGCAGTGTTTTTCTCACTGCGATGCAGGCTGTGTGTCATTTCTGGCAGGCTGTGCATCAAATTTTTGCCGCACAGGGTGTCCTTTGCAGGAAGAAGTCTTTTTTGGTCCTGAGACTTCAAGGAACAGGAGGCAAGCTCTATCCAACACATTGGAGAGCACTTCTCAGCAGAGCCAGAGGGCAGCAAGGCAGCAGGGCAGTAGTCCTTGGCAGAAAAGCAGTCAGGTGAGTCCTTTGGGCAGCCAGGCAGTTCCTCTTGGCAGATTGCAGGGTCTGGTTCAGAGTTTCTTCACTAGTGGTATCTTGTCCAGAAGTGTCTGAGTTGGTAGGGTCGGAAGCCCTGTTTAAATACCCAAATGTGCCTTTGAAGTGGGGGGGACTTCAAAGAGTGGCTTAGAAGTGCACAAGGTCCCCTTTCAGTTCCATCCTGTCTGTCAGGGTCCTGGTAGGGGGTTTGGCAGTCCATTGTGTGAGGGCAGGCCACTGTCCTTTGACATGTAAGTGTCAGGCCCTCCACCCTCCCTGCCCAGGAAGACCCATTCAGTATGCAGATGTGTGCAGGAGTGACTGACCATCCTGTGTTTGGGGTTGCCTGAGTGAAATGCACAAGGGAGCTGTCAAGTAACCCAGCTAGACGTGGATTGTAAGCCACAGAAGGATTTAAGTGCAGAGAAATGCTCACTTTCTAAAAGTGGCATTATTAAAATATTAATATTAAATCCAACTTCCCCAGTCAGCAGAATTTTATATTACCATTCTGTCCATACTAAATATGACCTTGTTCCTCCTTTCAGATCAGAATCTACCACTCAAACAGTATAAGAGGGTAGCCCTAATGTTAGCTTATGAAAGGAGCAGCCTCACAGCAATGTAAAACGAATTTAGGAGTTCTACACTACCAGGACATATAAACTACACAGGTATACGTCCTGCCTTTTACCTACATAGCACTCTGCCCTATGGGTTACTTAGGGCCTGCCTTAGGGGAGACTTATATGTAGAAAAAGTGGAGTTTAAGGCTTGGCAAGTACTTTTAAATGCCAAGTCGAAGTGGCAGTGAAACTGCACTCACAGGCCTTGCAATGGCAGGCCTGAGTCATGGTTAAAGGGCTACTTATGTGGGTGGCACAATTAGTGCTGCAGACCCGCTAGTAGCATTTAATCTACAGGCCCTGGCACATGTAGTGCACTGCACTGGGGACTTACAACTAGATTAAAGAAGTCAATTGGGTATGAACCAGTGTCACCATGTTTTAAGGGAGAGAGCATATGCAGTTTAGCACTGGTTAGAAGTGGTAAAGTGCACAGAGTCCTAAAACCAGCAAAAACAGTGTCCAAAAAGTGGAGGGAGGCAGGCAAAATGTTAGGGGTGAACACCCTAAGGCTGTCAGATCTAACAATGTCCTTTTAGACAGTTTGTCCTTAAGTGATAACCTAAACATTTCTAAATCCTCCTATAGGTCTTCGCCATTTTCTCTCGAGCTGCTTACAGTGGAGATGTTGTCCTCTCAGAGCTGCATCAAGCCGGGTGCCAAAGGGCACAGTTTGGGCTTTCTTTTTAAAGGAGTCTCGGATGGAAAGCTATCTTCTGCCTGCATTATCCACCTATTAAAGGTTTTCACATTGTCCATTGCTTGACCTATAAAAAGAGGTAAAGGCTCAGCAAGTGCTTGTTGACAATCTAGGATTAGATATCAGTTTCCCCCATCTGCGGGTGACAGTAACGCATGTAGAAGCATCTGTTAAAGTGGGCTTTTCTAACTCGCAGGAAAGAGTGAAAGGAATGAGTGAGTGGTCTGGCCAACTCACAGGTCTCGGGTTGTATGCAGAAAGCAGAGGGTTATTTGTACAGATACCATCAAAAGAGTGGCCTGCTGATGAGTAGGACCTGTCACCAGGTTGTGCAAACCCAGATGCCTATAGTGTAAAAATGAAATAATTACTTGTGAATCACCTGTGCACTCCAGGCGAAAATTTAAATCAATTAGGATGGTAAAGTTTGAGTATCAGAGAACTGAGGGAGCCAGATAATCCCAAAGAGAGGTTATGAACTTAGAACCTGGGCGGGCAATAGATCAGGATGCCTGGGAAGGATTGTGAGGGACTAACCCTGAAGTAGAATCCTAAACTCTCAGCACCATCTAAGGGGCTGAAGTAGACCAGGTTAAGTTTAAGTGTCTCTTGACGATCTGCTTCCTTGTCCTGGGCCTAGAATTTCTCCTAAAGGTATTCAAAATGTACAGGAGAATAGTGCAATATATTTTTGCTAGAGGACACTTCCACTGCTATAAGCCATTTAAATCCGGTGAAATCTTGTGTCCCTGATAAAATTCCCGGTGACCTGTTTAAATCAGAACTCCAAGTCTGGATTAGTTACAGGAATCTGTTACTAAATGCCATCACGGCCAGTGGAGTGATCTCTGAATCTTAGAAGGGAGCTGAGGTAATCCCTGCTCACAAGAAGAGTGATGCCTGCAGTCCATCTAATTATAGCCTAATTGATAATTTACAGAAGATCTTCACAAGGCAGGTCCTCAATAGGTTATTAAATTGGGTAAATGAAGAGCGCAAATTGTCCTCAGCTCCAAGCGGGTTCCATACAAAAACTAGCACATTGGACCAGGACTTCAGATTTGCCCTTCTCCCTTGGAAGTATGTACTGTTGAACAAACAAAGACTACATGTAGCTTTCATTGATTTGCAAGTTGCATTTGATCTTGTTCCCATGAGAATTTATGGAAATTCCAGGATGAAATAGGAGCTCCTGGGAACCTGATTGACCTTATTGCAAGATTGCATGATAGGAACTATGCTTGGGTTCGATGGGGTAGCAAGGGCAAATTGTCTGACAGCATTCCCATGTGCTTTGGTGTGGGTAGGAGGTGTGCTTTCGCCCCTACCATGTTTATATTGTACATCAATGATGCTGTTGATGAACTTATGACTTGCAGGAATGACTTGCCTGTTTTAAATGGTAAAAAGATCCCCATACGTCTCTTTGCAGATGACCTGCTTCTTATCTCAAAGACCCCTATGAGACCTCAGAATTTAATTGATAAGTTTGTGGGTTTCTTCAATGACAGAGCCCTTGAGCTGAATGCTTCAAAAACGAAATACATGGTGTTTGGAAATGGCTTCACCTAAAACTGCCTAGTAAGTGCCCAAAATGAATTACTGGAAAGAGTTCTTTGTTTTGAGTCTCTGAGTGAAAAACTATCTTATAAGTTTAAATGGGAGCCCCAATTCATTAAGAGTTCCTTGCTACTTCAACATAAATCTAAAGAAATCTTTCTGATACATAGTAGAACTCGTTCCAGGTCAATTCCAGGTCAATTTCTTCCACTCCTGAGGTTTATCAAGCAAAGGCAATAAGTGCTGAAATTTTTGGAGCTGCAGCCTGGGGTTATGCTGGCCTCCAAAATCTGTCTACAGCAGAAAATAATTTTGTTAGATCGCTTATTTCAGTCCCGGCTAGTGCTCCCCTCATTCCTTTCCTTTGTTATAGGTACCAATAGAATTTCTGACACTGAACAACTTAAGCCTTTAGTATATTGGATGCTCCTCTGGACTACACCAGAGCTAATCGACTACAGGGATTCTCTTAGGGAACTGGTGAATATGAATAATGCTGTGAAGGTCTAGTGGCTTAAGTTTATATCAAGCTGGTTTAAGACGTTAGGTCTGATGAAATTATGGGAAAATCCAGGAAGTATATGTAAGGCCGAGGTCACAGGTCTAAAATCAAATTATTGGACTTATGTCCGCGAACAACATGTTGTGAGTGGGATAAATGGGCACTTAACAAACCAGTTCTTTAAGTTTAAGATCAATCTGTGTTTTAAATCATTCTTGGATACTATGATACCCCCTCTAGCCACAAGTCTGTATGTCCTCTTTCAACAGGGTAATTTACCTAATTAATCTCTCACAAATAGATAAAATAAAGGCTTTACCTTTTGTTTGTGTCCAGCTTGTGGGCTGGTTCCAGAGAAAGAGGAGCACATCTTGTTTTTCTGCTCTGAATATCTTTTCCCCTGTGATAAATTGATACCTCATATGTGCCTGAACTTGGGAGTGGCATGTTAGTTGATTGCCCAGAAAATCTTGAAAACCAGCACATCAGGCCTAACTGTATTTGCTGTTAATCTCTTCCTGTTAAATGTTTGGCATGAGCGATCTAAGTTTTGCTATAGCTGTTACAATGCACAGTGGGTATTGTTGCAAAAAGTACTATTCCACCGTTGCCTAGGGCCAGGCTGTTGCTCTTGGAACAAACTTGCCATTGTGCACTTTTGGGGATCTTGCACTTTTTGACATTACATTGTCATACTGTCAAATGATTGCACTTTCATAATTTTGCACTTTATTTAGCTTCATATCATGATTTCTATAAGGGTATTTGATCAATTGTTTTAAGTGAACTGTTTTATTTTTTTCTTATACATTTTAGAGTGTTTTATGGCTTCCACAGCTGATTTGCATATATGTTATTACAGTGCTTGATATAATGTAAACAGTGGAGAACATCTCATGGCTGTGTCCACGAGATGCTCCAATAGATTTTGGGCCCTTGTTCGTATGGGCATTGCCTTTTTCCATGGTGATACAGCCACCTGCCAACAGCTCAATTTTTCACAAATGTATCTATATTTATCTTGTTAATGTTTTTAGATTGATGTTGTGATAGTATATTTTTGTATGCTTTGATGGTTATGTTAACCAAATAAAGCGTGATTGAACTGAAAAGAGTAAAAATCACTGGTAAAGTAATAATTTCCCAACAGTCTTGGCACTGGACTGTGTTTTTTTTACGTTGATGCACGCATGTCATCTAGTAAACAATGTGGCTCAAAGCGCAAGAGAGCTAGTGGCTGAACGTAATGACCAGCTGCTTTGTGCTATGCTGCAATGGCAGTTGAAAAGGCCAATAGTTGAAAAGGGCTGAACCAAAACCCCTCTATGTAACCACATATGAAGATATTTTTATATGATATGAATTTCTTTGATTACATGAGACTAGCAACCAAACAAAAGATGTCGCTGGGCCAAACCTAACAAAAATGTAATTCTACTATATTGAAACTTCGATATATATAAGGTGGCAAGTGCATTCTGCTAGCGCAGGTATAATAATAAAAATTATTAATGAGTATTCATGTATTTTGAATAAGGGATTTGTGTAGAAAATATAATAATGTAGAAAAATAATGTACGCATTTGAAAATGTAATTACGAAGAGTGGCCATCAATGTGCACAAAGTGTACTTATTAATATCCTAACACTATGAAATGTTGAATATATGTTTGACTAAATGTAGTAATATGTCATATTAAAGGTTATGCATTATGCTCTAGTTTTATTAATTGTAGGCCTCAACTTAGTTGTTTCTTAATGTTCTTAATGTTTAATAAATGGCTGTCCTGAAGAGTTAAACTGTGATTTTTATTGTATTGTGTAAATGTGCTTATGGTGGAAGCTTTCTCATGAGAACAAACTGCTAGAAGATGCTGTTCTTGTTAAAGTAACATTTGGTGTGTAATGCGAGTGGGACTGACTTTCTCAGGAGAAGAACAATGGAGATACTGACTGGAGTGGAAGCTGCATCAATATTGTTACCTGACAATCCGGGTGATGAGGACATTGCAGGACAACCAATCAAAGACATGTGAACGGAGTAATGTTAGAATTAATAGATTTGGAATTTTAGTTTTATTGGACAAAGTGTGAACACGCGATTAACTGACTAATAGGGATTTGGGAAGTAGTTTTACTAGTTTTGATTTAACAGAACTGCACAGGAGAGGGATAGCTTTTTCTTGCCCATTTTGCATCTTGACAAGAGATGCGAATAATTAAATAGCTGGTTTCTGTATGGAGTTTATATGAGGGAAACAACGCAAATGTCCAAAGATTTTCAGAGAAATCCGGCTCTAGTGTAATAACATGATCTTGCGTTGCGTGAAACCCTAGTGCCAACTGAAACCAAAAAAAAAACAGGGAACAATAAGAATAGGGCATGATATTCTTATGCACCAGGGGCCATATAATGGCTCCAGCACATTTTCCCTTTTTGCACCAGAAAGCACCTTTCAAAAGGTGTGCCGGGCGCAAACAGGGACAATGTGCTGTATTACAAAGAAGGCGCTGCTGCCAGGGCAGCTGCAAACTCACTCTGTCCTCGGGGCAGTGCATTCAAGTAAAATATGGATTGGCTGCTTTAAAGCACTTTGGAGAGGCAAGAGAGATCCCCTTGCAGGTAGGGAACGTGAGAGATGCAGCCACCTGCCAGGGGATGTCTAGGGTGGGGACCATGGGACACCTTTTCTCCCCTTCAGAGGGCTGCTATTAGGAGGAACACAGAAAGTGCATCACATTTTTGTGGCACGCTTTCAGTGCGCCTCCTAAGGGCATATTTGCCTCTGCATCCACATCCATGACACAGCATGGGCACATAGGTAAAGTGATTGCCACATTTGCATGGGGCCACGCCCCCATGCAATGAAAGAAAGCCCTCTCATGATAGGGCTAATGCTGCATGTACTCCAGCGGGATCAGTATTACAGAAGCATATGCCTGTGGCCCCATCTGTAATACCAATGTGCCCTTGGGGTGCACAAAGTGGGTGCACATGCCCGTTGCAACCCCAGGGCACAATGTATAATACAGTCCCAGATGTGTAATTTCTACACAATTACACATTTTACGCAGCTCACTCTTGGATGGCTGTTCCAGCATTGAAGCATGCACCAGATTACATACTATGAGTGCAAATGCTAGGCAAAGTAGTGCTGGCTCCTCATCTCATCTTTGTATCACAGGGCAACACTTAGTATCATGCAAATTGGACTTCTTACAGAGTGCGCAGGCAATGACATCATAAATGCACAGGCCTCACTAAATATGGCATTGCAATATTTTCTTTCCGTTTCTTCAGTGCTGCAGTTTTTCATACAGCACCATGCATGAATGTTACTAAATTGTGTTTTTGCTTCCCTTAAAGCCCCTTTTGTGTAAACATGTGGGTGCTATTTATGCTGAAAAGTGCTGTCCTGATGCTTGAGTCAAGTCAGATGCTCCATATGAATTTACACAAGTCTATTACATTTATTTTTTCTTGCCATCAATGTTCTCCATCAGTCACCTTTATAAAGATCGAAATCACATACATGGATCTGCTTCGTGCGGTGTCACATCTTTGTGATGTATTTACAGTGGCTCTTTGGACTCAGTAATTGCAGCGGTTTCCTGAATTCTATGAGGACAACTGAGGTTTCTGCCTCATGCCTCCATTGGGAGGTGCTGTTTGGGTCCCATGGCTAAAGGATTCTACTTAACTACTTGTGCACCAGAAGATTGCAACAACTTCTAGAGCAGTGGGCTCCAAACTTTTTAATGCTGCGCCCCCCCCAGTTGGAAAATAAAAATCATTGGTCCCCCCCTCAGAATTTTTTCACAATTATTTTATAAAGATGGCAATGTTTAAATATGTCTAGGCCTATTTAAACATTGCAGTTAAGTACTGTTACTTTTTGTAAAATGCAATAACATGCTTCTGCTTAAAACAAAAGCCTGTTATCTGTATAATGCTTCCTTTGGGCAGAGTCTGGCGCCCCCCCAGGATCACTTGGGGCCCCCCTAGGGCGGCCCACCCCCCAGTTTGAAGACCTCTGTTCTGGAGGATAGTGGAGACTGGAGGATCAGAGTAGAAATATGCAGCCTGGTTTGATGCTGGAGTCATAAGAGGAAGGGACCCACCTGACATTACATTGGAACTCATCTTTTTGTGTGTTGAGAGCACAGAAGGTTGAGAGGTATATGCAAGGAGACAGTTGCATCCATATAAGGAGATCCTCTGTCAGACCACCAGCTGCAGGGAATACACCATGAAGACATAGAGTTGCCACCAAGGGCAGATTGACTGGGGTGCAAAGGTACCTTGATGAACCTACCCTCTTCCCATATTTGGAGGCTTTTTTTGGAGTTGAGCTTTGGTGGCTACTGAAAGATCTTTGAGAAAGTTCTTAGACAGCCACCAGTGGCAATACCAGCGAGTAACTATTGAACGTGTGCAGACACATTAGAGAAAACAGTGAAGTAAGAACTTTCCAGATCCCAGGGCATGGTATCAAGGCTGGAGCTGGTAGCGCTGACAGCAGAATAGTGTTTTTAGAGCTGCAGTCCCAGATCAGGGGGCAGTTGACACAGGAAAAGAAGAAATACTCCTGGCAGCAATAGCTAAGAAACTGAATCAGGAGGTGGAATTCACTTGACAAACAATGATGGGAAAATCAGCTCTGCCAAGATGTAACTGAGTAATCTGGACCTCTCTAAGCAGCCCTAAAGGTAGAACCCATGAAGTCTTCCCCATTCTAATGTTGTGTGTTTTCCGCTAACCAGATGAAACATTTGGAGAACCTGAGACAATCCAGTGTGACTAGTGTCTTGAGTAGGTCCCCTGAGAAAAAGGAAGTTTGTTTGACAGGGGATGATATGTGTGGAGCTTAAACCAGACACACAAGGGCAACAGCTGCTGGGGTGCTACTTCATTTGCATACAAATGAGAAGTGTTGATGACAGTGATGGGAAAGGCAGGGTGATTGTGGAGATGCTAGAAGATGAGGCCTTGAAATAACTAGTGTGAGGAATAACTGATTCCTAAATGTGATTGAAAACTAAGGCTATTGTAATCATGGTAAACTTTCAAAGACAACAGATGCAGAAGTAGTTCACCCAGACAGGCACGTAAGCCTCAATATTGATCCCTGCTACAATACAGGTGGAAATGGACGTTAAAACACAGGTGTTTTACCAAGTGGAAACTGCTGAAACATGTGTGAACTCCCTGGTGGGTGTGAATCAGAATAAAGTAACACTTGAGAAATCTGAGAGAATCCCACTTGAAGGTTATAAAAATTGACATGACTCCAGAACAAGGGGGCAGTTCCATCGGTGATTGGAGCTGTCTCTCTCACTCTCTCCCCAAATGGCCCTAACACCTGAGTGTTGTCCACATGTTGTTCTTACACCCTGCCTAGTGTTAATCCTCAGACAGTCTCAACATTTATGGGGTCTTATATGTAGAGATATAGACTTCCCATTACCCAGTTTATGGTGTGCTCAAATTGTTGACACCTACGTCAGTTTTTCCTGATCTCCCATGGTATAATAGTGTACCCTATCTCCCAACCTATACTATCTGCCCCAGTTTTCTCCAGCTCTCTCTCTTTTTCAGATTTTTCCTCAATATATTCTAAATCTCCCTTGAAAACTTGAAAATTATACTTTACCATCTCCCCATCTTGACTGAGGGTCGGCCCACTATGAAGGAACATCTACTTTTAAACTTTAGGTATATTTCTGGAAGGTTTTCTTGTAGTATCCTTAAATGGACATATGTGTTTATTTGAAATCTTGTTCAGATTAGGGATGTGCAAAATGTTCCTTATGCTCGTGAAATTCTGGAAATTTGCAAGTTTTTGATCATTTTGTAAGTTTGTGACGCTTTTGTGTCAAAAAATGATGCAAATGTGGCACTAAAAAAGTATAAATATGGGCCTATGACTCTGCTGCCTGAGACAAAGTGCACTGCAAGCAGAAACACAATAATTATTGCAAAGTGGCATGCTGAGCTTCAGCGCAATAGCACAACGCTTTAAACGTCCAATCTGGAAGTACAGGAGGAATCTCACCCAAAACCTCATAATGTGTTATTTCTTCTGTTAAAACAAGTAAACTCATGCATATAGCCAAAATTAATGTTCCACTATTCCCCGCTAATAGAAATACCAACAAACTGGAAAATCTCCCTTTAGAGCTGAGGCAAAGTGCAACTCCGATGTAAAAAAGCCCTCACAACCTTTTAACGGCTTATAATGTCAAATAAGGCACCATAGCCAGTATTATCAAACGGAAAGGAAAAAGTTAAGAAGATAAAATTAAGAGAGGAAAAAAGAAGGAAAACCCGAAAGCATAAAAAAAAAGAAACAACTGCAGATTTATCCTCAATTAATAAAGTTCCAACAGAAGCTCCAAATCGGCCAGAAAACTAATGGTTCGTAGCCAAATCGCCAGAAAGCAAGCTCGATGAAGAATTGAAATACACTAGTGAAGGACCACAGAAGGGTTGTATGATGGAACCATGCATGCGCAACCACGCATGCCTGAACAACGCAGTTGTAAAGGCATGCCTTGTAAAGGCATGTGTGGAAATGGCATGCGTGGTTGTCGCATGCCACCCTGCCACCCTAAAAACAGAAGTACACCGACCCCCCACCCTTAATAACTACCTCGAGACCCCCACCCACCCTGAGCCCTAAAATCAACCACCACCCCAAAAATAAAACTACCCACCCCTAAAAAAAATATTACCCTGACCCCTCCACCCCAGCCCCTAAAATTCCGACCCGCCTGCCCTGAATACAAAATTACCCCAACCCCGCCCCTTAAAACCCAACCCTCCCATCGTCCTAAATACAAAATTACCCTGACTCCCACCCCTAAAAACCCACCCCTGTCCTAAATATAAAATTACACCAACCACCCCACCCCCACCCCTAATAACCCGCCCTAAATACAAAATTACCCCAATTCCCCCCACCCCTGCCCCTAAAAACAGACCCCCCACCTGCCCTGAATACAAAATTACCCCAACGCCACCCTCCCCTAAAAACCCGAGCCCCCACCTGCCCTGAATACAAAATTACCCCAACCCCCCACCCCGCCCATAAAAACCCGACCCCCCATCCACCTGAAATACAAAATTACCCCGACCCCCACCCCGCCCTAAAAACAAAATAACCCTGACCCCTCACACTAAAAACCATAGTACCGCCTCCCCACCCCATCTCTTTAAAAAAAAACTAGCCACCCCAACCCCTTCACCCCTGCCCCACCCCTAAAAACTACCCCAACCCTGCCCCAGCCCCACTTACCTGACCGCGTCCTCTCCAGATGGATCTTCCTTTTTCTCTGCCTTAACCACACATGTGCGTTGTTCAGCACATGCATAGTTAAGGCAGAGAAAAAGGCCTGCGTTGTTCAGATAATCATCGTTCCACTTGCGTAAACAATGCTGGTGTAGTTCCTGACACGTTGTTCCGGATCTTTCCCCCACACCAGACTGCAGAACAAGAGATTAATGGGATATTTAATTATAAACCTCATTTGAGTTGCCTCTCAGGTCAGTAAGTATTTCTGACTGCATTTCCAACAACACAGGATCAAGGGTTCAATGCCCAACAACAAAAAACACCTGGGCTAACGGTGCTTAGGAAACAACAGAGAGTAAGCCCACTTGTACCTTTCGCCAAAGACATTAGTCATAAAACATAAAAACATGTCGGCCTCAATACCAGGTACAAGGATTATATTCAGCAGTCTGAAAAGCAGAGGAACCAATAGGCAGCAAAATATCCATGACAACAGACATCACTGGAATGTGGAGATATTACAAGATTTCTATCTGGCTTATTAACCAAGAGGCTGCAATGATACACTAAATAGGGAAAGTCTCTTGGAGGCACATGACCACCTAAAGCACTTGAAATGGGCCAACATGGAAGCCATTACATTTAGCCCACCACTCAGATGGCAGGCAGAAGGAAATACCTATTGTTACGTAGGCATCAGAAGATGTAGCAATCTTTCTATTAACAAAGCACTTTGGGGCGTATTCACAAGAGCGCCACTTTTCTTGCATCACCCCTCCCCCACCTATCAGGAAACATCCCGAACCAAGACTCCGGAAGAACGAAGTCGTGAACAACGAAAGTGGACCAACGCTTTCGTTAACCAAAAATTTGTTCTTCTGTGCCTTAACTACGCATGTGCTGAACAACGCACATGCGTGGTTAAGGCACAGAAGAAGGGAGTCAGCTTCTGAGGAGGATGCGGTCAGGTAAGTGGGGCTGGGGCTGTTTGAGAGGCGGGGTGGGGGATTGAGGTATTTTTTTGTTTTTATGGGCAGGGTGGGGGGTCGGGGTAGTTTAGGTTTTAGAGTATAGGGATCGGGGTATTTTTTGTTTTTAGGGGTGGGGTGGGGTGTCGGGGTGTTTTTAGGAGAGGGTGTGGGGGGTCGGGGTAGCTTCGGTTTTGGGGGGAGAGGGGTCACAATAGTTTTAGTGGCAGGCGGGGGTTGGGGTATTTTTAGTTTTTAGGGGCGGGGTAGGGAGTCGGGGTAGGGAGTCAGGGTACTTTAGGTTTTGGGGGTAGGGAGTGGCAGTAGTTTTAGGGGTGGCATGGGGGTCGGATATTTTTTGTTTTTAGGGGTAGTTTTAGGGGCTGGGGTGGGGTGTCAGGGTAGTTTAGGTTTTAGGGGGTGTGGGTTTGCTGTAGTTTTAGGGGTGGGGTGAGGGGTTGGGGTAATTTAGGTTTTAGAGGGGTGGGGGTCGCTGTAGTTTTAGGGACGGGGTGGGGGGTCGGGGTATTATTAGTTTTTAGGGGTGGGGTGGGGGGTTGGGGTAGTTTATGTTTTATGGGGATGGGGGTTCGCATTACTTTTAGGGGAGGGGTGGTGGATCAGGGTATTTTTAGTTTTTAGGGATAGTTTTAGGGGTGGGGTGGTCAGGGTAGTTTTAGTTTTTAGGGGTAGTTTTAGGGGTGGGGGTCGGGGTAGTTTAGATTTTAGGCGGTGGGGGTTTGCAGTAGTTTAAGGGGTGAGGCAGGGTATTTTTTGTTTTTAGGGGCAGGGGTGGGGGTTCAGGGTAGTTTATGTTTTAGGGAGGGTGAGGGGTCGCTGTAGTTTTACGGATGCAGATGGGGGTCGGTGTTTTTAGTTTTTAGGGGGTGGAGGGTTGCAATAGTTTTAGGGGCAGAGGCTTGTTTAAGTTTTAGGGGTGGGGATCGGGGTAGTGTGGTAGGGGTAGAATTGTTTTTGGGGTGGGGTGGGGAGTTGGGGTACAATTCCTTTAGGGTTGGGGTCAGGGTGGGGGGGTCGCATGCTGGAACCACACATGCCGTTCCACGCATGCCATTACCAGGAATGCCTTTACAACGAAAAATCCTTGTTAAGGCATTCGTGGTAAAGGCATTCGTGTAACAACACAGTTGTTGTTCTGAACACATTGTTTAGACATGCATGGTTCCAGCATTTGTGGTTCCGAGTTATTTTCCCACCTAATAACACCATAGTTGAGCCGTATTTTTGATATGACACACCATGGCAGTCGTTAGAACAATAGTGTAGAACTTTTTGACGTTATCGTGGCGCTTTGCTGCACTAGTGTAAAAAATATTTCGGGCTAGTGCTGAAAAGCACAGGAGTGCCCATTGATTTTAATGGGTGCATTATTTTAATGCCTGCTCTGAGCAGGTGTTACAAATGACTGAAAAAATGGCGCGGTGAAATGTTGGAAATTTCACTGTGCCATTTTTTCAGGCCTCCCTGTGTCGGAACGCCCCCCCCCCCCCACATACATTATGCTTGACACAAGCATAATGTGGGGCAAGGAGTTGCGAAGTGGTGCAATGCAAGCATTGCGCTACTTTGTAAATACGGCACGGGGGAAAAGCCACCTTGGCACTGCCTTAGTGTAAAACAATTATGCTATAGCGGCGCACGGTGGCGCTAAGGGCTTGCAAATATGCCTCTAAGTGTTCGCAGACTGGGGCATTACAGTCACCAGAATACCAGAGGCAAGATAGTCAACAGTTCTATTGCCAACAGCAATGAAGCTGGCGGATACAGAGCTTAAGTCCCAGCTAGCGAAGAGAGTTAAACTGAACCCTGAAAAATGGGATGCAATCAGATCTAAATAATAAGGCATTTGTGGCGGAACAGATAATAGTGCTGTGGAATAAGTCACAAGGTCGCCAGTAAAAACTAGCTAATTCTTTCAATTCTCAAGTAGTAGCCTGGGCTTGATTTCAACGGCCTTGAATGAAAACAAAAATAAATGACTTGACCCTCAGAATAGAGCTAGCAACCCTCTGAGCATAAATTAGTCTCTCCTTGTAATCCACTAACATAGGTGTTCAAAAAAGGTCTCAATGGACGCAGCAATGGAGAACGATCTAACTTTCCATGAACTATTATGCATACAGGAAGCATCGGAAAATGAATAATTCTCAATAAGGGAATTCACAGACGTTTTCACCCAAGCATGTAAAGTAGGGAAGAAAGACCACCTGAAAGGAGGCCTATCAATCTATGGTGGTAATTACAACCCTGGCGGACGGTGTTAAAGCGGCGGTAAAACCGCCAACAGGCCGGCGGTAAAAACATTGGAATTATGACCATGGCGGGAACCGCCAACAAAGACAGCCACTTTAACACTCCGACCGCCACAGCGGTACAGACAAACAGCGCGGCGGTCACCGCCAACAAACAGGCGGAGGACAATGTACCGCCCACAGTATCACAACCTACCAATTCGCCACCTTTTCCGGGACGGATTCACCGTGGATAAAAACACGGCGGAAACAGCTATTTCAAAGGGAAAACGCTCACCTCTACACACTCCACGAGGAAGAGGGTCACCATGGAGCCGGAACTCCATATTCTGCCAGCGATAGTCTTCCTGCTCCTATACGAGGATCATCAACGCTGGCGGCGAAGAGCGTGGTGAGTACTGCACCTACGACATAGGGGAGGGGGGAGGCAAAAACACAGGGACACAACCAACATCCCGACCCTCACCCACTACAACACACACACCAATGCATATCTATACATTACAGTAACACCCCCCAACCCCCCCGGAAGAATGCAAACACAAAAGCAAATTAGTTGAACCATTGTAATATATCAAAATACAGGAATCAAATATATACATATATATATATATATATACACATTAAACAAAATATACACAACGATAAGTAGTGCAGGTAATGCACCATTCATTGTCCGTGAACCACTGGGCCCAAAATGCATGGGCGAGGCCCACACAAGATACCTGATCAAAACGGAGAGAACACTGCAGGGGCATCAGATAAAAATACAACAAGCACCTCAGGGGGAAGGGAAGGGGGGGCACCTCAGCCGGATGAGTGCACCACGCCAGATCCACGAGGGGGCTCCATGCCCATTGATGTATCCTAGGGAGTGCAAAGCCACAGTCTCTCAAGTCTCTGCAGTGGGTGGTTTGCCCACTGTTCAATCCTGGGGAGTGCAAAGCCACAGTCTCTCAAGTCTCTGCAGTGGGTGGTTTGCCCACTGTTCAATCCTGGGGAGTGCAAAGCCACAGTCTCTCAAGTGGATAACAGTCTCCACTGGTTCTGGAGGAGGACTGGTGCCCAGAGTGCAGCACACACCCCGTGGCGGTCCCAGTTGCGTCACTGCCCCTGCCGCAAATGGGCTAGCGGTGCATTTCATGGCGATCTTTGCCCTGTTCAGTGGTCCCTGGCCTGTTTAGCAGTGCTTGCATTGCCAGTATCAGACCTGTTCAGCGGTGCATTCCATGGCGGTCTTTGCCCTGTTCAGCGGTCCCTGGCCTGTTCAGCGGTGCTTGCGTTGACAGTGTCAGACCTGTTCAGCGGTGCATTCCATGGCGGTCTTTGCCCTGTTCAGCGGTCCTTGGCCTGTTCAGCGGTGCTTGCCAAGGCGGTCCTTCATTGCCCAGCAGGGCTGTGGCTGGCGGTCCTTCATGGGTCAGCTGGGCTGTGGCTTGCGGGGCCCTCCTGGCCAGCTGGGCGGTGGCTGGCAGTGGCCTCCTGGCCAGTGACTCTGGGGCTGGCGGTGGCATCCTGGGCAGTGACGATGGGGCTGGCGGTGGCCTCCTGGGCAGTGACGATGGGGCTGGCGGTGGCCTCCTGGCCAGTGACGATGGGGCTGGCCTCCTGGGCAGTGACAATGGGGCTGGCCTTCTGGGCAGTGACTCTGGCGGTGGCCTCCTGGCCAGTGACAATGGGGCTGGCCTCCTGGGCAGTGACTCTGGTGGTGGCCTCCTGGCCAGTGACGATGGGGCTGGCCTCCTGGGCAGTGACTCTGGCGGTGGCATCCTGGGCAGTGACAATGGGGCTGGCGGTGGCCTCCTGGGCAGTGACGATGGGGCTGGCCCTGGCCTCCTGGCCAGTGACGATGGGGCTGGCCTCATGGGCAGTGACTCTGGTGGTGGCCTCCTGGCCAGTGACGATGGGGCTGGCCTCCTGGGCAGTGACTCTGGCGGTGACCTCCTGGCCAGTGACGATGGGGCTGGCGGTGGCCTCCTGGGCAGCGGGGATGATGGCGGTCCTCTCCGCCGTGCTGCTCCTCCCAGACTTTGGAGATTTCTTCTGCCTCTTCCCCACCTTGGGAGGAGTCACAGCTGAGTCGACACTCCCCCCGGGACCCTTGTGAGCGGCTTTGCTGGCTGGAGTCTTCCCCCTCTCCCGCCGGGCACTGTCCAACTTAGACAGCTTCACAGGGGGGGGACTGGCTGTGCTGAGGCTCCGTGCCACACTGGCTGTCCTGGTGGCCGGTGCACTCCACATACCTGTAACAACAGGCACCACTGGTCCCGCAGATTTTTTGGCTGAGGTGCTAGTACGGGACCTATGAGTTGGACGGGGAGGTGGGAAATAGGTTAAGGGGGGCCAGGAAAAGTTTTTGGGAGACACTGGGACGGGTAGATGGAGGGGGTTTGGGAGTGGAGGAAGAGGTGGTGGTTGTAGGAGGTGTACGTTTTGTGGATTTGGGTGCAGGTGCATGGGCTGGAGGCTGTCGTGAGGTGGATGACTGTTGGGTGGGTGTGTGCCTGTGTTTTTGTATCTTCGGAGGGGGCGTCACAGACACACTGGGAGAGGACACAGGGGACATGTAAATGGGAGTGGGGGTGGTGACTGCACCTGAGCGGGGTGTGGTGGTGGGTGTGCTGGTGCGGGACGTAGTGGCTGTAGTGGTAGTGCATGCAGGTGTGAGTGTAGACGAGACTGGGAGGGAGGAGGGAGACGACGAGGAGGGGGACACAGTGGAGGCAGTGGATGTTGGTGTGTCTGTATGTGTGTGATGCTTGCGTGAGTGCCTGTGGGATGTGTGGTGCTTATGTTTGCCTGAGCTTCCCTTGTGTGTTGACGTGTGTGCATGCTGGTCTGTAGGTGTGCTTGGGATAGGCTGAGGTACAGGGGATTGGGTCAGGGTGGAGGAAGTTGGAGGGGGGAGGCTAGACACAGGGACAATGGCTGCCATCAATGCTGAGGCCAGAGTTTGCAGGGTTCGATGAAGGGCAGCCTGACCAGAATGAATGCCCTCCAGGAATGCATTTGTGTGTTGCAATTCCCTTTCTACACCCTGGATGGCATTCAAAATGGTAGACTGCCCAACAGTGAGGGACCTGAGGAGGTCAATGGCCTCCTCACTGAGGGCAGCGGAGGTGACAGGGGCAGGAGCTAAGGTGCCTGGGGCGAAGGTGATGCCCACCCTCCTGGGTGAGCGGGCACGGGGCGAAGGCTGAGGGGCTGCTGGGAGGGCGGTGCTGGTAGGGGGGTGGCGGCTGTACCTGTAGAAGTGGGGGGGGCACAGATTTTGCCACCACAACAAGGGAGCTCCCATCGGAGGATGAGTCTGTGTCGCTGGTTGCAGATCCTGTGACCGCCGTGGTGCTCCCCTCGCCCTCCGTCCCACTGGTGTATTATGAGTCCGTGGTGTGGGCCTCCATGGCCATGTGGGATGCAGCTCCCTTGTGCTCCGGTGCCACTGTACCTCCACCTGATGATGCTGATGCACACAAGAACAGGGAGGCCACAAAAAGGGGGGGGGGAACGACAGAATAAAGACAGGTTGAGTGCATGGCTTACCGCTACCATTGGCGGACAATACAGACACAGCAGCCCCCTGCACTACGTCGCGCTGTTGGGCTCTACAGATGTAATTCCTGGGATATGGCCTACATGGCTATGGTCGACATCTGCACACATAGATGACACAGGGGCATGAATACCTGTACTTGGCACTCTACAGAGGTGGGGTGGGGTGCCACATTGCCTGCATTAGGGAGGGGCCTAGCCTACGGAACTCGCCCTGGTCTAGGGAAACCCACAGCCCTCCTCCTCCACCCAGACACCTTCACTGCGCGCAAAGTCCGCTGAATGATAGTGTACTCACCCCCTTGTGTCTGCTGTGATGCCCTCAAGCGCCCATCCAACTCAGGGTAGGCCACCGCCAGTATCCGGAACATCAGGGGGGTCATGGTTCGACGGGCACCCCTCCCACGTTGGGAGGCCATCCCCAGCTGAGCCTCTGCCGTCTTCTTGCTCCAGCTGCGAATGTCCTCCCATCTTTTCCGGCAGTGGGTGCTCCGTCTGTGGTGGACCCCCAAGGTCCGGACGTCCTTGGCGATGGCACGCCAAACATCCATCTTCTGGTGGGCGCTGACCTACATGACATGTACAGGGAAAGAAGAGAAGTCATTAACAACTGCACCGTCTAAGTGAGTGGCCCACATCCCTACCCTTGCCATGTGGCACATGCATTCACAGTCCTTCATGCACGCAGAACTGTGCCCCCTTCATTCTTACAACCAGCCCTCTCCACACAGGCATAGCCCATACAACATGCTCCCTGTGTACTTACCTGTTGGTCTGGAGGACCGTAGAGTAGCGTGTACTGGGGGAGGACCCTGTCCACGAGCTTCTCCAACTCCACTGCAGTGAAGACAGGGGCCCCTTCCCCAGACGCACAAGCCATTGTCTCTTCCAGACCGAGGTCACAGCAGCACTTGCAGTGTAGGTCCTCTCCTGTCGAAGATCAGGTATCGAGTGATTGAACAGATAGAAAATGGCGGTCACGTCCGCGGAGGTGCGTACCATCACCGCCGGCGTACATCGTCATTGGCTCCTGGGACCCATAGGGTCCAATGTTAACCAATGCAGCATTGCGCCGCAGTCTTCGACCGCCTACCGCGACGGTGTACAACGCCAGCGCAGTTACCTCACATCCCATTGTCCCACTTTAGAGGTCAGGCAGCCGCCATTTCAGGGGCCCACATGCCCTAAATACCAACTGCATCACACAGACCTAGGCCTTGTCGCACAACACAAATACAGGCCACATTTTGTGTATGAAAGGTGTTCTGTGTAGACTGTGGGTACATACCTCTGAGTTGTTTGACTCTGTGGTCGCTGTTGTCATTCCTAGGCACCATCTGCTGGGACATGTGAGGAGATGACGGAATCCTCCGGTGTACCGACCGTTGGTGGACCTGTCGAAAATGGAGGAAAGACATTTGATCATCACCTACAGGTTTGACCGTGCCACAATCCAGGAACTGTGTGCCCAGTTGGAGCCTGACCTGATGTCTGCAATCCGCCATCCCACAGGGATCCCCCCTCAAGTGCAGGTGCTATCAGTGCTCCATTTCCTAGCAAGTGGGTCATTTCAAACAACAGTGGCCATGGCATCAGGGATGTCCCAGCCTATGTTTTCCAACGTGTTGTCCAGAGTGTTGTCTGCCCTGCTGAAACACATGCGGAGCTACATCGTTTTCCCTCAGGTGGAGGATTTGCCTACAGTTAAAGGTGACTTCTATGCCGTTGGACATATCCCCAACATCATAGGTGCCATTGATGGGACCGCTGTAGCTCTGGTCCCCCCCCACAGGAGTGAACAGGTGTACAGGAACCGGAAGAGTTATCATTCGATTAATGTACAGATGGTATGTTTGGCAGACCAGTACATCTCCCAGGTAAATGCTATGTTCCCTGGCTCTGTGCATGACGCCTACATCCTGCGGAATAGCAGCATCCCTTATGTGATGGGTCAACTCCAGAGGCACCGGGTGTGGCTATTAGGGGACTCTGGTTACCCCAACCTGTCATGGCTACTGACCCCAGTGAGGAATCCCAGGACCAGGGCAGAGGAACGCTACAATGAGGCCCATGGGCGGACTCGGAGGGTGATCGAACGCACCTTCGGCCTCCTGAAGGCCAGGTTCAGGTGCTTGCATATGACAGGTGGATCCCTATTCTACTCACCAAAGAAGGTGTGCCAGATCATCGTGGCCTGCTGTATGCTTCACAACTTGGCTTTGCGACGACAGGTGCCTTTTCTGCAGGAGGATGGTCCAGATGACGGTGTTGTGGCAGCTGTGGAGCCTGTGGACAGTGATGAGGAGGAAGCAGAGGAAGAAGACATTGACAACAGGGACTCAGTTATCCAGCAATATTTCCAGTGACACACAGGTGAGAACACATTCTTGCCTACTACAAGTACTTTCACACTTCTATCTCTATCCTGTCTGTCGATTTCAACCAGTATATGGTAACTGAGTTGTACATTTCCCTTACGGTTTCACAGGTGTGGTTTACAACGTGTGTCATCTTCTTAGATTCCTCATGAACTTAAGATGTGTGACATAGGTATGTTGACATCACATTTGAAAACGCATTTTGTCACTGTCATTGCTAATACACATTTTTGAAATCACAGACTGACTCCAGATTGTTTTGTGCTTCAAGGGTGTTTATTGAAGTGCTAAATATTGGAGGGGGTTGTAACATGGTGAGGGGTGATGGTGGAGGAATGTCCATGGCAGAGTCCAGTCTACTAGTCTCACAGATGCATTGCTCATATGGGCATAGGAAGTGGAGCTGGGGCAGTTTCAATATGGACAGGGTTACAAAGTGGGACATTGGGATGACAATCAGGGTGGTCTCATTTCTTGGTGGGGGTCTTGGCATCGTGCTCTGTCTTGTTCCTGGATCTCAGGGACCGCTTGCGGGGTGGTTCTCTGTCTGCAGGGGGTGGGGTGCTGGTGTGGTGGTCCTGTGGCAGGGCGTCCTGTCCACTAGCACCGGCGGAGGTGGTGGGCAGTTCATCGTCCAGGCTAGTGTTAGGGGCCCCTTGGAGTGCCACAGTGTCCCTCCTGGTGTTGAGTATTTCCTTCAGCACCCCTACGATGGTGTCCAGGGCGGAGCTGATGGTTCTGAGTTCCTCCCTGAACACCAAATACTGTTCCTCCTGCATGCGCTGGGTCTCCTGAAACTTGGCCAGGACCGTTGCCATCGTCTCCTGGGAGTGGTGGTATGCTCCCATGATGGAGGAGAGGGCCTCGTGGAGAGTGGGTTCCCTAGGCCTGTCCGCCCCCTGTCGCACAGCAGCCATCCCAGTTCCCCTGTGTTCCTGGGCCTCCGTCCCCTGGACCGTGTGCCCACTACCACTGCCCCCAGGTCCCTGTTGTTGTTGGGGTGGTGGGTTATCCTGGGTTCCCTGTAGTGGTGGACACACAGCTGATTGACGTGTCCTGGGGACGGAGGTATGGGCCTGCTGGGTGGGTGCTGTGCTGGTGTTACCAGAGGGTGGAAGCTCTGTGATGGCCTGTGACTGGGTGTGGGGAACCGACTGTCCCGAGGCCCACGATCCGGGCTGGTCATCTGGATCCAGTTGGACAGAGCTGCTGTCATCACTCTGGGCCTCTTCTGTGGGTGGGGTGGAGATGTCTGGACCCTCCTGTCTGGTGACGTTGGGTAGGGGTCCTGCAGGGGTGTAAAATCATGATTATTGCATCTGTGTGTGTCATGGTGTGCAATGGGTGGGTGACCGTGTACCCCAGTGCTAGCATTCCTGTGTGGGGGATTGTGGGATGATGGTTGAGGGGGGTGTTATGGGTATGTGCAGTGGGCATGCTTTAGTGATGGGTGTCCGTGCTTTGTTGTGTCATGCAGGGCTTGGTGTTGGGATGTGTGGTTTGTGTTATTAGTACATTTGTGAGGAGTTGGAGTGATAGGGGAGGGGGCAAGGGTGGGGGTATGTGATAGCATGCAGGTAGGGTGGGGGATGAAGTAGTTAAAGGTTTGAGTCCATTCCTCCACCTACTCCTGTGAGGTCCTCAGGATGCAGAATCTCCAAGACCTGCTCCTCCCATGTTGTTAGTTGTGGGGGAGGAGGTGGGGGTCCACCGCCAGTCCGCTGTACCACGATGTGGTGTCTTGAGACCACGGAACGCACCTTCCACTGTAGGTCGTTCCACCTCTTCCTGATGTCGTCCCGATTTCTTGGGTGCTGTCCCACTGCGTTGACCCTGTCGACTATTCTTCGCCATAGCTCCATCTTCCTTGCAATGGAGGTGTGCTGCACCTGTGCTCCAAATAGCTGTGGCTCTACCAGGACGATTTCCTCCACCATGACCCTGAGCTCCTCCTCCGAGAACCTGGGGTGTCTTTGCCGTGCCATGGGGTGGTGTAGGTGATATGTGGGGCGGTGTATGTGGTGATAAGTGTGGTGATATGTAGTGGTGTGTGGTGTTTTGTGCGTGGAAGTAGTGTGGGTGATGGTCTGGTGTGCCTGTGGATGCTTGATAGTAGTTTGTAGTGTCTCTCTCTGGCCTTCTTTCTGAATTTTTTGTCGTGGGGGTTTGTGGGTGATGTGGGTGTGTGTTTTATATTGTATTGGGTGTGTGGGAGTGGTGTGTGTATGTGTATCAGGTGTGTGTATTTCGAATTGTCCAATGTGGGGATGTTTTGTAAGAGTGTGCGTATTTTGAGCGCGGTGATGTGTACCGCCAATGGGATACCGCGGTTGAAAGACCGCCGCGTGGATTCGTGTGTCGTGATAGTGTGGGCATATTTCTGTTGGCGTGATGGTGGAGGATTTGTTTTCGCCAGTTTATCACTGACCTTTGGTGTGGCGGACTTGTGTGGGTGTCTGGATTTTGTCGGATTTCGAGATGTGGGTCGTAATAGCTGTGGAGGAATTCCGCGGACGCAGCGGTGTGTTGGCGGTCTTCTGCACGGCGGTAAGCGGCTTTTACCGCCAATGTTGTAATGACCTCCTATGTGTCTGTTAAGCGTGCATTTGAAGTAAAAAAAAGTTGGATAATAGAACACCGAGTATGCTAGGGACAGAAAATTGGGAGTTCGGGCACAGCTCAAGGCTGTTGGAGATAGTAAACATATGCATTAACCCGAAATGGAGCATGCAGAAAAAAATCATCAACATGTGAGAACATAATTTGGTACAAATATCATCCATATATGGCAAAAGTCATTGGAAATGAAATAGGTATGTTAATTTAAATGTCACCAATCATTTCAAGACAGAAGACTCTTTCAGCAGAATAGATGCTAGAAGAGGAATTGGAATTCAGGTGTCAAAATACTGTAGCCTGGATCAATTAGACCATCCATTTCTCACAACTTTACAGGCCTTGAGATAGCGGGTGCTCAACAGTTCCTTCATGCCAGATGTGCCTGTGGCTTACACCCTTGAGGTTAATAAGAGCTATTTAGTACTGCACTATACTTACATCTCGGTAAGCCTCATTGACATAATAAACAAGTTTGCCATAATTCAAAGATACAAATGTGACTATCATTAGAAGTAACGACAATGTGGCACAGCCTGTACAGGCTAAAGGATCGCAATCAAGTCTATACCAATGAAAGTGAATATCATGGAACAGGTTTTCATATGTCGAGTATTGCAGTCTGACAGAGAAAAGACCCAATTTCAGTCTGAGATGTATTACAAAAGAAGTTAAGAGCATACCGTAGAGGGCCTTGGTAGCCCACAATAATCGAAGGAGAGTTCACCAAAACAATTGGTACTGGAAAGACTTAGCAGAGATATTTGGACAAAGACATTAAGATATTAAAAAACCTGAAGGTTTGCATAAAACATAGTAAGAAGGTTGATGAGCCATTAAAAGCCTCTAAAAAGCACTATGGGAGACTAGACGCAGTGCATAAGGCCAGAATTGGCTGCAACGTTTTCAAGCCTGCAAGGGCAAAAAACAAATAAATACTTTTGGTGCCTCATTACTCATCTGGAAAGAAGCCAGAACTGGATAGTAGGCAACAATGTGAACCAGTTTACATGGATAGCCCACATTAGACTACTATATCAGGCTAAGGGCTATGTACTGCTAGGAAAATGAGAAGCCACCTTTTCCGCTCTTTGGTATACCACCATAATGATATAAAAGACCAAATTAGAAAAGGTAGGGGAGACAGAGTTCCCAGACCAAATTGCCTGCCATTGGCAATCTATAAACAAGATCCAGTGTATTGGTCAGAATATTCCCATATGGTATTCAAACATTGCTTTGCCGCAGAAATTATTATACCAGACTCGTGGAGTAGGTCTGGACTACATCCTATACATAAAAAGGTGCATGTTCAAATCTAAATAGCCCCTGCTTGATAGCATTGTTGGATGTAAAGTCAAAGTACTTTACAAACTTACTGTAGTCCCACACGGAATAATGGGCAACCAAGGAAAAATGTATTCAGTTCAACCAAACAGGGTTTAAAGCAAAGCCAAGCGCAATAGATAATTTAGTAAGACTAGTGATGTTAATGGATAAATCAATCAAAAAGAAACAATGATTTTACACCAGTTTCGTTGACTTTACCAAGGCATATGACCACGTCAAAAGGAACTTTACCATGGAAGAAACTGGCATCTTGGAATATCCCTGCCCATCTGCTTTACACTCTTCAGCTCTTATACACGAACACGTGGGTGCAAAGGACGCTGCTCTCGCACGCTCTCATCAAAAGTGCAGACTCAAAGAGGGCTCAAACAAGGACGCATGCTTGTCTCCTCACTCTTTAATGTATTCCTCTCCGATCTGAGCACTTTTTTTTAGACCAAGCAGACTCACACTCACCAAATATTGGTAGCCATGGAGTTGCTTCCCTACAACACGCAGACGAGGAAGTGCTCCTTAATGAGATGGGAATAGGTCTCCACAGGCTCTTAAATACTTTGTATAAATACTGCAAAGAAAGTGAAATGGTACTGATTTTTGTAACAACAATCATTTTTAATGTTGGGAAAAGGTGAAACAGAAGGGCACTTGGCACGTAGGGGGACGCTGGTTATGAAGAGCAATAACTATGTGGGCTTATAGCTGCAAGATGTGGTTTACATCTGTTGCATATTGATACACTAAAACTTAATCTTGTATCCTTAATATTTGCCATTCAAGAGCTCTTTCCTAAGTACTGTAGCCCATCACTGATTCCATTACTACGATTTATGAAGGCAAAGCTAATGCCCCATTTTCTTTCAGTGCAGAAGCCTAGCCGGATAAACTCGAGTCATTTTTAATGTTTCATAACGAAAAATGTATTGCCTTTTATTTCAACTTCCCAATAATGCTTCTCAAGCACAGATGAGGCTGGAGTTTGTCCTAGTTGACCAGCAATTAGCCCAGAAGGCATCTCTCCATAATCGTATATTTTCTTTGGAGCAAGCAGAAACAACAACATTAAAAGCTTTAATTTGAAAGGGGAAGCTGCTGGGGGCAAGCACTAAAGCACAGGTGCCATCAATAATCACCCCCCTCCCCGAAACTTGCAGACCGAATACATGTAGAAACAAAACCAAATCAGGGCTTCAAAACGCTGTTGAACAAACATGTAAAACTGATTTCTTTCTCTAAAGACAAAGACAAAGACAACTCAAGGAAAAGAAGCCAGGAATATTTGTTAATCAACACAAATGAACTTCTCCAACCACTGAGCTACCTCATGGAAAGTTTCAAAAGCTATTTTAGTTTAAGATTGCTACAGCCGCACTTCAGGCGTCTCATCTCATGGCCTATTGCCAAAATGGTTGGACACGACTTCCTTTAATGCTTGCATGTTGTCTTATCACAAAACGATTCATTAATAAATGTACTTTGCACCTGCACAGTATTAAACACAGACAGATTTTGGATTCAGTCTGTGTTCATTCAATTTGGCATCAGAACATACCATCAGGCAACACTTTATTGCACGAGGGGCGAATTTGCAACTGTTACTGTCAGATGCGGTACATTTATCGACAGGATGAGAGGTTACTGAGCACTAACAATCACTTGAAAACTTCTTAATTCAAAAGTGGCAAGTTACTGCTCACGTAACATTGAATCTCGCTAGACATTTAAGACTATGGTCTAAAAATCTGTGTCTTCTGGCTTAGCATACAGCCAATCTGTATACAAATACTAAACGATTCTATCCTCACTTTTTATTGGTGACAACATTTTACTTACTTGAGGTTTTAGATTTGCAATATTGATTTTAAAATGTACTAGTAAGTTGCAATTCATTTGTGTGTAGTCATATGGGACTTTCAAGACAAAACGTCAGCACTAGGGACTTTTTGTCGTTATGCACTTTCAATGCTACATGCCTATTTTATGGGTTTAGTTAACTGATATCAATATTTACTTTACATGTATTTAAAATGGAGTAAGGCACCTAGGCCTATTAAAGATAATCTCAAGATACACATGTGCTAACTAAAGTACGTCGTCACAAGTATAAAACAACATGTAAAATAAAGTGTGAAATAATGTGCAAAATAATGACTGTCATATTTAAATCAGGCATAATTCATGTGAGCAATGATTATGTGGGTTACAGATTAACATATCCTTAAGCACAAATAAGTGATGGTGACACTGCATCACCAATTCCACCTAAAATGGGTCTGGAAATCATTGCACAAACACCCACCATTGTCCTTCATTACACTTTTAGAAATTAACCCCAGACCATCTCTATGTACATCTAGATTCCTCCAACTCTGTTAACTCGGTATAGACATAATACTGTATCGCTTCCAATTCTCTTTCTTCTCTTTTGTCTTTCTCTTCAATCCTCTACCCTCAGTTGATTTATCTCCCCCTTTCTGCTATGTACTCTTTCCTCCTTTCATCAGTTTAAATCCCTTTATCATAAAGAACAACCAAATAACACAAACTCCAATAATCAATATGGGTGTTAATAAAGCACCTACAAGTGCAATACCAAGCTCACTACATCAACTACTTATAGCAGAAAAGCATTTTCCAATTGCTCTTCCAACTCCTTCTAATCTTTCGTCAGACTAGTAATATTCTTCACACACTTGTTGATCTCCTTGCTCTTTTCTGGCATGAGTGGAGCATTACTGGACACTCTCAACTTTACAAACTCTGCCTTCTTTTATGAGCAAAATATCTAAAGCAAGCCTTTTCTGAAGAACCATGGCTCTCATTGCTACTAATTCTGAATTTATGACATTTAATGTACCTGTGGTGTCAGACGCCACTCTGTCAACTAAAGTGCACAATTGTATAATTTTCACAACATTCAAAACCATACCTACAAAATAAACTGTGGCACCAGAAATATTATTCACTGCGAACAGATCTTCCATGTGTGATTTTACTCCTCTTCTAATTCATCTACATGATGCACATTTGGGAACACCAGCCCATGTAACAACTAGCTGCCCAATTAGAAAGCAGCTGAAAATAAGCATTAGTCACACATATATAACAAATACCACAGGTTCCTTTCGAGCCATAATTTATTCATTTTTAATTTTTACTCCTTCTACACACTTACTTCATCCTACCTCCAGTGGATTCATCATCCTTCGTTTGAATCCTATGAAAACATAACTTCTCTTCATTTACCGTATCCAGACTAACATAATCTATAATGTGCTCCTGCCTTTTTAACTCCTGTTTTTCCTTCTCTAAAATTGTAGCCTTGCTATTCTCTGAATCCTTTGCAATCCTTTTCCCTCTTGCCTCCAACTCTTCCATAAAATCATTTTCATCCTGGTTCATCCTACAGGTAAGGTTCTCTTTATTGTATGATAGTGAGGTGTCACAATCCAAAAAGTACCCCTATTCCTTTATACGTCCAACAGCAGCATGCAAAATCAATGCACTAAACATAGGTAACTTGTCTATTGGTCTGTCAACTTTCGAAAAATGATAAACTAAAGTACAGTGATTATAAAACAAACTAGTAATAATGCTACAAGTTAAGCGTTATGTTAGTGGAATATGGTGACAAATCATACCACCAGGAACTGACGTTGGCAGTCAAGTACACACATAACATTGTTATTTGAAAAATTAACCTCTGACTCTTCGTTTTGCAGATGCTCTAAATTAAACTTGCCCTGCTCTTCTTCATCATTTAACTAAGACTCTGATCTCGATTGCTCTACTACAGGAGTTGGGATAGGAGAGGCAACTAGCTAGTAAAGGAACTCGAGCTTATTATCAAGCATATCATTAACATACAGTCTGTTTTTGCTGTGAAGTCTGCAGATTATGTTAATTCTCAAGTTGGGGCCACTCAGTCTTCGAAGTTTGGTCATTATGTCATACCACGCTGAAGGTCGTTAGCTGTTTAAACTTTGCAGAATGTAAGCTTCAAATAATTAAAATGTCACTTGTTAACCCCTTCGCTGCCAGGCCTTTTCCCCCTCCTGTGCCGAGCCTTTTTTTGGCTATTTGGAGCAGTTCGCGCTTAGGACCTCATAACTTTTTGTTCACGTAAGCTACCCACGCCAAATTTGCGTCCTTTTTTTCCAACATCCTAGGGATTCTAGAGGTACCCAGACTTTGTGGGTTCTCCAGAAGGAGGCCAAGAAATTAGCTAAAAAACAGTGAAAATTTCGTTTTTTTAAAAAAAATTGGAAAAATGGGCTCTAGAAGAAGGCTTGTGGTTTTTTCCCTGAAAAGGGCATCAACAAAGGCTTTGCGGTGATAAAATCACCAGCTTCCCAGCTTTCAGGAACAGGCAGACTTGAATCAGAAAACCCAATTTTTCAAAACAATTTTGGCATTTTACTGGGACATACCCCATTTTTATGATTTTTTGTGCATTCAGCCTCCTTCCAGTCAGTGACAGAAATGGGCATGAAACCAACGCTGGATCCCAGAAACCGCAACATTTCTGAAAAGTAGACAAAATTCTGAATTCAGCAAGGGGTACTTTGTGTAGATCCTACAAGGGTTTCCTACAGAAAATAACAACTGAAAAAGAAAAATATTGAAATTGAGGTGAAAAAAACATCAATTTTTCTCTAAGTTTTACTCTGTAACTTTTTCCTGCAATGTCAGATTTTCGAAAGCAATATACCGTTACGTCTGCTGGACTCTTCTGGTTGCGGGGATATATAGGGCTTGTAGGTTCATCAAGAACTCTAGGTACCCAGAGCCAATAAATGACCTGCACCCTGCAGTGGGTTTTCATTCTATTCCGGGTATACAGCAATTCATTTGCTGAAATATAAAGAGTAAAAAATAGCTATCAAGAAAACCTTTGTATTTCCAAAATGGGCACAAGATAAGGTGTTGAGAAGCAGTGGTTATTTGCACATCTCTGAATTCCGGGGTGCCCATACTAGCATGTGAATTACAGGGCATTTCTCAAATAGACGTCTTTTTTGCACACTGTCTTACATTTGGAAGGGAAAAATGTAGAGAAAGACAAGGGGCAATAACACTTGTTTTACTATTCTATGTTCCACCAAGTCTCCCGATAAAAATGATACCTCACTTGTGTGGGTAGGCCTAGCGCCCGCGAAGAGGATATGCCCCAAAACACAACGTGGACACATCACAGAAAACAGACCTGTTTTTAGCAAAGTGACTACCTGTAGATTTTGGCCTCTAGCTCAGCCGCCACTTAGGGAAACCTACCAAACCTGTGCATTTCTGAAAACTAGAGACCTTGGGGAATCCAAGATGGGGTGACTTGTGTGGCTCGGACCAGGTTCTGTTACCCAGAATCCTTTGCAAACCTCAAAATTTGGCTAAAAAAACACATGTTCCTCACATTTCTGTGGCAGAAAGTTCTGGAATCTGAGGGGAGCCACAAATTTCCTTCCACCCAGCGTTCCACCACGTCTCCCGATAAAAATGATACCTCACTTGTGTGGGTAGGCCTAGCGCCCGCGACAGGAAACGCCCCAAAGCGCAACGTGGACACAGCCAAATTTTTGAAGGAAAACAGAGGTGTTCTTTGCAAAGTGCCTACCTGTAGATTTTGGCCTGTAGCTCATCCGCCACCTAGGGAAACCCACCAAACCTGTGCATTTCTGAAAACTAGAGACCTAGGGGAATCCAAGATGGGGTGACTTGTGTGGCTCGGACCAAGTTCTGTTACCCAGAATCCTTTGCAAACCTTAAAATTTGGCTAAAAAAACCCATGTTCCTCACATTTTTGTGGCAGAAAGTTCTGGAATCTGAGAGGAGCCACAAATTTCCTTCCACCCAGCGTTCCCCCACGTCTCCCGATAAAAATGATACCTCACTTGTGTGGGTAGGCCTAGCGCCCGCGACAGGAAATGCCCCAAAGCGCAACGTGGACACATCCACATTTTTGAAGGAAAACAGAGGTGTTTTTTGCAAAGTGCCTACCTGTAGATTTTGGCCTGTAGCTCAGCTGCCACCTAGGGAAACCTACCAAACCTGTGCATTTCTGAAAACTACAGACCTAGGGGAATCCAAGATGGGGTGACTTGTGTGGCTCGGACCAGGTTCTGTTACCCAGAATCCTTTGCAAACCTCAAAATTTGACTAAAAAAACACATGTTCCTCACATTTCTGTGGCAGAAAGTTCTGGAATCTGAGAGGAGCCACAAATTTCCTTCCACCCAGGGTTCCCCCACGTCTCCCGATAAAAATTATACCTCACTTGTGTGGGTAGGCCTAGCGCCCGCGACAGGATATGCCCCAAAACACAACGTGGACACATCACAGAAAACAGACCTGTTTTTAGCAAAGTGCCTACCTGTAGATTTTGGCCTCTAGCTCAGCCGCCACCTAAGGAAACCTACCAAACCTGTGCATTTCTGAAAACTAGAGACCTAGGGGAATCCAAGATGGGGTGACTTGTGTGGCTCGGACCAGGTTCTGTTACCCAGAATCCTTTGCAAACCTCAAAATTTGGCTAAAAAAACACATGTTCCTCACATTTCTGTGGCAGAAAGTTCAGGAATCTGAGAGGAGCCACAAATTTCCTTCCACCCAGCGTTCCCCCACGTCTCCCGAAAAAAATGATACCTCACTTGTGTGGGTAGGCCTAGCGCCCGTGACAGGAAATGCCCCAAAGCGCAACGTGGACACAGCCAAATTTTTGAAGGAAAACAGAGGTGTTTTTTGCAAAGTGCCTACCTGTAGATTTTGGCCTCTAGCTCAGCCGCCACCTAGGGAAACCTACCAAACCTGTGCATTTCTGAAAACTAGAGACCTAGGGGAATCCAAGATGGGGTGACTTGTGTGGCTCGGACCAGGTTCTGTTACCCAGAATCCTTTGCAAACCTCAAAATTTGGCTAAAAAAACACATGTTCCTCACATTTCTGTGGCAGAAAGTTCTGGAATCTGAGAGGAGCCACAAATTTCCTTCCACCCAGCGTTCCCCTAAGTCTCTCCATAAAAATGGTACCTCACTTGTGTGGGTAGGCCTAGCGCCCATGAAAGGAAATGGCCCAAAACACAACGTGGACACAACATATTTTTTCACAGAAAACAGAGGTGTTTTTTGCAATGTGCCTACCTGTGGATTTTGGCCTCTAGCTCAGCCGGCCCCGGGGGGGGAAATGCCCTAAAATAAATTTGACCCCCCACCCCCCCAAACCCCCCTGCCCAGGAGCGACCCTTGCCTACGGGGTCGCTCCCCCTGCGTGACATTGGCGCCAAAAAACAAATCCCCGGTGCCTAGTGGTTTCTGCCCCCTTGGGGCAGATTGACCTAAAATCGACCAATCTGCCCCCAAGGGGGGCAGAAATGGTCTAAATACAGTTTGCCCCCCAGGGGAGCGACCCTTGCCTGATGGGTCGCTCCCCATCTCTAAAAAAACAAACATACAAAAAAAAAAACACACAAAAAAAATTTGCCCTGGCGCCTAGAAGTTTCTGCCCCCCCCTGGTGGCAGATCGGCCTAATAATAGGCCGATCTGCCCCCTGGGGGGCAGAAATGGCCTAAAATAAATTTGCATCCCCAACCCCCACGACCCCACCAGGAGCGACCCTCGCCTACGGGGTCGCTCCCCCTGCGTGACATTGGCGCCAAAAAACAAATCCCCGGTGCCTAGTGGTTTCTGCCCCCTTGGGGGCAGATTGACCTAAAATCGACCAATCTGCCCCCAAGGGGGGCAGAAATGGTCTAAATACAGTTTGCCCCCCAGGGGAGCGACCCTTGCCTGATGGGTCGCACCCCATCTCTAAAAAAACAAACATACAAAAAAAAAAACACACAAAAAAAATTTGCCCTGGCGCCTAGAGGTTTCTGCCCCCCCCTGGGGGCAGATCGGCCTAATAATCGGCTGATCTGCCCCCAGGGGGGGCAGAAATGGCCTAAAATAAATTTGCATCCCCAACCCCCACCCCTCCACCAGGAGCGACCCTCACCTACGGGGTCGCTCCCCCTGCGTGACATTGGAGCCAAAAAACAAATCCCCGGTGCCTAGTGGTTTCTGCCCCCTTGGGGGCAGATTGACCTCAAATCGACCAATCTGCCCCCAAGGGGGACAGAAATGGTCTAAATACAGTTTGCCCCCCAGGGGAGCGACCCTTGTCTGATGGGTCGCTCCCCATCTCTAAAAAAACAAACATACAAAAAAAAAACACACAAAAAATATTTGCCCTGGCGCCTAGAGGTTTCTGCCCCCCCCTGGTGGCAGATCGGCCTAATAATAGGCCGATCTGCCCCAAGGAGGGGCAGAAATGGCCTAAAATAAATTTGCATCCCCAACCCCCACCCCCCCACCAGGAGCGACCCTCGCCTATGGGGTCGCTCCCCCTGCGTGACATTGGAGCCAAAAAACAAATCCCCGGTGCATAGTGGTTTCTGCCCCCTTGGGGGCAGATTGACATAAAATCGACCAATCTGCCACCCAAGGGGGGCAGAAATGGTCTAAATACAGTTTGCCACCCAGGGGAGCGACCCTTGTCTGATGGGTCGCTCCCCATCTCTAAAAAAACAAACATACAAAAAAAAAACACACAAAAAATATTTGCCCTGGCGCCTAGAGGTTTCTGCCCCCCCCTGGTGGCAGATCGGCCTAATAATAGGCCGATCTGCCCCAAGGGGGGGCAGAAATGGCCTAAAATAAATTTGCATCCCCAACCCCCACCCCCCCACCAGGAGCGACCCTCGCCTATGGGGTCGCTCCCCCTGCGTGACATTGGCGCCAAAAAACAAAGCCCCGGTGCATAGTGGTGGGGGGCAGATGACATAAAATCGACCAATCTGCCACCCAAGGGGGGCAGAAATGGTCTAAATACAGTTTGCCACCCAGGGGAGCGACCCTTGTCTGATGGGTCGCTCCCCATCTCTAAAAAAACAAACATACAAACAAACAAAAACACACAAAAAAAATTTGCCCTGGCGCCTAGAGGTTTCTGCCCCCAGGGGGGGCAGAAATGGCCTAAAATAAATTTGCATCCCCAACCCCCACCCCCCCACCAGGAGCGACCCTCGCCTACGGGGTCGCTCCCCCTGCGTGACATTGGCGCCAAAAATCAAATCCCCGGTGCCTAGTGGTTTCTGCCCCCTTGGGGGCAGATTGACCTAAAATCGACCAATCTGCCCCCAAGGAGGGCAGAAATGCTCTAAATACAGTTTGCCCCCCAGGGGAGCGACCCTTGTCTGATGGGTCGCTCCCCATCTCTAAAAAAACAAACATACAAAAAAAAACACACAAAAAAAATGTGCCCTGGCGCCTAGAGGTTTCTGCCTCCCCCTGGTGGCAGATCGGCCTAATAATAGGCCGATCTGCCCCCAGGGGGGGCAGAAATGGCCTAAAATAAATTTGCATCCCCAACCCCCCACCAGGAGCGACTCTCGCCTACGGGGTCGCTCCCCCTGCGTGACATTGGCGCCAAAAAACAAATCCCCGGTGCCTAGTGGTTTCTGCCCCCTTGGGGGCAGATTGACCTCAAATCGACCAATCTGCCCCCAAGGGGGGCAGAAATGGTCTAAATACAGTTTGCCCCTCAGGGGAGCGACCCTTGCCTGATGGGTCGCTCCCCATCTCTAAAAAAAAAAAATACAAACAAAAAAAACACACAAAAAATGTTTGCCCTGGCGCCTAGAGGTTTCTGCCCCCCCCCTGGTGGCAGATCGGCCTAATAATAGGCCGATGGGGCAGAAATGGCCTAAAATAAATTTGCCCCCCGAACCCCCACACCCCCCCCCGGAGCGACCCTCGCCTACGGGGTTGCTCCCCCTGCGTGACATTGGCGCCAAAAAACAAATCCCCGGTGCCTAGTGGTTTCTGCCCCCTTGGGGCAGATTGACCTAAAATCGACCAATCTGCCCCCAAGGGGGGCAGAAATGGTCTAAACACAGTTTGCCCCCCAGGGGAGCGACCCTTGTCTGATGGGTCGCTCCCCATCTCTAAAAAAAAAAAACATACAAACAAACAAAAACACACAAAAAAAATTTGCCCTGGCGCCTAGAGGTTTCTGCCCCCCCCTGGTGGCAGATCGGCCTAATAATAGGCCGATCTGCCCCAAGGGGGGGCAGAAATGGCCTAAAATAAATTTGCATCCCCAACCCCCAGCCCCCCACCAGGAGCGACCCTCGCGTACGGGGTCGCTCCCCCTGCGTGACATTGGCGCCAAAAAACAAATCCCCGGTGCCTAGTGGTTTCTGCCCTCTTGGGGGCAGATTGACCTAAAATCGACCAATCTGCCCCCAAGGAGGGCAGAAATGCTCTAAATACAGTTTGCCCCCCAGAGGAGCGACCCTTGTCTGATGGGTCGCTCCCCATCTCTAAAAAAACAAACATACAAAAAAAAACACACAAAAAAATGTGCCCTGGCGCCTAGAGGTTTCTGCCTCCCCCTGGTGGCAGATCGGCCTAATAATAGGCCGATCTGCCCCCAGGGGGGCCAGAAATGGCCTAAAATAAATTTGCATCCCCAACCCCCACCCCCCCACCAGGAGCGACTCTAGCCTACGGGGTCGCTCCCCCTGCGTGACATTGGCGCCAAAAAACAAATCCCCGGTGCATAGTGGTTTCTGCCCCCTTGGGGGCAGATTGACATAAAATCGACCAATCTGCCACCCAAGGGGGGCAGAAATGGTCTAAATACAGTTTGCCACCCAGGGGAGCGACCCTTGTCTGATGGGTCGCTCCCCATCTCTAAAAAAACAAACATACAAAAAAAAAACACACAAAAAATATTTGCCCTGGCGCCTAGAGGTTTCTGGCCCCCCTGGTGGCAGATCGGCCTAATAATAGGCCGATCTGCCCCAAGGGGGGGCAGAAATGGCCTAAAATAAATTTGCATCCCCAACCCCCACCCCCCCACCAGGAGCGACCCTCGCCTACGGGGTTGCTCCCCCTGAGTGACATTGGCAACAAAAAACAAATCCCCGGTGCCTAGTGGTTTCTTCCCCCTTGGGGCAGATTGACCTAAAATTGACCAATCTGCCCCCAAGGGGGGCAGAAATGGTCTAAACACAGTTTGCCCCCCAGGGGACCGACCCTTGTCTGATGGGTCGCTCCCCATCTCTAAAAAAACAAACAAACAAAAAAAAAAACACAAAAGAAATTTTTGCCCTGGCGCCTAGAGGTTTCTGCCCCCCCTGGGGGCAGATCGGCCTAATAATAGGCCGATGGGGCAGAAATGGCCTAAAATAAATTTGCCCCCCGAACCCCTACAGCCCCCCCCCCGGAGCGACCCTTGCCTACGGGGTTGCTCCCCCTGCGTGACATTGGCGCCAAAAAACAAATCCCCGGTGCCTAGTGGTTTCTGCCCCCTTGGGGCAGATTGACCTAAAATCGACCAATCTGCCCCCAAGGGGGGCAGAAATGGTCTAAACACAGTTTGCCCCCCAGGGGAGCGACCCTTGTCTGATGGGTCGCTCCCCATCTCTAAAAAAACAAACAAACAAACAAAAAAACACAAAATAAATTTTTGCCCTGGCGCCTACAGGTTTCTGCCCCCCCTGGGGGCAGATCGGCCTAATACCAATAGGCCGATCTGCCCCCAGGGGGGGCAGAGATGGCCTAAAATAATTTTGCCCCCCCTACCTCCCCACCCCCAGGGAGCGACCCTTGCCTACAAGGTCGCTCCCCTTGCGTGACGGCGCAAAAAAAAGATCCCTGGTGCCTAGTGGTTTCTGCCCCCCTTGGGGGCAGATTGACCTAAAATCGGCCGATCTGCTCCCAAAGCGGGCAGAAATGGTCTAAATACATTTTGCCCCTCCAGGGGAGCGACCCTTGTCCAAGGGGTTGCTCCCCATCTGTAAAACAAAAAAACAAAAAAATCCCTGGTGCCTAGTGGTTTCTGCCCCCCTTGGGGGCAGATCAGCCGAATCAAAATAGGCTGATCTACCCCCCAGGGGGGCAGAAATGGCGTAAATATAATTTGCCCCCTAGGGGAGCGACCCTTGCCTAAGGGGTCGCTCCCCACCTAAAAAAAAAAGAAAACATAACAAAAAGAAAAAAAAAAAGAAATGATCCCTGGTGCCTAGAGGTTTCTGCCCCCAGAGGGGGCAGAAAAGGCCTTCCCAAAAAAATGCCCCCCCTGGGAGCAACCCTTGCCCAAGGGGTCGCTCCTGTAGCGTGAAATTCGCGAGAAAAAAAACTCCCTGGTGTCTAATGGTTTCTGCCCCCCTTGGGGGCAGATTGGCCTCATCAAAATAGGCCAATCTGCCCCCAAGAGGGGCATAAATGACCAAAATATATATTGCCCCCTAGGGGAGCGACCCTTGCCTAAGGGGTCGCTCCCCACCTAAAAAAAAAAGAAACATCACAAAAAAAAAAGCTCCCTGGTGCCTAGAGGTTTCTGCCCCCGGGGGGCAGAAAAGGCCTTCCTAAAAAAATGCCCCCCCTGGGAGCGACCTTTGCCCAAGGGGTCGTTCCCATTTGACAGTTTCATTCAAAAAAAAAAAATCCCTGGTGTCTAGTGGGGTTTCAAAAGCCGGATTGCAAGCAATCCGGCTTTTGAAACCCTGTGAGAGACTTCAAAGGGAAGGAAATACATTTCCTTCCCTTTGAAGCCTCTCGGGGCCTCCCCCATGGGATTGAAAGAGAAATGCAAAAGCATTTCTCTTTCAGAGCTTCCGTCGCGTTGGGGGAGACCCTGTGACTAATCAGCGCGCGCTCGCGCGCTGACGTCACAGGGTGGTTGGGGGGGGGTCGGGGGTGGGAGGGGAAGGGCTTCCCCTTCCATCCCTGACTTTGGGGGGGTGGGGGGAAGAACACAGAGGGAGCGAGAGCGCTCCCTCTGGGCTGTGTGCCGAGGACGTAGTGGTTACGTCCTCGGCACAGCAGCACTGTGCCGAAGGACGTAACCACTACGTCCTCGGCACAGAAGGGGTTAAACAGCATAGTGATGCACTCAAAAAGTAAGAACCTAGTGGTAAGCAGGCATCCCACAAAAAGGGTTAATAAAGGACATTCATGTGACCCTGCGACTGAACACGTCATTAATTGAGATGCTAGTGCCACAGGTGATTATAAAGAACTACTTTATATTGGGAGTGACACTTCCAACCCTCATGATCCAGAGCAGGGAAATAGTTTTCCAACTAAGTCTTAATCTTTTACAAAACATTCCTGAATTCCAAACTTGGGGCTAAATTGTAGCTTAATTTTAAAAAGGTTTTGCTTCCCTTTGGCCAATTCCTTCAAATATATCGAAACAGAAAGTTCAAAACTCATCTTTTCTTGAAACCCAGGGCCATATTTATACTTTTTGACGCACAACTGCGCCAAAAATTTTAATGCCGGCTAACGCCATTTCAAAGCACCATGCGGGCGCCTTATTTATTGAATGACGTTAGCCGGCAAAGCTGACTGGTGTGCGTCGAAAGAAATGACTCACACCAGGCAGCGCCGGCGTAGGGGGAAATGGAGCTTGGGCGTCAAAAAATGGGGCAAGTCAGGTCTGAGGCAACATTTTCGCCTCAACCCGATTTGCGCCATTTTTTTTTACTCTCAACCCCCATTGAAATGACTCCTGTCTTAGCACAGACAGGAGTCATGCCCCCTTGCCCAATGGCCATGCCCAGGGGACTTATGTCCCCTGGGCATGTTCATTGGGCATAGTGGCATGTAGGGGGGCACAAATCAGGCCCCCCTATGCCACAAAAAAAAAAAAAAAATACTTACCTGAACTTACCTTAAGTTCCCTGGGATGGGTCCCTCCATCCTTGGGCGTCCTCCTGGGGTGGGCAAGGGTGGCAGGGGGTGTCCCTGGAGGCATGGGAGGGCACCTCTGGGCTACTTCCGAGCCCACAGGTCCCTTAACGCCTGCCCTGACCAGGCGTTAAAAAATTACGCAAAAGCGGCTGGACGTCATTTTTTTTGACCCGCCCACTCCCGTGCGTCATTTTTGCACGGGAGTTTAAATAAGGCGCTTATGCCTTAGAGTCATTTTTTAGAAGGGAACGCCTACCTTGCATATCATTAACGCAAGGTAGGTGTCCACGCTAAAAAATGACGCAAACTCCAAGATCTTTGGCGCTAGACGGGTCTAACGCCAAAGTATAAATATGGAGTTAGCTTTGCGTCAGATTTGCGTAAAAAAAATTGACGCAAATCCGGCGCAAACAGAGTATAAATATGCCCCCCAATGTCTATTGTGTCAAGTTACTAGCAACGGGATATCACAGAAGACTAGTACACAAACCTTTAAAGAGAGCTTGGTATTATCCCTGTGCAAAACTATTAGGGTCAGATTTATGAAAAGAAGCGCTGCACCTAGTGCTGCTCCACTTTTCTTGCACCTCTTAGCGCCCCCCTAATGCCACCATGTGTGCACCGTATTTAATATACTGAGCACCATGGCGCTAGTTAGAGAACTAGTGTCTGGATTTTTGACGTTAGTTTGGAGCTTTGCAGGATTAGAGTAAACAAATTTGACAGCTAATCCTGCAAAGCCCATTGAGGCCCATTGTAAACAATGGTGTGCCTCCTTTTAACGTCTGCTCTGAGCAGGCGTTAAAAGTGCCCAAAAAAAATGATGGAAAAAACTCTCTTTTATTTCTTTGCACCATTTTTTAGGTCCCCTAATGGGGGAACAACCCCTTTGCATACATTATGCCTGGCACAGGAATAATGTAGTGCAAAGGGTTACAAAGTGGTGCAATTCATGTAAATTTGGCACAGCAATCTTGGCCTCTTTGGGCCACATTATCGTAAAAATAAATGATGCTAATGTGGCAAAAGGAGGCTCTATGGGCTCAGAAATATTACCTTTAATGTTAAGCATGGACCCCGGATACTGCCAAACTAGCTCTCTGGGATGCATGGGATTGGCACCCCAATACCAGATTTGGCATGGGGGGATAATTCCATGATCTTCAACATGTTACATGGCCATATTCGGAGTTACCATTGTGAAGCTACATATAGGTATTGACCTATATGTAGTGCACAAGCGTAATGGTGCCCCGCACTCACAAAGTCCGGCGAAATTGCCCTGAACTATGTGGGGGCACCTTGGCTATTGCCAGGGTGCCCTCACACTTAGTATCTTTGCAGCTAACCTTCACTAAGTGAATGTTAGACATATAGGTGACTTAGAAGTTACTTAAGTGCAGTGAAAATGGCTGTGAAATAACGTGTGCGTTATTTCACTCAGGCTGCAGTGGCAGTCCTGTATAAGATTTGTCTGAGCTCCCTATGGGTGGCAAAAGAAATGCTACAGCCCATAGGGATCTCCAGGAACCCCAATACCCCTGGTACCTAGGTAGCATATACTAGGGAATTATAAGGGTGTTCCAGTGTGCCAATTAGAATTGGTGAAAATGGTCACTAGCCTATAGTGACAATTTTAAAGGTAAGGAGAACATAAGCACTGAGGTTCTGGTTAGCAGAGCCTCAGTGACACAGTTAGGCACTACACAGGTATACACATACAGGCCAAAAACTATGAGCACTGGGGTCCTGCCTAGCAGGGTCCCAGTGAGATATATAAAACACACTGACAAATAGGGTTTTCACTATGAGCTCTGGGGTCCTGGCTAGCAGGATCCCAGTGAGACAGTAAAAACACCCTGACATAACCTCACAAACAGGCCAAAAGTGGGGGTAACAATGCTAGAAAGAGGCTACCTTCTCACAATGAGTGCTTGCTCTATATAACCTAACACAGCATTTATAGCAGGTGTGCTGTTTTGTGAGATCGTTTGATATATTTGCCACTTGGTGTCACTCTCTCTTGCCTTATGTCCCCAGGGATCCACACATCACAACCACATTTCGTGATTAAAATTTAGCATAACTAATTTATCAATATTACTACATGCTAATGGTACATAAATGTGTATCTATGGGGCCACTAACCTCCAAACCTAGCAGGTCCAGCACATCCGCCTCACCAGAAATAACATCTGGCCAACAATGATTCAGCTTGGAAACAGTCGGGTCTTCATTAAACACCTGGGCCATGTGCCACCTCACCCTCTCCCATCTGTCCTTGTGATCCTTTGGGGGGTAACCTTGGCTTACCCATCCCCCAGCAACCACCATCTGTAGATGGTAATCAATGCACTGACCTCTCCCTCTGTAAAGCTCTTACCTTTACCCTTCCCAGACATGGCCCTATACCTCCTTACAACACTAAGCAAAACATAACTTCCCTTAAATCCCAAACTATGCCTAAATAACCTTTTACCCCAAATTGAACAAATACTCAACAATAAAAAAAACAAATAAAACTACAAAATACAACACTAAGGCCCTCATCATGACATTGGCGGTAAATCCCGCTTAGCCAAGGTGTTGTTCAAATCATTAGCTCTCAGCATATCTGATAAATGTTGTGATGGTAGCTGTCCACATGTAAGGTGTCTTGTTCTATGGCTTCGCAGCTGTAAGGTGGATGTCAGACTGCAAGCCTCAGTCATATGTGTATCTGTAAAGCACGGTGTGCCAAATTTATTGTTGGAAAACCTATTCTGCCGTAGTAGGCCTCACTGCTTTGATACATTGGCATTGGCATTGGTGTGGACAGTAGGACAAACTCACTAGAATTCACATGGATTTGCATATCAATGCCAACCTTATGGCTAGTATCTGTCCCATGTGGCATTTTTGTAGATCTGCGGAAAGGTGGCAAAATAAGGAAATTGCCATTGTAGGGGTTGAAATTGCAAGTATTCAAATCCTACTGTAGTAGCAGCCCTGGCATAATAAGTGAGGCTATTATCAGAGCTCTTACATAATGAGTTTCCTGACATAATTTGTCACAACAGAACATGGCACCGAAGGGACAAGTAGTTTTTTTACAGGACAGTAGATTTAAGAAGCAACCTGTTCCATGGACAAGCAGGTGTTTTATTAAATTCTACATCCCTGGTAAGTCAGCTACATTCCCTAAATTAACCTGTGCTCACCCTCTGGTAGCTTGGCACAGAGCAGACAGGCTTAACGTAAGAGGCTACTTATGCAGTACTTAAATTACATTAACACAGTGATGAAAGACACCACAAAAAGACCCCACCCCAGATCAAAAAAAGAGAATATTTATCTGAGTAAACAAGACCAAAACACCAAAAATCCAAGTAGTAGCTCCTGAGATATGCAGTTTTAAAAAATGTAGGTGAAAATAGTGCATAAAAGTGCTTGGCTATAACTGTGGTTATCTGGTCTCGCCAAACCTGGACGAAGTCATGAGTTTAGGCCAACCGCAATAGAGTGTGGATCAGATACAGGGACCCACATGGGCCTGCTGAACCTCGTACATTAAATGCTGGTGCCCGTCTGCATGGCGTTGCTTTGTGAGGTTTTGCAGTGATTCCGATGAGGACCACAGAGGGCAGAGCACCTTAAGCCCACTTACAAGGGTCTAGGGCTCAGGTGGTACCATATGGCAGGGCAGATGCACATATGGCAGCATCAAGGTTCAGAAGAAGGTTGGATGAAAGTCTTTTGTGTCCCCAAGACTTCAGAAAACAAGAGGCCAATGATATGGCTCTTGGAGGCACTCTGGGTTTTTGGTTGTAGAGATGCAGGTCCAGTCCTTCTCACTCCCAGGCAAGTGGGCAGCAGGCACAGGTCAGCACAGCAAGGCAGGAGTCTAGCAAAGTAGCAGTCCAGCAAAGTGGCAATTCTTTCAGCAGCAGAGCAGTCCTTCCTCTGGCAGAATGTCCTCAGATCCAGAAGTGTACTGAGGTGGTGATGTCTGAGGTCCATTATTTATACTTTAGTGCCCCAGTTCTGGAAGGAGGGAGAAGCATATAGGCAGTGGCTTCCTCCCCTTCCCTGGCTCCTAGATGGCTGGGGTGACAATACAGGGTAGTTAACCCCTTTGTGTGTATTGAGGGTTACAGTCAAGTGTGGCTGTGCTTAGCTCCGGCCTCCATCAAGCCGGCTAATGGCCCATCAGGGCCCATTAAGGCATACCTAAGCTCAGATTCTATGTGGCTGTGCTCGAGGGAATGCACAAGGCTCAGCTGCCCCCCACCCCAGACATGTATTGGCTACACACAGGGCTTAAAATGCCTGTTTCCGGTCCAGGGAAGACCTGGCAGGGCAGTTTGGGCTGGAGTGTTCCCATGGGGAACAGGGTCAAGACTGATTTGCATATGGCTGGGGCCAAACTGGAATGGCATGGGTAGCAAAAATACAATGGATTAAGGCCCAGATCTCTGTACTGGGGTGAATGTTTGACATTGTTCAGCATTCCATCCATCAATTGTACTTTCTAAAAGTGGCATTTTCAAAATTGCAAGAATAAATCCGGATTTACCATTAAAGAGGATTTAATCATTATAATTACATCGATACTAAACATGACAGATCTACCCCATCCCAATCAGGAATTACAGCTTACTAAATGTATCCTATGGAAGGGGTAGGCCTCACAGTAGTGAAAAATGAGTTTGAGAGTTTTTCACTACCAGGTCATGTAAAACTTAAAAGTATATGTCTTGCCTTTTAATTATATATCACACTGCCCTATGGGTTACATAAGGCCTGCCTTGAGTGGAACTTTTACATAATAAAAGCGGGGTTTCAATCAATCAGGTGTTATTTGTATAGCGCAGCTTGTCACCCGAGTGGGTATCCAGGCGATTGCTGCAGGTGTTTATTCAGGGAATTGTCCTTAACAATACATCCTTAAGAATGCCTATGTTTGCCATGCAAGCGTAACTGCGCTTGCTGGAACAACCCATGGCTTTTTCTATGCCTTAACCATGCATGTGCTAAACTACGCATGGTTAAGATACAGAAAAAGCCATGCGTTGTTCAGGAGAGGATGCGGAGGACGCCGTGAGCTAAGTGGGGCTGGGACATGGGCGGAGGTGGATTAAGGGATTGGGGTGGGTCGGGGTTTGGGGCCTAGCTATTTTTTTTAAAGGGGTGAGGGTGATGGTTTGAGGTTTGTTTTGTTAGGGTTAGGTTGGGGGTCGGGCAATTTTGTTTTTAGGGGCGGGAGTGGGGGGTTTCGGTATTTTTTTATTTATGGCTTAGGGTTCGTGGCAGGGTAGTTTAGTTTTAAAGGGGTGGGGAAGGTTTAAGGAAGGGCGGGAGGAGGGAGGAGAGAGTAGGAGAAAGAATCAGGAGAGGACGCTGTGAGGTAAGTGGGGTTGGAGCAGGGCTGGTGGGTCGTGTTTAGCAGTGGGGTGGATGTAGGGCTTAGGGTGGGTGGGGGTTATCGGGGTACTTTAGTTTTTAGGCACAGGGGCGGGGGATCGGGGTAGTCTTTTTTAAGGGCTGGTGGAGGGTTGGGGTACTTTTGTTTTTAGGGGAGGGGTGGCGCGATCTAGATCTTTTTTAGGGCTTAGGTGGGTGGTGGTGTCGGGGTAGTTTACTTATTGCGGGGATTTAGGGATCAGAGCAGGTAGGGGGTGTTGGGGTAGTTTAGTTATATGGGGTAGGGGTGGGGGATCAGGTAGTTTTTTTTAGGGCTCAGGGCGGATGGAGGGTCAGGATAGTTTAGTTTTTAAAGGTGGGGGTTGGGATAGTTTTTTTTTTTAGGGCTAGGGTGGGTGAGGGTGTTGGGGTAGTTTAGCTTTATGGGGCAGGGATTGGGGGGTCAGGTAGTTTTTTTTAGGGTTCAGGGCAGGTGGGGGGATGGCATACTTTAGTTTTTATGGGTGGGGTGGGGTGGGGGATTTGGATAGTTGTTTTTAGGGCTCAGGGTGGGTGGGATGCCAGGGTAGTTTAGGTATTAGTGGTGGGGGTAGTTTTGGGCCTCAGGAAGGGTGAGGGGGTTGCATGTCAGAACCTATCATCCATTTCACATGTCATTTCCACACATGCCTTTACTAGGCATGCTTTTACAATGAAATTCGAGGTAAAGGCATACATGGAAACAATGCGGTCGTGGTTACAACCACGTTGTTAAGGCATGCGCTGTTCCAGCATGCGTGGTTACATCATACAACCGTTTATTCAAATCACCAGGTTTTCAGTCCCTTTCTGAAGTGGGTCAGCTAGTTTGTGGTGCAGAGATGGAGGGCGTTCCAGTCTTTGGCGGTGAGGTGGCAGAAGAAGTGTCTGCCGGCGCAGCAGTGGCATATGTGTGGTATTTTTGTGAGGGCGATGTGTGCCAAGCAGAGGTTCCTAGTGAGTTGGTCGTGCTGAAGGAAGTGGTTCTGGTAGACAGGTCCTTGGTTATGGAAGGCTTTGTAGGCCTGGGTCAGGACCTTGAAGTGGCATCTCTTCTGGATCGTGAGCCAATGCAGTCCCTTCAGGTGCTGGGTGACATGGGTTCTCTTGGGCAGGTTGAGGATTAGTCTGGATTGTCTGGAGTCTTTGCATGACTTTGGTGGTGGTGCCTGCACACAGTGTGCTGACGTAATCCAGTTGGCTGGTGATGCGAGCCTGCATTACTGGCTTCCTCGTGCCAATGGAAAGCCACTTAATGATCTTGCGGAGCATGCAGAGCATGTGGAAACAGGCTGAAGAAACAGTGTTGACCTAGCGTTTCATGGAGAGTTTGTTGTCGAGAATGATGCTGAGGTCGCGAGTGTGATCTTTCTGTGTGGGTGCGAGTTCTGGAGTCGTTCCAGAGGGTTGAGTGTCTGCCAAAGATCAGAACCTCCATTTTGTTCATATTGAGCTTCAGGCAGTTGTCGTTCATCCAGCCGCAAACATTCTTCATACAGTTGAGGAAGTTTGTCTTCGTCTTGGTGGGGTCTGTTGAGAGCGAGAGGACATGCTGTGTGTCGTCAGCGTAGGAGATGATGCTTGATGTTGTGCGGTCTCAACATGTCTGTGAGTGGTGTTATGTAGATGTTGAAGAGTGTTGGGCTTGGAGAGGCGTCTTGGGGATGCCACAGATGGTGTGCTTAACCTGTGAGGTAAAGTGGAGAGGCAGACTCTCTGAGTGCATCCTGTGAGGAAGGATGCCATCCATCTGAGCTCATCATCTGTGATCCCAATCTGGCGAAGTCAGTTGATCAGTGAGTGGTGGGAGACAGTGTCAAAGGCAGTGGAGAGGTCGAGTAGGATCAAGGTGGCTGCTTGTCCTCTGTCAAGCAGGGAACAGATGTCGTCCGTTGCAGCGATCAGAGCTGTCTCTGTGCTGTGATTGACTCTGAAGCCTGTTTGGGAGGGGTCTAGCAGTTTGTTTCTCTCCAGGTGTTCAGTGAGTTGGAGGATGATGGCCTTTTCTAGGACTTTGGCGGGGAATGGAAGCAGAAAGATCGGCAGTAATTCTGGAGCTCGCTGGAGTCTAAAGAGGGCTTCTTGAGGAGGGGTTTGATCTCTGCGTGTCTCCAGGCTTCTGGAAAGGTGACCATGGTTAACGAGGTGTTAAGGATGGTGGTGAGCTGGTGACTGATCTAATTTCTTCTGAGGTTAAAGATCCTGTGCAGACAGGGGACGGTGGGTACTCTAAAGTGGATGGAGCTCTTGAGTTGGATCGCGTTTTGTCCCCATGCGGTGAGCGGGTCTTTGGTGGTGGAGGTTGATGGGATGCTTGGGAGGTCAGAAGGTTTGGGATATAAGTTACTGTTGATGGTTTCTATCTTGTTGTGGAAGTGGTCGGTGAGGGCATCGCAGAGTTCTTGTGATGGGGTAGGAGTTTTCAATGGCCTATGGGCAGGCAAACTCTCTGACGATGGTGAAGAGTTCCTTGGTTTGGTTGGTGCTGTTCTCGTTCTGGCAGGTCAGGGCCTTTTTTTGCAGCTTTGATCTGGCAGTAATAGTCGTTGAGCCCTGCTTTGAAGGTGGCTCATTGGGTGTGGTTCTCGCTGGTGCCCCATTTTTCTTCAGTTGTTTGCACCTGTGTTTTGATTTGTTGAGTTCCTGGAAGAATCAATTGGTGTTTTTGGTGGTTCTGTGGGTTTTGGCCAAGGGGACCAGGTCAGCGGCGCTGATGATCCAGTCGTTGAAGTTCTGTACTGCCTGATCCAAGTTGGTGGTGATGTTGGGCTGTGAAGTGCTGAGGGCATTGGTCCATTGCTGCTGAGTGACCTTGGTCCAGCCGCAGTAGAGGGCGCTGTGGCGGATGGGGCACTGCAAGGGGATCTGGCAAGGGTGAAGTGTATGATGTAGTGGTCCGAACAGGTGAGTTCTGTGGTGTGGCTGTAGCTGATTCTGTTGCTGGGTGTGAAGATGGGGCCCAGCGTGTGCCCTCTTTGTGCGCGGGGCCCATGACCAGCTGCGTGAGGCCAATGGTGTCCAGTCTTTCCAGTAGGTCTTGATTGGTGTTGGTGGGGTTATCCAGGTGGTAGTTGAGGTCTCCCAGGAAGATGTACTATCTGGATTCAATAGCGAGTGGGGTGATGAATTCAGTGATGGCGTCTCTGAGGCCGGTTCTTGGTCCTGGTGGTCTGTATGTGGGGGTGCCTTTGATGGTGGTGTTGTCATCGGTGTGAATCTGGAAGTCCATGTGTGCCATGATGGGTATTGTTTCGTTACTGGTGATGGTGCAGGTGATTGATTCCTTGTGTGTGATGGCAATGCCGCCTCCATGCCTGTTGGTGCGGTAGCGGTTTTTCATTTTGTAGACAGGGATGTTGCCGTGGTGATGTACGGGGGTAAGCCAGGTCTCTGTGATGAAGGTTACGTCAGGGATGAAGGTGGAGCTGGTATCCTAGATTTCAGGTGCGTGTTTGCAGAGTGATCTGGCATTGAACAGGATACACTTGAGTAGTTCCAAGGCCGTTTTTTTGGCAGGGATGGTGAGGCTTGGTGGCGGTGATGGCGGTCGGTCCTGGGGTGGAGGAATATCAGCAGTGGGTGCAGGTGAATGGTCCCACTGTGTGGCAGGGTGATTCAAAACAGCAGTTGTTGTTGAGTCTGGGGTAGAGAGTACGGAGATCCCTGGAGGAGTACCTGTTGAATAAGGCCAAGGTTCCTGGTGTTGGGTGCAGTCCAGGCACAGACAGGTGCAGGTGGTCTGGCCTTTGGCACGCTGGTGGCATGCCGACTGCACTGCCTACAACTCAGTCGTGCAGAGGCCTCAACAAGTAGTCCCGAGAGGTGGAAGGGCTGGCAGGGAGGTAGGAATGCGGCGGGGGAGGGAAAAAATGGCAGGAAAAAACAGAAAAAGAAGAGGCAACAACAGGGCACAGCAAGGAGGCAAAACAGAACGGACAACTAAGGTTCCATAAAATTAGATTATAATTACACTTTAAAACAAAAAACACTTACAGTGACAGCAATTACACAAGACAGTGAGTCAGTCCGGGCAGACCATGAAATCGAACTGGCAGCCTTGTGTGGTACAGCTGGGCAGCAGACACAAGGAGCAAGGCAGAGGCAGTAGGGGAGAGGGCTGAGGCCGGGGTCAGAATCTACTGCTTGGAAAGGGGTTTTCAATGTCACATCGACATGACAGTGAAACTGCACATACAGGCTCTGCAGTGGCAGGCCTGAGACATGTTAAAAGGGCTACTTAAGTGGGTGGTACAATCAGTGCCGCAGGTCCACTAGTAGCATTTAATTTACGGGCCCTGGGCTCTTAAATTGCACTTCACTAGGGACTTACAAGCAAATTAAATATGCCAGTTGTGGATACACCAATTCTGCCATGTTTTAGGGGAGTAAGCACATGCACTTAGCACTGCTTAGCAGTTGTAAGTTACCCAGAGAACTAAAGACAACAACAACAAATCCAGAAAAAAGGGGAGAAGGAAGGTAAAATGTTTAGGGGTGACCCTGCAGAAAGGGCCATTTCAAATGGTATGGAACCATTTCCATACATTAGACACTGTAAGTGGGGCTCAGTATTTGATTTTACATACAGCACAAGACAGTTAGCCTCCTTACTGTAGCACCTTGTGCGAGAGGGATTCAGTGGAAGTGTTTAATTTGACCTTTTATTACAGAATGCTACTTCTTTCCTACGTAGTGACCAAAACTGATGCATAGCACTAACAGAGGCACCCGTGCGCCATTGAACAAGGAGGTTTTCTTTGTTGTGTGGATTATAATTGTCAGGAAATAATACCTGCCTGGACAACGTCCATCGTAATTGGCATTTACTTTTTGCTTAGTGTGCCACATTGTGCAGCTGACAACAGTAATGTCTTAAAATATGTCTCCCATTTACCCCTTCCCTGGGGAGGTATAGTATTACTACAGTTTCTTTGGTCTTCCATCAATGCCAAACTTGTATGTGCAAATGATTAAATATGTGGATGCACTCACACGCAACGCATGAGGCCCTCCTGGTTCAGAGTAACACAAGTCAGCTATTTTGGTCTGTGTTGCATTACTCAGCACTTATCAGTATACACAGGATGAGGCACGGTGCACTTGCATGTCTTGGTTATTGTCATTCACGGTATTAGGGTGTCCTTGTGTATCCTTCTATGGCTCAAGTAAGGGGTTAATCCATTAGGACTATGAGCATGGGTATTTGCTAGTATTGGTAAAGCCATCCAGAGCTATTCATTGTTGTTTATATTTTGTGTACAAAGTGATGTTTTCACAGTTGGGAATGATGTTGTAATATTTGGCAATGATGGTGTAAAGTTTACGTTGCAACATTTATGTTGATATTTGTTACAGTGTTTTGTCCTCACGTGCCTCACATATCCCATTTATAGTTGGTAAGTTTGTGTGGAGTTTGCAAGAACATTCTCACTGTGTTTCTATCAAGAAAATACATCATGTTGATAATCTAAAACATTACACTAATAAGGTACACATTGCTCATCATAGCACTGCAATGGATGTAGCTGGTGTAGGGGCACATGCAAAGGGAGCATGTGTAATTAAGTTGAGCTCACTCTTCTTCAGCTTCAAAAAAGTGATGTTGGGTGTTATAATTACATTATATTTGTAGATATTTGAAGAATAACCATACAAATCTTATGATGCTTTCTAAAAATAACCTTTATGTTCTTCCAGCAGTTCCTACTCTCAAATTAAAACATGTGAATAGATTTATTTAAGGTTTATTTAGGTTTATTTTTAAAAAATAGAGACACGTATGTCAAACCGTTAGGTATTGTGTGTAAACATCCATTAGTTTGCACATGTTACAACACATTTTCATAGGTGAAGTGAGATCAGCGAGGAAGAAAAACTGCCACTATCAAGTGTTGCACAGTGTTTACAGGCACAAGTAGAGATGGTTAACTGCTGCACGAACAAAGAGTACTGTTCTGGGTTCCAAAGAGGGTGGCATGATGGCCTACACAGGACAGGTAGGAAAACTGGCCTAGGAGCATTCACAGAAGTTTATCGGGACGTTCTCCATTGAGAACTGGGGAACTCCATATCTTCCTACTCTGATGCGTGTTCTGCCTCCCCTAGAAGTTGTGGTGTTTGAATGGAAGGCAGCTGAGAGACGTTACTAGCCTCAGGCACACACACACATCACAGTCAGAAGAGGTAAAGCCCATGTTCCCAACAACATTTTTGAGTGTTGGTGAGGCAGCATGGTAGATCCTGGCAAAGGTTTGCTGGTTAATCAACAAAGCAAACACACTGCTACTGATGGCACTTATTGGTGCTATGAAGGAGTACATCTTGGCCTCCAGAGTCTCAATGGATGTATTAATGGCTCCCAGCTGCCTGATGGCTTCGCTGGTGTCAGATGGAGACAGCTGTTTCTGTTTTTCCTTCTGCATCATGACACCAGCAGTATCAGCTAGGGAGGCAGCAATTTTATGGAGCCAAGAGTATTTGTCTGTGATTGCCTTAGTTAACCCAATATTAGGTCTTGGACACCTACAGAATCCTTTAAGAGTGATCACTATTGTCTCTATCCCCAACTGGACTTCTGCAGCCATTAGCTGTTGGATTTCTACTACTCATCTTTGAAAAGTAGCTTGAGGGTCCTCAGAGGCCTCAGCTGTTATGCGACCAGGTGATGGTCCACATCCAGTTTGTGTTGGTTCATCTGGAGATACCTAAGGGTTTTTCAAAAGAGCCCTCACCCACCAACATTAGTTGATGCCATTCTTCATTATAGGGTTCCGACCTGAAACACCTAATGCATCTGGGTGTGCTACAACGCTTGAGTTACGGTGGAGATGGATTGTGTTTGGAAAGTGCAAATACGTTATTTAAAATTAAGATTGGCTAACTCTTCAGGTACATTTTAATAATGGAAACCTTGGACAAAGGTTAAAATCAGAGGTGGATGTTGTTTTGAGACATTAGGAATGTTGTGCATTCTAGCTTATGGTCTACATGTTTCAGTCATTTCAACTAATTGTAACTTGCAGCATACACTGTGTCACTCCTTGTAACTCAGGCATTGTAGCACACAATGCATTAGGGCCCGTATTTATACTTTTTTTGCGCCGCATTTGCGTCGTTTTTTGACGCACAAACGGCGCAAACTTGCAAAATGCCATTGTATTTTGTAGGTTTGCGACGTTTTGCGTCAAAAAGCGGCGCAAATGCGGCGCTAAAAAAAGTATAAATACGGGCCTAGGTGTCTCAGTTGGGAATCTTATGATGAAACATGACACCAACTAATGTTGGTGGGGGAGAGTTCTTTTAAAAAACCCTTAGGACTTCTCCAGCGTGGAGGAAGGAACATCTCTTGAGTTTGTTCATGGTAGTAGTGAACTTGCTTTTGGGGTTTGATTACATGCAGTTAGGAAAAACATGTGAGTTCTCTTCTCACTCTCTCATTGTGTTATTCCATCATCTGGAGAGACAACAACATGGTCGTCTCTTACCAATGGCAGAGGAGAAGTTTCAACACTGTCCAAGAGGTGTCTTCGCCCATGGGGGCAGGATGGTGTCATCAATAGGTTGGGTATCATGGACAGGCTGATCTACAGGAAATGTTGTTTGTCTCTATGAAAAAAAAGAAATTTGTCACTAAGGTTACATGATTGTATTAGGCATGAGTGCTTTTGTTTACATTCAGACATTATTATACATTTCAGATACTCAGGGATATGTATAACATATGCCTCCCGCAAGCAACATTCATACCCAGGGACTCTAAATCATTTGCTTATAATGATGATACCTAGATGATATAACTCACATGAGACACCAAGCCTCCAAAAGTTGCTATATCATGCCATTGACTAACATGGCTAACTCTATAGGAGATTAGTTGCTCATTCTCAATCTGACAAGATAGTAGTTATGATATTCTGCAACATAAACTCACCGTGGTTGCCTACAGAACTAGTCTCAAAGCCCTCACCATCCAACCACCCAGAAACCTGCATATCATCCTGTACACCAGACTCATCATTAAACACAGATTGCCACTCACATCCACCTGCTTTGACATATTTTGCATGCTCACACATTTCTTCATATGGTTCCCTCCTGTGAGGCCATCACACAGACCCTGTTCACATGTAGACTGTACTACACCAATGCACTCTACTACAGCATCCCTGCACACCTGCCCCATAAGAGGCAAACTATCCAACACATCACTGCCAAACTATTTCTCAAAGTACCTTGCAGCACACACATCACACCTCACCTCAGAAAAATACCAATGCCCATTGAGATACACTGCCAGTTGAAGATGCTCAGCCACACCTACAAGGGACCCACCTAGATTGCACACCATCTACACTTCCACCAACCAATGGTGAACCTCGGCTTTGCATCACTTCTATTCCCCCCACCTTAATATTCATATGAGCAACCGTGGGGGTAGGCTCTTACATGACAGCCTACACCTAGAATAAATTAATCCAACACATCAGGACTTCTGCATCAAATATAGATTTGTGATAATAACTCAACAACTGCCTCTTCAAGTGATCCGTCTTCAGAGCATGCACCCACTCAGCACCTGGATACCTTCTCGAGTGACAAATTGAACTGCTATAACCCCACAATAAATTATTTTCCTTTACATTACACTTTTGGCTGCCTAGACGCAACAGAAGCACACTTGGGTCATAGTGCAAGGGGGCCAGAATTGGCACTGACATATCTGCCAGATTTCCAAGGTCTATGCATGATGTGCTGCTCCAGTCCAGGTGTTTTGAGTTTGTAGTCTGGGACTTATAGTTCTGCTTTATAATATTAAACATTACACTACAGGTCACAGTATTCAAACGTCAAACCAGACCTAAGACAGCACATCACACATTGGCCTTGAAAACATGGCAAGGGCTGCCCAAAGAAAGGAAAGTTGATGGATGACTTAACATGTAGGGCATTTCTGTCCTTTCCCTTTCACACAGCGCGGCACAGCAAAGAGTCTTGCTACCTTGCACTGCATAACAGTGTGAACAATTAAGTCTCTTGTTTCCACCCACCCTGGAGTTCTTGCTGGTTATCCACTCAAGATACCACCTCTGTTGGGATGAGTGTTCCTCCAATGGGTCCAAGTCCTCCTGGACTTCAGATCCTTCTCCCATCCTCATGGCTGCCTTAAGGTTTCTGGACAGTTTATCTTTTTTCCTACGCTTGTAGTCATACCACCTCTTCTGACATTCCAGGATTACCCTTTTTGTTCATGCAATGCAGTTTATCTTCACTATGATTTGCCATATTGCATTTTTCCTTGATTATGGCAATTTTGAGGTGACGAATAACAGGTGTTTATTTTTTGTCACCTCATTGATTGGTATCTGGTTCTCCTCCTCACTGAAGTTAGACTCTCCCTTCCTCTTCTCCAGGGCCGATGTGAAGTCTTGGGGTTGGTGGTACTGCTCTTCTGGCTCCCTGAGGCTCCTTCCATACTTTTTTCAGTCTTGTGGAATATTTTCTTGTAGATGCTGCCTCTTTTTGGAGCACACCCGCGCCACTAAGTATACAGTGCTGATTTGGGGCACAAATAGGTGCTTTCGACACACAATTCAACTTATGTCACATAGACTGTAGATGCATTATGGCACATTGCGCCATTCTTGCTACCGTTGCATCAAAATTTGTGATGCATCTCCGTTCCTTGTGCCATGTTATGCCATCACATAAATACAGCACATCCATGGTGCAAGGAAATGCTGCACCAAGGCACAAAATTTCGGATGCAATGCCCCATTGTGCACCATTGCTTCAGCAATTATAAATCTGCCCTTTAAACCTTTCGCTGCCAGGCCTTTTCCCCCTCCTGTGCCAGGCCTTTTTTTGCCTCTTTGGGGCAGTTTGCACTTAGGCCCTCATAACTTTTTGTCCACATAAGCTAACCAAGCCAAATTTGGGTCCTTTTTTTACAACATCCTAGGGATTCTAGAGGTACCCAGACTTTGTGGGTTCCCCTGAAGGAGGCCAAGAAATTAGCCAAAATACAGTGAAAAGTTCGTTTTTTTTAAAAAAAATGGGAAAAAGTGGCTGCAGAAGAAGGCTTGTGGTTTTTCCCCTGAAAATGGCATCAACAAAGGGTTTGTGGTGCTAAACTCACCAGCTTCCCAGCTTTCAGTAACAGGCAGACTTGAATCAGAAAACCCAATTTTTCAACACAAATTTGGCATTTTACTGGGACACCACCATTTTTACAATTTTTTGTGCTTTCAGCCTCCTTCCAGTCAGTGACAGAAATGGGCATGAAACCAATGCTGGATCCCAGAAACCTAAACATTTATGAAAAGTAGACAAACTTCTGAATTCAGCAAGGGGTCATTTGTGTAGATCCTACCAGGGTTTCCTACAGAAAATAACAACTGAAAAAGAAAGATATTGAAATTGAGGTGAAAAAAACATCAATTTTTCTCTACGTTTTACTCTGTAACTTTTTCCTGCAATGTCAGATTATCGAAAGCAATATACCGTTACGTCTGCTGGACTCCTCTGGTTGCGGGATATATAGGGCTTGTAGGTTCATCAAGAACCCTAGGTACCCAGAGCCAATAAATGAGCTGCACCCTGCAGTGCGTTTTCATTCTATTCCAGGTATACAGCAATTCATTTGCTGAAATATAAAGAGTAAAAAATAGCTATCAAGAAAACCTTTGTATTTCCAAAAAAGGGCACAAGATAAGGTGTTGAGGAGCAGTGGTTATTTGCACATCTCTGAATTCCGGGGTGACCATACTAGCATGTGAATTACAGGGCATTTCTCAAATAGATGTCCTTTTTACACACTCTCCTATATTTGGAAGGAAAAAATGTAGAGAAAGACAAGGGGCAATAACACTTGTTTTGCTAATCTATGTTCCCCCAAGCCTCCCGATAAAAATGATACCTCACTTGTGTGGGTAGGCCTAGCACCTGCGACAGGAAACGCCCCAAAACGCAACGTGGACACATCCCATTTTTTTTAAAGAAAACAGAGGTGTTTTTTGCAAAGTGCCTACCTGTAGATTTTGGCCTCCAGCTCAGACGGCACCTAGGGAAACCTACCAAACCTGTGCATTTTTTAAAACTAGAGACCTAGGGGAATCCAAGATGGGGTGACTTGTGGGGCTCTGAACAGATTCTGTTACCAAGAATTCTTTGCAAACCTCAAAATTTGGCTAAAAAAATAAATTTTCCTCACATTTCGGTGACAGAAAGTTCTGGAATCAGAGAGGAGCCACAAATTTCCTTCCACCCAGCGTTCCCCCAAGTCTCCTGATAAAAATGATACCTCACTTGTGTGGGTAGGCCTAGCACCCGCAACAGGAAATGCCCCAAAACGCAACGTGGACACATCCCATTTTTTTTTAAAGAAAACAGAGGTTTTTTTGCAAAGTGCCTACCTGTAGATTTTGGCCTCTAGCTCAGCTGGCACCTAGGGAAACCTACCAAACCTGTGCATTTTTGAAAACTAGAGACATAGGGGAATCCAAGATGGGGTGACTTGTGGGGCTCTGACCAGGTTCTGTTACCCAGAATCCCTTGCACACCTCAAAATTTGGCTAAAAAAACACATGTTCCTAACATTTCTGTGGCAGAAAGTTCTGGAATCTGAGAGGAGGCACAAATTTCTTTCCACCCAGCGTTCCCCCAAGTCTCCCGATAAAAATGATACCTCACTTGTGTGGGTAGGCCTAGAGCCCGCAACAGGAAATGCCCCAAAACGCAACGTGGACACATCCCATTTTTTAAAAAGAAAACAGAGTTTTTTTTGCAAAGTGCCTACCTGTAGATTTTGGCCTCTAGCTCAGCCGGCACCTAGGGAAACCTACCAAACCTGTGCATTTTTTAAAACTAGAGACCTAGGGGAATCCAAGATGGGGTGACTTTTGGGGCTCTGACCAGGTTCTGTTTCCCAGAATCCTTTGCAAACCTCAAAATTTGGCTAAAAAAACACATGTTCCTCACATTTCTGTGGCAGAAAGTTCTGGAATCTGAGAGGAGGCACAAATTTCTTTCCACCCAGCGTTCCCCCAAGTCTCCCGATAAAAATGATACCTCACTTGTGTGGGTAGGCCTAGCGCCCGCGACAGGAAATGCCCCAAAACGCAACGTGGACACATCACATTTTTTTAAAGAAAACAGAGGTGTTTTTTGCAAAGTGCCTACCTATAGATTTTGGCCTCTAGCTCAGCCGGCACCTAGGGAAACCTACCAAACCTGTGCATTTTTTAAAACTAGAGACCTAGGGGAATCCAAGATGGGGTGACTTGTGGGGCTCTGACCAGGTTCTGTTACCCAGAATCCTTTGCAAACCTCACAATTTGGCTAAAAAAACAAATGTTCCTCACATTTCTGTGGCAGAAAGTTCTGAAATCTGAGAGGAGGCACAAATTTCCTTCCACCCAGCGTTCCCCCAAGTCTCCCGATAAAAATGATACCTCACTTGTGTCAGTAGGCCTTGCGCCCGCGACAGGAAATGCCCCAAAGCACAACGTGGACACATCCCATTTTTTGACAGAAAACAGAGCTGTTTTTTGCAAAGTGCCTACCTGTAGATTTTGGCCTCTAGCTCAGCCGGCACCTAGGGAAACCTACCAAACCTGTGCATTTTTGAAAACTGGAGACCCAGGGGAATCCAAGATGGGGTGACTTGTGGGGCTCTGACCAGGTTTTGTTACCCAGAATCCTTTGCAAACCTCAAAATTTGGCTAAAAAAACAAATGTTCCTCACATTTCTGTGGCAGAAAGTTCTGAAATCTGAGAGGAGGCACAAATTTCCTTCCACCCAGCGTTCCCCCAAGTCTCCCGATAAAAATGATACCTCACTTGTGTGGGTAGGCCTAGCACCCGCGACAGGAAATGCCGCAAAGCACAACGTGGACACATCCCATTTTTTGACAGAAAACAGAGCTGTTTTTTGCAAAGTGCCTACCTGTAGATTTTGGCCTCTAGCTCAGCCGGCACCTAGGGAAACCTACCAAACCTGTGCATTTCTGAAAACTAGAGACCTAGGGGAATCCAAGATGGGGTGACTTGTGGGGCTCTGACCAGGTTCTGTTACCCAGAATCCTTTGCAAACCTCAAAATTTGGCTAAAAAAACACATGTTCCTCACATTTCTGTGGCGGAAAGTTCTGGAATCTGAGAGTAGGCACAAATTTCCTTCCACCCAGCGTTCCCCCAAGTCTCCGGATAAAAATGATACCTCACTTGTGTGGGTAGGCCTAGCGCCCGCGACAGGAAATGCCCCAAAACGCAATATGCACACATCACATTTTTTTAAAGAAAACAGAGGTGTTTTTTGCAAAGTGCCTACCTGTGGATTTTGGCCTCTAGCTCAGCCGGCACCTGGGGAAACCTAGCAAACCAGCGCATGTTTGAAAAATAGAGACCTAGGGGAATGCAAGATGGGGTGACTTGTGGGGCTCTGACCAGGTTTTGTTACCCAGAATCCTTTGCAGACCTCAAAATTTGGCTAAAAAAACAAATTTTCCTCACATTTTGGTGACAGAAAGTTCTGGAATCAGAGAGGAGCCACAAATTTCCTTCCACCCAGCGTTCCCCCAAGTCTCCTGATAAGAATGATACCTCACTTGTGTGGGTAGGACTAGCGCCCGCGAAAGGAAATGGACCAAAACACAACGTGGACACATCCCATTTTTTCATAGAAAACAGTGCCTACCTGTGGATTTTGGCCTGTAGCTCAGCCGGCACCTGGGGAAACCTAGCAAACCAGCGCATTTTTTAAAACTAGAAACCCAGGGGAATCCAAGATGGGGGTGACTTGTGGGGCTCTGACCAGGTTATGTTACCCAGAATCCTTTGCAAACATCAAAATTTGGCCAAAAAAACACTTTTTCCTATCATTTCGGTGACAGAAAGTTCTGGAATCTGAGAGGAGCCACAAATTTCCTTCCACCCAGCGTTCCCCTAAGTCTCTCGATAAAAATGGTACCTCACTTCTGTGGGTAGGCCTAGCGCCCACGAAAGGAAATGGCCCAAAACACAACGTGGACACAACATATTTTTTCACAGAAAACAGAGGTGTTTTTTGCAAAGTGCCTACCTGTGGATTTTGGCCTCTAGCTCAGCCGGCCCCAGGGGGGGGCAGAAATGCCCTAAAATAAATTTGACACCCCCCCTGCCCGGGAGCGACCCTTGCCTACGGGGTCGCTCCCCCTGCGTGACATTGGCGCCAAAAAAGAAATCCCCGGTGCCTAGGGGTTTCTGCCCCATTGGGGGCAGAAATGGTCTAAATACAATTTGCCCCCCAGGGGAGCGACCCTTGCCTAATGGGTCGCTCCCCATCTCTAAAAAAAACAAACAAACAAAAAAAAACACACCAAAAAAAATTTGCCCTGGCGCCTAGAGGTTTCTGTCCCCCCCCCGGGGGCAGAAATGGCCTAAAATAAATTTGCCCCCCCAACCCCCCCCCCGGGAGCGACCCTTGACTACGGGGTCGCTCCCCTTGCGTGAAATTCACGTAAAGAAAAAAAACTCCCTGCTGTCTAGTGGTTTCTGCCCCCCTGGGGGGCAGATTGGCCTCATCAAAATAGGCCAATCTGCCCCCAAAGGGGGCAGAAATGGCCTAAATATAATTTGCCCCCTAGGGGAGCGACCCTTGCCTAAGGGGTCACTCCCCACCTAAAAATAAAAAATAAATAAAAAAAAGATCCCTGGTGCCTAGAGGTTTCTGCCCCCAGGGGGTGCAGAAAAGGCCTTCCCAAAAAAATGCCCCCCCTGGGAGCGACCCTTGCCCAAGGGGTCGCTCCCTTTTGTCACTTTCTGGAAGAAGAAAAAAAATTCCTGGTGTCTAGTGGGGTTTCAAAAGCCGGATTGCAAGCAATCTGGCTTTTGAAACCCTGGGAGAGACTTCAAAGGGAAGGAAATACATTTCCTTCCCTTTGAAGCCCCTCCGGGCCTCCCCCAGTGATTGAAAGAGAAATGCTGAGCATTTCTCTTTTGGGGGAGGCCCCTGTGACAAATCAGCGCGCGCTCGCGCGCTGACGTCACGGGGGGTGGGGTGGAAGGGGGTGGAAGGGGAAGGTCTTCCCCTTCCATCCCTGCCTTGGGGGGGTAGGGGGGTGCACAGGGGGGGCACGCTAGCGCTCCCCCAAGTTCCCGTGCTTTGGACGAGGAGACTTCGTCCAAGGCACACGGGAACTGTAGCCTTGGACGAGGTGACCTCGTCCAAGGCACAGAAACGGTTAATGTTTTGATACAGTGTTTTACTGACTGACACTAATTAATTAAGATTTCAGCTTAAAATGGGTATTTTCCAATCCTGTTGGTGAGTATAACCATCCATTAGTATCCTCATCCTGGGTGGGGACGGGGGGGGCAATGGGTTCTGGTAATGGGTTTCTCCAGTTTATGTTGTCCCGCCTCCCTGCCCTGTGACAAAGGCTACTCTAGGAGCTGCTGCTTCTGACCAGCATTAATCAGGGAGCACTGTCTCAGCTGGTGACAGGACGGGAGATGGTGTGATAGTGGCCAGCAAGAGGATTAATTCATTGCCCTGGATGCCCAGTGAGGGCTATCCCAATGGAAGGGTAGTTGGGTCTATTTTTAAAGGCCCTGCACTTAAAGGGGCCAAGAAAGCAGGACAACTATTCATTAGCAAACCAGAGCACTTTCTCTTATTTGCTTGCAACTGACAAAGAAAATGGTTAAGAGATGGGAGGTGCCTTCAGTGTTTCCAAGACATAGAGTAAGTAAGTTAGAGGCAGCACAGCACCTGCAGCACCCAAGTTCAGAAGAAGACAGGATGGCATCTCTGACCTTTACCTAAGGCAGCTGCAGCTTGTGAGTGTACTGAATGAGGTAGACTTTAATTCCAAGGTGCTGCACAAGCAGAGTCCAGTAATGATCAGAGTAAAATTGGTCTTCCTGTTATCTTTAGCATAACTTTGGCTGCCTTGTATCAATTCCTGCAGCCAATAGAAGCACTTGATAATAAGTGAGGAAAGAGGCACTCTTGTTATTTCCTTTTTTACTTTTACAAACTAGTATCATTCTTTTTATTTGATCCTTAAAAGTGATGCTTGCTGCAAGCAAATAAAAAACGCAGCACCATTCACTCTGGGCAGTAGAGTGGCTCTCCTAAGTATTATAAAACATTTGGGGCCCAATGCACAAAATACATTTTGTAATACTATGGTAGTTCTACTTAAGTATTACAAGTTGCAATTCACAAGCCTAGGTGCTTCTATTTTTTCTGTATAGAGATCTACATAACGTGTGCAGAGCTCTCTGCACACATACACTTAGGTTTTGGTAGCAAATGTGGGGGTGGGGAAGTGGCTGGAAAATGGACAATTGCTAGAAATGGGGTTTCTGATTGGCTAGGATATGGGCCTAAGCCAGGCAAAACCCACCACACTAGTCAGGTCAAAGAAGTTACACACCCAAGATAACCCTCTTCACCCCATTGGTAGCTTGGCACAAGCAGTCAGGTTTATCCCAGAGCCAATGTGTACACAGGTGACAAAATACACCACAAAGTGAACACAACAAGTTACATAAAAATAAACTGTACTGCATAAAATCTCGTTAGATCAAACATGGCATGTACCAGTACTCTGTCAAAATAAGCAGTAGTCAGGCAAACATATAGGTTACTAGTAATACCCTGCAACACAAGCAGTATTGAGGTTGTCACTATCACCAAAAATGCACATGTCATCATAAACATATCAGAGGTGTCAAGACAACATCATGAATAAAACATTCCTCACTTGGTAAATCCTCAGTATTTCCAACATGGATGCACATAGCATGAAAGCATTTCCAAATGGCAGATTATTATTATCCCCCAAAGAAATGCACATCTCATGAAACCATGTCATAAAAACAGCATTACTGCGTAAAGGTCACCACTCCTGAATACAGTACCAGTGCTACTATCCAAAGAAGCATGAGATGTAGGGTGATATCAGGGAAGGGGTCAAAATGTAGAAATCATGAGGGCAAAAATGCTGGGAGGAAATGTCACGTTTACTAAAGGAAAGTACCATCTTGCCTTGCATGTTACCCCCATTTTTACTTCTGTGTCAGTTTGTTTTTGCCTGGGTCACTGGGATCCTGCTAACCAGGACCCCAGTGCTCATAGTTTGTGGTCTATATGTGTTCCCTGTGTGGTGCCTAACTGTGTCACTGAGGCTCTGCTAACCAGAACCTCAGTGCTTATGCTCTCTGTCTTTTAAATTGTCACTGCAGGCTAGTGACTATTTTTACCAATTCTGATTGACACACTGGAACACCCTTATCATTCCCTAGTATATGGTACCTAGATACCCAGGGTATTGGGGTTCCAGGTGATCCCTATGGGCTGCAGCATTTCTTTTGCCACCCATAGGGAGCTCAGACAATTCTTACACAGGACTGCCACTGCAGCCTGAGTGAAATAACATCCACGTTATTTCACAGCCATTTTACACTGCACCTAAGTAACTTATAAGTCACCTATATGTCTAACCCTCACTTGGTGAAGGTTAGGTGCAAAGTTACTAAGTAGGAGGGCACCCTGGTAGCCAGGGTACCCCCAAATTGTTCAGGGCAATTTTTCTGGACTTTGTGAGTGTGGGGACACCATTACACACGTGCACCACATATCGGTCAATACCTATATGTAGCTTCACTATGGTAACTCCGAATACGGCCATGTAACATGTCTAAGATCATGGAATTGTCCCCCCATGCCAAATCTGGTATTGGGGTGTCAATCCCATGCATCCCAGGGGCTCCAGCATGGACCCCAGATACTGCCAAACTAGCTCTCTGGGGTTTTCAGTGCAGCTACTGCTGCTGCCAACCCTCAGTCAGGTTTCTTGCCTCCTGGGGTCTGGGCAGCCCAGTCCCAGGAAGCCAGAACAAAGGATTTCCTCTGAGAGAGGGTGTTACACCCTCTCCCTTTGGAAATAGGTGTTAAGGGCCTGAGAGGAGTAGCCTCCCCTGGCCTCTGGGAATGCTTTGAAGGGCACAGATGGTGCCCTCCTTGCATAAACCAGCCTACACCGGTTCAGGGATCCTCCAGCCCCTGCTCTGGTGTGAAACTGGACAAAGGAGAGGGGAGTGACCACTCCACTGTCCATCACCACCCCAAGGGTGGTGCCCAGAGCTCCTCCAGTGTGTCCCAGACCTCTGCCATGTTGAATGCAGAGGTGTGAGGGCGCAATGGAGACCTCTGAGTGGCCTGTGCCAGGAGGTGACGTCAGAGACCCCTCCTGATAGGCTCTTACCTGGTTAGGTAGCCAATCCTCCTCTGAGGGCTATTTAGGGTCTCTCCTGTGGGTTTCTCTTCAGATAACGAATGCAAGAGCTCACCAGAGTTCTTCTGCATCTCTCTCTTCAACTTCTGCCAAGGATCGACTGCTGACTGCTCCAGGACGCCTGCAAAACTGCAACAAAGTAGCAAGATGACTACAAGCAACATTGTAGCGCCTAATCCTGCCGGCTTTCTTGACTTTTTCCGGGTGGTGCATGCTCTGAGGGCTGTCTGCCTTCACCCTGCACTGGAAGCCAAGAAGAAATCTCCAGTGGCTTGACGGAATCTTCCCCCTGCTAATGCAGGCACCAAACTTCTGCATCACCAGTCCTCTGGGTCCCCTCTCATCTCAACGAGCCTGGTCCATGGAACACAGGAGCTGGATTCAAGTGACCCCAACAGTCCAGTGGTCCTTCTGTCCAAATTTGGTGGAGGTAAGTCCTTGCCTCTCCGCACCAGACAGTAATCCTGTGTACTGCATGAACTGCAGCTGCTAGGGCTTCTGTGCACTTTTTGCAAGGAATCCTTTGTGCACAGCATAGCCCAGGTCCCCAGCACTTTGTCCTGCATAGCTCAATTCACTGAGTTGACCACCGACTTCATGGGACCCTCTTTTGTAGTGTGAGACGACCACTGAGCTCATATTTCTTGAACGCCTGTTCAAGTGCTTCTGCGGGTGCTGCCTGCTTCTGCATGGGCTCCCTGTGTTGCTAAGTGCCCCTTCTGTCTCCTCCTCCAAGGGGCGACCTCCTGGTCCTTCCTGGGCCCGGGCAGCACCCATTTTCTTCTACCGCAACTCTTGCAGCTAGCAAGGCTTGTTTGCGGTCTTTCTGCATCCTCCAGCACGCCGTGGGACATCTTCTGACCAAAGGAGAATGTTAAAATGAAGAACCAAAGGTAAGCAGCAGCTTCTTCTGATGTTTATTTATAAGATGCAGGTTTCATGTAATGCGGCTCAGCCAACTGCCCAATACCTTAAACAGGGCCTCCTGACCGGTGCAGTGGGAGTGCACTCCATCTCCTCTCCAACCTCCACCGCATCTGCCAGTTCCTCTCAAACCTCCCACGATTCTAGAACATGTTTGTTCTAGAATACAACACATCCCCCCTCTACAACAACAACAAAACAGCACAGTAAAGAGCAAAGAATAAACTGTGAGAAAACAAACAAAGGGGAAAATAAAAATGACACAAAAGTTTTTGAGATATGTAAGTTACACATAGGGGGTGATTCTGACCGCGGCGGTCGGCGGTAGCCGCCCGCCAAGCGGTTCCCGCCGAAAGACCGCTCTGCGGTCAAAAGACCGCGGCGGTCATTCTGGCTTTCCCGCGGGGCCGGCGGGCGACCGCCAGAAGACCGCCGGCCGGCCCGGCGGGAAAGCCCCTTCAACAATGAAGCCGGCTCAGAATTGAGCCGGCGGAGTTGAAGGGGTGCGACGGGTGCAGTGGCACCCGTCGCGATTTTCACTGTCTGCACAGCAGACAGTGAAAATCTTTGTGGGGCCCTGTTAGGGGGCCCCTGCACTGCCCATGCCAGTGGCATGGGCAGTGCAGGGGCCCCCAGGGGCCCCACGGCACCCGTTCCCGCCATCCTGGTTCTGGCGGTGGACACCGCCAGAAACAGGCTGGCGGGAAGGCGGTCGGAATCCCCATGGCAGTGCTGCAAGCAGCGCCGCCATGGCGGATACCCTGGGCCGGCGGGAACCCGGTGGGAAACCGCCGGCTCCCCTTTTCCGACTGCGGCTTTACCGCCGCGGTCGGAATCGGCCGGGAAGCACCGACAGCCTGTTGGCGGTAATACCGCCGACCACCGCCATGGCGGTCATGGACCGCCGCGGTCAGAATCACCCCCATAGTCTTTAAGATAGGCAGGACTCCGCAACTTTCTACGAGACTTCCTCAGCAAAGTTTTATCTTCCAACTCTCTGTCTCCGGGATTGCCTCCAACCTTGGTCAGGTCTTCTTGATCATCTTGATTTTCCTGTACCACTCCTCCCCTATATAAAACAACTCTATTGAGATTCCACACCCCATGATCACAGGTTTTAACAGCATTGGTTAACATCTTAATGACTCTCAATGGTTTGGATAGCCTACTCCCACGAATAGACAGTCCAGGACGTTTTATCATAACCAAATCCCTACCTTCACTTTGGTCACCTTGACTGCATGATTACAATCAAAATGGAATTTGCTTTTCCTCACTTTGGAGAGTTCTCTCTCTTTCCTATAGATATTTTTATTAAGGCGACCCCCATCATCAAAAAGTTTGTTCACCCAACCTGGTTCTAGAACAGTGTTAGGACACCTCCCACGAAACAAAACAAACGGAGGTACCCCAGTGGTCGTATGTGGCATCAATCTATATCCTCCGACTCTCTTAATGACTTCATCTTTCCAGTTCTTGCTGTCATTCTTGGCTAGCGCTATGGTCTCTTTCAAAGTCCTATTGAATCTCTCAACCATACCATTGGCTTCTGGATGGTACAATGCACATTTTTTGTGTTTGATCCCACACAGCCGAAGGCAGTCCTCCATCTCCCCGGAAACAAGTTGAACACCATTGTCTGTAAGAAGAGTTTCAGGTAAGCCTTCCCTTAGAAATAAATCCTTGAGAAAGCTTATCACACATTGAGTCTCAATACCTTTAGAGAAATGAGTTTCTGGTCAACGAGAAAGCATGTCTATTACAACAATGATATACGTTTCCTGACCACTTCCATGTACAGGACCAAGTATATCCAAAGCAATATCCCTCCAAGGCTTTTCAGGCCGATTTCTCAACAACATGGGTTGGACTCTCGGTTTCATACTCTTCTCTCTCTCTGCACATTGTACACATTCCCTCACCAGACGTTCAACTTGGATATCAATACCAGGCCACCAGTAACTAGATCGCAATCTCTCTTTCATCTTTGATATGCCAGAGTGCCCCTCATGAGCTAAGTCCAGTAGCTCTTTTCTTAGTTTGCTTGGGGGTACTAGACTAGTGTAACGTAACAGCAACCCATCTCTGGTTGCTAACTGGTCTTTAATACACCAAAACTTTTTACATATATCTCCACCTTGCTGCTTGTGTTTCCATCCACACATGATGAGATTAATTATACCCTGTAGAGTAGAATCATCTTTCAATTCATTGCGCCCTCTCTCTCTCCAAAATCACTGCTTGATTTATCTCCACAACTAAATCTACTCCTTCCCCACACACTCCATCATCCAAAGAAACTGAGGTGTTCTCAGAAACCAATCTGGATAAGGTGTCCGCTATCACATTCTCAACCCCAGGAATGTATTTCACTTCAAAATTGAACTCTTGGAGATCAACCACGCACCTGGAAATTCTAGAGGAAATGGAATCCACACCCTTCGAACTGAAAACCTCACTCAAAGGTTTTTGGTCAGTTCTCACAATGAAAGTGGATCCCCACAACACATTTTTTAACTTCTTAATGGCCCAATGTACAGCAAGCGCTTCTCTCTCAATCACCGAATATTTGCTTTCAGCACCTTTGAGACTCCTCGATAAAAACATGATGGTATTTTGAGGCCCACAACCACCCTGCTGTAACACAGTTCCCAACCCTTTAAGACTGGCATCAGTTGTGGTAATAGAATTTTTTTTTGGATCAAAATTTCAGAGACAGGGAGCCAAAGATAACTTCGCCTTGATTAAATTAAATTCCTTTTCACACACCTCACTCCTTTTCTTAAAAGGCCTCTCATATTATAGGTGATCTCAGCAAAATTCTTAACAGATTTATGGTAATATTCAACCATTCCCAAAAACCTCATGAGCTCTTCTTTTGTGGGAGGAGACACCATCGCCTGAATTGTGTTAACAAGATCAGCTTTGGGGGCAAAACCCTCACCTGTTAATGTGTGGCCTAAGTAGTCAATAGTCTTGGTACCAAATTTGCACTTTTCCAATTTGACTGTTAAATTGTGATCACTTACTCTCCTTAACACTTCTCTGACTCTAGTATCATGTTCAGCATGATCTCTCCCATAAACAAGGATATCATCCTGGTATAAACAAACACCCTCTAAACCTCTCAGGATCCTCTCCATGACCCTCTGGAATACAGAAGCCGCCGAAATTAATCCAAACAGAAGTCTGGTATACCTAAACGTACCAAATGGTGTTATGAAGGCCGTGAGATCCATAGAATCTTCAGTAAGTTGAATTTGATGATATGCTGAAGCTTGATCAATAGTGCTAAACACTTTAGCATCGCCTATCATCATGAGCAATTGGCCAATATTAGGTAAGGGATACCTATCTACCACCACACATTTGTTCAACTGTCTGAGGTCAACACATAACCTGAGTGAACCTTTGGACTTTCTAGCCGTAGCCACTGGGGCCAACCAAGCAGTGCTTTCAACCTCCTCAATGATACTTTGCGACTCAAGCCTATTCAATTCACTTAACATATCTTCTCTGACATTAACCAGAACATATCTAACCTTACTGCAGAAAGGAATTGTACCTGGAACAAGTTTGATGTTATGGCAATAATCTTTTAAGCAATCCAACTCATCTCTGAAAAGAGATGGAAACTCTTGAGGCAAGGCTTGTTGTAAATTGAAATCAGTGTCAGAAACCTGATGTGACACAGAATCAACATAAGAGATGTCTTTCAATATAATGGGATCATCACTATTAGGATCCAACATAATTCCAAGGTCCTTTTGATGCCACCAGCTAATGATACTGTCTCCCTTTTTAGACACGTAAATCTTACCAGACAGAAAACGGCCTTTGTATTCAATTAGACCTATGAAGTATCCATGTAAATGAATTACTTCACCCCCAAAAGCACATGGTCTGATGTCAGATTTAAGAAGAGTGACATTACCTTTCAGACAAAGAGAGAAATAATCACTGGAGACAATGGTAATTTTAGCCCCAGAAACAACCAAAACTTGTGTCTCCATTCCTTCCACTAAAATAAAGTAAAGAGGGCCTCTATTCCTACCCACCTGAAGAACAGTTTGTCCACAATCAAAATCTTTTGAGGCCAGGCCTTCATTAACATCAGTGTGAACATCATAGACTCTTAATTTAGCCTTTCGTAACCTGCAGACAGAAAAGAAATGCCCCTGCTTCTTGCAAAATGTACATACTGCTCTGAGAGCTGAACATTTCTTATCATTAGCAAGGTGTCCCTCTTTGTCACACCGAAAACACCTTTTCTCTCTCACAGTAGAAGAAGACTCCGACATTTGTTTTTTTAGCATTGAAGCCTTTCTTAATATTTTCTGTAACAGCACAAACCACACCAGAGGATTCTACACTAGGGGAATTCTTTTTAATCACGTCCACACATTTTAAGGTGTGCTCAATTCTTTTTGCAACCATCAGAACATCATCCAGAGAGGGTTCATCTCTAAGCCACAACTCCTCCCGAACCTTCTCGATGTTACAACCTAACATGAACTGGTCCCTTATTTTCTCATCAGTGAGCGAAGCAAATTTGCATGAAGAAGAAAGCCATCTGAGATCTGTCACATAGTTCTCAACTGATTCACCCTCCCTTTGCAGTCTTTTCCCAAAATAATAACGTTCCAAGATAGTGCTCACTTTAGGAAGATAGTGGATGTCCAATTTACGTTTGCAAATTTCAAATTCATTAAGGTCTATTGCTTCACTGTCAGGGATATCAGGAAAATGATCAAATACTTCCTGGCCTTCTGATCCCAAACAGTGAAGTAATAAAGCTGTACGTCGTTCAGCACTTAATTATGTACCGCATACTTTAGCATGCCACTCAAATACTTTCTTCCATTTTGCCCATTTGATAGGCGGTTCCCCTGGAGAAGACAGAAAAAATTGAGGTGCTGTTACATTTTGCATTTTCACAACTAAAAGGGCTCACTGCACAAAAGACTATACAACTTAATAACCAATAGGGAAAAACAAGTACTTAAAATAATATAAGAAAGAGTGTATATCTAAGTTGTGCAATTATACTGTGCACATCAGCGAAAGAAGAATCCAAGATTGTGCATGTTCTTGAGCAGAGCTGTGTGCATCAGCGTAGTAAAACAAATAGTATTATCTGAAAGGTACACACCAAAATCAGCAGGCTGTGCACATCAGTGTTGAAGGAAAAGAAAACAAAATTAAAAAAAAAACTTCAGCTGGATAAAAGATCGTCTTTCTTGATGTACGTTCGTGTCACACAAAACCTCCGTTGGGAAATAGGCGCTACATTGTCTAGAAGCACAGAAAAGGCATCTAGAAAGACGTGTGTCCAAAGTACGAAGTCCGTTGCTATGTAAATAAAAACAAGAAGAGAACGGCGAGCGTCTGAGAGACGTGACGTGTGAGGTCTCCGTTGCTATGTAAATATAACAACAAACACATGGCGTATTCTCTAGAAACACACAAAAAAAAAAAGTGGCAGGCATCTAGAAAGGTGTGTATCCAAGGTAGGAAGTCTCCATTGCTATGTGAACATAGCAACAAGTGCAGAACGGCGAGCGTCTGAAAGACTTGACATGTGAGGTCTCCGTTGCTATGTAGGTATAGCAAAAAACACAGAGGGCCTGATTACAACTTTGGAGGAGGTGTTAATCCGTCCCAAATGTGACGGATATACCACCAGCCGTATTACGAGCTCCATAGGATATAATGGACTCGTAATACGGCTGGTGGTATATCCGTTACTTTTGGGACGGATTAACACCTTCCTCCAAAGTTGTAATCAGGCCCAGAATACTCTGATGCGTGCGTGGTCTCCATTGCTATGTAAATATAGCAAAAAGCACGGAACGCAAATGCGATGATGCGTGCGTAAGCGAAACTCCCTCGTGCACCACTTAAAAAAAAAACAACAGGGTGATGCACGAGCGTCACACTTGGGGACGTGTGAATGAAAATTAAAAACTCACCTCACCCCCTGAACAATTGAAAAGTGCCAAACTGCCATCAGGAGCAGACGCCAAACGTTGAGGATGTTGGGCCAGAAAACTGCTGTATCCCACCTTCGTCGCCAGTGTTAAAATGAAGAACCAAAGGTAAGCAGCAGCTTCTTCTGATGTTTCTTTATTTATAAGATGCAGGTTTCATGTAATGCAGCCCAGCCATCTGCCCAATACCTTAAACAGGGCCTCCTGACCGGCGTGGTGGGAGCGCACTCCGTCTCCTCTCCAACCTCCACCGCGTCTGCCAGTTCCTCTCAAACCTCCCACGATTCTAGAACATGTTTGTTCTAGAATACAACAGAGAAGTTACTGGCACCTTCCGTTGTTGCAGAATCTTCGGCTTCTTCCACCCAGAGGCAGCCCTTTTGCACCTGGACACTTGCGTGACTCTTGGATTTGGTCCCCTTCCTTTACAGGTCCTCAGGTCCAGGAATCCGTCTTCAGTGTTTTGCAGTCAGTTGTTGCCTTTGCAGATTCCCCTATCTCAACTTTACTGTCTTTCTGGGGTAGTAGGGTAACCGTACTCCTACTTTTCAGGGTCTTGAGGTGGGGTATCTTGGACACCCTTGGTGCTTTCTTACACTCCCAGCGACCATCTACACACTACACTAGGCCTGGGGTCCATTCGTGGTTCGCATTCCACTTTCGGAGTATATGGTTTTTGTTGCCCCTAGGCCTATTGTCTCCTATTGCATCCTATTGTATTCTACAGTGTTTGCACTACTTTTCTAACTGTTTACTTACCTGATTTTGGTTTGTGTATATATTTTGTGTATTTTACTTACCTCCTAAGGGAGTATATCCTCTGAGATATTTTTGGCACATTGTCACTAAAATAAAGTAACTTTACTTTTAGTAACTCTGAGTATTGTGTTTCTTATGATATAGTGCTATATGATATAAGTGGTATAGTAGGAGCTTTATATGTCTCCTAGTTCACCCTAAGCTGCTCTGCTATAGCTACCTCTATCAGCCTAGAACACTACTAATCTACTAATAAGGGATAACTGGACATGGCACAAGGTGTAAGCACCATCAGGTACCCACTTTGAGCCAGGCCAGCCTCCAACATTACATCCATAGTCAACAACCACCTTCTATCTGAAGATGGCAGCACCTCTGCGCTCCACTTGCCAGGTATACGGTAACACACCCAACCAGCTGGGAGCTCTGTGCTCCCCTTACAATATATATGGTGATCTTCAGTGGCTGAGCAGACACTGGACCTCTGTCGAAGTTTTCCTTCCCGTCCTGCCAGCCAGAATGCTGATATCGCTCAGATGAAGAGAGGGGCTCACCCGCCAAAACAGGGCAATGCTATGCTGAAGCCGCTCTCTGAAGAGACGGGAGGGCCACAGGGGACGAACACGCACACGGCTCCTGCCATCGGGGCTTCCACTTTCCGGGGCCAGATGCCCATGATCGTGCGGCACCCTTCCCGACCACTGGCTGCTGACCCCGAGACTCCCTCCATCCCAGGCACCAGCAGCCATCTCACGGGCCCCCAAGGGGAGACACAGCACTTCTCTGCCCTTTGCAGGACAATGTGGCTTCCCAGGGCCTGACTTGATCTCCTGGGGTCACGGTGGTGAAAACCCAACACAGAAGAATGGGTGCGGCCTCACTCGGGTGTCCACAGCAGGAGTGAGTCCCTACTTGTGCCCCTGGGGTACCAGGCAGAGTGTGCCTCGTCTGAGCAGCACATGAATTGTTTGCATACCTCGCCATAGTTCTCCTTTTTCCCAACCCCGCCAGGCACCAGCAACCACTATGAAGGAGACCACACCGCTAGGAGGGGAAGCAGCTAGGTGTCCCAGGTGACAACGCAGAATGCTAGAGTGCTCATCAAGCACTTCTCCTACAGGTCCAGGGTTCGCCTTGTGCTGAGTGTAAGGTTTGCAATAAATAGTAAGGGTGTCACACCTCCCAGCCCCTAGAGAACAACTGGAGGGGAACTCAGGGCAGGAGGACAAGCTGCAGGCCAGCACATCAGGGTCTTTGCAGGTAAGATGGCAGTCTTTCTTGTGACCTAGCAGGTCACAGGTCAGCACAGCAGCAGGTCAGTGCTAATGGTGGTTCCTCTAGCATTACAGTCCCTCCCAGCAGCATCTGGTGCCAAGTCCACACAGTGTCTGCAAATGTGGGAAAAACCCCCTGTACTTATACTCATTTTGTACAGTCTCCACAAAAGGGGGGAGGGGTTCCAACCAGCACTAACCTGTTCCAAGAATGTCCCCTCTCTCTTCCAGCACTGGCTCCAGACACCAGCATGGGGTAGACACACCCTTTCTATGATGTCAGGGCACACCCTTTACGCATGCAGGTGTGCCCTACCTCTGTCTCTTCCAGCCCAGGAAGACCATTTAATATGCAAATGCACTCTTTTTATACCCCCACCCTCCCTGTGTACAGGCTGTCTGAAAAGTATGCACAAAGCCCAGCTTTCACTCTGTCCCAAACGTGGATTGGAGTCAAGCTGCATAACACCAGAGTCATAAGCACAGAGAAATGCCCACTTTCTAAGGTGGTATTTCTATAATGGCAATAGAAAACTTGGGACATAGGGCATTTCAAATGCAATCCTATGAGAGAGGCTGCACTCACAGTAGTGAGGAACCAAATAGGCTGTTTGTCACTACTAAGACATGAAGTACATAAAGATATTTGTCCTACCTTTTACATACACAGTATCATGCCCATAGGGCTAGCTAGGGCCTACCTGAGGGGTGACTTATATGTAGTAAAAGGGGAGTTCCAGGCCTGACAAGTAAATTTAGATGGCAGGTCCCTGTATCCATAACCTGCGCATGCAGGCTCTGTGGAGGCAGTCCAGAGACAGGTTTGAAAGGCTACTTTTGTAGGTGGGGCAAGCTGGGCTGCAGGACCACTAGTAGCATTTAATTTACTGGCCTTGGGTATAGGGATACCACTGTACAAGGGACTTACAGATAAATTAAATATGCCAATTAGGTGTAAACCAATGATACCAAGTTTACAAGGGAGAGCACATGAACTTTAGCACTGATCAGCAGTGATAAAGTGCCCAGAGTCCTAACGCCAACAAAAAGAGGTCAGAAAGAATAAGAGGAGGTAGGCAAAAAGTTTGAGGATGACCATGTAAAAAGGTTCAGCTCCAACAGGAATATTTATCAAATGGGAGAGGATTAGAGAGGAGTAAGGAGAGGTTTAGGGAGGGACCTGGAAACGTAAACAACCATCCACAAAAAGTAATCCATTGCTAATCACAAACTATTCTCCTAAAGTTACTACAGCCAAAATGCCCCCAAACAGTAAATGCATTCCAGCTCAGCTTTGGAGTAGGTCTGCCACCAGACATGGCTTCTCACAGGTACTGCAAATCACTCTCATAGAAAAATAACTGAAAATGTATAATACATAAAAAATTAAGGGGGTTATTCTAACTTTGGAGGAGTGTTAATCAGTCCCAAAAGTGACGGTAAAGTGACGGATATACCACCAGCCGTATTACGAGTTCCATAGGATATAATGGACTCGTAATACGGCTGGTGGTAAATCTGTCACTTTTCCGTCACTTTTGGGATGGATTAACACCTCCTCCAAAGTTAGAATAACCCCCTAAATATTTTATAATTTTGCAATTTTATAATTAACCTACATTTTTAAAAATAGGATTGTAGGCTGACACACAAAGCAAACTATTATTTACATTTAATAAACATTAGTTAAATATTAGTGAGAGTGTTCTTTAGTTAATATTAAAAATACTATTTACATTGTGAATGACTACAGGTTATTTAATAAACATTTACCTTGGTGAATTAATGTGCTCCAACATTTGATTTTATTAACTCTAGGTTAATAGTACTAATTTGTAATTACCTTACATTTTACAATATACTATTTATAATATTTATTTGCTTTATGGATGATTAAACTTTATTGGTTTTCTGTAGAGTTTATGGAGATCTCTGCTTGTTTGTGAAAAGTAGCTAGCAGTAACTTTACGCTATAATTCAGATTTAGATACCTCCATTCCATGACTTGAGGGATGGAGGCATGCAAGTCTACACTTAGGTGTAAAGCTACACATGGAAATGGTAAATGGAAAAAATGTAGACACATCTAGGTTCAGTGATAGAAAGGTGTGTGCATTGACAGGTGTGTACAACATACCTGTTTCCCATAGAATAACCTTAATTAAACTATCCACAGCAAACATTATAGCAACAATAAAAAGTGCATGGTTGGGATCTTTACAAGACTCCGAGTACAGGATAAATTATTGTTCATGGTCCAATAATTTGCAGCTTAAGTTCTTTCTTCAACAAACTTGATACATAACTTGTCGTAGTTTGGACTCTTGCTCTGAGCAAGACTGCTGGTCTCAGGATGACAGTACTTTCGTTTGTAGGTGACTAAGGGGGTTATTCTAACTTTGGAGGAGTGTTAATCCGTCCCAAAAGTGACGGTAAAGTGACGGATATACCACCAGCCGTATTACGAGTTCCATAGGATATAATGGACTCGTAATACGGCTGGTGGTAAATCTGTCACTTTTCCGTCACTTTTGGGACGGATTAACACCTCCTCCAAAGTTAGAATAACCCCCTAAGTCTCTTCCTACAACTATTTGTAACTGTTGTCCAAACCTTACCGGCTTACTAGCAGTACCTCACCAAAAACACAATAGTAAAAGGTGATTTGTAGCAGTCGCTTACGCATGGACTCAAAATACAATATCTCAGGGTTGTCGTGGTTAAACGGAAATTACCCTTTTCTCACAGATTTATAATGTCTCATACAAACAAAGGCAATAACACAGATGCAGTAAAGTTATAATAGTTTTTATTCAACATAACTGCAATTTGTGATAAGTTGCATGAACTGCAATGATTAGGATAATGAATATACCAAGCAACAGTATTGTAAAGAGGAGAGTCATTGTTATAAAGACCCCCACCATTATGCAATATATGAAAGAAATATATGTATATGTAAAAGATGGAATAAGCCCTAATACCCTAAGGAGAGTAGGTCTAACCTCCTACCTAAAAAGGAAGAGCTGGGTTCGTTAAACCTAATCTGCCAAAACCGTGTCCATGAGAGGAGCCCCCAACCCTCGTTACCTTGGAATGAGGTCTCTATCTCAGACTCCGCAGGGACACGAAGACTAGATCAGTGTCAAGATGACTGCAGCATCGGTATCAGCGATGGTGGCGATGCCCTCTGGTCGGAATCCCTCTGATTATCTGTCTAAAAGTGTGTTGTATTTATACAGATCTACAAGGTCCCCTGACATAAGTGTTATTCATAACAATAGATAACAGGCATGCTTGGGACGGCAATTAATATCAACAATCCCTCGAAAGTATAGAGAGGGAAAATCCCTAAGTGTGAATGCCTACTGTATGTTTGTCTTTCGTGCTTGATCTTGACGCCTTGGCGCAATGACACTGATAATAGAACCCATAACAAGTGGCCTAACTATAAACAAGGCCGCCATTTTAAAGGAAATAAATAATTAAATGGACTATGACAGAGCAAGCTAAGTAGGTTAAAAGTCACTGGGTGACGGGGGCACGAGTTTACAAGCCTACGGCTAAGCTAACTCCTGTTATCCCACTAAAACAAACTAGGATTCACTACACCCTCCCCATTGCCGTAACAGGTATGATGAAGGTAAGGAAACCCAAGCGCTAAAAAAGCTGCTACTGAACCAAAAAGCCAAAAAACGAAAATGAAAACTCAAGCTAAAAAAATGTACGTAATGACAAAAATAAATGCTGTGTGTTAAAATACGTTTTTTTTCTTTTTTTAAAAAACATTCAGAGATGTTAATATCAACCATGACAAGTATCGCAAACTTTCAGTTAAATTGCAATTTTTTAGAACCGGGAACTGGCAAGCGAATTCACCAAATTATGTGCTATGTGCAGGATCTTGAAGAATGTCATTGAAGTCACCATTCAAGGATCTTAAAAATGAGTCAACATCGTCTGAAGTGAAATTGAGAGCTGGGCGGACAAACGGATCCACAGAGCAGAAGTGAGCCATATTCATCGGTGTATCGACACTCGCTGCAGCGTCCTCATCCATGTTAGTTTGTATAACAGAAGGCTCATAGGTGGCCTCGCGGAGCAACCTCAGTCTCAAGGGGCATGACCGTGTATGAACCCTCATCGGGGACATCAGCAGTTCGTGGTCCACAGGAGATGTTGGTGCAACAGCAAGACAGACCATAGGCAGATGTTCAAAGAGACACCATATGCAGCGGAACACCGGTTGTACACACCAGAGTAGAGGCCGGAATGACAATGACCAGTCAAACTCTAGTTCCACCAGCAAAGGTGTACCGAAGATCCGAACCATGCGTTCACGGCACAGCGGGGTTGACGGGAGCAGCTCCATTGCTCTGTGTCGCTGGAAAAAAACAACCACCGCGAATCAGAAAAAATAGCAGTAGTAATCCGCCAATTAAAGCCAAAATAATTGGAAAGCCACCAAACACACTGGAAACGAGAGAATGGATGGCTGATGGGATGACTCCGAAGACAGTCTGGAAGATGGACACGAAACCAGACCGACAGCCTTAAAGAAATGAACAATCCCAGTGGTGCTTGAAGCATTGAATATTCTCGATACCAACTCTCCAAAGTGTATGGGGAAATCGGTATTTAAAAGGGATTGTATCTCGGCTGATGATCTCGCAACCTGGAGAGCATACGTCTCTTTTGCGGATGTCAAGGCGACCTGTTTTTGAAACAATAGCACCTTCAGTCTACTCAACTTGTCATAGTTCACATTAAAAGTATCAATGTGGGGCCACATTTCAGATACTTGTATCTCTCGTGTGGGGGGAAACAAAACATGGCCACAACACGTAACGACCTTCGTGACTGAGATTGCGTAGGCAATTCCAGGTCGCAAGCCGCAACAGCTGTCATCGCTCAGAAGAACATAACTCCCATTAGAAAGAACATGAAACACTGAACGAATCAAGGGAACGGGAGTACCCTTCAGAAAACAGGCCAAATTTGCGACCCCCGCATTGCAAAGACCGTGAAGAGACACCTGTTTGCATATCATGGAATGACGAACAGTAGTCTCACATTCACTTCCGCTAAGAAAGATCTCTTGTTCGCCGTTCAGACATCGATACTCAAAGGGCAACTCCCACTCTTCCTTAATAAAGCTATCTCCTAGCCGTTCATATCGTCCCACTGCAAGATGTTTCAGGCAGCTTGAGAAACGAAACGTTGAAAACGGTAAATTAATAATGCCGTGTAAGAGCCAGATAGTTGAAGGACTCTCTGCTACCGTGAAGGGCAACTTATCTAATTTTTCTACTTGAAGCAAGGTGAAACGAGCCTCTCTTTTAGCCATTGTCACTTGTTCCCTGGAAAAATTAAAAGCAGCGAATAGTTCACTCCCATTAAGGTATTTCCATGGAATGTGGCCACTTTTCAGCGTCTGCAATGCCCAACTCAGCTGCATGATGGAACGCAGCTGTGTTTTCCCATGATATAACCGAGACAAATCAGTCTGAGTGATATCAATAGCAGATGACACTATATTCGACAGGGAATAAATCCTGTTGGATAGCGTGTTCATGCCATTGTCGACAACAGCCAATGTGTTTTCCAAATTCTCTTTATCAAGTTGCCGTAAACGTGCAGCAGCCTCAATTTGAGAAAGTTTCCAAATTTCATTATACATGGCATATGAAAACCGTTTTGAGCGTTTTTTTCTAGGGCCTAATAGGAAATCTTGTAGGTCTATACTGTCAGAAAGAGTATTCAGGTGTTTGGTTACCGCTGTTAAGGTGTTCGTTTGTACCCATTGTTGGCACAGCTTGCCCACACTGTATGTTGTAATTATACCAGCATGCTGACCTGACAAAAAGCAAGGGTCCGGTCTATGAATGGAAAAAACCCCTGAAGAGTTCAAAAAACGCCTTTGACACTCATCAGTATTGGTGGGCCATACCAACCATCCCCAGGGACTGGAAAGTGAAGAATTATAGTCACCAGCCTTAACCAATACATCTAGCCTTTCCTCAGAAACATTTAGAAAGTGTTGCCAATCTTTAAATTTAGTCGGTGTAGGGATACTGGGCGTGTTTAGATCTTTTATTTTAGCTAATCCCAGACATGATGTCTGCTCAACAGTGTCATTTAAAAAAATCATTTGCACAGGAATTAAGCAAGCTCGAAACAAAGCCTCCCTACCCTGTATCTGCCAATCTTGCGTCCCCCATACACTCTTCAAATCGATAGTGTTCTTCCAATATTCATAACCCTCAATCGAAAGTCGGGAAACAAAGGGATCTGAATAAATCAGTTTTGTATCTGTTAGCAACAATTTTCTAATGTGTGTCTTAGGTAATTTAAAATAATAAGATTCAGCTTTCGTTGTATCATGCCCAAAAAAGTATGTGAATTTGTCACTGTAATACTTTGGACTCCCCACCCGTGGTGTTGAACAATGTTCCCATTGTGTGTAGTTAAAAAGAGGCCTATATCTAGTTGCACGGTGCAGGTAGTGATGTCCCCAATTATTATAGCAGAACATTTCACCATAATTCATTGTAAAATCATATACATCATCACTTCCAAAAGCGGAGTAGTCCTTCATTTCAGTTAGCATGGAATCCACTGTTTGGACATCCCAATCATCAGAGACAACATTAGGTGTAATAACATCAGACATAGAAATTTTGAACACGTATGGTATTTGAATTATCTCTGTAGGCCCGTATATATCGAACGGAACTTTGTCCCAAACAATCCCATCAGAAATTGGAATAGCTGTAATATTGACAGGGGACAAATCACGTCGGACCTTATGTGACGAAAGATGCGGTGTTAAAATCACATCAACAGGCTCCACTGAGGAGCGATCAGCAATATAGTGACCATTAATTAGTAAAAAGAAAACAGTCACAAAACCAATCCATAAAAACAATGCAATAATTGTCAAACAGAACCAGAGATAGTTCCATGGATATATCAAATAGTTCTTTTTAAGCCATTGATAGAACTTGCTACCTCTGGAAAGTTTGTCAGTCTCAGTTGAGGATGAATCTGAAGAAAAATCATGAATGTCCACAAAATAGCCAGAGGAAGTCTCCGCAAACACAGGACTCATCGAATTCCCATCCACTGTTCGTGGAGGTTCATGATAGATGACGTTACCAGTCGTGGAAGTGTTCGTGTAAAATACAGCCAAATCCTGTAGCGGTGTGTTCTCCGAAGTTGTTACAGGAACCAACAAAAGTTCATTTTCCGCCCTCCCCATGGTCGAGGAAGTGTCTGGAACAGCAGCTGACATAGTTGCATAGTCAGTAGTAGCGATGGTCATCCTACTATGTAGAGGGATGTCCTGTTGGGTAGTGAGAGGGGATCGGGAACCACCCAAGGGACCTCCTGGTCTACTGTGAAGAATCGGCCACATGGTGTAATTTGATGTCATCAATGGAGATGAATCTGTTTGATTTGGAACTAGACAATGGCGGAAGGATGACAGTCCTGGTGCCTTTTATCCCCAAGACCGGTACAGGTGCTCTGTATGCTGGACCAAACTCTTTTCTCACAGCGATCTTCTCACGAACCAGATCCCCAACGTTAGGAATCCAGCCAGTCGAAGTTTTCGCCAAATCCCTTATTCCCAAGGTGGCAGCGCTTGCAGATGATTTATCATCACGGAATTGTTGAAGCTCCTGTATAACAGCGAGACGTTCTTTTATGTCAAATGGTGTTTCTGCTGCCACCATACCAGGGGCATCAAGATCGGGAACATACATAGTTGTCCCAAAGAGAACCTCATATGGAGACTTTCCCCTCAAGGACCGTCTTGGCAGATTATTCAGTGCTCTCTGGACCCCATAGAGGTGATGTAACCAACTGCGGCCTGAACCTAATACTCGAGCTGTTAAGGACTGCTTTAGATCACGATTCCGCCTCTCCACGACCGAATTTCCCTCGGGATGGTATGGTGAGGAGTAATGGAGTTCAACACCCATCGTCCTCATGGTGTCCCTGAAAGCCTTAGAGGCAAATGCAGGGCCCTGGTCCGAATGGAACGCTGCAACCGCATATGTATCGATAAAGATCAGCAAATCTTTTATAACAGTCCGGGCGTCAGCCGACCGCTGTGGCCATACCCACAGGAATCTAGAACAGGAATCTACAGCCACTAAAATGTATTTGTATGCACCATCAGGTTGCAAAGGACCACAATGGTCCAGGTACACACAATGGAGTGGTTTGTCTGACACTAAGAGAGATGTCTGCGGAGGGCGTCTGATATTCACGCCCTTCATCTGCTGACAAATGTCACAGCAAAGGACATACTGTTTAGTCCGTCTGCATAGACCAGGCCACCAGTACCGTTGTTGTAGAATGGTGATAGTGGCCTGTATACCAGCATGTGCAGAAGCGACACCCTCATGTGCAGCTGTAATCAGTTCCAATCTTTGATCGTCATTTGGGATCACTCGATCACCAACATCTGGAATTGTTGCAAAAGCAACATTCTGTTCTCTGATATGATATGTATAGTTCGTAGGGTATCCCTTCGGAAGGGGCTTGCCTGCAGCCGAGGCTTTAACGGCAATCAGTATTTCATTATCCAACCTCGTTCGAGAACGAGTCACTGCAGCCACAGAAGCCGTAGCTACTGAAGCTTTGGCTGCTTCGTCAGCCAATGTATTACCAGCAACATGTATTTCTACACGTTGGTGCCCCAATGTATGAACTACATGGACACATGGCAGCTTATCCTTAAGATCAGCCACCCTTCCCCACAATATCTTGTGTTTAATGGTGTTCCCTTTAGAATCTCTAAACCCGTTCAGTATCCAATGATTGAGATATTCATTGTATGACTGGACGCAATAATACGAATCACAGACGATCAAAGTCTGTGTTCCTGGCTCTGAATGTTCGAGCGCTAGAAGAAGAGCCGTAAGCTCGGCCAACTGGGCTGTGCAGTCCCCTAAGGTCTGAGTGTACGTGTTATGAGGATGAAAAACGCTGTCTTCCATTACCCCGCACACGGCTGCGCAAGCTGCCGAGTATTGATGTTTAGTACCCACAGCCGGTTGTGCCGATCCGTCAGTGTAAATGATTTTATCATAACTGTCTATTGGCAATATGTGTAAGGGAGCGGGGTACTCCTGTTCATACTGGAGAAATTCTTGTGTCTGAAGTCTTGGGTCAAACACATAATCAACATCAGTGGTGGTCAGAGATGTTGCCCATTGAATCCAGCGTGGATGCAATGCCTTAGCATTAGGAACGCTCGCTTTAGTGACAGCCTCTAAGGCCGGAACCGGGGAGACAACAACAATGCGTTTTCCCTGGGCAAGCGGTCTCTCCTTTATGACGGCAATCTGAACTGCCGTCAGAATTTTTTCAGTAGGAGCAAAACGTTTTTCTGCATTGGAGTATAAATGTGATTTGTATGCTATTGGCACTGTGTCACCCTCATTAAAGGTGACATAGGTAAATCCTAGGGCACCAGCTATTATTCTGATGACCAAATTCGTTTTATTGTCCCGTGTGTACAAGTGTCTAGCTTCTAGCATGTCTCGTTGTATGTCCCTTAGGATGTGTGTGTGTTCAATTGTCCATCGCCTGCCTGAATAATTGGGCTGAATTAAGTCATATAGTGGCTTTACGCGTTCAGCATAATCTGGAATATATGTTCTGCCACAATTAAAGAAACACAGTAATGACTGCAATTTCTTAAGCGTGTTCGGAGGCTGTAGCTGAGCACACTTCTCTAGGAAGTGCGGGGCCAGGCTCTTCCCCTCGTTTGATAGTTCATATCCTAGGAACAATACACTAAGAAAGGCTATCTTGCTTTTTTTTAAATTAAATTTATATCCGAAGGCGGCAAATCCCAAAACTATCCGATCGACCCTGGCAAGATGAATGTCAAGGGTGTCATCAGTGAGATAGATATCATCCACATATGATAATGCCTCGGAATCAAGCTCCTGTAATATTGATGTGACACGGGCCGAAAACAGTCCTGGGCTGTTTTTATAGCCTTGTGGTAAACGACAAAAGCGTTTCTGAGAACCATAGGAAAATGCACTTAGGTCTCTACTTTCATGTGCTAAATTCTGGCAGAAAAAACCATTAGATATATCCAATGTAGTTTTGTATTTTTTACGCACTATATTATTAATTAGCGCTGTGCTGTGTGAATTGTGTATAGCATAAGTGCGTGCATGACTATTCAAGTGCCTATAATCAACCACTATTCTATATGAATGATCAGGTTTCGCAACGGGAAATAGCGGATTATTCATCGCCGATGTACAGGGCTCAATTACTCCCTGGTATTCAAGTTGTGACAGTATCTCCGTCACTGGAGCTTTTGCTTCATGTTTAACAGGGTATTGTGGCTGCGGGTGTGGTGTAGACCGAACGGGAATAACATGACAAGGAGAGTCCTTGTCCCATCCTACATGATTACGATATAATGCAGGTGCCTGTGCTAAAGCCCATTCAGCAGCATAGGCTTGTTTGTCTGTCTCCGGAACAAGATCGGAGAAAGAAGGCAAAATGACATCTTCCCCATGTGGGAGCATGCGGACATGTTCAGGTGGCCAGTCTCTCTCGGCCAACAGGATATCACTAGTAAGTTCATCCCAAAATATTACACTAATAATGCGTTCCACGTCTCCCTCTATCTGAATTGTTAAATCAAAAACCCAATCGGGTGGAAGTACGCGGCCATCCGCCGTTTCAACTGCGATGTAATCGCTAGTTGCTGTCGCATCCAGATGATCTTTCAGATCCTGGCGACATATCGTGATCTCTGCCGCGCTGTCCAACAGAGTCACTGCCCACTTCTTGTTCCTCAACAGTGTTGTCAATACTACTGGCATTTTTAACTGTCAGTGCTGCCACTTTTTTCTTTTTAAACTGTGGCTTTTGTTGAGGAGTCTTTTCTTCTTTTTTAACAGTAGACTGTGGCAAGTCTTTCTTTTCTTTCACGTATTCCGGACGTCGATCTTGACGGCCCCCTCTCTCGCTACATCTATCCGGTGCGTCCTGAAAGGAACGAGAAGGACGTGAATCAGTATATCTGTCTGGAGTTCTAATGTTATCCCTATTTCTGAGATTATATCTCCTTTCGGAGTACTCCGGATGAGGAGAATCAGCTCTTTTGTTTCTCCTATCCTTGAAATCCTTTTGTTTGTCCCAGCGCTTTTTAGACCCCTCTAGTGCTTGCCTTGTACCTTCCTTATGGGTGGTACTTGGTATGTCCAATTTTTTAGGTTTGGCTCCCAGCCCATCCCGTCCTATACTAGTATAGGTATCAGAGATTATTTTCGGTAGCTGTCTCTCTTGTTCCTGGTGTGGAGTTTCCCAGAGACGCTGGCGTATCGCCAGTGCTACTGCTTCCCCTTTAATATTACTCAATATTATCGAGGAGACGGCGTCAAAGTTACGCATCAATTTCATCCCCAGATCTAGGGCCGGTGCAGCCCCATGCTCATTTTGTATTTGTTTCAACACTTCCGGCAAATTGGCCAGTGTAGGGGTACCATGCGTGGTAGTATAAACGGCAGCGAAGACTGTACCCCAAGTGGCACATTCATCAACCGAGGGAACCATCCCGAATGGCAAGCACATAGTGAGCAATCTATGTTTCTCATGTGGCCCCGTATGGGGGAACACAGCTTCCAGCTGATTTGTTTTCTGAGCAATCCAGAACGGTATTTTTTCTCGATCCGAGGGCACTTTACCCATAATGGTATGCACCGTTTGTGGATTAATCCCAATAGCCAATTGATATCCACCAGCTCTGGCGGTGCTGGACGCGCTGGTGTAGTGTTCAATGTTCGCATTACGAACTGGACCAATCGTCTATATAATGCCACTAATTCATTATATAATATCCTTAAATCTACAAGCGGCATAGTCTGTATGCCTGGGTGAGGTGTATATGTGGCAAACATGGGCCACGTAGGCCCTTCATTACTTAAAGGACCTAGCCTCACCCGCCGCAGTATATGTGGTAGGGCGCCTTCAAACCAGTTTTGATGCTCCTGATATGTGAGCGATATTTCATGATACTGGTATGCTTCGTACCTTACGGGTACGTCCGCAATGTCATAAGTGTGAAATGTGTGCGTTCGTTGGTCAGCCTCAGGAAAGGCAACCCAACAATAAAATGTTTCCGTTTGGTATGCTTCAGTTGCTTCTATAATCAAAGTAACTTCCCCGCCCTCTTCTGTAAGGCCATGTGCTAATAAATGTTGTGTAAGTGCATGTCTAGAATTCGCAGGAATGTCTATGGTATTAGCCATAGTTGTTTAGAGAAACGGAACACCAAAATAGGGGAAGTTTTTTCCTTTTGTGAGTTCGAGCTCGAACAACCTACAGCCTATTTAGGAGTTACCTGTTTGGCTGAGGAGGATTCTCCCAAAGACCATGGACGTCTCCGTAAAATGGTACTGAGGGTACCTGTTGTCTGTGAGACAGCGATAGTCAGGGTATCCGTAAATTAGTGCCTAAACACCATCGTTGGTGGCGCCATGTCGTAGTTTGGACTCTTGCTCTGAGCAAGACTGCTGGTCTCAGGATGACAGTACTTTCGTTTGTAGGTGACTAAGGGGGTTATTCCAACTTTGGAGGAAGTGGTAATCCGTCCCAAAAGTGACGGTAAAGTGACGGATATACCACCAGCCGTATTACGAGTCCATTATATCCTATGGAACTCGTAATACGGCTGGTGGTAAATCCGTCACATTTGGGACGGATTACCACCTCCTCCAAAGTTGGAATAACCCCCTAAGTCTCTTCCTACAACTATTTGTAACTGTTGTCCAAACCTTACCGGCTTAATAGCAGTACCTCACCAAAAACACAATAGTAAAAGGTGATTTGTAGCAGTCGCTTACGCATGGACTCAAAATACAATATCTCAGGGTTGTCGTGGTTAAACGGAAATTACCCTTTTCTCACAGATTTATAATGTCTCATACAAACAAAGGCAATAACACAGATGCAGTAAAGTTATAATAGTTTTTATTCAACATAACTGCAATTTGTGATAAGTTGCATGAACTGCAATGATTAGGATAATGAATATACCAAGCAACAGTATTGTAAAGAGGAGAGTCATTGTTATAAAGACCCCACCATTATGCAATATATGAAAGAAATATATGTATATGTAAAAGATGGAATAAGCCCTAATACCCTAAGGAGAGTAGGTCTAACCTCCTACCTAAAAAGAAAGAGCTGGGTTCGTTAAATCTAATCTGCCAAAACCGTGTCCATGAGAGGAGCCCCCAACCCTCGTTACCTTGGAATGAGGTCTCTATCTCAGACTCCGCAGGGACACGAAGACTGGATCAGTGTCAAGATGACTGCAGCATCGGTATCAGCGATGGTGGCGATGCCCTCTGGTCGGAATCCCTCTGATTATCTGTCTAAAAGTGTGTTGTATTTATTCAGATCTACAAGGTCCCCTGACATAAGTGTTATTCATAACAATAGATAACAGGCATGCTTGGGACGGCAATTAATATCAACAATCCCTCGAAAGTATAGAGAGGGAAAATCCCTAAGTGTGAATGCCTACTGTATGTTTGTCTTTCTTGCTTGATCTTGACGCCTTGGCGCAATGACACCGATAATAGAACCCATAACAAGTGGCCTAACTATAAACAAGGCCGCCATTTTAAAGGAAATAAATAATTAAATGGACTATGACAGAGCAAGCTAAGTAGGTTAAAAGTCACTGGGTGACAGGGGCACGAGTTTACAAGCCTACGGCTAAGCTAACTCCTGTTATCCCGCTAAAACAAACTAGGATTCACTACAAACTGTTTTGCTGTTTGATAAACATTAACCTTCTCCAATGTATGAAGGTCTTTTTTCCAGAGACAAATACAATGTTAGATTTACTCATATAATGAGAAGTGGGAAGCAAAACGCAAAGAGCTATTGATGCCCCACATTTCCCTGGACAATCCAAGTTTATCTTGGGCTGTCCTGATGGCTTTCTTAATTTTAAATACACATCCCTGTATTTTGAGGCAAATTTCAAGTCATTCTGCAAAGCAGAAAGGAAATGTATACTCCAGTTTCCACATACGAAACAACTTAACTAATTTTTATTTTCTGTTAGCTGCATGCTTCCTGCAGAGGGGCCACAATGGGGCATGTAAAGAAGGCCTCAAGATGATGGGCAAGCTATAGCCTAAATTATGTAAATCCAGACTTGTAAATGAAGAGATCAGAGACTCAAAAGAAGCCTTTATTTGTTTTTCTGTGTCTGGCCTCTTTCTATTTTTGCTTCTTGAAAAATGGTCACCCTACCATTAGGGGCGGTGGAAAGCTGTCATGTGTGAGCACTAGTAGAATACAGGGATACCTTTACTCATCACACTCAAAAGTGACAGGTGTGCCACCCCAGAAGTGACATCCTCAATGACTGAGAGCCCTCCCTGAAACTAACGTTATGTGTAGGTGGGTCATGTGGATTATGACATCATCTGAAGACATGACAGGGTTCTACCACATGGTCAGGGTTATGCACCAGCCCTCAACTAATCAGAGCCCCCCATGGAGAGCAGGTGTCTGTGATGTGCTGTAGAGGAGTATGTCCTTTTTAATCTGTAGAATGCATATAAGGAGTCTCCAAGGTGGGCTATGCCAAATTCAGGAGCCCCATCCTGAAAGAAATCACTCTGTCATTATGAAGAGATACAACCACTGCATCAAAAAGGTGGCCTTCCATCGTGGATTGAATAATATCAATATATATTATTATAGCCTAACACCATCGGTTTTGGATGAGAATGTGCAGCAGAGCGCCCTTAAAGATTGGGGTTATGGTGTTACGGGTTTTCAAGAGGACCTCTGCCAATGGCTTGAAAAGTTCAGCCTCAAGGATTTACCTCAGGTGATTAAGGGAGACAGTAATGCCTCGTGCATTGAATTAAATGGTGAAAACAATTGAATCGACATGGAAGATGTGGAAGAATCTATAGCCCCTCCTAACTCACCAAAGATATGGGGTTTCTGGAGGAAACTGCTACGCAGGCTGTCGTCGTGCAGCAGCTGCGTGTAAACTCCGATAACGGTTATGCACCGATGGACCTATGCGGCTCTCAAGATTTTAGAGCCGCCACGAGTGCCATGAAAATGGTGAGGTAAGTAAAAAAAAAAGTTATAGACACAACGTATAAACAGCAATATTTTATTTTTAACTAGTAGTCTTTCTTTCTTTTTTTAACCGAATGCATCAGCAAAAAGAGCAATGGTAGAGGGGCCGCTGTCTAATGTTAATGACGTAACGTTTTACTGCTTATGCTGTTCAAAACAGTCTGAAAGTTCTGCCTGCCAAAACAAAGAGCTGTGTAAGAAGTGGTTCGGACCCAGTTAATATTACATACTTACTCACTTTTAGGACGGGCATCAGAATGTTGCTGCGCAAGATGCATGTGAGTTACACCTAGGATACTTATGTTTGGCTAGATTGGTATATGTGCTGGTTAAAGAAAAAATAGCTGAAATACATACTGTAACTCTGTGTTAGCTGAAGCTTTGTGAGCCGCCCACGATGATGCAGTGCGACAGACCTGAATGTATCACCAAATGGTGTATCAACCCTTGACTACCTACAACAGATTAATACTGAAGCATGTACAAATGTTGTACACGTGAGTTAAGACTATCGCTGATGAGCGGGTTGCACAGCGCCTTGGAGCTTCTGACCGAAGATTATTTCAGAAATAAAGGATTTGTATTGGTTTGCTTACAACTGTTCCATCTTTTGAATACCGTCAGTATCCTGAGTGTACAAAGTTATAGGTGGGGTTGGCGGTAAGTCATGTCTAGAGCCATTGAGTATATAGCTGTCAAAATATCAAACTTATGATGCTGAGGCAGGTTAGCTGGCTTGCCCCTAGTAACGTATGTGGCATTTGTCATAATATATATACGCAGTGAAAAGACAGCAAACTGTCCAACAACGATGATAAGACGCGTACGAAGAAACTGTAAAGTATGCTGTGTTTAAGTTTTCCGAACATTCTTTATTTTTAATAAAATGTCCTTACACAAAACAAGTGTCTTTCATTTCATGGGTTGTAGTGGCTAATAACATGTCAATGGATGGGTTAAGGAAGCTTAATTACGATACAAGAGGGGTCGTTAGCTTTGGGAGCACTGAAGTGCTGTTTAGAAGGGCTCTAGTTGAAAGTGAGACAGTAACAGAATGCGGGTGAAGTCCTGGTTATCTGGGGAAGAGGCGTATTCACTCCACAAGCCAGCCAGGAGATGTTTTAAGAGGAGGCCTACCATTGTTAATGCACAAATAGATTATCCATGGCTGGCAGACATAATCAGTCTTCAAGATGTAGCAAAGCATAAAAACGGAGCTCGATATATATTAACTGTCATTGATGTATTGTCCAAGTATGCCTTTGCAGAAGAGATAAGCGATAAAAGAGGGACTAGCATCACCGAGGCCTTTAAAGGTCGAACCCCTCAAAAACGACAAAAAGATGTAGGAAAATAATTTTTAAACAAATCGTTTCAGAAAATTTTAAAACAGCACGCTGTTTAGCATTTTGTAACACACACGGAGGTAAAAGCAGCTGTCATAGAGTGTTTTAACAGAATTTTAAAGTCTGAGATGTGGAGATAGTTCACGGCCTACAACACCTACCAATACGTGGATGTTCCACTGGCTTTTACAGATGTTTAGAATGCCAACTACCACAGAACCATCAAAAACTTCTCCCATAGGGGTAACGCCAGATAATTCATTAAAGGTCTGGAGAACGTTATACAGGAGCCAATTCGCTGCAGGTGTAAAGAAGCCTCTTTTAAAAGACGGTGACCATGTTAGGATTTCAAAGTTGAAAAGCGTCTTTATGAAGGGTTACCAGCTGACTCTAAGCAATGAGGTATTTATAGTGGAAAGTGTGGAGCTTAAAGAGGATGTTTATATTTACAGGTTAAAGGACTATGACAGGGAAACGGTATTGGGTGTCTTTTACAAAGAGGAGTTACAAAAGGTACCTGACGATCCGCACAGGGTGTACAGGGTTTAAAAAAATTCTGAAAAGGAAAGGTAGCGGGCCAACAGGCAGGCCTTTGTCAAATGGAGGGGCTGGCCTGAGAAATGTAACAGTTGGGTGTTGGCAAGCTCCCTGCATGGTTTGTGAGTACAGGGAGGTCTCACTGTAGGCATCAAGATGGAGACAACGTCAATTCATATTACTTTGCTGTCCAACACCTTGACGGACATGTTCCCCAACAATAAAATTTCGAATTGTACCATGAAACTGGCTAAACCGGTGGACCGGACAGGGGACTGGGAGGTAGCCCTAACAGAAATCCAGTACGCTAGAACATGGAATACATTTTCAATTTTTAGACCAAATTTACTTTAAAGCGTGATTAGGACCCTTTGAGCATCCATGACGACTTTCCTCATGACTATTACCCATCCATCGCTACAAATCCATAGCCAACATTGAAACATATGCGAATGTTCAGCTAGTGTTAGATAACGTTAGAAGGAAGGTGTTTGTTAAAGCTCCAAATCATGATACCGTATTTAGCTGTACAGGTAAATTAAGAAGGGTTTTAAGAACAGTGCAGTTTATAAAAAGCCAAGTAGAACCAGACCCGTCCAGCCTGGATATTAATGGCAGTTTCTATACACTATACAGTGACATTGCAGAGCCAGAGGGGATAGGGATAGTTATTCACTGCTGCTAAGATGGATCCAGGTGAAGGGTGAAAATAACGTGATGGTTAATATTCAATACAAAAAACACAACTACGTCCAAATTTCTAAAAAACATTTTGCCACTATTTCAATAATGATCTTCGACAACCAGTCTGAGCCAGTGTCCTTTAAATACGGGAATGTTATTGTAAAGCTTCATTTAAGGCTGTGACGCGACAGTGACTACTAAGAAGTAATCATGGTGACTATGAAGACATGCAGCAACCCCTCCATGTACAGGGATTATTACAGAAACCAGGTCAGATATGGAGGGCCACCACTATACTTTCAAGGGGCCCCTGATATGTACAGGGTCGGTTTGGGGGGTTTCTTCTGCACATTGATTAGAAAAGCCATGCCGTTCTTGAGAAGAGAGTACGAAATTGAAAAACCCCAGGTTAAAGCGGCAGCTACGAACATTGCCCAGGATGTGGTGGGTTCTGTGACGTCTGCTGTTGTCGATCGCATGAATAAACAACCCCAAGAAGGAGCGGGTCTGGTGTACAAGTCTCACACACGTATTAAAATGAAGTGAAGGGCTTCAAGGTGTATGAGGGCCACTAGCTTCCTATAAAAAAGACAGCGTTCTTCCAAAAGCGCTCACAAAAGAAGAGCCATAAGTCGGGAGAGACATCTGAAGAAGAAGAGACTGAGCACTAGCACAAATATTTTTTAAAGCGCAGTAACCTGAAACATGGCCTTAGCAGTTTGTGCATCGGTAGGCTTGTTTTCCTCAAAACCCACCCAGACCAGCATCAAAAGCAGTTTTTTCATGGCTGTAGCGCCGCTAGCCACTTTGACACCATTGGCGCCAATCGTTTCTTGGGTCCACGGATATGTATCTGGAGCTCAACAATACGCTGGTGCCCCCTATCTGTAAAATCGTGAAAGCTGACGGTTTCAACATAGAGAACAACGTTAAGGTAGTGACGATCGCGTACTCCAATGCAACCATGTTTAATCAGGTGGACATCACCCTTGGCGGCCGATTTATCACGCAATGTGATAACATGTATGCATATAGAACCTATATCTAGAGTATCCTAAATTACAGCCATGACGCCCTGGACACCCAGCTTTCAGCGGGCTCTTCTACAAAGATACTTATGGACCTTTTGATGACAAGGAGCTGGATGGGAACAATCAAGGTTTTTAAAAAGAGCAAGCTTCACCACAGGCAGTAGACAGTTTGACCTCCTTGGACGTATATATTCAGACATTTTCTTCCAAGATAAACTGCTTGTCAATGGTATTGATCTTAAGATCAAACTTAACCACAACAAGGACTCATTCTGTCTCATCAATGGGGATGCCAAACAGTATAAACTGGTCATTCTGTCCTCTAGCTTGTTTGTAAAGAGAGTGAAAATGTCACCAAGCGACACACTGGCTCACGCTGAAGCTTTACATCTATTGGATGCCAAGTACACTATTGAAAGAGTAGCTCCGAAGATATGAAGCATCCCAACTGGTAGCAGATTAACCCAGCAGCAAAATGTTTTCTGGGGCAACTACAAAAACTTATTATCCTTGGTTTTGTGGACAGTACTGCTTTTATCAGTCTCTATACCTCAAACCCTTTGAATTTCAAACACTACAACATCAACTACTCTGCACTGATCCAAGAAGGGTCTGTGATTCCTGCAAAACCGTACACACCTAGTTTTGGAACAGCTAATTTTATCAGGGAATATCTTGGTCTGGTTTCGATAACTGGGAAACGCCTGCAGGACTTGGGAGTCGTCTTATCAAGAGAAGCTGGCTACACACTGTCTGCTTTTGATCTGACGCCTGACATGGAGTACGGCGACCAATTCAATTTGATCAAAAACGGAAATCTAAATGCTGAAATACATTTCAGTCAACCCTTTGCTATGAATGTGAACATGGTTGTATTGTTTGTATTCAACAGCCTCATTCAGGTCAACCACACCCGACAGATTCTCTTTGACTATCTTTAAAATATTGTAAAATGGACACCATTCAGATATGTGAGTTCTTTAGCCGTCATAAATAAGCAATGCACTACCTGGGTAAATGAGGATAGGAAGACCCTGCATGCTAGTCCTTAACACAGATCCGCATTACAAGGGTAAAACACACTGGATTGCTCTGTTTGTGGACAGCGACAAGGTTCACCAGTGTTCCCTGAACATAGCATCTATTCAAAACATATATTCAAGTATGTAAAACATGCTGCTGCTAGGGTAGAGTATAACAAGATTTGTTTACAGGATTCTCTAGCCATCACATGTGGGGAACATTGTATATATTTTATTATTTTATTAGTAAAATATCTGAGGGTATAACGTTTAGAAAGTTTTAAAATCTATATTCGACTGATTTAGTAAACAATGACAGTATTGTTGTGAAATATGTAAAAAGAAAAGGGCAGGTCTACGTCAAGCTCTGGTAAAACAGAATACGGTGTTTGTCAAAAGTGTAAGGTTGTGTAACACCTGTATGTGTAACGATGAATGTTTGCAATAAAATAATTTAAACTTGAACTCAGATTATACAGCTTTATTCAGATGAAAGGACACACATGTTTAAAAGGCTTTTAAAAGATGACAGAAGCATGTGTAAAAGTTGTGTTTATTACAATCAGTTTTTAGTACAAACATTACGCTAATAATCTTACTAAAGAAATTAAAGAAGAAAAATCCTTCAATATGTTTTCTGTTGCAAAACTATACACACAAACATTGGAACACATATACAATTAATCAAAAGCCAGAAAAGAAGCCCCCCAAAAAAAACATCAGGCTGTGAGCGACTGGTACGTTTTGGACAGGATCTTTTTTTGGTAGGTTCCACAGAGCAGGTGTGCTCCAAGAGGGGGATAACTGGGAAATGAAAGATGCTGCTGGCAACTGGGGAATGGGGGCTTTCAAACGTTCAAGCATACGTCTGTGGTCAGCATTACTGATGATAGTCTAAGGAATGTTGAGTTTCCTGGAGGTGCGCAGAAACTGGTCCCAACCTCTAGGAGCACTCTGCAGAGCTAGTGTTTTGGGGTGTGTGATACCTTTGACTAGGTCGTGCATGTGGGACCCAACAACCGGCTGACCTTTGTAGAGGAATTTGTCCCGCTCATTCCACATCATCAGGTCTTTAGAAGCTGACATTTTACTTAGAAACATTTGCTTTGCCTCTCTGTACGTTTGACTTATATTTTTTTCCAGATCTTCAACAAACACGTCTAAGGATGGTGGTGCTGACGGTGGTGGTTGTTGATCTTGAGGCATTGCAGGGGTTGGTGGAGGCATTCAAAGTCAGGGGAATATAGAGAGCTTGTTTTTTCAGTATTCCATTGCATGTAATATTGTTACAATAATTTGAAGAGCTCTGGATTGAAGACCTCCTTTGTCGTGAGGTATTAAATGAGAACGTTCAAAACACCTTTAATCCCTCCATCTAGACGTAGCATTTCTTTTTTCTGTATAGCCCAAGCATCACCCTTTGTTGGGCACAACTGCTCCTGCTGCTGGCCCGGCACCAAGTACATCTTTTGGGCATAATCCATCAGTTCTCTGCTAGGAGGCTTGTAATTAACAGTATAGCTATGCCCAACAAAGGACCTATACAACCATGTGAATACTTCCCAGTTTCTTCTTATAAAACAGGGATGTCCTTTTATTACTAAGCTTCTTGATAAGGTGATGCTTCTTCAACACACGGAACTGGCTCTCTGATATAGGGACATTACCTTTTAGGATGTTTAGGGAGATTACTGAAATGCAGCCTCTAAGTCATCCGAAGCCGTGCACAAGATGGCCTTTCTTTGGGTGGTCTTCGCTGTGACTAGCATTTTTAGGATGGCTAACTTACGGCGTAGACGTGCAGACATGGTCAACAGCCTATATTATAAGGTTTAGAGCATAAATGTTACAATAGTGTGTTTAACTATTCTTTTTATAGGCTCTGGGTCTGGTTTTAGGTGTGTAAGCTACAGGGAAATCAGGTGGGAAAATACCAGCAAGTAGTCTGCAGTCTTCTGGAGTATTGGGTTTTAAGTTTACCAGTAAGTAGCCATGGGGTTTCGTGGTAGAGCTGTTAAAGGCTTCCAAGAAAAACTGTGTGCTTCCGGGGTACTTCTGTTTAGCTATGATAGATATCTGCTGTTTGTCACAGGTTTTTTAATTAAAACAAGGTATGAGACATTGAGAGCTATAGAACGGCTACTCTTACCCTTGCAAAACAAGTTCGCACGATGTAGCATATGCTTAGATTGCGATGGTATGAATATTGAGTAAATGTTTTTTCTATCTCAGAGTGAACCCCACCTTTGCTCATAAGATTGTCTACAATCACCATGTTTACAAGGCCGTAGGTAATAATGTGTTGTTGTTGAGATTACTAGGTATACCTTCTATAAATTTGATGTGGGGGAACCTTAGGGATAGTTCCGTATAAAGATCTTGCCAGCATGACTGAAGCTATACAATAGTGTTAGGGGTTTGGTATAAAACCTTTGGGAGCATTTTCTAATAACTTCTTTGTAAAATAACTTTTACTGCAATTTGAGGGACCTGCTAAAATGCAGCAGAACGAATGTTGCAATCTGGTGTCTGTAGTCAGGGGGATTTGAGACTCTAATGTACCTTTATTAACAGTATGGTAGGGTTTTGTAGCCTTCAGTCAGGACCCTTTTATCAAGCACTACACATAAGATTTTATGGAACGGTTGGGTGTAATTTCCCACCGTTTTTTAGACCGGACTATGCTAGGCTGTTTACAACAATTGTGTTATCATTTTCACAGTCACTTGATATAGCATATTTGTTCATCAGATCCTTTAGACTGTCAAAATTGATTTTGAAGGTATTGTTTACATTTAAGGTGCTGCTTTTGACTTTCATACACACTGCATTGAAAGATATTTTGTAAGAATAAGTCTTGGGTCCAAATGAGGTGAACTCGACTACGTACTCATCCTGTTCTAGCTCGCTATTCAAATCTCCTAGATCATCACCTAGTGAGGGGTCTTTATCCCCTACTTTGCTCACAAAAATAACAGAGTCGGTATTGTGATACAAACACCTGTCCTGGACTTTATCTATCTAAACAAGTGTGAGTGGTTGTGAAACATGCTATGAAGATGTTTATATTGTTACACTTTGTGGGGTACTCTTTTCTGTATTTCAACACAGAGCTGCGATCTCATCATCAATACATTCGCAGTTGGACACCTGGTATCACGGTGCAAAAAGGTACTTAAACAGTTTGTCGGGATCTGTTATTATGGTCATGTTTGACACGTTTGTACCCTGTGCAAATTTTCCCCACAAGGAGTTGAGGCAGAGTTTGGCTAACTGACGCCTGGCCGGGTTGACCTTGATGAACTCGGGTCTAAAGCTTATACCCTCATGAGCATAGTGATCATCGATGTACTTTTGTTTAGAGGTCTCATTAATACACAATTCTGGAAACCCTCATGCCTCCTGCTTGACTCTGAGAAATAAGTTGATATAGTCAGAAAAGAGCTGGGTTGTAGTCCTTTCAAAGCATTATATTTCCAGTATTTTACTAAGTTGGTATCCTTTCTCTAGGTCTGCTTGTACCTCAATGCTACACTAGGTCCCTGCCAGCATCCTTTGCTCATCATTGTGTCTGCACTTGTTAGTCTCTTTACTTTCAGCGCATGATAAACTTAGTGGAGACATTAGCTTACCATTGACTCTGTACTGTAGCACAGAGATAGAAAGCCTCCGGGGTGGATAGATATGGCATTTAAGTAGCCCAGAGTATTTGCCTGTGGGTTGATAGTCCCTATATATGATGGTAGGATGACTTAAGGGGTATAACTTCAGTTTGTTCACAAACGGCCACAGACTTGTGAAATCGTAATAATATATTTTCTCACCCTCGCCCATGGCCCTGTACAGCTGCATACCATTTTTACGACCCCCAAATAAGTTGTTGTGGGGCTCCCCAGGTACAGGTAACTCGTGACTCTTAATGAAAGAACAGAGTTCCACATCTGATGTTAGCATGTCTATCCACTCATGCTCCCAAAGGGATCTCATAATAAAGCCACAGTTTTCAACATATTGCACCTTCACCAGAATACGGCGGTGGAAGTGTTCAAACTTGGTACCCAACATCCTTTTAAACTTGTGGGGTTTGTAACAACAAGAACAACCATGGTAAAAGCATCTGTTGCATTAAAAGGCTGTAGGCACACCATTAAATATAGTGTACAAATCTAGGTAATAAGGCCCCAAACAGTATTCACCACCCTGTAAGGCATGCTGACTGAAGATGTTTTCCTAGTCAGAGACGTACATGAGCCATTGGATAGAGGAGGTTGAATAATACTTCTGTTTACAGTTAAAGAGGTCGGGCGGTACTAGAGCTATGCTTTCAGGTTTTAAAAACATGTGCTTGTGGACAGATATACACATGGAAGCCAGCGTAAAGTGTAGAAAAGGGACTATGTATTCTATGGATTTTATCATCTTTGGTGTATTGGGTTTCAAAACCTTTTAGTCCTCTCCACTACAATGTTTCTGAAGAGACTTCAGGCTTTGATAAAATCATTACATCCACCTGACAGTAATCTTTCAACCCGGTTGAAAATGAAACCTATATTCACGGTTTTCACCATACCATTGTAGAAAGCTCTCTTTCTCCGCTAGCATCATATACTCAACTCAATGTTAAAAAAGTGGGGGAAATAACCTTTACACCCTGGAAATCCAATGGCTTTTGGCAACTTGCTCAATTTCATGGGCAGAAAATTCAGGGTATCTATGAGCCTTATTTGTAAAGGCACAGCCCTTATCATTTGGGATCCCTGGATGATAAGCTCTATGGGCATCTTTTCACAAATCATGTTTTGCAGAATAAAGAATGAGTCATACATTTTTGAGTTATGCGCCATCAGGGTACACCCTTTGGCTGAATGAAAGTGCTGAGGAAATCGTTCATGCATGAACGACCTTCAAATACCAGTTGTCATCGGAAGTTAGTTGAGAAGAGTAAATATAGTTGGGTTGATATACATCTGTCTCTTGTGTACACTCTATATTGAACACTATGTAGTCTTCTGTTTTGGTCTGGGGCCACCGTTTAACCATGTAACATGTGCTCTGTTCCTGCCTGAAAAGATGCCTTACACCTGGGACATTTCATGCCTTTGCATTTGTGATCTTTGGCTACATAGCGCCCACACCCCCTACACCCTGTTTTAAGAATGCACCAAACAAACTTGTTGTGTATGCTCAAGCAGTTTTGCGAGTAACAAAACAGATTACACATGTGACATCTTACCTTCTGATTGGCGACTACAACACAGCCATCTCTTTGACACATTTTACAGTGCGTTTCACAATGGTGAGTGTAGTAGATGTGGTCACAATGGATGCACACATACTTGGCTCTTAGAAAAACCCTTTAGGTTCAAGATGCCACAGAAGTGATTTTCATGATGGAGAACATAAACTGCCTTGTTTTTCACGGTTGTGAAGTACTTCCAAGATCTGTTATGGTAGAGAACTTTCACATAACGGCAAAATAGTTCTCAAAAAGCCCTAGGTCCCCAAACCCGACCAGGATGTCCTTTGGTATTTCAAGTGCCACGTGGGCTTCAGCCACTATAGATATAATATCTGCATCGGGGTGCTGCAATCCAGCAGTAACCAGGCGATGCTAGCTGCCAGACACATGTTGGACGTTCCATTGTTAAAGTTGAGCAACCACACTGTTTCTTTCCAATGATTTTACTGTACAAGATAGTCTTACATCCCCCCTCATGGCGTCGAACAACAAGGGTGATGACTCTGACGATGCCATATGCTACTATTTCTGTCTTACTCTGTAAAAGATTAGAGAGGTTTTCTAGAAATTCCACAGCGTCAAACACATCGCAAAGCGTTCGTCTGGTGAACAAGGGCCTGTAAATGCCCTGCCCCTGGAAGCATACTTGGAAGAAATCATTAGGGTCCACATCGTGTAACAACCACTCTGTGAGTTTTTGTGTGGCCTGGTGGATAGCTAAAACCCCTTGATCAGAGGAGTTTATGAGCTCTAGGGTAACAAACCTAAATTATTTGTAATGCTCTGTAGCATTAAATCTCTCTACAGTATGCCTGTACCTTCTAATGCTCTTTAAAAATAAAGGCTCTTAATCCTCAGATTGGGAATTTGGTGTTGGATGTGAGCTCTTAGGGGAATCATTTTGAGATGGCTGACTTTGGTTCTGAGCAGGTGTATATTTATGCCTCCATGTAGCACATATTCTGGCTTTCTTTAATTTACATATTAAAAGTCTACGCTGCTTAGCGTTATCAGTCCACTTTTGTTTCTTACAGGCCCACCTGTTTTTAGGCAACCTCCTACAGCCACTTAGAACGGTCGTGGTTGTATTTGCTAACTGTGTCCTCGCACCTTCCCCTTCTACAGAACCAGCAGCGGACCTTCTGGGAGTTCAGGGTATTCAAGTCTCTCAACTTTATCCTGTGAGCACCTGGACCACCTGGAGCTTGTGTTGTTCTCTCCTAAATTTATCTTTTGGGGACTAACAGGCTGATTTAAATTGGGCATTAATATGTTTGGAACTTTTATTCCTTGGTTGAGGGGTTCCAGCTGCTTTTTTTTCTTGAGGACTCGTATGGACCAATGGGCTTCAGTAAGTATATCTTGAACCTTCTTTTGATATTTTGACCTCTGGACAGCTTTATTAATAAATGTGGGACCGTCAGACTTTAGGGAGCGCTGAAGGCCTAGTCATTCTGGTATAACATCTATGTATGCAGTGGCTGATTCACAAGCTTGTAACATCTCTCTTCTACACCTTTCCACCATCTGAATTATCTCCTTCTGCGCATCCCTCAAGGGGCTGTTCTCGCTTCCCACCTTCACCAGTTCTAAGGTCTTAGAGTTTAGCTTGGATTTTACCTTTCTGACAGCCTGTTGTATATCTTTGATATATGTCCTGAGTACAGTTTTTTGGCCCAAAACATCATATTCTAGGGCATTAGCTGGCGCAGTTGGGGCGGGGTGCATATTACCACAAAGTGCACTTAGTACAGTTCTCTGGTTACCATCAATAGCCCCATTCTGAAGGTCAGGACTTGGAGGTCAAAAAAACAGGGTCCCAATGTGAACACCCTGGTGCTCAAGAGGATGGTTCCCTGCTAGACGCTGTTTCAAAACTCTGATTTTGAAACCAGTTCCATTCTGTACTACTGTCGGGGTATTTTGAGGTGGGTGATGGTACATTTACACTTGATGAGGGTCTGGTGGGATGGTACACTCCCAGGGGTGTAATCAGTGACATCGGACATGGGGAATATAAATGCTGGTCATAATAGCTCAGGGACGCAGAGGTATAGGACGCACAGGGACTGGGACTAGGAGAATGCAGAACAGGTGATTGCCGTTCCTTGGGTCTACATTAGAAGGACCATTGTGTGAAGCAGCTGCTGGTGTTTCATAACTCTCCATCACCCCTTCAGTGCCCTGGGAAGCCCTATACGTGCAGAATAACGGTGAATCTTTTCAAGCCTTGAGTCCCAAAGACTATGTGGGATAGTTAGAGACGGTCTGGGGGATGGTCATCTGGCGAGCACATCTATATTAGACACCTCAGACGTTGAACATTTAGAGACCTGCGGATTATGGGGCCCTGCATGTGATGTAACAGTATTTTTTAAAGATAGATCTAAAGTACTCTTCTTCTGATTCTTCAAGTAAAGGCAAATCGCTTTTGTTGGTTTTTTGCATAGTTTGAGATTCCCTTCAATGTTTTTACACAGCCCCTGCTGTTGTGTGTCTGGAAGTGTGCACCCTTTGGGGTCTCCAGCCCTAGGCACAAATGGAGTTCCTATAGGAGTGTTCAATGTACTGGTTGTAGGCTTTACTTGTAAAGTGGTGTATGGGTTAGAGTCAGTACCGGGTCTATGACAGTTATTTGTAGATAATTTGTAGATAATAGCGCATGGTTTGTCCTGACGCACAGTGCAGCTCTCAACGGTTGTTGACATCTGGGCATTTTGACAGGTCTGGGTGATGTTCTTTAGAGACATCTGCTTAACCTTATAGGGGCTTCCCCAGAGATCTTTTGTGATGGCTCTACGATGTAAACATAAATATATATAAAAAGAACCTGTACAACTGTTTACAGTCCCTCAAGCCCCCCCCCACCTAACTACTACATCATATTTTATACCCCTTACTATATGTTGGAGGAACAAACTGTATGACAGAAAAATACATTACGGTTCTTTTGACTGTGCATTTTGCACACAAAAAACACACCTAATATGTTCCTTTGTAGAACCCCTTTCTTTGTAGCAGGACTGTCTTCAGGCATTGTAGACTTCCTGTTTTTTTAGACCCCTTTTCGGACCCCTTTTTGGATCGCTGTTCTACCTTTTGAAGCAGTATGATGTCTTTGTATGCCTCTAGGGGAACTGTAAAGAAAAAAAAGAAATAACCTTCACATTTTACAGTATAATTCAAGGACTTTAGCCCTGCTCTCTGAGGACCCCTCCTACAGGACCTCTATAGGGTTTTTGGGCTGTCAGGGTTGATGCTTACATAGCGTTGACACCAGGGCCCCTTTTATTTACCAGCAAGAGTGATTTCCTGCTGCACTATGGGCGCTGTGTCTTGAGCCTGTAGGATTTGCTGTAGCGCGTCAACCGCCAGCTGTACTTTGGTGTCATAACCTGTAAAAAAACACACATACACAAGAAAGCATTTTTTAGAAATTAAAAAAATAACAAATAAGACAGCATTGTTGAGAATGGTAGGTTGACACCGTTCTCTGAACCAGAAAGCTCTAGATAGGTGTACCTTGCTGAGAGGGAGCCATGCCCTCATGGGTCTTTGTTAGTTCTGGGAGATCCTGTGAACAGAAGAGACAAATTTGGCTTTAAAAAACAACTCTAACAATCACAGCTGGCTTTAGACCATAACTGGTTCTGTGTTACATTTTATAAACACCTGACAACGACTCATTTTGAATTATGTGATATACTGCTAAAAACCATAACACAACAACCTGGGAAAGCAACCAGGTTAACCGTGGTTAAGTAACACACATGAAATATAAACATGAAGGGCACTGATAACCATGACATTTTTACACTATTTGTTCAAAATTACAACCGTGTATTTTGCATGAAAAGTTAAGCATATGAACACAAGACCCTCAAGAAATCTCTTCAATGGCTGTTTTAAATTGTGATCCTGGCTAGACCCTGCACCACACTTACTTGCCTGTTCTAGAGATTTACTGCACGTACGACACACATATTAAAAAGACTATGAATATATAAAAAGGCAGTAAAACTGTTACACAAGGGCACAAGCAAAAAGCTGCAAGCGGTATCTGAAGTGGGAGCTGGAAATGGGTGTAAATTGTATTAACTAGGCCACTTAAGATTACCAGGTCTCAGGGTTCTGTGCAATCACATTTTAATTACAGCCGCCACATGTTTCAGAGGAGAGTTTTAGAGCCTGGAACAAATTTTTCTACATTGGGCATTTACTAAAAAAAAAAACACACACATTTGCAATGCAGTGGGTCTCACATTTGCAAGAGTTAGAGCTATTGGTGTTGTAACTGCATAATTGGACTTTTCTTGACACATAAATTGTTCAACCCTGGCACATAATTTGGTCCTCTCCTTCCATATAATTCCAGTGGCCCTGCGTATAACTAAAGCGCTGCCATTTCTCTATTATCTGCAGCAAAAAAAAAAAAAATTGCCATTTAGCATCCTAATTTAAATCTGCCATGCTAATTACAAAAAAATACAATTTTTACCACCCCACCATCAGAGTTGCTCACTGATTAACACAATGCAAAAAAAAGACACATAAGGGGAACGGAGCATGGAGCCTAACCCTTTAAAAATTAGATACAACCCTTCAACAGATGCCTCACTATTGCCACACCTACAACCAGAGTCTTTACTTGAGGGAACAAACAGCCACCCTACAAATAATGATGCCTTTGGATGAGTATATGAAAGCATTGTTTTTTACTTGTAAATCGTTTAGGATATTGGGGCCGCTCTCACCTCAGCGCCACACACCCTGAAAACGTCTTCAAGGAGCTGTAAAAGCCTTAAGGTTACAAGCAGGGGTGCCACCCAAAACCTCCAGCAATATGGTGCATGATTAGCCACAATAAATCCAAACCCACCGTTTATTAAAAAACTACATTGTAAATATAAAACATCTCATAGTTATTTACCTTAAGTAGAAGATGGCTAGCACCAATACTTTGCACCCTGCCCTTCTCAGCCATACTTTTACTCCTTGATGGCCTGGGGGTAGCCATGCTCTCTGCAAACTTTACAGAAGTAGTTCAAAGTGGCTTGTGAATGTGGATGTGTGTGTGATCCCTGAGGGGGTACTTTTATACTTGTTATCACATGCTAATTATGCATAGGACTCACTTTGTGGAGAAGGGTGGGCTCAGAAATATGTGTTTGTGTTTTGGGGTTTCATTTCATGGCATTGGGATGCTTTAACCATTGACTGTGTAACCTTTTGTGGTCATCTTATACTTTGACATCTGCTGATCACGTTTGAACCCTGTAAAAAGCATAAAAAAGAGGTTGAAAGTTCAGTATTTGAAGTAAACAGTAACAAGCAGGACAGATAAGATAATAGGGGTGGGGGTAGCAACTCCTCTAGAAAATGTGTATCTGCATGAAATCCCCCCATGGGTGTGTGGGCCTCACTTATCTACCCTTTACACAAAGTTTCCCCTTGTTAAGGCATCTATGACTTGTAGTTTTTAGCTGTCTTGCTTTAAGGCAGGATCCACCCTTGTTGATCCAGTCTGTACATGTCCTGCATGTAGTTTTTGTTTTATTACATTTGAACAGCCCCTTTGGAGCTGCGATCCAAAACACTTTCAGGTTTCCTGGCCCCCCCATCGCAGCACAGCTGCGATCGGGGGCCAGGAAACAGTTTCAGAAGGCCTCGTAAGAAAGGGGAGAATCTCCCCTTTCTTACGAGGCCTTCTGAAAGTGTTTCCTGGCCCCCGATCGCAGCTGTGCTGCGATCGGGGGCCAGGAAACACCACTAGATGCCAGGGATTTCACTTGGGGGGGTCGGCCCCCTCAGAAAACAGGCCGCCCCCCCGGGGCATATTTTATACAAAAAATATTAAAATATAAAAAAATAAAAAATGAATAAAATAAAAAGACTGGGGGTCACCCGTGGGCAGGGTGACCCCAGTGGGGGCAATATATTTTTTTTAGATGTTGTAGGGTTTCCCTGGGGGCCATTTTGGCCCCCAAGGAACCATACAACAACTTTAAAAAAAATAGAACTATATGTAGATCTATATATATATATAGATATATCTATGTAGATATATCTATGTACATGGATATATCTATAGATATATCTATGTAGATATATATATAGATAGATCTATATATATCAATCAAAGAGACTTATAAAGTGCGCTACTCACCCGTGAGGGTCTCAAGGCGCTTGGGGGGGGGGGGGAGGGAAAGGGGCTGGGAGGTTCACTGTTCGAAAAGCCAGGTTTTGAGGCCCTTCCTGAAAAGAAGTAGGTTTTGGGTCTTGCGAAGGTGGGTTGGAGGGCGTTCCAGGTTTTGGGTGCAAGGTAGGAGAAGGATCTGCCCCCGGTGGTGGTGTGTTTGATGCAGGGGACAGACAGAGGCGAGAGAGAGGTCAGCTGAGCGGAGGTTTTGTGTAGGGGTGTGGAAGGTGACTCTCGTTGAGGTAGGCAGGGCCTGTGTTGTGGAGTGATTTGTGTGCGAGGATGAGGATCTTGAAGGTGATCCTTTTGTCAATGGGGAGCCAGTGGAGGGATTTGAGGTGTGGAGAGATGTGTCCGGGGAGGTCGAGGATGAGTCGTGCTGCTGAGTTCTGGATGCGTGTAGTTTGCGCTTGAGTTTTAGAGTGGTGCCGGCGTAGAGGGCGTTTCCGTAATCAAGTCTGCTGCTGATGAGTGCGTGAGTGACAGTTTTTCTGGTCTCTGTGGGGATCCATTTGAATGTTTTTTTCAGTATACGGAGTGTGTTGAAGCATGAGGAGGTGAGAGCGTTGATTTGTTGGGTCATCGAGAGGGAGGAGTCTAGGATGATGCTGAGGTTGCGTGCGTGGTTGGCGGGGGTGGGTGCAGGGCCTAGCGTGGTGGGCCACCATGAGGGGTCCCAGGTGTTTTTGTGTGGGCCAAAGAGGATTATTTCGGTTTTGCTTGAGTTGAGTTTCAGGTTGTTGGCTGTCATATATATATCACTTTTGTCAATATGTGTGTGGTTTCCCTGGGGGGAAAAGGGTCAGACTTGTCTAGTGGCAGTTTTAGTGCCATAAAGAAGCGCAGAAGGTTTATATGCCTACTGCAAAGAGCAAACCTGTATTTTATGTAAATAGTTGAGTACATTAGTAAAGTCAGCCATTACCTGCGCTATAAAACCAATGAAATGTATGTGCGGGTGGAGGGCGGCTATGGAGAGATGAAGGGCACTTTTGCTGGGTGGTAATAAGGGAATCCTAGGAGGAGGGAGTGGGAGCACCAATAATGATTGTTGGACTGGGTGCAGGAGGTGTTAAAGACTGTGACGAATGGTATGTGACAAGGTGTTTTTTGAGTGTCTTGAAAGAACGTGCTGATTGAGGGAAGAAGCGCAGGTAAGGTGGCCTCTACTGTTGCACGTATCTCACACACACCATCGATTTTGTGACTGTCTACGTAGGCTAGTGTTTTAGAGCAACAATTTAGCCAATAGCAGAGATGGCATTTTGATGGATGACTGCTGCCTGCACTCGGGTTATAGAGGACCGCTCTGACATAGGATCAGAGACTGAGATATCAGATACTGAGACAGCATCTGAGGGATAGGACAATGGCGCAGACTCTGGGAGTGATTTTTCAGTCGGAGGAGTCCCATTCAATAACTCCTCTTCCAGTACATTATGAGGAAGGTGATGAGGACAGTCCTGCTGTCCCTTCGAAAGCTGTTTGTGCAACTGGGTAATAGTGGGTTAGCCCAACCCAGAGAGCAGGTGAATGCGGCGGCAAGCAGAGAGAGAGAGAGTGCTCTCTTGGGAGCTCCCCAATTTAGTTCAGCCCCAAATTCCACCACCCAAATCGTATTGTGGAGACATCAAAATTATCTATGGCAAAACAAACTGGTTTTGTAAGGCAGGCACCTGTGTTTTTGGTCCTGGATTCGGCGGCCGTATAGAGAAACACACTACACCCAAACATTTCTGGAAACTAGACATTCGGGGGAGTCCACAGAGGTGTGACTTGTGTGGATTCCCCAAAGTTTTCTTACCCAGAATACCCTGCAAAGCTGAAAAGGTGAATAAAAACTCTATTTTTCTCGCATTTCTGTCACACAAACTACAGGAATATGCTGGGATCCACAAAATTCCTACCACCCAGTGACTCCTCACCTGTCCTGATAAAAACACTACCCCACATGAGTGCCTACACCTAGTGCCTGCGTCAGGAATGGATCACCCCAGGGTCAACAGCTGCCTCACGTAAGGACCAACATTGACCGTTGTGTGATCTATTCCTGTCGCGGGCGCTAGGCCTACCCACACAAGTGAGGTATCATTTTTATCGGGAGACTTGGGGGAACGCTGGGTGGAAGGAAATTTGTGGCTCCTCTCAGATTCCAGAACTTTCTGTCACCGAAATGTGAGGAAAACTTGTTTTTTTAGCCACTTTTTGAGGTTTGCAAAGGATTCTGGGTAACAGAACCTGGTCAGAGCCCCACAAGTCACCCCACCTTGGAATCCCCTAGGTTCCTAGTTTTCAAAAATGCACAGGTTTGGTAGGTTTCCCTATGTGCCGGCTGAGCTAGAGGCCAAAATCTACAGGTAGGCACTTTGCAAAAAACAGCTGTGTTTTCGGTCAAAAAATGGGATGTGTCCACGTTGTGTTTTGGGGCATTTCCTGTCGCGGGCGCTAGGCCTACCCACACAAGTGAGGTATCATTTTTATCGGGAGACTTGGGGGAACGCTGGGTGGAAGGAAATTTGTGGCTCCTCTCAGATTCCAGAACGTTCTGTCACCGAAATGTGAGGAAAACTTGTTTTTTTAGCCACTTTTTGAGGTTTGCAAAGGATTCTGGGTAACAGAACCTGGTCAGAGCCCCACAAGTCACCCCCTCTTGGATTCCCCTAGGTCTCTGGTTTTCAAAAATGCATAGGGTTGGTAGGTTTCCCTAGGTGCCGGCTGAGCTAGAGGCCAAAATCCACAGCTAGGCACTTTGCAAAGAACAGCTCTGTATTCTGTAAAAAAATGGGATGTGTCCACATTGTGTTTTGGGGCATTTCCTGTCGCGGGCACTAGGCCTACCCACACAAGTGAGGTATCATTTTTATCGGGAGACTTGGGGGAACGCTGGGTGGAAGGAAATTTGTGGCTCCTCTCAGATTACAGAACTTTCTGTCACCGAATTGTGAGGAAAACTTGTTTTTTTAGCCACTTTTTGAGGTTTGCAGAGGATTCTGGGTAACAGAACCTGGTCAGAGCCCCACAAGTCACACCATCTTGAATTCCCCTAGGTCTCTACTTTTAAAAAATGCACAGGTTTGGTAGGTTTCCCTATGTGCCGGCTGAGCTAGAGGCCAAAATCTACAGGTAGGCACTTTGGAAAAAACAGCTGTGTATTCTGTCAAAAAATGGGATGTGTCCACGTTGTGTTTTGGGGCATTTCCTGTCGCGGGCACTAGGCCTACCCACACAAGTGAGGTATCATTTTTATCAGGAGACTTGGGGGAACGCTGGGTGGAAGGACATTTGTGGCTCCTCTCAGATTCCAGAACTTTCTGTCACCGAAATGTGAGGAAAACTTGTTTTTTTAGCCACGTTTTGAGGTTTTTAAAGGATTCTGGGTAACAGAACCTGGTCAGAGCCCCACAAGTCACCCCATCTTGGATTCCCCTAGGTCTCTAGTTTTCATAAATGCACAGGTTTGGTAGGTTTCCCTAGGTGCCGGCTGAGCTAGAGGCCAAAATCTACAGCTAGGCACTTTGCAAAAAACAGCTGTGTTTTCGGTCAAAAAATGGGATGTGTCCACGTTGTGTTTTGGGGCATTTCCTGTCGCGGGCACTAGGTCTACCCACACAAGTGAGGTATCATTTTTATCGGGAGAATTGGGGGAACGCTGGGTGGAAGGACATTTGTGGCTCCTCTCAGATTCCAGAACTTTCTGTCACCGAAATGTGAGGAAAACTTGTTTTTTTAGCCACTTTTTGAGGTTTGCAAAGGATTCTGGGTAACAGAACCTGGTCAGAGCCCCACAAGTCACCCCATCTTGGATTCCCCTAGGTCTCTAGTTTTCAAAAATGCATAGGGTTGGTAGGTTTCCCTAGGTGCCGGCTGAGCTAGAGGCCAAAATCCACAGCTAGGCACTTTGCAAAAAACAGCTCTGTATTCTGTCAAAAAATGTGATGTGTCCATGGTGTGTTTTGGGGCATTTCCTGTCTCGGGCGCTAGGCCTACCCACACAAGTGAGGTATCATTTTTATCGGGAGACTTGGGGGAACGCTGGGTGGAAGGAAATATGTGGCTCCTCTCAGATTCCAGAACTTTCTGTCACCGAAATGAGAGGAAAACTTGTTTTTTTAGCCACATTTTGAGGTTTGCAAAGGATTCTGGGTAACAGAACCTGGTCAGAGCCCCACAAGTCACCCCATCTTGGATTCCCCTAGGTCTCTACTTTTCAAAAATGCACAGGTTTGGTAGGTTTCCCTATGTGCCGGTGAGCTAGAGGCCAAAATCTACAGGTAGGCACTTTGGAAAAAACAGCTGTGTTTTCTGTCAAAAAATGGGATGTGTCCACGTTGTGTTTTGGGGCATTTCCTGTTGCGGGCACTAGGCCTACCCACACAAGTGAGGTATCATTTTTATCGGGAGACTTGGGGGAACGCTGGGAGGAAGGACATTTGTGGCTCCTCTCAGATTCTAGAACTTTCTGTCACCGAAATGTGAGGAAAACTTGTTTTTTTAGCCACTTTTTGAAGTTTGCAAAGGATTCTGGGTAACAGAACCTGGTCAGAGCCCCACAAGTCACCCCATCTTGGATTCCCCTAGGTCTCTAGTTTTCAAAAATGCATAGGGTTGGTAGGTTTCCCTAGGTGCCGGCTGAGCTAGAGGCCAAAATCCACAGCTAGGCACTTTGCAAAAAACAGCTCTGTATTTTGTCAAAAAATGTGATGTGTCACGGTGTGTTTTGGGGCATTTCCTGTCTCGGGCGCTAGGCCTACCCACACAAGTGAGGTATCATTTTTATCGGGAGACTTGGGGGAACGCTGGGTGGAAGGAAATATGTGGCTCCTCTCAGATTCCAGAACTTTCTGTCACCGAAATGTGAGGAAAATGTGTTTTTTTAGCCAAATTTGGAGGTTTAAAGGATTCTGGGTAACAGAACCTGGTCAGAGCCCCACAAGTCACACCATCTTGGATTCCCCTAGGTCTCTAGTTTTCAAAAATGCACAGGTTTGGTAGGTTTCCCTAGGTGCCGGTGGAGCTAGAGGCCAAAATCCACAGCTAGGCACTTTGCAAAAAACAGCTCTGTTTTCTGTCAAAAAAATGTGATGTGTCCACGTTGTGTTTTGGGGCATTTCCTGTTGCGGACGCTAGGCCTACCCACACAAGTGAGGTATCATTTTTATCGGGAGACTTGGGGGAACATAGAATAGCAAAACAAGTGTTATTTCCCCTTATCTTTCTCTACATTTTTTCCTTCCAAATATAAGAGAGTGTGTAAAAAAAACGTCTATTTGAGAAATGCCCTGCAATTCACATGCTAGTATGGGCACCCCGGAATTCAGAGATGTGCAAATAACCACTGCTCCTCAAAACCTTATCTTGAGCCCATTTTGTAAATGCAAAGGTTTTCTTGATACCTATTTTTCACTCTTCATATTTCAGCAAATGAATTGCTGTATACCCAGTATAGAATGAAAACCAACTGCAGGGTGCAGCTCATTTATTGGCTCTGGGTACCTAGGGTTCTTGATGAACCTACAAGCCCTTTATATCCCCGCAACCAGAAGAGTCCAGCAGACAAAACGGTATATTGCTTTTGGAAATCTGACATCGCAGGAAAAAGTTACAGAGTAAAACATAAAGAAAAATGGCTGTTGTTTTCAGCTCAATTTCAATATTTTTTTATTTCAGCTGTTATTTTCTGTAGGAAAACCTTGTAGGATCTACACAAATGACCCCTTGCTGAATTCAGAATTTTGTCTAGTTTTCAGAAATGTTTAGCATTCCGGGATCCAGCATTGGTTTCACACCCATTCCTGTCACTATCTGGAAGGAGGCTGAAAGCACCAAAAATAGTAAAAATGGGGTATGTCCCAGTAAAATGCCAAATTTGTGTTGAAAAATGTGGTTTTCTGATTCAAGTCTGCCCGTTCATGAAAGGTGGGAAGATAGTGATTTCAGTACCAGAAAACCCTTTGTTGATGGCATTTTCAGTGAAAAAACCACAAGCCTTCTACGGCAGCCCTTTTTTCCCATTTTTTTGGAAAAAACGAAATTTTCACTGTATTTTGGCTATTTTCTTGGTCTCCTCCAGGGGAAACCACAAACTCTGGGTACCATTAGAATCCCTAGGATGTTGGGAAAAGAGGACGCAAATTTGGCGTGGTTAGCTTATGTGGACAAAATGTTATGAAGGCCTAAGCGCGAACTACCCCAAATAGCCAAAAAAGGGCTCTGCACTGGGGGGGAAAAGGCCCAGCAGCTAAGGGGTTAAACCACCTTTGAACATCCATTTTTTTCAATGTAATTACCCATTCCTAACTTTATGTTATATATCAAGTGCTCTAACGCCCTTGGCCCATTTGCGTTGCTTATAAAGTAGTAAAAAATTAAAATAGGAATTAGTGAGTGCTTCGAAGCCTGCCAGGCATGTGCTAGAGTATGAACTAGAGCAAATGGCTCTAGCACAGTGCGGGCACCAAAACGAGCCTTACAGCATGCCCTTTAAAGCAACATTTTGTCGTGCAACTGGCCACGTCAGGGCGCTGCCTTGCCACTCTCAGTAGATCACGCCTGCAAAGGACGTGGCTTCAAGTCGTGAGGCACTATAGCGAGGTTTTCTAAGTGTCTCTTTTCATGCAGCACTATAATTCTAAAGTTGGACTGGGAGTATTTAGAATCATTTTTAGCGTTATACCATCAAAGTCTCCTAATGTGAATGAAGCGCCACGAAGCAGCCTGGGTGAGAATGGTTCAGAGCAACCAGTTCTGGCTAGAGGAGAGGACGAGCTCCAGGTTGTTGGCCATTGAGTGAGGCTGTGCTCATGTGGTTGACAATGAATGAAGGTATGCACAGGATCAAACTGTTCAGTAAAGTGAGAAGTCAGGATTAGAACCGAGGTTATTACTCTGACTGATAAACCTATTACTGACAGGAATGATTTAATACCATGGAATATTTGAAATTTGAAGTGACTGTTAATCACTTAATATTTCCTTTTTTATGAAAATGTAGAGCAAGGGGAGAGGATGTGGCATTATGGTTAGAGCACCGACTTTGGAATTGGGACACGAGCTTTGAGTCTTGGCATCGGGGCATCACAGCTCTCAATCCTGTGATCCTGGGCAAATCGCTTAATCTTCCCTGTGCAAGAAAAAAAATGTCCTTGCATAATGCTGCTTGTATTCCTGTGAGGGGCTGCAAAATGAATTTGGATGGAGTTTACGCAACATAAAACTGTCAAAATAAAAACAATACAAAGTAGGAAGCTATTTACATCTGCACAATATCAGTAATTGACTACTGCCTCTAAGTAATGTAAGCGCCATCACAATGCATTGGGAAACCTGCAGGCAACAGATGTTTTTCATGTCAGAGCATCATCTCAATCCTTTTGTTTCATTCGTGTTGTCTTTGGCTTTCTGATATAAGTTTTCAGGATAATATTCTGCTTACAAACCTACATTATTTTTTTCAAGGAAGTAGGTTTTTTGGGGTCGAATTTAAAAAGGTTCTAAACTAAAATGTAGCCAGTTTTACCAACAGCGCTTTATGGTGGATGCAAGATGGATCATGCAGCACCTGGATATCTTTGGTGAGTTTCTTGCTGGCAGAAGGTGACTAGTTTTAAGACTGAGGAAAGAGGTCTTGGTGAATGGAAATTATTTTCTCAAATGACTGGTGAGCACAAATGAAAGTTGGGATGATGTATATTTTAGGTGGTACCAATTGCACATTTCAAATCTTAGAAGGAAAGACAATGAAACAAAATAAAAGTTGTTTAATATTAAATAGTTTGATGGCTCCCTCTTTTGATATCCCAGGATGAGAAAGCGAGGGTCAGGGAAGATGTGGTGCATATCCGAGGGAGAGAGTCAGGACCTGACTGAGTTCCACTCTCTCCCCAGCAATGCCTGCTTTCTCAACCTTCTACACTCTAGTCCCTTTCTCGCCAACAGTGCTTGCCCTCACTCACTCACTCAATTCCCTTTCTGCCTGGACATTCTTTCCTCAGCAGCCGTTGCTCTCCCTCTTCCTTCCAAACCTCTTGCTTACCAACCTCCTGCTCTCATCCTTTTTTCCTCCCTTTGGCCCCTTTCTTCTCAGCAGAGTCTGCTCTCTCACTCTCCCTCACCCTGCCTCCTCTGTCCTCAGTATTGCCTTCTCTTTTCCCCTCCCTTTCCTTGGCCACTCTTTTCTCATCATTGCCTTTCTACTGTCCTGCACCTTCTCATGGTCACTCCTTTCTCTGAGGTTTTGCTCTTCTTTGTAAAAGAGTGTTTTTTGCTTTCCCTGGTGAGACTGACCATAGCCGTTGCCAAGATCATGGTGCAGTGTCTCTTTAAGATGAAAGTTATATGACTGTTGTTAGAAATTGGGTTCATGGTTGAGGGGGAGGTTGTGAGCCCATCTGAAGCAACAGTCACAATCCCTATCATAGTGAACCGTAAAAGTTACTAAATTCATCTGTGGTAGCTTGGCACAAAAGCAGTCAGGCATAACTTATAGGTATTGTGTAAAGTATTTATGCAGCACATAAACACTAATAAAGTGAAAAGAAGAAAAATCCCACACCAATTTAGAAAAATAGAGTAACATTTAATACACTATTTGACACCAAAAGGTACAACTGGAGATGTGCAATTTTAAAGATTTAAGATAGGTATTGCATCTAAAAGCACAACGCACCACTCGCGGTCATCTGGTCCTGCCAGACTGGTAGAAAATCACAGGGTCAGGCTGACCGCTATGATACAGGGACCAGGACATGTCCTAGTATTGTCCTTTCCGCAAATTGGCACATAGAGCACTGGAATATTTCATGCATCCCCTTTCACAACATTAGTCATTTTGGCAAATGTTTGCCAAAATTGTGGTTTAAATGCACTTTTCGAGTGGGGGAACCTTCATCAAAACCTAACTTCAGGAAGACTTGATCACTGAAATTCAGATTGAGTATTACATCTGGGTTTCAACTGTGCCAGTTGTGGATGTGGACTGAGCCAACAGCGAAGTAGGTGGAGCCAGTGGAGGAAGTTGGTGGAGCTGGGAGAATTGGGTGTGGCATCCTGAAATATTTTGGGCTCCTGCACTTAATATTTTACAAATTAGGCACTGAAGAGTCCCAAGTAAGTGTCCTGCGCCCTGTGCTTTGTAAATTACTGGTTCTTGCACATGACACGGCCAGCTCTTGTGCTAATGATAGAGTCCCAATGCCACAGGACTGACACTTAAGGAAACCTACCTAGCAACCCCCCTCTCATCCAGGGATAAATGAGCGGCAGCCATCGGGGATGGAAGGCATGCATCGGGGGTCACACAACCAACTGCATGCAAGCAGCCCTCAGAGAATAAAACCAGACTGACTGACATAAAGGGAGGAGAGGACCAAGCTAGAAAGACCCAAAGGGGAGCTATAGAAGTCGACCACAGAAGGCCTTGGAGATGTAAAGCCAATACTCCTAGTGAAAAAACAAGCATTTCACTGGGGTGCAATCGGAGTGGACTGGCCCTGTTCTGACCCCTATTGATCAGAGAGTGATCACCTGAACTGGGGAGAAACAGTGACACCAGAAAACATGTGCGGGCCGAGTGAGGCCCCCTGAGGGATTCGCGCTGGAGCTATGGTGAGGAACAGGGGACAGGCATCCTTGCAAACCAACAAAATGGAGAAGTTTGCAGTTGCCAGGCCACCTTTTGAGGCTGCTGGGACACAGATGGCTCCACAAGATACAGTGGAGCCTTCCCTGAGTGAAATCGTGGCCACCATCTGGGCCCTTAAGGGCACCATTGAACCTAAACTGGATGCTGTGACTGTGGATGTCACTCGCATGAGGGCTGATTTCCCAAAAATCTCTGAACAAGTAACCACAGCTGAATCTCACATAAATTCCCTACAGTCTACCACTAAGAAACTGGAGGAACAAGTAAAATACCTCACCAAACTAAATTCCCTGGTCGCTGCCAGACTAGAAGACCAGGAAGACCGGGCACACAGAAACAATATCAGGGTCATGGGGTCCCTGAAGGGGCCGAGGGCCCCAGCACTGAACTATTCTTGGAGGACCTTACCATCAATACCCTCAGAACAAAGCCCCTGTTGAACTTTTTCACCATTGAAAGGGAGCACAGGATGCTTGTGCCCCCACTAAGAACCACTGCCCCTCCATGGAGATAAATGCCAGACTATCCAATTATTGTGACAGGGACGCGATCGTGCAAGTGGCTCATTCCTATGGTGACCTCCAATACGAAAATGTCACGGTATAATTATTTCTGAACTTCACCCTAGAGGTGCAGCATTAACACTACAGATTTGATGAAGTTAAAAAGGTGCTCAGAACAAAGGAACTCAAATATATGATGTTGTACCCAGCAAAACTATGAGTGGTGGCAGAGGGCAAGTCCTGGCACTTTACTACTCCGAAGGAGGCTTAGGATTGTTTGGAGGAATAGCGTACCTCTGGCCAGTGAAATCAGTGAGAGGTAAAGATGGGCATACTAGCAGACAGCCTGACAAACAATCCTCCGTCTGTGGAGGGACACAACCAGGGGCCTACCTACCGGGGACTCATGAATAATTGGAGGTAATGGCTGTAGACCGTGGACCTTCCACACTGTCTCCAGAGGGCGCAGTAGGCCATAATGACTCTGCTGGATGTAAGTTTGATGACTTTGGGTGGGATCTATCTACTGTAAGCATTGTGGTCTGGGGGGCATTGTTTAATTGGGGGGAGGGGCAAACAAGGTTATATTAATTGTAATACACAGGCATGGCAATGTTATATTTCAGGAAAGGGGTGCACTTAATGTGTCTATTTGTCCAGTCCATGGAGTCAGTGCTGGACAACCCTGATGTTTTACGCAATGCAGTTTGGGTGTCAGGCACTCTGCATATTGGGGACGGTGGTCAGTTTTAAGCCTGCAGTGCAGGACAGAAGGGAAGGGGATGTTTCAATGTTCGGTAAAGCAGATTTATTGTTCCAAGGTCATTTCAGGTTATGTAACTGTTTTAGCTCAGTATCACTATGCAGATACAGATTGGATCACCAGAAACCGGGGGGGTACCAACCAGGGCCCTACTGATCGCATGAGTCACCCCTCACATGACACATCACCTGATGGGAGCTCCCACACAACTGACTCCAAAGGTCCTGACATGGAACATCAGTGGTGTGGGCAGTAAAATCACGGGCACAATCATGCTTCAGTACCTTTAGAAACATGCCCCATATTTAGTCCTCATACAAGAAAAGACAAAATCATTACCCTTTATTCCCAGTAGCAGCGGAAGCGATCCACTTGGTAGATTTGTGGAACAGACTGGAAACTGGGAGGGTCATACTATTGTATAGCTATTTTAGCCATGTTTTAGACACATTGGTTTTAAGCTGACTAGGCCTGCCGCTGTGCACTTTAACCCTGTAACATTTTATTCAGCATTGCTTTATTTTTCTAGCAACAGCATTATTTGCGGTGCTGTTTTATATTCTTTATCTCGTTGTACTTTCGCCTAGGAAAGCATTATGTTCTTTGTAGGACATTTATTTCACTTTGTGCTTTCTCCAAGGCTACATTCAGATAGGGTTGCCAACAAACGTTGTATGCTGTGTCTCCAACATTCACAGAAAACACACACTCAAATATAGGGACCTTTTCTTAGAATATTAGCTGTTTTATTATTAAAACACCCCCTTGTCCCAGACACGGTAGAGGGAGATTCCAGCCAGAAGACCAAGACTGTATGCTGATTGCTTCACTGCAGCTACTTGCCTAGACGGCCGGACCCCTGATCCACTTGGGGAAGGTGTTTCTCTAGACTACTGGCTTCTTCCTCCAGTTATAAGGAATGGTGTGCCCCCAGGGGGGATAACCCGAAGGGCAGATTAGGCTTATGAGGCTGTGTTAAGACACAGTGTAGGTAGGAGAAATATATGCATCACTCCTAGTGGCAGTATGGTAGGATTATTCTTGTGTTTTACTCTGTTAGTTACCTGCTTGCTTTTATTGTGTTTCATCAGCCTAGTTATTGCAATACACGCCTCTTTATCTAAGATACAGTTACTTCAATACATTTCTGTTGAACTATATTCTGCCTCTGTCATCTCTGCCTGCATGAAACCTTTGGTAACTGAGAGAAAGGGATGAGATCTGATCGACCACGATTCCCCTGAGGAGTTCTCGGTTCGAGATGAGGCGCTGCTAGTTTGCCGGACAACCTGGATTCGGCCAACAGGCGTTATGTGGTGTGGAATTCTACTTAGTAGCCACAATCCATGTGATCCTATTGCCGAAATCCAGTAGCATCATTAGCCTAATGAGAACCTACGCGACATGGCGCCACCAACGTTTCGTCAGGCACTAATATTTGGATCCTCCTAAGTATCTCTGTCTCATTTAAGGTATAAAACACCTCAATACTATATCCGGAGACGTCTGTGATATTGAGGATTTCCTCCTCAGCTATATATGTAGTACCTATCTTGAGCTGTAGGTTGTTCAAGCTTGAACCTTAAAAGGGCCAATCCCCACTAGGTGTCCTTATCACTGAACATACATCTACCATTAAAATGGCGAACCCTCAACAGGTAGCAATTGCAGTAAATATGCGACCACCCCTTACTGCACATTTATTGGCAAATGGCCTAACGGCCCAGGGGGGTCAAGTTTAATTTGTTGTTGAGGCACATCCAGCCTATAGAACATAATTTTTTCCAACTTTCCAGCAGTAGATGGGAACACAAAATACATTCCACCACTTTACACCTGCAAACATTCCCTCACAATACAGAGCTTATGCATATTTAAAAATACCTTTATCTTATCAATACCATAACGATTGGCTTGATGATGCCCTACCACATAAATATTACATGTTAGGTTAGGTCCTCTGAGCAATGATGGCCCGACCTGGTCTTTATTGGCCACATATACACCACACCCTGATGCAGCAACCTTAGCGGTAGCTGAAGTTCACTGCTTATATATAGAGCTCACAACAATATACAGATTATTAGTACAGTTTGCCATGCAAACATTAAATACTAACCCAGCACATGCTGCCCCAGTGCAACGACATGCAGTCATGCCAGGCATTAACCCTGCTACTGTACATTCGATCATGGGTAAAGTACCCACCAAGCGGGAAGAAATTCTGTTTTGGTTAGCTCAAAAACTAAATGCACTGGAAGCAGTTTTTCCTCATATAGGACCTCAGGATAAACATAGAATTCTCTCTATGTGCTTGCCATTCGGGATGGTTCTCACAGTTGATAACAGTAACACATGGGGCACAGTATTTGCCGCGCTCTATAGTACAGCACACAGTACACCAACACTTGCCAATTTTACGGAGGTGTTAAAACAAATTCAAGATGAATACTTGGCTGCCCCAGCCCTGGATTTGGGGATGCAATTAATGGGCAATTTTGTCACAGAATCTTCAATCATATTAAGTAACCTTAAAGAGGAAGCAGTTGCACTAGCAGTGTGCTTGCGGCTCCATGATGTTCCTGTACAGGATCAAGAACGCAAGCAGAGACCTATTATAGTATTGGTCAAGATAGTCTGGGGGCCAGAATTATTAAACCACAATTTCAAGGCAGATCTAATTAAAATACTGCCAAGCAAGCGCCTGAAGGTTCCAAAAAATAACAAAAAACAAAAGGCAACAGTAACTTTACTTAGCTGTACATCCCTCCCGTTTTCTTCAAATCAAATTGTACATATTTGTGATCCTCAAACACTATAACACATCTGTTGCCACTATGTGCCAATTGGAATTGGAAATCCAAACCAGACAATCATAAAACAGAAAAAGAATAGTGGAGCACACCAGTTGTAATAATCACATGAGTAATTACATTATCTGCACAGATTCGATAGGGGGATGAGTGAAAGAAAAGAATCAATACCTGGATATGTGGGTGTATGTTGCCTTGGTACTTATTATCTTTACTGATTCCATTTACAAACGTACATATAAATATTCACATTCATAGTTTGTATAATTTCATACATTTACATAATTTTAAACAATTTGAAAAGCAAATAACAGTTCACATAAAATTTAATTCACGTATTTTATACATTATGTGGAGTCCGAGTAGAATTACGGAAACACAGATACGCTCAAATAAAGCACTTACAGTGTATATGTCTATTGAAACTTGGAGAGTCCATTTCAGAAGCACAGAACCGAATGTCGTGCCAAATTGAGACTTTACAAAACAAATTTTGAGCAAAACGTAATTGTTGCGTTCTTTGGAATTAAGATGTACTTAGGAACAGGAATAAGCCTTGAGAAAGTCCTGGAATGAGACGAAACACATGTCGTATGAAGTCTACATTGATTGGCTGAGAATCTACAAAGACTAAAACATCTGGGATTTGCAACCACTGTCGAATGAAATTTTATGTGAACTGTTATTTGCATTTCAAATTGTTTAAAATAATGTAAATGTATGAAATTATACAAACTATGAATGTGAATATTTATAAGTATGTTTGTACATGGAAAAAGTAAAGATAATAAGTACCAAGACAATATACACCCACATATCTAGGTATTGATTATTTTTTTTCACTCATCCCCCAGTCGACCATTCATATCTAATAGACTGCAGACATTTAAATAGTCACACTAAAACATTTGCTATACAAAATGCACATAGCACAGCACTTGAACAATATAGTGCACAAAAAATACAAAACAACCATGGATTTTTACAACAGGTTTTTCTGCCAAAAAATAGCGCCTGAAAGTAGGGACCTAACAAGTTTTAGCGCCCTGATTCTGCCAATTCTCAAAGGGGTACAAGAACAGCCCAGGGCTGTTCTCAGTTTGCGTAACATATATTTTACACGACATTGACCCTGAGAGGTTGTCATATGTGAATTACATTTATCTCACAGACGACGACCTCATGCAACATTTAAGACGTTTAGCCCGCATTGTTGTAAGACTTGCCAAAATTGGCTACAAATTCAACTTTAAAAAAAACAAAAATAGCTTTCCTTAGTGTTCTGTTTCTAGGATATGAATTGTCGGATGAAGGCAGGAGCCTGGCGCCCAAAGTTTTAGAAAAATGCGCACAACTATAAACTGCAAACACAATAAAAAAGTTCCAGTCAGTGTTGGGATTTTTAAACTGTGGCAGAACATATATTCCAGATTATGCACAATGCATTAAACCATTGTACAACATAATATGTCCTGATTTTACTGGCAAAGTTTCAATAGCCGACCACACACACATTCTGAAAGCTTTGCAAAAAGACATGCTCGAAGCAAAACACTTGCATACAAGGGACAATAAAAAAACATTTGGTCATCAGAGTAATTGCCTGTGCCATTGGTTTCACCTATGTGACATTCAACTAGGGTGAGACAGTCCCAATTGCATATAAATCACACTTATATTCCACAGCTGAACAACACTTTGCTCCCACGGAGAAAATTCTCACTGCTGTCCAAATGGTGGTCCTTAAAAGAGACCTCTGGCCCAGGGGAAGCACATTATTGTTGTCCCCCTCATTCCAGCCCTAGAAGCTGTTACCCGAGCAAGCATTCCTAATGCCAAAGCACTACATCCACGTTGGAGTCAATGGGCAAAGTCTCTGACAGCCACTGATGTTGATTATGTCTTTGACTCCAAATCACAGACCCAAGAATTATTACAATATCAACTTGAGTATCCAGTTCAAGCAAATACATTGCCTATCGAACAATCTCATAAAATGTTGTAACCTGATGGTTCAGCCCAACCAGCGATAGGAACAAAACATCAATACTCCACTGCTTGCTCAGTCATGAGTGGCTACATGAAGGTTGGCAAGTTCCATCAACAAAATACTTACACGCAGACTTTAGGAGATTGCACTGCACAAATTGCAGAGTTTAAGGCTCTGGTGATTGCACTGGAACATACGGATCCTCAGAAAGTGACGTTGATTGTCTGTGATTCGTACTATTGTGTCCAGTCCTTCAATGAAGATCTGCATTACTGGCGTCAAAATGGGTTCAGAGATTCAAAAGGCAACACTGTCAGACACAGACTTCTGTGGGGGAAAGTAGCGGATCTGAAGGAAATGCTACCTAATGTCCATGTTGTACATACACTAGGATACCAGTGTGTTGGAATGCACGTTAAAGGCAATACATTAGCTGATGAAGCAGCCAAATCAGCAGTAGCTATGGCTTCTGTTGCTGCAGTAACTTGTTCCAAGCTAAAAGTGGATGATGAAACTCTGGCAGCCGTAGCAGCTTCTGCTGACGGCACACCTTTTCCTAAATCATATCCTGCTAAATATTCCTACTGTTGGCAGGCTTGTTTGATGTACAAGTAACAATACCAGGTGTGGGAGCTTGGATAATTCCCAATAAAGAATAAAGACCTGCGTAAGTTAAAGCAGCGTATGAGGGTGTTGCTTCTGTCCATGCAGGTGTGGTGGCTACAATTTCAATATTACAATCACGATATTGGTGGCCAGATCTATATATATAGACCTAGCGGTATGTCCTTTGTTGTGACAACTGCCAGCAAATAAAAGGGTCCACCGTGAAGCACCCACCGCAGACACCCCTCTTAATTTCCAACAAATCATTACAATGTGTGTACTTGGACCATTGTGGTCCCCTGTCACCAGATAGTGCATACCATACAAATACATCCTAGTAGCTGTCGATTCATGCTCAAAATTTCTGTGGGTTTGGCCACAACGCTCGGCTGACGCTAGAACTGTTATTAAAGATTTGCGAGTCTTTATCAGTACATATGCTGTTGTGGCTTTCCATTCGGACTGGTCCCTGTTTTTGCCTGAAGGGCTTACAGGGACGCCATGGCTTCATCAGGGGTCCAACTGCATTACTTGACTTCATTTCATCCTGAGGGAAATAGTGTCATGGATTGACAAAACCGAGATTTAAAGCAATCCTTAACACTAGAGTATTAGGCATGGGTCATAGCTGGCGTACACACCTATATGGAGTCCAGAGAACACTTAACAATCTGCCTAGATGGTCCCTGGGGGGGGCGTACATCATACAAATGCCTTTTTGGAACTCAAATATATGCTCCAGTTCCTATTGGTCTTGAGCATGGAGGTGGTGGATACACCCATTGACATAAATGAACGTGTCACTGTCTTACAGGACTTACAACAGTTCCGTGAAGACAACGCATCTGCCAATGCCGCCTCCCTTGGAATCAGGGATGTACCAGTAACATCCAACGGCTAGATTCCCAAACTTGGGGATCTAGTGTGTGAAAAGTTTGCTGTGAAAAAGGAATTTGGTCCTTCTTACCGTGCACCGGTTCCAGTCCTGGGAACACTGTACCAGAACTGTGATTCTACCACCGCTGCCTGGCTCTAAAGAAAATAGCTTTGTCTCCGTTGACAATGTCAAATTATACCATGTTGCCGATCCTGCACAGCAGACCTAGAGGACTCCTGAGTAGTGCCTGAATCCCTCTCACTACAGTCTAGGATGTTCCCCTACAAGTCTTCAACAGCAACGCTGATAACTCTCGGAGCTTGGGGAGGGTGAAAAATGAGCTTTCATTGGTTCCACTGACAACCACTTCCACATTGATTTCTGCTTATATGGAGCAAATTCCACACAAATGGATGTAGTAACTTACTATACACCACAGAGGGAATCTTTAGCAGTTACACCTTTTCAAAATGCACCTCCAGCATTTGTTTGTACAGATGATGGTTACTTTGTAGATGCTGATGACTTTTCTTCAGACACATCTGCCTCTACTGCAACAGAAGGTTCAAGAGCACGTAAGCTGATACATTGGCTTAAAATTAACTATTTCATTCGTCCATGGATTTATCATATGGGTCTTATTGACTGTACTCACCTTTCTCCTTTGGATTGGTTTTGCTATAGTTGTTTTTTTTTCTGATGCTGGGTCATTTTCTTCCTGAACGCTCTACAATTGAAATGGTGGATGAGGTTCTAAAACCACATTTTTCATCACACAAAATTTGCTGAGACTTTTCCCTAGTGAACATTACAGCCATACCAAATCCAGATGGGATTGTTTGGGGCATAGTATTATTATTCAATATATATGGGCCTACTGAGGTCATTCAAATACCATATGTCTTTAAACTTTCCATGACAGATGTGAAAACACCCGAAGTGGTTTTTGATGATTGGGATCGGTAAACTTTTGAAGCTATGATTTCTGATCTAAAGTATTATGCAGTATTTGAAAATAAAGCTGTGTACCAGTTTAAAGGAAATTGTGGTGATATGTTCTTTTATAATTACTATGGACATTATTTCATTCACAGAGCAAGTACCCCAAAGACAATTTTTAAATATACACAATGGGAGCACTGCCCAACTCCACCAGTAGGCAGTTCTAAAACATATACTGGGAAATGTGCATATTTTTCTGGGCACAATATCAAGAATGCTTAGTTATATTGTTTTAAATTGCCAGAAATGGAAAGTCAACATGTTTTATTGACAGATACAAAATGGATTTACTCTGATTCATTTTTTTTATGATTGGCTATAGAAGGCGATGAGTATTGGTTGAAGTCAATTGATTTAAAGAGTGTGGGGAACAAAAACTGGCAAATAAGAGGAAGAGAAGCTTTATTTAGAGCATGTATGATTCCTGTTCAAATGATGTTTTTAAATGAAACAGTACAACAAACAAGCTGTTTAGGCTAAGCAAACATTAAAGAACTGAATGCCCCCAGCATTCCCACAGCTGCTAAATTTTACAAATGGCAAACATATATAAATGCATCCGAAGATCAGCTGAATGAATGGGTCCAGAATAGTACATTTAACGTATCATTTATGCATCCTGGTGGGTCGTTATGATGGCCTGTAGACACCAATGGGTGCCACACTTGTTTTGTTAATTCCTCGGGGGGTTTCAAATGAATAGACCGCACCCTCACTATGTGTCCCCAGAACACTCCAGTATAGTGATGACATATAGTGTAGGGAAACTATGCCAGCAATGGATGAAGGTCTCCTCACTAGATGCTGTCAAAGAACATCTTAGTCTCCTATCCAGTAACACAGATTTACAGGATTTCCTGTTCGGCCCCAGAAGACAATGTAGAAAACGCTTCATATCTGCTGTATATAATGACATATGGACGTTTTCCCAACAAGAGGCAGCTGCCCGGTTAAGGCAAATACATCAGGAAAACTTACAAAAAGCATTAACCTTTGTAGATAGTGGGATTAACACATTGTCCAACCGAATTTACCTTAAATAATATTATATCTTCTGCAATAGATATAGTACAGAGTGATGTATCATTTTTGCAACATGGACAAAGTCAGCTACGATCCATTATTCAGTTAGGTTAGAAACTACAAACATTGAAAGCAGGTCACATTCCCTGGCAACAGGTGAGCGCAAGGGAGATTTTTTTTTCACATTTATTTTTAACTCAACAACAACAAATAATGGCTAAGAGAGAAGCAACATATGTCATGTTGAATATTGAAAAGTTAGAAAAGTTGCCTTTTACTGTGGCTGAAATACCATCTGCTGAATGGCTAATACATGGGGTTATAAATCTGCCCATTTCAACACTTCAATTTACATCCTATTTGAAACACATTCCAACGGGTAGATATGAAAGGCCTCAAGATAGTTACGTACACAAAGTGTGGGAGCTTCCTTTCTCGTACAAATGTCATGAAAGAGGTCTTTCTTAGCGGTAGTGAATGCGAGACTTATGTGAGTCATTTGATGGTTTGCAAACAGCTGTCCTTGCATGGGCGTGTAATGCATCTGCAGGAAACGTGGCTTGTTATCTGAAGGGAGTCCAAGTCCCCTTGATTAGACCTGCGTTCCAGGTGCTCTCCAATGGCAGCTATGTGTTCCTTAACAGTGAGAGCTGTTGTGGGATGCGAGCCGGAATAGCATACGTCGTTTCGGTCTCTCAAATTGTTATGTGCTGTGGGAATGTCCTTTTTCCCCCTATGCAGTTTCAAGGAGTAGCAGACGTTTGGCCACATATTGCTACTTCTGATGTGAATTTTGACACGTTGAGCAGACTAAAGGCTTTGTTGTTTCAAAAACATGTGGCGCTTACATCTGCATGCGAGAACTATGCACTTCAGGTTGCGAGGTCATCGGCGGAGACTCAGTCGCCTTTAAGTACAAATTTTCCAAGACACTTTGGTGAACTCGTGGGACGAATATTTAATGCGTCTTGTACTACTGGAATTGACCACTTTTTAAAGGCTGTTGGTTCTGGTTTTGTTCACACCTTCTCTTCTATTTTCGGTTTGATACCATCAGCCATACATTCTATATTTTCGAGTATTTTGGGGGATTTCCAATTACTTTGGCTATCATAGGTGGCATTTTGCTGTTGCTACTTTTTCTGCACAATGGGTCTCCCATCACAGCAAGGAGTACTGAAAACGCTACCGCCAGCACAACTGTGTTGTGAACTCATGATGCAGTATATCGGAGCACCACTCCTGGAACAACTGGAGTATGACTGGTCTTTGACATTCCGAACAGTTTTGGATTGTGTGCAGCCCATGTTTTGATGCGTTTGCTAACTCTTTGAAATTGGACTGAAAGTCTGTCTTTCTACGCAGCGCTTACCTCCATTGGACACTGATCTGTGGATGTTCTTGATGAGGGCTCATTATCAGACACGAGCGTTGAGGGTGCATTTGCTATGGGAAGCCGCTTATGAGTTGCCTTTTATGGATTCTGTGACTCTCAACTCTATGGAGTGCATGACACGGAATGCTGCTGCCTCAGCTGGAGCTCAGGCTTTGGAACACAAGTGCTCTGTGGCTCTTTTTGGATATGATTTGGATATTTTACCGCCTGTCGAAGTAGAACGTCTCCTGGCTTCGATTGTCCTGGATGTAATTAGTGCTTTCCAAAGTGACTCTGACTGTAGAATTTTGCTTGTTTGAATTGGCACTTTTGCTGCCTCTGTGTCTCTTAACTTGTCACTATTGACATATTTGTATTTTAGCCTAAGAGTTATTAGTTTTTTTCTTTTTCTTAAGCTTTTGAACCACCTTTGACCAGCAAGGGGAGGGTGCTGTATAGCTATTCTAGCCATGTTTTTAACATGTTGGTTTTAAGCTAACTAGGCCTGCAGCTGTGCACTTTAACCCTGTTACATTTTATTCAGCATTGCTTTATTTTTCTAGCAATAGCATTATTTGCGGTGCTGTTTTATATTCTTTACCTCATTGTACTTTCGCCTAGGAAACCATTACGTTCTTTGTAGGACATTTATTTCACTTTGTGCTTTTTCCAAGGCTGCAGTCAGATAGGGTTGCCGACAAACGTGGTATGCTGTGCCTCCAACATTCACAGAAAACACACACTCATATGTAGGGACCTTTTATTAGAATGTTAGCTGTTTCATTATAAGAACACCCCCGTAATCCAGACACCGTAGAGGAAGATTCCAGCCAGAAGACCACGACTTATGCTGATTGCTTCGCTGCAGCTACTTGCCTAGACGGCCGGACCCCTGATCCACATGTGGACGGTGTCTCTCTAGGCTACAGGCTTCTTCCTCTAGGTATGAGGGATGGTGTATCCGCAGGGGGAAAACCGGAAGGGTAGATTAGGCTTATGATGCTGTGCTCAGACACATTGTAGGTAGGAGAAATATATTCATCACTCCTAGTGACAGTATGGTAGGAATATTCTTGTGTTTTACTCTATTAGTTACCTGTTTGTTTTAATTGTATTTCATCATCCTAGTCATTGCAATTCAGTCCTCTTTATCTAAGATGCAGTTACTTCAATAAATTCTTATTGAACTGTATTCTGCCTCTGTCGTCTTTGCCTGCATGAGACTTTTGGTAACTGAGAGAAATGGATGGGATCTGATCGACCACGATTCCCCTGAGGAGTCATCTTGTCATGCGCCCGGTTGCCACAATAATCTTGGTTCGAGATGAGGTGCTGCTAGTTTGCCGGAGAACCCGGATTCGGCTGACAGGCGCCATGTGGTATGGAATTCTACTTAGTAGCCATAATCCATGTGATCCTATTTCCCAAATCTAGTAGCCTCATTAGCATGATGGGAACCTATGCAACAATACCCTTAACATTTGTTCTGTATACAGCATGTGCCGCTGAGACTTCATACAGAGACACTCCTGCACTTGGGGCTGTGCTCCCAGAGATGCCACCAGGGATACTTATATTAGGGGGGGCATGAACGCTGTGGTGGACCCCAGGATGGATAGAGAGACTCGCTCATCTACAATGGGTGAGTCAAGCTCCCTAAAAGCTTTCATAGATGCCATTGGTCTGGTAGGCTTGTGGCCTGAGCACAACCCTCAGACAAAGCAATTCACTTACCTGTCGGCAACACATCGGAGTTACTCCCGACTTGATTACATTTTCACCCAACACTTGCACACAGGCAGATTTTGGGATATAGTACACAAACCTTGAGGCATATCTGACAACTCTCCAGTGGAGGTGACACTTCAGGAACAGGCTGGCCAATATTTCCAAGAAAACAGGGCACCATCGACTCAACCACTATAATTTGGGAGGCCTTCAAGAGTGTTATTCGCGGATACACTCAGGCTTTGATAGGAGGCAAGAAAAAAATACCTGAAAATAAGATGTGAGGCACTTGGGTGAGAGATTGACTCTCTCGAAGCCCAGGCCCTGGGCATGAGCAGTTCTTCGATTAGGATGGAGGAGTGTTGCTCCACTGCCGAAAATGCCCCCAGGATAGCCCCAGAGACTAAAAATAAAATGGTATTAAAGATGAGTTATTACCATTTTATTTTTCATCGACCCATCCTGAACCAAGTGTCAGGATAGGGTGGGGCAGGGCCATTGCTGCAGCAGGGAGGAGTGGTGGGCTGGCTGTGCATTTTGCTTTAAAGTGTGCATGTATCTTTGGCCAGCCAGACATGAGCATTTTAAACCTCTCTAGTCAGCTGTCTCAGACAGTTGGGTTAGAGAAAGCACAGGCTTCCAGTGCTCTTGAGAGTGCTGAGAGAGGCCGCTCCCTCCATTCCTGGTGCTTCTCTCATGCTAGTTACCAGCATGAGAGCGGCTCCAGGATTGGTTAGGGGAATTTACTGGAGCTCAAGGAGACAGAGCAGAACACATACTGGAGTGAGGGGGATGTTGTGCAGCAAGCAAGGTAACCAGTTATTTCTTTTTCCTTACACTCGCCACTCACCTTGCATGCATGCACCCCACTGACCACACATTTGCCCGCCCTCCCATTCTGCCTAGTTTCCAGCCTCTGCTGGCCCTCGGGGGGGCAGCCTCCACCACCAACTAAGACTTAAGCAGCATCAACTACAAGACCTGGCGGAGGACTGGGCGCACACCCATGCACTGGTAAGTCAGTGTCGTTTATAAGATACTGGGGACAAGGCTAACAACTGCTGCCATGGTTAGGTAAGATGGGCATGGGATGAAATTGGGTCTTTGAGATTTGTGCCACTACAGGTATGTTACAGACGACCAGTGGTGCGATAGCCCAAACCTTTGCAACATACTATGAAGGGGTAAACCCCACCACCACCTCCTAGTCTGGGGAGGACTGCACTGACCTTCTCAAAGACCTGCCAATTCCAACGCCTTCAGATGAGAACAGGGCCATTCTGGAGCAAGACTTGATGACTGAGGAGATAACCAGGGCCATCTGTCACCTGCAATCAGGGAAAGCAGTGGGGCCTAATGGCCTGCCAGTAGAACTGTACAAATTTATGGCTGACAAAGTGGCAGAACACATGCTGAACATGTTAAAAAAGGCCCAGAGTGAGGGATGTCTGCCAATTCGTTAGTGAACAACCACAATCCCCAAAATGGCAAACCTTTAGAGGAATGTAGCTCGTATAGATCCATTTTGTTGCTAAACTTGGAAGCCAAGGTATTAGCGAAAACACTGGGAAACAGGTTGCGGAGGGTCATTGCTACATTAGTCCACCCATACCAATCGGGCTTTATGCTCCACAAGCAGACCCGAATAAACCTGCAACGGCAATATGGGGTACTTCATACAACTAGAGCGCCAAATACCGGACAAGCTTTGCTTTTAACATTAGATGCAAAAATGGCGTTCAACAGCTTTGGATGGAGCTACCTATTTGCAGCCCTAGACAAACTCGGTTTAGGCCCTAGATTCTGTCGGTGGGTCAGATTCCTCTACAAGGGCCTGCTGGCAAGAGTTTGATTTAACAGTGCTCTGTCCCCAGTCTTCACCCTACAAAAAGGCACAAGGCAGAGTTGTCCTCTGTCCCCTATGATTTTTGGGTTCGGCAGGAGGCACTTATATGAGAAGTGGGTGTGAATGGCGATTGGGAGGAATGGATCCCCCTCTATGACAAACAACATTTTGCTCTATGCAACAAAACCCCTTTACACAGTAGACAGAATATTGCACCTCTTTCAATTTTTTGGAGAACACTCAGGAAACCAGATCAACTTGGATAAGTCCCTCATATTTCCGTTGGGGGGAGGGTCCCCTGTGGTTCCACCAAGTTGCACGGCTCTGGTCTGTCACAACAGGCTTAAATATTTTGAAATTTATGTTACATGGGATCCTCAAGAGTTTTTAGAATACAACCTAGTCCAGCAGTTTCATCACCTCCATAGGGACACTGCTCATTGGAGGAGGCATCTTGTGTCACAGAATACTCCCTACAAAGGCCCACTAGAACTTTTACAGAAAATGTACCATGAGATACAACAATTGCTGTGGGACAGGAGCAGTTTGAAGATCACAAATTTAGCGAGGAGTTTACGATAGGAACTTGCAGTTCCAGACATCCTCAAGAACTATTGCACTGCACAATTAGTGGTGGTCAATGATTGGGTGTTTGCAGATCACTTAGAGCCAGCATACCGCCTAGTCTGTGATTCTATGGGAGACAGAGGTTACCCACGGGCTGTATACCAGGGGAGGCTGGACTGCACCCTATTAACGCATTCCCAGACAGTAGTGAGGGTTTGGCATGAATCCACAAAGTACTTTTTTTTATTTTATATTTCTTTATTCCTTTTATATGTTAACACAACATATTGCACAGTAATAATACATCTGACCCATCTGGCCATTATCAATAACAAGTCGTAACAACAATTATAGGGGGGGAAACAAAATCGCTGGCAACATGAATCTGAGCACCCACATTATGAATTCAGTAAAATTGTTGTACAGTTTATAAACATTCAGCATATCACCCCCACACATCTATGCCAGGTAGCCCTCAATCAGCCCATAATCCCCACATCTGAAGGGAGTGCGTATTTGTTTTAGTCACATATACAGTTCTGTAGCATGTTGAACTGAGTGTGGACGCTGCCAATACTCCATCACCAATTTCTGGGAATTCAAAGTGAAGTAAGTGCCGGTGTCAGTGCCGTGTACAGGACTGTTAATATTAGCTCCCACTGCGCCGCAAGGTGATATTTTCGATAGTCCCAATGCTTCCTCACACTGGAGGGCCGTGCACTCCGCCCTCGCCCAGATAGCCAGTGAACGTATCCATGCTTCATAGGCTGGTGGCTCAGAAGATTTCCATCTACGAGTTATAAGGCGTTTTGCCACCAACAACCCCAGACCCAAAAAACTGGACTTTGCTTTCAATTTTTTACCCCTAGGAGACAATCCCTGGACACATGCCTCCGATGTCAATAGTAAAGGTCGGCCACACAATACATCAAGCGTGCATGGACTGAGGACCAATAGTGACTCGGGGTGGGATATGACCACATCATGTGTAGTAAGTCCGCTCCTAAGTCTCTAGTATTGTCACCCATTCCCTGTCTGTGAAAGGTTCCCCCTGTCTCCCTCCCACTTCCTTCGGACGGGCACAAGCAGGCCAGTCGAATGGAGACGTAGGGAGTCTGCTATCCAGCGCATTAAATGCCCCACTTTCTCAAAGACATGTAGGTACCTTAGTGTGTAGTGCATACAAGGTTCTTCTGTGAGGTCTTCTCATGCCTGTTGCAATGTTGTCTAAGGGAGTTGTACAACATAAAGGTACCTAGATGTAGTCCGGTGGCCTCCATCAGTGTGCCATGAGTGTTGAGACTGCCATCAGTGTATAGGTCTCATAGTGTGTATATTCCTACCGCATGCCAAGCTGCTAGTTCCGCCGCCGACGTGTCACATGCGCCGCATGGAGTTCCCAACAACGGTATGGCTGGTGCATAGGGCACGGTGTCTCTGGTGAGGTAATAACATCTGCGGAAACAACAATATGCTAGATTCAGTAGTATAGGGGTTGGCGCTGCAGATTTAGCACAGGGATGAAATAAGCATAGCAACTTACTCAGTGGCGACGCTGGAAGATCCATGGCCGTGTCCGCCAACTGCTTCGATGAGAGCCAACAGCCCACCCATTGCAACTGCGCAGCTATATAGTAGTGTTCTAGATTTGGCAGCGCTAAAACACCCTGTTTCAATGAGCGATAAAGCTTAGAGAGGGCCACTCTGCAGCAGACATGTTCCAAATCAATCTACACACTGTAACGTATTAGGCAAACACGCTAGTGCCAAGGACTCCTTGTATAGGGCGAACAGCCGAGGGGCCAGCTGGACTGCGTAGGCCATAATTTAGCAGGCAGCCCATCTGGGCCAGGCACCTTGCCATTTGCAAGTGGCTGAATGGCCTCCCGTATCTCAGACAATAATAAAGGATCATCTCATTCCAGACATTGCTCAGCCATAATCTGGGCCCGAAACACTCCTGCAAGGAACCACTCTAAACCTGTAGGGGAGTAGAGGAGATAGAGGCATATAGAGATTCATAATGAGTATGAACTGCCTCATGTATCAAGTCCTGCGTGTATAATAAATCACCTGACAACGTCCGAGTAGGTAGCACCAAGCTAGGGGTGGTCTCCTGTCTTATTAAGCAGGCAAGTAGAGCGCCGGCTTTTTCCGCCCGCGCATGTATATTAACAGAGTGTGCGCATAATTGAGGCATCGCAATCGCTCAAGGAGCTCTACATGGGTTTTCCACATGCCTGGCAATTGGGAAAGGACACTGGGGTTCAGCACGACTTCCGACTCATGTTGCAGTTGTCGCTCTAACTCAGACACCTCTCGGTCCAGGTGCCTGCGTGCTTCAATACCAAACCCTATACAGTGACCCCTCAATGCAGCCTTAAATGTGTCCCATTCTATCGAACGGGAGGATTCTGTATCAGCATTTAGCACAAAATAACAAATGATCTGTTGACCTATCGACTCGCGGAATGCCGAGTCCTCCGATACAGTTGGCTGCATTCTCCACGTAGGAACAGGGGATTGCGCGGACCCACCCCAGTCGAGTTGAAGGTATTGAGGATTGTGATCCAAATGAGTATGGGCCAAATAATCCGTCCCCACAACTGCCTGAAACAGAGCGGCCTTACAGAGTAACCTATCGAGCCGCACATGCAGATCATGCAGTGCCGAGTAGAAGGAGTACACTCTTGTAATATCGCCAAATGTCCATCAACTGCCAGTGGTGCAGCCAGGTTACAAGAGAGCCGGCATTGGATTTGGCAGTGGTGCGTGCTAATGGCGGGAAGGATCTGTCCAGATACGTATCTAACACGCAATTGAAATCTCTGCCAACAGCCACGGTATGTCACCCCAGTGCGCCAGCAGTGGACTGAGTTTGTTTAGAAAAGTAGCCTGATCTACATCGGGAGCGTATACGTTGCCAAGGAGAACTTGGCAGCCACTCAGTCGGCCATGGACGAACACATAACAGCCATCTGTGTCCGTGACCTGTTCTAACAGATGGAATGGAACCCACGGATGGATCCATATCAGTACTCCCCACGCATAGGATGAGTAGTTTGTGAAGTACACTTGGCTGCTCCATTTTCTTGTTGTGTATCTGCATCTGAACTTGTTAGATGGGATTCCTTTAATAGTGAGATATGGGCTCCATGTCGCTTCAGATAGGAGTAGACCGCGCATCTGCACGCAGGAGTGTGCATGCCACACATATTCCACGTAACCACATTAATGGGTGCCATCTTTCATATTACCAATAAACAATGGTGCTGAACATAGTTGCCACACATCCGACTGTGGCCATGTGATGTGCAAATGGGCTGAACAATGTGTGGTGAGTGCCTTCATGTGACGCCTAGCGCTGAACTGGGATATGAGTAAACAACAACAATCAACATATTGAGACCATGTCATAATGAATACCAAAAGAGCAGTACACCTGGACCTGTGACCGCCCAAACCAGTTGATAACACATACATTTATATAAAGGTATCCTCATGTTAGGGACAACCAGCTGAGGGCCTACCCAACTCAGTAGCAGGTGGAGTCAAACATATGCCACCTTGTAAATGGTACAGTGCATTTGGCTACAGAAGAAGTATTATACATTAATGACAATTGTGTTCATAGGGAGAGACAAGTCATAGGCTGGCGGACAGTTGAGCTCTAAAGAGAATGTCTGACGTCTGCGGGGTGACATCTGATGGATTATGCGAGCTCTGCACTGAGAGCCACGTAACAGCAAAACTTTCCCCATCTGAAGAGTGGGAGCCCTGTGCTTCCGGGCTAGTGCACCGCTCTGCATTCGAAAGTGCAGCTACCTGTTGCAGTGCACTACGCCGTTCCTGTATTCTCTGTTCCAGGTCTGGGACTGCAGGTAGGTCCCCACCCTTCCCATACTCTCATCCTGTGCTGTCCCCTGTGATGCCTCCGTGCAGTACCTCCTCCCAGCAGCTCCGATCTTAACAAAGATTCAGCATCACCATCGGAATTCTCAAGCCAGTCCCATGCCTCCTTGGGGGTAACAAAAAAGTGCGTGGTGTCAGCAGTCCCCACGCAGAGCTTAGCCGGGAAGAGGAGAGAATAAGTGTAACCTCTCTCATGGAGGCGCCGCCTCACTGCCCGGAAGTTATTACATTGCTTCTGCACAACAACTGTGTAGTCAGGGAAGAACATCACTTTGGTGTTCCCCACCCGTACCTCCGTCATTGAACGGGTCTCCTTTAATACTACGTCTCTATCTCAGTAGTAGAGAAATCTGATCACCAGTGGTCTTGGATTAACGCCCACCGGAAATAGCTTGGTCGGCACCATGTGTGCTCGCTCGATGGAAAATAAGCAATAGAGCGCGCCTGGCGGAAGTGCAGTTCGCAGCCAGTTCTCTATATACTGCACAGGTTCATGTCCCTCAGCTCCCTCAGACAGACCCACCAGTCAGACATAGTTTCTGTGGGATCTGCCCTCTTCATCCTTCGCACACTGCTTCAGTACTCGCACTCTGTCTGTAGGCGCCTTCAGCGAGGTTTCCAGGCTATGTGTTTTTTGAGGTAACGTCTGGGCATCTTGTTCCATTAACGTCACTCTATCTGGCAATCTCCTATGGTCCGCATGCAGGAGACTTAGATCAGAAGAGACTGTGTCAATTTTAGACTCCAAAGAGGTCCGCATGTTATCAATAGCCAGCAGTACTGCTTCTAAGTTGTCCTCTAATGTGTTGAGTCATTCCGTAGCATCTATGGTGGCCGCCAACCGCAGCGGGGATCCCCTACGGTGAGGCACAGGTAGCAGCCCCCCAGTTCACTGACGGCCCATGGCTGGTCACCTGAAGTCGTCCACGAGGTAACAGGACCTATCTGCTACGGCTTGCTTTTGCCTCCCGTAGTGAGTACCCCCTAAGGACGTGGTCAAGTCAGAGTCTGCATGACGGGAGCATAACATCTGTCATAAGAGGTAGCTGAGGCTATCTCGCAGTATCAAGCTCCTCCAGCGCAGTCCATCCGCTGCTATAGGGCGTACTGTAGCTTGGAAGTAGTATTAGTCGGGGATAATGTCTGGTCTGTGCGTCTGTTCTACTGCCTCATCTCACACTCGGCACCAGTTCCCCTCATCCAGGCAATAGCACTTCAGTGTAGGTACGGGCCCAGGCAGCATCTGCTGCATCCAATCTCAGCAACTCAACCTTTGCACGCACAAGGCTCACACCGCAGCCCCATCCTCAGTGCGCTGTTGCGGCAGGTCCAATCACGACTGCTTCCATCCTTCTTGCAGCCAATGCAGTCTCCGGGGACCCTGCGTCATCAAGGGGTTCCCACGTTTATTTCTTACAGCAGCACCCCCGTTCCAGGGCACCCTGGTTGACCCCGGCTCTCACCCCAGGTGGGCGCTTCTCACCTCACCTGAATAGGACCATGTAGAGCACGCTCCATTCGGCCCTCGCGGCCCAGCCTCCAACTCCGCAGGGCCCCCGCACCGCTCCTGTCAGCCGTACGGTCTCCGGGCCATCGCAGGCCCTCTGCTGCGTGATCTGCTCCTCTGCGCGCCATTTCGCCCTGGAGGCTGCGCCACCGCCGCTGGAGCTCTTGGCCACCCGTGGGTCCCGACAGGGAGGCTTGTGGCGATATTAATTTTCACACTCCCCAGGGCCCCCGCAGCATCTCTGCCGGGCCCCCTCTCCGTACTGCAGCCGAATTAAGCAGGATAAACTGGCGGCATAGCAGAGCTCCGCTAATACACATCTGCCATGTTGGCTCTTCAAGCCACGCCCCTATCCACAAAGTACCTGTTGCAGGAGCTGGTGAACCTTGAGGGTTTCTCAAGGTGGGCACTAGTAGGTATAAAACACTTGGGTGACATATAAAGGGGTCAGGCCATATTGATGTTTGAGGATCTGCAGTAAGAGTATGAGTTGGCAGAGTTTGAAGGCCTTTGGTATTTACACTTGAGACACGCTCTCCAACCACACATTTTGGAGGGGTAGCAACTGCCTGAGGTGGCGCAACTTGAACACCGCCTGTTGCTAGACCGTATGACAGACAAAGCCATCTCTTTGTTCTATAAAAAGATAATGAATAACTCCCCTAGCCCTCAAAAGACCCTGCAAGAAGCTTTGATAAGAAATATCAGGCTGATTGAAGATGTTGACTGGACTGAGGCGCTACAGAGCCCTAAGGAAGTGGTGATACAGGCCCAGTTCAGCTTGGTTCAGTTAAGGATATTTCATGAATCATACTATTCTAAAACACTTCTACAGAAATTGGAAAGGTGTGAAACGGTCTCGTGCCTGAGGGGTTGCGGACAGGAAGGGACCTTTTTCCACATAATATGGGACTGCCCAGAGGTCTAGTGTTAGAAATTGGGTTTTTGGTTGGCAGTCAGGTTGCCCCCTGTCCAAGCAAGAACCCTCACTCTAGTCAGGGTAAGTCACACACAATCCAAATTATCCTGTGCCCACCCTCTGGTAGCTTGGCACGAGCAGTCAGGCTTAACTTAGAAGGCAATGTGTAAAGTATTTGTGCAATAAATCATACAATAACAGCATATAGCACCACAAAAATACACCACACTGTTTAGAAAAATATAGAATATTTATCTGGATGTTTGTAGATCAACACAATAAAAGATGCAATAAGAATTTGTAGGAATATCACTGAAAAGTGATATAAAGTGTCTTAAGCCTTTAAAAAGCAAACAAAGGCTCTTTCAAGCACAAAGTACCTGGTTTAAAGTGGAAAATCTCCGCTAAGGGCTGTCGATTTCTCCCCTGCACACACGGACTTGCGTCGTTAATTTTCACCCGGGGAAGTCGTGCGTCGTTTTCCAGCATGCGGACAGTCTCTTTCTGTGGTTCGTGGGATTACCAGATGTCCCGGGGTCTATGCGTGGATTCTTCGGCTTGTTTTCTGGCTGCGTGTCGTTCCGGGAGGCTGTGCGTCGAAGTTTCGTTCTCACGGCAGGCATCGCGTCGAATTCCCCTCTGGAAGTCGGCGCCATTGTCCTTGGGAGACCGTACGTCGAAGTTCCGGTCGCCCCAAAGGCATCAAGTCGATCAGCGTCGGTGTGCGGGCAGAGGCCCTGTTTTATATCCAAATGTGCCTTTGAAGTGGGGGAGACTTCAAAGAGTGGCTTAGAAGTGCACCAGGTCCCCTTTCAATTCAATCCTGTCTGCCAGGGTCCCAGTAGGGGGTGTGGCAGTCCTTTGTGCCAGAGCAGGCCCTCCACCCTCCCAGCCCAGGAAGACCCATTCAAAATGCAGATGTATGCAAGTGAGGCTGAGTACCCTGTGTTTGGGGTGTGTCTGAGTGAATGCACAAGGAGCTGTCAACTAAACCTAGTCAGACATGGATTGTAAGGCACAGAAAGATTTAAGTGCAGAAAAATGCTCACTTTCTAAAAGTGGCATTTCTAAAATAGTAATATTAAATCCAACTTCACCAGTCAGCAGGATTTTGTATGACCCTTCTGGCCATACTAAATATGACCTTCCTACTCCCTTCAGATCAGCAGCTGCCACTTCAACAATGTATGAGGGCAGCCCCAATGTTAGCCTATGAAGGGAGCAGGCCTCACAGTAGTGTAAAGATGAACTTAGGAGTTTTACACTACCAGGACATGTAACTACACAGGTACATGTCCTGCCTTTTACCCACAGAGCACCCTGCTCTAGGGGTTACCTAGGGCACACATTAGAGGTGACTTATGTGTAGAAAAAGGGGAGCTTGAGGCTTGGCAAGTACTTTTAAATGCCAAGTCGAACTGGCAGTGAAACTGCACACACTGGCCTTGCAATGGCAGGCCTGGGACAAGGTAAAGGGGCTACTTGAGTGGGTGGCGCAACCAGTGGTGCAGGCCCACTAGTAGCATTTAATCTACAGGCCCTAGGCACATACAGTGCACATTACTAGGGACTTATAAGTAGATTAAATTATCCAATTGGGTATGATCCAAGGTTACCATGTTTAAAGGGGGAGAGCATATGCACTTTAGCACTGGTTAGCAGTGGTAAAGTGCTCAGAGTCTAAGAGCCAGCAAAAACAGAGTCCAAAAAGTGGAGGGAGGCAGGCAACAAGTTAGGGGTGACCACCCTAAAGCATGTCAGGTCTAACATGTGTCCCCCCCCAGCTGAAAGTGGGGAGAGCTACCCGACCTCCTGGGAGCTCTCATCGCTAAGGCGGAAGTATCTGGAGAGACCATAAGCGTTGGCGTGGTCAACCCCTGGGAGATGCTCCACCGTAAAGTCCATCCCCTGTAGGGAAATGGACCACCTCAAGAGTTTTGGATTCTCACCCCTCATCTGCATGAGCCACCTGAGGGGCCTGTGGTCTGTCTGAACCCGGAAGTGAGTCCCAAACAGGTAGGGTCTTAGCTTCTTCAGTGCCCAGACCACAGCAAATGCTTCTCTCTCAATAGCACTCCACCTTTGTTCCTGTGGTAATAGTCTTCTGCTAATAGAGACTACTGGTTGGTCTGAGCGATCCTCATTTAGATGTGCTAGAAAAGCCCTTTGCCATGCTCTGAAGCATCTGTCTGCACAATAAACTCCTGGGAGTAGTCAGGGGCCTTGAGCACGGGGCCGTGCACATGGCTTCCTTCAGAGAATCAAAGGCTTTCTGACAAGCCTCTGTCCAATTCACCAACCTAGGTTGTTTCTTGGAAGTGAGTTCTGTCAAGGGGGATACAATGGAACCATAACCCTTGACGAACCTGCGGTAGTATCCAGTGAGGCCCAAAAAGGCTCTCACCTCAGTCTGTGTTCTAGGTGGTTGCCAGGCCTTGATAGTCTCAATCTTGGCCTGGAGTGGCTGCACCTTGCCACCACCTACTAGGTGGCCCAAGTACACCACAGAACCCTGTCCAATCTGGCACTTACTAGCCTTGATAGTCAGGCCTGCCTGTTGCAGAGCCTGAAGCACCTCCTTGAGGTGGAGCAGGTGTTCCTCCCAGCTGGAACTGTAGACAGCTATGTCGTCCAGGTAAGCTGCACAGAAGGCATCTTTACCAGCTAGGACCCTGTTAACCAACCGTTGGAAGGTAGCGGGGGCATTTTTCTGCCCAAATGGCATCACCCGGAATTGGTAATGGCCATCAGGGGTGGAAAATGCTGATCTTTCCTTAGCCCCCTCAGTCAGGCCGATCTGCCAGTACCCTGAAGTAAGATCGAACGTACTCAGGAACTTGGCAGCGCCTAGCCTGTCAACGAGCTCATCAGCTCGGGGATGGGGTGAGCATCAGTCCGGGTGACTGTGTTGAGACCCCGGTAGTCCACACAGAACCGGAGTTCTGGCTTCGCACCTGGGGCAGTAGCCTTAGGAACCAATACCACAGGGCTGGCCCAGGGACTACTGGATTTCTCAATAACCCCTAAAGTCAACATCTTGGAGACCTCCTCCTTGATGCTGGCCTTCACCTTATCCGACAACCTGTAAATGTTGTTCTTCACAGGGGGACTGTCACCTGTGTCAATGTCATGAACACAGAGGTGGGTTAATCCAACAGTAAGGGAGAACAGGGGGGAGAACTGCTCTAACAGCTCATAGCAGTCTCCTCTCTGGGTTAGAGTCAGGGAGTCAGAGAGAATGACAGCCCCCACTGACCCATCCCCCTCTTTGACAGCGAGGAGGTCGGGGAGAGGTTCACTCTCCTCTTCCATGCCCTCATCTGTGATCAGGAGCATACTGACCTCAGACCTCTCAAAGTGAGGTTTGAGCCGGTTGTGATGGAGGACCCTTAGGGGGTGCCTAGGGGTCTTGAGATCCACTAGGTAAGTGGCCTCCCCTTTACGTTCCTTGATCTCAAAGGGGCCAGTCCAGCGGTCCTGGAGAGCCCTGGGCTCTACTGGCTCCATCACCCAAACTTTGTCTCTAGGTGAGAACTCAACTAATGTGGCCTTCTGGTCATACCACTCCTTCATCACCGGTTGACTGGCCTTGAGGTTACTCTGGGCCTGCTTCCAGAAGCGTTGGGTTTGGTTGCGGAGGGCCAGCATGTAGCTGACCACATCCTGGGGAGGTGACTTGGGAGCTTTCTCTCAGCCCTCCTTAACAATGCTTAGGGGTCCCCTGACAGGGTGACCATAGAGAAGCTCAAAGGGGCTGAACCCCACCCCTTTCTGGGGCACCTCTGTGTAAGCAAACAACAGGCAGGGTAAGAGGACGTCCCACTTATGCCTCATGGCATCAGTCAGGCCACCAATCATGCCTTTCAGGGTCTGGTTGAATCTCTCAACAAGCCCATTGGATTGAGGATGATAAGGGGTGGTAAACCGGTAGGTCACCGCACACTCATCCCACATGGACTTCATGTATGCAGACATGGAGTTTGTGCCCCTGTCGGACACGACCTCCTTAGGGAATCCCACAAGAGTAAATATTCCCAACAGGGCTCTGGTCACCACCGGTGCAGTCACTGTTCTCAGAGGGATTGCCTCTGGATAGCGGGTGGCATGGTCCACCAAAACCAGGATAAACCTGTTGCCCAAGGCAGTTTTGGGGTCCAAGGGACCAACAATGTCGATGCCCACCCTTTCAAAGGGGGTGCCAACGACTGGGAGTGGGATCAGGGGGGCTTTAAGCCATTTCCCTGTCTTCCCACTAGCCTGGCAGGTGGGGCAAGCTCTGCAGAAGTTATCTGAGGCTGTCCTCATTCTGGGTCAATAGAAGTGGGTGTCAAGCCTGTTAAAGGTCTTGTCTTGGCCCAGGTGTCCTGCCAGGGGGATGTTGTGAGCCAGGCCCAGTAGGAAGTTCCGGTAACACTGGGGGACCACCAGCACACGGGGTGCCCCAGGACCTGGAACCTTACGCTCACTGTAAAGGAGATCATTCTCCCAGTAAATATGGTGAGCGCCAGAGGCGTCACCTGCTGCTTGGGCTGTGGCCTGTTGCCTCAGACCCTCAAGGGCGGGACATTCCTTCTGCACCTTGCAGAATGCTGCCCTGGTTGGCCCCACTCTACTTGCCAGCCAGCAAGTTCAGGTAGGTTACCCAGGTCAGCTATGTCCTCCCCAGTTGGCTCAGGGGCCTCCTCCTCCTCAGGGGCCTCGTCCACCACCGTGGGAACATTTGAGGTGGGTTTCCCCGCGCCTCTTGCCCTTCCTCTTTGCAGCTGTCTGTGCCATCTTTCCAGGCTCCAGACACCCTTGACTCCCTTCCCGGGCAGCCATGGACCGTGTGGTCATGCAGACCCACACAGGTAACCCTAACATCTCCAGGTGAGATCTGAGCTCTACTTCTTTCCAAGCAGTATGCTCAAGATCATTGCCTAACAGACAATCTACAGGCATGGCAGGACTCACAGCTACTTTCAGAGTACCAGAGACCCCCCCCACTCAAAGGGAACCAGAGCCACCGGTACGTGACTCTCACGATTGTCAGCGACTATGACCTGGTGGAATGTATTAGGGACTATCTGCTCTGTTGACACCAGCTGACTCTTGATAGTAGTCATACTGGCTCCTGTGTCACGCAGAGCCTCCACCTTTTGCCCATCAATGGTGACCCACTGCCTGTACTTGGAAGTATTTCGGGGCATGTGGGCTTTGGGCACCATTTCTCTTTCTCCCAGGGACACTAGGGAAATCTCTACCTGCTCCCCAAAGCTATCTGGGTCCATCTCCCCCGAGCGATACACTAGTCAACCCAGGTGTCTGTCCAGTAGTGGACGGTGCCCTCATGGAGCACTGGGGGTCGCCTTTATAGCGACCATACTGATAGCACTCCATGCATTTGGGGTTGGATATCCCTGATTTATCATATGTCCCTGGCTTTTTCCCAAATCTGGAAAAGGAATGGTTGCCACCCCCTTCCTGGGAATTCTTTTGGGGGCCTTTTGAGAGTTCTGTATCTGTAAGTTTATCTCCCCCCTCTTTCTTCTGTTGGGAACCCTGACCACCTTTGTGGGTGTGTCCCCCAGTACCTTTTTGGACACTCTGGTGCTCACCCAGAGATCCGCCTCCTCAGCAAGCTTCCTGGGATTAGTCAGCTTACTATCTACCAAGTGCTGGCGCAACTCTGTAAAAGTAGTATTGAGCATATGCTCTCTCAGAATCAAGTCATATAACCCTTTATAATCATCTACTTTGTTGCCCCACACCCATCCATTTAGTGCCTTACTGGAAAAGTGAAAGAAATCTACCCATGTTTGTGTGGATTGTTTGGTGCTGTCCCTGAACCTCTGACGGTATCCCTCAGGGGTCAGCCTAAACTTGGCAAGTAAAGTGGCTTTCTGAAGTGGGTATGTGTTTTGATCAGGTTGATCCAATGTGAGAAGTGTGTTCCTCCCCAATGGCGGCACATAACCCCACATAGCTGTACCCCATTGCCCTTCAGGACCCTTATGAGCCCTTAGTGCAACTTCATAAGCAGCTAACCATTTATCTATGTCATCTCCCTCCACAAAACTGGGCACCACATTTTTGGGTATACAAACCTTCTTTTCTCCAGCAGGTCCTGTCTGTATGCTGCCACCATTATTGCCGGATTCAGACTGTCTCGTCTTGATCTCCAGCTCCTTGAGACTCAGTTCATGAGCCAACAATAGTTTCTTTTCAGCCAAAGCTCTCTCAGCTGCAGCTTCAGCTCTTTCAGCTTCCACCTGTTTGGCTGCTCTTTCAGCCTTCCTTTCCTCCTGTTGGGCCTCAATTTTCAGTTTTGCCATTTGCAATTGGAACTCCCTTTCCTCTCTCCTTTCCTCTGCGGTCAGGCTTTGCTCAGAGACACTGCTCCCTGGTCTGGAAGGGGGCATAATTGCAGTGGTAACATTACCCACTGATGGCAATAAATCCTCTGAGAGGCCATTTTCTTGCTCCTCTTCCTCCTCATCCTCCTCTAAATGGACTTCTGCCCAGGCCCTCAGCGCCACTTGAAAGTCCTCCTTTTTGGAGGCCCCTTGGGTGGGTACTCTCAGCACCCTGCAGAACCCTTTTAGCTGTTTGACAGTATATGTCTCCAACAGGGCTAGGTCCAAATCTCCCACTTGAGACCCAGCCAGAGACATGTTGAGTGAGGATTTAGTTTTTGAAAATTGTCAGGAAAAACGAATTTGCAAAAAAGAGATAAAAATCAAGTTGACCTTCAACTGTGGGTAGGTAGTGAAATACTTAGCTAATGTATTGCACTGCACAGATACAAGTCCTATCCTCTTCGCTGATCACCAATGTTAGAAATGGGGTTTTTGGTTGGCAGTCAGGTTACCCTCTGTCCAAGCAAGAACCCTCACTCTAGTCAGGGTAAGTCACACACAATCCAAATTATCCTGTGCCCACCCTCTGGTAGCTTGGCACGAGCAGTCATGCTTAACTTAGAAGGCAATGTGTAAAGTATTTGTGCAATAAATCATACAATAACACCATATAGCACCACAAAAATACACCACACAGTGTTTAGAAAAATATAGAATATTTATCTGGATATTTGTAGATCAACACAATAAAAGATGTAATAATAATTTGTAGGAATATCACTGAAAAGTGATAGAAAGCGTCTTAAGTCTTTAAAAAGCAGACAAAGGGGGTCATTCCGACCCTGGCGGTCATGGACCGCCAGGGCCGGGGTTGGAGGATGCACCGCCAACAGGCTGGCGGTGCATCAAGGGCAATTCTGACCGCGGCGGTAAAGCCGCGGTCAGAAAAGGGAAGCCGGCGGTTTCCCGCCGGTTTCCCACTGCCCGTGTGAATCCTCCACGGCGGCGCTGCAAGCAGCGCTGCCATGGGGATTCCGACCCCCTTCCCGCCAGCCTGGTTCTGGCGGTTTTCACAGCCAGAACCAGGCTGGCGTGAACGGGTGTCGTGGGGCCCCTGCAGTGCCCATGCCACTGGCATGGGCACTGCTAGGGCCCCCTAACAGGGCCCCACATTGATTTTCAGTGTCTGCTTGGCAGACACTGAAAATCGCGACGGGTGCAACTGCACCCGTCGCACACCAGCAACTCCGCCGGCTCCATTCGGAGCCGGCATCCTCGTTGCTGGTGCTTTCCCGCTGGGCGGGCGGGCGGCCTTTTAGCGGTCGCCCGCCAGCCCAGTGGGAAAGCCAGAATGACCGCCGCGGTCTTTTGACCGCGGTGCGGTCTTCTGGTGGTGGAACTTTGGCGGGCGGCCTCCGCCGCCCACCAAAGTTGGAATGCCCCCCAAAGTCTCTTTCAAGCGCAAAGAATCTGGTTTAAAGTGGAAAATCTCCGCAAAGGGCCGCAGAAGAACTGATACGTGGAAAAATGTTGTGTGCGTCGATTTCTCCCTTGCACACACAGACTTGCGTAGTTATTTTTCACGCGGGGAAGTCGTGCGTCGTTTTCCGGTGCGCGGACAGTCTCTTTCTGTGGTTCGTGGGATTACCAGATGTCCTGGGGTCTGTGCGTGGATTCTTCGGCTTGTTTTCCGGCTGCGCTTCATTCCGGGAGGCTGTGCGTCGAATTTTCGTTCTCACGGCAGGCGTCGTGTCGATTTCCCCTCTGGAAGTCGGGCGGCGTTGTCCTTGCGAGGCCGTGCGTCGAAGTTCCGGTCGCCCCGAAGGCGTCGCGTCGATCAGGGTCGGTGTGCGGCGATTTTTTCGCCGCGGAGCAAGCTGTGCGTCGAAAGAGTCCAAATGAAAAAGAGAAGTCTTTTTGGTCCTGAGACTTCAGGGAACGGGAGGCAAGCTCTATCCAAGCCCTTGGAGAGCACTTTTGCAGCCAGACAAGAGTTCAGCAAGGCAGCAGACCAACAGCAAGGCAGCAGTCCTTTGTAGAAAGCAGACAGGTGAGTCCTTTGAGGAGCCAGGCAGTTCTTCTTGGCAGGATGCAGGTTCTGGTTCAGGATTCTACTCCAGCAAGTGTCTGAGGTGGTAGGGCAGAGGCCCTGTTTTATACCCAAATGTGCCTTTGAAGTGGGGGAGACTTCAAAGAGTGGCTTAGAAGTGCACCAGGTCCCCTTTCAATTCAATCCTGTCTGCCAGGGTCCCAGTAGGGGGGGTGGCATTCCTATGTGTCAGAGCAGGCCCTCCACCCTCCCAGCCCAGGAAGACCCATTCAAAATGCAGATGTATGCAAGTGAGGCTGAGTACCCTGTGTTTGGGGTGTGTCTGAGTGAATGCACAAGGAGCTGTCAACTAAACCTAGCCAGACGTGGATTGTAAGGCACAGAAAGATTTAAGTGCAGAGAAATGCTCACTTTCTAAAAGTGGCATTTCTAAAATAGTAATATTAAATCCAACTTCACCAGTCAGCAGGATTTTGTATTACCATTCTGGCCATACTAAATATGACCTTCCTACTCCCTTCAGATCAGCAGCTGCCACTTCAACAATGTATGAGGGCAGCCCCAATGTTGGCCTATGAAGGGAGCAGGCCTCACAGTCGTGTAAAAACGAATTTAGGAGTTTTACACTACCAGGACATGTAACTACACAGGTACATGTCCTGCCTTTTACCCACAGAGCACCCTGCTCTAGGGGTTACCTAGGGCACACATTAGAGGTGACTTATGTGTAGAAAAAGGGGAGCTTGAGGCTTGGCAAGTACTTTTAAATGCCAAGTCGAACTGGCAGTGAAACTGCACACACTGGCCTTGCAATGGCAGGCCTGGGACAAGGTAAAGGGGCTACTTGAGTGGGTGGCGCAACCAGTGGTGCAGGCCCACTAGTAGCATTTAATCTACAGGCCCTAGGCACATACAGTGCACATTACTAGGGACTTATAAGTAGATTAAATTATCCAATTGGGTATGATCCAAGGTTACCATGTTTAAAGGGGGAGAGCATATGCACTTTAGCACTGGTTAGCAGTGGTAAAGTGCTCAGAGTCTAAGAGCCAGCAAAAACAGAGTCCAAAAAGTGGAGGGAGGCAGGCAACAAGTTAGGGGTGACCACCCTAAAGCATGTCAGGTCTAACATCTAGTATTACTGGGTGGGAGGGGCACGGATAATGGTTCAGGTCACTGGTTTGACTGTTACACTAGAAGCTGGGGGGCATCTACTTACAATCACCGGGGAAGAGGTCTGGCCCGATATAAAAAGATTTGGTTGATGGTGGCCTCCATTGCAGCTAAGCATAATATTGCAAGGGCATAGGGAATGAATGGCCAAGACACCATGTGTTGAGGACTGGAAGGCCAACATGGATTGTTGCTGTCAAGTGGAATAGGTGGTTTACCAAAGTAGGGGCTGCCCTAAGAAATGGGAAAAGATCTGAGATGGCTGGCGAATACATAAACACCATCAACCACATGGAAAGCAGTGTAAGAAGGAGGGACGGTAACTTCTACCTCTTCTGTTGTGGATGGGGCTGCTTTAAGAACCTATCGTACATGTCAAATGAGGCTGGCACGCATGTGACCTTGTCTGCTCTTCTTCCGACATATACTGAATGAATGATCTATCAATGTTACTACTTATCTACTGTCTATTGAGCATTTGTTCAATAAAAATAAATTTAAAATAAAATTACGCTAGAAGAGTAATTCTATGTTTATTGCTATTTCTTAGTGCAAAAATGCAGCTTCATGTCCAAAATTGGTGCTAGGATGCAACAGAACACGAACAGTGAGTGTGAGCAGCCGCTCGTGCTCCCTAAATGTGCTCTTGTGGTAGCGCTGTTTTCTTAGCACAAAATGCAACCTCGTGGCGAGAATGCATTTCGCGCTAAGAACCAACAATAAATGGAGCAGAACACGAATAGCTAGCATTCGCTTGCTAAATGCGCTCTAGCGTAGGATGTTTTTCCCCAAAATTAATCTTAATTATGTGAGCAGGAGTAATGGGGAAACAGCCTTTACTATGCAATAGGAACCACGCAGTTCCTTAACAATGAAGTCTCAACAGCGAATGCATCTTTACAGCGCATTCCTGAACCTTACAGGTCTTTACAATTATTTTTTTTAAGGGAACGCGTTGTTAGAATGGTGTTGGATTTTAAGTCCAACACCTTCCCTACTGTAGCGCACACTGGAGTTGGATTAGTAAATTATACTATTCCAAAGTCCAGTGCCCCCTAATGCAAATCGTTGTAAAGATCTGTGTGGTTCAGGAATGCATGGTAAAGATGCATTCGTTGTTTAAATCGCGTTGTAAAAGCACACATTAAAAAGGCCTGCATGGTGCCGTCATACAACCGGAGAAATAGTTCAGTGGCAAAGAGTAAGGCACAATGACCTAAATTACTCTCATTACTGTGGCATAATTGAAATTCTTCTCAGGCCTCCATTTCACAATTTTTTTAACGGATAAACCGGGTTTTAAAAAACAAACCTTTCGACTTTTAAGCCCAGGTCAGTGATCCTCTGTACCCACAAAGCTCTACCTGTGCACCCCAATCCTCACCTGCACACAAGATGTGCTAACACATCTCTCTCAGTGCTATATAGTCCTTGCCTTCAGGTGAACTGTGAACACACAACTATACATGAGTTTGAGGAGGAGTGTTAGCAAGAACCTCAGGGATTAAAGGGATCAGGCATTAAAGAGTTTGAGTAGGAGCCTTGGGGATATAAATTGAGCAAGGCCCGTGCTGGGAACATGACAAGGTGTAGGAGCCTCTGGAGTATAGAGGCCTGAGTGGGAACAGAATATTTGGATTTCTGGGTGGATGCAGGACCCTCATGGCTCTAGGGTGAGTGGAACACCAGTGTTGCTAAGGGTAAACAGAATCTTCTGGGAATAACATGGCGAACATGGTCCTTGCTTGCCTGAGGCTGCTCCAATGAACCAGAGTATCAGAGGTCTTAAAGGTTCAAAGGATTCCAAAACTGCCTGAAGAGAAGATTCAGAGGATCAGACAGTGAAAGTACCCGTAACGGTCCTGCAATGAGTGAGCAGAGTTTGTTGACCAATTATTATGATGAGCAGGAGCCTCAAGGCATTAGTGTGAGTAGGAACCATTGTTCCCTTAGAGCGCACACAATTCTCCAGATCTGTGGGCCAACAAGATTCTCTGGCACCTATTGGTCAATTGGAAAGGGAGCATTGCTTAGGATGAGCAGGAGCTTTAGGATGTGATGGCTGGAAGGGCATGCAGGGATCTGAGAGTTAGCTTGGGATTAGGGACCTAGGCGTAAACAGCAATTTCAAGAACTTGAGGGAGACAAGGAGATTTATAAATCTGAAGATCAACGTCAAGAGACCTATAGGTGAAATGCAGTGTCATAATGTTGTTTCGTGCGTTTTCTAATGTCACTGACCCTATGACTAATAAAACGTTTAATTTACCACAAATCTCCTGAATGTTTCCTAATACAAGTAATGTTTTCAAACGTTTGTGGTCTTCCAACAAGGGCCTCTTTTATTTGGGCGCCTGGATCTATTTTTAATCTCTATATGACCCTGTTCTGCAGTATTGTGCTGTAGTTCCCACTCCATTGTGGATATGGGTGAATAAGGCAGGCTTATGGCTAGGGTCGGATTGGGACAGAAAATAGGCCCTGACACCAACAAAAAGTCGCCCTCTTTGGTGTATTACATAGCTTAAAAAGTGGTCCATGTTTACAAATTGGGTGGTTTTGAACTTGTAAAGACATGCTGAATAAATGTTCTGCAAGTTATGGAAGACTTAATGGATTTGTTCTTGCAGGCTATGTTTGTGATAATATCATGAGAATGAATCAACAGTAAAAACCTGCCCAGCAGACCACAAAACAGGCCCACAAACAGACAAAAAATCAGTCCACACACTGATCTGTGAGACCATCCCATCGGCCTTGTCTGATGGCCCTATAGGCCAGTCCAACCCTGCTCATGGACCAGTGTACCATGTCCCTGACTGGTCAGTGGTAACACTGACTGGTGTAGGTGGGGGCACATGCAACGTGTGTCGCTGAGCTGGATATGTATGCCCTGGAACTGTGCACAAGTGCAGTCATGTCAGTTTGCATGTCAGTGCTTTTGTGACCTTGCACGGCAGGCCCTAAGAGAGACACCACTTATCAAGTCAGGTGGATGACTCTCTTTTCTTTGTCTGCAGCGCTGATCAGTGACAGGACAAGACCTTTTTTAAAGTCACACACATTGGAGGTCTGGGACTGCAGCCTGCAGGACCGTTTTGAAAGACTGACGGTCAGGAACCAGCCAATAAAAAACATTATTGCTTCATCTCCTTTTTTCTGGAACTTTCAATGAAAACATTAATTCACAATAGATTGCATAAATTGTAGATTTAAACAAAAACATTCTGTTAACAGCTCAAGTAGATCACATATTACTAAAAGTGGCGCACATAAATCGTAACACGATACCAGGCTTTTCCTAAAGGTAAATTGACCACCTTTCACTTGTTGATTACCTTCCTGAGAGGTGATAACCTAGCCCCTTACCTTAATAGTCTCAACAGACAAACTGATAGAATAGTTTTTTCAGTATGGAAAAAAGCTTAAATACTTAAATGTAATGGGAACTGTATGCAAATGTTTTACTTTTCAGGCAAATTCATGTTTATCTCAAAGACACTGTTCTTAAACCATCAAATATTTCAAGGTATTTAAAAGAACCCCAAGCATTTTGCTTCTCTTTATAATGGCTGGTATCTTGAACCATAAACTGCCACTTAACAAGACATCGCATGTATTAAATGTACTCTTCTACTGTTGTCCTGTCCTGTAAAGGAGAAGGTACTTTCAAATGTGCAGTGCAGATAAAACCTGAAACAAGTTTTATAACATTCCTCAACTGCGCAGAATAAAAGAAACCCCTTTTTATTAGGCTTGCCTTCTGCTGTTAATACTTTCATACATTTTACACAAACGATTTACTATTGGTGCTAGAAAGGTCAGTGTTAGAAATCTATTGTTGTTCTCCCTGCAGTGCAAAACAGCTCAAGAAATAGGGCCCTCTGATTGGCCAAGGGAGCTTTTGATTTCGCCAAACTTTCTGGTACCGCAAGACCAGTTCTGCTGCAGGTGTATCAAATGATTTCATTGTTTGGCTGCAACTCAAAGACATTTTTTGAAGTTGTCATTACAGGACTCATGAACTCAGTCTTCTGAATCCTAGAAATGTGTAAAAAAATAAAGAAAAAAATAAAAGGTATATGGGCCTGGATAGGGTCTCCCTGACTCACTAGCACTTGTGGAGCGGGGGTCGGAGGGAACCGTCACCTTGAGGGCCACAACAAATGAAAAAAAGAGTTGTGTCATGGTACCGTGGTACCCATGTGGACCCTGTGAGGTACTGCAGCACTCTAAATAAATATATATATATATATATATGTGTATGTATGTTGTGTGCTTGGGTGGGGTGGGGTGTAGGCACCCATGCCAGAATGGGTGTCCATGGGAAAATAGGCACAGGGCTTAACCAGAATAGTATAGCTTTGGGTGTTTGACTCAGGGCCTGCTCATAGGTCAGGCCCACCCCAAACACCCTCACTGTCGACATGTGGATTGGCATTTATTCAAGAGGACTGGGTTAATTGTTTTTAAAAAGCAAATTCAGTACTGAGGTACTCTGCTGTACATGAAAGGGGGGTACCCTAAAAATATGAACTTCTGTCATTACTGTGGGAGTATCACAATATCAAAATATTTACAAAAAAGAAAATAATTCAATTGTAATGACATGAATTATAGTGAGGATGGGGTGATGGGCGTGCTGAGGTAGGCTGAGGGAATTAGTGAAGGGCTTGGCCAGGGGGCTGGAGGCATGGGTTGGTGCAGTCAACACCTACTGCACATCACGGAAGGCCTTGCACAGTGGGAGGGGGTTTGCTGCCCATGGAATGGGTAGTGTGTGGGGCCATCCACAGCGAGCAGTTGGCTGTCTGAGGGGCCTTGCGCACATGGCCTGCTCATGAACAGCTTTACTTTTCTCTATTGCATCCTGAGAACGAAATTGGAGATCAACCCACGTGGAACCCTTTAAAAACACCCTTCAAAAAGTTTCTGAAAAGTAGGCTGCTGATAGCCCTCCCAAAGGGATGAGATTAGTCTTCAGAAATTGGACTTAAAACTCACTTCGCACCTTTGTTGCCACCTTAGTTGTCCACTGAGCATACCTGTGGGATAGAAGTAGCCTACCTGAATAAGTAGAAACATGATTTTGCTTCCTAATACATCGATCTGAAAATTCATAATCAAGTAGTGCACACCAGCATAGGCCTTAATGTGGAAACAAGCACATTCTAAAAAGTCAGCATGGTTTGGAGTCCGGCATGAGGCAGATTTAAAACATCTCATCAACAAAAATATTTACTTTCCTCTCTTCCATTGTGGGAAAGAACTTTGAAATTGACCTATGTGGAAGTCCTTTGAAACGCCATTCATAAAGGGTCCGAAAAGTGATCTGCTGCTTGGCCTACTGAAATGGTGAGATTTTGACTTAGAAAGTGGATGAAACACTTAGGGGGTTATTACAACTTTGGAGGAGGTGTTAATCCGTCCCAAAAGTGACGGATATACCACCAGCCGTATTCGAGTTCCATAGGATATAATGGACTCGTAATACGGCTGGTGTTATATCCGTCACTTTACCGTCACTTTTGGGACGGATTAACACCTCCTCCAAAGTTGTAATAACCCCCTTAGTGTGCTTTTTAAACATATACTGAATCTAACTGCTGTATCCAACTCCTACTTCTGAAGAATTTTAAACAATAGTTTAACCCTGGAAAAGTAGTCAGGATAGTCTAATATAACCTGTGAAAACATGCTATATGAAGCCGGAAAGTTGGTTTGAAGACTGTTGAAAATCATTTAATGTGTAATTTGCTCTGGAGCTTTAACTCCTTGTTGTCTGTGTGATGACTGTAGTTGATAAAAAACGAAAATCTAAACTGAAACTGATGTAACTCACCTGAGGCTTGTTACCAAATACGTCTGAAACCCCATAATCATACAGAGCAGATCAGCATGGGCTTTAAGACTGGAAACTGTGCATTCTACAAAGTGAGCATATTTTGATGTTGGGTGTGAGGCACCAGCAAGAAAAAAAGTTGGAGCTCAACGTATGTGGAAGGCCTGGGAAGCACCCTTCATAAGGTGTGAAAAGTGGGCTACCGCTATGCCAACAAAGAGGTGAGATTTGGGTTTAGAAAGTGAGCTGTAAACTTAGGGACTGCTTTAAGAAAAGAGGTGCTGCATATAGTGCAGCATCACTTTTCTTGCGCCCCTTAGCAACCCTCTAATGTCACCATGTGTGTACTGTATCTAAGATACAGCACACTATGGCGGTAGTTAAGAGAACTAGCGTCAATAATTTTTGATGCTAGTTCGGAGCTTTGAAGGATTGGCGTAAAAAAGTTTGATGCTGCTCCTGAAATGCCAATTGAGGCCCATTGTAAATAATGGTGTGCCTCCTTTTAACGCCTGCGCTGAGCAAGCGTTAAAAGTGCCAAAAAAATGATGCAAAAAAATCTCTTATATTTCTTTGCAACATTTTTTCAGTCCCCCTCACAGGGGAACACCCCCTTTGCATCCATTATGCTTGGCACAGGCATAATGTAGTGCAAAGGATTACGAAGTGGCGCAATGCATGCATTACACCACTTTGTAAATTTGACACTGCGATCTTGGCCTTGTTGGGTCACAATAGCATTAAAAAAACTAAATAAGTTAATGTGGCGCATGGAGGCACTAGGGGCTCTTAAATCTGCCCCTTAGTTTGCATCTTACTATCCACTAAACATAACAGTGGTGCACAAGTACTTCATCTGAAGAAGTGAAAACAACAGTTTAACCCCGGAAATGTATGTGGAATAGTTCATTTGTAACCCTTGAAAAAATGTGAAATGAAGTCTGAAGGTCGGCTGGAAAATTACGGAAAATTATTAAATATGCAATTAGTAGGGTATGCAGAATCAAAAACCTGCAAAACAGAAAATTTGGCTCCTCAGTTGAAACTACTTGAGTGGGTGGCGCAACCAGTGCTGCAGGCCCACTAGTAGCATTTAATCTACAGGCCCTAGGCACATACAGTGCACATTACTAGGGACTTATAAGTAGATTAAATTGTCCAATTGGGTATGATCCAAGGTTACCATGTTTAAAGGGGGAGAGCATATGCACTTTAGCACTGGTTAGCAGTGGTAAAGTGCTCAGAGTCTAAGAGCCAGCAAAAACAGAGTCCAAAAAGTGGAGGGAGGCAGGCAACAAGTTAGGGGTGACCCCCCTAAAGCATGTCAGGTCTAACATCTAGTATTACTGGGTGGGAGGGGCACGGATAATGGTTCAGGTCACTGGTTTGACTGTTACACTAGAAGCTGGGGGGCATCTACTTACAATCACCGGGGAAGAGGTCTGGCCCGATATAAAAAGATTTGGTTGATGGTGGCCTCCATTGCAGCTAAGCATAATATTGCAAGGGCCTAGGGAATGAATGGCCAAGACACCATGTGTTGAGGACTGGAAGGCCAACATGGATTGTTGCTGTCAAGTGGAATAGGTGGTTTACCAAAGTAGGGGCTGCCCTAAGAAATGGGAAAAGATCTGAGATGGCTGGCGAATACATAAACGCCATCAACCACATGGAAAGCAGTGTAAGAAGGAGGGACGGTAACTTCTACCTCTTCTGTTGTGGATGGGGCTGCTTTAAGAACCTATCGTACATGTCAAATGAGGCTGGCACGCATGTGACCTTGTCTGCTCTTCTTCCGACATATACTGAATGAATGATCTATCAATGTTACTACTTATCTACTGCCTATTGAGCATTTGTTCAATAAAAATAAATTTAAAATAAAATTACGCTAGAAGAGTAATTCTATGTTTATTGCTATTTCTTAGTGCAAAAATGCAGCTTCATGTCCAAAATTGGTGCTAGGATGCAACAGAACACGAACAGTGAGTGTGAGCAGCCGCTCGTGCTCCCTAAATGTGCTCTTGTGGTAGCGCTGTTTTCTTAGCACAAAATGCAACCTCGTGGCGAGAATGCATTTTGCGCTAAGAACCAACAATAAATGGAGCAGAACACGAATAGCTAGCATTCGCTTGCTAAATGCGCTCTAGCGTAGGATGTTTTTCCCCAAAATTAATCTTAATTATGTGAGCAGGAGTAATGGGGAAACAGCCTTTACTATGCAATAGGAACCACGCAGTTCCTTAACAATGAAGTCTCAACAGCGAATGCATCTTTACAGCGCATTCCTGAACCTTACAGGTCTTTACAATTACTTGTTTTAGGGAACGCGTTGTTAGAATGGTGTTGGATTTTAAGTCCAACACCTTCCCTACTGTAGCGCACACTGGAGTTGGATTAGTAAATTATACTATTCCAAAGTCCAGTGCCCCCTAATGCAAATCGTTGTAAAGATCTGTGTGGTTCAGGAATGCATGGTAAAGATGCATTCGTTGTTTAAATCGCGTTGTAAAAGCACACATTAAAAAGGCCTGCATGGTGCCGTCATACAACCGGAGAAATAGTTCCGTGGCAAAGAGTAAGGCACAATGACCTAAATTACTCTCATTACTGTGGCATAATTGAAATTCTTCTCAGGCCTCCATTTCACAATTTTTTTAACGGATAAACCGGGTTTTAAAAAACAAACCTTTCGACTTTTAAGCCCAGGTCAGTGATCCTCTGTACCCACAAAGCTCTACCTGTGCACCCCAATCCTCACCTGCACACAAGATGTGCTAACAAATCTCTCTCACTGCTATATAGTCCTTGCCTTCAGGTGAACTGTGAACACACAACTATACATGAGTTTGAGGAGGAGTGTTAGCAAGAACCTCAGGGATTAAAGGGATCAGGCATTAAAGAGTTTGAGTAGGAGCCTTGGGGATATAAATTGAGCAAGGCCCGTGCTGGGAACATGACAAGGTGTAGGAGCCTCTGGAGTATAGAGGCCTGAGTGGGAACAGAATATTTGGATTTCTGGGTGGATGCAGGACCCTCATGGCTCTAGGGTGAGTGGAACACCAGTGTTGCCAAGGGTAAACAGAATCTTCTGGGAATAACATGGCGAACATGGTCCTTGCTTGCCTGAGGCTGCTCCAATGAACCAGAGTATCAGAGGTCTTAAAGGTTCAAAGGATTCCAAAACTGCCTGAAGAGAAGATTCAGAGGATCAGACAGTGAAAGTACCCGTAACGGTCCTGCAATGAGTGGGCAGAGTTTGTTGACCAATTATTATGATGAGCAGGAGCCTCAAGGCATTAGTGTGAGTAGGAACCATTGTTCCCTTAGAGCGCACACAATTCTCCAGATCTGTGGGCCAACAAGATTCTCTGGCACCTATTGGTCAATTGGAAAGGGAGCATTGCTTAGGATGAGCAGGAGCTTTAGGATGTGATGGCTGGAAGGGCATGCAGGGATCTGAGAGTTAGCTTGGGATTAGGGACCTAGGCGTAAACAGCAATTTCAAGAACTTGAGGGAGACAAGGAGATTTATAAATCTGAAGATCAACGTCAAGAGACCTATAGGTGAAATGCAGTGTCATAATGTTGTTTCGTGCGTTTTCTAATGTCACTGACCCTATGACTAATAAAACGTTTAATTTACCACAAATCTCCTGAATGTTTCCTAATACAAGTAATGTTTTCAAACGTTTGTGGTCTTCCAACAAGGGCCTCTTTTATTTGGGCGCCTGGATCTATTTTTAATCTCTATATGACCCTGTTCTGCAGTATTGTGCTGTAGTTCCCACTCCATTGTGGATATGGGTGAATAAGGCAGGCTTATGGCTAGGGTCGGATTGGGACAGAAAATAGGCCCTGACACCAACAAAAAGTCGCCCTCTTTGGTGTATTACATAGCTTAAAAAGTGGTCCATGTTTACAAATTGGGTGGTTTTGAACTTGTAAAGACATGCTGGATAAATGTTCTGCAAGTTATGGAAGACTTAATGGATTTGTCCTTGCAGGCTATGTTTGTGATAATATCATGAGAATGAATCAACAGTAAAAACCTGCCCAGCAGACCACAAAACAGGCCCACAAACAGACAAAAAATCAGTCCACACACTGATCTGTGAGACCATCCCATCGGCCTTGTCTGATGGCCCTATAGGCCAGTCCAACCCTGCTCATGGACCAGTGTACCATGTCCCTGACTGGTCAGTGGTAACACTGACTGGTGTAGGTGGGGGCACATGCAACGTGTGTCGCTGAGCTGGATATGTATGCCCTGGAACTGTGCACAAGTGCAGTCATGTCAGTTTGCATGTCAGTGCTTTTGTGACCTTGCACGGCAGGCCCTAAGAGAGACACCACTTATCAAGTCAGGTGGATGACTCTCTTTTCTTTGTCTGCAGCGCTGATCAGTGACAGGACAAGACCTTTTTTAAAGTCACACACATTGGAGGTCTGGGACTGCAGCCTGCAGGACCGTTTTGAAAGACTGACGGTCAGGAACCAGCCAATAAAAAACATTATTGCTTCATCTCCTTTTTTCTGGAACTTTCAATGAAAACATTAATTCACAATAGATTGCATAAATTGTAGATTTAAACAAAAACATTCTGTTAACAGCTCAAGTAGATCACATATTACTAAAAGTGGCGCACATAAATCGTAACACGATACCAGGCTTTTCCTAAAGGTAAATTGACCACCTTTCACTTGTTGATTACCTTCCTGAGAGGTGATAACCTAGCCCCTTACCTTAATAGTCTCAACAGACAAACTGATAGAATAGTTTTTTCAGTATGGAAAAAAGCTTAAATACTTAAATGTAATGGGAACTGTATGCAAATGTTTTACTTTTCAGGCAAATTCATGTTTATCTCAAAGACACTGTTCTTAAACCATCAAATATTTCAAGGTATTTAAAAGAACCCCAAGCATTTTGCTTCTCTTTATAATGGCTGGTATCTTGAACCATAAACTGCCACTTAACAAGACATCGCATGTATTAAATGTACTCTTCTACTGTTGTCCTGTCCTGTAAAGGAGAAGGTACTTTCAAATGTGCAGTGCAGATAAAACCTGAAACAAGTTTTATAACATTCCTCAACTGCGCAGAATAAAAGAAACCCCTTTTTATTAGGCTTGCCTTCTGCTGTTAATACTTTCATACATTTTACACAAACGATTTACTATTGGTGCTAGAAAGGTCAGTGTTAGAAATCTATTGTTGTTCTCCCTGCAGTGCAAAACAGCTCAAGAAATAGGGCCCTCTGATTGGCCAAGGGAGCTTTTGATTTCGCCAAACTTTCTGGTACCGCAAGACCAGTTCTGCTGCAGGTGTATCAAATGATTTCATTGTTTGGCTGCAACTCAAAGACATTTTTTGAAGTTGTCATTACAGGACTCATGAACTCAGTCTTCTGAATCCTAGAAATGTGTAAAAAAATAAAGAAAAAAATAAAAGGTATATGGGCCTGGATAGGGTCTCCCTGACTCACTAGCACTTGTGGAGCGGGGGTCGGAGGGAACCGTCACCTTCAGGGCCACAACAAATGAAAAAAAGAGTTGTGTCATGGTACCGTGGTACCCATGTGGACCCTGTGAGGTACTGCAGCACTCTAAATAAATATATATATATATATATATGTGTATGTATGTTGTGTGCTTGGGTGGGGTGGGGTGTAGGCATCCATGCCAGAATGGGTGTCCATGGGAAAATAGGCACAGGGCTTAACCAGAATAGTATAGCTTTGGGTGTTTGACTCAGGGCCTGCTCATAGGTCAGGCCCACCCCAAACACCCTCACTGTCGACATGTGGATTGGCATTTATTCAAGAGGACTGGGTTAATTGTTTTTAAAAAGCAAATTCAGTACTGAGGTACTCTGCTGTACATGAAAGGGGGGTACCCTAAAAATATGAACTTCTGTCATTACTGTGGGAGTATCACAATATCAAAATATTTTACAAAAAGAAAATAATTCAATTGTAATGACATGAATTATAGTGAGGATGGGGTGATGGGCGTGCTGAGGTAGGCTGAGGGAATTAGTGAAGGGCTTGGCCAGGGGGCTGGAGGCATGGGTTGGTGCAGTCAACACCTACTGCACATCACGGAAGGCCTTGCACAGTGGGAGGGGGTTTGCTGCCCATGGAATGGGTAGTGTGTGGGGCCATCCACAGCGAGCAGTTGGCTGTCTGAGGGGCCTTGCGCACATGGCCTGCTCATGAACAGCTTTACTTTTCTCTATTGCATCCTGAGAACGAAATTGGAGATCAACCCACGTGGAACCCTTTAAAAACACCCTTCAAACAGTTTCTGAAAAGTAGGCTGCTGATAGCCCTCCCAAAGGGATGAGATTAGTCTTCAGAAATTGGACTTAAAACTCACTTCGCACCTTTGTTGCCACCTTAGTTGTCCACTGAGCATACCTGTGGGATAGAAGTAGCCTACCTGAATAAGTAGAAACATGATTTTGCTTCCTAATACATCGATCTGAAAATTCATAATCAAGTAGTGCACACCAGCATAGGCCTTAATGTGGAAACAAGCACATTCTAAAAAGTCAGCATGGTTTGGAGTCCGGCATGAGGCAGATTTAAAACATCTCATCAACAAAAATATTTACTTTCCTCTCTTCCATTGTGGGAAAGAACTTTGAAATTGACCTATGTGGAAGTCCTTTGAAACGCCATTCATAAAGGGTCCGAAAAGTGATCTGCTGCTTGGCCTACTGAAATGGTGAGATTTTGACTTAGAAAGTGGATGAAACACTTAGGGGGTTATTACAACTTTGGAGGAGGTGTTAATCCGTCCCAAAAGTGACGGATATACCACCAGCCGTATTCGAGTTCCATAGGATATAATGGACTCGTAATACGGCTGGTGTTATATCCGTCACTTTACCGTCACTTTTGGGACGGATTAACACCTCCTCCAAAGTTGTAATAACCCCCTTAGTGTGCTTTTTAAACATATACTGAATCTAACTGCTGTATCCAACTCCTACTTCTGAAGAATTTTAAACAATAGTTTAACCCTGGAAAAGTAGTCAGGATAGTCTAATATAACCTGTGAAAACATGCTATATGAAGCCGGAAAGTTGGTTTGAAGACTGTTGAAAATCATTTAATGTGTAATTTGCTCTGGAGCTTTAACTCCTTGTTGTCTGTGTGATGACTGTAGTTGATAAAAAACGAAAATCTAAACTGAAACTGATGTAACTCACCTGAGGCTTGTTACCAAATACGTCTGAAACCCCATAATCAAACAGAGCAGATCAGCATGGGCTTTAAGACTGGAAACTGTGCATTCTACAAAGTGAGCATACTTTGATGTTGGGTGTGAGGCACCAGCAAAAAAGTCCATTGAGAGACATCTTTCCTTTCCTTTCCTCTCTTACATCAAGAAAAAAAGTTGGAGCTCAACGTATGTGGAAGGCCTGGGAAGCACCCTTCATAAGGTGTGAAAAGTGGGCTACCGCTATGCCAACAAAGAGGTGAGATTTGGGTTTAGAAAGTGAGCTGTAAACTTAGGGACTGCTTTAAGAAAAGAGGTGCTGCATATAGTGCAGCATCACTTTTCTTGCGCCCCTTAGCAACCCTCTAATGTCACCATGTGTGTACTGTATCTAAGATACAGCACACTATGGCGGTAGTTAAGAGAACTAGCGTCAATAATTTTTGATGCTAGTTCGGAGCTTTGAAGGATTGGCGTAAAAAAGTTTGATGCTGCTCCTGCAATGCCAATTGAGGCCCATTGTAAATAATGGTGTGCCTCCTTTTAACGCCTGCGCAGAGCAAGCGTTAAAAGTGCCAAAAAAATGATGCAAAAAAATCTCTTAGATTTCTTTGCACCATTTTTTCAGTCCCCCTCACAGGGGAACACCCCCTTTGCATCCATTATGCTTGGCACAGGCATAATGTAGTGCAAAGGATTACGAAGTGGCGCAATGCATGCATTACACCACTTTGTAAATTTGACACTGCGATCTTGGCCTTGTTGGGTCACAATAGCATTAAAAAAACTAAATAAGTTAATGTGGCGCATGGAGGCACTAGGGGCTCTTAAATCTGCCCCTTAGTTTGCATCTTACTATCCACTAAACATAACAGTGGTGCACAAGTACTTCATCTGAAGAAGTGAAAACAACAGTTTAACCCCGGAAATGTATGTGGAATAGTTCATTTGTAACCCTTGAAAAAATGTGAAATGAAGTCTGAAAGTCGGCTGGAAAATTACGGAAAATTATTAAATATGCAATCAGTAGGGTATGCAGAATCAAAAACCTGCAAAACAGAAAATTTGGCTCCTCAGTTGAAACTACTTGAGTGGGTGGCGCAACCAGTGCTGCAGGCCCACTAGTAGCATTTAATCTACAGGCCCTAGGCACATACAGTGCACATTACTAGGGACTTATAAGTAGATTAAATTATCCAATTGGGTATGATCCAAGGTTACCATGTTTAAAGGGGGAGAGCATATGCACTTTAGCACTGGTTAGCAGTGGTAAAGTGCTCAGAGTCTAAGAGCCAGCAAAAACAGAGTCCAAAAAGTGGAGGGAGGCAGGCAACAAGTTAGGGGTGACCCCCCTAAAGCATGTCAGGTCTAACATCTAGTATTACTGGGTGGGAGGGGCACGGATAATGGTTCAGGTCACTGGTTTGACTTTTACACTAGAAGCTGGGGGGCATCTACTTACAATCACCGGGGAAGAGGTCTGGCCCGATATAAAAAGATTTGGTTGATGGTGGCCTCCATTGCAGCTAAGCATAATATTACAAGGGCCTAGGGAATGAATGGCCAAGACACCATGTGTTGAGGACTGGAAGGCCAACATGGATTGTTGCTGTCAAGTGGAATAGGTGGTTTACCAAAGTAGGGGCTGCCCTAAGAAATGGGAAAAGATCTGAGATGGCTGGCGAATACATAAACGCCATCAACCACATGGAAAGCAGTGTAAGAAGGAGGGACGGTAACTTCTACCTCTTCTGTTGTGGATGGGGCTGCTTTAAGAACCTATCGTACATGTCAAATGAGGCTGGCACGCATGTGACCTTGTCTGCTCTTCTTCCGACATATACTGAATGAATGATCTATCAATGTTACTACTTATCTACTGTCTATTGAGCATTTGTTCAATAAAAATAAATTTAAAATAAAATTACGCTAGAAGAGTAATTCTATGTTTATTGCTATTTCTTAGTGCAAAAATGCAGCTTCATGTCCAAAATTGGTGCTAGGATGCAACAGAACACGAACAGTGAGTGTGAGCAGCCGCTCGTGCTCCCTAAATGTGCTCTTGTGGTAGCGCTGTTTTCTTAGCACAAAATGCAACCTCGTGGCGAGAATGCATTTCGCGCTAAGAACCAACAATAAATGGAGCAGAACACGAATAGCTAGCATTCGCTTGCTAAATGCGCTCTAGCGTAGGATGTTTTTCCCCAAAATTAATCTTAATTATGTGAGCAGGAGTAATGGGGAAACAGCCTTTACTATGCAATAGGAACCACGCAGTTCCTTAACAATGAAGTCTCAACAGCGAATGCATCTTTACAGCGCATTCCTGAACCTTACAGGTCTTTACAATTACTTGTTTTAGGGAACGCTTTGTTAGAATGGTGTTGGATTTTAAGTCCAACACCTTCCCTACTGTAGCGCACACTGGAGTTGGATTAGTAAATTATACTATTCCAAAGTCCAGTGCCCCCTAATGCAAATCGTTGTAAAGATCTGTGTGGTTCAGGAATGCATGGTAAAGATGCATTCGTTGTTTAAATCGCGTTGTAAAAGCACACATTAAAAAGGCCTGCATGGTGCCGTCATACAACCGGAGAAATAGTTCTGTGGCAATGAGTAAGGCACAATGACCTAAATTACTCTCATTACTGTGGCATAATTGAAATTCTTCTCAGGCCTCCATTTCACAATTTTTTTAACGGATAAACCGGGTTTTAAAAAACAAACCTTTCGACTTTTAAGCCCAGGTCAGTGATCCTCTGTACCCACAAAGCTCTACCTGTGCACCCCAATCCTCACCTGCACACAAGATGTGCTAACACATCTCTCTCAGTGCTATATAGTCCTTGCCTTCAGGTGAGCTATGAACACACAACTATACATGAGTTTGAGGAGGAGTGTTAGCAAGAACCTCAGGGATTAAAGGGATCAGGCATTAAAGAGTTTGAGTAGGAGCCTTGGGGATATAAATTGAGCAAGGCCCGTGCTGGGAACATGACAAGGTGTAGGAGCCTCTGGAGTATAGAGGCCTGAGTGGGAACAGAATATTTGGATTTCTGGGTGGATGCAGGACCCTCATGGCTCTAGGGTGAGTGGAACACCAGTGTTGCCAAGGGTAAACAGAATCTTCTGGGAATAACATGGCGAACATGGTCCTTGCTTGCCTGAGGCTGCTCCAATGAACCAGAGTATCAGAGGTCTTAAAGGTTCAAAGGATTCCAAAACTGCCTGAAGAGAAGATTCAGAGGATCAGACAGTGAAAGTACCCGTAACGGTCCTGCAATGAGTGGGCAGAGTTTGTTGACCAATTATTATGATGAGCAGGAGCCTCAAGGCATTAGTGTGAGTAGGAACCATTGTTCCCTTAGAGCGCACACAATTCTCCAGATCTGTGGGCCAACAAGATTCTCTGGCACCTATTGGTCAATTGGAAAGGGAGCATTGCTTAGGATGAGAAGGAGCTTTAGGATGTGATGGCTGGAAGGGCATGCAGGGATCTGAGAGTTAGCTTGGGATTAGGGACCTAGGCGTAAACAGCAATTTCAAGAACTTGAGGGAGACAAGGAGATTTATAAATCTGAAGATCAACGTCAAGAGACCTATAGGTGAAATGCAGTGTCATAATGTTGTTTCGTGCGTTTTCTAATGTCACTGACCCTATGACTAATAAAACGTTTAATTTACCACAAATCTCCTGAATGTTTCCTAATACAAGTAATGTTTTCAAACGTTTGTGGTCTTCCAACAAGGGCCTCTTTTATTTGGGCGCCTGGATCTATTTTTAATCTCTATATGACCCTGTTCTGCAGTATTGTGCTGTAGTTCCCACTCCATTGTGGATATGGGTGAATAAGGCAGGCTTATGGCTAGGGTCGGATTGGGACAGAAAATAGGCCCTGACACCAACAAAAAGTCGCCCTCTTTGGTGTATTACATAGCTTAAAAAGTGGTCCATGTTTACAAATTGGGTGGTTTTGAACTTGTAAAGACATGCTGGATAAATGTTCTGCAAGTTATGGAAGACTTAATGGATTTGTCCTTGCAGGCTATGTTTGTGATAATATCATGAGAATGAATCAACAGTAAAAACCTGCCCAGCAGACCACAAAACAGGCCCACAAACAGACAAAAAATCAGTCCACACACTGATCTGTGAGACCATCCCATCGGCCTTGTCTGATGGCCCTATAGGCCAGTCCAACCCTGCTCATGGACCAGTGTACCATGTCCCTGACTGGTCAGTGGTAACACTGACTGGTGTAGGTGGGGGCACATGCAACGTGTGTCGCTGAGCTGGATATGTATGCCCTGGAACTGTGCACAAGTGCAGTCATGTCAGTTTGCATGTCAGTGCTTTTGTGACCTTGCACGGCAGGCCCTAAGAGAGACACCACTTATCAAGTCAGGTGGATGACTCTCTTTTCTTTGTCTGCAGCGCTGATCAGTGACAGGACAAGACCTTTTTTAAAGTCACACACATTGGAGGTCTGGGACTGCAGCCTGCAGGACCGTTTTGAAAGACTGACGGTCAGGAACCAGCCAATAAAAAACATTATTGCTTCATCTCCTTTTTTCTGGAACTTTCAATGAAAACATTAATTCACAATAGATTGCATAAATTGTAGATTTAAACAAAAACATTCTGTTAACAGCTCAAGTAGATCACATATTACTAAAAGTGGCGCACATAAATCGTAACACGATACCAGGCTTTTCCTAAAGGTAAATTGACCACCTTTCACTTGTTGATTACCTTCCTGAGAGGTGATAACCTAGCCCCTTACCTTAATAGTCTCAACAGACAAACTGATAGAATAGTTTTTTCAGTATGGAAAAAAGCTTAAATACTTAAATGTAATGGGAACTGTATGCAAATGTTTTACTTTTCAGGCAAATTCATGTTTATCTCAAAGACACTGTTCTTAAACCATCAAATATTTCAAGGTATTTAAAAGAACCCCAAGCATTTTGCTTCTCTTTATAATGGCTGGTATCTTGAACCATAAACTGCCACTTAACAAGACATCGCATGTATTAAATGTACTCTTCTACTGTTGTCCTGTCCTGTAAAGGAGAAGGTACTTTCAAATGTGCAGTGCAGATAAAACCTGAAACAAGTTTTATAACATTCCTCAACTGCGCAGAATAAAAGAAACCCCTTTTTATTAGGCTTGCCTTCTGCTGTTAATACTTTCATACATTTTACACAAACGATTTACTATTGGTGCTAGAAAGGTCAGTGTTAGAAATCTATTGTTGTTCTCCCTGCAGTGCAAAACAGCTCAAGAAATAGGGCCCTCTGATTGGCCAAGGGAGCTTTTGATTTCGCCAAACTTTCTGGTACCGCAAGACCAGTTCTGCTGCAGGTGTATCAAATGATTTCATTGTTTGGCTGCAACTCAAAGACATTTTTTGAAGTTGTCATTACAGGACTCATGAACTCAGTCTTCTGAATCCTAGAAATGTGTAAAAAAATAAAGAAAAAAATAAAAGGTATATGGGCCTGGATAGGGTCTCCCTGACTCACTAGCACTTGTGGAGCGGGGGTCGGAGGGAACCGTCACCTTCAGGGCCACAACAAATGAAAAAAAGAGTTGTGTCATGGTACCGTGGTACCCATGTGGACCCTGTGAGGTACTGCAGCACTCTAAATAAATATATATATATATATATATATATGTGTATGTATGTTGTGTGCTTGGGTGGGGTGGGGTGTAGGCATCCATGCCAGAATGGGTGTCCATGGGAAAATAGGCACAGGGCTTAACCAGAATAGTATAGCTTTGGGTGTTTGACTCAGGGCCTGCTCATAGGTCAGGCCCACCCCAAACACCCTCACTGTCGACATGTGGATTGGCATTTATTCAAGAGGACTGGGTTAATTGTTTTTAAAAAGCAAATTCAGTACTGAGGTACTCTGCTGTACATGAAAGGGGGGTACCCTAAAAATATGAACTTCTGTCATTACTGTGGGAGTATCACAATATCAAAATATTTTACAAAAAGAAAATAATTCAATTGTAATGACATGAATTATAGTGAGGATGGGGTGATGGGCGTGCTGAGGTAGGCTGAGGGAATTAGTGAAGGGCTTGGCCAGGGGGCTGGAGGCATGGGTTGGTGCAGTCAACACCTACTGCACATCACGGAAGGCCTTGCACAGTGGGAGGGGGTTTGCTGCCCATGGAATGGGTAGTGTGTGCGGCCATCCACAGCGAGCAGTTGGCTGTCTGAGGGGCCTTGCGCACATGGCCTGCTCATGAACAGCTTTACTTTTCTCTATTGCATCCTGAGAACGAAATTGGAGATCAACCCACGTGGAACCCTTTAAAAACACCCTTCAAAAAGTTTCTGAAAAGTAGGCTGCTGATAGCCCTCCCAAAGGGATGAGATTAGTCTTCAGAAATTGGACTTAAAACTCACTTCGCACCTTTGTTGCCACCTTAGTTGTCCACTGAGCATACCTGTGGGATAGAAGTAGCCTACCTGAATAAGTAGAAACATGATTTTGCTTCCTAATACATCGATCTGAAAATTCATAATCAAGTAGTGCACACCAGCATAGGCCTTAATGTGGAAACAAGCACATTCTAAAAAGTCAGCATGGTTTGGAGTCCGGCATGAGGCAGATTTAAAACATCTCATCAACAAAAATATTTACTTTCCTCTCTTCCATTGTGGGAAAGAACTTTGAAATTGACCTATGCGGAAGTCCTTTGAAACGCCATTCATAAAGGGTCCGAAAAGTGATCTGCTGCTTGGCCTACTGAAATGGTGAGATTTTGACTTAGAAAGTGGATGAAACACTTAGGGGGTTATTACAACTTTGGAGGAGGTGTTAATCCGTCCCAAAAGTGACGGATATACCACCAGCCGTATTCGAGTTCCATAGGATATAATGGACTCGTAATACGGCTGGTGTTATATCCGTCACTTTACCGTCACTTTTGGGACGGATTAACACCTCCTCCAAAGTTGTAATAACCCCCTTAGTGTGCTTTTTAAACATATACTGAATCTAACTGCTGTATCCAACTCCTACTTCTGAAGAATTTTAAACAATAGTTTAACCCTGGAAAAGTAGTCAGGATAGTCTAATATAACCTGTGAAAACATGCTATATGAAGCCGGAAAGTTGGTTTGAAGACTGTTGAAAATCATTTAATGTGTAATTTGCTCTGGAGCTTTAACTCCTTGTTGTCTGTGTGATGACTGTAGTTGATAAAAAACGAAAATCTAAACTGAAACTGATGTAACTCACCTGAGGCTTGTTACCAAATACGTCTGAAACCCCATAATCAAACAGAGCAGATCAGCATGGGCTTTAAGACTGGAAACTGTGCATTCTACAAAGTGAGCATACTTTGATGTTGGGTGTGAGGCACCAGCAAAAAAGTCCATTGAGAGACATCTTTCCTTTCCTTTCCTCTCTTACATCAAGAAAAAAAGTTGGAGCTCAACGTATGTGGAAGGCCTGGGAAGCACCCTTCATAAGGTGTGAAAAGTGGGCTACCGCTATGCCAACAAAGAGGTGAGATTTGGGTTTAGAAAGTGAGCTGTAAACTTAGGGACTGCTTTAAGAAAAGAGGTGCTGCATATAGTGCAGCATCACTTTTCTTGCGCCCCTTAGCAACCCTCTAATGTCACCATGTGTGTACTGTATCTAAGATACAGCACACTATGGCGGTAGTTAAGAGAACTAGCGTCAATAATTTTTGATGCTAGTTCGGAGCTTTGAAGGATTGGCGTAAAAAAGTTTGATGCTGCTCCTGCAATGCCAATTGAGGCCCATTGTAAATAATGGTGTGCCTCCTTTTAACGCCTGCGCCGAGCAAGCGTTAAAAGTGCCAAAAAAATTATGCAAAAAAATCTCTTAGATTTCTTTGCACCATTTTTTCAGTCCCCCTCACAGGGTAACACCCCCTTTGCATCCATTATGCTTGGCACAGGCATAATGTAGTGCAAAGGATTACGAAGTGGCGCAATGCATGCATTACACCACTTTGTAAATTTGACACTGCGATCTTGGCCTTGTTGGGTCACAATAGCATTAAAAAAACTAAATAAGTTAATGTGGCGCATGGAGGCACTAGGGGCTCTTAAATCTGCCCCTTAGTTTGCATCTTACTATCCACTAAACATAACAGTGGTGCACAAGTACTTCATCTGAAGAAGTGAAAACAACAGTTTAACCCCGGAAATGTATGTGGAATAGTTCATTTGTAACCCTTGAAAAAATGTGAAATGAAGTCTGAAAGTCGGCTGGAAAATTACGGAAAATTATTAAATATGCAATCAGTAGGGTATGCAGAATCAAAAACCTGCAAAACAGAAAATTTGGCTCCTCAGTTGAAACTACTTGAGTGGGTGGCGCAACCAGTGCTGCAGGCCCACTAGTAGCATTTAATCTACAGGCCCTAGGCACATACAGTGCACATTACTAGGGACTTATAAGTAGATTAAATTATCCAATTGGGTATGATCCAAGGTTACCATGTTTAAAGGGGGAGAGCATATGCACTTTAGCACTGGTTAGCAGTGGTAAAGTGCTCAGAGTCTAAGAGCCAGCAAAAACAGAGTCCAAAAAGTGGAGGGAGGCAGGCAACAAGTTAGGGGTGACCCCCCTAAAGCATGTCAGGTCTAACATCTAGTATTACTGGGTGGGAGGGGCACGGATAATGGTTCAGGTCACTGGTTTGACTGTTACACTAGAAGCTGGGGGGCATCTACTTACAATCACCGGGGAAGAGGTCTGGCCCGATATAAAAAGATTTGGTTGATGGTGGCCTCCATTGCAGCTAAGCATAATATTGCAAGGGCCTAGGGAATGAATGGCCAAGACACCATGTGTTGAGGACTGGAAGGCCAACATGGATTGTTGCTGTCAAGTGGAATAGGTGGTTTACCAAAGTAGGGGCTGCCCTAAGAAATGGGAAAAGATCTGAGATGGCTGGCGAATACATAAACGCCATCAACCACATGGAAAGCAGTGTAAGAAGGAGGGACGGTAACTTCTACCTCTTCTGTTGTGGATGGGGCTGCTTTAAGAACCTATCGTACATGTCAAATGAGGCTGGCACGCATGTGACCTTGTCTGCTCTTCTTCCGACATATACTGAATGAATGATCTATCAATGTTACTACTTATCTACTGTCTATTGAGCATTTGTTCAATAAAAATAAATTTAAAATAAAATTACGCTAGAAGAGTAATTCTATGTTTATTGCTATTTCTTAGTGCAAAAATGCAGCTTCATGTCCAAAATTGGTGCTAGGATGCAACAGAACACGAACAGTGAGTGTGAGCAGCCGCTCGTGCTCCCTAAATGTGCTCTTGTGGTAGCGCTGTTTTCTTAGCACAAAATGCAACCTCGTGGCGAGAATGCATTTTGTGCTAAGAACCAACAATAAATGGAGCAGAACACGAATAGCTAGCATTCGCTTGCTAAATGCGCTCTAGCGTAGGATGTTTTTCCCCAAAATTAATCTTAATTATGTGAGCAGGAGTAATGGGGAAACAGCCTTTACTATGCAATAGGAACCACGCAGTTCCTTAACAATGAAGTCTCAACAGCGAATGCATCTTTACAGCGCATTCCTGAACCTTACAGGTCTTTACAATTACTTGTTTTAGGGAACGCGTTGTTAGAATGGTGTTGGATTTTAAGTCCAACACCTTCCCTACTGTAGCGCACACTGGAGTTGGATTAGTAAATTATACTATTCCAAAGTCCAGTGCCCCCTAATGCAAATCGTTGTAAAGATCTGTGTGGTTCAGGAATGCATGGTAAAGATGCATTCGTTGTTTAAATCGCGTTGTAAAAGCACACATTAAAAAGGCCTGCATGGTGCCGTCATACAACCTGAGAAATAGTTCCGTGGCAAAGAGTAGGCACAATGACCTAAATTACTCTCATTACTGTGGCATAATTGAAATTCTTCTCAGGCCTCCATTTCACAATTTTTTTAACGGATAAACCGGGTTTTAAAAAACAAACCTTTCGACTTTTAAGCCCAGGTCAGTGATCCTCTGTACCCACAAAGCTCTACCTGTGCACCCCAATCCTCACCTGCACACAAGATGTGCTAACACATCTCTCTCAGTGCTATATAGTCCTTGCCTTCAGGTGAACTGTGAACACACAACTATACATGAGTTTGAGGAGGAGTGTTAGCAAGAACCTCAGGGATTAAAGGGATCAGGCATTAAAGAGTTTGAGTAGGAGCCTTGGGGATATAAATTGAGCAAGGCCCGTGCTGGGAACATGACAAGGTGTAGGAGCCTCTGGAGTATAGAGGCCTGAGTGGGAACAGAATATTTGGATTTCTGGGTGGATGCAGGACCCTCATGGCTCTAGGGTGAGTGGAACACCAGTGTTGCCAAGGGTAAACAGAATCTTCTGGGAATAACATGGCGAACATGGTCCTTGCTTGCCTGAGGCTGCTCCAATGAACCAGAGTATCAGAGGTCTTAAAGGTTCAAAGGATTCCAAAACTGCCTGAAGAGAAGATTCAGAGGATCAGACAGTGAAAGTACCCGTAACGGTCCTGCAATGAGTGGGCAGAGTTTGTTGACCAATTATTATGATGAGCAGGAGCCTCAAGGCATTAGTGTGAGTAGGAACCATTGTTCCCTTAGAGCGCACACAATTCTCCAGATCTGTGGGCCAACAAGATTCTCTCGCACCTATTGGTCAATTGGAAAGGGAGCATTGCTTAGGATGAGCAGGAGCTTTAGGATGTGATGGCTGGAAGGGCATGCAGGGATCTGAGAGTTAGCTTGGGATTAGGGACCTAGGCGTAAACAGCAATTTCAAGAACTTGAGGGAGACAAGGAGATTTATAAATCTGAAGATCAACGTCAAGAGACCTATAGGTGAAATGCAGTGTCATAATGTTGTTTCGTGCGTTTTCTAATGTCACTGACCCTATGACTAATAAAACGTTTAATTTACCACAAATCTCCTGAATGTTTCCTAATACAAGTAATGTTTTCAAACGTTTGTGGTCTTCCAACAAGGGCCTCTTTTATTTGGGCGCCTGGATCTATTTTTAATCTCTATATGACCCTGTTCTGCAGTATTGTGCTGTAGTTCCCACTCCATTGTGGATATGGGTGAATAAGGCAGGCTTATGGCTAGGGTCGGATTGGGACAGAAAATAGGCCCTGACACAAACAAAAAGTCGCCCTCTTTGGTGTATTACATAGCTTAAAAAGTGGTCCATGTTTACAAATTGGGTGGTTTTGAACTTGTAAAGACATGCTGGATAAATGTTCTGCAAGTTATGGAAGACTTAATGGATTTGTCCTTGCAGGCTATGTTTGTGATAATATCATGAGAATGAATCAACAGTAAAAACCTGCCCAGCAGACCACAAAACAGGCCCACAAACAGACAAAAAATCAGTCCACACACTGATCTGTGAGACCATCCCATCGGCCTTGTCTGATGGCCCTATAGGCCAGTCCAACCCTGCTCATGGACCAGTGTACCATGTCCCTGACTGGTCAGTGGTAACACTGACTGGTGTAGGTGGGGGCACATGCAACGTGTGTCGCTGAGCTGGATATGTATGCCCTGGAACTGTGCACAAGTGCAGTCATGTCAGTTTGCATGTCAGTGCTTTTGTGACCTTGCACGGCAGGCCCTAAGAGAGACACCACTTATCAAGTCAGGTGGATGACTCTCTTTTCTTTGTCTGCAGCGCTGATCAGTGACAGGACAAGACCTTTTTTAAAGTCACACACATTGGAGGTCTGGGACTGCAGCCTGCAGGACCGTTTTGAAAGACTGACGGTCAGGAACCAGCCAATAAAAAACATTATTGCTTCATCTCCTTTTTTCTGGAACTTTCAATGAAAACATTAATTCACAATAGATTGCATAAATTGTAGATTTAAACAAAAACATTCTGTTAACAGCTCAAGTAGATCACATATTACTAAAAGTGGCGCACATAAATCGTAACACGATACCAGGCTTTTCCTAAAGGTAAATTGACCACCTTTCACTTGTTGATTACCTTCCTGAGAGGTGATAACCTAGCCCCTTACCTTAATAGTCTCAACAGACAAACTGATAGAATAGTTTTTTCAGTATGGAAAAAAGCTTAAATACTTAAATGTAATGGGAACTGTATGCAAATGTTTTACTTTTCAGGCAAATTCATGTTTATCTCAAAGACACTGTTCTTAAACCATCAAATATTTCAAGGTATTTAAAAGAACCCCAAGCATTTTGCTTCTCTTTATAATGGCTGGTATCTTGAACCATAAACTGCCACTTAACAAGACATCGCATGTATTAAATGTACTCTTCTACTGTTGTCCTGTCCTGTAAAGGAGAAGGTACTTTCAAATGTGCAGTGCAGATAAAACCTGAAACAAGTTTTATAACATTCCTCAACTGCGCAGAATAAAAGAAACCCCTTTTTATTAGGCTTGCCTTCTGCTGTTAATACTTTCATACATTTTACACAAACGATTTACTATTGGTGCTAGAAAGGTCAGTGTTAGAAATCTATTGTTGTTCTCCCTGCAGTGCAAAACAGCTCAAGAAATAGGGCCCTCTGATTGGCCAAGGGAGCTTTTGATTTCGCCAAACTTTCTGGTACCGCAAGACCAGTTCTGCTGCAGGTGTATCAAATGATTTCATTGTTTGGCTGCAACTCAAAGACATTTTTTGAAGTTGTCATTACAGGACTCATGAACTCAGTCTTCTGAATCCTAGAAATGTGTAAAAAAATAAAGAAAAAAATAAAAGGTATATGGGCCTGGATAGGGTCTCCCTGACTCACTAGCACTTGTGGAGCGGGGGTCGGAGGGAACCGTCACCTTCAGGGCCACAACAAATGAAAAAAAGAGTTGTGTCATGGTACCGTGGTACCCATGTGGACCCTGTGAGGTACTGCAGCACTCTAAATAAATATATATATATATATATATATATATATATATATATGTGTATGTATGTTGTGTGCTTGGGTGGGGTGGGGTGTAGGCATCCATGCCAGAATGGGTGTCCATGGGAAAATAGGCACAGGGCTTAACCAGAATAGTATAGCTTTGGGTGTTTGACTCAGGGCCTGCTCATAGGTCAGGCCCACCCCAAACACCCTCACTGTCGACATGTGGATTGGCATTTATTCAAGAGGACTGGGTTAATTGTTTTTAAAAAGCAAATTCAGTACTGAGGTACTCTGCTGTACATGAAAGGGGGGTACCCTAAAAATATGAACTTCTGTCATTACTGTGGGAGTATCACAATATCAAAATATTTAAAAAAAAGAAAATAATTCAATTGTAATGACATGAATTATAGTGAGGATGGGGTGATGGGCGTGCTGAGGTAGGCTGAGGGAATTAGTGAAGGGCTTGGCCAGGGGGCTGGAGGCATGGGTTGGTGCAGTCAACACCTACTGCACATCACGGAAGGCCTTGCACAGTGGGAGGGGGTTTGCTGCCCATGGAATGGGTAGTGTGTGGGGCCATCCACAGCGAGCAGTTGGCTGTCTGAGGGGCCTTGCGCACATGGCCTGCTCATGAACAGCTTTACTTTTCTCTATTGCATCCTGAGAACGAAATTGGAGATCAACCCACGTGGAACCCTTTAAAAACACCCTTCAAAAAGTTTCTGAAAAGTAGGCTGCTGATAGCCCTCCCAAAGGGATGAGATTAGTCTTCAGAAATTGGACTTAAAACTCACTTCGCACCTTTGTTGCCACCTTAGTTGTCCACTGAGCATACCTGTGGGATAGAAGTAGCCTACCTGAATAAGTAGAAACATGATTTTGCTTCCTAATACATCGATCTGAAAATTCATAATCAAGTAGTGCACACCAGCATAGGCCTTAATGTGGAAACAAGCACATTCTAAAAAGTCAGCATGGTTTGGAGTCCGGCATGAGGCAGATTTAAAACATCTCATCAACAAAAATATTTACTTTCCTCTCTTCCATTGTGGGAAAGAACTTTGAAATTGACCTATGTGGAAGTCCTTTGAAACGCCATTCATAAAGGGTCCGAAAAGTGATCTGCTGCTTGGCCTACTGAAATGGTGAGATTTTGACTTAGAAAGTGGATGAAACACTTAGGGGGTTATTACAACTTTGGAGGAGGTGTTAATCCGTCCCAAAAGTGACGGATATACCACCAGCCGTATTCGAGTTCCATAGGATATAATGGACTCGTAATACGGCTGGTGTTATATCCGTCACTTTACCGTCACTTTTGGGACGGATTAACACCTCCTCCAAAGTTGTAATAACCCCCTTAGTGTGCTTTTTAAACATATACTGAATCTAACTGCTGTATCCAACTCCTACTTCTGAAGAATTTTAAACAATAGTTTAACCCTGGAAAAGTAGTCAGGATAGTCTAATATAACCTGTGAAAACATGCTATATGAAGCCGGAAAGTTGGTTTGAAGACTGTTGAAAATCATTTAATGTGTAATTTGCTCTGGAGCTTTAACTCCTTGTTGTCTGTGTGATGACTGTAGTTGATAAAAAACGAAAATCTAAACTGAAACTGATGTAACTCACGTGAGGCTTGTTACCAAATACGTCTGAAACCCCATAATCAAACAGAGCAGATCAGCATGGGCTTTAAGACTGGAAACTGTGCATTCTACAAAGTGAGCATACTTTGATGTTGGGTGTGAGGCACCAGCAAAAAAGTCCATTGAGAGACATCTTTCCTTTCCTTTCCTCTCTTACATCAAGAAAAAAAGTTGGAGCTCAACGTATGTGGAAGGCCTGGGAAGCACCCTTCATAAGGTGTGAAAAGTGGGCTACCGCTATGCCAACAAAGAGGTGAGATTTGGGTTTAGAAAGTGAGCTGTAAACTTAGGGACTGCTTTAAGAAAAGAGGTGCTGCATATAGTGCAGCATCACTTTTCTTGCGCCCCTTAGCAACCCTCTAATGTCACCATGTGTGTACTGTATCTAAGATACAGCACACTATGGCGGTAGTTAAGAGAACTAGCGTCAATAATTTTTGATGCTAGTTCGGAGCTTTGAAGGATTGGCGTAAAAAAGTTTGATGCTGCTCCTGCAATGCCAATTGAGGCCCATTGTAAATAATGGTGTGCCTCCTTTTAACGCCTGCGCCGAGCAAGCGTTAAAAGTGCCAAAAAAATGATGCAAAAAAATCTCTTAGATTTCTTTGCACCGTTTTTTCAGTCCCCCTCACAGGGGAACACCCCCTTTGCATCCATTATGCTTGGCACAGGCATAATGTAGTGCAAAGGATTACGAAGTGGCGCAATGCATGCATTACACCACTTTGTAAATTTGACACTGCGATCTTGGCCTTGTTGGGTCACAATAGCATTAAAAAAACTAAATAAGTTAATGTGGCGCATGGAGGCACTAGGGGCTCTTAAATCTGCCCCTTAGTTTGCATCTTACTATCCACTAAACATAACAGTGGTGCACAAGTACTTCATCTGAAGAAGTGAAAACAACAGTTTAACCCCGGAAATGTATGTGGAATAGTTCATTTGTAACCCTTGAAAAAATGTGAAATGAAGTCTGAAAGTCGGCTGGAAAATTACGGAAAATTATTAAATATGCAATCAGTAGGGTATGCAGAATCAAAAACCTGCAAAACAGAAAATTTGGCTCCTCAGTTGAAACTACTTGAGTGGGTGGCGCAACCAGTGCTGCAGGCCCACTAGTAGCATTTAATCTACAGGCCCTAGGCACATACAGTGCACATTACTAGGGACTTATAAGTAGATTAAATTATCCAATTGGGTATGATCCAAGGTTACCATGTTTAAAGGGGGAGAGCATATGCACTTTAGCACTGGTTAGCAGTGGTAAAGTGCTCAGAGTCTAAGAGCCAGCAAAAACAGAGTCCAAAAAGTGGAGGGAGGCAGGCAACAAGTTAGGGGTGAACCCCCTAAAGCATGTCAGGTCTAACATCTAGTATTACTGGGTGGGAGGGGCACGGATAATGGTTCAGGTCACTGGTTTCACTGTTACACTAGAAGCTGGGGGGCATCTACTTACAATCACCGGGGAAGAGGTCTGGCCCGATATAAAAAGATTTGGTTGATGGTGGCCTCCATTGCAGCTAAGCATAATATTGCAAGGGCCTAGGGAATGAATGGCCAAGACACCATGTGTTGAGGACTGGAAGGCCAACATGGATTGTTGCTGTCAAGTGGAATAGGTGGTTTACCAAAGTAGGGGCTGCCCTAAGAAATGGGAAAAGATCTGAGATGGCTGGCGAATACATAAACGCCATCAACCACATGGAAAGCAGTGTAAGAAGGAGGGACGGTAACTTCTACCTCTTCTGTTGTGGATGGGGCTGCTTTAAGAACCTATCGTACATGTCAAATGAGGCTGGCACGCATGTGACCTTGTCTGCTCTTCTTCCGACATATACTGAATGAATGATCTATCAATGTTACTACTTATCTACTGTCTATTGAGCATTTGTTCAATAAAAATAAATTTAAAATAAAATTACGCTAGAAGAGTAATTCTATGTTTATTGCTATTTCTTAGTGCAAAAATGCAGCTTCATGTCCAAAATTGGTGCTAGGATGCAACAGAACACGAACAGTGAGTGTGAGCAGCCGCTCGTGCTCCCTAAATGTGCTCTTGTGGTAGCGCTGTTTTCTTAGCACAAAATGCAACCTTGTGGCGAGAATGCATTTTGCGCTAAGAACCAACAATAAATGGAGCAGAACACGAATAGCTAGCATTCGCTTGCTAAATGCGCTCTAGCGTAGGATGTTTTTCCCCAAAATTAATCTTAATTATGTGAGCAGGAGTAATGGGGAAACAGCCTTTACTATGCAATAGGAACCACGCAGTTCCTTAACAATGAAGTCTCAACAGCGAATGCATCTTTACAGCGCATTCCTGAACCTTACAGGTCTTTACAATTACTTGTTTTAGGGAGCGCGTTGTTAGAATGGTGTTGGATTTTAAGTCCAACACCTTCCCTACTGTAGCGCACACTGGAGTTGGATTAGTAAATTATACTATTCCAAAGTCCAGTGCCCCCTAATGCAAATCGTTGTAAAGATCTGTGTGGTTCAGGAATGCATGGTAAAGATGCATTCGTTGTTTAAATCGCGTTGTAAAAGCACACATTAAAAAGGCCTGCATGGTGCCGTCATACAACCGGAGAAATAGTTCCGTGGCAAAGAGTAAGGCACAATGACCTAAATTACTCTCATTACTGTGGCATAATTGAAATTCTTCTCAGGCCTCCATTTCACAATTTTTTTAACGGATAAACCGGGTTTTAAAAAACAAACCTTTCGACTTTTAAGCCCAGGTCAGTGATCCTCTGTACCCACAAAGCTCTACCTGTGCACCCCAATCCTCACCTGCACACAAGATGTGCTAACACATCTCTCTCAGTGCTATATAGTCCTTGCCTTCAGGTGAACTGTGAACACACAACTATACATGAGTTTGAGGAGGAGTGTTAGCAAGAACCTCAGGGATTAAAGGGATCAGGCATTAAAGAGTTTGAGTAGGAGCCTTGGGGATATAAATTGAGCAAGGCCCGTGCTGGGAACATGACAAGGTGTAGGAGCCTCTGGAGTATAGAGGCCTGAGTGGGAACAGAATATTTGGATTTCTGGGTGGATGCAGGACCCTCATGGCTCTAGGGTGAGTGGAACACCAGTGTTGCCAAGGGTAAACAGAATCTTCTGGGAATAACATGGCGAACATGGTCCTTGCTTGCCTGATGCTGCTCCAATGAACCAGAGTATCAGAGGTCTTAAAGGTTCAAAGGATTCCAAAACTGCCTGAAGAGAAGATTCAGAGGATCAGACAGTGAAAGTACCCGTAACGGTCCTGCAATGAGTGGGCAGAGTTTGTTGACCAATTATTATGATGAGCAGGAGCCTCAAGGCATTAGTGTGAGTAGGAACCATTGTTCCCTTAGAGCGCACACAATTCTCCAGATCTGTGGGCCAACAAGATTCTCTGGCACCTATTGGTCAATTGGAAAGGGAGCATTGCTTAGGATGAGCAGGAGCTTTAGGATGTGATGGCTGGAAGGGCATGCAGGGATCTGAGAGTTAGCTTGGGATTAGGGACCTAGGCGTAAACAGCAATTTCAAGAACTTGAGGGAGACAAGGAGATTTATAAATCTGAAGATCAACGTCAAGAGACCTATAGGTGAAATGCAGTGTCATAATGTTGTTTCGTGCATTTTCTAATGTCACTGACCCTATGACTAATAAAACGTTTAATTTACCACAAATCTCCTGAATGTTTCCTAATACAAGTAATGTTTTCAAACGTTTGTGGTCTTCCAACAAGGGCCTCTTTTATTTGGGCGCCTGGATCTATTTTTAATCTCTATATGACCCTGTTCTGCAGTATTGTGCTGTAGTTCCCACTCCATTGTGGATATGGGTGAATAAGGCAGGCTTATGGCTAGGGTTGGATTGGGACAGAAAATAGGCCCTGACACCAACAAAAAGTCGCCCTCTTTGGTGTATTACATAGCTTAAAAAGTGGTCCATGTTTACAAATTGGGTGGTTTTGAACTTGTAAAGACATGCTGGATAAATGTTCTGCAAGTTATGGAAGACTTAATGGATTTGTCCTTGCAGGCTATGTTTGTGATAATATCATGAGAATGAATCAACAGTAAAAACCTGCCCAGCAGACCACAAAACAGGCCCACAAACAGACAAAAAATCAGTCCACACACTGATCTGTGAGACCATCCCATCGGCCTTGTCTGATGGCCCTATAGGCCAGTCCAACCCTGCTCATGGACCAGTGTACCATGTCCCTGACTGGTCAGTGGTAACACTGACTGGTGTAGGTGGGGGCACATGCAACGTGTGTCGCTGAGCTGGATATGTATGCCCTGGAACTGTGCACAAGTGCAGTCATGTCAGTTTGCATGTCAGTGCTTTTGTGACCTTGCACGGCAGGCCCTAAGAGAGACACCACTTATCAAGTCAGGTGGATGACTCTCTTTTCTTTGTCTGCAGCGCTGATCAGTGACAGGACAAGACCTTTTTTAAAGTCACACACATTGGAGGTCTGGGACTGCAGCCTGCAGGACCGTTTTGAAAGACTGACGGTCAGGAACCAGCCAATAAAAAACATTATTGCTTCATCTCCTTTTTTCTGGAACTTTCAATGAAAACATTAATTCACAATAGATTGCATAAATTGTAGATTTAAACAAAAACATTCTGTTAACAGCTCAAGTAGATCACATATTACTAAAAGTGGCGCACATAAATCGTAACACGATACCAGGCTTTTCCTAAAGGTAAATTGACCACCTTTCACTTGTTGATTACCTTCCTGAGAGGTGATAACCTAGCCCCTTACCTTAATAGTCTCAACAGACAAACTGATAGAATAGTTTTTTCAGTATGGAAAAAAGCTTAAATACTTAAATGTAATGGGAACTGTATGCAAATGTTTTACTTTTCAGGCAAATTCATGTTTATCTCAAAGACACTGTTCTTAAACCATCAAATATTTCAAGGTATTTAAAAGAACCCCAAGCATTTTGCTTCTCTTTATAATGGCTGGTATCTTGAACCATAAACTGCCACTTAACAAGACATCGCATGTATTAAATGTACTCTTCTACTGTTGTCCTGTCCTGTAAAGGAGAAGGTACTTTCAAATGTGCAGCGCAGATAAAACCTGAAACAAGTTTTATAACATTCCTCAACTGCGCAGAATAAAAGAAACCCCTTTTTATTAGGCTTGCCTTCTGCTGTTAATACTTTCATACATTTTACACAAACGATTTACTATTGGTGCTAGAAAGGTCAGTGTTAGAAATCTATTGTTGTTCTCCCTGCAGTGCAAAACAGCTCAAGAAATAGGGCCCTCTGATTGGCCAAGGGAGCTTTTGATTTCGCCAAACTTTCTGGTACCGCAAGACCAGTTCTGCTGCAGGTGTATCAAATGATTTCATTGTTTGGCTGCAACTCAAAGACATTTTTTGAAGTTGTCATTACAGGACTCATGAACTCAGTCTTCTGAATCCTAGAAATGTGTAAAAAAATAAAGAAAAAAATAAAAGGTATATGGGCCTGGATAGGGTCTCCCTGACTCACTAGCACTTGTGGAGCGGGGGTCGGAGGGAACCGTCACCTTCAGGGCCACAACAAATGAAAAAAAGAGTTGTGTCATGGTACCGTGGTACCCATGTGGACCCTGTGAGGTACTGCAGCACTCTAAATAAATATATATATATATATATATATATATATATATATATATATATATATATGTGTATGTATGTTGTGTGCTTGGGTGGGGTGGGGTGTAGGCATCCATGCCAGAATGGGTGTCCATGGGAAAATAGGCACAGGGCTTAACCAGAATAGTATAGCTTTGGGTGTTTGACTCAGGGCCTGCTCATAGGTCAGGCCCACCCCAAACACCCTCACTGTCGACATGTGGATTGGCATTTATTCAAGAGGACTGGGTTAATTGTTTTTAAAAAGCAAATTCAGTACTGAGGTACTCTGCTGTACATGAAAGGGGGGTACCCTAAAAATATGAACTTCTGTCATTACTGTGGGAGTATCACAATATCAAAATATTTAAAAAAAAGAAAATAATTCAATTGTAATGACATGAATTATAGTGAGGATGGGGTGATGGGCGTGCTGAGGTAGGCTGAGGGAATTAGTGAAGGGCTTGGCCAGGGGGCTGGAGGCATGGGTTGGTGCAGTCAACACCTACTGCACATCACGGAAGGCCTTGCACAGTGGGAGGGGGTTTGCTGCCCATGGAATGGGTAGTGTGTGGGGCCATCCACAGCGAGCAGTTGGCTGTCTGAGGGGCCTTGCGCACATGGCCTGCTCATGAACAGCTTTACTTTTCTCTATTGCATCCTGAGAACGAAATTGGAGATCAACCCACGTGGAACCCTTTAAAAACACCCTTCAAAAAGTTTCTGAAAAGTAGGCTGCTGATAGCCCTCCCAAAGGGATGAGATTAGTCTTCAGAAATTGGACTTAAAACTCACTTCGCACCTTTGTTGCCACCTTAGTTGTCCACTGAGCATACCTGTGGGATAGAAGTAGCCTACCTGAATAAGTAGAAACATGATTTTGCTTCCTAATACATCGATCTGAAAATTCATAATCAAGTAGTGCACACCAGCATAGGCCTTAATGTGGAAACAAGCACATTCTAAAAAGTCAGCATGGTTTGGAGTCCGGCATGAGGCAGATTTAAAACATCTCATCAACAAAAATATTTACTTTCCTCTCTTCCATTGTGGGAAAGAACTTTGAAATTGACCTATGTGGAAGTCCTTTGAAACGCCATTCATAAAGGGTCCGAAAAGTGATCTGCTGCTTGGCCTACTGAAATGGTGAGATTTTGACTTAGAAAGTGGATGAAACACTTAGGGGGTTATTACAACTTTGGAGGAGGTGTTAATCCGTCCCAAAAGTGACGGATATACCACCAGCCGTATTCGAGTTCCATAGGATATAATGGACTCGTAATACGGCTGGTGTTATATCCGTCACTTTACCGTCACTTTTGGGACGGATTAACACCTCCTCCAAAGTTGTAATAACCCCCTTAGTGTGCTTTTTAAACATATACTGAATCTAACTGCTGTATCCAACTCCTACTTCTGAAGAATTTTAAACAATAGTTTAACCCTGGAAAAGTAGTCAGGATAGTCTAATATAACCTGTGAAAACATGCTATATGAAGCCGGAAAGTTGGTTTGAAGACTGTTGAAAATCATTTAATGTGTAATTTGCTCTGGAGCTTTAACTCCTTGTTGTCTGTGTGATGACTGTAGTTGATAAAAAACGAAAATCTAAACTGAAACTGATGTAACTCACCTGAGGCTTGTTACCAAATACGTCTGAAACCCCATAATCAAACAGAGCAGATCAGCATGGGCTTTAAGACTGGAAACTGTGCATTCTACAAAGTGAGCATACTTTGATGTTGGGTGTGAGGCACCAGCAAAAAAGTCCATTGAGAGACATCTTTCCTTTCCTTTCCTCTCTTACATCAAGAAAAAAAGTTGGAGCTCAACGTATGTGGAAGGCCTGGGAAGCACCCTTCATAAGGTGTGAAAAGTGGGCTACCGCTATGCCAACAAAGAGGTGAGATTTGGGTTTAGAAAGTGAGCTGTAAACTTAGGGACTGCTTTAAGAAAAGAGGTGCTGCATATAGTGCAGCATCACTTTTCTTGCGCCCCTTAGCAACCCTCTAATGTCACCATGTGTGTACTGTATCTAAGATACAGCACACTATGGCGGTAGTTAAGAGAACTAGGCCCGTATTTATACTCCGTTTGCACCGAATTTGCGTTGTTTTTTTCGACGCAAATTCGAAGCTAAACTAACGCCAACTAACGCCATATTTATACTATGGCGTTAGACGCTTCGGGCGCCAAAGTGCCCGGAGAGTGCGTCATTTTTTAGCGTGAACCCCTTCCTTGCGTTAATGATATGCAAGGGAGGCGTTCCCGTCTTAAAAAATGACTCCCAGGCCTTTACGTGGTATTTATACTCCCGGGCAAAAATGACGCCCGGGAGTGGGCGTGGCCAAAAACGGCGCTTTTGCGCCGCTTTTTAACGCCTGGGTCAGGCATGGCGTTAAGGGACAAGTGGGCTCAAAATGAGCCCAGAGTGCCCTCCCCTGCCCCCAGGGACCCCCCCTGCCACCCTTGCCCACCCCAGGAGGACACCCAAGGACGGAGGGACCCATCCCATGGACATTAAGGTAAGTTCAGGTAAGTATTTTATTTTTTATTTTTGTGGCATAGGGGGGCCTGATTTGTGCCCCCCTACATGCCACTATGCCCAATGACCATGCCCAGGGGACAGAAGTCCCCTGGGCATGGCCATTGGGCAAGGGGGCATGACTCCTATCTTTACAATGATAGGAGTCATGTTGATGGGGGATGGGCGTCGAAAAAACATGGCGCAAGTCGGGTTACGACGATTTTTTCGACGTAACCTGACTTGCCCCATTTTAAGACGCCCATACGCCATTTTCCCCCTACGCCGGCGCTGTCTTGTGTACGTGGTTTTTTTCCACGCACACCAGGCAGCGCCGGTCCGCTTGCGCCGGCTAACGCCATTCCATAAATACGGCACCCGCATGGCGCTTCAGAATGGCGTTAGACGGCGCAAAATCTTTTGACGCTAAACTGCGTTAGCGCAGTTTAGCGTCAAAAAGTATAAATATGGGCCCTAGCGTCAATAATTTTTGATGCTAGTTCGGAGCTTTGAAGGATTGGCGTAAAAAAGTTTGATGCTGCTCCTGCAATGCCAATTGAGGCCCATTGTAAATAATGGTGTGCCTCCTTTTAACGCCTGCGCCGAGCAAGTGTTAAAAGTGCCAAAAAAATGATGCAAAAAAATCTCTTAGATTTCTTTGCACCATTTTTTCAGTCCCCCTCACAGGGGAACACCCCCTTTGCATCCATTATGCTTGGCACAGGCATAATGTAGTGCAAAGGATTACGAAGTGGCGCAATGCATGCATTACACCACTTTGTAAATTTGACACTGCGATCTTGGCCTTGTTGGGTCACAATAGCATTAAAAAAACTAAATAAGTTAATGTGGCGCATGGAGGCACTAGGGGCTCTTAAATCTGCCCCTTAGTTTGCATCTTACTATCCACTAAACATAACAGTGGTGCACAAGTACTTCATCTGAAGAAGTGAAAACAACAGTTTAACCCCGGAAATGTATGTGGAATAGTTCATTTGTAACCCTTGAAAAAATGTGAAATGAAGTCTGAAAGTCGGCTGGAAAATTACGGAAAATTATTAAATATGCAATCAGTAGGGTATGCAGAATCAAAAACCTGCAAAACAGAAAATTTGGCTCCTCAGTTGAAACTACTTGAGTGGGTGGCGCAACCAGTGCTGCAGGCCCACTAGTAGCATTTAATCTACAGGCCCTAGGCACATACAGTGCACATTACTAGGGACTTATAAGTAGATTAAATTATCCAATTGGGTATAATCCAAGGTTACCATGTTTAAAGGGGGAGAGCATATGCACTTTAGCACTGGTTAGCAGTGGTAAAGTGCTCAGAGTCTAAGAGCCAGCAAAAACAGAGTCCAAAAAGTGGAGGGAGGCAGGCAACAAGTTAGGGGTGACCCCCCTAAAGCATGTCAGGTCTAACATCTAGTATTACTGGGTGGGAGGGGCACGGATAATGGTTCAGGTCACTGGTTTGACTGTTACACTAGAAGCTGGGGGGCATCTACTTACAATCACCGGGGAAGAGGTCTGGCCCGATATAAAAAGATTTGGTTGATGGTGGCCTCCATTGCAGCTAAGCATAATATTGCAAGGGCCTAGGGAATGAATGGCCAAGACACCATGTGTTGAGGACTGGAAGGCCAACATGGATTGTTGCTGTCAAGTGGAATAGGTGGTTTACCAAAGTAGGGGCTGCCCTAAGAAATGGGAAAAGATCTGAGATGGCTGGCGAATACATAAACGCCATCAACCACATGGAAAGCAGTGTAAGAAGGAGGGACGGTAACTTCTACCTCTTCTGTTGTGGATGGGGCTGCTTTAAGAACCTATCGTACATGTCAAATGAGGCTGGCACGCATGTGACCTTGTCTGCTCTTCTTCCGACATATACTGAATGAATGATCTATCAATGTTACTACTTATCTACTGTCTATTGAGCATTTGTTCAATACAAATAAATTTAAAATAAAATTACGCTAGAAGAGTAATTCTATGTTTATTGCTATTTCTTAGTGCAAAAATGCAGCTTCATGTCCAAAATTGGTGCTAGGATGCAACAGAACACGAACAGTGAGTGTGAGCAGCCGCTCGTGCTCCCTAAATGTGCTCTTGTGGTAGCGCTGTTTTCTTAGCACAAAATGCAACCTCGTGGCGAGAATGCATTTTGCGCTAAGAACCAACAATAAATGGAGCAGAACACGAATAGCTAGCATTCGCTTGCTAAATGCGCTCTAGCGTAGGATGTTTTTCCCCAAAATTAATCTTAATTATGTGAGCAGGAGTAATGGGGAAACAGCCTTTACTATGCAATAGGAACCACGCAGTTCCTTAACAATGAAGTCTCAACAGCGAATGCATCTTTACAGCGCATTCCTGAACCTTACAGGTCTTTACAATTACTTGTTTTAGGGAACGCGTTGTTAGAATGGTGTTGGATTTTAAGTCCAACACCTTCCCTACTGTAGCGCACACTGGAGTTGGATTAGTAAATTATACTATTCCAAAGTCCAGTGCCCCCTAATGCAAATCGTTGTAAAGATCTGTGTGGTTCAGGAATGCATGGTAAAGATGCATTCGTTGTTTAAATCGCGTTGTAAAAGCACACATTAAAAAGGCCTGCATGGTGCCGTCATACAACCGGAGAAATAGTTCCCTGGCAAAGAGTAAGGCACAATGACCTAAATTACTCTCATTACTGTGGCATAATTGAAATTCTTCTCAGGCCTCCATTTCACAATTTTTTTAACGGATAAACCGGGTTTTAAAAAACAAACCTTTCGACTTTTAAGCCCAGGTCAGTGATCCTCTGTACCCACAAAGCTCTACCTGTGCACCCCAATCCTCACCTGCACACAAGATGTGCTAACACATCTCTCTCAGTGCTATATAGTCCTTGCCTTCAGGTGAACTGTGAACACACAACTATACATGAGTTTGAGGAGGAGTGTTAGCAAGAACCTCAGGGATTAAAGGGATCAGGCATTAAAGAGTTTGAGTAGGAGCCTTGGGGATATAAATTGAGCAAGGCCCGTGCTGGGAACATGACAAGGTGTAGGAGCCTCTGGAGTATAGAGGCCTGAGTGGGAACAGAATATTTGGATTTCTGGGTGGATGCAGGACCCTCATGGCTCTAGGGTGAGTGGAACACCAGTGTTGCCAAGGGTAAACAGAATCTTCTGGGAATAACATGGCGAACATGGTCCTTGCTTGCCTGAGGCTGCTCCAATGAACCAGAGTATCAGAGGTCTTAAAGGTTCAAAGGATTCCAAAACTGCCTGAAGAGAAGATTCAGAGGATCAGACAGTGAAAGTACCCGTAACGGTCCTGCAATGAGTGGGCAGAGTTTGTTGACCAATTATTATGATGAGCAGGAGCCTCAAGGCATTAGTGTGAGTAGGAACCATTGTTCCCTTAGAGCGCACACAATTCTCCAGATCTGTGGGCCAACAAGATTCTCTCGCACCTATTGGTCAATTGGAAAGGGAGCATTGCTTAGGATGAGCAGGAGCTTTAGGATGTGATGGCTGGAAGGGCATGCAGGGATCTGAGAGTTAGCTTGGGATTAGGGACCTAGGCGTAAACAGCAATTTCAAGAACTTGAGGGAGACAAGGAGATTTATAAATCTGAAGATCAACGTCAAGAGACCTATAGGTGAAATGCAGTGTCATAATGTTGTTTCGTGCGTTTTCTAATGTCACTGACCCTATGACTAATAAAACGTTTAATTTACCACAAATCTCCTGAATGTTTCCTAATACAAGTAATGTTTTCAAACGTTTGTGGTCTTCCAACAAGGGCCTCTTTTATTTGGGCGCCTGGATCTATTTTTAATCTCTATATGACCCTGTTCTGCAGTATTGTGCTGTAGTTCCCACTCCATTGTGGATATGGGTGAATAAGGCAGGCTTATGGCTAGGGTCGGATTGGGACAGAAAATAGGCCCTGACACCAACAAAAAGTCGCCCTCTTTGGTGTATTACATAGCTTAAAAAGTGGTCCATGTTTACAAATTGGGTGGTTTTGAACTTGTAAAGACATGCTGGATAAATGTTCTGCAAGTTATGGAAGACTTAATGGATTTGTCCTTGCAGGCTATGTTTGTGATAATATCATGAGAATGAATCAACAGTAAAAACCTGCCCAGCAGACCACAAAACAGGCCCACAAACAGACAAAAAATCAGTCCACACACTGATCTGTGAGACCATCCCATCGGCCTTGTCTGATGGCCCTATAGGCCAGTCCAATCCTGCTCATGGACCAGTGTACCATGTCCCTGACTGGTCAGTGGTAACACTGACTGGTGTAGGTGGGGGCACATGCAACGTGTGTCGCTGAGCTGGATATGTATGCCCTGGAACTGTGCACAAGTGCAGTCATGTCAGTTTGCATGTCAGTGCTTTTGTGACCTTGCACGGCAGGCCCTAAGAGAGACACCACTTATCAAGTCAGGTGGATGACTCTCTTTTCTTTGTCTGCAGCGCTGATCAGTGACAGGACAAGACCTTTTTTAAAGTCACACACATTGGAGGTCTGGGACTGCAGCCTGCAGGACCGTTTTGAAAGACTGACGGTCAGGAACCAGCCAATAAAAAACATTATTGCTTCATCTCCTTTTTTCTGGAACTTTCAATGAAAACATTAATTCACAATAGATTGCATAAATTGTAGATTTAAACAAAAACATTCTGTTAACAGCTCAAGTAGATCACATATTACTAAAAGTGGCGCACATAAATCGTAACACGATACCAGGCTTTTCCTAAAGGTAAATTGACCACCTTTCACTTGTTGATTACCTTCCTGAGAGGTGATAACCTAGCCCCTTACCTTAATAGTCTCAACAGACAAACTGATAGAATAGTTTTTTCAGTATGGAAAAAAGCTTAAATACTTAAATGTAATGGGAACTGTATGCAAATGTTTTACTTTTCAGGCAAATTCATGTTTATCTCAAAGACACTGTTCTTAAACCATCAAATATTTCAAGGTATTTAAAAGAACCCCAAGCATTTTGCTTCTCTTTATAATGGCTGGTATCTTGAACCATAAACTGCCACTTAACAAGACATCGCATGTATTAAATGTACTCTTCTACTGTTGTCCTGTCCTGTAAAGGAGAAGGTACTTTCAAATGTGCAGTGCAGATAAAACCTGAAACAAGTTTTATAACATTCCTCAACTGCGCAGAATAAAAGAAACCCCTTTTTATTAGGCTTGCCTTCTGCTGTTAATACTTTCATACATTTTACACAAACGATTTACTATTGGTGCTAGAAAGGTCAGTGTTAGAAATCTATTGTTGTTCTCCCTGCAGTGCAAAACAGCTCAAGAAATAGGGCCCTCTGATTGGCCAAGGGAGCTTTTGATTTCGCCAAACTTTCTGGTACCGCAAGACCAGTTCTGCTGCAGGTGTCTCAAATGATTTCATTGTTTGGCTGCAACTCAAAGACATTTTTTGAAGTTGTCATTACAGGACTCATGAACTCAGTCTTCTGAATCCTAGAAATGTGTAAAAAAATAAAGAAAAAAATAAAAGGTATATGGGCCTGGATAGGGTCTCCCTGACTCACTAGCACTTGTGGAGCGGGGGTCGGAGGGAACCGTCACCTTCAGGGCCACAACAAATGAAAAAAAGAGTTGTGTCATGGTACCGTGGTACCCATGTGGACCCTGTGAGGTACTGCAGCACTCTAAATAAATATATATATATATATATATATATATATGTGTATGTATGTTGTGTGCTTGGGTGGGGTGGGGTGTAGGCATCCATGCCAGAATGGGTGTCCATGGGAAAATAGGCACAGGGCTTAACCAGAATAGTATAGCTTTGGGTGTTTGATTCAGGGCCTGCTCATAGGTCAAGCCCACCCCAAACACCCTCACTGTCGACATGTGGATTGGCATTTATTCAAGAGGACTGGGTTAATTGTTTTTAAAAAGCAAATTCAGTACTGAGGTACTCTGCTGTACATGAAAGGGGGGTACCCTAAAAATATGAACTTCTGTCATTACTGTGGGAGTATCACAATATCAAAATATTTAAAAAAAAGAAAATAATTCAATTGTAATGACATGAATTATAGTGAGGATGGGGTGATGGGCGTGCTGAGGTAGGCTGAGGGAATTAGTGAAGGGCTTGGCCAGGGGGCTGGAGGCATGGGTTGGTGCAGTCAACACCTACTGCACATCACGGAAGGCCTTGCACAGTGGGAGGGGGTTTGCTGCCCATGGAATGGGTAGTGTGTGGGGCCATCCACAGCGAGCAGTTGGCTGTCTGAGGGGCCTTGCGCACATGGCCTGCTCATGAACAGCTTTACTTTTCTCTATTGCATCCTGAGAACGAAATTGGAGATCAACCCACGTGGAACCCTTTAAAAACACCCTTCAAAAAGTTTCTGAAAAGTAGGCTGCTGATAGCCCTCCCAAAGGGATGAGATTAGTCTTCAGAAATTGGACTTAAAACTCACTTCGCACCTTTGTTGCCACCTTAGTTGTCCACTGAGCATACCTGTGGGATAGAAGTAGCCTACCTGAATAAGTAGAAACATGATTTTGCTTCCTAATACATCGATCTGAAAATTCATATTCAAGTAGTGCACACCAGCATAGGCCTTAATGTGGAAACAAGCACATTCTAAAAAGTCAGCATGGTTTGGAGTCCGGCATGAGGCAGATTTAAAACATCTCATCAACAAAAATATTTACTTTCCTCTCTTCCATTGTGGGAAAGAACTTTGAAATTGACCTATGTGGAAGTCCTTTGAAACGCCATTCATAAAGGGTCCGAAAAGTGATCTGCTGCTTGGCCTACTGAAATGGTGAGATTTTGACTTAGAAAGTGGATGAAACACTTAGGGGGTTATTACAACTTTGGAGGAGGTGTTAATCCGTCCCAAAAGTGACGGATATACCACCAGCCGTATTCGAGTTCCATAGGATATAATGGACTCGTAATACGGCTGGTGTTATATCCGTCACTTTACCGTCACTTTTGGGACGGATTAACACCTCCTCCAAAGTTGTAATAACCCCCTTAGTGTGCTTTTTAAACATATACTGAATCTAACTGCTGTATCCAACTCCTACTTCTGAAGAATTTTAAACAATAGTTTAACCCTGGAAAAGTAGTCAGGATAGTCTAATATAACCTGTGAAAACATGCTATATGAAGCCGGAAAGTTGGTTTGAAGACTGTTGAAAATCATTTAATGTGTAATTTGCTCTGGAGCTTTAACTCCTTGTTGTCTGTGTGATGACTGTAGTTGATAAAAAACGAAAATCTAAACTGAAACTGATGTAACTCACCTGAGGCTTGTTACCAAATACGTCTGAAACCCCATAATCATACAGAGCAGATCAGCATGGGCTTTAAGACTGGAAACTGTGCATTCTACAAAGTGAGCATACTTTGATGTTGGGTGTGAGGCACCAGCAAAAAAGTCCATTGAGAGACATCTTTCCTTTCCTTTCCTCTCTTACATCAAGAAAAAAAGTTGGAGCTCAACGTATGTGGAAGGCCTGGGAAGCACCCTTCATAAGGTGTGAAAAGTGGGCTACCGCTATGCCAACAAAGAGGTGAGATTTGGGTTTAGAAAGTGAGCTGTAAACTTAGGGACTGCTTTAAGAAAAGAGGTGCTGCATATAGTGCAGCATCACTTTTCTTGCGCCCCTTAGCAACCCTCTAATGTCACCATGTGTGTACTGTATCTAAGATACAGCACACTATGGCAGTAGTTAAGAGAACTAGCGTCAATAATTTTTGATGCTAGTTCGGAGCTTTGAAGGATTGGCGTAAAAAAGTTTGATGCTGCTCCTGCAATGCCAATTGAGGCCCATTGTAAATAATGGTGTGCCTCCTTTTAACGCCTGCGCCGAGCAAGCGTTAAAAGTGCCAAAAAAATTATGCAAAAAAATCTCTTAGATTTCTTTGCACCATTTTTTCAGTCCCCCTCACAGGGGAACACCCCCTTTGCATCCATTATGCTTGGCACAGGCATAATGTAGTGCAAAGGATTACGAAGTGGCGCAATGCATGCATTACACCACTTTGTAAATTTGACACTGCGATCTTGGCCTTGTTGGGTCACAATAGCATTAAAAAAACTAAATAAGTTAATGTGGCGCATGGAGGCACTAGGGGCTCTTAAATCTGCCCCTTAGTTTGCATCTTACTATCCACTAAACATAACAGTGGTGCACAAGTACTTCATCTGAAGAAGTGAAAACAACAGTTTAACCCCGGAAATGTATGTGGAATAGTTCATTTGTAACCCTTGAAAAAATGTGAAATGAAGTCTGAAAGTCGGCTGGAAAATTACGGAAAATTATTAAATATGCAATCAGTAGAGTATGCAGAATCAAAAACCTGCAAAACAGAAAATTTGGCTCCTCAGTTGAAACTAAAAACCACTGAGATCACTAGATTGCAGCAGAGCATTATCTCATAAATAATATGCAGTTCTCAGAATTTTAATGTTTGTGCCTTGCTGGATCAGGAGGAGGTTGTAATGCTGGAGCAGCTTGAAGGGGCCTTTTCCTCTAGGCATAACACTCATGCTGCTGAACACGGCTCCTCTCACAATCCAAAGCCTCCAGCTTTAACCTGCACACTCACTCCTAGAATGATCACCTTGGAACATACTCTTTAACAGTCTGGCTCGGTTTTATCTTTTATCGATGGTCCTCACAATTTAGAGTCTGGTGTGCTTCACATAGGCAATGGTTGCCACTTATGAGGTTGAACCTCAAGGATGCCTTGCCATAAACACTCAAGTGCACATGTGAGAGGTGCAAGCAGCACAGGGGGAGGAGTGCATTCAAAAAGCAATTGCTGAACAGTACACAATTTGGTCACATGGAAAGGCCAGGATTAAAACTTCGTCTCCTGCTTCCATAATTTCTACATTGTCCACTACTACACAACTAGGGCAGGTCCTAAGATAGTTCTCCACCAGGAATATGCCATGTTTAGGTACTCTGTTCACATTTGGGAGAAAGTTGCATTTTAATGAAGTGGCAAAGCAAAGATCAGACGTCAAGTTTCCTAGTTTTACATCTAAAATGTGCCCATTTCACAATATATACAGGTGAGGGCAGTGGTGTTGCCCACCCCAACGACTTACCTACAGGTGGAGTTGTGTCATTTCTTTATACCAATACGTTAATTACGCATGTTTTTAAGAGTTCCTAATGTTTATAGAGGGTGGTATCTGTGGTGGATATGGCTGTTTGCTGTTGGTGTCTCAGAGCCTAACATACTATTACATTCCAATTCAAAAACACACAAAGCTTCTTCACTTTATAGGTGTCCTTGCACCAACGAACATTTTATTGGATCATTTACTTGTTATTTTCTGAAGTCTGGAAAACATCATTTTAGCAAAATCATGAAGTGTTGAAGTGTATAAGCAATAATAACTACAGATTTTCACAAGCAGGGAAACTACTGAAAATACCCCAAGGAATCCACAACAAAATAAGCACCGGAAACAGAACACCAAAGGAATTAGCTCTATGGATTTAGTTTATTGTAGTCTATGTGATGCTGGGTAGCAAATGAAAATCCAAACTGCAACTGAAGTTACTCGCCCTCCCTACTTAACAAATGTGGCTGACAACTCATCATCAAAGAAAGCAGGCAAACGCAGGTTTCAAGGTCGGGAGTTGCACATCGTACAAAGACGGAATGGTTTGGAGTTGGGTGTCGGGCATCTCCAAAATTTTCCAATAGAGAAATCTTTACTTTCCTCTCTTATATCCTCAGAAGGAATTTGAAGTTGAACGTGTGGAACTCAGTGGTAGCCAGTAATTTAAACCAGGGGGTGGGGGGGCATGCACACTCACACTCATGCATTCACATATGTGCACACATTCACTCACCATTGACAAGCACATACTTATCCACACACCCATTCACAGCATGCACTTACAAATAAACATACTCACATGCACACACACACACACACATGCACACACATAAACCTACACACATACTAAAAATAAAAATCTAAAACTTAAGGGGCTGCAGCATTGATCGGTGGAGAGGGAGGGCAGCCTCAGTGATTCCTGTGGATTCAGACTGCTGACTCCTCTCACTGGCTGACTTGATTATGAGTCAGCCAATGAGAGGAGGCAGCGGTCCCTTACATGACACAGAGTAAGATGGGGTCAATGAGACTGCTGACCCCAACCCACTCTATGACTAGCCTCACTGATGGACACTTGGCCCTGGGTACTTTATGGCTTACAACTGAAGTGCCTACAGCTGAGGCTGTCAGTAGCATCCACCTCATCATAAGATGGTGGACCACTAAGCAGTTTGCCACACTGAGGGGGTGTAATGGTAGCATAAACGATGAAAGGACGCAGGTGAGTAAGTCAAAGGATTAGTTTATTCCTTCAAATAAAAGGAGCCCTCAGAGAAATTCGTCGTCCTGTGCTCACCGATCCAAACCGCCACGGTCGTCTGGATTGGAATGCCCAGCACGAGGAAAATCGAAGGCTAGAGTTTTAAACAACAACACAACGTGAATGACATAACTGTGAGCTGACATCATAATATAGTTAAACTTGTGACAGATAACAAATTACTCACTACAGGGGGTCACACCCACAGGTCTGTGACAGCTTCAGTCTGGCAAATGTAATCTCGGGAAGCTAGGCGCCTGCACATTTAGCTCAAGTACAGCACCTGGCTGCTGACATGAACAAGAAGAGTGTCTGTCAGGCTGACCTTTGCCCAGCCTGAAAACACTCTTCCTGTCAGAGGAAAAGGTAAGGGGTGGGGCCCCTTCACTCTTAAGGTCGGGCTGCCCCTGGTGAAACCCCTTGGTAACACCCTTCACAAACTGTCAAAAAAGTATGCTGTGTCTAAGCAGACTCAAGAGGTGCAATTTACCTTTAGAAACAACACTGGAAACTCACTTTGCACCATACTTGTCTGCTGAGCATGACTACGATATACACGTATCACATGTTAAGGGGTAGAAAAAGCAGTTTAAATATGGGACCTGTATGTTAAACACTACATTTGGAATTTGCGAAAACATGTGAATTGCGGTCTGAAACTAGGCACGAAAATTATTGAAAATCAGTTTGCACCTTGTAGTTTTGAGTACAAACAAGAAGAAAATGAGCTACAACCAATGTTCAACACTTTAAAAAAAAATACAAAACAAAAACCTCTAAAAATAGATTCAAAGATAATATTTATTAAATGTGTATGTACAAAAAAAACAAAGATATCTTAACTCTATAGATATACAAATATAACCCAGGGAAGTTAACAAATATAAGCCTGAATCATACATAAATATTAAAAAACGAATTCAATACAACGAATACAACTACACAAATATGCAACCACAATGACTCACAAGGACAAAGTGCCACACAAGACAAGACAACACAAAGGTGATAACACAACAATTAGCATATAAAACTTTTAAACCTCACAAATACATTTGATTACGATTGAATATAAGCATTTCCTCTTTCGGCAATAGCCATAACACAACTCAAAATAACATAATCCTGTTATTTTAATCACAGTTATTGCTCAGTCTTGTTCTATAATAACCAAATCATTAGTTCTCTGCATCAACAAAAGTAGGAGCCAAGCCTACGTACGTTTCGGCGGTAATCCTCTAATTTAGGAGGCCGCCTTCATCAGGGCAGTTCCTTCAGTACTTTATAATACAAAATACCACAGGCTTCATCAGTTTTGTAATCCTTCCCAATAATCAATAGCCTGATGGGGAAATACAACAAAGGATACAGAAATTCATTCAATAAATATACGCTCTTGAGATACGGTGAACCACCAGTGCCAACACCTGTGTAACCACTTTTACCAAGAATAAAAGTGAAACTTAAAAATAAAAATACAAATAAGAAAAAAATGTGCTAAAAAAACCAATACATGCAAACACCAAGTGACCAACAGGTCCCAACATACACTTCACTGAAAGTATATACCTACAACCAAGGCGAAGATATAAGTTAAATCCGAAGAAAGATGGAAAACATCAGCTTTCTAATTCCACTGCTGGTTCACAAATATTCCTTACAGAAAAAAATTAAAACCAGATGTCTAAGAATACCGGTCCCCATTTTAGAACACTCCATAAACTCAGTCCAACCATCACTTTGTTATAAAAGATATATAATAATACACACACTCATACCGATGAGAGCAATAACTTTCTACTTCACCAAAGATGGTAGGTTTTACGATCAGGTTTATACCAGGGCATCTTCTCCATAGCTTTTATTGATCATAACCCTTCCATCTGCAAAAGAGGAGGAAAAGCCTGTAGTTTTGCCAGTCACTAACTTTCAGTAAAGTTGAAATGCTGCTCATGCCTGCAAATGTAATATTTAAACTACTGTGATAAGGTTCGACTTACAGGAGAACGATGCAGAAAGACAATGTAATTGCACTCTTGCATTAGGGAATATCTGAAGTGAGTTGTGACATGTCAGAAGGTATAAAAACACACCTTTTGAAGGGGAAACAGTCTTGTACAAAATGATCAACTCTTTCCCAGGTACTGTGAAAAAATAAATATGGTTTCGTACCTGCTGTGCTTTCTAATTTTTTTTCCAGAAAACAACTTTAGAACTACTGTTCATACACTCTTACGTTGGTATCTGAACGGAGGTGATGCTCTTTTCCATGGCCTCTCACACTCCACACTGACACTTCTTATGGGCATCATACACAGTGCCATACATCGAATCTAGGGCATGAAGAAATATGTTCCTGTCACCCATATTTTATTGACTCTCATTTCTGGCCCGTACCCTCTTCAAGAGGAGCTGTATCATTTACAAAGACATCACAGCCAGAAGCCTCGCTCACCTTGCAGATGACAAAATGAGGCAACAGGACTTCTCCAACTATGCAAGAGGTAAAATTGACTGACTGCAGCCTGCGAAAGCTATGAAAGGCACTCAAGCATTGGAGATGTGAGATGCACGTCCTAGGAGGCTGTTCTATTTCAATTAAGCCGTTCCACTCTTATAGAGAGGAATGTTCCAATAACTGTATAGCTCTGTTGTTGGCTATACTATACTTGCAACAGATCTGCAGCAGAAATAAAGTTTCTATATATTGTTGATTTCTCTTTTAGGCCCTCTAGAATTTTTTTTCTTAGCCAGTACCTTAATGTGTTGTATTCACCCTTTATAAGGCACAAAATCCAGCGCACCACCCCTGCAAGTCCCAGAACAGAAACACTTCTTAACCTAAATTCTAATCTACTGAATGTCCTGAGTTAACAGAGGCCAAGCTTCCGAGGGTTCTACCTTCCATCCTGTTTAAAAAAAAAAAACAATTTGAGATTTCAATCAGTTCAATACCATACAAAAGAGAAATGGGTATCTTAGCTCGAAAAGACCTCCAACAGAGCTACAAAGGCCCATATTTATACTTTTTTAGCGCTGCATTTGCGCTGCCTTTTGACTCAAAAGCGGCGTAAATTTACACAATACAATTGTATGTTATAAGTTTGTGCCACTTTTGCATCACAAAATGACGCAAATGCAGCACTAAAAAAAGTATAAATATGGGCCAAAATGTTTCCTGCCTGTTGCCCTGTAAAGGGAGCCCAAGCCTTTAAACTGGGATATGGCTTTGGACAAGTTATTTTTCATGTGAGCATTGTCGCTTAGGTTACCACATACGATGTTCCCCAGGAAGATGTATTGCTTTATAGTTTCCAATTTATGACTCCCCAGGAACCATACATAGTTACCATATCTTGTTTTCTTCCTTGTATGAACACACATGACTTTGCTTTTAGATACATTAATCCTCAAAAAGATAGTTTCAGCAAAACGTTGTAATGCCTGCAGGAGCTGCTTTGGCCTTTCGGTGTAAGGTCGAAAATATCTATGTCATCGGCATACAAAAAGCAGCCAAAGGGATTTCCCCTGACCAAAGAAGCAACACCCTTGATCTGGGACCAAAAAGCTGGAAGGCCAGAAATATATAGAGAGAAGAGGAGGGGAGCAAGCAAACAGCCTTGAATTAGCCCATTAGGGGTTGGTATTATTCGGGATAAACCCCTGTCCCCACCCAAGTGGATTCTGCACCAAGTATCAGTGAGGAAGTAAAGAACTAACTCTAAAAGGGGACCAGGCATTCCCAACCTAGTAAGCTTATTCCACAGCGTGATGTGATCTACCTTATTAAACACTGTGGAAAAGTCTATGAATGCCATGTATACCATTCCCCCACAAACCTTAACATATTTTTCATTTATTATTTGGAGAGCAGTCCTATTGTTGATCGTTCTGTGGTTTCTCCTGACACCTCTTTACTCAACTGGGATAACTTTATGCTCTTCCGCCCAATGGTTAATCTGGGTAAGCAAACATTTCGCAAAGACTTTACCTACTGAGTTTAGGAGAGTAATCTGAAGATCATTTTCTGGAAGGGCATTCTGGAGGGTATACAATGGTTTATAAGTTGCTGATAGTATTGATGTGAACAAATCTAGTGTGCATCTAATACGATGATGTGGCTAAATGCACACTGTTAGAGATTGATGAGAGCGGTTGTATGTCACACAGTGTCATTTTAGTATTTATTTATTAATTCTATTTTTAACTGTTAATCACAGACCAAGCCACATTGGCACAAGAATACTTTACCTGTACCAGTACATTGCACAGAATTCAAATAGCAGGCTATTTAGCCGGCTGGAATAGGAAGAAGAACAACAGGTTTTCAAAGTTGGAGTACAATAACGTAACAAGGAATCACAGTGCACTAAAGAAGCAATATTATTAAAGTTGGAATGGTTGGACACAATGAAGAAAACAGGTTTTTCAGATTCCAAGATATGGGGTTTTTAGGATCTACCATATGGAAAGCGAGCTTGGCTTGAGTCTGAAATCTTCATATTTCTGGTTCCAAATGTTAAATATTTTCTGGACAACTCCTGGTTATTGCCTTTTTTTCAGAATTTTTAGTAGGATGTGGGATTTGCTTCTTGTGTTTCTTGTTCCTCTGTGGTGCACAGATAGCAGGGTAGACTGGGATGTAGAGCTTTGTGTGTGATGTATGACACTGTGAAGTTGATTACAGCTTTGAGGGAGGATCCTTCTTGAGGGGATTGATGACCTGTAGAGAGACCATCTTGAATGGTCCATGAAGGAAGAAAAGCGAAATAACCGCAATACTTCTTTCGTGGAATTGGGGTTCACGCTGCCTTGTTTATCAAGAACTGAACACCATCCAACAAGGCTTGTAAGTGGACAGCATTCCTCGTAGGGGTCAAGGGGGTCTGACAAAAATGTCTTAGGTTGGTGGACAGAATCTGTTTTGTAGCTTTGAAAGACTACTTATAGCATCTAGGCATCTGACACCAAGCCTTCCCAGTCCTCTTTGAAATGAAGCAAGGGACCTCCCATCCTAAGATACTTGATATGTTTATGCCTTGGATGGTGTAGGAGTTTAAGGAAAAAGTCTGCAACACGAGCCCTCAGGCCATGACCCCTGACTCAAAAGGGCTGATTATTAGAGCTTGTAGCCCCTAAACCAAAAGCACATTTGTAGCCAAACCCCCTCACACTGGAGAAACATTGTTCTGGTGAAATAAGTTTCTTTTTCTCCAGAGACTTTTTACAATGTCCTCTAGCTGCTGCTCAAAGCTGCATGAGAAGACAGATTTCTGGGCCACATCAGCCTTCCATGTCTACATCCAAATATGTCCGCGTGTGGCAATTAAAGCTCCTGAGGCAGCTACTGAGGCACAAAGATTATTGAAAGAGATGAGAAGCACTTGTTGCTCCATCGCTGCCAAAGTTGACAAAAAACAAATACACCTGAATTGGTTTGGCAAGTTTCTGGAAGTCTTTCATAAGGAACTCAATGGGGTAAACAGTAGCTCAGGATGCAAAATTTGTCACTGCATGAAGGAGCCTACCTCCTATTAACAGTGTCTGCTGGAACTGAATGCTCTGAAATGAGTCAACAATCCAGCCATAAGATTGTCCAATTTATTCGCAGCTGGAAATTCATCTGAGAAATTTTCCAAAGGTTAGCCCCTTCATAAGGAACGTGTGGAAAGCCTGTTAATTCATCTCTTTTTATTCTTGGGTGATAGTTTGGCAAACTGCACTATGTAAAGGCAAAGACTCAGGCTCTATGCGCAGGTATTAAGAGATAAAATCTTCTCTCTTATCTGCAGCTGGGGGATCAAACCCCAAGTTATTTCTCAGATGCTGCAAGATTTCAGCCAGTTAAGAACCGTGAACAAAATCACCTGTGACCTCCCCTCCTCCTTATCAGGGTCTACCACTGGCACCTCACTAGTATCACAGCTGCAGGACTTTTTCTGGAGGAAAAGAAAGTTTCTCACATGCTTGAAAAGCAGATTCAACTGCTGCTTTTAGCAAGGTCTGAAGCGTTACCAAAGAAGGGGCAGAAGACAGCCCCATTGCAGCCAAGCTCCTATGCTTCTCCAGCTGTCTAGAACAGCAACCAACAGGCACCTTCCCGCTTGGCCAGTTGCAATAATAGCGAATCATGCAGACTTGTGTAATCTCACAAGAGCTGTCATTTTAGAGTCAGACAGCCTGAGGCAAAAAGGCCTCCACAAATGCTCTGAAGGCTAACAGACACCCACAATAAAATATGATTAAAACCTTGCTACCCTTTGCAGCACAGCGTCATACACAGTAGTTGCTCAACAAACCACATAACATAATTATAGACGTTTTTTAGTCCTGTCTGCTCGGCAAGACCATATCAACTGATACCTATACATCAGACTGCTAGAGAAGGCCCAAATAAGGAGAAAGTAAAATAATAAATACATATTTAAAGGTGTAAACCAACACCTCTACCTGTACTAGGTAGGCAAACCTTTCCACAAGTGCAGAATATAAAAAACAGGAAGTGCCCAGGAGGAAGTAACATTTTAGTACTTCTGGGTAAAATGACAGCTGTTAGAAATGGGGTCTTTGGTTGGCAGTCAGGTTACCCCTTGTCCAAGCAAGGACCCTCACTCTAGTCAGGGAGGTCACGCACAATCCAAATTATCCTGTGCCCACCCTCTGGTAGCTTGGCACTGAGCAGTCAGGCTTAACTTATAAGGCAATGTGTAAGGTATTTGTGCAATAAACCACGCAATAACACAGTATAGCACCACAAAATACACTACACAGTGTTTAGAAAAATATATAATATTTATCTGATAAGAGGCAGGTCAAAACGATTAAAATACAATAAGTATATGTTGAGATATCACTGTAAAAGTGATATAAAGTGTCTTTCAGTCTCTTAAAAATAACAAGTGTCTCTTGCAGTGCAAAGTACCTGGTTTGCGTTAAAAAATCCTCACAAGGAGCAGCAAAGGAGGAGATGCATGGAAAACAGGGAGGTGTGTGTCGGTTTTGCCCCTTCGCACACAGACGTGCGTCGTTATTTTTCACGCAGGGGAAGGCTTTGCTTCGTTTTCCGGCACACGGACTTCGATCACCTTCGGGTTGCGGGGTTTTTGGACATCCCGGGGACGATGTGTGGAATCCTGGGCTTGCGGCGCGAAGTCACAGGCACTGCGTCGATCCGGATGGCGTTGCTTGGAAATTTCTCATGCACAGCAGGCGCTTCGTCGATTCCTCTCTGGGAGTCGGGCTCCATCATTCCAGGTCGGCTGTGCGTCGATCCAGTGCGTGCGTCGAACCAGTGGGCCGTGCTTCGAAGTTCCGGTCACTACACTGGCAATGCGTTGATCTTCTTGTTCCAAAGTCGGATTGCGTTGTTCCAGTTCAGCGTGTGGTGAATTTTTTACCACAATGCAGGTTGTGCGTCGTATTTAGCAGGCTGAGCGTCGAATTTTCGCCACACAAGGAGTCCAGTTGGAGGAGTGAAGTCTTTTCGGTCCTGAGACTTCAGGGAACAGGAGGCAAGCTCTATCCAAGCCCTTGGAGAGCACTTATCACCACAGCCAGAGAGCAGCAAGGCAGCAGGACAACAGCAAGGCAGCAGTCCTTCACAGAAAGCAGACCGGTGAGGTGAGACCTTTGGGCAGCCAGGCAGTTCTTCTTGGCAGGATGCAGGTTCTGGTTCAGGTTCTCTTCTCCAGGAAGTGTCTGTCAGGTAGAGTGTCTACCTCAGAAGTGTCTGAAGTCTGTGGTTTTTGGAGCTCTTCTTATACCCATTTTGGCCTTTGAAGTAGGCATACTTCAAAGGAAAGTCTCACTTGTTTGTGAAAGCCTGCCTTGCCCAGGCAAGGCCTCAGACACACACCAGGGGGTTGGAGACTGCATTGTGTGATGGCAGGCACAGCCCTTTCAGGTGTGAGTGACAACTCCTCCTCTCCCTCCTAGCACGGATGGCTCATCAGGATATGCAGGGTACACCCCAGCCCCCTTTGTGTCACTGTCTAGAGAGAGGTGCAAACATCCCAACTGTCAAACTAACCCAGGCAGGGAATCCACAAACCGGCAGAGTCACAAAATGGTTTAAGCAGGAAAATGCCCACTTTCTAAAAGTGGCTTTTTCAACCACACAATCTTAAAAACCAACTTTACTAAAATAAGTATTTTTAAATTGTGAGTTCAGAGATCCCAAATTCCACATGTCTATCCGCTCCCAAAGGGAATCTACGCTTTAATCATGTTTAAAGGCAGCTCCCAAGTTAACCTATGAGAGAGATAGGCCTTGCAACAGTTTGGCAGTATTTCACGGTCAGGACATATAAAACACATTGATATATGTCCTAGCTTAACCATACACTGCACCCTGCCCATGGGGCTAACTAGGACCTACCTTAGGGGTATCCTACATGTAGGTAAAGGGAAGGGTTAGGCCTAGCAAATGGGTACAGTTGCCAAGTCGAATTTACAGTTTAAAACTGCACACAGACACTGCAGTGGAAGGTCTGAGACATGATTACAGGGCTACTTATGTGGGTGGCACAAACAGTGTTGCAGGCCTATTCGTAGCATTTGATTTACATGCCGTGGGCACCGCTAGTGCACTTTACTAGGACTTACTAGTAAATCAAATATGCCAATCATGGATAAACAAATCAACAGTACAATTTATAGAGAGAGCATATGCACTTTAGCACTGGTTAGCAGTGGTAAAGTGCCCAGAGTCCTGAAGCCAACAAAAACAGGTCAAGAAAAATAGGAGGAAGGAGGCAAAAAGTTTGGGGATGACCCTGCAAAAGTCAAGATTGCTGAACAATGTCTTGGAGATGTAGAGATAAATGCATATGTAAGGATTGGCTGAGGAAGACAGATGAGGAGGTAATGATTTTGGTGAACAATGGATCTATTTCAGTCACAAGCTTTTTTTTTTTTTTAAAGTGTGCAGATTTCGGGTTATTAGCATAGGAAGAGTAGTTAGGATAGGCATTAACTTGACAGCTACTTCTGTGTCAAGAAACTGGCAGAGACTATGGCCCAGATTTAAGCGGGCCTAGTGCCATCCTAACGACACATCAGTGTCATTTTGTTTATGCTTATGTGCCGTTAGGTGGCCAAAAACGCACTGCCATATTTACAAAGTGGCACAATGCTTGCATTACGCCACTTTGTAACCCCTTGTGCTACATAATGTATGCCAGGGGCATAATGTATGCAAAGGGGGCCTTCTGGCACTGGGGAGGGGTGGAAAAATGGCGCAAAGAAATCTAAGAGATTTCTTTCGTCATTTTTATCAGCATTTTTAATGCCTGCTAAGAGCAGGTGTTAAAGGGAAGCTCCCATTGTTTTCAATGGGCCTCTGGGTGCTTTGCAAGATTAGCTTCAACATTTTTTACACTAATCCTGCAAAGCGCTGGACTAGCACAAAAAATAACGATGCTAGTACCCCTGACTACCGCCAAGGTGCACCGTATTTTAAATATGGCGCACACATGGTGGAGTTAGAGAGGGCCCCAAGGGGCGCAAGAAAAGTGTCACCGCACTAGGTGCAGTGCCATTTTTCACAAATCTGCCCCTATATTTTTGCACTCTACACAAAATACATTCATGCCTAAAATTTTGATTTTAGCAGGACCATTTCTCACTTTAGATGATGTACATAAGAGATTCATTTTTTTGCTAATAAGCTATGTGTTTGTGACTCTCTTTTTTGTGTGTAGGTGTATCAATCAATTTCACTAAAAGTAAGCCTGGGCACATGCAGAATGCACCCATTTTTAGAGCCCCGTTCCACCTTCTCCTCTGACAGCCATAGAGAAAGGCAGTTGTGATATTTAAAGGCCCTTTCAAAAATATGAACTGCTTTGAAAAAACTAAAATTATCAGCTAGGTGAATACATCCTTCGCATGCATCCTCTCCATATCAAGTTGGAACAACACTTTGTATGGAATATGGGCTGGTGATCAATCATAAAGTGTAGGTCATGGAAATGTTGAATGTAAAAACACTGCCAGAATTTAAATAATGGTCTCTGCGCAGTTGCCTAATATTTTCATAGCAATCGAACAAACATTATGTAACATACTTGTATCGAACTCACATTAAGATCAATACACTCTCTCACGCTCTTATCCTCGTTAAAACAGCTGTAGAGGTACTTTTCCTCTTCAGAGATTCTAATGCGGAGGAATGAAAACTGCTACAGAGAAGCGTCCCCGAAACCAAATCGGGAGTGGCTGTGAAGGTCCAAAACCATTTGAGGCAGACATTGTCCATAATCTCCATCACAAGGTACCAGGCTACAGACACAATTCTGGCAAGCGTGGCTCCTCCCTCCGTAGCAGAAGAACTTGCAAGATATGTTTATTTGATAGCTAATAAACCATTCAAACAATTAACATACACTCCTCATTTCCTAAAGTACAATTTAAACAATGAAATCTTTATCAAAACATGTTTTCCTTCTCTCAGGGGACAATTGAGACTTTGTGGATACAATCAGAGTATCTCCTCAGCCTCGCAGGGGGACATAGGCCATCTTACCACAGCTTGCCAGGCTTCACAAATGCTTAAAGGGCATGAGTGTGATGATAACATGCATAACACGTTTTGTTGACTAAAATAGTAAAATCTATGTAGCAAAAATATTACTATATAAGAAAATGTCTGTTTGGTCCACCAAAAGTTAAAAATTCAACTCTTAAGTATTTATAGGAGTTAGTTGTACTAATTATATGCTCTTCTAAGTTCTGTAGTCATTGCTGCTGTTTACAAGACCATTTGAATGCAACAATATTTGTTTTTTTTGTTTATTTCCAATTCGTTTTTCTAACAGTAAGTACACAGGTTAAATTATCGAGAATTTAAGACCAGTTGCAGAGAAATCTAAAAGTACTGTATCATCCATATATTGCATCCAAAAAGTTGAGTCTTGGCAGACAAGATTGTGTTGAAGCAGATATGCTAATTAGAAATTATTAATGAATGTTTATATGTTTTGATTAACAAAAGTTCATAGAGAAATTAATTGCAGAGAAAATAATGTGCACGTTTGAAAATATGCCCACGGAGAGTGACAGCCAGCTTATACGAACTTGTACTAAAATGATTAAAAAAGCGTGACATAATGAAAATATGTAATGATAATGTAGTAATGTGTCATATTAAGATGTATAACCTATGTTTTGCATTATATTGTAGAGTTAACTTAGCCGAAGTTGTGGCCTAGTCTTTCCAGGCCTCATGCAGGAGCTGAATTAATAAGTGCACAATGTAGAAGTTGCTGGTGCATTGAACTGATGGTGAACTGTTTGCTGCTTAATAAAATTCGCTTTGCTAGAGTTTTCTGCAATATACTGACGAACAGGAGATGATGGAACTAAAAATGTTGGTGTGAGGCAGACTGGATGTACTTTCCCAGGACTTGAACAATAGAGACACTGACTGGAGAAGAAGATGCAACATTTTCGATACCTGATGAGCCGGACGATGAGGACATCGTACAGTGAACCAATCAATGAACTGAGAACGGCGAAATATTAGAATTCATAGATTTGTAAAAATAATATTACTGGATAGAGTCATAACTGATGATTAATTGACCAATTAGGAATTAGGGGGATGGACTGAAAAACTCTAATAAAAATTCATAACACAGGGCTAAAACGTCAGATGCGAGATACAGGAGATGTGAGGAGCAGATGTGAGGGGAGAATTGATGATGTCAAGAGACTCGATTCAAGATTTGGTTATTGGGCTTATGTGCTGAAAGTCTGATGCGTTGCTGATCAGTTGATGACCTGGAGATGAAGACTGACTTTGTTGCTGATCCATTTCGTGGATAGGTAGCTATGACAATGTGACTGATTAACTTGTGCCTTTTCTTCTAGGTACCAACTGCGCTGTTTATGTAGTTTCTCTTCTAGCTAGGTGTTTTCCAAATTCACGATTCTAAATTGTTTTTGCATGAAGTCCCACATGCTAAATGCTAATATGGTTTAGGTAAGGACCCTTTGGGTGATGTTGACAGTGACAAATGATTGACAAACTGATTGCTGAACTCTGCTATTGATGTTGACCTATTCTTCTTTGTTAGCTGATGCTGAAGCATTAGAGCATATGTTTTCTCAAGTTCTGATTAGATTATGTTATTGGTGGTCGCTAATAAACTAATTCTGAGCTGATTGAATAAAGTTTGAGTTTACCTTATGTGCTAGAGTTGTAACTAATAGGGAAATAAAATATATATTGAGTTGTGGTTATTCCTGAAATGTTGATAAAGGTGTCTAATAATTAATGATTCTGTTAGTGGTTATTGATTGGTTATATTGAATATTGATAACATTGGTCTCTACATGGCTAGGATACTCCATGCGATCCAAAAGGTCCATCGGCCTATACGCGTCCCCTTGTAAGTTAACTTACTAAGGACCAGGCGCGCTAGCAATTGCATTGTTTAGAGCACACTCAATATCAACAGTGTATACGTTAAACAGAACTGGGGCTAACACGCAGACTTGTTTTAGCTCTTTATCAATGCAAATTCTCTTAGACAATGTTCCTTCATTACTGAGTTTTACTTGGACCCAGTTGTTGGAGTACAGAGAAAGTATGGGCTTTAATATCACTTCAGGTAGCAAGCAGACAGCTAGTACAACCACACTCCATCACAATATCTCAGCCCAACGAGAACTCAGGGCTTGTAGACAAGGCCCCTTGTCAGTGGGGAGCAAAGCACTAGCATGACTCAGACCCCAGCACAATATGAGAGCCTGCTGGGACCCCGAAACCTGCAGGCCTAGGCCCTTGGTGGTGGGGACCAGAGCTCTCACCTGAACAGCCTATCAGGACTCCCCTCCCAGCAGGAAATTCCCCCATCATCCGGGTGTATAGCAGAGCATTAGTATGGCTTTACCTCCAGTGCTAAATGGAAGCCAACCAGGACCCTGCATTACAAGGCGTAGTTGTAGGTGCTTGCGGACCCCACAGCAAAGAGTACCCTCTCCGGATACTGTCTCATGCATATGGCCCCCATTACTGTGAGCATATGCGGGACCACATTGGTCAGGATTGTGCTGATCACCGAGCCCCCATCACAACCACAATTTGCAGAGTGACACATACACAGTGAGCATGTGCAGGTGGCATCCTGGAATGGTTTAAAGCTCGATGAACAAGTGTTGGTATGTGCTGTATGCCTAAATATATTCCTAGGCGATTTCAATATCACATGAAACATGTAAAAAGTAGTCAATACATTGTCTCTCAAGATGCACACATCCTACAAAATGGAACATCACCAACCTAATAATCTCCCACGGACCATCATCAACATTGAAAAGCCTATCAAAATCCACTGGAAACACCACCCTGCCCTAACATGCAGTACAAGTCTCATCAGGTGCCATATAACAGCCAAATCTAAACTAAAAAAAGGAGAACATTCGTAATCAACTCTTCGAAATACTTGACTCTATCAACAATTTTGTAGATCCCTCAGACCTTTGATGATTTCACAAATAACTGTAGCCCTGCCACCAAAAACATCATAAATGGCATTACTACCTTCACAGGAAAATCAATCAAAGAGAAATCTCCTCTGCACTATAAAGGAGAGCGTATAATGCCAAACATATGTACCATCCGAAATCTGGAGAAAAAAAACTGGAGAAAATTTCACTCCCCAAAAGCACGGCAAACACTGAAAGAACATAGAAAGCACCGACTTTGCACACTAGAGCACAACATCTTCAAACATCAGTACATTCACAAGCGGACAGTGGCAGCCACCAGTTTAAGGAGGGAAGGGTGCGGGTGGGTGAGAAGCATACTCACACTCATTCTTTCACACACACACACACACACACACACACACACATACACACACCTCCATTTACAACACTCGTCAATATTCAAACATGCACGCACGCACCAAACATTAATTTAAAAAGATCACACACACACACACTTACCTTCAGCCTCAGAGGCGGAGGAGGATTGGGACTGCTGGCTTCCCAAGAGGGAAGGTAGCAGTCCCAACTTCGTCATAGCGTGGGATGGGGTCAGTGAGACTGCTGATCCCACCACAGTCTGTGACGAGGTGTCACTGATTGACACTTGCCCTGGGCGCTTCAGGGCTTAAACCTGAAGCGCCCAGGTCGGAGTCAATGGGTGACGCTTCCCCTCATCACCGAGGGGAAGGGCCTCGAGGCACCTTTGCAGCGCTGAGGAGGTCACGCCCACAGGAGCTGTGTCCTCTTCAGCCCAGCAAAGTTCAGCTCAGGCCAGGAGGCTGCGCAAATCGCGCATGTCTCGCTCCTGGTTGCCTGACCTGAACATGAAGACTGTCTGTCAGGCTAACCTTTATTCAGCCTGACAGGCACTCTTCATGAGTGACAAAAGGTGGGGGGGCTTGGCCCCTCCGCCATAAAGGACGGGCCGCGCCTGCAACCAGAGCTTCTTTCTTCGGTGGATACACTACAAACTAAAATGATTTGTTTTCAGCACACCAGCAGAAAAATATTTACCAATTGAAATTAACATGTTTAAAACAGGTCGTAGCCAAAGCGTTAGAAAAGCGAAAGGGCACAATTCCAAAATAACATGGTAATAAAATAGTTAAACCCAGACGTGTTTTCTAATCTCTCAACTATGGTTTTTAGTGTATTTTATCAAGAAGTAATGTCTGGCTGCTATCCAAAATGTGATCAATTTGATTGCAATATGCTACATCTATTTTAGCACTGTCCACTGCTTCATCTTTTCTAACCTTTAATTGAAGGTTAATTGCTAAAAGTGCTGCACTGCAAGTTAATATTATGCTCCAGAGACTTGATATTACATTTGCTTTCAGAATAAAGAAATACTAAATCACCAAGTGAAGAAGGTGTTCTGCATACTGGATTAGCTTTGGCAAAACAGTTTTTGAGTTCATTAGTTCTTAGCTATGGTGTTTATGTAAGGCAGTCGCCACATTATCTTCATAAGAAATCTAATGCTCGGTTATTTACCTGTAATCTTTGGTAAAGGTGAGTTAAGCAGCTTTAAGCCAAATCACCTCCGTAACAAGTATTTCTGCTTGGAATGAGACTGGTCAACATTGAAGAAAACTTTATGAGTGGGAATAATCCTTCCCATAGAAACTGGGCAATTAAATTAATGTTTTGCTTCAGAAAATGTTGTTCCAGGGATGAGGGTGGGCAAACCATGTAACCTCACCAGTAAATGTCTCATCCTATAAGGACCATAGTGGTGGAAACCATCTGAGAAGAGACTGAGATTTAATAATAAAAGAAAATAATTTCCCCAGGAAGTGATGCAGCAGCAGGTTGGATTTTGCTCTTGTGAAACTTGGGCCAGAAATGTTAATACTCAAGTGTTCATAATTCCCTTGTCGCAGCATTATCCCGACAAACTAAAAGGTGAGGCTGCCCAAGGAAATACGTCGCAAGTACAATGCAAACTGCTTGCCACTTAGGTTGACCACCTGCCTTCAGGTCACTACAGACACTGTTTCCAGTCCTGGACGTTTGTGTAACAGCCTATAGTTTTCTGGGTGTTGTGTTCTGGTTTTGCTTCCACAGCACTGAAATCTATGAGTTGTAGGTGAACAGTTCAGGACTGGAAACAGTGCCCGCAACGATGTGGAGTGATATGGTCACCCTGTTGCCTCATATCTGAAGAAGTTCTAAACGTCTCCTGATAATTCTGATTACAGCTAATCATTAAGCAGTTAAAAAAGGGAAATAAAAAATGTTAGGAAAAAAGTCTAAATTGGATCGATCAGTATACATAATTTTAAAAGTATCTCTGATAATTAGACTCACCTTCTTCTGTACATAGAATATGGAAAGATGGAGTGCAAGATGTATTAAACTGGGATGAATATGCAGTTTTAGACATCAGAAGACAGAATTACCCCATAAATCATGACTATGCAGTTTTTGAGTCAAGCAAACTTAATACTAATGAGAGAGCGTAGCTTATATAATCTATATTAACATGAAATGTTTATGAATTAATGTGTGATAATGCTGCCTAGAAACTATAATAACAATTTTGCTTAAAACGTGCACCTGAAATGTGAACACAGGGAGTGGCTGCCAATGTATACGTAGACTAATAATGATGACTAAAATGTTTATATTGTGTTTAAATAAGTTTATACTAATGATTGCGTAATTGAATCTGTGCTGAAATCCTCATAGGCCTTAAATTAGCATGAGCCGAAGCTTTGTTGCTTGGCTCTCATATTAAATATATTTTTCTATTTTGCATTGTGCTGACTCATAAAAGGACATGACCCCGTATGTTCTTTTTCTTCAAACTAAAAGACGTACGTAACCATGTTAGATCCGTTCTCATAGCCTTTCCTTGCTTGCAGAATAAATGTTAAAAACAAAATGAAACAGTGTAGATTAACGTAATGTACAAGGTCATTCAAACCGGTAAAGACAATGAAGTTACTGGCCAAAAGATGTGCAAACAATTACAGAAAGATGAAATCATACCGGACGTGCCACCTCTGAAGACGTCAATTATGGAGACCAATCAAAGACTTGTAAAATAATATGGGGTGAAGAGTTAGGTGACCTAATGTGTTTTCTGATAGGTTAAAGATAGTGGGGTGTAACAAAGGTCCGATAAAATTTTGGGGGAATGTGCAACTAAAAAGGGATAAAAACCCATGTCACGGGGAGTCATTTAGAATTAGGTAGGGAATACTATTGATTTTATCCAGAAACTTTGTCACTCTGCTTGGTGATTTGTTGCTTTACTTAAAATCATCCTCACCCTTAGATTTGTCCATGTTACACTATACCTCCTTATGAGGGAAGTGCCCTTTTTGCCCCGGAGCTGAGTTCTGACTGATGGCGAATTAACTGATGTCCTGAAGACGAAGACTGAGCCTGTGCGCTGACCTAAACTTTGGAGGGTAATTATGACAATTAAATTGTGATTTGTCTGTTTGCTTTTCCTTTCTAGGTACCAACTGCTTACGTTTGACAGAAACCATAGATAGATGTTTTCCAAATTGGTGTTCTAAATTGTTTTGCATGAAGCCCAACATGCTAATGCTAATCAGTGGTTAGGACAGGTGCTCACTAAACTGACGCAAATAGACAAACGACCGAGACTATGTTCTGTTGAACTGACGCGTTATTGACACTCTGCCAAATTTGAACTATGTTTACGCCGTGTTATATTCTGATGTTTATGATTCTCGCTTTAATGAAATCTTATCAAAGTTGTCATATCGTGACTATGCTATTATGTTTCTTGGTGTTGAGATTAACGTATCTGCTTTTAGATTGTAATTAATAGGGAATAAAACATAAAATTCTACTAAACTTGTGTTGTTATTCATGGCTGCAAGGTCATGGTAGAACTTTGAATTGATTAATGATTTTGACTAAAGTGAAATGTATTGTCATGATAAATATTGATGACATTATTGACATATTGATTAGCTATCTTGTCCTAAGGTGTCTCTCAACTGGGTCAAAAGATTCATTGGCCTAAAACGAGTCCTGATGTGTAATAAATTATCATAAAGGGACGCGTTAACACTAACAATACACATAGAGAGCTCTTAGGTTACACCGCTGCCAACCAATGGCTTTCTTCAACAAGACTCCTTCGGCTTGAGACATTGTCAACCATGCCTTAGTTCAGCTTGAGAAGTAATTTCTTTGACCTAATGATATTCGCTGTTTGGGTATATTCATCTGTCTCCACTTTAGTGCTTGCATTGAACTGCATCAGCGACTACATTACAACTATAGCCCTCAATGCCCACTCTTGCTGACTCTCCCTAGTGTTTGTCCTCTATTGTGCTAATGCTACATGCATTAGAAAAATAAACCCAGATGCAGTGACATTAAAAAATACTCCTGCACCAAGCAAGAGCAAACACAGGTTTCCCTGTGCGCACCGCTGCTGACCCCCAGGGTGGGCTCCCCGGGACATAGCTACTGAGCCGGCCCCAGGGATAGGGTCACCGGGGCCATCAGTGGCTCAGGGAGGGGGCATTGTGGCTTCCCTCCCTTTGAGTATTCACCCTGAGTGTTGGCTCCCTGGGATCTTTTGAGGGAGTGGGGCTGTGTGCCCCCCCTGCCAATTTTGTTAAATTGTAGCCCAGGGCTGGGCTCCCAGGGCACTATGAGGCTTCGGAAGGGGGACTTTGAGACCCTACTCTCAATATAAATTAATTTAGGCCCTGGGGGGGTTGTCTCTCAGGTGACTCTGAAGGCAAAGGGATAGGTGCCGGCGGCAGCCCCCTCCCTATATAAAGTATTTTTGGCTAAGAGGTGGGATTCCCATGGCCTCTGGAGGGTGCCACCTGGTCCCGCACCCCATATAAACAAATTTCAGCCCCAGGGTGGGCTCCCTGGGGACTCTGGAGGCCTGAGAATGGGGGCCTCGCATCCCCTTCACATTTGTGAATAAAGCCAGAGGGTGGGCTCCCGTGGGCATAAAGATAATAAATGCGGCCTGGCTGCCACTTTGTTTTGTTTTTTTGATCCCGCAGGATTCCAGCTGGATTGCTGTATTTGTGTGCAGTTTTTTCCCTTTTTGGCCCTGGGTATTTCCCTCTGGGTCCCCCCATGGGGTCTAAGGGGTCATGGTATCCCTACTCTAACCCCTGATATTATTTTCCAACTTCAGGACAGGGGACTAAGTCACTGTGTCTTGTAATGGCTGCCAGCAACATTTTTTTCATAGTGCAGGCAGCCAATCAAAACACTCACTCTCACATGAGTCTGACTCCTGCAGGAGTGAGATTGCCCGAGGGAAATAAAGATTCTGGGCAATCAGAATTCCCTATTTTAAGTCTCTCAAGTCTTTTGCTGACTCAACCATCCAGGTATACCATTATCTTTCAACCTTAATTTCTCAAAAACTACTGAACAGATTTACACCAAAATACAAAAAGCACAATCTGTGGGCCAAGATCCAACTTTTCACCGAATTTGGTGCAGTTCTGTTCAGCAGATTTTGCTGAAGCTTTGTCTAAAGAAGCCAATCAAAATGCATGGAGGATTTGTGTTTTAGGACCCTTCTTGTTTCTCGGCCCGCTTGACAAATCACTCCAAAACTTTCCAGGAAGGAGCTGAGGTAGATGAACTGGTTTTTGGAAAGTTTTGTGAAGATTCATCAAACGGAGCCAAAGTTATTAGCAAACCAAACAACACTCTTTCTATGGAAAAGCATCTCTAACTATAGCACCTAGTGGCAACTGCTACTAGGAAACATATATATATATATATATATATATATATATATATATATATATATATATATATATATGTGTGTGTGTGTTTATGTATAAATATATATATAGAGAGAGAACAAAGCGAGAGATACATAGAGTTGGATTGTTAGAGATAATCTTCCAATCTCTGGAGAAAATACTCTTGCAGGAGAATCAGCATGTGGAAGTCCCATCATCACAGAAATAATATGGTGAAGGAAATTCAGAGAGAGGAATCTTAAAAGCTTAAGTTTAAATCAAAGTGACTCTCACAGGCAGTGAAAGGAGGGGAAAGTAATTAGTTAAGGTCAAGGAAAAGAGGAGGATTAAATATCAGGGCTTCAGATGTGAGAAACATGTCACAAATTAGATAAAATAAGTTCATACATTTCCCTAAACTGACTGTGAATTAGCCCTACATTTGATGCTGTAGTATACCTACAAGCTTGGTCCTGTTCTTGGTTTATTTCCCCTGAGGTTAATGTGATATCTCTTCACGGGACCAAGGAGAACAGAATTGAAAAGCACAAGGTTTTTTCTGTTCCATTTTGGTCACCTTTGGATCTACCAGTTGGGATCCATTAAATTGTCTCATTTGTCTCTGTCTATTCCTTTTGTCCCAGAAGATTTCAATTGGTTAATCAATTGACTTTTTACCACCTTATCTTTTTGTGTTGCCTTTTGAGTCTACAAAACACCAACTATTAAACATGGTGACAAACATTGCATTGAACTCCTAAATAAGAATGGAAGGTCTCTTACACACAGTTTCCTATTTGCATTCTTTGAAGGGGTTGCAAAGCATTTCCTGACTGTGAGAAATTGTGTTGGTTCACTGAGGTAGGATCCCTGGTCAAGCAACAACCACAATTGTTGACATGGTAAGGCACTAGCAAACCCCAAATTAACCTGTGCTTACAGTCTGGTAGCTTGGCACAGAGCAGTCAAGCTGCAGTAACCACAGTTCTTGTGATGGTAAGGAACAAGCAAACCCCAAACTAACCTGAGCCTACACTCTGATAGCCTGGCACAGATCAGTCAGACTTAACTTGAAGGCAACTTGTAAAGTATTTGTGCAGCACTTCAAAGAGTAAGAGAGTGAAAACCCCACACAATAAGGATCCCACACCAGCTTATAAAAAGAGAACACCACCAACCTGGTTGTGCCAGACTGGGACAAAGTCAAACGTTCCAGCTGATCGAAATGGAGTGTGGGCTGGCTACAGGGACTTAGTGAGGCCTGCTGAACAAAAATACCTTGAATCCTGGTTGGGGACCGTTGCGTGGATTGGATGCGAAGATGCATCGCTCGGCCGATGCGTTGGTTCTAAGATGCAGTGAGGCCGCAGTGCGAGGTACTATTGCATTGACATCAAGAGTCCCATCGACGAGGCTTGCAATGTGAAGGCTGGTATCAAGGATGCGTGTAGCAGTCAAGGTATTGTGTTGGTTCCGATCCACGCAGCGGCTGTGATGTGGAAGTTCTGCATCATCGTTGAGGCTGACGTCATCGAGAGATGTGAGGAGTTTGCACCAGGGAAAGCATCACACAGTGACAATTCTGATGGCAATGTGTCAGTTCCAAGATGTGGGGTTTAGCGGCGATGCAAGTCTGTTGCATCAGTTCTGACCTACACAGTACTAGTGATGCATCAGTTCTGCTCCTCACAGTAGCGGCAATGCATTGGTTCTGCTCCCAAAGCAGAGGATGCTTACTTCCAATGGTTCATGACTGGGTTGGCACCACTTGGTAAGGCAGACACACAGATGGCAAAGTCCAGGTGCAGAAGCAGGGTGGAAGCCTTTTGTGTCCCTGACACTACAGAACAGGGGGCCGTCCAACTAGCCCTTGGAGTCACTCTGGGTTGTAGATTGGATAGATGCAGGTTCAGTTCTTCTCACTCCCAGGCAAGAGGGCCGTAGACAGAGGTCAGCACAGCAAAGCAGGAGTCCAGAGAAACAGCAATTCAGCACAGTGGCAGTCTTTCAGACCGACAGCAGTCCTCCTTCCCTTCTTCCTGGCAGAGTATCCGTAGGTCCAGAAGCGTACTGAAGTTGTGGTGCCAGAGGTCCAGTATTTATACCTTGGTGCCCTGATTCTGAAAGGTAGGAGAAACTTCTACACAATGGCCTTGAAGTACAAGGGGATCCCTGCCTCCCCTGACCTGGCTCCAAGCTGGCTGGAGTGAAAATACAGGGTAATTAATCCTTTTGTGTGTGGACAGGACACAGCCTATTCAGGTGTAAGTGAGGCTGTGTCCAGCTCCTCCCTCCCATCCTGCCCAGGATGACCCATTAAGTGCCACATAAGCTCCCACTGTGTGTGATTTTTTTATCAGGAATACACAAAGCCCAACTGCCAACTCATCTAGTCATGTGACCAGAGACAGGTTAAAGGCACCAAATGGCCAAGGAAAGAAAATGCAAACATTCTAAAGGAGGCATTTTCAGAACTGTAATTTAACATTCAACTTCACCATAAGTTGGGATTTTTAAATAATTGTGAAGCAGCCATCTCTTCCCATTTGGAAGTTACACTTATAAGAGGTAATAAGGCAACTCAAATGTTGACCTATTTGAGAGACAGGTCTTGCAGTGGTGAAAAATTTATTTAAGATTGTTTCATCACCAGGACATGTAAAACTAAAAAGTAAATGTCCTACTTTTTAAATATATTGCACCCTGCCATCTAGGCTGTACAGGCCTACCATAGGGATGATTTCTATATATTAAAAAGGAAAGTTTGGATTTGGAAAAAGGTTTATTGTGCCAGGTCGAAATGGTAGTTCAAACTACACACACAGGCTCTGCAATGGCAGGCCTGAGACAGGTTTAAAAGGCTACTTACATGGGTGACATAACCAGTGCTGCAAGCACACTAGTAGCATTTAATTTTAAAGAATTACAGACTCTGGGCACATATAGTGCACTTTACCAGGGACGTATTAGTAAACGAAACGACCAAATGGGTATAAGCCAATCCTACCATGTTTTAAGGAGAGAGCACAAGCACTTTAGCACTGGTTAGCAGGGGTAAAGTGGAAAGAGTCCTAAGACCAACAAAAATTAATTCAGCAAAAAAGTGGAGGAAAAGACTAAGGTGGTCATTACAACCCTGGCGGATGGTGTTAAAGCGGCGGTAAGACCGCCAACAGGCCGGCGGTAAACATTTTGGAATTACGACCGTGGCGGAAACTGCCAACAAAGACAGCCACTTTAACACTCCAACCGCCACGGCGGTACAAACAAACAGCGCAGCGGTCACTGCCAACAGACAGGCGGAGGACAATGTACCGCCCACACTATTATGACAGGCCAATCCACCACCTTTTCCGGGGCGGATTCACCGCAGATAAAAACACGGCGGAAACAGGAATTTCAAAGGGAAAACGCTCACCTCTACACACTGCACGAGGGAGGAGGACACCATGGACCCGGAACTCCAAATCCTACCTGCGATAGTTTTCCTGCTCCTGTACCTACGACACAGGGGAGGCAAAAAACAGTGACACACACACAGGCAGCACGCAACACCCCCACCCACTACAACACACACACTAATACATATCTATACATTATAGTTAATATTATAGTTACACCCCCAACCCCCTCGGAAGAATGCAAAGACAAAAGGAAATGAGTGCAACCATTGTAATATATCAAAATGCAGTACGCACAAATATACATATATACACTATTAACAAAATATACACCAAGAATAGTAGTCCAGGTATTGCACCACTCATAGTCCGTGGACCACTGGGCCCAAAATGCATGGGCGAGGCCCCCACACGATACCAGATCAAAACAGAGAGAACACTGCAGGGGCATCAGATAGAAATACAACAGGCACGGAAGGGAATGGAAGGGGGGGCACCTCAGCCGGATGAGTGCACAACGCCAGATCAACGAGGGGGCTCCATGCCCATTGATGTATCCTGGGGAGTGCAAAGCCACAGTCTCTCAAGTCTATACAGTGGGTGGTTTGCCCACTGCTGCATCCTGGGGAGTGCAAAGCCACAGTCTCTCAAGTCTATACAGTGGGTGGGTTGCCCACTGCTGCATCCTGGGGAGTGCAAAGCCACAGTCTCTCAAGTGGATAACAGTCTCCACTGGTTCTGGAGAGGGACTGGTGCCCAGAGTGCTTCATCCTGTGAAGGACAGAGGTAGTGGATGTATGTCTCCACTGGTTCTGGAGGGGGACTGGTACCCAGAGTGCTTCATCCTGTGAAGGACAGAGGTAGTGGATGCATGTCTCCACTGGTTCTGGAGGGGGACTGGTGCCCAGAGTGCATCACTCACCCCGTGACGGTCCCAGTTGCGTCAGTGCCCCTGCTGCTCATGGGCTACCAGTGCTTGAGTTGGCGGTGCCCTGTTCAGCTGTGCTTGATTTGGCGGTGCCCTGTTCAGCGGTACTTGATTTGACGGTGCCCTGTTCAGCGGTGCTTGCCCTGTTCAGCGGTGCTTGATTTGGTGGTGCCCTGTTCAGCGGTGCTTGATTTGGCGGTGCCCTGTTCAGCGGTGCTTGATTTGGCGGTGCCCTGTTCAGCGGTGCTTGATTTGGCGGTGCCCTGTTCAGGGGTGCTTGACTTGGCGGTCCTTCATTGCCCAGCTGGCCTGGAGCTGGCGGTCCCTCATTGGTCAGCTGGGCTGTGGCTGGCGGGCCCTCCTGGTCAGCTGGGCTGTGGCTGGCGGGGCCCTCCTGGGCAGCTGGGCTGTGGCTGGCGGGGGCCTCCTGGGCAGCGAGGATGGGGCTGGCGGTGGCCTCCTGGGCAGCGAGGATTGGGCTGGCTGGGCCCTCCTGGGCAGCGAGGATGGAGCTGGCGGGGCACTCCTGGGCAGCGAGGATGGGGCTGGCGGGGCCCTCCTGGGCAGCGGGGATGATGGCGGTCTTCTCCGCCGTGCTGCTCCTCCCAGACTTGCCGGGTTTCTTATGGCCCTTCCCCACCTTTGGAGGTGTCACAGCTGAGTCCACACTCCCACCTGGACACCTGGGAGCGGCGTGGGTGGCTGGAGTCTTCCCCCTCTCCCGCCGGGCACTGGCCAACATTTGGTGCTTCGCAGGGGGGACTGGCTGTGCTGTGGCTCCGTGACACACTGGCTGTCCTGGTGGCCGGTGCACTCCACATACCTGTGACTACAGGCACCACTGGTCCCGGAGATGTTGTGGCTGAGGTGCTAGTTCGGGACCTATGAGATGGACGGGGGGGAGGTGTGGGAAAAAGGTCAAGGCTGGAGAGGAAAAGTTTTTGGACACACTGGGACGGGTAGCTGGAGGGGGTTTGGGAGTGGAGGCAGAGGTGGTGGTAGTAGGAGGTGTACGTTTGGTGACTTTGGGTGCAGGTGCATGGGCTGGAGGGTGTCGTGAGGTGGATGGCTGTTGGGTGGGTGTGTGCCTGTGTTTGTGCATCTTCGGAGGGGGCGTCACAGACACACTGGGAGAGGACACAGGGGATGTGTGAATGGTAGTGGGGGTGGTGACTGCACGTGAGCGGGGTGTGCTGGTGAGGGACGTAGTGGCTGCAGAGGTAGTGCATGCAGGTGTGTGTGTAGACGAAACTGGGAAGGAGGAGGGAGACGAGGAGGAGGAGGGAGACACAGTGGAGGCAGTGGATGTTGGTGTGTCTGCATGTGTGTGATGCTTGCGTGAGTGCCTGTGGGATGTGTGGTGCTTATGTTTGCCTGAGCTTCCCTTGTGTGGTGAGGTGTGTGCAGGCTGGTCTGATGGTGTGCTTGGGATAGGTACAGGGTAGTGGGTCTGGGTGGAGGAAGTTGGAGGGGGGAGGCTAGACACAGGGACAATGGCTGCCATCAGTGCTGAGGCCAGAGTTTGAAAGGCTCGGTGAAGGGCCGCCTGACCAGAATGAATGCCCTCCAGGAATGCATTTGTTTGTTGCAACTGACTTTCTACACCCTGGATGGCATTCAAAATGGTAGACTGCCCAACAGTGAGTGACCTGAGGAGGTCAATGGCCTCCTCACTGAGGGCAGCAGGGGTGACTGGGGCAGGGCCTGAGGTGCCTGGGGCGAAGGTGATGCCCACCCTCCTGGGTGAGCGGGCACAGGGCGAAGGCTGAGGGGCTGCTGGGAGGGCGGTGCTGGTAGGGGGAGGTGGCGACTGTACCTGTAGATGTTGCGGGCACAGATGTTGCCGCCACCACAAGGGAGCTCCCTTCAGAGGACGAGTCCGTGTCGCTGGTCTCAGCTCCTGTCCCCGCTGTGGAGCTCCCCTCGCCCTCCGTCCCACTGGTGAATTCTGAGTCCGTAGTGTGGCCAACCGTGGCCATGTGGGATGCAGCTCCCTCGTGCTCCGGTGCCACTGCACCTCCGCCTGATGATGCTCATGCACACAAGAAGAGGGAGACCACAAAAAAGGGGGGGACAGAAGAAAGACATGTTGAGTGCATGGATTACCGCTACAGTTGGCAGACAAGACAGACACAGAAGCCCCCTGCACTACGCCGCGCTCTTAGGCTCTACAGTGCAATTCCTGGGAAATGGCCTACAAGGCTATGGACGACATCTGCACACATAGATGACACAGGGGCATGAATAGGTGTACTTGGCACTCTACAGAGGTGGGCTGGGGGGCCACAGGGCCATGCCTTACGGAGGGGCCTAGCCTACGGAACTCGCCCTGGCCTAGGGAAACCCACAGCCCTCCTCCCCCACCCAGACACCTCCACTGCGCGCAAAGACAGCAGAATGATAGTGTACTCACCCCCTTGTGTCTGCTGTGATGCCCTCAAGCGCCCATCCAACTCCGGGTAGGCCACCGCCAGGATCCTGAACATCAGGGGGGTCATGGTTCGACGGGCACCCCTCCCACGTTGGGAGGCCATCCTCAGCTGAGCCTCTGCTGTCTTCTTGCTCCAGCGGCGAATGTCCTCCCATCTTTTCCGGCAGTGGGTGCTACGTCTGTGGTAGACCCCCAGGGTCCGGACGTCCTTGGCGATGGCACGCCAAATATCTTTCTTCTGGTGGGTGCTGACCTACATGAAATGTACAGGAGAAGAAGCGAAGTCATTACCAACTGCACCTTCAAAGTGAGTGGCCCCCATCCCTACCCTTGCCATGTGGCACATGCAACCACCTTCTTTCTTGCACGCAGAACTCTGCCCCCTTCCTTCTTACAACCAGCCCTCTCCACACAGGCATAGCCCATACAACATGCTCCCTGTGTACTTACCTGTTTGTCTGGAGGACCGTAGAGTAGCGTGTACTGGGGGAGGACCCCATCGACAAACTTCTCCAACTCCTCCGATGTGAAGGCAGGGGCCCTTTCCCCAGACGCACGAGCCATTGTCTCTTCCAGACCGAGGTTACAGCAGCACTTGCAGTGTAGGTCCTCTCCTGTCGAAGATCAGGTATTGAGTGATTCTACAGATAGAAAATGGCGGTCACGTCCGCGGCGGTGCGTACCATCACTGGGACCCATAGGGTCCAATGTTAACCAGTGTAGCATTGCGCCACGGTATCCGACCGCCTACTGTGACGGTGTACAACTCTAGCGCAGTTACTTCACATCCCATTGTCACACTTTAGAGGTCAGGCAGCCGCCATTTCAGGGGCCCACATGGCCTAATTTACAACCAGGTCACACATACCTAGGCCTAGTCTCACCACACATACAGGCCACATTTTGTGTATGATTGGTGTTCTGTGTAAACTGTGGGTACACACCTCTGAGTTGTTTGACTCTGTGGTCGCTGTTGTCCTTCATAGGCACCGTCCGCTGGGACATGTGAGGAGATGGCGCAATCCTCCGGTGTACTGACCGCTGGTGGACCTGTCGACAATGGAGGAAAGAAATTTGATAATCACCTACAGGTTTGACCGTGCCACAATCCAGGAACTGTGTACCCAGTTGGAGCCAGACCTGATGTCAGCAATCTGCCATCCCACAGGAATCACCCCTCAAGTGCAGGTGCTATCAGTGCTCCATTTCCTTGCAAGTGGGTCTTTTCAAACAACTGTGGCCATGGCATCAGGGATGTCCCAGCCTATGTTTTCCAACGTGTTGTTTAGAGTGTTGCCTGCCCTTCTGAAACACATGCGGAGCTACATCGTTTTCCCTCAGGTGGAGGACTTGCCTACAGTGAAAGGTGACTTCTATGCCCTTGGACACATCCCCAACATCATAGGTGCCATTGATGAGACCCATGTGGCTTTGGTCCCCCCCCCGCCACAGGAGTGAACAGGTGTACAGAAACCGGAAGAGTTATCATTCGATGAATGGGTGAACTAAGAGGGTGATCGAGCGGATCTTCGGCCTCCTGAAGGCCAGGTTCAGGTGCCTGCATATGGCATGTAGATCCCTCTTCTACTCACCAAAGAAGGTGTGCCAGATCTTCATGGCCTGCTGTATGCTTCACAACTTGGCTTTGCGACAACAGGTGTCTTTTCTGCAGGAGGATGGTCCAGATGGCGGTGTTGTGGCAGCTGTGGAGCCTGTAGACAGTGATGAGGATGAAGCAGAGGAAGAAGACATGCAGAACAGGGTCTCAGTGATCCTGCAATATTTCCAGTGAAACACAGGTGAGAATACATTCCTGCCTACTACATGTACTTTTACACTACTACCTCTATCCTGTCTGTCGTTTTCACCCAGTGTATGGTCACTGAGTTGTCACTTTCCCTTACGGTTTCACAGGTGTGGGTCCCAATATGTTTCATCTGCTTAGATTCCTCATGGACTAGAGCTGTGTGACATAGGTATGTTGACATTACTATTTAATGAACATTTTGTCACTGTAATTGCAAATACACTATTTCAGAATCACAGACAGACTCCAGATCTTTTTGTGCTTTAGGTGTGTTTATTTAAATGCAAAATATTTGAGGGGGGAGTTAAATGGTGAGGGGTGATGGCGGAGGATTGTCCATGGCAGAGTCCAGTCTATTAGGCTCACAGGTGCATTGCCCATATGGGCATAGGAAGTGGAGCTGGGGCAGTTTAAATATGGACAGGGTGACAAAGTGGGACAGTGGGATGACAATCAGGGTGGTCTCATTTCTTGGCGGGGGTCTTGGCATCGTGCTCTGTCTTGTTCCTGGATCTCAGGGACCGTCTGCGGGGTGGTCTCCCTCTGCAGGGGGTGGGGTGGTCCTGTGGCGGGGCGTCCTGTCCACTAGCGCCGGCGGAGGTGGTGGGCAGTTCATCGTCCATGCTAGTGTCAGGGGCCCCTTGTAGTCACACAGTGTCCCTCCTAGTGTTGAGTACTTCCTTCAGTACCCCTACGATGGTGCCCAGGGTGGAGCTGATGGTTCTGAGTTCCTCCCTGAAGCCCAAATACTGTTCCTCCTGCAGGCGCTGGGTCTCCTGAAACTTGTCCAGGACCGTTGCCATCGTCTCCTGGGAGTGGTGGTATGCTCCCATGATGGAGGAGAGGGCCTCGTGGAGAGTGGGTTCCCTAGGCCTGTCCGCCCCCTGTCGCACAGCAGCCATCCCAGTTCCCCTGTGTTCCTGGGCCTCCGTCCCCTGGACCGTGTGCCCACTACCACTGCCCCCAGGTCCCTGTTGTTGTTGGGGTGGTGGGTTATCCTGGGTTCCCTGTAGTGGTGGACACACAGCTGATTGACGTGTCCTGGGGACGGAGGTATGGGCCTGCTGGGTGGGTGCTGTGCTGGTGTTACCAGAGGGTGGAAGCTCTGTGGTGGTCTGTGACTGGGTGTGGGGAACCGACTGTCCCGAGGCCCACGATCCGGGCTGGTCATCTGGATCCAGTTGGACAGAGCTGCTGTCATCACTGTGGGCCTCTTCTGTGGGTGGGGTGGAGATGTCTGGACCCTCCTGTCTGGTGACGTTGGGTAGGGGTCCTGCAGGGGTGTAAAATCATGATTATTGCACCTGTGTGTGTCATGGTGTGCAATGGGTGGGTGACCGTGTACCCCAGTGCTAGCATTCCTGTGTGGCGGCTTGTGGGATGATGGTTGAGGGGGGTGTTATGGGTATGTGCAGTGGGCATGCTTTAGTGATGGGTGTCCGTGCTTTGTTGTGTCATGCAGGGCTTGGTGTTGGGATGTGTGTTTCCGGGGTGAGCACGCCTGCGGGTAGGTGTCTCAAATTGAGGACGCCTATAGAAAAAAGCTATAGGCTGGATCGTGCTACTCCCTAAGGGGCACCCCCACACGAAGAGGGTGGGGCGACTTTTTTGTTTCAGACTACTGACGAGACAGTTCACACAAATGTAAGTGACTGTTATTTATCTCTCACACACATAATTAGATAGTGTTTTCTTTTGTATATAGCCAGGAGAAGTCTAGTTTGATATAGGTCCTGATGAAGCGTTAGAGGATCTTTCACGACCAATATTACGCGAAACATGTTGACCAGACCCTAGGGGGCAGGTGACAATTTCCCAGTACTCCAGGCTTTTAAAGTGGTTGAGCATTATTCTCATTTTCCACTTAATTATGTTTTTAATCTTGATCGTAACCCCTCTGGATAGACATTAAACAGAACAAGTTCAGGGGTTTCTAATCAATCTTAATTTTTTCACTCTCCTGCCATATTGAGTGTCTGACCTTTATGATTTAACGGCAGCCACCATATATCAAAAAAAGATCTCCGGCAAAGAGCCCCCGAAAGGGGAGCCCGTCAGATATTGCACCAGCCGGTCTGACGAGGAGCTTCCCGATGATGAAGCATGACACCCTTTTCGGGTGTGTGAGGGTTCTAGCTCCTAAACTTTAATTGTTCACCCTAGAGTTAGGAACAGTGTACCTTTATTATTGACTATACGTATTGGGAGTATGTACACTGGACCTCTAATTCTCCCGATCCCTCTCTTTGTTGATACCGTTGCCATCGTCTCCTGGGAGTGGTGGTATGCTCCCATGATGGAGGAGAGGGCCTTGTGGAGAGTGTGTTCCCTTGGCCTGTCCGCCCTCTGTCGCACAGCAGCCCTCCCTGTTCACCTGTGTTCCTGGGCCTCCGTCCCCTGGACCGTGTGCCCACTGCCACTGGCCCCAGGTCCCTGTTGTTGTTGGGGTGGTGGGTTATGCTGGGTTCCCTGTAGTGGTGGACACACAGCTGATTGGCGTGTCCTGGGGACAGAGGTATGGGCCTGCTGGGTGGGTGCTGTGCTGGTGTTTCCAGAGGGGGAGGCTCTGTTGTGGCTTGTGCCAGTGTGAGGGGAACCGACTGTCCCAAGGCCCACGATGGTCCGGGCTGGTCATCTAGATCCAGTTGGACAGATGTGCTGTCATCACTGTGGGCCTCTTCTGTGGGTGGAGTGGACATGTCTGGACCCTCCTGTCTGATGAGGTTGGGTAGTGGTCCTGCAGGGGTGGAAAGGCATGATTATTGCATCTGTGTGTTATGGTGTGCAATGGGTGGGTGACTGTGTACCCCAGTGCTAGCATTCCTGTGTGGGACCTTGTGTGATGATGGTTTAGGGGGGTGTATGGGTATGTGCAGTGGGCATGCTTTGGTGATGGGTGTCCCTGATTTGTTGTTGCATGCAGGGCTTGGTGTTAGGATGTGTGGTTTGTGATATTGGTACATTTGTGAGGAGTTGGAGGGGTAGGGGTGAGGGCGAGGGTGGGGGTATGTGATAGCATGCAGGTAGGGTGGGAGATGTAATAGTTAAGATTTGACTTACCAGAGTCCATTCCTCCACCAACTCCTGCGAGGCCCTCAGGATGCAGAATCGCCAAGACCTGCTCCTCCCATGTGGTTAGTTGTGGGTGGGGAGGTGGGGTTCCGCCGCCAGTCCGCTGAATCGCCTGGTGGTGTCTTGAGACCACGGAATGCACCTTCCCCCATAGGTCGTTCCACCTTTTCCTGATGTCCTCCCGATTTCTTGGGTGTTGTCCCACTGCGTTGACCCTGTCGACTATTCTTCGCCATAGCTCCATCTTCCTTGCAATTGAGGTGTGCTGCACCTGTGATCCAAATAGCTGTGGCTCTACCCGGACGATTTCCTCCACCATGACCCTGAGCTCCTCCTCCGAGAAACTGGGCGGTCTTTGCTGTGCCATGGGGTGGTGTAGGTGATGTGTGGGGTGGGGTGTGTGGTGATAAGTGTGGTGATATGTGGTGGTGTGTGGTGTGAGGTGCGTGGAAGTTATGTGGGTGATGGTCTTGTGTGCCTGTGGATGCTAGTTTTGTTGATGGTGGTGTCTCTCTCTGGCCTTCGGTCGTGAATTTTGGTCGTAGGGGTTTTTGGGTGATGGGGGTGTGTGTTTTATATTGTATTGGGTGTGTGGGAGTGGTGTGTGTGTATGTGTATCAGGTGTGTGTATTTCAAATTGTCCAATGTGGCTGTATTTTGTAGGAGTGTGTGTATTTTGAGCGTGGCGGTGTGTACCGCCAATGGAATAGCGCGGTTGAAAGACCGTTGCGTGGATTTGTGTGTCGTAATAGTGTGGGCGTATTTCTTTTGGCGTGACGGTGGAGGTTTTGTTTTCGCCAGTTTATCACTGACCTTTGGTGTAGCGGACTTGTGTGGGTGTCTGAATTTTGGCGGATTTCGAGCAGTGGGTCATAATGACCGTGGCAGAATTCCGCGGCCGCAGCGGTGTGTTGGCAGTCTTCTGCACGGCGGTAAGCGGCTTTTACCGCCAATGTTGTAATGACCCCCTAAATGTTTGGGGATGACCCTGAAGAAAGGGCCAGGTCCAACACTGACTCATTAATGGGGTTCTGTACATTGTAAAATACACTTTTGCAGTCGCAAAGCCCATTTTATGTGGTTTTCAGGCTCTGTAATCACGAAAACAGTTTGTAAATGATGTCCTAAGTTCTTTGACTGATGTGTATCATGTCCTGTTCTGTGGCGAAGACCAAGATGGCTCTGAAATGGTCCATTGCTTATGAAGACTTTAGAGTTGGCCTAGACATTCAGCTGAGCAGGACATGGAGAGAAATCATGGTGTACTGAGATGACGTAGGAAGCAAATTTAAGCTTGAACAGTGGGATTTGGCCATGGCTGAGAGATAAGAGTTAGATTGGTGTTCATGTAATTGAATATGTTTTTCATGGCTATGCAAAGAGCTGGAAGGGGAAGATGATGTGAAAATGAGTTCAATTGACAGTGGTTGGTGTTGAGTGGTGATAGAGGAATTTGCTGCAGAGGAGTTGGAGCTGTTGGTTGTGCATATCTAGACTGAAGTTGCCAGGTGCTCTGATGAGTGTTGATGTTCGTATGCATCTTAGGATATTTTTAAGGGTCATAAGGGTAGTTTGTGGGGGAAGGTTGAGTTTTGGTAATGTATTCAAGGAATGTGGAGCATCGCGTAGAGGATGCATTATAAAGGTTAAGCAGGTTTTCCAACATTCTTGCCATATTAGTGTGTATGTTTGGTTACATACTGCTGGACTGATGTTTGCACTGCTGAGGCACAACCCATTTTGTATCTTGATCTCACTTCCCACAGGTTCTAATTGATCTTTGTGCAAACTGTTTTCTGGTCTTTTATAAGGTTCTTATGTGTGGAGCTCTGCAAGCAAAAAAATCACCTGGTACGAGGATCTAATTTCTACAAGAGTGGGAGCAGATACTATAGCACAGCAGCTTTTTGCGTCCACTTAGGCATCCAGCAGGTAGCACCAGACTCACCAGGCAAGCAAATGTGGCGATAATGCAACTTTGCCTAAGGTGGCAATAATTCATCTGGTAGTGGAAATTTATATACCCCCTTTTAAGCATCAGCGTACGGTAGTGGAGTACCTGAGAAATACCCCCTAATATGGTTTATTAAAGTATGCAAATGTTCAACTAAAGTCACATCATGTTCTTTCACATGTAGGTTCTTTCGTGACTACATTTTTGTTGTCACGGTAATCTCGAGAATACACCAAATTGAACTCTGCATGACCGACAAATTTGCAGTTCATAATGTAAATTGTTGCTAATGACAACTTCCAAGATTGCCTTGATACAAAGTTTATTTTGCAAACCGATTTAGCGCACAATTGCCTGTGCTAATGGCAGAAAATAGAATGGTGGAGTTGCTTTTATTGCAGTAGGAGAAAAAAATAATAACAATGATCAACTATTTGTGTCAATCAATTCAAAATGTGTAATATATCTCGGCAGACTTCTTCTATTGTGGGTTACATCGCAGTTCCTTCCGCACGATCAGTTATGACAAAAATATCAATATTTTAAATAAAACACTTTAGGCTGAAAGGTACAAAAACAAGACATTTATTTAGTAAAACAGAAAGCATAATGTGAAGCATTAGGTATAGTTTTTCCCGGGTGCCAGGCATAAAATCCTTACATTTTTGGTGTTGTGCCTTTAACAAACCTACGCCAAACATGAAATAGTTAAGCACGTATTCTGCTTCTTGTACAAACACTATAAAGAGACAGAAAAGTATTAGTCCTTCTTACCAGTACCGTACCACAAAAAGGAGGGTGATCTGGAGTTCAAGATAAACACTACTTCATTAAGGGTGGAAGAAAATGCATAATGGTTTCAATGCATAATATTGATAATTTTCACAAAACTATGCCCATTACACAATCTATCACTTTGCGTAAAAAAAGACACATAAGATTTCAACTCAATGTATTGCTGCTCTCTGTGCAAATTGGACTCCGGTTCTACCCTCAGGTACAAAGAACACAATATACCTGCTCAGTGAATACATGAGTCATCAAGTTGACACGTTCTACCCAAACCACCCACACATATTAAAAATTCTTCTAAAAGTGTATGCTTATGATAAAACAATAATTATGTAAATTTATAAAACCCAATAAATGAGATTTTTGCAAGATTATTCCTATGTAAAAAATGAAATGTTGTGCATACTATTAATCTATCTCCTTCTGACACCTTTAACCAAAATGATTTACTTTGTGATTGTGGAGCATGACAGGGGCACGTAGTCTACTGCAAATCTACAAGACTGGGTCTGGGGGGCTAGATTGTGTGGTTAGACTTTACCTATAATCTTTCTTTCAAGTGCGGTGTCTGACCTTCTGGGGCATATGGAATGCCAGTGGACGGGGCCACCATTACTGGAGTGTCATCAGTGGGTTGGCCTCAGGCTCCAAGAGTATCTTCTATATCTCCTAGATCTGTGTCAATGATATCCGATTCCTGATTGGACAGTCTGCAGGTGAAATGGTGAACAGGGAGATGTTTGGTCACCTCTTCTTCTCCGCGCCATCACTTTGATACCATGAATGTGAACAATGGTCCATGGGTGGTGTTCAAAGGGCAGCCTGAATGTGCTTCCTGGTGCTCAGTCTTTTACCAGCACTAGATTCCCTACTTGGAGATGAGATGATTTCGCATTTCTGTGCTGACTGGCATGAGCATTTGAGAGACGCTGCTCTCTTAAAACCTTCTGCTTATCAATGGAGTCGGGGGTCCACCCTCTGTGGTGATGGATGGAGTTGTGTACTACTCGCCTCATGATGATGTGCCCAGGAGCCTGACGTGTGGTGAAATGTGGCGTTTGGCGATAGTCATGAAGGAAGGAGTGGATGGCCCACTCATAGGTTTGCTGATTGGCATGTGCAATCCTAATGACTTTCTTTAAAATCCTCATAAAACATTTCACCACCCTGATTGCTTATGGCCAACGAGGAGAGACTTTCCTGTGAGTGATGTTTTAGCGATTGGAGATAGGCTGCCTCATCTTGTCCTTGAAATGGTGGGTCATTGTCATTCCTCAGCTCCTTGAGCATGCAATGGGTGGCCATCATCTTTTCGAATTTGGACAATACATTGTGTGCTCCTAGTGAAGCAAAGACTTCCACTTTGGAAATGATCACCAGCATACATCCCATTTGGAGTCTTGCAAAGCCTAGGCTGGCACAAATCTATGGCTGTTGGGGCCCTCTTCCGTGTTAACACAGGAGCTGGAGGGTTCATCCCTCCAGTAGCTTGATATCATGGGCAGTACCTTACCAAGGTCTCGACGTGTTCGTCTATGAGAAAGAACCACACTTTCATGCAAAGTGAACTTTTGGTCTTGACTATCCCCTGGTGCCCAGTCTGGGCAAGCTGTACTACTTGATTGGTGAGACTGGTGGGGATAACAAGAGAATGCATTAATAAAAGACAGCCATCAGGGTCAGTGACCAATTCCTTATTTGCATTGTAGAGGCTTTCCAGAATGCTTTGAGCCTCTTATGTACACTGGGCCCAGTTGTTTTCGAACTGATGCTCCAGCCCTCTTCTGACCACTTCTAATGCTCTCTAAAGGCATTCATCCTGGGTTGTGGCTTGACATATGGCCTCCATTGAGATGGGAAAAGGGTTAGAGTGAACTGCAATGCACCGTATATATTCTTCAGTCTAATTCGCCTCGACTCCTTTTTTGGGGGTAGTGGCACAGTGGTGTTTTGACAGATAATTTGCGGGACTTGTTGTCCCAGGGCAGTATTCTACCTGGTAGTTGTGTTCTGGAAGTTGGAGCATCCAATTTTCAGTTCTGGGTGGTGGCTTGGACGCCGTCCCTTTAAAGAGTAGAATGAGGGGCCCATTCTCCCCCACCGGATTGTTGAATTACTACTGCTCCTAGGCCTTCTGGACCAGCATCCATTGCTATGGTGGTCTCCTTTCGAGGTGCATAGTATGTCAGTTTTGTGTCTGCTGATTGTATAATAGATAAGAGTACCTACAAGGGATCTTATTTAAGAAAAACGATTGAATGAATTCAACCAAGTAGAATGATATCCTGTAATGACATCCTGCTTCTGTTTGATGTTATGCACGGAATGCGTGTGGATGCATAACTCCTGTTCAGTATAGGCTAGGAGTACAAGGGTCTTAGAGGTCCTAATGAATTCTGCACATCTTGTGAAGCAGATGAAACATGTCAATCTAGAATAGACACACTGGCTCAGTAAATGCCTCTTTGTGTCATGTTGTTTTTAATCACATCACAGGGCTCCTCATATTAAAGAATTGGGTTAGGGTTTCCTGAAAATATTTTTAACATTTGCTGTCCTAAGATGCCATTAAGCACATAGAGAATATCAAAGTGCTCCCTCCAACTGTGAGGTGGAGCCCACCTGGTGGTGTGTACCTCACCAGGTGAGGACCCAATGATGAAGCATGCCACACGATTAGCATATGAGTGAGTGTTAGAAAATATGTACTGTGCCTGATGAGCACTAAGGAGCAGGATTGAGTGGAACATTAATCCCCAAAAAGGCATCCTTTGTTTCTCTCTCTTGTGTGGTAACCATATTTATTACTTGATGAATATTGTTCCACCAACACATCTTAGCCCAACCTAATCCTCAATAAATTCTTTATCCTTCTTTGTAACCCTTCTGCATCAAAATATTAGTAAAACAAAATTGTAGATTCCATTAACTGGTGATATGGCGCTGTAGGTATTGCCCTCCAGTGGATCTTTGTCAGGTTTAGGTATTAAGATGGCACTAGTATCTTTGAAAATTGTAGAAATCTCAATTCATTGATGATGATGCATATCATCAATAACCCACCCAGAAGTTTTGTTTAAACATCTTCTACAAATGTTTTGCAATTCAATTTGGTATAGGCGATTTCCTGAGTACAATCAAATTAATAGCAAAAGGATCTCTTGAAGCTTAAAATATGCTTTCTTGGCCTTTGCCGTCTTCTCAAAGCTTTGGAACTGAGAGGCCTAGAAACAAGCTTTCTGGACCATTTGAGACAAAATTACAGGTACCAGAAACACTGGAAGCCATACTACAAAGACAAGATAGTGAACTCTTTGCTATTAAAATGAGTCTTGCAAATTCACATGAGGATGCACCAAGTCATAAACATGCCACTGCAGAGGCTAGTTCTTTCTGAGACTTGATTTTCTCAAACACTTTATTTGGCAAATTCAAATATGAAGTCTTGAATACCTTGGAGGTGAAATGAGTACCTAGTTTTATGGTGTGTCACATGGACACTCAAGGGTACAACCCTCAATTGGGTCTTTTACAGAACACCTTTCAAAATATATGGATATAGTCTTACAACCATTAATGAGCTCATTGCATTCTCACATTAAGGCAATTATTTTTGAAAATATATGAAAGATTATGATATTCCCCAGGAAGAGGAATCAATTATGGACACAATGGATGTTAAATCACTGTATATAAGTATTGATCATGATGCAGGGCTAACAGCAATGCAACCATTTCTTGGAGTGGAACCAGCAAACTACCTAATCCACAGCAAAATATTGCTGGAACACACTGATTTCATGTTGAATAATAATTTATAGCTATTTATAGCAATAATGGCAATGCACAAACTTGTGAAACTCCTATGCGTTCAAAATGTGCACCTTCGTATTCTAACTTGTTCAAGAGGAAGTTTGAAAATCCCTCAGCGATGAATTCTGTAATGCAGAGATTTGCGAACAAGGTGATAATGTGGTTTTGTTTTATTGATGACCTCTTTCTGATCTGGAAAGTGTCAGATACTAACTTATGAATTTTACCATTCAAAATGTTATGAAATGTCTAAGATAGAAAACTGTTTAGACTACAGTAAGGAAAATATAATATTTCTAAATGGTGAATTGCGTATAGAAGTTACAACACTATATAGTTGTCTATTTAGGAAAGAAAACCTAACAGTCTTTTACATGCCACCTTTCAACACCCTAAACATCAAATAAACAATACAACCCATGGGGAATTACTGAGAGCATAGATATTTTGTAGTATAGAGGAAGACTTTATGAAAGAGGCAAAACATTTTCGAAGTGCTCCGAGGACAGACTATCATAAAATTGTAATTCAGAAGATTAAGTGCCTCATTAAGAATTTGGCGGCCTTGCAACCGCCAAATTTGCAGTGGTGGTCAGACCACCACACTCTTGGTGGTCCAACTACCAGATTACAACCTGCCACTACCGCCAGGATCATGGATCCCAAAAGAGTGGCGGCGGTCAGAGTCGTGGTCAGCCATGGCAGCTCTGTGTGCAGCACCACCGTGCTCATCACGAGTCCACTTTCTGCCATCCATTTTATGGCAGGATCAAAATTGAGTGGACATGGCTGTTGCACCCTGGGGTATAGTTTGGTCCTTAAAGTTCTAGTTAGTCTCGCCTTTGTTAGTGATTGTTTGTCCATGTGACTGTACAGTCTGATGAAAAAAAGTGGATAGTTTGGTTTCAGTTTTTTCTTTAGAATCTGATAAATGCTTAAACGCCACTCTGGACTAGTGCATTTAGAGGTGAAGTTTGACACAGGGCAGAAAAGTTGCTTCAACGTCGCCCTTAGGCATGGAAACTAAACTCACATGTGTACCCTTTTCTTAGTCACTCTGGCAAAAAAGTGACTCCAATTTCAGAGAGATGTGCCAGTCGGCCTGTTCATCACCCTTTGTGCCAGTATCCAAATATATCCCTTAATGAGACATGTCATTTTTTGCTGAAACGGGGCTCTTGAGGGGATGGATGCTCCAGATCCAACATCTTTATTAGAGACAATCAAGCCATGGTGGTGAATGTGGTCAGTTAGTCTTTTCAGAGGAATAAATCTCTTTTCTTTTACATGTTTGATTATTTCCCTTAGAGTCATGTGAGCATCTATTTGAGCTGGGAGGGAAACCCTGGGGTATTTTGGGTGCTATTAAACCCGTTTCCCTTTCACGTCCTTTTCTCATCCTGCTGTACAATTCTAGTATACGCCTTGCTTGTAAAGCTTTACAAAGCCAAACTTTCAAACACCCAGAAGATATGCCACAAAGTTTTTCTACAAATGCCTTAGTTACTATCACCTTCACTAGATGCGTATGGGAAACTGGATGCTTAGGTTTTAGGACTCTCTTTAGATTTCTTCTTAAGGGTTTAATCTTTCAAGCTCTTCCTACTTTGGTCCATGGAGTCTTCTGTCAGATTTCCATTGCACTAGGATACTCTCTTCCCTCTTTCTGCAGGGTCCTAGGATCAAACAGTCTAGTCTCTGTCCCCACTGGATGTGGAAAGAGCAATCTCAATTTGTTTTTGGAATGTTACACGCTCTTTTCAAGTTGTAAATGCATGTTTTGCAATGCTTGTGCCAGTTGGTAGAGGTAGAAATCCCTCTTCGGCTACTCTCACAGGACAGATTAAGGAGGTACATTTTTTGACATGTGAAATGGCAGAGATGCTTCCCCATCTGTTGGTTCGAGATGGGGATATCTTGCTGCCTCTTGGCCCATAGCTGTGAGTCTTTCAGTGGGTGATATTTTCAGTCCTATTTCCAAATACACAAATTGGTTTTGTGGTTATTGTTTGACATTTTCGGTTTCACTGGTTTTTTGATTCAGTTCTGTTACTCATGAATTAAAATGCACTTTATGTTTGCTTATTTTCAGGTTCAGTGTCATTGCTTCATGCTAAATCTGTTGGTTACTCCTGCTATGGCCTCTAAACTGAGAACTGGGACAAAGAAGCGGACAAAGTAGTAATTCCCACATCACTTCTGGGTTATCTTCATTACATTAAGAGTTACTTTTCCTCATCCAGTCCTGTTTCTTTGTCCTATCCCACTCCATGGAAATTTGGCAAACTTATTGACCATGTGGGAAATTGCTGCAGAGGAACTGCATGTCTTGTGGGAAGTTCCATACTCTTTTATACTCTCTAGTGCTCAATGAGAGAAATTCTCAAACCACATTCAAACATGTAAGTAAGGAGGCAACAGGTAGATGTCAGAAGGGTGGTGCACTCAGGGCGGAAGGAATGGAACTAGCAAAAGTAGGGCTCAATATAGTAATGTAGGTATTCCAAGGATCAACTGTTCTGAAGTCTCATATCTGTACACATCTGTTTGAGCTGACAGGAGAAACCTGGTGGGACTGATCACTGTTCCCGTGCTTAATATGGCAGCGTATTAGTCTGAGAAGATCAATCATACCAATAAACTCGATTCAGGCGGGACACTCCCGATTTATTAACGAAAACTTGCTTTATTTTGCCTGTCTCCCGCCTGAAATTATCCCTGTTTCAACAGGAGCAATACATTCTCTTGATTGTTTTTTGTTTTAATCTCCCTCTTTCCTCTTCAAAAATTTTGCCATGTATGGAAGAGAGCAGGTTAGATTGTTTAACAATTCAGTCATTAGTCCACAGAACTTTGGTTTAACTGTGATGACTCTTCACAACGCAGCCGGATCCGTCAGTTTTCCTGAATCTGGTACTAGCTCTAAACCAGATTATAAGGCTTTCTGGTGGGGAGCTGTGAGGAGGGGCTGCTTTGCGCTATATTATCAGGCGTTATGGTTTTGTGCAATGTAGGCATATTTAACGGGTTTGGGTAAAACGAAGCACTTTGGTAGGGAACATAAATAGCTTCAAATGTGTCCGAAGCCACTGCTCGGTGGCATTATGAATAACATGTGTAGTAAATTCAAATAAAGGATAAGCGTTAGATTAACGTCATGGACACGCTGGGTAGTCGCCTAGAAACAATTCTAAATTCACCCTGCAGGCATTTATTAAGACTTTAATAGTAGGTGCCGTAAGAACGCATTCATAATGCAGTCATTTACATTCACATTTTAAACGCAGCTTGAAATTCATTACCCGTTGCATTAAGTATGAGAATTAGGAGGCGATTATGCTATTGCACAACATGCAGTATTTTTAGAATTATGTTCTATGAAAAATGTATTGTACCAGATTTGATGAATGATGCTGTGAATTCTTTGTAAATGAAGACTGGTTTAGAATAAGACTCACTGCAGCAACTGCTAGAGAAATGCACTCATGGGATGTAGCACCACTTAGACTGAGAAGGCACTTAGTTGATCTTTTCACAACTGCCTGTGGATGCAGATCTCTGAAGAGTTAGGTAATCAAGTCTCACCTGTCTTCTCATAAGGTGCTTGTCATCTTCCCCAGGACTTGTTGAATTCCATGCAAAGAAGAATCAGGTGCACCCAGTGCTTGTTTAGCTTCATAGAACATACATAAACATTGTAATTGCATTTATACAGTGCTTACAATATCTGTCGAGGCGCTGAAGCGCTTTACGCCGGTCAGCATGCTGCTCTGGAACCCAAGTGGAGTGTTTAGTTCAGCATTATTGGTTATTGTTAATTACTGGGATTAGTCTTTTGAGCCCAAAAAAACTATTCTGTGCAAATATTGTTTCACTTTTTTTCCACACTTTTCAATGGAGTCTTGCTTCTGGTGAATAAGCATGTGTTTGCGAACATGCATTTATGACAAGCCTTCAACTATATAGATTTCAGATATTCCAGTACAGACGTTGAGGTCATCCTTTGCAGGATTTACATTTTTTCCTTAAATATGGAGGTTAATTGAATGTGTTTGACAGGTATGTCAATCTGCAGGATTTTTTTCTCACTAAGAAATGTTCTGTTGTCTTTTAACTACACTTGCGAATAAATTCCTTCCTTGGTTTGTAATACTTTGTAATCATATAAAAAATGACTACATCCACACCTGTTTAGTGATCACTGTGGAAGACTCTTTGATCCTACACCTAAGGCCAGATATCAAATTATTACTTTCAGAACACTGAAAGCCACTCACTCCAGTTCCATAATCATCACACACTATACTCTACCTTACATATGTATATGGAACTAACTCCGTAGATCTTCACACAAACCTATTCAGACAGTCATAACATCACACATCACTTATATTTACAAAGAACAACCTAAGCAGCAGTTTGCAGGATCGTAATCTTAGTCTTGGCCAATATCCCCTTTCATGGAAAGGAACCACAAAAAAACAACTTATTCTGCACCAATCATATCAAACTTGACAAGTACCAAGTGTCTACCAACACCATCTCCTCCTTCCAAATGTCTAATCCCGCCCCACACCACCACATAATCAGGCTTCTCAATGTCACAGACATCGCAATACTTGCAAATGTGTTCCGGATTGCTCCTCTTTTCTACTTCTGTCACCACAGCAGCTATGTACACCTCTTCAAAACTTTGTGGTTTGGAAAATAAATGAAATCCCAATCTATAGCCAGGTAATCTGGACATAAGCCTGTCTGTTTTTCTCCAATGGGTCAAGCTTTACAAACACTCTCCTTTTCACCAAAGAAATGGTTGTTTCGAGAATCTGCTTCGATCAGCAGGTGTTTGTTGTTCTTCTGTATCCCTACATTACAAATCAAATTAGATGCCTTGAATCTGCTTAAAGATCCAAATGCTAGTATACAACTTTTATAGTTTGGGGTCATATGGGATGTCCATGCCACGAGGTATATCTAATTTAATAAGCTCCAATCCTAAAACCCTATTCAACCATGGTACCTGGCCATTACCTTGGAAACATGAATTAGTAATGGGTTAACACTCCTAGAAACTTTAAGACAGAGTGGATGTTCATTAGACCCACGGAATCAACAGCCAGGTTTGTGCATGGCTGTTTGGGCATCTCAGTACTCTCTAAAACCAGCATATCCATTTGAGTACTTTAATCTCCAGGAGCACTCGACCATCTCCTGGCAATAAAATCCTTCTATCAGCCCCTGGTCACCAACTAACCACTATCTTACATATGGCTATGCCTGCATTCAAGTGCAACTTTTAAATATCCCACTCGGAGTATAGTTAAAAAGTAAAATGTCCGTCCTCAGAAGGTCAAACCATCCTTCTTGTTCAAGCAGCATTCCACTTGATGACATTTGAATTCTTTAGAAATTTTTTTTCTACAAGACAAGCCTTGCCTATATATTTTGCCCACCATTTCAGTAATCCATTTTTCTTGCGCCTGTCTAATTTTCTAATGTGTGCGTATCATGCTGCAAAGTAAACACCTCCTGTATATGTCCAGCTAGCTCATCTTCCTCATTACACCATGAATTAGAATGCCCATATAATAAGCTCCTGGAGACGACACTTGATGTAAGAGTCAGAAAACCAGGGTCATGCCCACCTTTTGTTGTTGCCTTGGTGGTGTAGCAGGTATACCCGCCAATCTATAGGGCAACTTACTCATTCCACTTGCTACAATCCATTTAAAATGGGCATGTGTTTTGTTCGAACTTCAAAACGTGGTCCCTCCTTACAAGTTTTAACTCAATTGTACCCATGAGGAAGGGCAGTTTTCCACTCTCAAATCTGTTCTGTTGGTGGGGCGACTGTGTAATGATTTCAAACATTTGCTGCTACTATGGTTTGAGAGTTGATACAAATGAATTTAAGGAAGCAAAATAATAATATGAATAAAGGATATAAACTTTGGTTAAAGGAGCATCATCAGTATGTGCAGTGGGATCAGAATACAGGAAAACTGCTCATTTCCTTTGCTTGACTGGCTTCATGTATCCATTGATCTAGTCAGAACCATGGGAAACTTTGGTTACCCATCACAAGAATTCGGCAGCGTGGAGCACAGGATTTATGCTGCTTCTTGTACATATAAAAGAGGTGTTTTCAGTCCACTCTGTTTTCTCTCAATGATACAACTTCACTTAATCTCCATTAAGTATTCCTCTTGGCCTACTTTGAAGTTCCATTCTTTTTTCCATCTCCCAGGCAGGCGCAAGATCAGCTTCTGGACTCTGTTCATATGATAACCCAGCATCAGCATATTACAAAATCAAACGCCCTTTGGGTCTTTTAGCACTACTTCCCTTGTAAAGTGCATATCATGAATTAAGCCAGCTAATGGCTCCAAGATAATTTGACCGTTTCTCATATAGACTGCAGGGCTCGTTCTTAAAATTAAAATCAAGGCCAAAATTCAATGTAAGGGCCGTAGTTTGGGTATAATTCCAGCTTGAAGTATTAAGTACTATCTCAATACAAATTGATACAGGGGATGATAATATACCACTTTCTATAACTAAAGTCAAGCATAGTCCGGGGCCTATAAGTGAGAGCCAAAATATTAGTAGGAAATATTACATTCCAAGATCTTGTGAAAGGGAATTCAACAATTACGGTAGTTGAATTGTTAAACGTTTGAGACTCATTTTATTACGATGAATAGGCCTCTTAAGATGTATGGGGCCTGCACAAGCCATATATATAAATGTCCAGTTTTTCATACAGATCTGTCCATCAAGCAGATAACTTGCCTAACGAGCCAAATTAGTTGTTGCAGGAGGGCCACCAGTACTATTGGGTTGGCATTGAAAATAAGCCACAGGTCTATCTCTCTCATTTAAATCTCCCACTTTCTCTAGCCTGGTCCGATTTTGCCTTTTCTGCCCATATCACAGTCTGGTGCCCTATGGGATAAATGGAATGAGGGTTTCAATTCCCCTCCCCAAACTGAGTGGGGAGGAAGTCTACCTGCACAACGCCTACCATACTTTCAACTTTCTTCAAGAACTACTATTGTATTTTGCCAGCTACATACATCACGGTTTTCACATTAAATATTTTCTTTATCAACACAGTATATTGTTTTATTACATAAGATATCTCAAAAATAAAGTTAAAAAGACAATTGATTTGGTTTTAGGTGTCTGAAAGTGTCGGGGAGCAAAGACATGAACAACTCATTCAAGCATTAGTACTTAGCAACGTAACAGGGAAATATAAATACCAGACTGTTCAAAAGAAGAAAATGTGATCACAGGATTATGGCAGATAAAGCAGATAAGCCAGACTACAGGGTGACAATGTTTGATTAAAGTAAGGTGTGAACTGCTATATGATAGCTTAGGGAAAGCCCTTGAGATGGATACCAGGAGATTCATTTAACAACAGTTATAAAGCAAAGTAACTGGTTTGGATTTGCTGTTAAAGAGACTGTTGTATACAGAGTAAGGTCACACCTGTTATACAGTGTACAAACCCCAAAGCTGACAACATCTCTGAGCCAGATAACAACCCAAATTACATGGGTTCAACAAAAGAAGTGCTTCCTTTACTTGAGTGGAACAGAGACCAAGCCAGAGATTACACTGTGAACAGATACCAGACCGCAACAGAGTGTGGCCCGATGTTAAAATGGAAAAGGGAACCAAAGCGGAAAGAATACCAATAACACAGATTAGACTCCGATCAGGGGCCAAAAATCAGACAATGTAGGAGAACAGGACAAATGGTTGAAGATACAAACTACACTAACTTATGGTGCAACAGAGAAAGCAAGGAGAAATGGTAACAACCAAATAAAAGAAGTTATGAACAGGGCTTCCAAATGGAAATGAATTATGACAGCTGAAGATCAGGCTGTCTCAACAGTCACTGGGATACAATGCCAAGTCGATACAGGGAATGAACAACAAGGATTCATAACAAGGAACTCAAATATGTATCTAAAAGGCACTGGAACAAGTAATGCCCTGCTTGTACATGAAATTAAATCTGGAATTCATAACAACGTTAACCAAAAGGTATCAAACTCAAGAAAGAAAAAGAAACCGCTTTCAACTCTGCAAATACATTGTCAAAACTCCAACAGAGACAACACAGACATTCAGGATAAAAAGGAAAGGCAGACACAATGTTAGGCAAGAAAGAAACCAAAAAAAAGCACAAGGCAGCCTTAGGAAAGAAGGTAGGAACTGCTAAATCAGTAGAAGGAGTTAAGATGCTTCCCAGGTTTTCAAAGATTCACCTACTACTGTAGTAGAAAGCATAAGCTTTTAGTAACATCAGTAGATCCAACAAAGTCTGAATTGACAAGCCAGACTTAATTCCCTCCTTCCAGCCCACAACAGCACAAGGTGGGATTGATTGGAAACACAGAAAAGGTGTGAGTTAGTTTCAACATGTTGCTGGTTAGAGCAGTTAAAGCCCCTCCTCTAGCTGTCTGCCTGAAGGAGTGCATGGAAATTACAGGAAGGAAAAAGTGAACAGATGTAAACTCCATAGGTTCACATGCAGTGGAATTTGTTTGGGAACATGGCAGGAATTCATGAACGAGGCAATAGGGTCATGCTGCAGGTGGCTACACCTTGATCAATATATAATTAGATTCACTGAGGATCTCCTCCCAAGTTCTCAGGAAAGACATGCAAGTACAAAAATGTATCATTAGTTGGGACGAAACTCTGGAATGCAATCTGGACTAGATTTGGTTTCCAAGAGAATATGTAAAGTCTGTGAATGAATATTGTATTGCGACACAGGTTCCCAAATAGTGTTCATGATTTAGACAGGGTCAGTGAACTCCTTCAGGTATTGCCACCTGATGGCAGAATGGCCAGCTTCAGACCAAACATGAGTTTTTGGGTAAGCACAGGTAAAGGAGTAGTAGGAAATTTGGTTATTGGTTAAGGGGGTCAGTAGAAGCCCAACTGATGCAACAACCACAACCCATGGGTGAATTGAGAAAGTCACTAAATCAACATGCTGAACCCTCTCATAGCTTTGATACAAAAGCAATCCGGTTTAACTTAAAGGCAATGTGTAAAGTATTTTTGCATCACACAAACAGTAATAAAGTTAAAACACAACCCAAGAAAAATATTTAACAAGTGTAGAAAAATTTGTATAATATAATGAATATAATAACCAAAAATCAATATAAATTCAGCCAGTAGATCCGGAGTAATGGATTTTTAATGAGTTTAGTGCAGTGGTTCCCAAACTTTTTTGATCCCCGGCTCCTTTGACCTATTGGCCGTGTTGGCCACGGCTCCCCGTTATGTTACTTTTTTTGGAGGGTGGGGGAACGTAATCCCAGCCTGTACCTGTACCTACACTATTTACCGTTTGTCTTCTTTATTCTCTCCTTCACGTTGCTGAAAACCATTTATTGGAAAAAAAATTGTTACAGGGATATTATTAATGGTACTTTGGCGCCCTCCGCTGGTCAGAATAATTAATGCAGGGTGTTTTTTTCCAATACCACGAGGAAAAGCTACCGATTCAAAACACCTCCGAGTGGTTTCCAGACTGTGTGCGGCGCCCCTGGCTAGTTTTGACGGCGCACCAGGGAGCCGCGGCGCACAGTTTGGGAACCACTGGTTTAGTGGAAAAACAGTGCCTAAAAGATGAAAGCTCCAACCACAGATTTCTGGTTATGGGAGACCAGGTCAAAGTCCAAAGTTAAAAGTCAAAAGTTAAGGGTGAGTGCAATAGTGCCTGGGTTAAGTACAAGGAGAGGGCTGTGCCTGGTCTACAGATTACATATAGGCTTACAAAAAAACATCTTGAAGATTTTCCTAGAGGAGCTACAATCTTCTGTGGGACAAGACAACAGGCTGTGTCTGAGGACAGGTTGTCGTAGGAGAGCTTCTGGATGAGGTTGCAGTGAAGATTTCTACCTTCAGACTTAAAAGTTGAAATCCTCCAGCGGGATGAGGCAGTATCCAAAGAGGGCTCCATGAGACCAGATATCTTAATCGAGAGGTCCCGCTGAAAAGGATTTGCTGCTGCAGAGAAGAACATAGCGGGAGCTCCCACAAAGTCAGGCTGGCACATAGGTCCAGTCTTCTGTCAATTCTCTGGGCAGTTTTGTTTGGAAAAGAAATTAAGTCCCCGGTTTTGAAGAACTACCACAAGTACGACTACGTAGGGTACAGAAACTGGATGGCATCACTTGAAGGTATAAGTCTCACTCCAGGAAAGTCCGACCATAGGGTTCAAGGCCTTAGTAGCTTGTTATGTGCCTGCAGCTCACAAAATGGGCCAGCCAATTAGCCCTTGGAGTCACTCAGATGATCCTGGGTTCATTTGGCAGGTCCAAGCTTTCTACCTCAGGAAGCAGGTCATCAAAACAGTCCTTCAAGCAGCAGAGAAGTCCTTCCAGCAGCAGAGCAGCAATTCAATCCCTCTTCGGGTCCTTCACAGGCTCAGACATGATATGAAGAGTGATTCTAGGGGTCCAATATTTATACCGGGTGCCAGCTTCTGTGGGGTGTGGGTGGGGAGACCCTGGGGTGATTCCTGAAAGTTCCCCCTTCCTCTGTCAAGGCTTCAAAGTGTCTATGGTGGCAAAAACCTGGTATCGGGTTCCTCCCTGTATGTGTGTGCATGAGGCAAGCGTCTTTGAAATGTAAGTGGGGGAGGGTACAACTCCCCCTCAGTCATCCTGGCAGGATGGCCCATTCTGTCCACACCTAACCCCATTTGTGTCACTGTCTGAGGAATAAACAAACCCCAACAGCAGGGACATTCACAGTCATGTGACCCACATACACTGGCAGAAGACAAACTCCTATAATAAGAAAATGCCGACTTTCTAAAAGTGTCATTTCAGAACTGGGACTTAAAATTCTACTTTACCATTAAAGAGGATTTTGAATTACAACACATTTGAGTGTAAACAGCATCTTGCTATCTGCTTCAAACCCAAAGTTAACACTTATTAAATATAATAAGGTTAATAATGTAGGGCATACCTTAGGGGTGATGTGCATTAATAAGGAAGATTTAGGCCTGGCAAAAGATTTATTTTGACAGGTCGAATTGGTAGTTTACAACTGCACTACGGGCAACAATGGCAAGCCTGAGACATGATATAAAGTGATTCTTTATTGGGTGGCACATCGGGTTTAGCAAGCTCCTTTGTAGCATTTAATTTACAGGTCGTGGGTACATGTAGTATTATATAATAGGGACTTACACGTAAACTAAATGTGCCAATCAGGTGTAGGCCAATTTGACCATGTTTTATGGAAAGAGCACATGCACGTTAGCACAGGTTAGCAGTGGTAAAGTATACGGAGTCCTAAAGCCAGCAAAAATGAATTCAGTAACAGAGGGGTAAGGGCAAATAGTTTGGGGGAATGCCACACCAAGAATTTTAGATCTACCAGGAGTTTATAGTTGGGCAGTTATGGTTTTAATCAATTGTTCATTGCACAGGTAGTAGGGATGTAATGTAGGGCTTTGTCTGAGTAGGAAACTCATATTTGGTGACTTGATAGGACTAAAATGTTTGAGATTGTTTTCCCAATAAATGGAAAGAAGTTATTGTTGCCAATGAGAGTGATTCTACTTTCAGTTACAAGGTAAGGATTTGATTTTCATTCAGTGCTGGAAGCGAGGCAAACATTTAAATTCCAATGTGCAGTTGGAACTCTAAAGACTGAATTCTCCTATTATACAAAGCAACTAGCTAAGAACATCATTGCAATAAGCAGAGTAAACAGTGTGCTGAAGGATAGGGTGGGATATGTGATTTAACCAGAGGGCACAATACATTTAATGGTGAAGGTTTCAAATGAAGGCCAATTACGCTATGATTAACTAAATGAACGACATTATGAACCACTAGCAGAGATGTGATTAAGTTCCTGTACTGCATTACAGGTGATCATTTGTTTTATTCAAACTAATTGGTATCAGTAACTTGCATTTACACCAACAACTCAATACATTTACTATAAGTTGTCCGTAAATGTTTTCTGGATCTCTCATATGTCATTAGTCAATGTGGTCGACACAAAATGCAGCTCTATGAAAAAAGACCATTCTCTTGGTTAAAATGTAGGCCATTATTGGGATACGAGGACTGAGTAAGATCATTTAATCCTCAGAGAACCAATACTGTGCACATTTAGACCATTTGCTCTCTTAATCAAAATGTATCTTTCTCCTATAACATCACACGGTTATAGCATCACAGTTTACTGTAGATCAAATCTGGAAAAAATTGAATCTCCACCCTCACTACTATGGTGGAAACAAAAATGGCCGGGAAATAGAATAATAACACAGCAAAAAGATCCATATATTTAACAATGTAAACACAGCACATCTAAAGGGAGGTATTAAATGATGTGTATCCCTCGTGGCTGTTTATACTATATCAATTGAAGAGCATTATTGTATAATCTAATTTTTTCATGGAGAAACAGCTCATTTAATATAGTGATCCTAAAGATATATTACTATACATATGTACTCTAATATGCTACTAGTTAACTGTCTTGCTTCGGTTGCTTTACATTTTTTATTTGCAATTTAATTGTACTAAAAAAAGTCAATAAATACAATTAAGCAAGTTTCACTTTATACATTAAGCATACCAGAAACACGTTCAAAAATGAGAAAAGGCACATCTAATTAGGTTCCCATAACAGGTTTATTTTTATTTTTTTTATCAAATGTAGTCCACAGGCTAGTCGACCTATACTTATACTGGGTATATACAGATATTGATTATCTTCATTATAGAAAGCAAGTAGCACTCAGTTCAGGATACAACAGGCCCAAAGAGCAACTACCTGCTATTGATCAGTTAATGGGCTATTATGATGTGCATTGATACGTGCTATTTAAAGCGTTATTTTGACAATGTATTTTAAAGTACTTTCAAAACCGCAATTTTTAATTCATATTAATATTTTTCGCATTACTGAATTTTACAACATATTTAGCTTTGCAATTCTGCCAGAAAAATAGGCCATAAATGGCAAAACTTTGGCTAACAGTCAATTGGCACGTGCATTTTTTGTAAACAACATTTTTGTTCCAGTTTCAGAAGTGCTTTCTTCGGTCCAAGTCTGATGATAAATTGACGCATGCTTTTCATTGTAGTCCGTAATGAAGCATGGCTAAGAATTCCACCCCAGAACGACATGAACAACAAGAAGGTAGCACATTCCAATAGAAGTGGACACGATCATCATTGGGAATCCCAACCTAAGAATGAAATAAAAGCAAATCAATGAATCAATTAAGGTATAATGAATCTGGACGTTCGTACAAAAATGTTAAAAAACGATACTCCGTATACATTCACTGCGTTGGTTCTTATCATAAACCTTAGTTTTAGTTGGATGCTTGAAAAGCATTGTTCTCGAATCACATCGGAATCACTCTGCCAAAAAAACACATCCATCTCTTGAAATATTGGTGATTGAATTAGACACGGAATATAGTGACTTTCTGATACTTTAAAAGACTGCTCCTTCAATGGACCCTTTGCGAAGTCGCGGAACAGAATCAATCAAGGCAGAAAGTATTTAGGGCAGATCTACAAAGTCTGCTGGGAACAAAAAATGGTCCAAGTTTTGCACTGACGTTTTGCAACGGGTCCCTCCTTTTGTGATGCAACCTTTATACGGTTAAGTCGCATCGCAAAATCTTCACATGCAAGGGGTCACAGAACACATGCCTAATGAATATTAATTAGTAGGTCAATATTTGCATCTCCTGTGATTGTTTGCAAACACAGGGATGGTGACCTGCATGAAACAGCACACCACCATCCCTGTGCCTGTGCTTCCAAATAGGATTTGAAAGGGGAAAAAAAAGCATCCTGTGGGTTTTAAAGAAACCTAAGCTAATTAAAAAATAAAAAAAACTCCCAAGACCTATCAATCTGCAAGGAGAAAACGTTCCCAGGGGACTCTTTCCTCTTTGCACATTAGTTACTACACCCTTGAGGTGTTGGTAACTGGTCAGTGGCTTGCAACCCCAACTATGGTTGCAAGTCTTTGACACATACCATACCAATTCACTATTTAGGAAGGAAGGGCCCTTAAGTGCTCTTTCCTAAATGCGATTTGGTTTGAGTTGCTAAACCCATTTAACCACTCGAAAATTCATTCACAACTCGGAAAATAGGTTTAGTACAGTATAACTAAGTGTGTTGCACTTGCAAATCTTAGATTTCGCGAACGGCAGAATTTGTAAAGCAAAATGTGTTTTTTTATACATCTGCTCTCATAAATCTAGTTCTATTTGGCCACAGATTAATTTAGTTAGCTGGAATGAAATTGCCTGAAATGCAAGTCAGTTTTTTTTTTTTTTAATCATGCCACTAACCATACCCATATTTGCAAACGTATGCTTGTAACCAGTGTTTAATTTGTAAATAAAAAGGTGCCGGTGCTCAAAGCCCTCCAATTAAACACGCGGCCGCTGCAATTAAATGTGGGAACACGGAATACTGAAGCGGCGTAATCCTGAAGCCATCTCGGGCCTCTTTACTCAATTTATAGCCACTCCCTGTCCCTTTCGCTCACTCCAGCAGCTTTCTGCTCTCTCCTTTTGTAACGCTTTTTCGTTTTTCTCTTCTCCGTCTTTCCCAAATTTCTTTTGCTCGCAATTAATGCTTGAGGCAGAAAATTGAGCGCCGGCCCTCAAAAATAAGTGCCGGTGCTCAGCACCGGAAATTACAAGCACAAATTAAGCACTGTTTGTAACTAATATCACAAGAAAGGTGTTTTTTTTTTTTCAAATCTCAATGTACTTCAAAATAAATCAGTCAGATTTGCTACAAATCTGTTCAATCGTGTTTTGGGGTACAAGTCAAAAAATCTTATATTTGGTTTAAAAGGTGCTCACAAACTGCAAAATATCGTAACCTATAATTACATTTTCCAAAGACCATCTGTCCCTCAATCTATGCTGGGAACTAAACTGATGTAATCTTCATATGTTTCTTATTTAAATGTTCCATATTCTATTTCGTATATTCATGTGCATGTTGTTTTGGCTAAATACATAACATTTCGTATTGTTTAATATGTGTTTCATTACAGGTTTATAATTCAGATTCTATTATTATAATGTTTAATATTTGTTTCAGAACGATCTGATAGGCTTGCAAGCATGTATTGATGTTTTGATAATCACAGTTTTTTTTCATATATCCAACAACGTATCACATTATTTAATATTTGTTTTAAGCACGCTAGTAATTATTAACATGTAATTAGAACAGTCAGCTGTCGTTCATAGAAGTAAAAGTAGCTGCAGTAAGGATCATATATTGATTGTTTATTTTAATAACAATCAGCACACCGAAAGTAGTATTTAAGCTGCATATACACAAAGATTGGAGAGAGAAATCTTTTCCAGGAAGCAAATGCTGAGAGGTCATGCGACAAGTGCTGTAAACACCTTTTCATTATGAAAGGACAAAGGCCGGCACACCAAGCTGCCAGATGAGACTTCCCCGGGGACACCATAGATGTTGAACATAGAACTAAAGACAATAGATGTATTGATACATAACAGTTACTCCCTTGTTCCACTAATGTGTGTGGGTGAAAGGCTAAGAACGTCATACATCATCCTTTTAGTGCTAAGATTAGGTTGGTTGGATGCAAATGCAGGGAAAGTTCAAAATATTATGTAATTTTTCTCCTTATTATGCTTTTTAGTTTTTATTGTTGTGAGTATTCTGTTTGTGTTGAATTTACAATTATATGCAGTAGGATTATATTTGATTGTAAAAGTCAAGAAAGTATATTCCTGGTCTGTATTCGTGAGTATGTGCACTCATGGTAAAAGTACGTTCGGAACCTAACAAACCATCCTCATTTAATGTTCTAGTGGTTCTTGGGCTACATACAACTGGACTTTCTCTTTAATCTTTAAAAGTTGACTAAGTCTGTGATGCCAGAGTGTCTTGTGATCCCAAGGATCAGCCCATACTCTGAACAGTGTCAGGAAATGTAACATTTGGCACTGATTATGCAGAGCCACTTTTTGAATAATTTTGAGTGACAAACACGATTTTACTAAACACTGCTAACAGTGGAGGCATTCGGGTAATATTGGTACCTCCCTTGATACAGACAGGAGCTCCCTCTCTGCTGTGGGGTTGTCAGGCACTTGAACATTAAAAGGTATTCCCCATTTCAATTAATTCATTTTGAATCTGTTTTATAATGGTTAAGCCTGTTCTGACTGGCACATTTCTGAACAAGAGTAACACAACACCTCCTAGGTAGCGACTTCCTTAACAAAGAGGGTGAGCTGATGTTTGTTGTAAATGGACATGCTGCAAACACAGTTGTGATACTTTTCTCATTGTGGATTTTGAACATGTAGATCAGCCATATTGTGACTTGTTCGTGTTAGGTTATCAGGAACACCGAGCATGAATTGGTGGACAATTATCTTATGTAGTTTAGAATATCAGAATGAAGGGGCTACTTGACCCTTATTGGCTGGGAATACACCACATATAGAGGCAGAAATTCTGCCTGCATCAGATTTAAGACATTTCCTAAATTGGTAAGTGACCATTTATAGGCGAGTTTGAGAATGTTTTACAGTCAGCTAGCACAACTAGTGCATCCTGCAGGGCTGGCACTCAGTTCACAGACTGTTAATGCTACTCAGGGCAAAGTGCCACTAAGCTTATCCTGCTGTGCTCTAACATAGCTTAGATAGGAATTCCATATATTGTGCATAGTGACAGTATGGTGGAACGTTTCCCATGTTTCACTTTCCTTGACACCATTTGCTTCTAGTCTGCTTTATCATACTAATTATTGCATTTCATGAAAAGGATGAGACTTGATCCACCACGATTTTTCTGAGATGTCCCAATGTCATGTGTCCAGTTGCTACAAATTGTCCCTGCACTTGGGCAGAAATGAGGCACTTCTAGCTGGCTGGAAATGGATTAAGCCAACAGTTGTTACATGGTGTGGGATTGGACTAAGTTCCCCACAATTCAGGTGATGCTGCTGCCTAAATCCAGCAGCCTCACTGGTAGAATGAGAGCCAAAACGACACAATGAACTTCCATTTTGGTTTGCTCGCAAAACTAATCCATTGAAATGTGTCTATCCTCACACAACACACCCAGATAAACATAGAATGTTGTGTGTTACAACTGGAATGGTACCACCTGTGGAAGAGTTACTATATGTAGAATAATATTTGCTAGTATTTTTTACTATTGCATAGGCACATCCATTTTGACAGTGTTGTCACAAATGTTAAAACAGATACAAAGTGAACAGAGCAACACTAGTAGTTGATCCAGATATTAAATGAATAGGTGATTTTGAAACTGTTTATTTTAAAGTTCTTAGTGATAATAGAGGGGAAGTGGCCATTCTGGCAGGTTTGCCATGTCTGCAATTTCTGTTCAAGATTATGAATGTGAGCTTCCTAAAATTATTTCAGAATTATACATTGGAGTAGGATCGGATACTTTAGGTTCTTAAGGCTCAAAACTGCAACTCAAAAAATGAGTCAAAAGGGGTCCAGTAAAGAAAAGGCTGCACCAGAGACTACAAGAAAGCTAAACAAAAAAACAGACCAGATCTCCACCACAGCAAGAGTCCAGTAAGGGTGGATATAAATGAAAACACTGAAAAAAACTGAATTGTCAATTCAGTTTTAGGGTTTAAACCAATGCTCTTCCCATACTTTGCAGGACTCTGGGCTGAGTAACAAGACAGAAAGAAGCAGACAGAGTACTGCATCACAGAAAGAGGAATACTGTAGGAAATCTGCTTTTTCTGCATGGTCACCCTGGATATTTTGCCTTTTGCTGCACCCTATATTTCTGCTAGTTTTAGCACTCTGTGCCCTTTAATCTGACTTACCAGTAGTAATGTGCCTGGGCTCTGCCTTTAAACACAATTGAATTGGCTTATTCCTAATTGTCACAATTTGACTTGCCTATACGTCCTTAGCATATGGTAAAGAATGCCACTTTTAGACTACAGCAGCTATTTTCCACTCCAGTGTCCGTGCAAACATGGCTTCAGGCCTGCCCTGTGTAGCCTTAATGTAACAATGTAGAAACAGTAGTTTGACCTGTCAATATAAACCCTTCTGACCGGTTAAAGCTTCCCTTGTAAATATTAATGAGGCACCTCTACGTAGGCCCTGCAGAACACAAGGCAGGGTGCATTGTTTAATGTTAACATACACATGTTAAGATCCACAGTGACTATCAACCAAAAGCAATTTTTCACTGTGGTAGTCCTAGCTGGCATATGTAGAAAACTAGAGTACAGTGTAGAACCCTAATGCTGTATCTCACAAATTGGACTATCTAGAAAATTTATGAATTAACTATTTTTTAATAGTTATTAAAAATCCAATTCTATGGTGAAGTCAGATTTTTAATAAACATCAAATAAAAGTAACTTTTACAATGACCTTGTCCCTGTCTGAAGCTCCTAGAGGCGAATTTGCATTAAATCCTGTGCTTCTCTTTCCTTGGCCGGAATAAGGTTTTACATTCCTCCTAGGAGCTACACAACAGGTCACTGTGATTGACAGGTTGACCAAAGTGGACAAGGGAGACAACTTTGAGCTCAAAAGAATGGGGCTGTGGGCATCCTTTTTGATATTAGTGTCAAATCCTACTTGATAGGTCTGCTGAGTTCACACAACACTTGGGGCCCACTTGAAAAGAAGGTAACATGATGTTAAGACATTTCTTATGTATCCACTGTCTGGCAGGTGGCTAAAGAATCCTGATTTTGTCCTAGCAGACTTGTGTCTCTTGGTTTAATGTGGGTATAGTGGCTGTCCCAAACTGAATTTTACTCTAATACTTGGAAGAACGCTGGGATTACTTTATATACTTCCCACTCACACCCGTAGCCCTCATAGTCCAAGTGGAGTGAGGTTGAAGACTTTCACCATCTTCAAAGTGGCCAAAGTGAGTAGGGTTGGCCCCAGATCTTTTACCCCACTTGGCTTGGGCATGACCATGAGTCATCCTCAACCTGCTAGCTTGTGCCAGCCATAAATGTGGAATCCCCAAGAACACTGCTGGACCCAAGAACGAACAGAAGAGGAGTGAACCTGGCTGTAACGTGAAAGGAGACTTCGAGGATTGGCCCTGCCCTCTCTCATACCCAGGACAAAGAAGTGGACTTCAGAGGTTAGTTGGCTGACCTCCTGTTGGGCTAGAGGAGTCCATAAAATACAAGAGGCCTTTCCACAAATGCCCAGTTGACCAGCAGAAACTGGACCTTGCTGTTAGGCCTCTGCCTGACATCCTGCGAGTCTCCATGCACCTATCCTGTGTTCTTGGGGACTTTAAAAGTGTACTCCTGTGGTTGATTGGGTCTTTAAAGACTATGTTAGAAGGCAAAATCTTTGACCAGGACAAACCTGGTTGGTGTATCCAATCTCTACCCCATCACAGTCAGCCTCTAATTGAACCTAGGTCATGGTCTACCGCAATCATTGGTGTTTTGTGCTTTTTTTACACTACTTCAACTTAAAGCTTTCTAAACGTATGTCCCGGGTCTCCTTTACTGAATATTTGCCCATTTTCAGGTCTTTTTGTTCATCAAAATTTTACTCAGGTCTCTAATTTGGTTTGGGATTTTTATTTGTTTTGTATTTTGCCTATGTCTTTTGGTGCTGCACAGATACTATACACGTTGCCCTTAGTTACACCTGCCTGTGCTGTGCTATAGTTATCAGGGTGGTGAGATATGGATAAACTAGTGACTTTAAGGGTTTACCCAGACAAGGCTTATGATTATTCTTTGAAATAAATAGGCAGCCCCCCCCAATAAGTCAATTTCATACAAATATGTCAGGAAGGAAGGCCGATGATCCAGCATGTGATGCTGAGATTAGTGTGAAGAAAGCAGACAATGGTTCATTCTCAAAAGCTAATTTTAAGAAAAAGTAGATGGATTGGAAAAAAATACCTGCTGCAGAAACTGTGCACATTTCTTTGAATAGGCCTAGAGCAGTGACAATAGTTCGTCAGTCTATTAGAGAGTATCTGGTAATGACCCTAACTAAAGATTACATACAGGCTAACACACCAGATGTCTCCAAACTGGGTTTATGATGTAAGGATACAAATTGGGGGAGAAATATTGTGCACAATTAAAGCTATATTCTGGCCTTATTTGTCAGATGCTTACAATATTCTCGCAGTGGATGATTGGCCTCCATCATTAACAAGCGATACCACATATTGAGGACGTAATAATGCAAGCATTTTCCTCCTGGAGAACTCAGGGAACAAAATGCACTTGAATGGGCTTTAAAGCATGTTCCAGCATTGTATAGAAAGCAAGCAGGGTGGGACACAATTCTGCGCCACATGTGAATCCCTTAAGGTGTGAACCCTAAGATCAGGCTCAGTAACCATTAAAGCAAGAAGCTAAATAGTATATAAAAGTCATCCTGGAACAAATATAATATCAAGGAGTTCTAGTGCTCTACCATTCAACGATGGACACACACTTTTTTCCAGTGCTAAAACCAAACAATTAATAAAAAAGAGTTTTAGAATATAGAAATGTAAATGCACACACATTTCGTGCCAAATGCTCACACTACTGAACTGATCATAAACCTAGAAAAAATACTAACTAATAATAGATGTTTGGAATTGATTCATCAGTCAAACTATATTGCCTAAAACCCAGTATGTAATGGCTTTTTCACTCAGCCGATTTCAACATGCATATGCAAGATTGCCTGAGGGGTACAAGAGTAGCTCTGTGCTCTTATCAGCAAGGATACTGGAGTTCTTGCAAGAGGAGTCAGAGGTGCTATCATATACTGATGATGTTTACATTACGATTATGAGTTGACTGAACCCCTAGATAGGTTGGACAGAACAGTGCAAATTCTAGCCTGGTGCTTCTGAAACGTTTTAGAAACTTTACTCACTTTTTGGAACAACCAAAGTTTGAAAGCAACCTGAATGGAAAAATTGTGTTGTAGTGCACTTCCATTTACAGACCGCAAATTGAAATTTCCACTAAATTTGCTCAACCATACAGTTTTACTGATAAAACTATATTGTACACAAATGATGTGTAGAAATTGAGTTTCCGTGAATGTTTCTCATTTGTGCATCACCAAGTAAAGTGTCTTGATTTGTTTTGATCCTATTGAAATCTTTGTTTCCATCACACTTCAGAATTACAAAAAATGTGCTTTAAGTTTTACTTTCCTAACTCCTGGATGTGTGCAGTTTCAGGTAACTATATTAAATGGCATCCTACAGCCTTTCCTTTCACACTTGTTGTATCCCAGTAAGACTTCTTTCTTTGAAACACAACAAATGTTACACAATAAAAACAGAATTTAAAGGCATCTTTATTACTTAAACTTTCACAACCCACCAGTGGGTTGCTACTCACTGCTTGGGAAACACTGTTGTAGCCTGACATGGTTATAAAATGAACCACTGGGTTCCTTTACAACATCCAAATACTCTGAAAGTGACAAGCCCAATAGGATATTTTTTGTACTTTGCAAGAGCTTACTTGTCACAATATGCTGAGCAAGTTAAACCCTTATGTCACATTTTCTGAAAAATGCGTGTAACACTACAGTTGCACCCCGTATTCTCTGCTTGGAATTTACAATAAAGATATTTTGAGTAAAAACAAAAAGAAAACAATCACAAACATGGTGGTCTGCTGAATTCAGCAGGGCACCTTCCTTCTGTTGGTTGCGATTCCTAATGGGCAGCAATTTGGGACCGACCTCATTATTAATCATGAGGAGGTCAGTTTATGACCCACTAGGCATGGCTATTTAAGATATGTGTTTTCTTATACAAGGAATTGTCTCACCAAATCGCAATTAGGAAATCGCAATTCTAGAGTTTTGTACATCTGGCCCTGAGTACATAAGGACAGAAGACAACAGACAAACCAAGTAATTAGGGTTCCTCTTAGCACTTCAGTCTACACATAAGAAGATCCTCATAGCATATAAATTTCATGTATATTCAAATGTAGAAGAATGATCACTCCTATTGGGAAAATCCTCAAGTGCCCTCTTGCACGTGGAAAATAATTAGGGATCCACTCATACCTACATTAGAAGCAGCTTTTAAATCTAGTATCCCCAATGCTTGTGCTTTACATCTCCATTGGGTGCACTGAGCTGTGCATTTAAATGCCACTGATGTAAAGTTTGAATGTGATCCAAAACTTCGGACTCAAGAACTTCTACAGTACAAACCAAGCATTCCACAGATTCCAAATATCCTACCCATAGAGGAGTAGAGAAGCACACATGGGTCTGCAGTGCCTGCTGTGTGTCCTAAATAAAAATATTCAATATTCAACAGTGTGCGGTGCAGTACATGGAATTTTTAAAGATGAGTTCAGAGTGCTACAAAGACTAAGGGTTTGAGTGATCCCACTGCACAAAGAGCAGAAATTCTGGCCCTATTCTTTGCTCTTCAGAAGGCTGTCAGTTCACACAATTTCGGATTCCCCATCTTGTGTACAGGCTTACAAGGCGGGCTTTCAACATTGATGTTCAGATGGATTCAGAGATTCAACGGTATACTGATAAAAAGTTAACAACTTTGGGAAAAGATGGCTCTTTACCAGGACAAGCTTTCTTTGGTCCAAGTACAACACAACATGGCCCATAAAAGTGAAGGAATTCATTCTAAAGGTAACTGTGCATCAGGCGTAGTTGCATAGACAGCAGTGTAAACTCTTAAGATAGCTGCTGTAACTTGATTGAAGTTTAAGTTCAATGCAGGAATTATGGTGGCAATACAATCATTGAAAGGCGAAAAACCTTTTGATGGTCTCCCTTCCAAATATTCTTATAGCCTCGCCAAAGACGATTTTCCTGTGGGTTTTATGCTTGGGATCAGGTTAGGCGTATATTTAATGAGTGAGCTAGATTAGACATATTAAAGGCTGCTCATTAAGGGATAGATATGGCTTATGCTGGCATCGGTGCTACTGTATCAATGCTACAGTAATGATACTGGTGGTCATATTTACCTAAGGATGTAAGAAAGTATATACACCAATGTACTATTTGTCAGCAAATAAAGCATTCAACTGTGGAATGACCTACACATAGTCCCCGTAGAATATCAGACAAACTGTTTAGTGCAATTCTTCTCCTCCATATTGGGCTACTCCGGAGAACAATCAACATTCATACATATTGGTTGTGGTTGATTCTTGCTCTACATTTCTTTGCATTTGGCCACATAAAACAGTCACTACTCGAGCAGTAGCAATGACAGCAGTTTACATATTTCATTCAGATAATGGTCCTGCGTTCGCTGCTAAGCATTTATGAACGCTATGTCTGCACTGGGTGTTTGACTGATATACTCACAACTATTTCATCTGGAACCAAACTGTGTTGCAGAGCGAGCCTAGGTATGCTTAAACAAGCCTTTGCTGCTAGAGTATTGGATATCAGATTGACATGGCTACACATCCCTTCTGTGGTCTAGAGAGCACTAAGTAACTTACCTACAAGAGAACTACGTAGTCACATCTCATCTGAGTTACTCTTTGAAGTATCAAGGTATGTGCCCGTTCTTGGTCTCCCAGGAAGGGTTGCAGTGTCACAATATATTTCATCTGATCCTGTTTGACAATTGGATTTATTGCAGAACATTCAAGAAAATAGGAGGCACCTTTCACACATAAAAGACTCTGGCACTAGTGAAGATAAAGCTGCTGACTGATGGCTCCCCAATACAGGAGAGCTAGTTCAGGGACAGATTCATGATAAACAAAGTTTCTGACCCTCGTGAAGTCCACCTATTCCATATTCTTTTTGCTTTAAGTGATCTTTTTATTGATTTTCAGTTTAACACCAAATAAGAACACAAATTCACTCAATACACATCTCATTCAGCATCACAGTAGCAACGTTGTATTCATGTAGTATTGCTGATCCACCATCCAAACCAATCAGATATTGAATAGCATATATATATAATTATCAGCCCAATAATAATATTATTTCCAGTTTAATTACAACCTTTCATTTTGTGGGGCACTCCAGAGCTTTGTACACAGGCCTCTCTCTCAAACAGCACAGATACATCTCCACCCTACAAGTCCCCATGGGGGGGGGAAGGAGGATGCTGCAGGCTGTCACCACTGTTAAGCTATATCCCTTTTTCTGATAACAAGGCTTAGTGCGGAGTCTTACAAATATCCACTCAGCTTCTGTAAACCCCTCATCATCTACCATGTTCAGGATGGCCATCTTGGGAGTGAGATCTATTGGACAACTTACAACAGCACCAAGTGTGATACTGAAAGAGCCTCAGTATGGACGAAGGATATTTCAGCTCCATACAGTATGTAGTAAGTCACCCACTGCAGTCCCACATTGAAGGTAAGTTGGGCTTCCTGGCTATTGATGCCCCACAACAGTTGTGCAAGTATTACAATTTTATCAAGCGGAAATGTGCAGTGTTTGAAGTTTCTGGGGGTTCCATCAGAGCCACTGTCCATTCAGCATTGTCTAGCCTCCCAAGGTCATCCTCTCCTCTCTCCTGTAATGCCGGGAAGAAGCCTGGTGTGTTAATTACTAAGAATGCAAATATAACAGACCAACGCCGGGGAGGGAAGCCACAGTTAATCTTGCTTCTAGGTGGCTATATTCAGGCATGTCAGTAATTGCGGTCAAGTATGGCCAAAGGGCATTCTGCAGTTGCAAGTACCTGTAACACTGGGAATGTTCGAGGCCAAACACCTGTTGGAGCTCAGTGAATGATTTAATTTTATTACCACATCCCTTATACAAACACACTAAGAATATAGGTAATTGTTGCTAAAGTTGCCTTGGTTATATAATATGGATAAGTTTGTTTTGTGCATAGAAGCCTGGGGCAAGTGATCATTTTAAGCAGTGTAACATGGCCCAGCAAAGACAGCAACAATAGAGACCAACACTGTAGGCAGCCTCGTGTTGTGGTGAAAAGAGGTAAAGTTGTCAGCTTTAGTCTGACATTGTGTGCCACATATTTATGCCAAGGTAGCGAAATCCCCTATCGGCCACAGTCACGCCTACCTGACGTATCCATTCTATGTTTCGTCTTGGTATTCGCAGCGTTGGGCAGAGCTCGCAGAATTTTACTCTATGGAATTCTATGGAGTTACATAAAAACTCTGAGATTCTGCAGAGTTCTGCCCACTCCTATTTTATGCACCAGCTGCAGTTAACTAGGGGTGGGAGTATCTCAGAATTTTACTCTGTGGAATTCGGCAGAGTTCTATAAAGACTCCACAATATTCTGCGGAGCTCTGACCAACAGTGACCTGTTAAGTGTGAAAAACAGAGCAATGTAAAACAATGATTAATTACTCCTGTACTGGATCCATGGCCGCAGACTAGGCCTATGAAGACTTGGAAGAAAGGGAATATGTTATGTCAAGACAAGTGTGAATGTAAAACTAAGTACAACTGTGATTGTACATTTGACAAATATAGGCATGTGCGATGTGTTTCAGATCTGATGAGCTTGCTGGAAGAGGGGCCAGCAGGCAGGGACACTTATCGGCTGTTTGGTAGAGGGCGGTGATTCAAGGCTGGAGGGAGGGAGCAAAGATGTGAATTTCTGGTCATCCAGTGCTGGTTTGGGTACCACTAATGTTAGGCTGGCTAGAGCACACTTTACCACACTCCAAAACACTGTTGAGAAGTGGAGGTTTAATGTCTGAGTGAGCTAGGATGTCAGATCCCCCGTAAGACTTGAATCCACCCCAGCTGCCAGAGTCCTGTCTCGCTCTACAAAGTGTCACAAAACTTAAAGGCACCACTGTCTCCCCAACACTCACTGTAAATCCAGCAGAGCGTTTCTCTCAAACAGCACGTCTGCTTCACACTAACAGTGGCAAGGCTGTTACAGGCTCCCTCCTTGCTGAGTGTCAACACCAAAGGGAGTAACAAAAAGCAGTGTGACATGCACGTTGAGTTCCCATTACAACAGTTTTCTGTAGTGTGCAAGCGTAACACTAGTCTGTGTCGCACTGGAGTGGCTAAGTATTTTGTTGCTGTTGAAGATCTCTGCACAACAACTCCACACAGTGAATGTCTCATTCACGATCCCCGAGTCAACCTCAAGGCCCGCTGGTGCTTTGAGGCATGCAGATCACACATGGAGAAATATTTACCTAGGTAGCAAAGTACTTATATCATTGGTCAAAAAGATAGAGGAGTGATTAAAAGCACCCCGCCCTGCACAATGCAAGAGCTACACCATAAAGTTCAGCTTTACCAACATAATGAATCTTAAAAAATAAAATGAAGCACAAACAACTGGTACAAGATGCTTTCATTTAATTAATTATATTTCACATGTTCTTTTTTGGAACATAGCAACTCCAGATTTTTTTACTCTTCATAACAAAGCAATCACATATCCCTGCACACCTTGTAATTAACATAACAGGTTCCACCAGAGTATGTGGACATGTGGCTACCAAATGTGATGGATTAATGACCATGAAAGCTCAGGTGCTAACTTTAAGGGCTTTATTAGCATACTCTCAGGCCGAGGGCTTATGCAGCTGCAGCGCTGATCTAGCACTGCTTTTCTGGCTGATTCCTTGGGCGGGTGGCCCTGGGCTGAGGTGTTGGCTAGACTAGTACTGTTTTTCAGTTATATTGCACCGAGCTCTTACAACCTTTGTCCCCACAGTTTTTCAATGCAGTTATCATGCCCAAGGTAAAATGGATGCCGGATTATACGGTGTTTATTCATATCACCGCAGGCCGGCTTTCGCTCTGACTGAATGTATCACACAGTGAAGGCTGTGGCTCTTCAAAAGCAATGAATCTGCCTGGTTTGCCCCCATGCCAAGGAGTATAGTTATACCACCTATTGTCTGCAACAGCCCTGCTCTGCAGAACTGATTAATTCCGCCTGGCGGAGCAGTGGAATTATTAGTAATTCCAAGTTACTGCAGAATTAATTAATCTGCCCACCCCTACACTAAACCTCAGTGCAGTAAAATACTCAACATGACTCAACGACAAAAGGCTGAGTTTGCTGTACACTGCCTCAAATAGCACCTTAATCCTCTGAGCTATCATAGGTAGAAGCCTTTCAGATGCATATAGCACAAAAGTAATCCTGCCGCCCACTCCTCAGTGGCATCCGTAGGGCACCCCACCTCTGAATACCATCACAGCTTTTAGCCGCACAGTACATCAGCGACACCCAGCACGCGCACCATAAACAAGGCACCATTTCATCAGTAACTCAATCAGTCAGACGTACTCTACCCCCCACACCACATCGCTGCCCACACCTAATCCACAATCAATAAGGAGAGAGGCCAGAGTTCCTCAGCAGGGCTCAGTTGTTGATTCTTTCTGATAGTCTAATTGGGCCCTTTGAAAGAACCAAGCAAGAGCCTTTCTATCTAACACAAGTTTGGGCTGTATCCAGACCTTGAGACTAAACAGCATCCCTTGCCTACAGGGCACCTCCAACCCCAAGAAATGCCAAGGGGCACCCCACATACATACATACATATATATATATATATATATATATATATATATATATATAACATAACCGACCCTCATTAAACATATTTAAAATTAAACAAGTTGCACAATTGCCCGGAACTCAGAGATATGTTAACACATTTGCCATTTCCCCTCAAGGCCCTGGCCATTGGTGCACGCTCTTACCCTCCAAGTGGAAGGTCCTGCATCCCTCATCCTTCAGCCACTCCATCACCATTTCCAGCACTCTCTCTTTGGTGGTGCCCCTACCCTTCCGGTTGCAGTCTCTGCCTTCATTGTAGACCACCATTGTGTGTGCGGCAGCGCCGGCTGAAGTGCTTGTGGTCCTCTGTGTCCGGCGGGGGGATGGGGGGGGTTGGGGGGAGAGACCCCACTTTGGTAGCTTCCCAGTTCGCATGCCGCAGGGTAAATCATTGCAGTTACAGTACTGGTCCCAAGAGGTGCAGCAGCGATGTGAGTCTGGTTGGGTCGGTTTCGGCCCACACAGTAGTGGCGATGGGTCAGTTCTGTTCCCACAGCAGAGGATGCATCGGTTCTGGTGAAGCAAACATCTTAGGCCCACTTCCAAGGATCCAGGATTGGGGTGGCACGGCGGACTCACAGATGACAGAGTCCAGGTGTAGGAGCAGGGTGGCTAGTAGACTTATGTCCCTAAGACTTCAGATCAGGAGGCCAGCCAGCTAGTCCTTGGAGTCAACCTGGATTCTACCGATGCAGCTCCAATCCTTCTCACCCAAGGAAGAAGTAGCAGGTTGAACAGCAAGACAGGAGTCCAGCAAAGCAGCAGTCCAGCTGAGTGGCAGTCCTTTAGCAGCACAGCAGCCCTTCTACCCAACAGAGTAGTTACAGGTCCAGAAGTGTACTGAAGTGGTGGTGTCGTAGGTCCAGTACTTATATCCAGTAGGGCCTTTGAAGTGGGGGATCTTCAAAGTCAGGCCTTTAAAGTGCACAGAGGCATGCCCTGGCTTCAGACTGAGTACAGGGAGTTTTGCAGCCCTTTACTTGGGGACAGAACACAGCCTATTCAGGTGTGAGGTTGTGGGCAGTTCCTCCCTCCCATCCTGCTGTCTAAGGGGAATATATAAAGGCCAGTTGTCACCCACCCCAGACAAGTGAGCAGACAAGCAGCAGGCACCAAATGGTAAGTAGGTAGGTAGAATAACTTTATTCATTTTTTCATATGAAAATCATAAATGTACATTCACGAAATACACAATCATAACAATCAACATACATATAAAAGATAAAAAAACATCAACAACAAATGTAATGTATAGAATACACACGCAAAAAAACTATCCATTTAGCAAATCTAAAAACAATTCTGTTAGAAATAGGGTCTGTAATTGGCAGTCAGTTTGCACCCTGTCCAAGTAGGGACTCCCACTCTAGTCAGGGTAAGGGAGTCACACTCCTAAGATAACCTCTGTTCACCACCTTGGTAGCTTGGCACGAGCAGTCAGGCTTATCTCAGAGGCAATGCGAGAAGTATTTGTACCCGCACACAGTAACACAATGAAAACACCTACAAATGGACACTACACCAGTTTAGAAAAATAGCAAATATTTATCAAAGTAAAACAAGACAAAAACGACAAAAATCCAACATACACAAGCAAAGATATGAATTTTAAAAGATGAAATTCCAATGAAGCGCTTAGAAACCCGCTAGTTCCAACTGGTGCTATCACGGCATCGTGACGGAGTCCTTCTCAAGAGTCGGACGCCACTTGCGAGGGAGTGCCGCGCTGGTCACTGAGTCACACGGACCCCAGGTACAGTACCTTAGAAATGAGGCAGTGGCAAAGATGTGGAACAGAGTCAGGGAGGTGAGGCACAGAGCCAGTTCTGCGTCAGTTCTGTACTGCTCCAGAGGGGAAGTGTTGGTTCCTTACTGCTACGCAAGGGAGGTGGGGCTTTTGTTTCTTATGGAGGCAGCGTAGCTGAGATGGCGGCGAGGCATCAGTTCCTTATGAGAATCCAGGGGCTGGCAGGGGAAGACTTGGATGTTCCTGAGACTTAACAGGAGGCAATCTCAGTACAAGCCCTTGGAGAAACTTCACAAGCAGGATACACAGCAAAGTCCAGTCTTTGTCCTCTCCAAAGCAGAGCAGGAACTGCAGGCCAACCCAGCAAAGCACACACAGCAAAGGGGCAGTACTCTTCCTTACAGCTCTTTGGCTCTTCTCCTTGGCAGTCTCCTGTTGATCCAGAAGTGTTCTAAATGTCTGGGAGTGTGAGTCCAAAACTTATACTCATTCCTGCCTTTGAAGTAGGCAAATTTCAAACAAAGTCTTTGAGGTACACAAGACAGTACCTTTCCTGTCCTGGTCCCAGACACTCTAGGGGATTGGAGACTGCATTGTGTAAGGACAGGCACAGTCCTATTCAGGTGCAATTGTCCGCTTCTCCTACCACTCTAGCCTGGGAAGATCTATCAGGATATGCAGGGCACTAATCCCCAAATTAACCTATGGGAGAGATAGGCCTTGCAATAGTAAAAACCAAATTGAGCAGTATTTCACTATCAGGACCTGTGCAACAGTACATGGCCTACCTTTTATATACCCTGCACACTGCCCATGGGTCTGCCTTGGACCTACCTTAGGGGTGACTTACATGTAGTAAAAGGGAAGGTTTGGGCTTGGCAAGTGGGTACCCTTGCGAGGTCAAACTGACAGTTCCAAACTGCATACAGAGATACTGCAGTTGCAGGTTTGAGACATGCTTACAGGGCTACTCTTGTAGCTTGCTGTAAGGTCAAGAACAACCAGGAAACTGACAAAGAGAAACTGAAAACCCCTGGTTGTGCATGTGACTAGGACAGCATCGTCCACATATAAAAGGGCAGGCAGCAAATGTCCTCCCATACTCTGAAGGTCCATCCCTTGTTCAATTGAAACAGATTCCAGGCAAGTAATATAACAAATAAAAAAAGAGGGCCAGGAATGAAGACCTCGTGAACGCCTCTCTTCAAACTAAAGTGGTGAGTGATTTTCCCTAATTAGGCCATACCTCACCAAGGCAATAAGACCATTGTGAAGATTGAGCAAAAAGAAAACAAGAGTGGGCTCAACCCCCATAGACCCCAACACGTCCCAGAGCTTGGCTCTATTAACTCTATTGAAAGCCATGGTGAGGTCCATAAAGGCCTAGTGAATAGCACCCCTTTTCACCCTTATATATTTAGAAATTAACAAATATAAGATGAGATTTTGCTCAATGGTGCCCTGACTGGTCCTGAACCCAAATTGAATCTCAAAGAAAATATTATGGCCAGGTAATGAAACGATATAGAAGCACCCTGCCTATGATTTTTATCTCTGTATCCTCTAGAGGAATAAGCCAATAACAAGCAGGTTCCATTCTACCCCTTTTTTTATATACAAGCACAATAACAGTATGATGCCAGCTACTCTTTAGAGAACCGCAAATGGCTGCAATAATGTGTTGTATCAGTAATGGTGCTCACAGATCCTGTATTGACCTGTGTCCAGGAGCTTTGCCTACTGGTAGAGAACAACAAGTTACTTACCTTTGGAAACACATTATCTGGTTGAGACAGACTAGCCGCAGGTTCCTTATCTTAGAATTATCCCCCAGGCGTTAGACCGGATCCCAAAACTTTTCTACAGCAGTACCTCTGCGCATCGATAGAGGGCATCAAACGACTCCACAGCGACATCGTCCCCAGACATGACGTCAGCAGAGTCCATATATTCCATCCTCTGATGCTTTGACGTCAGTTTCTTCAGTGACTTGAAGTTGCAGACTAACGCGGAGCCACAGAGAAACTGGCAATGGAAGAGAAAAACAGTGCAATAGTGTATATGCCAAGCAAAAGAGAAAGATGTCATGAGACATAGTTGAACAACAAAACATCCCAAACCACTGTAAGCAAGACTGGAGAGTACACAGATCGCAAGCGGGGAGGACTGGTGGGTCGATAAGGAATCTGCGGCTAGTCTGTGTCCCTACCAGATAAGGCGTTACCAAAGGTAAGTAACTTGTTCATCGGATAGAGACAACTAGCGGCAGATTCCTTATCTTAGAATATGATACCCAAGCAATCCCAACCAATGGCAGAGGGACACGAACAGACCACACGAGTCTCGCAAGGCCAACCCGGTAACACAAAGGACGAACCAGGCTCGAGACAGAGTGGTGAGATAATAATAGAAACTATTTATACTAGACAACTGAACTGCAATATCTCTGGGGGTAAAGCAAACAGAGGGCTGGGTAGGAAAAAACCTCCACCAGAGGCTAGGCAACACCTCCCCCCCACCCGAAATGGAGGTACACTGGAAACAAACCAGCAAAAGAAGGAAAGGAAACCCCTTAATGGGCACCAGAACAACACACATACATGTGAAACAAATGTGTAAAAGCAGAAAAGGAGAAAGACTAGCACAACTGTGACATATAACAAACACACAGGCAGACAGAGAAAGAACTCCAGTCAGAAAAGTGAATGAAGACAGGCTGCTGGGCTCAGACAGTGCTGAGAAACCGCACCAGGCCCAAAAGGGACAAAAAAAAAGAGGTATGGCCTACTACACCAAAACAGTAGACCTAGCCACTAAGCTAGAGCTCCATAAAGTAACAAGGACATCAATTATGTTACCCCGCAAAGAAGAGAAGGGGGGAAAAAATGGCACGTGAGACCTATGAAGGGATAAACAGCCAAAAGGAGTGAGGGTCAGAGAATAGGACCCGGAGGACGGGAAAGGAAATGGGAAGACCACTATGGCGTATGCCACGGATAAAAGACAGGAAACAGGCAAGGTTTCAAGAACACCAGCAATAAGAACAAACCCCAGATCCATCCGGAGGCAGAAGGACAGAGGGTGGTGGAGAAATCAGTGACCAAATAGTCAAAACCACTAGGGAAGAAACCCTAGAAGCACGCCAAGAAGGGAACCAACACAGGAGATCCACGAAATACCAACCAAGGCAAGGAGATCCAACATTGGACCCAACAGGTATGACACCCCCCTCCCCCCCCAGGCTATCACAACAAACAATGAAGGCTAGGGACTAAAAGGGCACCAAGCAAGGCGGAGGCCCAGCGTAAGACAGAAGTGAAAGTAACACCATACCCCACCTAGTGAAGTGTGGGGGGGAGATGAAAGATAAAGTGTCGCCAGGAATGAAATCTGAGAATGAAGGGCATTACCGTGAAGGTGAAGAAGAGGAACCGCACAGCCACCAGAAGAGGGAGTACGAGAAAAGAACAGCATTGTGTGGAAAACAAAACTAAGAACCTATGAACCATAGCACGGGGAAGGCACAGCGTAGGATGGGGAGTGAGATTTAAAAAAAAAAAAAAAAAGAGAAGAGTACATTATCAGTACAATACTACAGTATAAAGAAAATAAAGCCCGCCAAAGATTTAAACTCCTCCTAAAGGCAACCCAAAGGCAATGCGCCATAGGAGGGATATGATGCATGATGTATAAGTGTACTTGACACCAAAGGCACAAGACGTGACCTCTGAGCAACAACACTTGCAGGAGACAGGGAGCCAGTGCCCCAAAAGGCAGAACTCACAATCAGGGAGCCAGAGTGAAATGTGAGCAACAGCGACACAAAGTCCTGCAGCCCCTGACAGCAGTGGCATGAAGGGCCCCCCTGCCGGACGACCCTGTACCACTAGAGGCAGAATACTGTGCTACCGAACCATAGCGCCATGAGTCGAAAAGACAGGGAGTGGAATCTGCAACGAAAACAATATGAGCCCATAGTAGAGGAGAAACAGAAAATGGAACATGGAACAGAAACCTCCCAAAGAAGGGATTTAGATGGAAATAACCTACAAAAGTAGGCAAGAAGTTGCTCCAAAAGGAGTACAAAAATATATATCCACATGGGGAATAAAACAGAGAAATGCGTGAAACAGCTTCCACTACCAAAAGAGTGAATGTCAAACCCAATCCCTTAGCAACAGAGATGGAGGGTAAAATGTCCAGGTAAATGAAAGGATAGGCAAGAGGGCAGGTACGCTCATAAGAAAGAAACCGTGGTAGAAAAAGTCCAAGAAAAGGCAGACGGCCCGCCAGGAATTGGGACAAATGAGAAATGGGCACTCTACCCATCTCAAAAGCAGGGAAACACCAATTATGGCGAAGCCTCAACTAAGTTAAATAAAAGGGAGAGGTGAAACTCAACAAAAAAAACATCAAAGGACCGTACTGTGATGGCAGCAGAAACACCCCCATGAACAAAGGAGGCTGCACCAGCCGAGGTTTAAGAAATGCTCCGGAACCACTGCTCCGCTGAAAGGATCAACATAAAAGAATGGTGCTGTGCACACCAAAGGAAGCACAACAAAATCCAACGAGGATCTCAAAAGCGCAACTAAAAAAAGGAGTCAAAAACGACTTAACAACGAACACTACCAGTAGAAGGAATATACTCCCCAAAACGAAATGAACTCTGGTCACCCACGTGACAGACAGGGATAAGGACCACTATACTAATGATGAGCACCACAATAGACAAGGGGTGAAAATGCACCCACATGAGAGGAACATGACAGTCCCTAGAAAGTCGCAACAGACAAGGACGTGCAATAGAAGAGGAAGGCTACTAGTCCTCACCATGAAAATCAGGGAAATGACGCAAGGCAGAATCTGCATGCGCCCCAAAAAAGCAACTTGCCATCAACTGGCATATCAAGTTGTGCATCTCTCACTGGAGATGAGAAGTAGGATGCCGCTAATCAAGCCCTGCGACCTATGGCAACAGAAGCAGCCATGATCCGGCCAGTGGAATCAGTAGAATCCATACTGGCGTGAACTGCAAGGCGAGCAAGCCAGTTGACCATCCCGGATCAAAGACGTCAGAGCAGGGTAAACATCATCAGAGAGGAATTGGAGTAAACTTTCCATAGACTAACAGAGCATGGGAAAAGTGGGCCAACACACAGGAAGGATTGATGGAACGAAGAGCGGATTAGAAGGTAAAAATACACCTGCCGGCAGCATCCAGCTGCTGATACTTCCTGTGCGGTGGAGTAGGTGAAACCTGTTCCAGAGTAGGAATGCCCAAAACAGTTTGAGTAACAAACCCCCGAGGGGTAGGGGGGTAGCGAAGACACAAAGCGTCTGCCTGTGCCAGTCCATGCCTTTGCAAAATAGAACGATCCACTGAAGGCATAAAGATAGGCGGAGTCCAGACATCTAGAAGGATGTCGTAGAGAGCCTTGCAAAAAGGCAAAACTGGTTTGGCGTCAGATTGATCCGGGGTAAAAGATAACAAGGGATCAATAGACAATTACACCGTAGGAAGATGCAAGTCCAAAACATCAGACACCTGCCTCAAAACATCAGCGAATGCAGTGCTGGCTTCTGTCGCCAAGACCAGGGATGAGAGCAGGCTAGACACTGGGGAGGAGTCTAGACCATTAGCACGTCACAAAACAAGCACCCAATCCAAGGATGAACCTGGAATGGGCCCTGGAAGGGTAGCAGGAAGTAGTGCAAGGGGGTCCGAAGGTGGGCCCAGCAAAGAATCCCCATTTCAAGTCCCCGGCGTTGCTCCTGGTGTCTGTGTCGACTGACGTTGAGTGGGGGAAGCTTCCTCTGAAGTGTTGTCGTCTGACTCTGGAGAAATAAAGATAGGAGCATCGACCGGAGTCGATGAGTCCAACGGCGCCGAGTGGGGCATCAGGACAGAAGGATCAGGCAAAGTTTCCTGAGGTCACACGAGGCTGTGCGCTGAGGCAGATCTGATGCCCGAGTCTGATTCGAGAGTGTGAGCAGCCACGAGGTCGAAGCCACCAGCAAAGACCCTGCCAAACCACTCACCGCCTCCATAGGGCCCCAAAGGTGCTCCAGAGAGAGGGAAAGGACCAAAGATAGAATGAAGGGATGTATAATAACGTTGCATTTGGTCCATAGTCACCCCGATGCCAGGAAATGGCGGAAAGGATGGGGTTGACACGGGCGTAGACTCCAATGGAGGAGAACGCGGAGGCAGAGACGCTGAAGAGCGTGCAGGCACCTGGGAAGACCTGCCTGGAGGAACAGCTGAGATCCAAAGAACCCTCTGAGAATGACTCCTGGAGTGCTCCCGGGACCACGAAGATGGACTGCCAAGCCAGCTTGAAGAGGACCTGTCCCCCCTCGCTGCAAAGAGCTTCATATGACGCTCCCTCAAAGATTTCAACTTCAGAAGATGGCAGGCGCCGCAGTCATGATGGGATCCCAGACACCACAAACAGACAGAATGAGGATCCGTGGGTGACATCTGCTGGGAACAGGATCCACACGGCATAAACCCAGAAGGCATATACACTATTTACTGTGAAAGATGTTTTATTTTAAACAAAATACCTGACGTCGGGTAGAAAAGGCCAAAGGCCCTGAGGTACTATGATACACTGGATCCGTGTTGCTGCGCGGAAAAGAAGAAACTGACGTCTTCACATCAAAGGAGGGAACATATGGACTACGCTGACGTCCTGTCCGTGGACGATGTCACTGCTGAGTCACTCAATGCACTCTACCAACATGCAGAGGTACTGCTGAAGAAAAGTTTCTGGATCCAGTCTGACACCTGGGGAAGAATTCTAAGATAAGGAATCTGCGGCTAGTTGTCTCCATCAGATATAATAGCTTTTCTAACTTTCTCCCACTCAAAAACAATCCTCTGACTTCCTGACCATAATAAGTCAGATGCTCCATATCCTCAATTTCATATATAGCTGCAAAGTGGGATATCCAAGTCTGAGCGAGCATAGTCAAAGCCTGAGCTGAAAACTGCTCTAGATTGAACAAAGGATAATTCTCAACCCTCCAAAAGGCTGCACTATCCCGGGAATTACACACCGCCAAACAGTTGTCCCACATTGCCTTTTTTAAACTGCTCTTCAGTTCATTACACACCAAATAGCTAAAGCAAGAAAATGACAATGATTTAATAGTGGCATTTTCAGAATTCCAATATAAAATCAGACTTCACCATAAGTTGTGACTTTAAATTATGATTTCAGACACACCAAACTCAAAACGTTTGTCTCTTCCAGATTGTGAATTATGCTTATTCAACGTACTATGTAATCCCAATGGAACCCTAAGGGAGAAATAGGCCTTGCATTAGTGAAAAATAACTTTGGGAGTATTTCACTACCATGACATGTAAAACGTGAAAGTATATGTCCTGTCTTTTGAATACATAGCACCCTGCCCTCTGGGTTGTATTGGGCCTTCCTTAGGAGTGACTTATATGGATAAAAAGGGAAACTTTGTGCTTGGCAAAAGGGTTATTTTGCCAGGGTAACATGGCAGTGTAAAACTCCAACTAAAGGCTCTGCAATGGCAGGCCTGAAACATGGTTACAGAGCAACTGAAGTGGGTGCCACAATCAGTATTGCAGGCCCACTAGTAGCATCTCATTTACAGGGCCTAGGCACATGAAGTACCACTTTACTAGGAACTTATACATAAATTAAATATGTCAATCGGAGATAAACCAATATTCACCACCATACACTCTGCCTCTTTATCCTGGTCTTGCAGGTTCTTTTCCATCCCTTCTTTCCTTTGTCACCGTTTCCAGTCTTTTTCTTCCTTACCCTGTTTTCTCTTTCTTCCAATGGGAAGAAGTCGGATGTTGAAACATAAGTTATTGTCTCAAAAAATAAGTGCTGGTGGGTCCTGCATGCAACCACCAGCTCAAATTAATACTCCTGCACACTTTGGTTCAATGTAACTTGTGTTTGGACTTTCACCTAGTCTATCTGGTGATGTGCTTTGAATCTTTGTGTGCTGCACACACCCACTGCACAGCTCCTCAGCTCTGTTCATCTATATAGGTTAGATCTTGGTGAGTGCAAGTAAGAGGACTAGCTAAGTAGTATGTTTTTTCACTCAAACCGTAACCTCAGATGGTAACAATAAATACTGCACACAAAGGAATATGAATGTGCTATGAATCTGGATCTTCTGCGCACAGTTCAAATGAAGAATGTCTGTTGAAGGCACAGCTGCATGGATCCATTAGAGAGGGCAGGGCTAGCATAAAGTTAGACTCCTGGATGATCCTGAATTCTCCCTTTTCCAGGTATGGAGCTCACTGCTCTATAGAGTGTACTCTCTCTAGTGGGTTTGATTATATTTGTTGTGGAGATCTAGGATTTGCAGGTTCAACTAAGGAATTTTGGGTGTGATGCATGTCATGGCAGAATTCTTTTTTTATCCATTTAGTACTGTTAAATAGAGAGACTCTCCTCTGTGTCACTATTCCTACTTTGTTGACATATGACAGTGGTGTAGGTGAGACATGTACTTTGTTGTAATTCACAGCACTGCGTGCTAGGCACCTGAGCTTTTCTGCCAGTGCACTGAAATAACGTCACCACCAACCCCAAATCAACATCAAGCAAGTTATTGAGAGATGTATGTACACCATATTTGTGCAAAGGAGGGTTTGCAAATCTCCCACTGCAAAAATGCTGAAAAATAGAGGTAGTATACTAGTTTTAAGTCCCGACAGTGTGCATTGGCCCTATTTATGCCGCGGTTGCAGAATAAACTTATAAAAAGGAACTGGGTGTGTTGACCGTCAAAATGAAATATTACAAATTGCAGTCATTCAGGTAGATCAGTCAATTGGTTAAGCTTATTATATTGAGGGGGACAAGTGATGATCGGCACAGTGTGTTTTTTACTTGTGTCTGCACTCACACAGTAACTGTTTTTTTGTTTAATTCCTTTGTTTCATATTATGCACATTTGTCCTCAAGGCTTTCTTATGTATCTGTTATACATGTCACTGTATAATCCTTATTTTTATGTCATGTGAAGGACTTCTCGTAATTTGACAGCTACTTCAGGTAAATATTTTTTTTTTCTAATGAACCGTTGTATTTACCTTTGATTCTTTTATATATTCTACAAAACAAAAATTCAGATTTTTAATGAATCATTATGGGCTACATTTTAAAACAGGTAAGAAGCAAGTGTTTTTTTTTCTCTGCAAAACCTCATCTGGAAACTGGGCCCCAGAGACATACTTATCAATTGTATTCATTTATCGGTTTAGTTTAATAACTTTGCAGTTCTTCGGAACTTTTGTAAATTAGATCATTTGATTTAGAGGTTAAAGCAACTGTTCACAGTGCACTACCACTTCAATGTAAACGCAAAAACACAAATCTAGTTCATCCCCCAAAACATACTCTCCATCCCCTTTTTTGAATAATCAGATGCCTTTCCACACTTCCCCTTACCACTGAAATGAAACCTCTGAAAGCGAAAATAGGTACAGTACCGTGTTTCTAGCTCCTGCAATTTTCCAAGCAATAACCTGGAAATAGTCCCCCAACAGTTGATAATCTCTTGGACATTTCTTTCAGACAAACCTGCTGTAGGAAATGAGGCTACTGGTGAAGGGGGTGAAATCCTACTGAAGCAGTAACCACAATTTCTCTCAGGGTGAAGTCACAAGCAGACAACAAATTGACCTGTGCTTACATTTCTGGGTCCTCAGCACAAAACAGTCAGGCTTAGTTTATAGGCAATGTGTTTCATATTTATGTAGCACTTCAAACAATAATAAAGTGAAAGCACAACACAAGAAAACTCCAATGCCAATTTAAGAAAATAGAGCAAAATGTAATTAATAAAATAACACCAAAATGGCATAAATCCAATTAAGAGAACTGGAGATATGTAATTTTAAAGGCTTAGATTAAAAAGAATAGGGCTGAAAAGTACAAAGTGCTCACTATGATTATCTGGGCATACCTGACCGGGACAAAGTCACAAGTTCAGGCTGGTGACGGCGGAGCGCAGGTCAGATACAGGGAGCAAATTAGGACCGCAAAACAAAGTACTTTAAATCCTTGTAGACAGGCATTGCAAGATCCTGTGTGTGAGGATGTATCTAGCAGACATAGTTCGGAGGAGCTGTGGGCTGCAAGGCAAAGTCCTGCATCAGACAGCAGTGGTTCTGATGCGGAGTGTGGGAAGATGCACTGTGCTGAGTCAGCTCTGATGAAAAGAGCACATATGGGATGGCAAAGACCCTTCATACACACCTCCAAGGGTCCTTAACTGGGGTGGCACCATTTGGGGACAATGCACATAGCAACCAGAGTCCAGGTGCTGGGTTCAAGGTGGTTGGAACCTTACTAGACCTGAGGGTCTGATTAGGAAGCTAGTCAACTACTCAACTAGCCCTGAAAATCACTCTGGTGGTCCTGGGTTCATGATGCAGGTCCAGTTCTTCTCGCTCAGGTAGCAGGGAAGCAGCAGTCCTTGCAGGAGACCAGCACAGTAGCCCTTCTGAGACTTCCACTGGTCCAGGGGTGGACTAAAGAGTGGAGTCTGAGGATCCAATATTTATACTTGGTGCCTGCTTTGAGGTAAGAGAAGGATTTTGAAATTTCCAACTCCAGATGTTTTAGGAATTTCTTGCCTCCTTGTCCTGGTGCCAGCTTGCATGAGGGCACAAAAGACCAGTGTCAAACCCTTTTTGAGTATGCAGAGGCAGAACTTTTGTGATGTGCATGTGTGGTAGGTGACAGCTGCCCCCCCCCAATCAAGTCCGAGATGGTCTATCCTACCTACACCTATTTCCCCCCTTTGTCTCACTGTCTGGGAGCAATGCACAAAGACTATCTGCCAGCTACACCTAGTCATGTGACCCAGGATACAAGCTGCAGGCACCATATGGTTGGGAAAAGAAAATGACAACTTTCAAAAAGTGACATTTTCATAATTGTGACTTAAAATCAGACTTTACCGTTAAGGAGGGCTTTGAATTACAATTATTTACACTCCAAAGTTGACATTCCAGTCTACTCTTAACTGAAGGTTATCCCTTATCAAATGTAATAAGGTAACCCAGTTTTATCCTATGGGAGCGGTAGGCCTTGCAATGGTGAAAAATAAATTTAGGGTTTTTCACTACCAGGATCTGTAAAAGTTAAAAGTGCATGGCCAACCTTTGAAATATACTGCACCCTGTCCAGTGGGCTGTTTAGGGCCTACCCTACTGGTGAGTTATATGTATTATAAAGGAAAGTTTCAGCCTGGCAAAATGTTTATTTTGCCAGATCGAAATGGTAGTTTAAAACTGCACACACAGGCTGCAATGGGTAGGCTTGGAAACATGTTTAAAGGGTTAGTGAAGTGGGTGACAATCAGTGTTGCAGGCCCACTAGCATCATTTAATTTACAGGCCCAGGGTACATGTAGTGCCACTTTAGTAGGGACGTATATGTGCCAGCTGGGTGTAAGTCAATTTCACTATGTTTAAGGAAGACTGGTAAAGTGTGCAGAGTCATAAAGGCCAGCAAATAGGTTCAGAAAACAGGGGTGGGGGGGATAGGGAGGGGGGACTTGGCCGAGAGGGCCAAGTCCTACACATGCCAGAATGTCAAAGTTGCAATTTAATAAACAGCAGTGTTAAAGTTTTTTTTTTTTTTTTTTTTAAAGAGCACAGCTTATGTAAAAGAGTTTGGGCTTGTTGGTAGTTTAAACCATGCTCTCACTAATTGACACAGTTTCACAGGCACGGAGGTGGGCAGACAATTGTTGTATAGTGACCTGTGAACTCTTTGTCTAAAATTTAGAAAACTTGAGAGCCACCGTAGAGAAAGCTTGGGAAACTAGCAAACTCACTGTTAATATGATGTGCGAATATTAGCAGAAGTAGGGGGTTCTAGGCATGTGTACTTATAGCTTTAAGTCTGCCTAACACCAACCTGGCTATGAAACAAAAATGCACTGTACAGTGTAGCAAAAGGAATTCAGTAAGGCTGAAGCAAGTGCCTCTTACTAGTGAGGGATTTCATGACTGAGGCAGTAAGGCAATAATTAGCATAATGCTAAATGAAAAGGCCCCCTAGCACAATGTGATGAGGCCCCTCGAGGCTCCCATATCACATACATTTACATAGAACCTTATGTGTAAGTTTACACTTGTAGTAACTTTACTCCTTATGGGATTCACAAACTATGAATGTAATTTCACTACTAGTTATTATACTAGTGGCAAAATTACACTTGTACAATTACTAGTAGTAGAACTGTACTCAGTTTGTGTTTGTGAATACCAAACAGTAGTAAAGTTACTACAGCAAGTGTAAACTTACACAAAGGTGTAAGTTTGCCATTGTGAATCAGGCTCATAATTCTTAAGATGATTTGGGAGCCCCAGAAGCTGTTTCCCCCTTCGCACCTCACAGGGGCTTGCATTACACCCCTGGGGGGAATAGAGCTATGCATTTACTTATGTGATTAGATATTTAAACTAGACAAGTCAGTAAAAGCACTTTGAAAAACTGCCCAAGATGAGAAAATTAGGAGGCAGAAATGACAAGTATGTGGAATCAGATTGTCAAACTGATAGTTATATTTTTGCAAAAAAAACAGATTCGGTCAATACCGTATAATAAAAGTACAGCGGGAAAGTAAGGCCTCTGGCTGCCTTTTGCTTTCACGTAAAGTCTTGACTACACAGGAGAAGAGAGGAGGAAGAGACAGGACGCGTGACTGAATGTGATGGAAGGGGGGCACAGCAGGATTCAAGCTTGTTTGGCAGAAAAATGTGCAAAGAATGAAAGCAGTGTGTGTAAACGGAGGCATTTTTTTTAAATGCCAGCGAGAGGTGAGTTAGAGTTTCAATGGCTTTGGTTTTTCTTTCTGTCGGACCATAGCCTGTGTTCTACTTCAGCAATACACACGTAGTTCAACCTTTAAAGAAGCCGTGACAGACTATTATTTAGAACAGACCTAATATTCCCTGGTAATCACGGTATGGCATGGGAGCAGGACACACTGAAGTAGGTTGTTAATGGAAAGTTACAAGATCAGAATGCCAAAAGTATGAGCTATTTTTTTTCAGGGCATGCGTTAAATCTTAAATACATGCATACCAGGGCTGGCAGTCAGCCATCTTCAACTATCGGTTTGTTGTATTGTAATTCATATTCTGCATCCACCCACCCCAGCATTGGGCAGCTGGTTATCCCACTATTGCCAATCGCTTCCTTCACTACCAGAGGGGGCATTTTGCCTGTCTAAAATGTACAGGAGAGCTTCTAAGTAGCCCCTTCAGTGCTAGAGAACGGTAAACCAACGTGGTCTTTTTTTGCAAGAAACATTGGGCTCCTTTTTTTTCCAACTTTGCTTTGACCAGGCCTATTTTCAATCACGGCTCTCTGGCCCTCACCGGTATTTGCCGTCCAACAATAGTGATCGCCACCTTGGAGGTGGCCAAGCTGGGCCCTTGCTTGTGCATGGGCGCCCATCTTTGAATGGTTTTACAGCTTTAGCGTATCAAAAATCATTGCAGGAAATCATGCTGTATTTTATGTGGCGGATGCTGGCACCTGGATGAGTGCAGATAGCCCACAAAGAGCATCAGCAGGCATTGTGGGCTTTAATTAAAGCTTTCATTAAGATTCGTGGGTGTATCATTCCTGAAAGCGTGAGGCGAGTGTGTGGAATTCCATCTGGAAGGGGGTAACTCAATTGGGACGGTGCTTCGACAGACGAGACTGAAATCCATGGTCACATTTTAGTTTACTTTCTTCCTTAATACTTTGATGTTATCAGTCGGAATACAGTAACCTTTGACAGAAAAGACTAATGTAAACTAGATTCAGTTCATAACCGTTATTCTGCATATATTCGTTATGCACCATAATACCCAGAGTTAACTTTAGAATCAGTATCGCAGAACGCTGACTTTTATAAGCGCACGTATTCTTGCACAAATAAAAGTCTCATACTTTCGCTGCGATCGTCAGATCCTAAAAGGAAGAGTCTCCATGAAAATCTGTTCCCCAGGTAGCTCAATGTAGGGCAGAAGAAGGGCCCAAGCGAATAAAAAAATGTCTCCGACAGCCTAGAGGGAAATACAGTGTGTAAAAACTACATCTTTTCTTCATGTTTTAAAAACGAATTATAACCTTGTCGCATAGCACGTTTCACCTCAAGAACCATACTAAACCTTTGTTTTCGTATCCTGCGGTGCTTTAGTTAAGTGAAGCACACATGCCATGGTCAACACAGCATGTGTCATTGTAGACAAAAAAAGATGACGCACACAGACATCTGTCCCCAATCATTGTACTTTGGTTTAAGAGTATGTTCTGCAGAAGCGAACCATTCATTTAAACGGGTTTTAAATTATATTTTAAATACGAATATAGAGTATACTATTTAATTGACCCAGATTACTTTAAGTGCTGTTCTAAAGAATGTTCCATTCTACCCCGTATGAATTTGGAAGTTTACTTTCTGCCGTACTCTGCGTGCTTTGGAGCTATGTTAATTAAAATCTGCACGATAGACACGTTGCAATCTATTTTTCTACCCGTGTATCAAAATATAACCAAATAAGAGGAAATCAGGGAACAGCTGCTCATATCTAGTCATCCCGCTTTGATGGGAGCGTGAAAAGTAGCGTCAGCTGCGGCAGCCATTTATTCCTGCTCTGCTGGGTGGGAGATCTTACATTTACTCTCAGGTCTCAACTGCTGAAGCTTACTGACAGCACCTCGTGTTCATAGTAGGTTAGCATTACATAACTGGTTGCAGATTAAGGTTATAGAAATGTGCGCCTACGTTCAGCTCAATGGAAGGCAAGTATGGGATGAAAGAAAAATCTCAACTAAACTTGAAAAAATACATGTTCAAATCAAAGATGCATTTGGAAAGTGTGGAATTCTGGTTACACAATCTGACAAATATTGTAATGTAATAAAGGAAGGATGCATGGAAATAGAGAAAAGGGAGTGCAGCTCAGCGAGTCGTCTTTATTCCGGCAGCAGTAAGTGCCAGTGTTGGAGTGTGACTTTTATAATCAATATTAACATGAAAAGCTTGCAATATAATGTGTAACGAAGCCGCGTAGAAGATATGTTAACCTAGGAGAAAAATAATGTACGCTTTTAAAATGTGCCCACGGAGAGTGGCCACCAATGTATACGATGACTAATGAAACTGACTAATAATGAATTAATAGTGTACTAATGCATGACTTTGTATTAGCATTAAGAGTTATGTATTAGGGTATGCTAAATTACTCATTAGGCCTTAGTTAGCAAGGGTCTGGGCCAAGCTGCCTGGTCTCATATTAACTGTTTTTCTCTAACGTGCAATGTGTCGCTTTCCTGAAGGACATGAAGCGGTACTTTTCCAGAAGCTAGAGATATGTGTGTGTAGCCGTAGTAAATTCTTTCTCATGGGACCCCACTTGCTCAAGGAGACATTCTTTCCGAATGCAACAGTGTAATTCACAACAGGTGCAAGGTCGCCTGGACTAGGAGAAGACAATGGAACTACTGACTGGAGCGACAAGTGTAACTTTTCTTACCTGACATTCCACCCATTGAAGACGTCAATCACAGGAGCCAATCGACTGCATGAGAACTGTGTTTTATGGAAAATTCTAGTAAGGTGTGTGGAGAATTATTGGACAGAGATAAGATGCACCAAATATTGCCCAATGGGAAATTAGAGACTTGTTCGACAACTTTGATATAACGGCGTGACCCAAGGAGAAATCGGGCATTTTCGAGCCATTCTGACTTTCTTCATCACCCTTTGCCATTCTGAGAGACTTTGTCTTATACCTTAAACCATCTTCACCTTATCCCTTGCCTGATATGCACTTCTCCTCCTTATGAGGGAAGAGTTTTCTTACTATGCCCTACCGAGACTTACCTGTTCAATCCTGGCTGATGGCGAATCGACTGATGTCCTGAGGACGAAGACTGATCCTGCATGCGGACTCATTTGGATGGGTAATTATCTGAAGATAAATTGTAATTTTCTGTTTGCCTTTTCTTTCTAGGTACCAACAGCTCTTTTGATAGAGGCCATAGTTAGATGTTTTCCAAATTCATGTTGCTAAATTGTTTTGCAAGAAGCCCAACATGCTGAGGCTAATTCGAGGTTAGTTACGGAGTTCACTAATATCGGATGCAAATAGACAAATGACTGAATTCTTGCTTTGTTGAATAATGTACTAATGATACTCTGCTAAAGTTGACACATGTTAAAGTGTTGCTTTGTTCTAATGTTCATGACCTATGCTTTGATAGTCTTACTCGAGTTGCCAAGTTATAGTGGTTTTAATGTGCTTATTGATATTGCAACTAATAAATATGATACTAGAGTGTTACTAATAGGGAATAAATATCCTAAATCTTACTATATTTATGTGGTTATTCATGGCTGAAAGGTCATGTGTGTTCGCTGTATTGATCTATATTAAATTATATTGATTAGCTCGATTGATTAGTTATTGTGCATATTGATGAGGTTATTGATCTACTGATTGAAATGCTGAACGGATATCTCGTTCTGGGAAGTCCCCAAACGTAGTCAAAAGATCCATTGGCCTAAAACAAGTCCCCTTGCAAGTTAAATTATCAAGATTCGGATGCGTTACCACCAGAAGCAGGTCTTTCAGACATTGTTCAGGAATCTGTGGGCTGAAAGCCATTTAGAACATGTGGGTATTGGGCATATCAATCCTCAGTTCTGGGTTGTGAGGAGTGACGATTCAGAGGCGTGACATCTGCATGCTCTCAGAAATCATAACCTGTCTCACCAAATGTATTTATGCCACTGAAGTCAAACTAAGGACAATCAGAACATTGCACTTAACAGTTGATGATGGTGTCCATTGGCATTTTTTTATTTTTATACTTTCGCTTTATAAAGATAAACAAGGCCGCATTGCAATAATGAAGCGTCATACCTTACACAATGTTATGGCATTTAGGCAGGCGCATTAGAAATTACAGTAGAAGTTCTCATGTAACCTTTGTTACAATGGTTTGTGCATGGGGCATCAATTAACCGGTCAGCGGTACAGGCCAGAAGCCATATTCATGTGTTGTGTAGCAAACAACTGTAAGTGCATCACTGAATATTCAGCCCTGCTAACTATCCCTGCAAGGAGGCTCCACATGTCTCTTGGACGAGATGCCCGTGGGAGCATTGAAGCATACACTTCTGAATGTACGCAGCATTTGGATAAGTCCTTCAGCCAGTCCTCATATTGCAGAGGGATACCTCTCCCTCAAAACATGGTAACTCAGTCCTTACCCAACAACAATGCAATTGCAACAAATTTCCTTCTGATCTTAGGAACCTCTTTGTCATATCCTAGAAGTGGTACAAAAGGGCCAATCGGCAGACACTTCTGTATCATGCCTGTTGTTCTTTTAACTTCATACCAAAACGTATGCGGCTCTGGACAACACCACGAAAGGTGGAAAAAAAAACCTGCATGTGGTGTAGTAGAATGCAAGAAGTTTACACAAGTGCCCATTCTGAATCACACCAGACTAGTCAGAGTTGTGTATTAGCCTATGCACACAGCTGGCGGGTATTTCCGTTTGTTGGCAACAGAATGTCCATTGGTCACCTGCAAGTGTACACCTCAGTTCCTGACCCCACTTGTCTCTGGATTGCATTGGAAATATCCTCCCCTCCATTATGGAGTTTTTCATTGTGGTTGTTAGTCGGTCAGGGTTTGAAATGAGGAAAGTGGCCAGTTAACATGCAGTTGGTTCTTCTGTCAGTGTGAGAAGCACCACTGCGGCCCCTTGTCTGCCATGTTCTCTGATACATTAGTATGTACGAGAATGTGCGTTGTGCTCCACCCATGTACTCAGCCAATGTCTTGAAAAGGTCCCTCAAAGCAATTAGGTGCCTTTGTTTGAGTTTTTTTATTTTATTTTTTTAATTTTTATCACCCTTGCATCACAGATTATTTCCAGGCACGAGTTGTTATTCAGAGGGAACACTGGAGAGGAGATCTCCCCCACACCAAATGCTGTTGCCAGTCTTGACCATGACCAGAAAGTGCATTGCACAGTGTGAATTTCTCTACCAGGTCTAACGTGCTTCTGCGCTGTGTCAACGGAGACTGGAGCCACAAGTCCCACTTTAAAGTCCCATCTTTGGGGATGTTTGGTGTTGTGGTTCAGCAAGTTAAGCAGCACTACAGTTTTCATTAACTCCCTACCCAGTGGCGTCTGCCACTGTGCAGGGGTAGATAAAAAAAAAATATATATATTAATAATAATAATAAAAATAGATAAATACAAAAAACACTTACCTCTCTTACAGAGACACATTTGAGTCTCCTCTGTCCTCTTCCTGGCAGCACACAGGCTCCCAAGCAATCGCGATGCTGCGGTCACCAGCATTACAGCAGCATCATGATTGGTGTGAGCGCCCTGCTTCGGAGTTTACAGAGGGAGTTAAGGCCTGTGCAATTTCTCCTTTGGCTGTTCAATAAAGCCAGGTCGAGAAATGCAAAGTGCAAATATCGGTTTGGCTGGCCGAACAAAGCCAGCCAAACAGACATGCACACCTATTGTGCCCATAGTTATGGTTTAGGAGCGCTGGGAACCCCGAGGGTAGCCATGCGCTCTATAAATTGTGTAACATAACATAAAACCCCCCCTCCAGCCCAGCCCGCCTTAAACAGACTCCCAGGAAAAATAAAATGATAATAATGCTTTGTTTTAACGCTTCGCTGTTATCATTTTAATTTTCCTTTCCATTCTGCTTGGGGGCAACGATCCTCCGCCTTAGCAAAGGAGCAGCCCCTGACCCTACCTGCCACTGTCAATGGTGATCTAATCAATTTCTCTGTATGAAATCGCTATGTTTGTGATACAGTTGCTGTAGTTTTCCATAATTAGAGTTTCCACTGCCCATTGATACTAGATTCCCACGAAATGCACAGAGTCAGTTTGCAACCTTACTGGGAACTCCAGGGTGGGTGGCAAATTGCTTTTTGTTAGGGGGAGCATTACTGACTTGGGCAAGTTTATCTGCTATCCAGATCATCTACCAAAGGTGGTCATTTCTCAGATTATTGGCTCCAGAATACACATCAGGATCTTTTAATCAACATCAGTATATCATCTAAGTACATTAATAGTATTCTACATTGCTCAAATTTAATCCCAAAGGAGTGATGGAATTCCCTCTGTATACATGCCATGGGCTCCATTGCCAGGGTAAATGAAATTGGAAATAGGGGGCAGCTCCTTCATATCCCTTTACTAATTGATATGGTGGGGAAAAGTTGATGATTGATTTTAAATCTTGCTTTTGAATCGGTCTAGAGCTCTTTTATCCACTCTGACATACCTCTCAATCCTAGTGTGCAGATAGCCATTCGATTGAGTGAAAGCGTAGAAACTGCAGAAGTCCAAGTGCCAACTTGGTTAGTGACTGAAAGGACCATATGGAGTTTATCTTCCATGGACCTACCGGAAATGAATCCGGACTGCTCCGGTCTAACCAAGTCCGCTAGTAATGCTAGAATTATATTACTCCTATTTTGAACAGGATTTTGTTATCCATGTTGATTAAGGACAATGGGTAGTAGAAATTAAAGGGTTTGCTGAGATTAAGCACGGTTGTGACAATTGCTTCTTGAAACGACGGAGGGAGCTGTCCTTAACAAATGCCTCAGAATAAAACCCTAACAGAAAGGGAGCTTGCTCTTCTGCATACTCTTTGCAAAACTCTATGGGTAGTCCATCTCCCGGAGGGACACTACTAGTCCCCATGCTCCTGATAACTATTCTGATTTCCTCAAGGGTATTAGGCGAGCACAACAGTCCATACTAGTCAAGCTCAAACCATGCAAGGGAGGCCTCTGTGCAGATACTCATGATTTTTAGGGTTTGTTAATTCTGCTTGGGAGCATACAGTCGAGTATAGATCTTTGTAAATACATTTAATATTTCCTTGGGCGGGTGTGCCAATTCGCCACTAGTGTCCCTGATTTGTACCATATTAGCTGCTGCCCAGACTGGGTGCATTAGTGTCACTAGGGACTGACCAGGGCAGTCTCACTATGTACCCATAAAAAGTGACCCCTTAGCCATCTCCATAAATTCAACAAGCTTTGTGAGTAATTGTAATAGAATACTGGAAATTGTAATATTTGCTTCTATTCAAACATATTGTCTTTCTCTAGCCTACTTTGGACTAAAGCTGCCCATGCCCTTTTGCACTACATTCACCCCAAATAACCACTTTGAACACCTCACTTAGTGTAGCATTGGTGACCACTGAACTAAGCTCAAAGTATGAATGTGTCATCTTTCCGATGTTTGCTGTGAAATTCTGGTCTAGTAGGGTTGTTGGCTGTAGCTGCTATAGCCTGTTTATGTTGGTATCGGTGGGGAGGTATAGTGTTAGGATAATAAGTGAGGGGTTCAAAAGTATCGTGGGGAGGTGTGTAATGAATTCCAACTGCTCTACCACATCTCTGGTGCTCAGTCAGTACTCTACTCTAGAGGAGAGTCCATGCACTGCAGAGTGAAATGTATATTCTCTGGCTCTAGGGTATCTGGTGCACACCAAATCCATCAGTTCATGCTGATAAATTATACTGAGCAAGGGTTCTTGGTTCAACTGTGTTGGCTAGGCCCCACTACTCGTGCTATTCATGAGATCAAACTCTCCTCCTTAGATGATTGTGCACAGTAGGAGAAAAGCACAACACACCAACACTGAGGAGAAAAAAAAACAGGATTGAGAAAGTTTGGGCCATGTATATTAGATTAATGTGTTAGACATACAATATCTAGGCTCCCCAGGACTGTCCATTAAAGCTTGATTTTATCAGTAGGAAGACCCGCATAGAGTAGCTGAAGGAGGGAAAAGAAGCTATATGCACTCCAATCACTAGTAATGGTACAAGGACGATTTTGGGGCCGGTCGGTCTTCTGTAAGAGAGTGCAATGTCTATAATTATGTCAGTTAAGGTAAGCCATGGATTGCCTAAACTTGCAGCATTTATTTAGGCCTCTGAAATCCCATGTCATTATCGGTACTTTACTGGAGCCTGCAGGTGACCTCTCCTTGCTAGAAACGATTTCCTTGCGTAACCAATATGTGTACGTGCTAGTGGGTATTCCATACTGTTACATTGTTGACTGCTTTTAACCTGTGTCTCAGTCATGTTACTATTTAATACCCCTTTCTTCAAACCTTCTCTCACATTGAGCCCCTAGATCTGGGGTTTACACCTAGCTATCTCCTTAGTATAGTGCGACGAAGGTTCCACGGGGACCTTGCGCAGTGCGCAAGTAAGCACCTGGCTCATCACTAGAGTTTGCCAAAGCATTATTTAACTATGGAAATGCCTACTCAATACTAATCATACATACATGGAGGTCCTTGAGTAAACTTTACATGTAACTGTTTGAAATCTAACACAAACTTTGGGTAATGCACAGAGAAGCAGGACACTTACCATTGTACATGTTATATTAAGGTGTTAAGGCACACAGAGTTGAAACCACTAGACCAGCTCTCATCACACTACAAAAGGAGGAAGGGAGAACCACCAGTCTCTGCCAGTGGCATCAACACTACAAGTCGTTGACATTCTGACCTGATGGTCACCCATTCCCCTCCTTACTTCTTGGTGTGTGGGGATGAATTTGTTCAATAAGTTGGATGCCTATTTTGGGACATTGAAAATGTAGACTTTGTCATTCAGTGTAAGCCTCAGTCTGGCAGGATATAGCATTATTTACTGTATTGCCATATCTCACAGCTTCTTCTCTGTTTGCATAAACTTCCATTCAGCATTCTAAACATTTTGAGTCAAGTCAGGGGAAAATGCAATTGAAAACCCATGATGATGGATCTCATCTTTCTCTTGCCATTTATGGGATTTTATCCCAGTTTCTGGAATTCAGTAGTTTGATTATGGTAGGGTGGGGCAGTGTGCCCGTTATCAGCCTTTAGATCAAAACACAATGTGCCCGTTCCATCACAAAGACCTGGGGCAGTTTGTCCCAGACAAAGATGCTAATGAGCATGAGTTCTACGTACTTCTCTGCTATACCCAAGGGCTGTGGTCTTATGGATTCTGATTATCCATTGATTTCTTCTTCAAAGGATGCCTGCAAATCTTTATTTTTAGCCTCAATCTTTTCCACTTCTGCCGATAGCTCTTCTTGCAGTTTGCTATGGATCACAACATTGCCTTCTATACCTGAAATACTCCAGTCCACCACATCAATCCACATGCATCGTCTTTCCAGCCACTCCTTCAGGTCATCCAAATACCGGGTAAGGAAGTCTATTTTAGTGTACATAGGAGGACAGATTACTTTTCATTTAAATTTATTTCCTTTATTTCTCGTGGTTATCCATTGATCTGTTCTGGGCTCTCCACAGGAGAGGTGTATTGCATCTGCTCCTGAATGCAAGCACTTTCCTTGCCCTGAAATGCCAACCTGGCTGGTTTGGTGTATGGTTTGCGCATGTTGCTGTACTGTATTGAATGTGATCTTGTGTACTAGGCACTTTGTATTTTGTACTGTATTCTGGAATCATATAGCCAGATGACAGGGCCCAGAACTGAACTGTTATAATGTGGCAGCCTGTCTCTCATGGCTTTTATAGTGGTAATAAGACTGTGTGTTTAGGGAGCAGCACCACAGAGTGTGGGAGACTGAGTCAACCCCACACCGCCTGGAAGCTGTGGGCCTAAATTGTGGCTAGCCTGCAGTACCTCTCTAAACCATAAAAAAAAAAAAAAGGAGATGATTTGTGGCAACCTCCGCCTGACACTCTGATGCTTCAGATAAATCATGGGGAACAGAGCACACCCCCTTTCACTCAGTTAGTCAAAGACTCACACATGCCAAGGGATGACGAGAGATGCAAACTGAATTTCAATAAATATCTTCAACCAATTGCATTCTAGTATAAAAAGCATGGGCTGTGATAAAAAGGCAGATGAAACATAATATGGTGATCATCATTACAATGTGTGTGAAAAAGATAAACAACCCACCATATTGTATGGCTCTAGAAAGTCTAGTAATTCCTGCCTAACCTCGATGTATGAGAGCACAGTGGTAGTAATCCATCTTCTAGTCCCAATCTAAGGGAGCAACCCGACCCCATACCAGAGATAGGTAGCAAGGGTCTGCCTGTTGTCTGGATGGTAATCCTCTCAGGAGCTAAAGAGTCAGCATCAGGATCAACAAAGCTGGCTGCGGTATCATGTACTCCCCAGGATTGTTATCATTGGAATGCTCTCCGCTCTCCATAGGCCTATGTGCTGTTTATATAATAAACCCTACATAGTTCGTGGAAGTAGGTCTGATGTCATGAAACGTTTAGAGGATAGGAAATATCACCTGAGATGACAATATAAGCTGGCATATCATGTAATGAACATAACAGCTGTGGAAATGGCGTAGGATGCGTATTGTGCTAAAGGCTGCCAAAAATGTGCAGTACATACTCTGTCTTCCTAGAAGGAGGAAGCTGATTAAAAATATTAAACAATGCACTAGAAACAGGCTCTGCTAAAAAAGTGACATTGAATAAAATGTGTGTGTGTTTTGAAGGCACACCAATGAAACTAACTAAAACCTGGGTGTCTACCCCGGCACTAAAGGGTAATTACAACCCCCTCCCTATAATAAAACCCATAATTATATACAGAATTATGTCTCAACATTAATATCTTTATGTTCAATCATCAGATATATAAGCAAATTTGCGGGACAGCCATGGGAGTGTCCTTTTCTCCAAGCTATGCAAATCTCATGATGGGTTGGTGGGAGAAGTGCATAGCTTGGGGGACAAGAGAACGACCAATAGATGGATAAAGTGGTGATGTGGTTGCGATATATAGATGACTTATTTTTGATCTGGCATGGAACTGAGGAATCATTCAGGGAATTCTTTAGTAAATTGAATAGAAATGATGTTGGATTGCAATTCACTCATAAGATAAGTGAGTGCTCCATTGAATTTCTAGATGTATTACTGTATATCAAAGCCAGAGAATTACATACCACACTACTTAGAAAATCCACTGCAACCAACAGTATCTTACATGGTACTAGTTTTCACCCGAGATCATTGATTAAAAGTATTCCATATGTGGAGTTTATTCATATTAAAAGAAATTGTTCAAATGAGCAAGACATGAATGAAAAATTTGGTGATTCGAGACAGAGATTCTTGAATAGGGGTTTATAAATTAAAGGCAATACAACAAGGTGAGATGAAAGCTAGGGAAAAGACACTAGCACAGGTATTGGTTAAGAACAAAAAAGTACCAGCGCAGTCAAAGGTGGAAGAAAATTAGATCAGACTTCTTTTGGACTATAGTAAAGAGAATCGACAGATAGTGAACATAGTAAATAGGTATTGGTATTTGATCCAAAGAGATAGTGATATTGGGCAGAAAGTGGGGATTCATCCCTCAATTACATAGAGAAAAGTACCATCATTAAAAGATATGTTAGTGAGAAGTCATTTTGAGACCTCTAAAATTCCCAATTGCTTAGCAGAAGGAAATAAGTTTTTTTGTTTTTGTAGAAAATGCAAAGCGTGTAAAATTGGCTGCAATAAAAAGACGATAACCGATTTTAGGGGTAAAGAGATTATGATTAGAGAAAGAATCACATGTGAAACAACTTTTGTGGTATATGTCTTAGAATGTCGGTGTGGTCTCAGATACGTTGGAAGTACTATATGTCCCTTAAAAAAACGTATCTTGGAACACATCAGAGCAGTGCAGAATCATGATACCTACGCCATGATCAAGCATTTGAAGAGTCATCCAGAATTAGATTGGTTGTCTATGAAATATTATGGTATTGCTATGATACGAAAACATGAACGGGGAGGCGATAGAGTACAGAAACTGAGACGCTTGGAGTCCAGATATATCATCAAATTAAAAACTAAGACTCTGTTTGGGATAAATTGCGATGAAGAATTATATTGTCATCTTTAATTGTGGTTATATGATTGTGTCATTGATGTAAAAAGCAATTGGTGATGGTACCTGTATAAAATAGCATAATAGAAAGTTACAATGGTAGGGCACTAGACCCGATAACGAGGTACAGGAACATGTTCTTTAATTATATATATGTGGTATTAGAGATTGACAATACATAATCACAATTATATATATTTGTGATACATTTGGAGAATGGATGATAGTGGAAATTATGATAATTTGAAGTAGAGTAATTGTGGCTATTTAAAATTTTAATAAACCTTTGTTATTTCACTATTAGGTTCCTTTGTCATGGGTATGTGTTGGGTATGGAAAATGGATTGATTTGGGGCTTACAATGGTGTCTAATATGTTTTAAGTTAGCATGTTTATATTGCAAACTACATATCCCAGAATGCCACTTAAAGGCATGACTTAGAGGATTAGCATAAATAGGGCACTTAGTGGATTGTAGATTCACCGTGATCAAGACCGTGAAGGTCGAAACACGTTGGCTTGTCTGGTATCATTTTATATTTTAAATGAGGATTGGAGTAATCCTGTGAGTGCCGCGTCTTTTGACATTGTCAAGTTGGTGTGAAGATTAATTCAAGAGAAAGGTCCTTCCCTGGCGCAGGGACCGACAAAGTAAGCGCTCCTTGTATGGATCGTTTGGGATTTTATATATATATATATATACACATATATATATATATATATATATAAAACCTAATTATAATAAGACATTACAGCATTAAAAGGCCAAAGTAGAACATATGATCCATTGTCTCAGACATAACCGCAGCAGAGGAGGCAGCATTCCATGCACCTCAAGATGACAAGGCACCTGGAGCCACAGCCATTTGATCCAGGAAGGCTGGCTCATCGAAGGGGTCACGAAGCAACTGCAATCTCATAAGAATGACAATGAACCCTTATCGAGAACGTCATCAGATTTATGTCCACAGAAAGTAGATGGTCTGCACAAGACACTTCCAGTGCATGCTCAAAGGTGTACCACAAACAGCAGAAAACTGACTGCACTCAGTAATATACCTGTCAAAATGACAATGACCAATCTGTGCCAAGTTCTTCCAACAGTGCTACTACAAAGTACTGTATCATGCTTTCACGACACAGCTGGGCTGGTGGGAGCTCCGTCACTCTTATTGGTTGAGAAGGGGCACCCACTGCAAATCAAAAATAGCAACAGCAATATACTGCCAATTAATGCAGTACAGTCGGGAGACCTCCAAAAACACAGAAAAAAAAAGTGAGTGAATGACTAAAGGTGGTATGCCAAAGAGTCTGGAACATACTCACAAATGCAGACCAGACCGCTTAAAAAAAAAAAAAAGAAAAGTGTACAATCCTTGCATTAAAATGTGACTAACCAATTTACCAAAGTGTCTCAGAAAGTTTCCATTTAAAAGGAACTGTATCTCAGCTGATGACCTTGCCACTTGCAGATCATAGATGTGAGCACCACGTGTTTTTGAAACAATAGTGCCTTTAGTCTTCTCAGTTTGCTGAAATTGGTATTGGAAGTAGCATTATGTGGCCTCTTATTTGCTATTTTTCTCTCTTTTTTGGTTGGGAAAAGTAAATTTTCACAACAGGTCACTATTTGAGAAACAGAAATCACAAATACAATACCTGCTCTCATTCCACAACAGCCTTGATCACTCAGCATCCAGAAATTCCCAGGCAAAAGTAACTGAAATACTGGGTGGTTCACATAAACAGGAATACCCTTCAAGTAGCAAGCTAGATTGGCCACAGTCTCATGCATACTCCTTGCAACAGCACCTGTTTACAAATTGTTGAATGGATTACAGAAGTCTCACATTTTATTCCACTGAGAAAAATCACCTTTTCATTACTCAAACATTTGAAATCAAAGGGCGTCACCCACACCACATGAATATCACTATCTCCTGACTGTTCAAACCTGCCAACAGTAAAATGTTTTAACCCCTTCGCTGCCAGGCTTTTTCACCCTCAGGTGCCATGCCTTTTTTTGGCTATTTGGGGCAGTTTGCACTTAGGCCCTCATAACTTTTTGTCCACATAAGCTACCCATGCTAAATTTGTGTCCTTTTATTCTGATGTCCTAGGGATTCTAGTGGTACCGAGACTTTGCGGGTTCCCCTGAAGGAGACCAAGAAATTAGCCAAAATACAGCAACATTTTGTGTTTTTCAAAAAAACAGGGAAAAAGGGCTGCAGAAAGCGGCTTGTGGTGTTTTCCCCGAAAATGGCAACAACAAAGGGTTTGTGGTGGTAAAATCACCAATTTCCCAGCTTTCAGGAACAGGCAAACTATAATCAGAAAACCCCATTTGTAAACACAATGTTGGCATTTTACTGGGACACACCCCATTTTTACTATTTTTTGTGCTTATAGCCTCCTTCCAGTTAATGAAAAAATGGGTGTGAAACCAATACTGGATCCCAGAAAGCTAAACATTTCTGAAAAGTAGACAAAATTCTGAATTCAGCAAGGAGTAATTTGTGTAGATCCTACAAGGTTTTCCTACAGAAAATAACAGCTGAAATAAAACAATTTGAAACTGAGGTTAAAATTTTTTTTTTTTTTTAAAAAGGCATTTTTCTCCACGTTTTACTCTAACTTTTTCCTGCGATGTCAGATTTTGGAAACCAATATACCGTTACGTCTGCTGGACTCTTATGTTAGTGGGATATATAGGGCTTGTAGGTTCATCAAGAACCCCAGGTATCCAGAGCCAATAAATGAGCTGCAGCTTGCAATGGGTTTTCATTCTACACCGGGTATACAGTAATTCATTTGCTGAAATATAAAGAGTGAAAAATAGGTATCAAGAAAACCTTTGTATTTCCCAAATGGTCACAAGATAGGGTGTTGAAAAGCAGTGGTTATTTCCTCATCTCTGAATTCCGTGGTGCCCATACTAGCATGTGAAGTACAGGGTATTTCTCAAATAGATGTCTTTTTTACACACTGTCTTACATTTGGAAGGAAAAAACGTAGAGAAAGACAAGGGGAAGTAACACTTGTTTTGCTATTCTGTGTTACCCCAAGTCTCCCGATAAAAATGGTACCTCACTTGCGTGGGTAGGCCTAATGCTCGCGACAGGAAACGCAACATGGAAACATCACATTTTTACATTGAAATCTGATGTTTTTTTTGCAAAGTGCCTAGCTGTGGAATTCGGCCTCTAGCTCAGCCGGCACCAAGGGAAACATACTAAACCTGTGCATTTTTTTTTTACAACTAGACACCTAGGGGAATCCAAGATTGGGTGACTTGTGGGGCTCTCACCAGGTTCTGTTACCCAGAATCCTTTCCTAACCACAAAATTTGTCTAAAAAAACACTTTCCTCACATTTCGGTGACAAAGTTCTGGAATCTGTGAGGCGCTACACATTTCCTTTTACACAGCATTCCACCAGGTCTCCCGATAAAAATGGTCCCTCACTTGTGTAGGTAGGCCTAGCGCCCGTGACAGGAAATGGCCCAAAACACAATGTGGGCACATCACATTTTCCCAAAGAAAACAGACCTGGTCTCTGCAAAGTGCCAAGCTGTGGATTTTGGCCTCTAGCTCAGCCGGCACCTAGGGAAACCTAGCAAACGTGCGTATTTCTGACAACTAGACACCTAGGGGAATCCAAGATGGGGTGACTTGTGGGGCTCTCACCAGGTTCTGTTACCCAGAATCCTTTGCAAACCTCAAAATTAGGCTAAAAAAACACTTTTAACCTCAATTTCAGTGATAGAAAGATCTGGAATCTGTGAGGAGCCACACATTTCCTTCTATCCAGCATTCCCCCTGGTCTCCCAATAAGAATGGTACCTCACTTGTGTGGGTAGGCCTAGTGCCCGCAAAACTAAATACCCCAAAACACATCAAAATTATCAAATATTAAACAACCTGTTTTTGAGGGGTGGCCTGCATTTTTGGTCCTGGGCTCAGCAACCATATAGGGAAACCGACCATACTCAAACATTTCTGAAAACTAGACACTCGAGGGAATCCAGGGAGGTGTGCCTTGCATGGATCTCCCAGTTTTTTCTTACCCAGAATCCTAAGCAAACCTCAAATTTAGCTTAAAAAAACAAACAAACAAAAAAATCAAATTTTCCCCACATTACAGTATCTGTAACAAGAAAGAGCCAAAACCGTGTCGAAATTGAGGAGGGAACCAAAGCGGGTCCAAAAGGGCAGTTTGAAAAAAAATAAAAAAATTTAAAAAACATTTTTAGGCTGACAAGTGGGGCAGATTTTTTTTTTATATATGAGACAATGCTGGGTGGTGGATTCCTGCATATTCCGGAAGGTTCCATCACACAAATGTGGAAAAAAATGTGTGATTTCCAGCAAAGTTCGAGGTTTGCAGGCATTGTGTGTAAGAAAATGGTGTGGGGTGCATGTGAAGCACACAACCCTGGACTCACCCAGATGTTTAGTTTTCAGATGTGTCTAAGTCTTGTGGATTTTTCTACATGGCAGCACCCCAAAGTCCAAAAAGTGCAGACCTCACCATTCCAAGTGGGACGATTTTGAGAGTTCGCCAAGCTCTCATTGCCCAAATGTAAAACCAAAACCCCAAATAATCAAATGTCCTCTTGCTTGCCGTGGGATAAGATGTTTTAGCGCGCAGGGGAGAGCTGAAAGACTGTTAGCCCCTTCAGTTGGGGTGGGGCATAACCATACTGGTTGGTAGCCAACACCACACTTCTTTTTTTTTTTTTTTCCCCCTTGGCATCTAGCAGACTTTCTGCAAACCCCGCCCGTTGTGGATCGGGGGTAATTGCCCCATCTGCCCACTGGTGGGCAGAACATCTTTGGCCCCATTTATTTGGGGTGGGGGTATGGCCATACCCACACTCTTATTTTGAAAAAAAAAATCTTCCATGGTCTCCGGTGGGCTTTCTGCCCCCCACTTGGGGGCAGATGGGCCTTCCAAAAATAGCCTGCTCTGCCCCCAAGGGGGGCAGATATAGCCCACAGTAATGTGCCCCCCAAACAAAACACACAGGCACCAGGGATTGGTGTGTGTATAAGTGACTTCTCCCCCCCGGGGGGCCGATCAGCCTAATAGAAATAGGCCGATCTGCCCCCCTTACCCCAGGGAGCGACCCTTGCCTAAGGGGTTGCTCCCCTTATCAATCTAAATAAAAAAAAATAAAAAATCCCTGGTGTCTAGTGGCTTCTGCCCCCCCCCCGTGGGCAGATCGGCCTCATTAAAAAAATTACCCCCCTTGGAGCGACCCTTGCCTAAGGAGTCGCTACCCTTAATATATATATTAAAAAAAAAAAAAAACATCCTTGGTGCCTAATTGCTTCTGCCCCCATAGAGGCAGATCGGCCTAATGAATATATGGGCCGATCAGCTCCCGTAGGGGCAGAAAAGCCTTCATTGAAAAAAATTACCCACCTTGGAGCGACCCTTGTCTAAGGGGTCGTTCCCCTTATCAATATATATATAAAAAAATCCCTGGTGCCTAATGGCTTCTGCCCCCTTAGGGGCAGATCGGCCTAATTAATATAGGCTGATCTGCCCCCATGGGGGTGCAGAAATGGCCTTAAATAAAATGCCCCACTCGGGCCATTCCCCTTATGACAATTACAGAATTAAAGAAATTCCCTGGTGCCTAGTGGCTTCCTGCAGCACAATCGCTATGCGATTGTGCTACAGGAATGCACAGAGACATGAAAAGGGAAGGAAAAGCCTGTCCTTCCCTTTTCATGCCCCTCTGCCTCTCCTGCCCCCCGTACAGAGGAGAAACTAATCAGTTTCTCCTCAGGTTGCACCGGAAGCATTGCTTCCAGCATGACGGGAGTTGACCTCTGATGAGGTCAGTGCGCGTTGGAGGGCTTACCTCATCAGACGTCACTGGGGGGTAGGAGGGAGCGGGGATGGAAGGGGAAGCGATTCCCCTTCCAGCTCTGCCCTGGGGGGGGGGGGGTTGGGGGGAGGCCCTCGGGGGGAGCGCCAGCCAGGACATAATGGTTACGTCTGTGGCGCCTCAGCGCCGCGCCACCGGACGTAACCATTACGTCCATGGCAGGGAAGGGGTTAAACACGAGGTGAATTGGAATGTTGATATCGGCAGGGAGATCATCCCATGTATTAACCACACCGTTGATGGTGTTTCCGCTAGCTACATAAAAAGGCAACTTTTCTAGTTTTTCAATATTAAGCATTATGTGAGTAACTTCTTTGCCATTATCTATTTCTTAGAATGAATATGGCAAGCAACTTTTTAGAGTCTATAAGCTCCCAAGGCACGCACCCACCTTCAGAACTTGTAAATTCCAACTAAACTGCATAATGGACCTAAGATGACTTTGTCCTTGATGTAAAAATGCCATATCGTTTTATATAATGTGAACAGCAGGAGACACAATGTTGTTTAATGTGTGTATGCGAGTGGACATACCATTATCAACAATGGCTAAAGCGGTCTCTAAATCTTACTTATCTATTTTTGCCTTAAATGAGCAGCAGCTTTCATTTGTGAAAAATTCCTGATCTCATTATATATTGCATAAAGCAATCTTTTGGAGTATGGTTTTCTAGGACCTAACAAAAAATCTTTTAAGTCTATGTCTTCCGAAAGAAGAGAGGTGTTCTTTAATAGCTGTAAACGTGGAATATTTCAACCATTGTTGACATAATTTACGCAAGCTGTAAGTGGTGACGACACCTGAATGTTGTTGGGTGACCTAACGAGGGACCTGTCTGCTTGTTCTAAAACCCGATGTGGAGTTGACAAAACGAGAATAGCAACCATTTGTGTCCACTGCCCACAATAACCACCTGTTAGGACCTGAAAGTGACTAATTAAATATACAATTCGCAAGCATACCACTGAGCTGTTCATCTGAAATATTCATGATATTCTGGCAATAATAAAAATTTAGCTATGAAGGAAATACTCAGAACATTCCTTTCTTTGACTTTTGCTAATCAAAAGCAAGTTGTTTGCTGGACAGATTCATTTAGAAAAATAATTTTAAGTGAAATTAGAGATGCCTTAAATAAGGCTTCCATGCCCTGTACCTGACAATCTTCCCCCCCCCCCCGAATTGTTTTTAAATTAGTTGATTACTTCCAATATTCATAGCCCTGTATGGCTAATTGGGAAACACATTAATATGAATAAATTAATTTGGTATCAGTAAGCAATACTGCTTTTGCTTTAGTTGTTGGTAATTTGAAATAATATGACTCCAGATTAGTAGTGTCATGTCCAGAAAAATAGGTGAATCTTTCTACATATGTTTTAGAACTCCCCATTGGAGGAATCGGACAGTGTTCATTGTGCATAATTAAAAACTATTCTTGGAGTACTAGCTCTATGTAAATATTGTCCATAATAATGTTAACAGACTATTTTGCCAACATTTGCACTATTCACGTACATATCTTCACTTTCAAATACAGTATAATATTCAAGCTCAGAAAGCATAGAATAACTGCTTTTACACCCATGTCATCAGAAACAACACCAAGTGTAATAATAATTTATAGAAATCTTAAACACATGAAATTTGTATTGTTTCAGTTGGTCCAAAAATATTGAATGGTCCTTTATCCCAAACAATCCCAACGGGAACTGGAACAGCAGAAATGTTCACTGGGACAAGTCTCTTCGCACTTTGTGGGAAGACAAATAAGACTTTAAAACCTCATCTACCAGTTCAACAGCTGAGCGTTCAGACAAATAATGATCATGTATAAGCAAAAAGAAGACAATAGCAAATCCAATCCATAAACAAAATGCATGCAATTCCAATGTAATCCACAGTTAGTACCATGAACTAATCAAATAGTTATGTTTTAACAAGTTAAAAAGCTTACGTATACCATGTGCTGTGGCAGTAGTAGATGCTAAAGAATTAGAAGAAAAATCATCATTGTTGGGAAAATAACCAGAAGCAGTTTGTGCAAAAATTGAAGCCGCTGCTGGTGAAAGAGAACTGGTAGATGTGTCCAATGGACGTTCGTTGTAGATAATCCGATCAGTTTGTGTTGAATTGGCAAATTTTGGGCATTTCTTGTGGATGTAGTGGTTACTGGAATCAACAAAGTTTACTCTCCGCCTTCCCCAACCTCTGTGAAACTATTTCAGCATTGTTTAATTGTTGAAGTGGTATCTCCTGTATGGTAGTGATAGAGGCAAAGGAACTATGTAGGAATCCTTGTGGTCTACTGTGCAGAACGTGCCAGGTGATGCAATTTTGTGTGATCAATGCAAAGTTGTCATCTTTGGAGCCAGGCTGCAGCAGTAGGAGGACAGTCGTTGTACCATGCGTATTCCAAGAACCGGCACTGGTGCCCAATAAGATGGACCAAATTCCTTTTAACAGCAACTTTTTCTCAAACCAGACGCTCAACTTTTGGAATCCAGCTGGTTGAAGTTGTCGAATCCCTCATTCCCAAAGTGGCGGCATGTGCTGATGAGTTTTCATCACAGAACTGCTGTAATTCCTGCAAGACGGTGACACGTTCATTTATATCAAAAGGTGTTTCTGCCGCCACCTCCAGGACCATCAAAAACTGGGACAAACATGGGGATGCCGAACAGAACTTCATAGGGGTTACAACCTCCCAGAGATCTTCTAGGCAGATTATTTAATGCTCTCTGGACTCCATACAGATGGAGTAAACTGTGACCTGTGCCTAGTACTTTTGATGTTAAGGATTGCTTTAAATCTTGTTTTTTCTCTCCACTACCAAATTTCCTTTTGGATGGTATGAACTACAATAATGCACAGTAACACCCATAGTTCCCATTACATCCCTATATGCCATAGAGGCAAAGGCAGGGCTCAGGTCCAAGTGGAATGGTGTAACTGCATTGGTCCCAATAAAGACTTGTAAATGTTTAATAAATGTTCAGGCGTTAGTCACATCCATAAGAATCTGCAGAAAGTCTGCTGCAATTGAAATGTATTTGTGTGCACCATCTGATTGTAAAAGATCACAATGTTCTAGGTACAATCCTGCATGGGCTTGTTTGATATGAGGAGGGGTGTTTGCAGGGGGCGTTTAATGATGGAACCTATTGTTTTCTGACAAATGTCACAACTAAGGACATACTGTTTGTATAGACCACACCACCAATAACGTTTTTGTAGTAGTGCAATAGTACCCGCCACACCAGCAAGAGCAGAAGAAACACCCTCACTAGCTGCTTTGATTAGTTCTAGCCTATGGTCTTCATTGGGGATCACAATCACCGATCCCTGTTATTGTTACAAAGGGAATGATTTGGGTACTGAAGTGGTAGGATTCTTTTTTGAGGTATGCTTTTGGTAAAGGCTCGGCATCAGCCAATGCATTCACAGCAGCCACAATGTCTTCATCCACCCAGGTATGAGAACAAATTATCACAGCAACAGATGCCATAGGAAATGCAGATTTGGCAGCGTCATCTACCAATAAATTTCCTACATCATATTGCAACACATTGGTGGTTGAGTGTATGTATTACATGAGCCTGTGGCAGCTCGTCTTTAAGCTGTGCCACGTTCCCCATAAAAGTGTGTGTTTTATGGTGTTTCCTTTGGAATCTCTGAACCCATTGATGCACCACTAGTGTAAGTGTTCATTGAAGGATTGAAAACAATAATACGAATGTCACAACGTAAGTGTTGAAAGTTCTGGATCCGTATGTTCCAGTGTCAAGTGGAAAGCTTTAAGGTTAGGAAGTTGTGCTGTGCAATTCCCTAGGCCAAAGGTCTTCAAACTGGGGGGGCGGGCCCCCTTAAGGGTGTCTCAAGTGTTCTGGGGGGAGGGGGCAGACACTGGCCAAAAGAAGCATTATACAGATAACACTCCTTTGTTTTAAGCAGAAGCATGGTATTGCATTTTTTTAAAATTAACTACTTAACTGAAATGTTTAAATAGGTCTAGACATATTTAAACATTGCCATCCTTATAAAACAATTGCGAAAAGTTCTGAGGGGGGGCTCAATGATTTTTATTTTTCAACTGGGGGGGCACGGCATTAAAAGGTTTAGAGACCATTGCCCTAGGCACTGCGTAAAGGTTTGCTGAGCACGGAACTCACCTTCCCTCATCACTCCCCAGACCGCTGAGCAAGCTGCGGAGTATTGATTTTTGGTACCTACAGTTGGTTGAGCTGACCGTTCAGTGTAAATGATGATTTTATAATAGAAACCTAACCGGGATTGTATTTTTGCATGTTTTTTGGTGGTAGGAGTTGCGCACAATTCTCTAGGATGTGTACTGCCAGACTCTTTCCCTCATTTGACAATGCATATCCCAAAAATAGGACACTTGAGAAAGGTAATTGTATTTTTCTAAAAACTGAATTTGTAGCTACATTCGTCAAATCCCAAGACAATGTGATCTACCCTGGCCAAATGTGTGTTGAGGTCATCATCTGTCAGATAGATGTCATCCACATAGGAAAATGCCTCAGGATCAATATCATGCAATATTGATGTCACACAGGCTGAGAACAATCTTGGACTGTTCTCATACTCTTGAGGACGAAGACAAAAAAACAACACTGGGAGCCTAACGCAGAAAATGCACTTTGATTTCTACTCTCAGATGCTAGATTTTGGCAGAACAAAAGTTGGAAATCTCCAAGATTGTTTTGTATTTTTGGTGCACAATATTGTTCATAAAACTGCGCTGTGTGAATTCTGAATGGCAAATGTACATGTATGACTGTTTAAATGTCTGTAATCTAAGACTATTCTTTAAAAATGGTCCAGCTTAGCTACAGGAAACAATCATGGCCGATACACAGGGTTCAATTACTCCCTGGTACTCAACTGGTGAGAGTATTTCCCTCACTGGGGCTTTTCCATCATGGTTTATTGGGTATTGAGGTTGTATTTGTGGGTTGAAGCATATTGGCATAACATAAGGAGAATCCCTATCCCAGCCTACACGGTTGGGGTACAGTGTTGGTGCCTGTGCTAGAGCCCAATCTGCAGCATAGGCTTCTTTTACTGGATCTGAAGCAAGGACTGAGAAAGAAGGCAAAATGGAACCTTCCCTTTGTGGGAGTGTTTGTTAAAACTCTGGAGGCCAATCTTGTTCTGCCAGAAGAATGTCATAGCTCAGCGTTAATCTTTCCCAGAAAATTACTTTGTGTGCCTTATGTCCCCCTCAAACTGAATTTTTAATTTGTAGACCCTGATGGGTGGGGCAACAAGCCTGCCTGGGGTTTAGACTTCGAGGTAGTCATTAATTGCTGTGACCTCAAGAAGCTCTTGAAGATTCTGGCGAGCTATCATGATCTCTATTGTGCTGTTTAGCAGAGTCACTGCCCATGCTCTATTCTTCACTAATGTTCGCAATACGTGTGGCATATTTGGCCGAAATCCCCCCATCCACTTCTTTTTGAATTGGGGTTTTGTTGTTGAGACCTTTTTCAGTTTTCCATACTTGTTTCTGTGATCTGACCGCCCACTTCTCTCAGTTCATTTGTCCAATGAGTAATGAAAGCTACGAAAAGAGCATGTAGCACTAAACGGATACCTTTCAGAAGGTTTCAAATGATCATGCTTTCTCAAATTGTAAAGTTTTGCTGAGATCTCCAACTGTGAAGATTCTTTTTGTTTTTTTAATTTGATTTTTATTAGATTTTTTTTTTAGAATCCTCTTGTGCTTGCTTGGTATTCTCCTTTTTGAAATTACCGTTGAGGTATGGTTTATTAGGTCTGGTCCCAGATGTTTCTGACCAACAGTATTATAAGTTTGGAAATACTTTTTGGTAGCTCATACTCTATTTGAGGACTGTCCCTGGGCCATTGGCGTACTGTCAGAGCTGCTTCTTCCCCTTTTGAATTAATTGAGGAGACTGTGGCAAAATTGCCTATTAATGTCATCTTCAAATCAAGGGTAGGGGCAATCCCATGTTAATTTGTATTTGTTTCAATATTTCTGGAAGATTCACAAGTGTTGATGTACCATGCATCGTGGCATATATTGCAGCAAATGTGTCCCAAGCGACAGTCATTTATAGAGGGGACCATCCCTAAGGGAAAGCATATTGTGAGAATTCTGTGTTCGTCCTTGGGTCCAGTATGAGGAAACACTGCTCCCCTTTGGCAGGAACCTTACCCGTAATTGCATTGATGGTTACTGGATTTATACCAGGTGTTGCTAATTGCTGGTTTAGCTGGAGAAGCCCTCTCTGGGGCGGTATTCAGAGTTCACATTACAAATTATATTAAGAGCCTGTATATTCGAACTACATCAGTATGTAGTGGGCGCAGATCCACTGCCTGTAAATTTTGTATGTTTGGAAATGGTGTGTAAGCAGCTAGAACTGGCCATGAGGCCCCACCATTACTGAGGGGTCCTAGTCTAACATGATGTACAACCTGAGGGAGGGCGCCTTGAAACCAATTTTGGTGTTCTTTATATGTGAGTGGTAATTCTAAATATGCAGGTACATTTGCTACAGTATATGTGTGAAAAATATTTTTGTTTGCATCTACTGCGGGAATATGGACCTATGAATAGAATGTCTCTGTTCTGTATGCATCATGCACCTCTTCCATGCAAGTAACATCTCTTCCCCCATTAGGAAGCCCATTAACAAGTAAAAACTGTGTGACTGATGGTCTATTGTTTACTGTAATTACTACTGGTGCTTGCTGTGCCATCTCTTTAAGACTGTGTTCAGAAATAAAAATACCAAATGGGGAATCCTTTTAAGGTTCAAGCTTAAACAACCTACACACAAATATAGGACCTGCCTATGTAGCTGAGGAGGACTTTTCCCAACACTACTGATGTTTCCGTATAAAAGGTGCTAAGGGCATGTGTAAGAGCTACTCAGGAGATCCGTTAAGTACATGACCAAAGCTGGTAGTGCTATGTCTCATGGCTCTTATTATGGCAACAAGACTGCATATTTAGGGCGGCAGCACCAATGAGAGTGGGAAACGGAGTCTACCCCACACCCTCTGGAAGCTGTCAGTCTAACTCCTGGCTGGTCCACAGTACCTCACTCAAACATAGAAAGGAAAAGGTGATCGGTGGCAACCTGACACACTGACTCCTCAGGGAAGTTCTGGTGAACAGATAGCACCCCATCCACTCAGTTTGCTAAAAAAAAAAAAAAAAAAAAAAAAAAAAAAAAAAATCACACATGCCAAGGCAAGACGAGAGATGTAAACTGAATTTCAATGTATGTATTGAAGCAATTGCATACAAGTATAAAAAGCATGGCCTGTGATAATAAGGCAGATTAAACATAATACGATGATCACCATTAAAATGAGTGTGAAAAAGAAAAACAACCCCACTATTTTGTATGGTCTAGAAAGTCTAGTAATTCCTGCCTAACCTCTATGTATGAGAGCTTAGTGGTAGTAACCCATCTGCTGGTCTCGATCTAACGAGGAACCACGACCCCATACCTGTTAGACAGCAAGGGTCTGCCTATTGTATGGATGGCAATCCTCTTGGGAGCTGAATAGTCAGTGTCAAGATCAGCAAGGCTGGCTGCAGTATCACGTGTGCCCCAGGGCGGTCATGACTGGAATGCTGTCCTTAGGCCTAGCTGTTGTTTATATAACAAACCCTACACAATTTGTGTAAGTAGGCCTGATGTCATGGTACATCTAGATGATAGGAACTGCCTCCTGAGATTACAATCCAAGCTGGCATACCATGTACCAAATTTAACATACTTGGAAAAGCCACAGAATGCATGTTGTGCAAAAGGCAGATAAAAAATGTGCAGTACGTACACTGTCTTCCTAGAACGGGGCAGCTGAATATATATATATATATAACAATCCACTAAAAAGAGACTTTGCTGAATAAGTGACAATTCATAAAATATATGTATGTGTGTGTGTTTTAAAGTGGTAGGCCGTGACAATAAACTAAAACCTGGGTGTCCACCACAGCACTAAAGGGCCACTACAACACCTTGGCTATTTCATACAGTCACTCACAGCTTACTCTGTGAAATAAAGATTGCCGGTGCCCGAACGTCTGCTTGAAAGCCCGAGGCTACTGCAATTAACCATGGGCATGCTGAATGCCGAAGCTGGTAGTCTTAAATCCATCTGATGCCTCTTTAATCAACTTCTAGATACCTCCCACCCCTTTATCTCCCAGGTTCCTGCTTTCTATCATTGTGATGGTTTACAGTATTTGTCTTACTCCATCTTTTAGCACTGTTTTTCCCTCTCTTGCACTTGGTAAGTGTTGGAAAATGGGCTCTCTGAAGGGTCACTCCAAACTTTAAACCTTCCTCCTTTTTCTGAACTCATTTTTGCTGGCTTTAGCACTCTGAACACTTTCCCACTGCTAAAGTGCATGTGCTCTCTCCCTAAAAACATGGTAACATTGGAGCATACCCAACAGGCATGTTTAATTTACGTGCAAGTCCCTAGTAAAGTGCACTACACGTGCCCAGGGCCTGTAAATTAAATGCTGCTAGTGGGCCAGTAGCACTGTTTGTGCCACCCACATAAGTAGCCCCTTAACCATGTCTCAGTTCTGCCATTCCCAGGCCTGTGTGTGCAGTTTCACTGCCACGTCAACTTGGTATTTAAAAGTACTTGCCAAGCCGTAAATTCCCCTAATTCCCCTAGGGCCTAAGGTAGGCCCTAGGTAACCTGTAGGGCATGGTGCTATGTAAGTGAAAGGTAGGACATGAACACATATGTTTTATATGTTCTGGTAGTGGAAATTCATTTTTCACTACTGTTAGGCCTGCTTCGTTCATAGACTAGCATTAGAGCTGTCCTCATATACATTGAGTGGTAGATTCTGAGCTGAAAGGGGTAACCAGGTCATATTTAGTATGGCCAGAATGGTAATGGAAAATCCTGCGTATTGGTGCGTTTGGATTTAATATTACTATTTTAGGAATGCCACTACTAGAAAGTGAGCATTTCCCTGCACTTAAACAATATGTGCCTTACAGCCTGTCTCCAATCAATGTCTGGTCTGTGCTGGTTGACATCTCCCTTGTGCAATATCACCCAGACAACCACAAACACAGGGCACTCAGTCACGTCTGTATTCATCTGCATACTACTGAATGGGTCTTCCTGGGCTGGAAGGGTGGAGGGCCTGACACTTGCATTTCAAAGGTCAGTGGCCTGGCCTCACACAAAGGACGGATAAGCCCCCACTGGGATCCTGGCAGACAGGACTGGGCTGAAAGGGAAACTTGTGCACTTCAAAACTACTCTTAAGTCTCCCCCACGTCAAAGGCATTTTTGGGTATATAAAATGGGTCTCTGGCCCCACCAACTTAGACACTTCTGGATCTACACCTGAATCCTCTCAAGATGAACTGCATGGCTGCCCAAAGGACTCATCTGGACTGCTTTGCTGAGAAAGATTGCTTCCCTGCTGTCTTGCTGGCCTGATGGCCTCTGACTTTGCTGAGAAGGACTCTGCTTTCCTCAAAAGTGCTCTCCAAGGGCTTGGATTGAGCTTGCCTCCTGTTTTCTGAAGTCTCAGGGCCAAAAAGACTATCTCTTCAGGACACTCTTTGTGCACTGAAAATCGATGCACCGCCTGCCAAAATCGATGCGAAGCCTGCATTGCGACCAATAAATTGCTGCACAGCCGACAAGAATGAAGTGGCCAGACTTTCAGAGGGGAAATTTGATGCATCGCCTGCTTTGCGACAGAAAATTTGACAACGCCTACTGGATCAATGCAGCACCCGTACCTTCTGCCAGCGCATCAAGGACTTTCCCTGCATCGTCCCTGGGCATCAAAATATCCCCACATTGCAGTGAGGAACCAAGACTGCACACCAAAAAACTAACCCAAGCCCTTTGCAGCATGGAAAGAAATGACGCATCGTCTGTGCTGCATCGGAAAATCTGACGCACGCCCTATTTTTCCACGCATCTCCTCCTCTGTGGTCTCCACACATTTTTTACACATACCAGGTACAGTGATTTCTAAGGACTAAGACTCTTTTAAACCTTTTAAAAGTGATATTTCAACTTTTGCTTATAGGATCTTTGTAGTTTTTACCTTACTTTATTCAGATAAATAGGGCTACATGTACGAAGATCCAGTTTTGCGACTCGCAATTTGGATGTACAACAGTGCAATTCACAATGGGGTCGCAAATGACCTACCTCATGAATATTCATGAGGTAGGTAGCAATTTGCGACCCCATTGGGAAAGGCTGAGCTCACAGGGATGGTGGCCTGCTGGTGTCAGCAGACCATCATGTCTGACTGCTTTTAAATAAAGCAGTATTTTATTATTATTTTTTAAATGCAGCCCATTTTCCTTAAAGGAAAATGGAATGCATTTCGAAAACAAAAATGAAAACTTTTCTTTTCATTTTTTTCAGAGCAGGCAGTGGTACGTGGGACCACTGCCTGCTCTGAAAATGTTTTTCCGGATACATTCACAAAGGGGAAGGGGTAGCCTGGGGACCCCTTCCCTTTTGCTAATGGGTCCCACAGGGACCACTTGCCTTTTGTGAATGGGTTAGCACCAATTTGGAATTGGTGCTTACTGCGATTGTTTTGAGATCGCATTCGCGGTCACAACACATTCATACATACCGCTTAAATTCGGTATTAGGAAGAGACGCCCTTGACACGTCCCTTCCTAATACCAAATCGCAAAACCCAAACTGCGAATCGGTAACAAGTTACCGAATCACAGTTTGGGCTTTCTACATCCCAAAAAGCATTTTTCGAGTCGCAAACGGGCTGATTCTGCGAATCAGCCCCTTTGCGACTAGAGAAATGCTTCGTACATCTGGCTCATAGTATCTATTTTTCTAAACCTGTGTGGTGTATTTTTAGGGTGTTTTCACTGTGCTACTGTATGATTTATTGCACAGATACTTTACACATTACCTTCTAAGTTAAGCCTGACTGCTCCATACCAAGATACCAGAGGTTGGGCACAGAATAATTTGGATTGTGTGTGACTTACCCGGACTAGGATTGTGGTCCCTACTTGGACAAGGGTGTATACCTCTGCCAACTAGAGGCCCATTTCTAACTGTAAGTGTCCGATGTGGAAAAATAAGTGCCAGTGGCTCTCTCACTCGATGAGCAGCAAGGGTGAATGCTAATAGATGCCCAATCAAAGGCTTTACTACAGTTCCAGCTCTCTCAAGCCCCGATTTTCTCCATTTGCTAAGGGGTTAAAACCCACCTGGTGTGCAGTGGGGCTCCACACCCATGCACCAGAGTCAGTCAACAGGGGAGCTCCAAGTTACTAGTGTCCCGTGCCGCCTGTCAGCCCCCTCAACTCTTTTGGCACTGACCCTTTGGTGATTGTTGCAGGTCTGCTACCTGTGTGTGTCCAGTCCCCTGCAGCACCTGTCTTCACTGAATTGTGTGCTGAAGATGTATTAGATCACATGTATGACGTCCTTTCTGCTGATTGGGCTTGTCATCTGCTGCGTAGTTCATTTTGCCACCTTACTCTATTTGGGCAGAGAGCATGACCAGGTTTAGGGGAGCTCTGGCACAGGCTATTTCAACCTCTGCCATCTCGCTCCAAACCAGAGACATGAAAGGAGTCCACCAGGGGCGGGTTCCATGCAGCCCAGCAACTCTACAGGCTTCAGGGAGTGCATTTTCCTCTGGCCGTCACAAGCCGGATGACAGGTTTGTTCTGTTGTCCCTATACTGCAGCTGTCTGATAGATTGCTGGCAAGACTTCTAGAATCCTCCATTCAGGATCTGGGATGGATATTTTTTTAAGGATTTAAGCTACGGCCACGGGAGCATTCTCAATTTGGTTGCCATCTTTTTTCGTCCCCTAGCACCCATGCACATTCAACCTTTTAAAAGAGTCAAATACTTTGATCAGTGTGATAAGTTCGAGCTTTTGAGCCTCTCTACATCCTACTTGAGCTTCAATAAATTCATTTGAAAATCAAGAATCTCAAAAACGCAGCACTATAAAGAGGAAACAAACTGGAGAACCCTTCATTCAAAATGTTAGAAAAGCACAACTTTGAATGTGTCCTGAAGAACTTCAAAGTCATTCCAATGTTACAGCTGCATAATAAATAAATACCAGTCTGCTAGCCCACACTCGAAAGCCAAGATACATCCCCACGGTATTATGGATTCTTGTCTGGCTTCAGTCCCAAAGCTCTGGGTATTGAGGCTGAAATCTTGTCTCCTAGTTGTCCTCACAATTTTTGGACTACGGTATAATAGTGCATACAGAACATGGCTAAAGTAGGCAGTCGTGCATCATAAATCAAAAGTTGCCAAACACTGTTCAAATAAATGCAGTGTGTTTCAACGCAAACACCTAAAACACTGCAAAACTCCAAGTCGCTAATCTGATGTTTCAAGTTGCGATTCTGACCTGAATTTAAGGAACGTGTGAGGAACCGCTGTTAAAATTTTAACTTAAACAAGGTAACTTAGTTAAGACCAGGGGCAGCTCCTCCATATGGCGGAGGAGCCCCCCACCAGCAGTAGAAGCTGCAAACCTTTCAGAACAAAAGGATAATAAACACAGGAGTGACGTGCACTGAGGGAGAGTGCTCAGAGATTGGTGAGGGAAAGGCTGAGAGCCTGTGCCTGCGACAGAGGAGCGGGCGAGTTAAGGTAAATTTTCATTTTTTTTTTTTTTATAATTTTATGTATCCCCCCAGCTCCCACCTCCACCTGTCCCCCCTTGCGCCCCTGTTGCACTGCACTGGCCTCTTAAGAGCTGCAAGCCGCTACTGTCAAGACTAAGTAGTGAAATCTAGCTTCAAAGACTGCAAACATACTTCTTCAGAATCATCTGCATCCTGTTCCTATTTTATTGTTTTCACTACAGTTTATATCTTCCTATTGCATCATCTGAATGTAATTTTCAGTATTCAGGACTCCTTCTTTATACAACCCTGTAATTCCAATTGGTAATTTACCCCACAGCAAAGTTTACTCTGGGTCACCAATGTTTCTATGCTCACACTACCGGATTATCAGGAGTGAGAACGGTGCCTAATTCCAGAGGCCATTTTGCAGGTCATAAAATACTATAAATGTATACATTGTTGGATTATGGTGTTGAATAGGTTAACCAGATTTTACTCGTGGGGTGTTCAGATATGCATTGAGCACAAGCGCTCCAAAACTGATTTTAGTATTCGGAGCCTTCAGATAGGAAAGCTCAACTATGAGCCTTGAAGTTGGTAATTTCGGAAATTATGTTTCACATTTAATTGTAGACCTCTCTGTTCTAAGTGCCAAACAAACTTAATCTAGTCAAAGATAGTTTAAGGAGAAGCTGGAATAGCTATGTTATACAATTGTGCCTCTTTTCTGCTCAACTCCTCCTCCTCGCTTCAGTCATTGTGCCGTGGAGACTGGCCTTGTGCCCAAGTACGGCTTCCGCTACCAGTCTCCTTCGGCCAGTTGCTTCTGATGGTCATGTTTCATGTTCAAAAATGTGTGCACATTGCAGATACTGCCACTGGCTGCCCCACACCAATTGATGATCTTTTGTAATAAATGCACAATGCATGCAGTTCCCTACTACCACCTATGAGCACGAAATGATGGGTGAACGCATACACACATACCTGCTCACACAAACTCCTGTGCATTGACATTAGGTATTACAGCATATTGCAGTTTTCCCAAAACCTCGAAAAGGAACAGATTTTATGCTGACGTGAGGAAAAAAAATACTGAGTGTAACAGAGTCTAAAACATTGTGGAGCATGCATGTTGGGCTGTACGGTTGCTTAAGGGACACAGGTTCTGCACCTACGAGCGGTGCCATTTTGAAACTGGATGTTTTATTATACATAAACACCAACTGCAGAGCTAAAGGTAGGCTTCTAGGCTAGAAGTTCAATTCTACAATCAGTCTGGATCAGCCAAGAAGCAGCCCAAACTGCTATCACTGAGCCCTGAAACTGTATGAGTTGGGCTTCTGAGGGGCATAATTTGTGACTCCTCCACTGTGAAAAAGGTTGTAATTCGTGACTCATCTGTTGTGGTAAAGGGAAACATGCCCCTTACAAAATGGCAATGGCTGAAGGATGCCCCACATCTGGTCATGGTGATTTTAACAAGTATGTGCGATAGCTCCTTGGACTGGAGCTCCAACAACACGTAGGAAGTGCAAGAGAGAGTAGGATGAGGATTTGTTACTAGTTGTGTATTGGGAGGGTGTTAGACCTGGCAGCTTTTTGGCATGTCTCCCCTGCCTTTTGACCTCCTATTTTTATGGTATACTGGACTCTGTTTCTGCTGGTTTATTGTATCTGTGCACTTTAACACTGCTAATCAGTGCTAAAGTGCAAGTGCCCCCCTTGTAAATTGTATTGGTGATTGGTTTATCCATGATTGGCATATTTGATTTACTAGTGATTCCCTGGTAAAGTGCACTATAGGTGCCTAGGGCCTGTAAGTCAAATGCTACTAGTGGGCCTGCAGCACTGATTGTGCCACCCACATTAATAGCCATAAAAACATGGCTCTGTCCTGCCACTGCAGTATCTGTGTGGGCAGTTTCAAATTGCCAATTCGACCGGGCAAGTGTACCCACTTGCGAGGCCCAAACCTTCCCTTTTACTACATGTAAGGTACCCCTAGCGTAGGCCCTAGGTAGCCCCAAGGGCAGGGTGCAATGTATGTTAAAAGGTGGGACATGTATGGGTGCGTTTTACCTGTCCTAACAGTGAAATACTGGCAAATTAGTTTTTCACTGTTGCAAGGCCTATCTCCCTCACAGGTTAACATGGGGGCTGCCTTTAATTATCCTTAAAGTGCAGTTTCCCTTTGAGAGCAGATAAAGATGTGGAGTTTGGGGTCTCTGAAAACACAATTTAAAAATACATCTTTTAGTGAAGTTGATTTTTAGATTGCTAGTTTGAAAATGTCACTTTTCAGAAAGTGGGCATTTTCTTGCTGAAACCATTCTGTGCCTCTGTCTGCTTGTGTATTCCACCGTCTGGGTCAGACTGGCAGTTGGGCTGTTGTGAATTCCCTCTAGACAGTGACACAAAGGGAGCTGGGATTTAGCCTGCATATCCTGATGGAACATCTGGGCTAGAGTGGAGGGAGGAGTGGTCACTTACACCTGAAACGGCTGTGTCTCCCCTCATACAAAGCAGTCTCCAACCCCCTGGACAACAGGGACTTTCCTTTGAAGTATGCCTACTTCAAAGGCAGAAAGGGGTACAAGTAGTGGACCCCAAACTCCAGAATTTTAGAATCTTTCTGGATCAAGAGGAACCTTTGCCAAAGAGAAGAACTGAGGAGCTGGAGGAGAAGTACTGCCCCTTTGCTGGGTTGGCCTGCAGGTGCTGCTTCTGCCTTAAAAGAGAGCAAAGGGTGAACTTTGCTGTGTATCCTGCTTGAGAGAGTTCTCCAAAGGCTTGGAGTACAACTTGCCTCCTGTTGGAAATCTCAGGGATGTCAAAGACTTGTTTCATCTGCCTACAGCACTGGGAACTGTGCGTTTTGTGTTGTTCAAGAAGAAAAACCACTGCGACGCCGCCGGCCTGCACCGTGACCTGTGAGCCCTGCACTTTGGCATCGCCTTGCTCACACCACAGCCTGGGCACCCCACCCCTCCTGCTGACACTGGCACCGCTGCCTGCACTGTGGCTGTGGACACCACTCGTGAGGTACATGAGCACCGACCTGCACCAAAGCCCTGGTCCACCAATGCCGTAGAATCTCTAGTGTCATCATCAGACGTCCCTGTCTGCACTGCGACCCGTGGACATCGCAAGGAGCCCAAACGGCTCTGTACCGCTGACATGGGCCTACCGATGACAGCGCTTCAGCAATAACAACGCTGCTGCCTGCACCGTGACTTGGTGACACCGCACGTTGCACCTCCCCGCAACACTGGTCTCACACATGCCGCTGGATGCAGTCACCGAGCGGTTGCCTGCACCATGATCTGTGGGCCATGCATGTCACATCGTCCTGCTTAGCAAAGCACCCCCAACGCCATCCACGGCAGTGCTCCTGACTTCCTCAGCCTGGACTTCAATTTGCAACACGTGTGACTTCAAGGGCCCAACGACCCCAGCACCGACCTCAGACACCGTGATTCCAGCTACTCTGCTCTCCAGACTTCATCACGAGGATAACAACGCCCTGCATTTCCAAGGTACTGTTTGCGGTTCTTCCTGACACCACAGCTGGCCCGCAACACTGTGGCATCCTGAACTGTTGGATTTGTTGTTCACAATGCCGTGATAGCCCCAGACAGTTATCAACTTCAAGGAACTGTCTTATAAAGTAATTCTTGCAAAATGTTTAACTTATTTATTGTATGTTGGATTTATATTGTATTTTGTCTTGTTTTACATAGATAAATATTGGCTATTTTTCTAAAACTGGTGTGGTGTCCTTTTGTAATGTTTCCACTTATTACTGTGTGTTATGTGCAAATGCTTTACACATTGCTTCTGAGATAAGGCTGACTGCTTGTGCCAAGCTACCAAGGGGGTGAGCAAGGGTTATCTGAGCGAGTATCTCCATTATCCTGACTAGAGTGAGGGTCCCTACTTGGACAGGGTGCGAACCGACTGCCAACTAGAGACCCCATTTCTAACAGAGAGTGTACATTTCATCCTTGTAATGGTGTGGCCATTGTGGACATGAGCTGTAGCAGTGGCTTATATCAGTGTGTGACAAGGTGTGAGGGGGATGTTACTGTTTTTCTTGATACCGAATAAAAGGCCACACAACCGTAAACGAGGTTTTACTACCAAAGACAATGGCATGATTTTTAAATAAACTGTGAACTCTTCAATGGAAGAACAGAGATACAGACTGAACATTAAGACAAGCATTAGCAAAGCCAATAGGTTTCGCCTTTGTTTCTTCTTTTGCAATCTATTTTACTATCTAACTGGATTATAAATATTAGAAAAATGCTATAATAATGTTTGTTTTAAATGTAATAAACTTTGAATAGTTATTTATGTTGTGATGTATTTTGAATTTTATGACAAGACCGGAGGCTCTATTATGCGTTCTTTTCTCACTTTAATTTTAACAGCAGCAGTCAAGAAACTACAACTCCCAAGAAGATTAGCTGTGGGCTAACCAATGGGAGTAAAACAGATAGTAATAATGAAACAATCGGAACAGGACATAAACCATAGAGAGTACCCTTGACTGCAAGCAGCCCTCTTTTCTTGCTGCTCGCAGTCAAGATAAGTACTCTTCTTTGACGTGCTTCGTATTTAATGTTTTCCTTTCATGTTAATTATTATGTTTTGCTATGATAGTTTAGTTTCAGCGTTATTTTAATATTCTAATTATATTTGGCTGTCGCCGCACCGCGGTTATAATATTTCAGGCCCCCCCCCACCCCCTCTTCTCCTGCACACGACGTTTTTTTGCCTCGCGCTCCTCTGAGCATTCTATTCTGCACTCCGTCTTCCCCTCTAGACAGCGCGTGCTGTTCCTAATGCGCGCCGGTTGAGGAACGCTTACCGGTCCTCTTCGACGGGTCTCGTCTTAGTTTTCGGCCTCACAGCCTTCCGTGTTTACGGAAGACAGCGCGCGTGGTGGACTCCGCCTTCGCCTTCTCCACTTTCAGGAAATCTAGAACCCCGCCTCGGGGAGGAGCTTTGGCCACCAGTTCGGGAGCGTTTTGCTCCAATTTAACCCTTCGTTTCCAACAGTGGTTTTTGCATGGTTTCAGGGATTATTTTACTGACTTTCATTTCTGTTACATACTTTATCATTATGGATATGGGAAGTTCTCCCTCAAGATCTGCCTCTGAGGAGGAGGATGTTGTTTTTCGTCAAGACTTAAATAAATTTATCCAGTCCTCAGTGAAACATGCTATGAAAGCATCAATGGACAAGATGTCAAAAAATATTGAAAATTCAGTTATGTCCATGGTGTCCAAGTCTATGGCCCATTCTGCGGGGGAAGGCAGAAAACGGAAATTATTTTCCTCTCAAACACGTCAAGGCGCACAGACAGAAAGTGAGCTTGCCTCACGCCAGACCGAGGACTTAGTTCCTCCCAGGCCTCCTTCCAAGGAGGGGAATTCCACCAAGAATACGACATCCCAGTCAAAATGCAAATCAAAATTAAAACATTTAAATGCGCCAAAAAAGATTGTAATTTCAAAAATTTTGGACACAGATGAGGAGGACTTGGATGATTTATCCCAATCTGACAATCCTGACGATATTTTTTCCCCGTCTTCTCCTAAACGTTTCAAAATGGCGTCAGGTGGCCCCTCTACCACTGTGGTTGACGCTGAAGGGGTTCCAATGTTTGATCCATCCTTAATCCATCATCCTAACTCCACAGAGTGGCTTCCTCTGGAACACGTAGGTGATTATATCGCTTCCCGTCTTCGGCTTCCTCTAGATAAGCAGACGAGAGCCGAATTGAAGTCTGAATGTCCCAGGCCTTCGTTGGAGTCCAATATTACGGTTACTCCTACAATTGATGACTCACTCATCACTTTCTTTACTAAATTTGGTAAGGATCCACGTAAGGGGGTTGACAAGGCCTGGACCACGTGCCAGGACAAACTTCTGGACGTGGTTGGTCCCCTGGCAAGGATTTTTTTATATAGCTGAGTCAGCCAGACTGGATGAATCTCCTATTGATCCCCTCGATCTTTCCCTTTGGACCCAGAGAGCCTTTTGCCTTTTGGGCAACGCAAATTCTGCCATTATCCATGAGACGCGCAAAGGCCTCCTACTTAGAATGGACCCTAAACTGGCTAACTTGGCCACTCGGGACCCCGGCATCCAGGCCGATGGCAAACTGTTTGGCGATAATTTCATCAAGGATGTCAGTCGATTCGTCTCAACCTTTTCCTCTTTAGATAAGGCACAACTAAACCTGAAAAAAGTATTCAACCAACGTGTTTTTTCCAGGGCCGGTAGAGGTAGGAGCCGCTTTACCGGCCGCACATACAAAAATCAAGGCTCAAGAGGTTATTCCAACTCCTTCAATGCCTACTCCCAGGAATTCAAACCCCATTTCTACCCACAAAGAGCAAGGGGTTTCCGCAATCGTGGCCAGCGTTTCTCCAGAACGCCAAATACTCAAGGTAAGCCAACCTTCTGGCCCTCCCGTGGGAGGTCGCCTTCGTTTCTTTCTACAAAAGTGGAAGTCTATCTCAACAGACCCTTGGGTTCTTTCCACTGTTCAGGGTTATCGTATCGAACTTATTGCCGCTCCCCACCAATACTGTCTTCCTCCTCATCCAATTTTTTCTCTCGAAATGTCCTCTCTAATTTCTTTAGAGGTTCAATCTCTGTTAAGAAAGAACGCCATCCATCTTTGCTCTCCAGACCCTTCCGGATTCATAAGCTCTATCTTTCTCGTCCACAAGAAAAACAAAAAGCTGAGACCGGTAATCAACCTCAAATCTTTCAACCAATTTGTCGTCTATCGACATTTCAAGATGGAAACCATTATCCATCTCAGGGATATTTTACTCCAATTCGATTGGTTAGTCAGACTGGACTTACAGGACGCATACCTGGCCATTCCTATTCATCAGTCCCACAGAAAGTTTTTACAATTTCTTTGGGATTCAAAAACTTATCATTTTTCCTCCCTTCCTTTCGGCCTATCCTCCGCACCCTGGTGCTTCACAAAACTTTTGAAACCGGTCGTCTCATACCTTCGATCCTTGGGCATCAGGCTAATAATCTATCTCGACGACATTCTGATCATGCATCAGAACAAAACCTCTTTACTGACGCATCTCCAAATAACAGCTTCTCTCCTCACGGATCTCGGTTTCCTCATAAACCTCGAAAAGTCTGTTCTTCTCCCTTCCCAACAGGTCGAATTTCTAGGTTTCCAAATAGACTCCGTTTCGGCTGCTTTATTTCTCCCTCGTTCCAAGGTTTCCGCAATCAAAAAAGAACTTATCCATACTCTTCAACAGGGCTCTATTTCTCTCAGAACACTCGCAAGAGTGGTCGGCCTTCTATCATCTTCGATCCAGGCCATCTTCCCAGGGCCTCTTCACTACCGTGCACTCCAGCGCCTCAAAATCCTTCATCTTCGTCAAGGCTTAGCTTTTTCCGACCTCGTCTCCTTGGACCAGGAATCCGTAATGGAAATCCAGTGGTGGATATCCCATTTAGAGGCCTGGAACGGCAGATCCATCTTCCCCTCTGTGCCCGATCTTGTATTAGAATCCGATGCAAGTCTCACAGGCTGGGGCGCCCGCTGTGGTTCGATATCGACTGGCGGTTCATGGTCCGCAGAGGAGTCCAGATTGCACATAAATTGTTTAGAGCTTCTTGCAGGCTCCTTTGCAATCAGAAGCTTCACAAAACACAGAGCAAGATGCTCCATTCTGCTTCGCATGGACAATATTTCAGCGGTACGTTACATCAACCACTTGGGAGGCACCAGATCCAGACCTCTGGCCCTGCTGGCCAAGAGTCTCTGGGATTTTTGTCTATCCCACAATTTCTCCCTCATAGCCGAGTATCTTCCGGGGTCTCTGAATTCCAATGCAGACTGGTATTCACGCCATCTCTCGGATTCCAGCGATTGGAAATTGCACCAGTCAGTTTTCTGCCAGATAGAACGGAAGTGGGGTCCGTTCCAAATAGACCTTTTTGCGTCCAGGCTCAACACCCAGCTTCCCAATTTCTTCAGCTGGCGGCCGGATCCGTTAGCCCTAGCTACGGACGCTTTCCTACAAGACTGGTCCAGTTCTCTCAATTACGCCTTCCCTCCCTTTATTCTAATCAACAGGGTCCTAAACCAAGTCAGACGTCAGAAGGCGTCTCTGGTCCTTTTGACTCCCTTCTGGCAATCCCAGGTTTGATTTCCACCCCTCCTCGAACTAGCAGTGGATTTCCCTATCTTACTCCCGTCCTTTCCATCTCTCCTCCTAGATCCTCTGGGTCAGCCCCACAATCTGATTCTCGACCAATCCTTAACCCTCTCAGCTTGGCTCATTTCCGGTCTTCCCAACAGCCCTGGGCTATTTCGTCAGAAGCTTCAGCACTCATTAACAACGCTTGGGCTCCCGGTACAAGACGGGCCTACAAATCGGCATGGGCTCTTTGGTCAAGCTGGTGTCTGGGAAAATGTTCCAATCCCTTTTCAGCAGATCTAAATTTAATTATTAATTTTCTAGCCGCTCAGGCGGGCTTGGGCAAGTCATACCGCACAATAAATCTTTACAGATCTGCTATATCCCTGAATCACTCACATATCGACGGCAATCCTATTGGGTCCCATCCTTTGATTTGCCGTCTCCTGAAAGGCGTCAGGCTCGCTAGGCCTCCTGCCGCTAAATATTCTCACATCTGGGATGTTTCTCTGGTTCTGAATCTTTTTCTTTCCTGGCCAGATAATTCTTCTCTTTCCCGCAAAATGCTTTCCGCCAAGCTCACTATGTTGCTATGTTTAATTTCTATCAAAAGGACTTCAGACGTTAAGTCCTTAGATGTTTCGGCACGCCAGTTCTTACCTTCAGGTGTTTTATTCCACATTTCCAAACGCACCAAAACTAATTTACATTCTGTTTTTTACCCTTTCTTTCCTGACAGACCAAAACTGTGTGTGGGCCTTTGTTTAAAAGAATACGAAAAAAGAACTGTTAACCTGAGAACGTCCTCTTCCAATCAATTGTTGATCTCCTTCCGCAAACCTCACAAGCCAGTGACTTCAGCATCTTTAGCCCGCTGGATCAAATGGGTTATGTCCTTGGCAGGAATTGATACTTCTGTATTTGGGGCACATTCTTCCAGGGGGGCCATGGCATCTAAGGCTTTCGCCCTTGGGTCCAGTTTAGAGGACATTCTCAGGTCGGCAGATTGGTCAAATGATAATGTGTTTAAAACGTTTTATTGCAAACCTGTTAGAACGGCTTCTTCTCTGGTTATTGACAAGCTTTGAACGCGCATAATAGAGCCTCCGGTCTTGTCATAAAATGTAGATTTTCCTAGTAATTTATGACGGAAAGTCTTAATTTTATTAAAGACACGGAGGCGAATATTATCCCACCTCAGTACTTTTATTAATATGTACTTTCTCTTTCCCTCCCAGCGACTCCAGCACTGCCTCCAGCTTCCGGATAACGCCGTTGGCTCTATCAGTTCCTTCTTCATGAAGAATCCTTTGGAAACATCTCCACAACCCGCTCCAGAGCACCTTCCTCCTCCTTCGTCATCCCGGTTTTTCGCTGTTGTTCAAGAATTGTGTGCCATTTCTTTGTCTTTCGCAATTGTTGGACTTACTTACCCGTTGTTTTATAATTCCACTCGACTGTCTCGTTCAAGAAAAGAGGGCTGCTTGCAGTCAAGGGTACTCTCTATGGTTTATGTCCTGTTCCGATTGGTTCATTATTACTATCTGTTTTACTCCCATTGGTTAGCCCACAGCTAATCCTCTTGGGAGTTGTAGTTTCTTTACTGCTGCTGTTAAAATTAAAGTGAGAAAAGAACGCATAATATTCGCCTCCGTGTCTTTAATAAAAATTAAGACTTTCCGTCATAAATTACTAGGAAAATCTACATTAAACAATAAAACATCCATTAACAGTTTATCTGCTGATGGCAGTTCCTTGAAGGAACTACAAGTTTTGTGGATGGATGCCTGTTTGTTAGAAGACTGTTCATTAAACATTTGTATTATTCATAAACAAACTCCGAGTTTTTTTGTGACGAAAATAAATGAACTACTCTCCCTAGGATTTCTTGCAGGGGAGGGTACTCTGTCACCTTAGTGACAGTACCCTGTCTACACAACTCTAATTAGGCCCTAATTCGATAAACTCTAAAAATAACTTTTAGCACCTGCAGATTTAAATTGTTGCAAAATACATGTTCATATGTAGCATTCCTATGATTTGAACTACGTTCTTCTAGCAATATTTGAGAGGAATGTGGGCATTTCCTTCAATCATACACAGTTCTGTTTTTCCCCATCCCCTGCTCTAAAATGCCCTCGTCCTCTCCTCTTTCAGGGTGTTGATGCTGGTATTTCAAACACTTGTCAATAAAGATAATGGTTCATTAATAAAGCAATGGTTCCATCCAAACAAATCTCGAATATAGCTTGAAAATAACGCACAATCATTGAAAGCAACGGAGTAACACGAACTCTTCCAACATTGACTCTTTAAAAATATTCCAAATATTTTATGACTTTAGGTAACTCTCTGACATCCACTCGGATAACTGCCCCGAGAAAGAAATACTCAAACTGCCTAACTAGTTGTGCTGCTGTTCAACAGATATTCTTTATGATATGCTTACTGTGCAACCTGGCTGCAAAGGTTTTTCAGGAAGGCTTACACAATATCCTGAGGTTGCAAAATACCAAGGACAGCCTTGGCTTTTATATATTTGGGACAATTTGGGATATCTGGACCGTGCGGTCTGAACCTGAGCAGATAACAAAACAATTCTTAAGTCTGTCCTCAGTTTATTTTAATAATGAGAAATATCACAAGCTCTTAAGTACTTGTTTTGCTTCTGTAAGAAAACCTGTGGCTCCAATGCCTAGCATGACTAGGATACTTCAGCATATGTATGATTTCTCCATTAAAAACGCAGATCGTCTCTTGAGGGGTTCCCCCTCCAAACAGTAAAAGGGTTGCTTGGGCCTCTGTAACCAATGTAGGAGTGCCTGAAGATGAAATAGAAATTTGAAGTCCACTGTAGGAGGATAATTCGTCGCTGGCTCAACACCTGTTTGAACTGTTTTTGCAGTATGGGGTGCAGTTCAGGAGTGAGTGATATAGGCTGTGTAAAAGTGTTTGAGTAAGGTGGTTAATTTAGTATAATGAGGCATTTTTGGAAAGTCCAGAGACTTAAAGCGAGAAGACTATTTTTGCAACTGTGTTTGTTATATCTGCTCCAACTATGCACTCTTTAGTAACACCTAAACAGTGATTGATGCAATAATGCTGTTAACTAATTTGTTACAATGAAGTAAATCCACGGATCCAAGACTTGTTGGTTAAGTCTTTATTATACAGCATCCACAACAGTCCTGCTGCTTACTTGCTTCTTCCTTCTCTCCCCAACCGTCCCCCCGAGAATCCTCAGGACATCTCCCTTCCATTCTCTGACATCATTGGTCAATGATGTCAGAGTCTAGCCAAGACCACAACACATCTTCTTCCCATAAAAACAGTAAACTTAACTTATCCATATTACAATAACGTTATAACACATTGATAGAAAAGAATACAATGGAAGGGAAACAAAGAAAGTTAACACAATGCAAAACCATAAAAAAAAAAAAAGGACAATATATAGTAAACTCATTTGTCAAAAATGTAACTAAAGCTAATGCAATGGAAATAAAAATGGAATATTCCAAAATGATCAAATATGTAATCACACACACAAAGAGCCTCTTTAACATGTAAAATCCTCTAAGTATTTGGGAGTTGTTTTATTTCTTACACTCCTTCTAATCTTCTCTCCAGGATCAGGATCATATCCACCAATATTTTCCTCCTTGCACATTCCCTCAGTCATTGGTCCAACATTCTCACATTTGGCTAAACGCGACATGCTCCACACATCACCCCCTTCCAGAACAACAACATTCCTTCTCACTTGCACAATCTTCTTAGGTCCCATAAACTTAAACGTCCCTTTCCTTGACCAAAAAGGTTTCTTAACATATACCATGTCACCTACATGCCAAAACCTTTGATGAGCACCATGTTTCACATCAAATGCTTTCTTATATTTTGCTTGATTTGCAATAACTTTGTGTCGGAATACATCTTTACCATCCAGTGAATCCCCAATCTCCTTATCAGCTAACAACCACAGAGGATTAAGTTTAGAACCCGCCAATCTACCTCTCAATATTCTAAAAGGAGACATACCAGTAACGGCATTAGGAGCATTCCTGTGGGCCCACAACTTCTCCCTGAGGACCGTTTTTAAAGGAATACCTTTGTCCATAGCTGTCTGTGCACTAGCTACTACCAACTGGTTCATTTTTTCAACTAACCCATTGGCCTGGGGGGAATATAAAGCAGTGCGAAAATGAGAGATAGCTAAATTGTTAAGAAAATTCTTCATTTCCGATGAGATAAATTGCACACCATTATCAGTGACAATCACTTTTGGAATACCCTCACATGCAAAGACATCAGTTAAGAACTCTATGACAACTTTAGTGGTAATAGCACTCACACAACTAGCAGTGACCCACTTGGACATATAGTCAACTAACACAATTGCAAATTTCTCATTGTGAGGTGAAGTTTCAAACGGTTCCACAATATCTAATCCAAGTTTGCACCACGGTTCATCAGGAACACGGACCGGGGATAAAGGAGCAGTTCTTACACTCTTGGATTTATCACTCCTTGCACAATATATACAATTTTTTACAACTGCTTCAACTTGTCTATCAAGGCCTGGCCACCAATAGCATTCTCTGACACTGGCTTTGGTTAAATTCCTGCCTAAATGTCCCTCATGAGCTAAATTGATCAGTTTCTCATACAATCCAATTGGAGGAACCAACCTATCACATCTGTAGAGATCATTTCCAACAATACTCAATTCATCTTTGACATTCCAGAACGGTTTAACACCATCCGGACAGTTACACAAATCAGGCCAACCCTTCACAACATATTCACAAATTAGCATGCGAACAGTGTCTCGTTCACATTCTGACTCCCATCCTTCCTTATCAATAGCTGGTTCTTTAATCCACAAAATTGGAATCTGATCATCCGTAGTACAGTCCGTCAAAGGTAATCTAGAAAGGAAATCTACTGGAATGTTTTCCTTTCCTGGTAGGTATTCTACATGAAAATTATATTCCAACAAATCTTCTACCCAACGTTTGATACGTGAAGTTGTGTTTTCTATATTACGGCATGAAAACATCTGCACTAAAGGTCTGTGATCACTTCTAAGTACAAAGGGTAACCCCCATAGATAGTACTTAAAGTGATTAACTGCCCAATTGCATGCTAAAGCTTCCCGCTCTATTACTGAATAGCGGACTTCTGCCTCTCTAAGAGATCGAGAAGCAAAAGCCACCACTTTCTCTTCACCATCAACCAACTGTGAGAGGACTGCACCCAAACCCTTCAGGCTAGCATCCGTAGACAGCAAAGTTCTTCTCTTGGTATCAAAATGACCCAGAGTAGGCATCTCTCCAATTCTGGATTTAACAATGTCAAATGCCTCCTCACACTCCGAGGTCCACACAAAATCCACACCTTTCTTTAGCATAGCTCTTAAAGGTTGTACCACACTCGCAAAGTTTCTAATGAACTTCGAGTAGTATTCTGCTAAACCAAGAAATGAGCGCACTTGATCTCTGTCAGAAGGAGTAGGCATTGATATGATAGATTTTGCCAATGTCACTTTAGGTTTAATACCATCACCACATATGGTGTGCCCTAGATAAGAAACTGTTCCAACCTTGAACTTGCACTTTTCTTTTTTTTAATGTTAACCCTTTATCCTTTAATCTCCTCAAAACTGCTCTGAGAACAATATCATGCTCCTCTTCATCTTTACTATAAATCAGCATATCATCTTGGAAGAATAAGACAGAACTCAAACCCTTAAGCACTTCTTTCATTATTCTTTGGAAACATGCAGCAGCCGACGCTAAGCCAAAAGGCATCCTAATAAACCTAAAAGCTCCCAAAGGCGTAACAAAAGAAGTTAAGTGTCTTGAGTCTTCATGAAGCAAAATTTGATGGTAGGCCGCAGATAAATCCAACACACTAAATACCTTGGCTTGTGAAAGCATGGTTAAAGTTTCATTAATATTTGGCAAAGGTTGACGGTCTACCCATATGCACTGGTTGAGACCTCTCAAGTCCACACACATTCTAATTTTAGAACCATTGTCCTTGGGGACTAAAACAATGGGAGCCAACCATTCCGAAGCTTCAATTTCTTCTATAACTCCCAAACTCAGCAGCCTGTTAAGCTCATCCTGCAACGGAGACAACATCAAATGGGGCACTTTCCTTACTTTATGTACTACTGGTTTGGCAGAAGATTTCAAAATAATCTTATGCTTGAAATCTGCCAACACCCCTAATTTGTCACTGAACACTTCAGGAAATTCGTTCACAATTGAATCATCACTTCCTATATGAGATATAGAAAGAACTTGTTCAGGGGAATTTGGCTCGTCGCCACTGTTACAATGAAGTAAATCCACGGATCCAAGACTTGTTGGTTAAGTCTTTATTATACAGCATCCACAACAGTCCTGCTGCTTACTTGCTTCTTCCTTCTCTCCCCAACCGTCCCCCCGAGAATCCTAAGGACATCTCCCTTCCATTCTCTGACATCATTGGTCAATGATGTCAGAGTCTAGCCAAGACCACAACATAATTTATGTTTATTTTACATTTCATTTGCAAACTTGACTGCTTCTAACCCTAACTTTCAGAGTGCCAAGACACTTTGATTCACTCTGAACCCCAACATCACCATCAAGGAACACGCTGCCAAAAACACAAAGAAAGTACTAGCACTCACTTTCTGAAAAACAGTTTCACTTTATTTAGAAGAGACTTCAAAACTGCTGTGCTGGCCCCTGTACTCTTGTATCTGCATGGCAGTACTGTGCTGCTGCAGAGTCTCCTCTTCTACATATGGCACCTCTTAAAGCCATCCTACATGCCAAAGAAATATCATCACATCACTCCCATTGTGCTGAAACTCCACTTCCTCACCCTTGCGGGCCCCAATCATCTTCATAAACATCTACCTCATTTATAAACCCATCACAACCAGCACCTTTACCCCTTCTATTACAGACTAACTCACACTATCTCTAGTGGTTCTTGACCCACCTACAGCTAGGTTACCAGGAGACAGCAGCTAAGACTAAGGTTCTGTAAAATCTCAGATATCTATCAGGACTGTGCCAAAGCAGCTCCAATTTAGGAAAATGAGAAGATGCATCACTCTTTAAAGAACACTACATCACAATTCATTAACAGTGCACAAACCAAATGCCTAGCCTATTGCTCATTGACTTTATAGTTGCTTTTGACCGACTACTGCTCTCAGATGCCTTTTGGCTGAGTTTAACTATTGACATACATTCATTACATTTATTGGCAATTTTACGAAAAATAATCAGAAGAAAGAATGAGTAATCAATTGTAATCAAGTAACTTGGTTGTAGATGTGTGAACCGATCCAGCTAAAGCATTCAGTAGTTTCACTCTCACAGCTATTTAATAGTTTACCCACTAACTCAAAACAGGGAGCGGGAAAACGTGCACCATTTTTCAGAGAAAGGTCCTGCAAACGTGCTTACATTACACTTAAGGGCAGAATGTGGTCTGTTGATATGCTGCGACTATTTTGTGCAAGGATACACCAGCTGTAGAAACGTCATGAGGGAGTAGCAGGAGACTGGTTTAAGAAGGGGGAAAACTGACAAAATCCCTTTGTGTGAAAATATTTCAGGTAACACCTGCAAACTTCACCTTCAAAAAGAAAATTTCTCCAGAACCTACTATAGATCAAAAAAGCACTTGCCCATAAATAGGTGTAGGCTACTCTCCAATGCATTGTTTAAATGTTGAGTTTCTAACAAGAAGACAGCACACTGGACAATATTCTTAACATACCCTGGATTAGATATGTAAAGGAAGAATTTCGAGAGCTGGGACTGCAGGATTAAACTGAAAAACAGGCAAGTATTGACTCCAGTGCAACTGCAGAGTAAAAGAGACTTGTCGGTGTAGGTAGGACAGAGCCCACCAGGGCACCTTTGATAAACTGTAAGTCGCGCTTTTAAACCAATTAACTTCTTATATGATCTTTCTTGGTTTCCGAATGGGAACCTTTTGTTTTGTGTAACTAGACTACATGTATATTATTGCACTTGATTGTTGACTTTCTGTGGAACATTGCCCCGGGAGAACCACTGCCCAGATACCCATACAATAACACTGCCATTGAAAGCACTTTATTGTATTCTGCCCCTTGTATACACACTAGGTAGCAATTTATTTGCCCTATGTTTCGCTCTCTTAATACAAACCGCCATAAGGAGGCTTTTGAATGATTGTAAAGGCTGGGGAACAAGAAAATTTGCCTGGCTGTGGTACATTTTGTTCACCTTTCACTGGGGGTTAGAAACAAATATGTTTCATTTATAACCCTCTCCACTCTTGTTTTACTAGTATTTTAGGATTTGATTTCACTTTTAGCTTTTTAACCTTATCCTGTATTAGCTTGTAATCCACCACAGGCATGTCTTATATAGTGATTTTTATAAATATAACTGAATTTTATTTCTAATTTTATTGGATGTTTTGAATTTCATAATGCTGCCATATTGTGCAATGTTTTTATTATCTGTACTTTTATGGCCACGAACAGCTGAATAAAGTTTATGTGAATGACTGACTAAATAGGATTAGGAACATGCACCCCAGTAACTTGATAAAGTTCTGAAAGGTGGAAACTTCATGACGGTCAATTAATCCCACATTAAAAGATTTGGATAGAACTGAAAATGTGTTTGGAAAATGCAGCAGAAAGAAGGCCCACTCAACGTATAATGCCAAGAAAAAATAGATGAATTTGCTATGAGACAAAAGCAGAATGATTTGGGGTCGGTTTAAAAATAAAGCTAATTGAATGCATGGCACATCACCACGACTATATAAGGTGGATGGGTATCAAAGCAAAGGTGTCGTTGCATACACATTTACAAGGTAACCACTAAATAAAGTCCACCGCACTGGAAACTGCCAAAATATCACAGAGATCACTTCAGCTGTCTTAACAAATTCACTTTAAAATGTCACTTTTCAATCAGTCTAATAATGCAACATCCATCCCTCGGGTTTTTGTTTTGATAAAAGATTAAAGCAGGGGTAGATCCTCCACTATGGCGGAGGAGCATTGCCCCCTCCCCTAACCAGCAGCAGAAGCTGCTAACCTCTCAAAGAAAAAGATAATACTCCATGTTTATAATCCTTTTGTTGTGAAAGGGGCTGGGCCATGGGGGCTGACCGACACGAGGAGAGTGCACTTTGCACTCCCCTTGGTGCGCATGTATGTTTGGTCAGCCGTCTCAGGTCGGCCAAACACACATGCGCACTGCGCTCTCTCCAGTCCAGCACTGTGTTGCCGGGCTGGAGAGAGCAGGCATAGGCTCCCAGTCTGCCTGGGAGCACCCTCGCTGGGTGATTCCCACCCTGTCCTAATGCTGCTCTGAGCAGTGTCAGGACTGGCCGCATGGCAGGATGGGATCCTGTGCCTGCCTGCAGCGACAAGGAAAAGACGAGTAGCAGCAACGGAGCAGGTATGTTTTTTTAAATTATTATTATTATTTTTATAATGTTCCCCTCCCATGTGCGCCGCCCCCGTCCCTTCAGAGAGCAGCAAGCAGAGACTGGATTAAAGGACCCTCATCTCCAACACCCTTGAAGCAATGGTTGTATATTCATTTTTGTAATGAGAAAGACGAGAACATGATAATTTTATTCTGTCAATATCAGCTGTTTCTTTTCACCTTCCTTGTTTTCATACATTTCTTTCACAGGGATTTGATTGAGCAATGGTTTTTGACCGAGATACGTTTATCAACCATTTAGCTTTTGAATTGTAACGTTTCCACCATACTTCAAAAAACAAAACAGCACAAGTACATCATAGGTCATAGAAGGTATCCTTTCCTAGCTCAAAATGATACCGGCCAGGTAATAGCAGTGCAGGATGACTTTAAATACAAAAGACAGTCATAAGACAGCTAGCAGAAATATGTCCTTCCGCACCTACACAGAGCAAGTACAGCAGCAGCTGTTTCCCTCACATAAACATGACAAAAATAGCATAGACATGATATGCTTTCTAACATATACCTACAGGTACAACAGGAAGAGAGGGGAGATGGTATGGGATGAATTTGTTTGATAGTTTATGATGGTGGTATGGTGTGAAAATGTTATGTGATCTTTGTTGCCGGGAACGATCATATATTGATGCAATGTTGTGAATTCATATTATCCCATTTTAGCACTTGTTGGGCGCTGAAGTCCATAACTGTGCAATACTCAATACCATTGAAGCATGATTTTTTTTTATTTTTTTTATAGCAACTAAGCAATTTCTTTTTAGCCCTTGATACCGGGTTGTATAGTTTCCTGGTGTTTGATTACAACAAATCTTCTCACTCACTGGTTGGCGCATGTGTATTCTCTGCAGTTTGGTGAAGCTCATTTTTAGGAAGAGCATAGCAGCGCGCAAGCACTGTTTTTCCAACTTGTTGGTATGTATCTTGGCTTTTAACCACACCCACTGCACACCCATAACGATCACTTGTTCATGGGCTTACCTTTCAAAAATCCTTTCTTTTTGTTGGTAAATGTTGGACATATGTTTGTCCCTCCTTATGGAGGTTTTGTTACTGCCTTGGCCATCGACTGTGTTAGATGGTTAACTGCACGTTTGCTGAAAACTTTGACTTTGAGCGAACTGCTTTTTCCCTTTTCTGTTTCTCCTTCATGCTGTGTTGTTGCTTTTAAGGGTCGAGCCTGCGCTAGCATGCACTTGCGCATGCGTATCGCTTGCGAGACGCTGTAGTAGTTAGAAAAGGGCTCAGAGCCTCATCCGTGTCACGTCAGTGTCTTTCATTGGTTTGTGGGCTTGCTTTCCAAAGCTGCTTGCTTTCATTAGTGGAAGGCATGCATATGTCATGCCTTTTTCAGTGGTAAGCCCTCCTCGAGCGCAGCCACCAAGTACTGAAAACATAGGAGGCTCGCTGTTTTCCGTCCAGTTTGTGGACTACTTTTTCTCTTTTTTCCAGCGCGATCTCGCTTGGCAGAAGTCGAGCGGTTTGCATGACATCGACCCTGTTATATAGTTAATTGCACTTTTGCCGGTTACGTAGATAATTGAACTTTCGCTGATAGGTTTAACTACGAGTGAACTGTAGCAGCGCGATTGTGCTCTTTTTTTCCATTTAATGAGACAAGAAAAGTCCAGTTGGGAGTTTACAACTGCTAATAGCTATAACTCGGAGAAATGCTAGACCCATTGCATTGAAAATGCTTGTTTAAACATAGCAGAGCCTTTTATTTTAGGGTCTCTGTGATAGGTAGATGTAGGTGTTTCACTGCAATTGAGCTAGGGTACACTAAACAGTCGCAGGCCTGCAAATGTATTTAGCAAGGCACTAACTAGAGAAACTGCACAGGGCTTTCGCAGCCTCTATCCTCAATTCTCAGAGTGATTTGTGGAGAGAAAATGTGGTAATGCTGAAATATCAGGCTGTTGTGCAGTTAGCAGTCATTTTTAAGTAGACCTGTTATCGCCAGTATCCCAACACAGCCCATTCTTCCGCTGGTCGATTTGTTTACATGCAACTAAGGAACACAGGAAGACTGTCAAACCTGCTGTACTAGAAACAATGTACAGGGTGAATGGGGCAGGTTACTGACAGTCTCTTCAAACACCAAGCTGTAGAGAAGGCTGTGTTGCTATCCAGACAGATGCCGATTCAATGCTGCCCTTAGTCAACTCAACCTAGAAAGAGTCCAGCTTTAAACTACAGATTCCATTACATGTAACAGGCTGAGTTTTTGCGCACAGATTTAACCCTTATGAAAGTCCGTCAGCTTTCTTTTCAATTTTGCAAATACCCGCCCTATTATGATGTTGAGTGACATTAAATTACTTTATTTATAACGCAAAATAGGCACTCATGCTTCAAAATTCACTGATATGTAAAAACTGGGTTCATTTACTCTTTGGTGGGTGACCAGTGCTTGTGTCGTAAAATACATTCAGACCAGGTTGACCGCTGGAGGACTGGCTCTACTCTTTCTTAGTTTCTGTGGTACAAACCACTACAGCTTCAGTGTTCGCCGGAAGCACAGGGATTGGAGAGCCTAGGGTTGACTTTCTGATTGGGCGAGCCACTTTCTAGAGCATTGTGGACTTGAGCAAATGGCGGGATTAAGCTGACAGTGCTGCTGTGTGCCTTGAGCCATTATGAAGCTGCGGAGTGAGGTGGAGCCCGTTAACCGTATGCTGCCCACCTTCGCATGAAGAACTGATGGGAAGGCACACGTGCCATGCTGTCCATTGGCAGACAGCATTTCCAGAGCACGTCTGGGGGCAGGAGTGCTGCTGTCTACTTGATAATCTGCACACTTAAAGGTAAGGTGGGGTCCAAGTACAAAGTAAGGGCTCACTCCAACACTACTATCCTGTTTTGTAAACTTGAAGCTACTTAACTGCCAAGGTTTTGGTTTCCTTTTCTGTGACATTTCTTTGTTTTCAGTGTGATTATGTGTGAGGCTTTCACATTTTACTGCAGGCAGAACAGTTTCTCTCCTTGTTATTGGATTTATTTCTAATTGTGCAACGTAATGGTCTATAAGCAGTAAAGGAAGTGTTTAGTTTTATATGAGCACTTGTGGTACATGACTGGGAAGAGGAAGGGGGGCCCTGTAGTAAAAGAATACCACCATCACTTCTTGTTTTAATGCATTTTGACGCCTTCTCAGGTTCCTAATGGTGAGAGAAAGTGAAAGTAAGTGGCGCCTGCCCAAGGACATCTCGTCCGCCAAAAGAATATCAACCTTTGCTGGATTTGAAGGCATAAACATACCAGACGGCACGGTGGTGTGCCACTCCTAACCAAGTCTATCTCACACACCACATGCCTCAACATTCAATTCATCACACTCCAGGGCGAGCAGTGGTGTGTTTATGTCTATTTTATGAAAATGGTGAGTGCTGTTCCGGTCCAGCAGATGGGACAAGGCTCAGGTCTCTACTGTGGTGCTCATAGCTGCATGGCAATAAACGCAGCACATTCGGTCACAGTGGCATCAGAAGCTGTGTATCTGTATGTGTTCTTTCTGCCTGTGGGGTGTGTGTTCCTGTGCAAGCATGTCTATGTCCACCCACATGTGCTAATGGCCATCTGTGGTCTCTCGCAAATGTGAGACCTCTTGCAATGCAAATGCTTGTCTTCTACAGCAGCAGCCATCTCCGTCGACACAGAGAATAGCCAGGACAAAGATCAAAATTGAGAAAGCTACGTCTGTCATTTGGACAGCAAAGGGCTATCTGAGACACCACAAAAATGACTGAAATATAATATTCACTCAAGGGGTAAGTTCCATGCTTCTCTTTAAGTAGAAATACCCGATAGAGCAAACAAAAATTGATTAATTAATATACAGTATGTCTGTCTTGGTTGTGGAATGAATCCCGTAGTAAAGCATAAGTGACATGCATGACTTCTAATCACCATAAATAAAATATAAATGGATCTGGGAAATTTCAGTCAGCAAATGCAGGAGGCTGGCCTGGTTTGTAGTGGGTACCTATGGTACTTCCACCTTATACCAGGTCTAGTTATCCCTTATTAGTGAAATGTGTCTAGAAGCTTAGCTCTCTTGAGGTAGCTGTAGCTGAGCAGCCAAGGCTTATCTAGGTGACATGCAGAGCTCATGCAATACCACTGTAGTCACACAGTACTCACATGAAAGAAAATACTTTGTGTTACAAAAATAAAAGTACTTTATTTTGGTGACACAAATACCAAAAATACCATAGACTATACTCCATTAGGAGGTAAGTAATACACAAATTGTAGACACTAGTATGCAGCAACAGGCATAAAAACAATTAGAAAACAGTGCAAATAGTGAAAATGACAATAGTTAGAAATGGGCCTGGGGGAACACAAACCATTTACTAAGAAAGTGGAATGCGAATGTTGGTTTCCCACTTAGGGTAGAGGGGTACTGGGAGCATTAGAAAACACCAGAAGGGTAAATAATAGAACCCCCCCCCCAGAGCCCAGGAAAGCCGGAGTAAATCACATTAACTTTCCTAGAACACACGAGAAAGAAGATAACGCAAGAACCAGAAGAGACTGCAAGACACCAACAGTGGATTCTTGGACCTGAAGACCTGTGGAAGAAAGGGACCAAGTCCAAAAAACACATAAGAGTCCAGGTTGAACAGGAGCCCCTGCTAACAGGGATGAAGGTGCAAAGGAAGAACCACTGATGAGGACCAACAGTCAGTACTTCACCCAAGAAGATGGATGTGGGTTCCTGGTTGGTGCTGATGCTGTCCCACACCAGATGGGAGATTGCAGTCTGGTCTGTGTTGCTGGATTCTGCCAACAAGCCTTGGTATACTCAAAGCTCGTGGTTAGTGGAACATGGCGCTGCCCAGGACCAGGAGGGACCTGGTGGACTCTACCTAGGAGGGAGAGTCAGAGGGGACTCTCAGCAACTCAGAGAGCCCACAGAAGACAGGCAGCACGCACAGGAGTCCCACAGCATGGGGGCAAAAAAGGTGCAGATGGAGGCCCATGCAGCACTAAAACAAAGGGTCCCACACTGCCGGAGAACCACTCTGGAAGATGTGCGTCACAGGATAGAGTGCTGGGGGCCAGAGCTGCACGGTGCACAAAGAACTTCGTAGAAGGATGCCAACAAGCCTTGGCAACGGCACAACACATGGTGCACGGGGTACTGTCTTTCGTGGGGAGACAAGCTCTTACCTCCACCAAAGTTGGACAGTAGGACGTCAGGATCACTTCAGTCCACCACCTGTGATGCTGGATCCACTCTACTCGTCAGGAGAGAGGACCCAGGCTGACAGAGTGATTCCTTCACTCCAAGGGAGATTCCTTCGTCCTTCTGGTGCAGGCTGAAGACAGGCTGTCCTCTGAGGATGCACGACTGGGAAACAGTTGCAGTTGCTGGCAGGAGCTAAAGATAGTGGTGCAGAAGTTGTCTTTGCTTATTTGTTGCAGTTTGTAGAGTTCCTGGAGGGCCCAGATGCAGGTTCTTCGGTGAGAAGGTGAAGTAAAGGATGCATAGGATTCCTGCTGGAAACCTGTAGAACCACCCAAGACAGAGACCCTAAATAGCCCTTAAAAGGTATTGGTTAGCACCTATCAGGGGAGGGCTCTAACGTCACCTGCTGACACTGGCCACTCATATACTCCCAGAGTTCCCTGCCAACTTGGAATCCAAGATGGCAAAACCTAGTGACCCTCGGGAGGAGCTATGTGCACCACCCCTGGGGTGGTGATGGGCAAGGGAGCAGTCACTTACCTTTTCTTTTGTCCAGTTTCGCACCAGAGCAGGGACTGGCGGTCCCTGAACCAGTGTAGACTGGATTATGCAAGAAGGGTACCAAATGTGCCCTTCAAAGCATTTCCAGTGGCTTGAGGAGGCTACCCCTCCCAAGCCTGTATCATCTTTTTCCAAAGGGAGAGGGTGTATTCAATTCAATTTATTTATTTCATGAATTGGAACTCCAAAGAGGTCATACAAAAATAAAGAAAAAAATCACACATAAAGACAGAGTGAAAACATTGATTTTTTATAAAATGTGATACATTTGCAATACTTCCCACCGAGCATATATTACCCAGTCAATCTCGAACAATACTTTCGATATATAAAATGCAACAAACCAGAAAAATTAACTTCTATATAAAATAATATTAAAACAGATCCCCGTAAACTCATTTCACATTGTACTTCCTTCTAAAGCACATCATGCAGTGCAAAAGAGTGGTACCCTAGAAGGAGCCAATCTTATTATCTTACCAACGATTCATACTATTTCCCTCCATAAAGAGCAGATAAGACATACATACTTAAGATCCATAGTAAAAGGTAATCTGTAGAGTGCAAAACAACCAGCCCTCTGCCCATCAACCATAAATTACAGATCATCATGGTCTGCTACGCAGTAAAAAAACCTGCTTACTTATTTCACAGTAAGATTTGTATAAAGTGCCTCCAAAGTACAAGAAAAATTCACTTAAGTTAATTCATCTTACAACCACCAATGCAAAGAAAACTCAATTTAAAAGAATAATTCATTAGGTGGATTATACAATAATTCCATAGCCTCTCCGGCCGAGTGAACATTAAAATTCAAATAGAGGGTTTTCAGCAATTTTTTCTTCAATGTAGCTAAAGCGGGACAGACAAATAATACATGTTTAAGGTTCTGCACCCCCAATTGACAAAGATCACAGGTGATAGAGGATCCATCGCATTTGAAGGTTAGATCTCTAAGTGGCGTTCTATCTAATCTGAACAGAATGTAAAGCGCCTTACCCCATGCAGGACATTCCAAGCTAAGTAAGGTTGAGGGTGTTTAAAAATCACTGATTTGGTTAATGTGACAAGTCTCCTCTTTAAATGACAGGACTCACAATCCAGGGAAAACCCTTTGCACCATGTCGCCTCTTAAGGTGTTTTTAAAATAATGGGTCGTGGCGATGGATACGTTCAGGGACAAGCTCAAGCAATAGCACAGCAAGATTTAAGTTTATAAAGAATTTAGATTTTTCTCTTAGTATGCTAAAAATTTCTATGAATGCTAGATGTCCTAGGGTGGATTTCATACTGTGTACTAGGCAGTAAGACCTCCGGACCACTGCCGCAAGGCCCTGTGCAAAGGTATTCTTAATACCAAATTCGGGCCTTAAGGCTGCGACTGATGTCGAGTTGTTACACAAAAACAGGCATTTAAGAATCTGCCCTTCTGTCTTATCAAGGAAATCCCATTTAGAGATCTCTGTACATTCTAAAGCATACAGAAGGGTAGCCAGAATCTTTGTTTGGTAAGAAGTTAGGAAGTGGAGGAAGTGGCGCCAGCCAACTGCATTATAAAAGGCCACTAACCCTTGTGCCTGAGAAAGAGCCTTCCTGACGTTATTGTGGATATGGTCTTGGTCGCTGAGTGAGCAAGCTAAGATTTTCCCAAAGAAACAGAAGGTTTTTACCCATTCCAGCTTCTGTTGACCCAGGGACCAAGAGAATTTTTTTTTTTTTTTACCAGACTTTTTTCCTAGGAAACATAGTACTTGAGATTTTGATACATTCATTTTCAAGTGAAGCAGCGTGGTGTAGTGATTTAGAGCAGCCAAACGCTGATTTAGACCTTTCAGAGTGAGGTCGATCAACACTATCATTAGTATACAGAAGGGCAGGGGAGCGAACACCCTCCAATTTTTGGTGCGAAGCTATCAACATTCCCTGGAGTACTAGGCTAGTCATAGCAATATAACAAAAAAAGCAATGGCGCCAACAGACAACCTTGCTTCAATCCATTTTTGTAGGGAATTCTGAAGACAGACCCTGCTCTCCACCTAAGTGAACCAAGTCGAAGAGTGCAGAGCTATGATCGAACTAAGCAGATTTGGCGGGACACCCAACTCATATTTTCTTCCATAAGATCTTCCGATTTACCCTGTCAAAAGCCATTGAAAAATCTATAAATGCAACATATACTACTCCGCCGCTGATCTGAACATATTTTTCATTTATAATTTGCATTAATAAAATGTTATTTAAAGTATTATGTTCCTTTCTGAAACCTGCTTGTTCCAAAGGAAGTATCGTGTTTCCCTTGACCCAGGAGGTTCAATTTGAAGATAATTTATGGGTAGAGATTTATCTCCCATTTTATATAGGAGGACTATAACACTCCCAAGTCCAGGAGGCCAGAACTCTACCTTGTGAATAGCAAAAATAGAAGACCGGATTGAGAATTCTTGCCCAGAGCTGGGGCTCATATTTAATTATTGTCATAGGGACCTCATCAGGACCCATTGCTCCAGAGGCCCACATTGACCTTATAAACCCCCCGATCTCAATAACTGATGGAGAGCCGAAGCGGTCCAGTTCAGTACTTTTACTTGTGCTCAGTGCAATTCCCATGGCTCCGTATCCTGATTTTCTGCATATAGGGCAAGTGTATACTCTCTCCAATCTACCTTGGCTATCGGAGGGGCAGTAGAAGATTTACGATTTCCACAACCTTCGGAAAAAATTGACCAAAATTTTCAGGTGTTTTTAGTCATACCGGCTTCCCACAATGCAATCCTCTTTTGTTCAGCCTCCTCATTCCTTACACCTAACTTCATTGGCGATCTTCTTCTCTTTCATAGGGATATTCTCAACATTAAAACCGATAACCTTACTTTCTTTTGAGGAGGCTTAGTACGCTTAGGCTGATCGCTTTGAATTATGTATCCCATAAATTCAGTGAAATAATTTAACACATCCCCACTCCATCCATTAATGTGACTCGCTGACCTTTCAAGTACTTGTTTCACAGATAATATTTTAGCGGGTGTCCAATAAATTTGACCAGATTTCCCATTAAAGTTAATGTCCTGGCCCTTAAAATTCCAAGCCTCTATAAAAGATATACATTTTTAGCGACAGGCTAAGAATCTTATGATCACTAAACGGGGTATCAATAATTATCATATCCTCTACTAATTGGTCAACAGCAAAGGAGGCCAGGAAATAGTCGATAATAGAACTACTCTGTTGAGATGTGTGTGTAAAGGCTGCAGGGGAATCCGAATGAAAATGCCCATTTAGGATGGTACAACAGAGGTTCCTCAAACCTTTCAATAAGATGTAACCCCTTTTATCCGTCCTGATTCTAGGGGGAAATGGGATGGAAGGGATATTAATGGCTGAATCCCTCTCTGTATCACACAATAAAAAATAAAAAAAATAAAAAAATAAAATCGAAAGAGATAAGTTCGAGATTTTACTATTTAGATCCCCCATTATCAATACCTCATAGGCACTTTCATGTCAATTTGAACAGATGGCAGAGATATGGTTAAACATATGTAGTAAAACTATCATTGTCCTTATGCAGCGGAATATAGGCGTTTACTATTAGCATGGGGGTTTTCCAACCATTCTCCAATATTGGGTCGATTTTTACTATCTGAAAAAGATTTGAGGAGACTGGAAAACTAACTTATTCCCATTTATGGTTGTCGCTTACCAACATCGCAATACCTACTTTTGCGTGGCCTTTCTTAGAAGGCTGTGCCTTTTGACAAAGTACAGAGTACCCAGGGCGGGTGAAGTCAGATACACTCCAAAGTCTCTTGGATGCAAATTAAGTCGCCTGTAGCGAACAAATATGATCTCGTTTTTAAGGGTGGTTCCCTATTCCTGGGGCATTCCAGGAGACTACAGAAACATTTAAGGTTAATGGCCGGTTTGGAAGATCTTTCCCTTTGCCGGAATGATATTTAGAGCCCCTGCTAACCAACTCCAAATGTCTTGTTTGGTACCTATATAATGTAAAGAGGCCTCTTCCACAATCTTCACCACTCTACTATCATTCGAGTATTGTACGAGGGGGGACTGCTGCCGGTTAAAAGGAATTTCCTTTTCCAATACTGGGAACACATCTATGCCTCTACTCTGTAACTGCTCACAATTAACTAAAATCAGATGTATAACAGTTTTAGAGAAAAAACAGACTTTTGTCTTTATCGCTCCTATGCTTTGATCAAGATACACCCAAGAAATGTCACTGCTATCAATTAATTTTCACTCCTATATGTCCGTAAAGAAAAAGATTAAAAGAGAACAATTTAAAATTAGATTCAGATCAAATAGAGCACAAAACTCTAGACATACAGGGGACTCCGTATACCCCCCTACCAAAGGAAATCCTTTTTTCTGCCTTCCTGGGCTTGAGCCGCTCAAGCAACAGGAGGGCAGAAACCTGTCAGAGGTGGCAGCAGCTGGGGCTGCCTGGAAAACCCCAGGAGGCTGGAATGGCAATAATGGGGGTCCACTAATGAGCCCCCAGAGTGCATGGAATAATACAACCCATGCTTGCAAAAGCCTTGGGGTATGATTCCAACATGTTCAATACCAAACATGCCTATCTTCAGAGCTTCCATTACGTAGCTAGACATAGGTAGTGACCTATGTCCAGAACACGCAAAAAATGGCGTCCCTGCACTCACGAAGTCTGGGAAAATGGTCTTGGAGGCCGTGGGGGCACCTCTGCTAGTGCAGGGGTGCCCTCTCACACAGGTACTCTGCAGGGATGGAGGGCCTGTTATAGGGGTGACTTATAAGTGGCCGGGTGCAGTGTAAATGGCAGTGAAAGAGTGCATGCACCTTTTCACACAGGGTGCAATATCAGTACTGTAGAAGCCTTTGCATGTGCTCCCTATGGGTGGCAAAAGATATGCTGCAGTCCATAGGGATCCCCTGGGACCCCAATGCCCTGGGTACCAAAGTACTATGTACAAGGGACTTATAAGGGGGCACCAGTATGCCAATTGTGGGTGAAATACTGGGTTACAAGTATGCAACAACCATAATTTAAGGGAGAGAGAATAACTACTGTGGTCCTGATTAGCAGGATCCCAGTAGACACAGTCAAACACACTGGCAAACAGGCCAAACGTGGGGGTAACCAGGCTAGAAAGAGGCTACTTTCCTACAGCAAATACATATTTTATAGAAAAATGCAGAAATATTATTGGCAGGGTCTTAAAAGATCAATGAGGAACCATGTATAAATTGAGACCATGGACCATATTTATATTGTTTGTATTCGTGCGGAGCAGTCAGACATTCCATATGTTTTTTTAGTATTACCTTTTCACAAAGAAGATAAATTTCCCCTTTCAAGGCAAAAGGATGTTCATAAATTGAATTATTATTACAAATCAATGTGTCACACCCCCATCACCAAAATACTGCTCGGAAACTCATATGCTGATCAATAAAAACTTATGTACGCATTTCAAACAAGGAACCCAATCGATAGTACTTTCAAGCAAAGATCTTAGCAATAATACCCATTTCCAGCTAGCTCCTTGTCAGGCAAAAAGATCATCAAATAAATCCACTTCTCTGCACATTGAAGTGGTTACCAATTGATACTAGAAGCCAGTTAAAAATAGTCTGACACACTAAAAAGGTTTCTATGTAGTCTCTATCAATTAACTTATTGACAGTGCTATCTGAGAAGTTCAGACACGTTCCTTCTAGTAACCACAGTATCCAAGAACAATAAAAATCTTAAGCATTCCTTTTCAAGAAGTGCACCCCAGGGTCTGGAATACCATCCCTTTAATAAACAGAATATGTACCTCATAAAAATGTCAAGGACCAGAAGAACCTACTGATTTTTCATCATTGTGCCAGAGGATTGTTCCCTCATGGCTTATATTCTTAAGTCAATCCTAGCTGATGTGGTCTTCTCAATAATCTAAGTACTATAATGTAAATATATTTTCTCCCATTCAGCTCATTCAAGCTATCACCATTCTGGACAAGCGTATGGCGCATCTTTTATTTTTACTATTCTGCCAAGTGTATTTTATGCCAAGCTACGGATTGACCTAATATTAACTGCTAAAATGTGCTTGGTTGCCACTTTTCATCTGGTTCATGCTATGACAACCTGTTAATTAATAAATATGTTCTTTTTTTAATCAGAGCCCTTTAGTTGAGGAGACTAAACTATGCGTTAACTGACAATACCACATTGTGAAAAAGGAGCATGCTGAATGGGGACTTAAAAGGTCAAATCAATCAATGGCTGTGACAAATTGAGTTATTGGTTGACTGAGGTATGAGTCCTGCAACAACCACAATCCCTTGCAGGGTGAACCACAAAATGTCACTAATTTAACTTGTGGTTAAACCTGGTTAGCTTGGCACAAAAAAAACTAAGAGACAATATGTAACGTACGCATGCAGCACACAAATAGTAAAAGTGAAAACACTACATAAGCAAAATCGCAACCCAATTTAGCAAAATAGTAAATTGTAATACATTATCTGACACCAAACCAACAAAAATCCAATCAGGAGAACTGGACTTATGCATTTTTAAAGTTTAAAATTCAAAATAGCAAGTCCCCAATTTTGAAAAATGGTAATCTGGGTACTTTTAGAACCACAAGCAAAAGTCCAGGAGTGGATGGAGACCTCTTGGGGATTCAGAACTCACTCAGGCTGGATCCAGGGGCCGGTTCAAGATGATGGGACCCTGTTATGCCCCTGTGGTTCGGAAAAAGAGGCCAGCAAACTAACCACTGGAGTTACTTCTGGAAGTTCCGCAGGTCCAGTAGTGAACTCAAGAGTGGGTCTGAGAGCCCTATTTTTATACCATGGTGCCCTGTTTCTAGAAGGTGGCAGAAGTTTCCAGAAAGGTTCTTTAAAGTTCTAAGAGTTTCGGGCCTCCCCTGCCCTGGCTGCACTGACAATATAGGGTTGTTAAGCCTAATGTGTGATTGCAGTGCAAAGCCTATTCAGGTGCAAGTGGGGCTGTGCTCAGCTCCACCCCCCAATATGGTCAATGGAAAGGTCATTCAGGCTCTGTTAATCCCACTATTGTGTGACTGTCTGGAGGGACTCCACAAAGTCCTGTCAGTTACACCCTCTCATGTGTCCTAAGGTAGGCTGCAGGCAGAGGAGGCTAAGGGGAGAAAAATGCCAACTTTCTAAGAGTGGCATTTTCAAACTTGAAATTATAAATTCGACTTTATCATGAGAGAGGGTTTATCATTACACGTTCATGGGTACCAAACATGACATATCCACCTCTTATTTAGGAATTCCAGCTTATTAAATGAAATGAGTAATCACCAATGTTATCCTCTGGGAGGGGTATGCCTCACAGTAGTGTAGTGAAAAACTGGTTTTGGAGTTTGTCAGCTTATGTAACTCTTACATGTACATGTCCTACCTTTTAAATACACAGCACCCAGCTCCATGGGATACCTAGGGCTTACCATAGGGGTGACCTATATGTAATAAAAGTGGAGTTTAATCTTGGCAAGGGGTTTTAAATGCCAAGTCGACATGGCTGTGGAACACTACATTCAGGCTGCAATGGCAGGCCTGGGACATGTTTTAAAGTGCTACTTAAGTAAGCGGCACAAAATGCCAATCAGTTATATGACAATCAAATAATATTTAGGAGAGTGAGCACAAGCACTTTAGCAATGGTTAGCACTGGTAGAGTGCACAGAGTACTACTGCCAACAAATTAAAAATCCATCAAAATATAGGAGGAGGAAGGCACAATGTTTAGGGGCAACCCTGTAAAGAAGGCCATTTCCAACAGCGGCATTGTGTTATTGTAGATCGGAGGTATCCACCATAGTTTCAGTAGGTTGATATCCCATCAGGATTTGAAGGTAATCTAAGACTCTAATCTAATATATGGAGTTATCCTGCAATTGTGGCTTGTATCAGGACCTCCTGAATCTAAAATGGGTATACATACTGGTTATGGGTCCTCCTAAACCATTGGCAGAAACCCTTCTGTCAATTGTGGAACATGTACAGTCAGTTTAACAATCCACTACTCTTTCTGAGTATTAGTTTGTTGGCAGCCACTAGTTGATATTGTATTATTTAGACACGAGTAAACTTCATCCACATTTATTGAAAGTTATGTTGGTTCAAATCCTGTAAAAGTTCAGTTTTCACTACTGTTGGGAAACATTGAAAGTACATAATTCTGTGCACAGAAAGTTTGCTTAGCACTTGGACATCACTAAGTAAATGAAGGGATCTTATTTCTGGTTTGGTTTTAAATAATAAAGAATTGCTTACAATTGAATGTTATTTCAAGTGTTAGGGTCTGCTGCAGCACAAATCATTAAAGATGCCACAGATGTACGGGGCACAGCCTGGATTTAGAGGATTAGTTAGCCACTGTGATCTTTTAGGATGAACCCTCAGTAGATTATGTGGCAGTTTAAGCGGGGGGGTCCATTTGTTCTATACACCAATTTTGTAAATAATTGTAATTTTGTTCATAGTTTTTAAAATTAAATATTTTAAAACATTTTTCTTTTTTTAAGAAATAGGCAGTGGCAAAACAATTTATTGAGTATTATTTGTTGTCAGTTCTAATTTTAAGGCACAGATTTGAAATGACCTTGCCTCAGAGCAAAGTCATGCAAAGTGACTCTCAGAAGTGCTGTAAGAAAATGTCTTTTTGCGTGGTCCACCCACCCACATTGTCAGAATTATATTGCTAGTTTATAGGCTTTGCACACAGATACTGCTCTCCAGGGCTCAGTGTATGTAAACATGTAAAAAGTGGCTAATCCCTGATTGGCATATTTAACTCTCTCGTAAAGCCATATGTAGAAACCACACCCATGGCATGTAAAATTAACTGTCACCCATGGCTTCAGCTCTTATTGTGCCGTCCACTAGTGTGATGAGTAAAAACATGACTTAGGGCCTATCCTGTGTAGCCAGACAGCAGCAGCAGATTACCCATTTACAGGTACGAAAACCTGGTTTTAAATATTTAAAAAGTCACTCTTCAGCTCTTCTTGCTCTCCACACAGTAGGGTGCATAATATTTCAGATTGGAACATGTGTGACATTAGAAATGGTGCCTTTCCAAATTGAATAACTCCAGAACAACACTGTCGCTGGCCAGGTAGTAACTGGCACATAGGAAAAGTCAAAGCATAGATCATACATTTTAATCAACCACAGACTCCACTGAAATACTTATTATATTTAATAAAAATCCAATTATATGGTCAAGTTGGATTTTTATTAAATATACTGTCATGAAGCCTTCTTGGGTCCACGTTCGTTCTCCATTTTTAACTTCATTTTAGCTCAGTTTTATATTTTATACGTCTCAGCTGACAGTTTTTAGCAGTGGCATTTGACACGTTTAGGCTTGCATGATATTATTCCAAGAATACATTGTACATGCTGCTTGTATTTAGTTAGCTTTTCGCAACATATAATCTGTACACTTTAAGGCTAGGAACACAGTATGATATATCCTAGTGCTTCCTCTAGACAGCTTCTAACTTCTGGACATTTCATTGCATCAGAGCTGTACCTCTAACAGAGTGTGACTTTGATTATATAAACCATGCACTGACCCAGAATGGTGAGAGAAGCAGCCCAGCCACAACCATCTTGGGATGAATGCTGTGTCCTACATGCAACTCTGCTGCTGCTGATCTTGCAGCTTGCAGAGAAGGATTGCCATCTACACTACAGGCTAATTTCCTGGTTCAGTTCTCCATGTATGGGGGCTGAGGCGTACCTGTTAGATCGGCCAAATGAAGAGGATCCATTCACTATGCTCTCAATATAGGATTAGTGATAGGTAGGAATATCTAAAAATCATTTACCATGGTTGGACCATTTATTCTTTTCATCATGTTCATAATGCTGGTAACATTACTTTGTTTCATCTGCCTAAGTATTGCTGCTTATTCTCGCCATGCAAGACTAAGATTGTTTCAATAAATGTATTGAAAATGTATCTTGTGTCTTTCGTGTTTTGCCTGGGCATGCATGAGTTAGACAACAAAAGGGTAAAATCTTTTGGGGATCAAGAGTGTCATGTTCAGGTTGCCATAATCACCTTCCACCCCAGTAAAATTAGGGGATTGAGGTGAGGCACTGTGAACTAGCCAGGCACTGGGTCAACAGCCTTGTATGGGGTGGACGGACTCAGGCCCCACATTTTAAAGTTCTGTTTTCCTAATACACAGTCTTATTATTTTAGTAAGAACCATATAACAATACTGTAACTGTAACTAAGAATACTACCTTCACCTTGCCTAAAACAACATGAGAAAAATTTGCCATAGCTTTCCAGCCATTGCCCAGCCTGTACGTAGCATGAATGCCGTGATAATGAGGTGTGAAAACTGCTCCAAGAGCCAGGACAACTGCCTGGGATTGAGGAGGTGTTTTCTTTCCCTAGCAGAAAGACCAGTTGGTTTGGGTCTAAGAACTTATTTAACTTTAAAGGATCCTGTCCTGTCACAAGTATATGTTAGGTGACACTTAGAAAGACCCAGCCTCTCCCCATAGTCAGGCCAGCACCAAACTCAGTGGGAAGAAAGCTACCCCTTGATCCAGTTTTGAGTGACCACAGCAGAGGGGACTGCTAATTATCTTGGCTACATCACTGGTTGGGCATGCAGGCAGAGAAGGACTTCTACACCTTGAGTTTTGATGGTGAGGAGCATTGTGGGATTGTTTGCGGAGGGGCAAAAGGGGCTGTTGAAAAAGTAGATAGGGCTGTCTTTGGGAACTTTTACCCTATTAGTTAGAAAGAATGCAGGTGTCATCCCCTCCAATTAGCTAATGCCAACCATAAATATGGCACCCTCATTAGAACACTTTCTAGAAGTGTGGAAGAAGAGGGCTGGACCTGCTATCTTTTACCTTAGAGGAGCTCTGATGTCTGGGAACTGCTCCCCTGGCACCCGGAACAACTAAGTGGATTCCAAGGGTCAGTTGGCTGACCTCCTGTGTGGCTACAGGGACACAATAAGCTGCAACAGGCCTCTTAAAGTGCACAGCAGACCAGAGGTAACTAGACTTTGCTGCTGGCTTCTGCCTAGCACCCAGAGAATCTTTAAGTACCTTCCCTTGAGGTCTTGGGGACCTTCAAAGTGTACCCTGGTGGTTATTAGGGCACCAGAAGAAAGCTTGAAAATCTTTTAAAACTCTTACTCCAGAGCATAAGGAGACCCCCTATGAAAGGTATCCAAACAGCAGTTCCATGATTGTGAATTAAATTTTAAGTGTGTCCCAAATGAGGCTCCCAGCAACTATGAAAAAACTACTAAGCCCCTGATTTACTTTTCAGGAGACCGGTTACACTGCCACAACAGTGACAGATATCCTGACCACCAAAATATAAATTCAATTAAATTCTATTGAATTTATATTTCAGTGCATAGGATATCCGTTACCGTTCTGACGGAGTAACCAATCTACCAAAATGTAAATCATGCCCCAAGTCCCATGCTTCAATGACTTGGAAAACGTTAAGTAAGAAATGTGCCATGTTACAAAGCTCCAGAGGGACCAACCAGCCTCAAGTATCTGACTTCCGTTTCCATGGTAGTGGCTACAAATTTCCAGTGGTGGATTGCTTACAGAGAATTTTTATTTTCAAAAAGTTACAAAGTCGCATTCTGGGGTGGGGAGAAGAAGAAATTTCAAAACTTTACTTCTAAAAAGTTACAAATTCCTATACCAGATTTGAAAGTTTTCCAACTTTTACACTTCCAGATTTTTCACCCAAACCAATTCACTCTGGGCATCTGACTAGGGCTGCATCACAGTGCTTCAAATCACGCATAGGCCCCCAGTCTATGCTTCAATACACTACTATTGGAGTTCAGCTCTTTTGGTGCTGTTTTCACTTAAATATTCAGAAATTCATATATGTGGTTTCCCTACTTTGATGTGTGTAATATGTTTTATTAGAATATTTTGTCTTTTTATAAAGGGAGCTAGATTTTTATTGTGTTACGTCTGACTTTTTAATGTTTTGATACGTCTAAATGCTTTACACCTTTTATCCAAGTTAAGCCTATCTGCTTTGTGCCATCTCTACTAGGGAATGAGCTCAGGTATAAATTAGTGAAAACTTTTACTGGACCTAACATTGATGCAAATTCCAATCTACCAAGATAGTCGGATCAGGCTTTACGTCAAAAACTAATGCCTCCGTGAAGCAGGTGCAAAAAGAAATTTTTCATTTATCCAAACATTTCACACATTGCATGTGTGCTGAATTGCACAGCATACGTACAATGTGTGAAATATTTTAGAATTTGTCTAAGCTTAGGGTTTGCACTGAAAGGATATGCTTCCAGTACAAATCCAATGCTAGACAACACAATCATACCTCTGCATGATGGTGCAAAGGCTTTGCGTGGTGCTAGGCAGCCTTCATACTGTGCAAGAGATGAAGCAGCAGAAAGCCATTTTTCCAAATTAATATGGATTTGCTTTCCAGCCCTTGAGTAACACAAGACAGCAACTTTGGTTACGGTGTTGCATTGCACTGAAAAATAATACATCTGCCCCTCAGGTTCTAGCCCACAGCACCTCCCCAAGTCAGAATAGTCATAAAAGGGGCTTACTGCCCAACTATTACTTACTATTTATAGGCGTTGCAGTAGCTCTCATTTTCTTGGTTCTCACTAGTCAGCAGCATCAGGGTCACATCATTATGTTTCACTTCATCTTTCTTTGGCTGTTCCCTGGAGCCTTGACCAAGTACAGTTTCTGGCTCATAGCCAGTGCCTGGCAGTCAGTGTTCTTTCACTAGTGGGATGCTTCTCAAGGTACTTTTTGTTTTTAATTATTTTCTAGCACTCTGCACATGCTTATGGACTGTCTCCCCACCTCATTCGCATTCCTTCAGCATAATTACTTATTTTATTTACGTTCTAGCTTTTAACCTGCCACCACCTCCTCCTCCAGCTCTCCACTGATGCACCCATCCGTGTTTCAGCCACCTCCCCCACAATCCCCTGTTTTTCCCCACTGAACATTAATTTGGCATTGATATTTCTGTCACAGCACCTGTTTGTCCTTATACTATATTTACATGTAAAATTTGTTTTACTTTAATAATAAGAATGGTCACACCACATGGGGGACTTGTTCAGGCAGCCTGATTCTGTATACTTTGAAACTTCAAACCTTGTTGGTTTTCATGCAGCTCCCGCTGGGCTGTTTCTCAAGGCATTTCCTGCAATTGTCTGCCAGACTCAGGTTTGAAGTTGTTGACTCAAGAAAGGCCATTTAAAAAAATAAAACAGAGAGGATTCTTCATGGCAGCAAGCCTGGCTGCATCGTGCCAAACAAGGGCATAAAAGCAGGAATGACTTGATTTAAATTGAAAAAAAAATGCGGTTTTACATAGCGCAATCTCAACGAAGGTATTCATGTGCTTAACATGAGCACTATGTGTTACACAAGGGCACATTCATTTTTTTGGTTCTAGGCATGGGAAGATTAGGTGATTTCCCCAGAATCACAGGATGTTGATCCGACACAGAGTGCAACCCGGTTCTTCTGTGCAGCAAGGCTAAAATATAGAACCATGTCGCACCACATTTTTTCTTTATGTGAAGCCATGTTGGAAAGCAGCTGGCTGGCTATCCAAAAAACATTGACAAAGGCAATAGATCTCGCATTGGCAAAACTTATTGGCGTTGCCAGTGCTTTCTTTAATGATGCACTCTTCTCCAATTTTGTTTTGCTTCAGTAAATAAGCCTCCTTCTGTTTTTACAAAGCTTTAATTTACTGCAGACTCTTTTCAGTGCTCCGGAGCAACAAAAAGGAGACCGTGTTTTATAAAACTGCGAAATTAATAAAGGGTCAGGTTCACAAACATTTTGTTGTAACTTAGCCTTGTAGAACGCCTGAATTGCAGGAGTAAATCAGAACACCACAAGAACAAGTTATAGCTAGCTATTCACGGCAAGATCTTCGTAAACAAGGCTTAATTACTTTCTCTTTGGCAAGGGGCTCGAACTTTGTAAACCTTCTTCAGAGGTTAGAAACGTTGCATTTCATGCAGTTTGCAAACTTTAACAAGTTATCCCAGATCCTCTTGGAATGGGTGTTATCTACATCCGGAAACATGAGCAAAGTTTCTATTAAGCTGTTTCTTTACAAGAAAATTCTCAGTCCTCCTTTTTTGACAGAGCTTTTCCAAGCAAATGAAAAATAGTGCCTTTTGAAGTCAGTAAAGGCAGCCCTTTAATATAAAATTGTGTGTGAAAGGTATGGTGGTCGCCTCACTCCATATCCTCCTAGGCAACCGCTTGCAGTCTTAGGTTTTCATGTGACAACGTAATGCATTCTGACCATGGTTAAATTTGCTTTACCTGAGTAAAGCATCTGAGGGCAAAGATTTGTAGTTAAAAAGGACAGAAATGGAAACCGTATCCTTGATGGCATGAAGTAAAATAATCACCCTCGCCAAGGGCGCTTTTGTGTTCACGTCCTTTTCCAAAAATCTCACTGACAAAATAAAAGTGCTTTATAGGTTTTTTTTTATTTCTCAGACATTGATATTCATTTCACTGAGTTTCAAAAGACTAATTCTCAAGAAAAACATGATCGATTTTAGTTAAAAGGTAACTGAACCGTAAACTGGATTAATTACAATGCCATGCTAAATGCAACATATACAAGATTCACATTTGCTAACCTTTTCAAGCCCTTTAGAAATGTCAAAAATTCGGAAGCCTAAATTAAATTGACAGTCGGTATAATTATTCAACCAACTACCTTACTTTACGAAAATCAAACGGGTTTATGTAATCCTACGTTTTTAAAAAAAAACGTATAACCGAAAAGAATTTCTAAACAAATTTTACCGAATAGAAGTGTCTGTATTTAACTGGTACTAGAACTGAAATAGGAGATTCTATGTGCACAGCTGGATGAAGTACCTGGGACTACAACTAATGCAAAAACGCACTATGGTCGAGCTATGGTAGACTTTTAGAAGATACATATGGAATGTCGGAATCGTATGAAATGGCAGAGGAGCCCTGGTTAAGTCGGGTATAGGGAGTCCTGTGTGAATTCCAGCACTCACCACTTACACTGGTACTGACCACTTGGTATATTAATGGTATATTAATTTATTTTTGGGGTTCATGTTTAGACACTGTGGGGCCGATTAACAAAGGCATTTACGAGTCATTAAATTAGCACAAAAGTACTACTTCACAGGCTCATTTATGTCTTTCATATGGCCCAGAAATGTTCAGCTCCCTATTAGTAAACGTGCAATGAGGGAAGTAATCCCTATTTCTGCTGATTAAATATGGGATGAAGTACCCCCTGCAATACATATCTATATTTCAGGTCACCAATATAGAACAGGGTAGAAGGTTAAGATTCTTTATAAGGTTCAGGAAACCCTGAGGTGACTTGCAATATCTTGATAATGTACGACAGGGGTCATTTATTGTGGTCACCCCATAATCCTTCCCACAAACCACGTATATCCTTGATGTGGTGCTCTTTCATAGGAAAAAGATAGGGTGTTTGCAGACATGCAGAAGAAAAGTATAGTTCAGTTTCTCGAACCATATGGGTATGAAAACTACATAGCTTGTAAACTGTGTTAGACCTGTCAGCCTTAGGGTAGTCTTCCCCAAACTTTTGGTCTTCCTCAAATTTTTCTGATTTCATTTTGAGTGGCACCTTTCACTCACCATGGGTAGCTGTGTGGGGGGACTGAGGAGGTGGGGAGAGGGAGGGGGCACAGGGGCTATAGGGGGAGGGGAAATGAAAAAATATATTAAAAAAGCTTACCTGTTGGGAAGACACGTTTTATTCCCCTCCGTCCTCTTCCAGTTCCCAGGCTCCCAGCCAATCACAATGCTTCTGTCACCAGCAACAGCAGTGTTGTGATTGATCAGAGTGCCCTGCTTCCTCACTCGGACTGGGAGTGGAAGCCTGGGCATGTTCCCCACTCGGCTGTGCTATACAGCCAGGTAGAAAAAATGCAAAGTGTGCATGACTGTTTGGCCGGCCCAACACGGCGAGCCAAACAGACATGCGCACTTTATAGTGCACATACCCCTCCTCTGGCCAAGTCTAGCCCAGCCCCTTCTCCCAAGAAAAATAAAATAATAGCATAATTAGCATTTTATTTTTCCTTTCTCCACAATTCAGTGGGGCGACGCTCCTCTGCCTTAGCGGAGGAGCCACCTCTGCTCATTTTTGTTGGCCTTAGACTCTGCACACTATACCACTGTTAACCAGTGCTAAAGTGCAGGTGCTCGTTCCCTAAGAACATGGTAACAATGGCTTACACACAATTGGCACATTTAATTATTAAGAGTGGGTGGTTAAATCCACTCTTCGGGAGTTAGCATAGTTTGCTCACTCATGCGCTCTGCTAGGAGTGCAGAGTTCAGCAAAAACGATTCCACTTGGCAGAGTTTACCTCCGCAGAGACGCCCACCCTAAAGCTGCCTAACTGTACTCACTTTGCTGAGAGCAGGCACCAGATAAGTAGGGCTTTTAGTTCTAACTAGAGAGCGAGGCAGAGAGGACTATAGAGTCCCTCCCAAACCCTCAAGCACTCCCTTCAGCTGCAGCCACTGCTCCTCACTGGAACTTGTGACTCCTTTGGATGACACCATCACACAGGGGAAAGCTCAGCTATATGGATGAGAGGTGGTGTCCAGGAGCAGGAGGGTAGAGAGCAGCGGAGCAGGCACTGCTCTCCAGAGCAAGGTTTAACATGGAACAATGTGTCATCTTTATTGCTTACATCTGTTTGTGATGCCACTCAGAGGGGCGGTGATGTACTTCTTTGTGTGCCAGTTACAGCTTAGTAGTGTGATCCAAGAGTATTTTTGAAAACCGCTACATCACACTAGACATTAGTCTTCTGGCCCATGTCTGCCACTAAAATGAAGTATCCCTAGCAGCAAGGCTGGTGTCTCATCTTAATCTAGACTTGCATCAACCCTCTGCTATTACAGCGCGAGGAGTGCTTGCTGCTTTGACATTGCATTCTTGAGCCAACCTTCGATGGGAGTAACTTGTGCCCTTGGGTTTCACACAGGTTTACAGCTGGTTCCTCAGTGAGTTATCATCACTTCCGGTCAGGAAGGGTGTGTACATGCCCTGGCACACTCCTCTAGCTCCTAGCTTTCTAGGCCTTGACAGTGGGATGAGGTTTGACAAAGGAGTGTATTTTAAACAGTGTTCCAAAGACTTCCTTGCTGGTGCAGCTGTATGCAAAAGACAAGTACAGGTATGAGTGGTGGGGGCATTCCGAGCAATATTCTACTTGAAGCATCATTAGGAGAGAATGGTGTATGACTTATCATGGGGACAAGACTGCTGGTTTCAAGTGGCAGCACACCCACGTGGTGTGGGGAACTGAGTCAATCCCACACCACCTGGTAGCTGTCGGCCTGACCCAGACGGCTAGCTAGCAGCACCTCACCCAAACCTAGAAGTAAAGGTTATTTGTGGCAACCTGACGCATCACACTGATTCCCCCAGGTGAGTTGTGGTTGGCAGATCCTGTCCCATTCTCTCATTAGCACAGGTCTCACACACACACACAGGAAGAGAAAGAGATGCAGGACGGTTTTCAATGCATTTATTGAAAGAACTGCAATCAATGATAAAATATATGAGATGCGATTATGAGGAAGATGAAACATAACACAGTTAGAATTGTTACCATGAGTGAAAAGGAAAAACTATCCCAGCATATTGGAATAAACCTTTGTCTAAGACTTCCTACCTACACTTTCTAACATCTACATGAGAGCATAGCAGTGTTAGCCTTTTATCTGTCCATGGAAGGAACACCCACCCCCCATACCTGAATAACAGGAGTGTGCCTGCCTTCTCCTTTGTTGGCTGTAGAGACAATGAAGTGGCATACAGCATAGGATGGATCCTCTGGCTGGAATGACCTCTCCAACCTTCTTTGGCCTCTGTGATATTTTTTATGACAAAACGTGTTGTGTTCTGAGAAACAGGCCTGACGTGATTATGTGTCTGAGCGTCAGGGCAGGCTGTGCACTCTTGCAACAGCAATACCAGATAGATTATCATGTACAGCCTTGAGCAGCCTTGGGCAAAGGCACATGGTGAAATGTTGTGCAATAAAATTAATAACTTTCGCTGAATAGCAGCTGATTAAAAAAAATTAAACATCCCCGTTAAAAAAGCAGTTATGCTCAAATGAATTCAAATGAATAAATGAAATGAAGCATGTAACTAGGTAAAAACACAGGCCTAAGCTAAAATCCGTTTGCCCAAGCAAGCCTCTAAAATGAACCCACAACAAGAATGGCACAAAAAAACACAAGTCATGTGAGTGCTTCAGCTACAGAGAAAAATGCTGGCCACTAAAATGTTCTGTATTTAAAGCTAGCACACACTTTAATTACAAAGGAAGAGAAGAGAAAAGTCACTGTAAAACATGGTTTCTTGAAGTGACAACAGCAGGTTTGTATGTGTATTAAATTCTCTGCTGGATGTCAACAATTGCTTTCAATTGGAATTTATTGTGTTATTATAAAGCACTGTGTATTTACTTTTGGTTGCTTCAGGGTATTGGGGACTGCTACAGTGAGACACAGCCCAAGAGCCCTCAAAATGAGAGGTTTAGAAACAAGTGTGGCATAGTGAAGTAAAAAACACTGAAATCTCAGCATCAGTAGCAGACATATTAGTGTTGCAAAGGAGCTGGGTGTACACGCAGGTGTTTTCATATATTCATGGGATATCATTTATACACAGTGGACATGTAGCACCTGGCCCATTCCAGTGGGGCACAATCGAGGTGCTAATGCCAGATCAGTGTCCGGTAGACATCTAAGCTATGATACCTTGATAGAGATGTTTCTGTTTTTCATTTAACCCCTTCGCTGCCAGGCCTTTTCCCCCCTCACGGGCCAGGCCTTTTTTTTGCTATTTGGGGTAGTTCGCGCTTAGGCCCTCATAACTTTTTATCCACATAAGTTACCCTCACCAAATTTGCATCCTTTTTTCCCCCCAACATCCTAGGGATTTTAGAGGTACCCAGAGTTTGTGGGTTCCCCGGGAGAAGACCAAGCAATTAGTTTTTTTTTTTAAATGGGGGAAAAAATGGGCTGCAGAAGAAGGCTTGTGGATTTTTCTGTGAAAATGGCATCAACAAAGCGTTTGCAGTGCTAAAATCAACATCTTCCCAGCTTTCAGGAACAGGCAGACTTGAATCAGAAAACCAAATTTCTCAACACAATTTTGGCATTTTACTGTGACATACCCCATTTTTACTATTTTTTGTGCATTTAGCCTCTTTTCAGTTAGTGACAGAAATGGGTAGAAACCAATGTTGGAAAGCAAAACATGTCTGAAAAGTAGACAATATTCTGAATCCACCAAGGGGTCATTTGTGTAGATCCTACAAGGTTTTCCTACAGAAAACAGCTGAAATTAAAATAAATTGAGATTGAGGTAAAAAAAAAAAAAAATAGCAATTTTTCTCCACATTTTACTCTAACTTTTTCCTGCAATGTCAGCTTTTCAAAAGTAATATACTGTTACATCTGCTGGACTCTTCTGGTTGCGGGGATATACTGGGCTTGTAGGTTCATCAAGAATCCTAGGTACCCGGAGCCACTGAAGGAGCTGCACAATGCAATGGGTTTTTATTGAATACCTGGTATACAGCAATTCATTTGGTGAAATATAAAGAGTGAAAAATAAGTATCAAGGAAACCTCTGTATTTCTAAAATAGGCACAAGATAAGGTGTTCAGAAGCAATGGTTATTTGCACCTCTTTGAATTCCGAGGTCCCCATATTAGCATGTGAATTCCAGTGCATTGCTCAAATAGATGTCTTTTACACACACTAACATTTGGAAGGAAAAAAATGTTGAGAAAGACAAAGGGCAATATCACTTGTTCTATTTTGTGTTCCCTCAAGTCTCCTGATAAAAATGGTAGTGCCTGCAACAAGAATAGCAACCTGGACATCACATTTTTACATTGAAATCTGACGTGCTTTTTGCAAAGTGCCTAGCTGTGGATTTTTGGCCTCTAGCTCAGCCAGCACATAGGGAAACCTACCAAACCTGTGCATTTTAGAAAACTAGACACCCAGGGGAGTCCAGGATGGGTGTCTCACAAAAAAAACACACTTTTTCCTCACAATTCGGTGACAGAAAGTTCTGGACTCTAAGAGGAGCCACACATTTCCTTCCATCCAGCATTCCCCCAAGTCTCCCAACTTCACGACCGGGCTGCAGAAATGCTTACAGAGACATCAAAGTTAAGGCCCTTCCTTTCCGTTGATGCCTCTCCGGCCCCAACTCCTGGTCGGAAGAGAAATGCTTTTGCATTTCTCTTACAGGATTGCACTGGAGGCACAGCTTCCAGTGATATCAGAGATTCCCTCTGATGAGGTCCACGTGTGATTTGTGTGCCTACATCATCAGACGCCTCTGGGGGGGGTTGGGTTGGTGGAAGGGGAAGCGATTCCCCTTCCTTCCCTGTCCTGGGGGGGGTGGGTAGGAGGCTCATGGGGGGGGAGGGAGAAAAGATGGCTAGCGCTCCCCCTGTGAGCCCGGTGCAGGACGAGCTGGTCTCGTCCTTGACACATGGCAACCGTGGACGAGGGCAAGACCAGCTCATCCCAGGCACCGTAGGGGTTAAAATGTGGCAACCAATAGTGTCATTAATGCCCATAATTGTATCATCACAAGATAGATGTAAATGGCTGATGTAATTCATATGGAAACGAGTAGTGTTATAATAATCAGAATGATTACATAAATAACGCAGGAAGGCCTTGGAGATCTGGGGAGCATGCAGGGGTTTTATTGTTGCTCTCCATTTGCTTGGCTGCAGCACGCTGCTAATGGAGAGGTGGAAAAGAAGACTGAGGATGACTACCATAATACCCAGCCCTTGTGTGGAAGGGAGGGGGTTAACTATCCACACAAACGCTCTCATGAGAGAGAGCCCATCATCTCTCACCAGCAGAATGGAAATGTCTGATAGATGGAGGTGCAAGAAAGGGCAGAACTCTGCAGAATCTCACTTTTTATATAACTCTGCGCAATTCCACAGAGTTCAGCTCAGCAAGTTCTGCCCACCCTTGCATTTATTTTACATGTTAGTCCCCAGTAAAGTGGTACTACATTTACCCAGGTCCTGTAAATTAAATGCTAATAGTCGGCCTATAGCACTTATTGTGCTAACAGCTTAAGAAGCCTTTTAAACAGGTCTCATCCCTGCCATTGAAGCCTGTGTGTGCAGTTTTAAACTGCCATTTCAACCTGACAAAATAAACCTTTAGTCAGGCCTAAACCTTCCTTTTTTAATACAGATAAGCCACCCTTAAGGTAGGCCCTAAATAGCCCATAGGACAGGGTGCAGTGTATTTAAAAAGCCAGGCATATATTTTTAATTTTTACATGTTCTGGCAGAGAAAAATTCTTAAGTTTGTTTATCACTGCTGTAAGGCCTACCTCTCCCATAGGATAACATTGGGTTACTTTATTGCATTTAATAAGTTATAACTTTCAATTTAGAGCAGAAAAGAATGTCGTGTTTGGTGTCTAAAGAACTGTAATTTAAAACCCTCTTTATTAGTAAAGTTAGATTTTAAGTTACAATTCTGAAAATACGACTTTTAGAATGTTGGAATTTTCTTGTCCTAACCCTTTGGTGCCTGCCACCTGTATCCTGGGTCACATGATTAGGTCTTTGTCTACTGTTGGCCATTTGTGTATTGCTCCCAGACAGTGAGAAAAAGGGGGAATATGTATCGGCAGGATGGGCCAGCCCTGACTTCAGGGGGGAGAAGCTGTCACCTACCACACTTACACATCAGAAAGGCTCTGCCTGAGCACACTTACAAATGTGTTGATGCTATTCTTTTGTGACCCCCCAGCTGGGGCCAGGGTAGGAGGTAGCAAATTCCAAGCACCTCTGGGTCTGGAAACCTCCAGAACCTTCTCCTACTTCAAAGTGGGCACCAGGTATAAATAAAGGACCCCCACACACAACTCTTCAATACACCTCTGGAAGCTCAGAAGAGCTGCTTTGCCACTCTCCAAAAAGGACTGCTACTCTGTAGCTCTAATGCCCGAGTGAGAATTAGTGGACTTGCATCTTGAACCCAGGGCCACCAGTGTGACTCCAAATGCTAGTTGGCTGGCCTCATGATCAGAACCTCATGGAGATAAAAGTCTTCAACCATCTTGAATCCAGCATGTGCATTTGGAGTATGGTAGGTACAGTAGACAGGAGCCTTATGAGGGTGCAAGGGACTTGCCAGCACAGAGGGTGGTGGTGGTGGCTCCTCTCTACCCAGTCTCCCACATTCCAAGGATTTCCAGCTTCCTCTGCAATGGTGTGGACAAGAGCACAAACAGGACTGACTATGGTGTGGCAGACTGTAAACTTTGTCACAGAGTGGGGTGGGATCAGCAGTCTCACTGACCCCATCCCACTCTGTGACGAGGCTGGGACTGCTGCGGGAAGGCAGCAGTCCCTGGGACCTGGAGGCTGAAGGTAAGTGTGTGTGTGTATGTGTGTGATGTTTTAAATTGAATGTTTGGCTGCGCGTGTGCATGTTTGAGTGTTATGAGTGTTGTTAATGGATGTGCGTGCGTGTTTGTGTGAAAGAAGGACTGATCTTTGAAAATGAATGTTTGGTGCATGCGTGCATGTTTGAATGGTATGAATGTTGTTAATGGATGTGCGTGCATGTGTGAAAGAATGAGTGTGTGTGATGTTTTAAAATGAATGTTTGTTGCGTGCATGTTTGAATGGTATGAGTGTTAATGGATGTACGTGTGTGTCTGTGTAAAAGAATGAGTGTGAGTGTGTATGTGTCTGTGTGTGTGTGTGTGTGTGTGTGTATGTGTCTGTGTGTAAAAGAATGAGTGTGAGTGTGTATGTGTCTGTGTGTAAAAGAATGAGTGTGTATGTGTCTGTGTGTAAAAGAGTGAGTGTCTGTGTGTGAAAGAATGAGTGTGAGTGCGAGTCTGTGTGTGAAAGAATGAGTGTGTGTGTGTGTGTGTGTGTGTGTGTGTGTGTGTGTGAAAGAATGAGTGTGTGTGTGTGTGTGTCTGTGAAAGTGTGAGTGTGTCTGTGTGAAAGAGTGAGTGTGAGTGTGTCTGTGTGTGAAAGTGTGAGTGTGTGTCTGTGTGTGAAAGAGTGAGTGTGAGTCTGCGTGTGAAAGTGTGAGTGTGAGTCTGCGTGTGAAAGTGTGAGTGTGTCTGCGTGTGAAAGAATGAGTGTGAGTGTGTCTGCGTGTGAAAGAATGAGTGTGAGTGTCTGTGTCTGTGTCTCCCGTTCGCCCCCTCCCTCCTAAAGCTGCCGGTCGCCACTGGCTACAGCTATTGTCAGTAAACCTGAAGAAGTGAAACATTCTCTTGAAAATTCGTGCAGACCCGTTAGAATAACTTTCACATGTTGAAATGAGAGAAATTATTATCGCAGTATTTAAAAGTGATCTTTTACTGGGGTAATCCGGTTTCATTTTTTAATTTATAGCTATCATAGGTAATACTGTTCTGTACAAGACCTTTTCTTTGCCTGCATTTAGTAAGTCATCTATACATTTCTAATTTTCTTTTGTATTATTTACTTGCAGAGTACAGGAGGAAATGTAATTAAGCGTGGGTTTAATCAAACTGTTTACAGTGCACTCTTAAATAAAGTGCTTCTACATTTCCTGCTCAATATTGCCTCCGGAAGATTTTTTTCCACAGTGGACCAACAAATATCCACACATTCGAGCACAGTTCGTCGTGGCATTAATTCATCCTAGATTATACACTGTAAATTCAATGCAAAGATTTCCATCCTCGGGCTGAAAAATAAGCTCTGCATACGGTGTAAAATATGCAGCTGCTTTCTCAGGCACTGAAGATGCGCGGCGTAGAAAATGTAAAAATAAAAATAAAAAAAATTAAAAAAATTAAAATGACTACACTACAGGATGTAAGGAAAAGCCTCAACCATTGAAAGTCACATGCTTCATAATAAAACAGCAATAAACTTGCCCTGGGAAAAACAAACTAAGGAAAACAGAGTCTTGCATTAAACCCATACACTAGTACAAAATATTTCTAACGCCTGAACACAAGTGGCTTTGTTGTTCCTCAGTTACTCGTCGCACGTTAAATTGGACAGCGAGGAATCAAAGCATGCAAAATATCATTGTCTGATAGATTTCAATGTTAGCAAATCGGAAGATTTGTACTATAGCTGTCCAAACACTAACAATGTGAATGATAAGCGAATCAAGTTAAAAGAACACACTTATGCACGCGGAAAGAAATGTAAAATAAAATACTCCATCGATAAACAAAGGAGGTTTGCAGAGAGAAAATGCAAACATCGATGTTTGCTGCTGCAAAACAGCACGGACTGTTACAAACCGAAAATGAGTAAAGAACCTCACTTTTGCAAAATTTAATATGGTGCTAAAAAGCAAATCGGAGCAAATTAGCTCCACCTGGACCCTTTTAAGGAACCTATGCTCTTTAGGGTAGTCAAAATAAAGAACAAGCATTGGCAATGTCAACAAGTGTGGCTTTAAAGGAATGCTGATTGGTAATGTGAAGCATTACAAGTAAATAGCACTGTTTTGTGGAAGCACACAACTTATGGCCAATCAAAACATGTACTCCTGGCTCCCGATGTGTGGGTGGGGAAAGCACCTCTCTACTGATGCTCACATAATTGTCTGGTAACAGCTGTGCTGTCAAGCCAGACCATAATGAACACTTTATCCCAGTTCAATCTGGCAGACCCTTCTATTTTCTTTTTAAAAATTTCTAACTGGTGCTTGCAAGCAGAGCTCAATTTGTATTAAAAAAATAAATAATGTTAGTGCTAGGGCCCAAAGTTCTCAGAAGCTTATTACTAGCTCTGGTGAATGTGCAATTGACATTTGATTAAGCCACCAGTACCTCGATACAGTATCCGCCCCTCTATCTTACTTTTTGTTTTTGCAGGTTCTTTTCCTCCCTCTTTGTTACAGTTTCCCTTCTTCTTTACCCCTTTTCTGGCTTTCTATCTCATTCTTAGCAAGACCCCAAAAATGAGTCCGGGTGACTACCACCTGCAGCACCCCGCTCAAATTAAGTACTGGAAATGGGAGTGCTGGTGTGTGGGCCTTGATTTTGGCTCATTATTACCAGAGCTCAACTGATATTATCTAGGGAAAAGAAGTGTTGTTGAAACACGACTAGATATTGTTTTTGGTCATAGCTGGTAGCACCACTATTATGGAATCACTGTATATTTTTTTTCATGTTGACCACATCACTTCAAGAATTTCAGTGGCAAAAACAAACTGCAGCTTCTAGCAGCAAAAGGCAGGCATTACATGTATTGTGGTACCTCTAGATGCAAAAAATCTAAAAATGGACAATATATTAAGGGGGCAGATAGAGAGCAGCATTCATTTGTTATTTTCATTTTCCTGAGTGAAGCTGATTTTGTTTCTATTTGTTCTATGTTGCACACCCGAAGCTACAGAAGCAGCGCACCTCAGATACTAGTGGGGATGATGTTGGAATCCACCTACTTAGCTGTAGTTTACCATGTCCTGAAGGAAGGATGTGAGATCTCCAGCAACTTGGAAGGAGCAAGGAGAGAGGATGCAACTCAATCAAAGCTGTGCACTATCTGCGTATTACGGAAAGTATGTATCATTTTTATCTGCCAGGACAAACCACCCTGTGACTTGTAGTTTCACTTTCCCCATTTTACTTATAGGCCTACAAGACAGTGTAACTAATGATTAGTGAAAAACTGTTTCTGGCTGGAAGTCACCTTCATACCATCGCCTTAGTAAGGTGAAGAGATTACAACAGGAACATGGTAGAAGTGAATGCTGCTGGATGTGCCTGGAAGGAGGGAGATACAGAAATCTGAAAGGAGAGAGTGCTGAAAGCACTTAAGAGTGCTGCAGGAATTCAAAGAGGAACTGCTGCAGATTCCTGCATAGGAGTAAAATAAAAATAGAATGTGAATGTGCTCGCGTCAGGAGATTGCAAAGGGGTGAGCTCTGCAAGTCTCAGAAAGGATAGGAGCAATGTTTCTAAATAAAAGAAAACAGGAGCCTGTAGAGAAGGAGAATAACATGTTTAATCTGACCAGGTGGTTCCATGTCAACGGGACATTACTTTTCTATTTCCTGGACTTTGCTTGTGGTTATCAGTGCATTCGGGGAGTCTAAGTATTTGTTGATTTTAATTGGGCAATTGAACAGACACACCTGATAACAATGACATGCAGCTAAGTCCACGACTGGTTTAGCCGTTTCCTGGTCACATTAAGACATCTGGCCATCCTAAACAGGATCCTAGGGTGAGGGAGGGGCTCAAGATGAATGTATTAAAAGTTCATACAGATACATGAGCCTTTTTGAACTTTCAGTCATGCTGTTGAAGTCTGGACAGAAGGAGCCTGTAGGATCAGGAACGGAGTAAATGCTGCAGGAATTTGGGGAGAGTGAATTACTAGTATAGAGCTTGCACAATAATGCTGCCTTTTGGTTGTTTTATATGATGATGAAATACATTGTGGGCCTCCACCCTACAGAATTCAGATAACACCCCAAACACATAAGTCTTTGACTCAGCAATTGTAATCACGTCACATTTACAAGGGACGTGATGGGTAGACTGAAAAGGAAGGCGTGCTGCTAGTACTGCATCGTCAGATCAGTATTTTGTTTATTTGCATCCTTGCTTAAGTTGTTACAGTTATATTATTTTTTGGATATGTAATGTGCGTGTGCCTAAAATCGCTTCAGGGACAACTAAACAGGTGAAGTGAAACTATCCGCGCCACCCACTTCCCTAATTACCAGCACACTTTAATCTTATTTCGAATTTATGGACATTTTCAGCCTGAGCAAACGGTAATGACATTGTAGCCGAGATCTTCGCACTTCGATTAAAGTGGGCTACGAGTATGGGCTGAGTGGAACACATCGTGCACGCACCATGCCTGGCTGTCAGGCCTTCTCTCTCGGCATAGCCAAGCTTCTTGAACGAAGCCCGGTGGGGGTGAGGGAGGAGGCGAGAAAATCACTCACCGGCAAGTCCACACTGACTTCTATTCCAACGGTCCCCCCAGAAGCAGCACCCCATGACAGAGGGCCAAGTTCAGCCTAGGTCCACTCTTTCCAAGTCTGCCTTGCCGCAGCTCAGCCATGAGCCAGCCCACAGCTGAATTTATCCAATGGAAAGCTCAGGCATGGCGCAGGCGCACTGACAAGGGGGCAAGAATGACAGCAGCTCACTTGTGAAGAAAACATCTTCCCAGCCACATGCATTTATGTTTCGGAAAAGTATCGGCGCCTCCGCTGCCTGCATAAAATAAATCAATAGTGCTGGCCGTGTAAAATAAGTGCCAGTGCTCAGCACTGGAAACCACCAGCACAAATTAAGTACTTCTTGCAAGGAAACATTAGAACAAGCTTAGTAAAGGTAAAGGTTCATTCATTCATTCGCATTTATAAAGCGCGCTACTCACCCGTAAGGGTCTCAAGGCGCTGGGGGGGGGGGGGGGGGGTCAGTGCTCAAAGAGCCAGGTCTTGAGCTGCCTCCTGAAGGAGAGGTGGTCAGGTATGGTGCGAAGGTGGCTGGGCAGAGAGTTCCAGGTCTTCGCTGCCAGGAGAGAGAAGGATCTTCCTCCGGCGGTGGCTTTGCGGATGCGGGGTACGGCTGCCAGGGCTTGTCCGGTCGAGCGTAGGGTGCGCGGAGGAGTGTAGAAGGAGATGCGGTGGTTGATGAGTTTTGGTCCGAGGTTGTGAAGGGCTTTGTGTGCGTGGGTGAGGAGTCTGAAGGTGATCCTCTTGTTGACTGGGACCCAGTGAAGTTTCTTCAAGTGTCCGGAGATGTGGTGGTGGCGGGGTATGTTCAGGATGAGTCGTGCGGCAGCGTTCTGGATCCGTTGAAGTTTCCTCTGCAGCTTGATGGTGATGCCGGCGTACAGAGTGTTCCCATAGTCCAAGCGACTGGTGACGAGGGCGTGGGTGACGGTCTTTCTGGTATCGGTGGTAAAGGTTAACATTTCCAACATTTTGACTTGAGCAATATAACACAATACACTTTCTAAAATATTAGGATCAGCAAGAACCTGTAGCAAACTTATTTTTGTGGTATACAATGGGCAATGATATGCACAAATGTTTGTACATTAGTTTTCCACACATTACTCCTATTGCACAATTGTGGATGTACAATTTACTTTAACTAGAACCTGGTGCCAACTGCTCACACAAAAATCCATTTACGTGGCATTTGTACTAATCCAGTCGTTCCCAAACTGTAGTCAAGGGGGCCTCAAGGGGTCCGTGAAGCCTCCTCCTGGATCCACAACTGCTTATCAAATTAAACAATATTAACAGATTAGGTGCCTACCTTTCAGTAATGACTCAGTTGGGTGGGGGAGGTGCCTGATTCCAATAAAGATTCAGTGGGGGTCCCCAAGCTCCAGTAATGATAAAGTGGGGGTCCACAGAAGTCAAAAGGTTGGGAACCACTGTACTAATCTGATTACATGCTCAACTGCAATACCACTCAAACATGTAGGCACACAATGTCACAACTAACTCTGAATAAGGATTTTTAATAGAAATTCCTGCTGTAAAACATCAAACGTTTCATATTTTGCATGAGAAATGTAATACAAGAAGTAATATGCAGTACTGAGAACACAGAATGCTAACTACACAATATACTGAGACATGTGTCATGCAAAACAAAGAAGCTTACCTGAAGAATTCCATAAAAGAGAAGCCATAACCATGTTGTTCTGCTATTCCTGCACAAACTACATTTGCTGATGCTCCAATCAAGGTCCCATTACCTGTGTGTGGGGGGATGCAATAATGTAGTTTCCATATTTGATTGTTAAGGGTTGTTTCAAGCACTTTAAGGTCAAAAACTTAAAACGGACAGTTGTGATAATACAGTCAAGGGCGCAGGGACGCAACTACTATGGCAAGCAAAGTCAGCATCGTGTTCCCACAAAGCTCATGAAAATAAGAGAATTACAACTTTTATATTACAAAATAGTAACAAAATGGCATCCACACAACTTATCTAATTCGCAACAACTGCTTGGATTTTAAACACGGTAAGGATAAAGGAAACAAATCTAAAGTCAAAGAAAACGGAACCACTAGCTTGTAAAAAAACTGTCCAGCTCAGTAGTTCTCTATGGTTTATTTTTCTCTAGCTTTGTCATTAGAAATCGGATACAGCCACTGATGACCACTATTGGCCTGTTTTTGGATCTGCCCAGTTTAAACACAAAAGACCAACACACTTGTGCCAATCTGCCTGCAACAGGCAAAGTGCAGTGATATGGCTCAGTTCTCTGGTCCACCCTGCCCCCCAAACACTACTATATATAGTCCATTACCCCATAAGGTCTCAATAACCTCATGACACAAATAGCACCAGCCAGCACAGACAACTCCGATTATACCTCACAGTAGCTCAGCACAAACCTGTGCACAATCTGCCATTTTGCATGCACTTATCTCATGCAAATAGAGAGGCAATTCAAAGTGTGACATAAATAGCATACTGAAGCGTCAGGTTAAGAGGTAAATGCATCTCAGAATACCATCTGTGGTACCATTCTAGCATGAATGCAGCATCTGCTTTTTTATTTGAAGGGGGCAACTGGTGCGTGGTGATACAACTCATGTGCTCCAGCTCCAACAACCTTCTCAGAAGCTGACCACTACTTGATTCCAAGTTTAATGGTTAATGAAATTTTGAATTCCAGCTATCTTCATTCCTTTGGAACCATAAAACCTCCCTCTGTGGTTTATAATCTCACAGCTCCACGTAGCAACAGTATATGACATGGCCACAAGAGTAAATTTAAACATAAGCATGCAAGTTATCAGTTTGCTTTTTTTCAAATTACATTTCGTTTGCAATTTGAAGGATGTAATCTGGCAATGCTGCGCACCATCTTATTAAAACCAAAAAATACAAGCAAACTAATATATCACAATGTGCCTGCCTTGCTTATCTTAAGAGGAAGGCACACCCTCAACAAGAAGGTACGGCGTGATAAATAAAACTATAAAAACATCAAAATAGTGAAGGTTAGTGGAACCAGGTATGCTTTCTTTCTATTCAGCTTCACATATCCTGGAATGTCACGTGATATCCTGCCACTCACCTCCAAGACATGCTCCCATCGCTAAGGCGAAGATCAGTGGTTTCACTGGCAGGTTCACATCGGCATCAAGGCTCAAATTGATGAGCACTGGGATCTGTTTGGAGTCAAAGACGCAAGCATAACTGATGAGAATCAAAGGTAAGCACTGTCAGTATGAATACTGAAGATTTGACTGTGTTTCTAACTCTTTACCTAGACAATAATACATTGATGCTGAATATCTGTGCCATTGATTTGCTATTTCAATTGAAAAAGCAATTGCTTTTGCGAGTCTTTCTTTAACCCAGTTTGACTGTCATATTTTTAGCTTGTTTCCCCACGGCAGTCATCTCTACTTACTTCTTAGTCAGTGGCATAACAATAGCCCCTGCAACCCCTGAGGTGCGGGGGGGGGGGGGGGGGGGGCGGGGAGGGGGGGGGCTGCGCACCAGAGGACCATGTATTCAACTGCTCATATTCAGTGATTACTTTTTTTCTTTTTCTTTCAGCACTCAATGAGAGTACATGTGTTTTCTTGCTGTCTCCCTTGTGTGCCGCTTCCCCTGAAGTATCTGCCCCTTGTGCTCCATGTTGTTCCTTTCTCCTTCTTAGCTCTTGCCTTGCTTTCCCCCAACCTTCCCTGCTCGTCTCATTTTTAACCTCACCTCAAGCTCCTTCTTTACTGTCCTCCTCCTGGCTAACCTCGCTTGATCACTTCCCCAACCCCGTTCCTTCGTTGCTCTGTTGCAGCTCCCATGGGAGTGTTTAAAAATGTGGTTGCAATGTTTTTAAACGCGCAGCAGCTGGAATTTGCTTCCCACCCCTTTTAGAAAATACTCTTTTGCACTTGTTTAAACACATTTTGTATTCACCGTTCAAAAAATTGGTGTCTGCATTAATTTAATGGAAAAAATAATACAAATTGGCAGTGTCATCATGCCATGTGTGTGATGTGTGGTGCTCATACATAATCATGCTGGACAACCATAGTGGTATGTTCATGTACACTAAAGAAGACTCCTGCACAAATAATTTTGCTTTTCTTCAGAACAATATCAACAAAAACCATTGATAAAGCTGTATGTCTGCATTAGCAGCCAAAAGGCAACACTTAGTAGCTTTGCCAATGCTTGTTTAATAGGTGGCAAGTTCCGACTTAAATTTAAAGAGTGTGGTACTTCCTCTTTTTTGGTTTGGACCTCACTAACATTTTAGCTTTTGTTTTTGCAGGGCCGTGGAGACACATAATTTTTTCTAACTGTGTCCTTGATTGATTGCTAACTGTTGTGTAACTAATTTATTAACAAGATTACCTTATAATGTGTGATTATTGGATACATCTTAATCGTTTTCTTATTGTAATGGTGTTATTTAAACCATTTTTCCAAACAAATCTACACATCCGTACATTAAGGTTTGTGAATTAAGTACATTTTAAATACAGCTTATGTATTTTTCTATCACTAAAAATGAAAATATATGGGTCCAATTCACTAAGGCATTCCGAAGTAGGTAAGGTAGTATTCCTTTCCTGTAGCACTTTTGTAGATGTACTTTTAAAATGCTTTTGTGAACTGGTCATGCATTTAAAATGGGAATGTGCACACACTTAATTCAAAGAGAAAGAACTGTGCACTCTGAATTTTTACAAATTGGTAGCTGGACATAACATGGGCCAATTCACAAATGCACATTAAGTAATAGGCCTTCATGTACACAAACGGCTTTATGGCAGAGCCCCAATATAATGGCTAAAACAAGAGGCTGAATGGGAGTCAAAGAAGGATAAGAATTTTCCAGGAATATGGCTTCTACTGAACACACTTTCTAAAATAAGGTTTTAGGGTATGTCTACGTCAATATGCATGAGATGAGAATGAAAAATGACATGGCAGGAGGCAACATTCTCTATACCTTTAAAATGTTTTTATAGTGATGGTCTTGAAGATAGGCACCAACAGCGATTTGAATGCCAGGTATATTGGTGAATCTCCCTCTTGCAAATTATTTGCAGCTGTTGGGTATTGGTCACTAACTTTAAACAAGCCATGAGAGAGGCACATTAAAAGTACAGCAGCAATCTTGATTTTGGCACACATGGGCATATGCACCTAAATCAGGATTAAAACTGTTGCAGTAATAATGCAGTTTATCCACCATACAAATGTTTCCAGGTAAACATTTGTGGAAATTCTATGGGGAAATTCCACAGATTAAGTTTTAAAGCTTGGCACACAAGAATACGTGCAGGTTTCATTGTGTTAAATTTATATAACTTGAATGGATTGGTAATTCTCTATTGGGTAAATATTGAACCTCAAGTTCTTGATATTTACCAGATGCTGTATTACCTCCCAAAATACTGGGGCCAACAGAACATGAGACCCTCCCAACGGATTGTGGATACATTTGATGCCATGCGATCATCATCCCTTTATCACAAACTTTGTTACATGGTTATATCACAATATACATCACACTGTAGAACACAAACAATACATGGTTATAGTGGTTAGACAGCACTGATATAGTACCAACATTTTTAAACTATGATGGAGGATATGTAGAGTGACCAAATATCCTGAGCCTGTTTTTAGGTTTCACCAGCACAGTTGTGAAATCTATTACATTCAATTTACATCTTAGAAGGGGCTTAAATCCCGCCCTTGGTTTTCATTGGTACTTGTGCTTGCCATTTACTTTTCCTCCATTTCAGTTGGCAGTTGCATATTTCCATGTGTTTGCTCTTATCAGTGTCCCAAGAACTGTTTTCATCCACTCTGGTTAAACTTTCTTTAAGCGTGTCAGCACTCCTGCCGTCATTACATGGTTTAAATCCTTGCCTTTGCAGCAACAGCGCTATCTGACTGCCGTGGGCTGAGCACGCTGTGCTGGTCTCAGTGGAGACCTCATGATCCCAGTTCTGCCTACTTTGTAGGAAGCCAACACTTGCATCTCAACGCTACTCACCAGTCCCCCCAAAGCAATATGTGCTCGCCAGTACCCCCGGGGCCTAAGCAGGGACCCACTATAGTTTTTATCTGTTGTCTCTTTCCTTTAATTCTTTTTTCTGATAGTTCATTATTTCTTCCTGTTTTCGATTTCTTCTCCTTTTCAGTAAGGTTTCTACATAGATTTTTCTTCCTGCAGTGTCTTTTAATTTCAATTTTTATCTTTTTGTTAATTTTCTTCTCCTATAATGCTCATCATGCTGTGTCTCTAAATGCCATCTCCCAAGAGCTCGTTATGGTTGGTGTTAGACAACCAAAGCTTGTGGCAACCATCAGTGCAGTACAATCAGCTTCTAACACAGAAACCGCCTGTGAAAATGCCTGCCTGCTTTAATGGCATGTGAAAGGATGCAGGAGAAGCAGAGGAGGAAGGTAGAGTATAGAGGGCTGGGTCGAGGCATGCCATAAGCTTTTGTAAGGTTGGCAACTATAACCTTGGTGGGGCTTCTCCATGGGCAGCTCATTAAGATTTTTATTTTGCGGAAAGAGAAAAAGCATTATTGCGTGCCTTCTAGCAGTAATGCAACAGTAACTGCATCAGGAATTTAAGGTTCAGGGCTTTCGTTTATTATATAAAAACATGTAAAAGGAAAGCAGGCCTCAGAATGCCTGGGATAGAGAGAAAACAGCCACAGCTGCCCCCCTCCACCTCCTAGTTTATGTAATAATTAGCCTGTTTAAGATTAAAACATCCTTTATTTGCCATGGCCACAGAATTGCATAATTCCTCAGGCCCTAATTACCCTTTAGAGTCACAGGTTTGTAAAACATAAGCAACAAAAGCAGACTTTCTATTTCCAGACGCAAATGGTTATACTGCTTTTAGGTTGTTTCAGCAATTACACAGCCTCACAACTGCAAATGCCCTGTGCTCCTTTACTACACAAAGGTGCTTGAAAAAGGTCATCCTTGTGTCGAACTGTTATACTATGAAGAAGATCTACACCAGTAGGCTTTGCGCAGCACAGCGAGTATCACAACAATTAGCAGTGTCTAGTCCGAACACTTGTCATAATGTCATCATCACTCCTTTGTGGTATTTCCTGAGGTCTATTGCCAGGTGATAGGGAAGTGGAAAACAATCTAAGGTGTCTACTCTGAAGGTGTCTGGGAGCTACAGGGAGCACACCATGACTGATTGGAGACACCTGCTCTAGACATGATTTCATTGAAGTGTCCGTCAGATTTGGATTAGCTCACAGGATTATGGTGCATGTTTAAATTTCCCAGTTTACGTTTACATTTCCATGTGTGATTTGTAACAAACCAGTCAATCTCTGATATCAGTCTGTCTCTAACTAGTACCAAGTTGCCCCACACCCCGGCCTGGCTGTTTGGCCAGATACAGCAGTGGAGCCCCGCATTGATGGCCCCTGTTATCACTTATGGCACTGAGTAGTGGATCACCAACCTGGCTTTATTGCATCACTGTGCGCACTCATTAGGCCATCAATCACACTACACTTGTAGGTGCAATCAGTACCCACTGATCCATTCGACGGTTGAGTCATACGTATTCCCCTATGTAGGCATCCACACATGCAAAAACTCACTCAATGAAAATCATTTTAATTTATAAAACATTTTATTTTATTGTATTTAGTGGTGCTTCATTATATTTAACACATTCTTTATGTTTAATGCAGTCTTCATAAATGGCAAAAGTAAAAATTAATTGCATATTTAAAGTCCTTTCATTATCATTTCAAAAGAATCATTTTTAGGTACTGCCTTTGGGAACAATAACATTCAGTAGTAAGTGTGATATAAACACAAGCTGCACATCGGGGTAGAATGAGTGAATACAATATATTTATAAAGTGCACTATAACATAATAAGACCTTCCTGGACTTGTGATACTTAATACCAAACATAGAAATATTGTGATATATGAAAACTGTGGATGTTGCAGACGGGTTCCCCTCATTGAGTACAGCAAGAATTTTTGCTTTCGGTCACCCGGTTTCTTGACCTTTATTGTGAGTGAGTCTCACAACCAGAGTCTTGCTCAAAGTAATTATGTGGTAATTGGACTGTGCATGTTTACCACCGGTGTACCCTGTTTAAGGTAAGGCTTCTGCAAAGTAGCTGGGATATGGGGCACTGGCCTGATTACACATGAACACGTGTGAGAGCTGTGCGTATGAGACTACCATTGTGTGCAATCATAATTGTGCACAGGTAGCCTGGCACAGAAGGGACCTTGCCAGGGTAGGTGCATAACTGTGGTAGGCCTTCTAATATTAGTAAGTATGCATAGATAGCTCAGTAGGGTTTACTTGAGAATCTGCAGTGTCACTGTATAACAGACATCTGCAACAACTGGCTTAAAGTGCTGTTTCGATCACCTTATGCATACACAGTCCAGCAAGGTGTCAAACTGTGGTGAAACATGAACACAGATTTTGAAGATGCAGGACTCAAAATCATACATATACATATTGTGGTTCGTCCAGAATTGCTTTATTTCTCAGGCACAGCTCACAATCAGATTTCAAGCCTTTTGTTACATTGCTAGGCCAAATAATTACTCTGCTCCTTAGCAGAGGGACCAAAGACCTCCCTAGACAAAAGAAGCAATTATCAGTGCTTGACTCAATTCTTGAGATGGAAGGAGTGGGGAGGAAAATCTGCATCTGGTAATTAGCAGTCGTCCTGGACCTGGGCACATTAAACAAAGGAGACATTTGAAGCCAAACACAGGAGGGGCTTCCCTTTGACGTTTTGGTGGGAAGGCATCTGGTAGTGATGTCAGCTAGGGGGTAGAGCTGAGGCCATCAGAGGAGCTGTGTATATAGCAAACTTCAATTGCATTATCCCAGACCCCTATGCAGAAGGGTTGAGAAAGGTGTGGAAGGATGATGTTGCATCCTAGGATTGGCCAGGGGTCCCCAACATCTAGAACGTTTCGCTCACACTTATGAACCCCTGCAGAAGGGAGAGACAGGGCGCAAGAGCCCTGGACCCGGTGGGTGACAACACCAGAATCATTCCCAGCTGGAAGGTCAAACTTTCTGATGCCTGTAATGTACTAAGGACTTTGCCCAAGCCCCAAGGCTAGATGCATCTCTCCAGGGCCAGTGGCACCTTCCAGTCAACCATATGCCCATGAGAACCAGTTGGGGATATACATGGTGCCCAAATGTCTTGCAAGACTGACACAAGGCCATGGGGTTTGTGGCGGGCAAAACAGAGGAGAAGGCTGGTACAGGGAGGTAGTAAAACAAGCTCTGTGCAAAATGAGCCTTTGGGAGGACAGGAAACGTCCTGAACATGCTCCTGGTATCTACAGCTCACCTGCAGGCATACAACAAACTCAAGATAATTCCCCCACAGGGCCCGAGATATTCATTATTAAAGTATGTGACCCTTGAACCATGCTCAGAAACTGAGGGTGTGGGGCTCCAGCACACTTTTAAATAATTACCTTCGGGGTAAGCTAGTGCCTGGTGGTGGAGCAGGGAACACTAATCATTTTTAGGAAGATGGTGTGCATGGATCCCCCGTCCTCAGAGGCTCTTTTGGCCCTACGCACATCACAGAGGGCCAACCTCATCAAGTTATGCCAGAGTCAGACCCCACCCTAGTGGGAAAGAGGCTAGCGGCAGTAAAAGGCTGCCCACAAATATTCAGATGAGGAAAGGAGCATGTGGGATCCAATGCAGGCACAAGACAGTGCTGGCCAGGAGGGGAGCAGGCTGTGCAGCACTGGGGGTGGCCTTACTACACTGTCCTATCGATGCACCTGGCTGTGGGTTCTCCAGGCACACATATAAATAAAATAAACAGAAGACCAACACATATGACACTACGCTGCATGGATCAAGAACAGTGGGAGAAGCCCACTCCTCTAGTATTCACTACTTAAGCAAAGTAAAGCCCCACAATGCCTTGCAAGGGTCTGTGTACTTGTTTTCCTTGTGCTGGTGGAGCCCCAATCTAGGCTTGTGCACCACCAGCGACAGAGTGTGGTGCAGGCTGCAGGAATTGCAGCAGCCACCAAGTGTATTAAGGAAAAAAAATATCTATCCCCAAGTTTCCTGGTTCATTCAATTCATTACCCTACAAAAGATTTTCAGAGTTTTAAAAAAATATATATTTTCAAATGAATGTTTAAACTGTGAAGATGACCAAAGTTGTGGATCACACGGCTCAATAACTAATAACATTATCAAACCTTGACAATAATATTTTCTAAATCATAGTTGCATGATCTGTACCACTACTATATTTATTGGAACATTAAGATCAGAATTAATTCATAAGAGGTCATATAGTTTGCACTAGCAGAACTAGTGAAATAGGCATCAGCTCTGACCAGTCAGATATTCGTTCAAATGTCGATTGGCCACTGTTAGCGTTGATAGGACACAACACTATCATGATTATATGAGTGTGTTACAGCTGATTTAGAGAAATATTAACTCCTTTTCTGTTGGCCCTCCCTCCTCCTCAAACCCCCCTCCCCACCCCCAAAGTGGGGAGCCCTTTTTGGTTATTTAAGAAAGTTTTTGCTTAGGGCTCCATACGTTATTTTTTTCAAATGTTCACCTTTTCTACCAACATAATGTAGATTCTAAAGGTACTCAGGGTTTGTAGATTCCCTGGAGGGGACCAGGAAAATAGACAAAAGAGAGTTACATTTTGAGTTTTGTGGGAAGATAGGAAAAAAGTACTCTGGATAAAAGTGTCTTTTTTTCCTAAAAATGCCATGAACAAACAGTTCGCTGTGCCAAAGTCACCATCTTCCCACCTTTCTCGAAAATGCAGAGCTAAATAAAAAAATATTTTTGGTGTTTTTCCCAAAACAATCCTATTTTTTGTGCTCCCAACCTACTTCGTTTGTGGTGGAAACCAATGGGAAATCTATGGTTGATCCTGTAGAGCTATAGATTCCTGACAACTTGACAATTCCACATTCAGCAAGGGGTCATGTGTGTAGATTCCTCAAGGTTTTCCCAGAGAAATTAATTGTTTTAATAAAGGAATATTGAAAATGAGTAGGAAAAAAACTTGGCATGTGACAACGTTCTGTAACTATCAGACCAACTCACCTGGTGAAATTTGAGTTAAAAGGGGTAAAAGGAAACCTATGTATTTCTGAAATGGGAACACAATATGGAGTTTAGGAGCAGTGGTTATTTGTACATATCTGAATTTGTAGGTACCCATCCTTGCATATGATTTAGAAAGCATTTTTCAAAATGACTTCTTTCTTATACATTGGCTTACAGTTGGAAGGCACAAATTCAGTGAAATCTAATTGGTAATAAATTGTTGGACCTGGCTCATTTTGCAAGGCCTTTCCCAAACTTTTTGCCTTCCTCTTTTGCAGATGTTTTGTTGTTGGCCTTGGGTCTCTCGCACTTTACCACTGCTAACCAGTGCTAAAGTTATTGTGCTCTCTGTTTAAACCATGTATTATGTTCTTATACCCAACTGGCATGTTCAATTTACTTGTAAGTCCCTAGTAAAGTGCATTACAGGGGTGCAGGGCCTGTAAGTTAAAAGCTACTATTAGGCTGAATGTGCCACCCTCTTAAGCAGCCCTTTAAACCTTCGTTTGATGCATTCCTGTTGTGGGCACTAGGTTCAACCACATAGGTGGTCCAGAGTTTTTATTGACATGAGTGGGGCAATGCTGGGAGGTAAGAATTTTGTTAATTCCTGTGTATTCTGGAAGATTCTATCACAGAAATGTAAGGGAAATGCATGACTTCAGGCAAAGGTTTAGATGTGCAGGGTATTGAACAAGAAAACCTTGTGGAATTCAAGTACAACCCACCACCTTGGAGTCCCCCTGGTAGTCTAGATTTCAAAAATGGCTGTGGTTGGTAGGGTTTCATGTGCATGGCCTCAAATCCTTAAGCTACCCCTATTGCTGATCTCTCTTCACTTAGCCCTTTAGGACCTTTTGTGTCAAGGTCTCTTGGCAGACCCACAACAAGTGAGGTACCATTTTCATTGGGAGACTTGGAGGAATGGTGTGTGGTAGGAAATGTGTGGTTCCTCAGAGATTCCAGAATTGTTACTCACAGAAATAAGAGGAAAGTGTGTTTTTAGTCAAAGTTTGAGGTTTGCTGAGCATTGCAGGTAAGAAATAAAAAAGTGTGTGATACATGTGAAGCACCCATTGATGTCTAGATGTCAGAACTGAACGGTATGGGTCTGTTAGCTTTTTCCAAATGGCAGCCTACCCAAGTCCAAAACGTCCAGCCATCAACCATTGGAAGTAGGACAACATTGGGAGTTAGTCAGACTCTCTGGCACCAAACGTAAAAACACCCTCCAAAATAATCCAATGTCCTCTCACTTGTGATGGGATGCTTTAATCCACAAGCAGATGAGGTTTTAGAGTTGGGGCCTGATGCTGAAATGGGCAACACTCACCCTCTTATTGTATTAAAAAAATATACATTCCTGTCATATAATGGGCTTTCTAATCCCCCAGGCAAATGCGGAGCACACCTCCTGTCTGCCACAGGGAGGTGGGGGAAGACTGATTTGTCTCTCTTAGGGGGAGTGTGTGGCCAATGCCAGAGTGCAACACCAACCCCACTTTCTTTTGCTCCAAAGGCAAAATCCCGGGTATTGGTAGTTGGATTTTCTGCACTTTCGGAGAAAGCTTGGGGCAACCTCCCCAATTGGGACAAGCCTCCTATCTACCCCAGGTGGGCAGAAAGACAAAAATAATCAATATCCCCCTGGGCCCTTGCCCAAGGGGCTTCTCACCCTATCCCTGGTGGCTGATGGATGGATCCCTGCTTGGGGATCGCTCTCCTGAGCTGATCCCCAAGCAGAGATTCACTCGGCAGGGGTACCACTGTAAAGGTGAGATTCTCCCATGAGAAACAGGGCAAGGAGGGCTGAGATATGCCCCTGAGCACCGATTCAGTGAAAGTAAAACAAGTCCATCAGCTCTTTTTATTTTCACTTTTAATGCAGTGACAACACACCCTGTGAGCTGATTGTTTTTTTATTTTTTATTTACTGCAGTGGCAATCAGGCTGCTTGCGAAGCACCAGAGGAACCTTTATAACCCTCCTCAGTGTCCTCCAATGGCTGGCACCCACACTGGGGAGGGAGTGCAGCCATTGGCCACTGGGTGACGGCCACACCAAAGGGGTTAATTCAAATGGTTCAGTTGTTATAAGCTGATTCAAATTCATATCTAGGTATCACCTGTATTAATTGATATTTAATTCTGTTAAAATGGGTACGGGTAATGCCCCTTGTCACCGATTTGATTTACTCTTGCCACTTGCCTCATTAGTTATTGCCTATCTGAACCAACCCAGTGTAACACGGATTTACTTGAATGGGCATGCAAAATCATACTAGATTATATGTTAGTACCTGTTATTCCTTCACACTATCACTACCTCTCTTGGCCCTCCACTTGAAAGTGTTATAAAATAATAAAATCACTAGAAATCTTACAGCCAACTACTACTGTAGAAGAAAAATTATGTACCTTAAAACATCCAAATAATCCAGAGTGGAAGATATTAGGTCAAATCATCTGCTGTATCTTGGTATCTATCTCATTAACGTTATGCAAGAACCTGCTTGAAGCATGGAGATCAAGTTGACTTGATTTGTAACAATGTTCATGTGGGAATCATTAACTTTGCCATGAATAGCTAAAGTTAATCCAATTTAAATCTATTTTCTCTCTTCATAGGGATGTGCTTTGGACAAATGCACAGTCATTCCTCTGACTTCATGAATTAATGTAATAAAACAAATACTTTTCTGTGGAATAAGCCAGCACAGATTGCGAAACAAACTTTGCAGTTGCCACTAAAGTCCAGAAGACATACCATTCCAGACGGTTTTAAAGTGGAAAATGCACCAATGTATCATACCTGAAATGAAATTTATTTTAGAAGAATGTTCGATTTTGCAATATTTGAAAATATTCAAATGCATGAGCCTAATAATACTGGAATAGGTAATATAACAAAGATTTCTGTGGTTGAACTATGCGCAATCCTTTAATCCCACAATTTAGCTGGAGAATTTGTCTGATGGGCAACATTTTAACAGCTGAAGTCTATTTGGTATTCTAGGAACAACCTGACATTCCCAATTCCTTTGATAGATTTGGAATCTTGAATATGTTTTGCTTCCAATTAAGGTCTGCAATAGTTCCATTTCAAATCATTTTGTATAAATGTTGTTCATGAGTTTGCTTACGTTCCCTCACAACAACAGGCAGTTTAATGTCTGGAAGGCATACCAACTACCAAATACTGCTACCAGATTTTCTTAGCCAAGTCCTGTCTAAAGTCACTCACCAACATGATGACCAGTACTTTTAATACCTACTTGCGACAAGGTATTTTATCTACTATTTAAACAAATGCATACATAACTTGACTAACTGCAGGCTAAATTTAATCTAATATTGTTAGATTATGTAGTGAAAGGGATGCAAATAGCAGTAGTTTATTTGTGTGTAGTACTACCTTTCCTTATTTCTGGTGGCAAACAGTCTTTTAGTGTCCCATAAACTGCAATCTAAAAACCCTGATATGGATTTTGCTGCCTGCCATAGCCCCAGCTCTGGCATCTATATTGTATTGTTGAAGTATCAAGTGATGTTACCAAATTGGCTAGCGTCTACCATAATCATATCTTCACCAATTGCTAAGCTGCTGGGCTTTGTGACAGAGTGTCATTTTGCACCTTCCTTTACTGCGCTTGGCCTCATGCTGATGAAAACTATTCCACTGGGCCTTGCTAAGTACATCAAGAAATGTGGTTCTTGTTTGATTGAGGGGTGACCCTTGGTCAAGCAGTGACCACAATCCTTTGCAGGATAAAACCAAAGCAAACTCCAAATTAACCTCTGCTGAACCGCTGGTAGTTTAGCACAGAGCAGTCAGGCATAATTTAGAGACAATGTGTAAAGGTTTTGTACAACATTTCAGACAGTAAAACAGTGAAAACACACCACAAAAGGAGCAAGAAGCACAAAGTGCTATTGGGGATATCTGGTCATGCCAGACAGGAACAAAGCCACAAGTTCAGGCTGAATGCAATGGAGCGTGGGCCGGCTACAGGAGCCCAGTTGGTCCTACTGAACAAAGTACCTTAAATCCTGGTTGCGTAGCGTTGCATGGATCTGTGTCAAAGATGCATTGCGCAGCCAGGGTGATGCATTGGTTCCAAGACGCGGCAAGGCTGTGGTGAGAGGTCCTGTTGCGTCGACAACAGGGGCCTCATCAACGGGACTTGTGATGTGAGGGCAGAGGTCCGAGATATCAGTCCTAAGATGTGGGATGCTGCAACAATTAGATTTTTTTGCGAAGGGTCAAATCCACGAAACAGCATTGATGCATCGATTCCGCTCTAAGATGCACCACTCAGCCAAGGATATGTGTAAGTTCCGCTGGCAAGCACCTTAGGCCCAGTTTCAAGGGTCGAAGACATGGGTGGCACCACTTGGCAGTGTAGACTCACAGATGGCAGAGTCTAGGTGCAGAAGGAAGGTAGTTGAAGTCTTATGTCCCTGAGACTTCAGATCAGGAGGCCAGCCAACAAGCCCTTTGCACAGGTCCTGTCCTTCTCACTCAAGCAAAAGGGCTGCAGGCAGGGTCAGCACAGCAAAGTAAGAGTCCAACAGCAAAGCAAGAGTCCATCAGAGCAGCAGTCCTTTAGCAGCACAGCCGTTCTTCTTGGCAGAGTATCTACAAGTCTAGAAGAGTACTGAGGCCGTGGTGCCTGAGGTCCAGTTTTATACTCAGCTTTTGCCTTTGAAGTTGGGAGGACTTAGAAGACATCATTTGAAGTACACAGATGTCCTTCCCTCCCTACCTTGGCTCAGGCTAACTACAGGGGGTATGCAGCCCTTTGTGTGGGGGACAGGACACAGCTTATTCAGCTGCAAGTTAGGCTGGGTCCAGCCCCACCTCCGATCTTTCCCATGATGGCCCATCAAATCTCACCTAAGTTCCCATTGTGTGTGGCTGTCTGGGGAGATACACAAAGTCCAGCTGCTAACTGCACCCAGTCATGTGGCCAGAGAGAAGCTGCAGGCACCAATTGAATAAGTCAAGAGAATGCTACCTTTCTAAAAGTGGCATTTTCAGAACTGTAATTTAAAATCCAAATTCACCATAAGTTAGGATATTAAATTGTGATTCAAGAGACACCAAATTTTAGGAATTATCTCTTCCCATTTGTAAATTACACTTATAAATATAATAATAAGGCAACTCCAATGTTATACAATGGGAGAGATAGGCCTTTCAGTGGTATTTAGGAGTTTTCACTACCAGCACATGTAAAGCGTAAATGTTATATGTTCTACTTTTTGAATATATAGTACCCTACCCTGTGACCTGTCCAGGGCATACCCTAGGGGTGACATATGCATTAAAAAGAAAGGTTTGGATTTGGAAAAGGGGTTATTTGGCCATGCCGAAATAGCAGTTCAAAACTGCTTACACAGGCTCTGTGGGCTACTTAGGTGAAGTGTAGAATCAGTGCTGCAGGTCCACTAGTAGCATTTAATTTACAGGCCCTGGGCACATGTAGTGCACTTCATGAGAGAATTATAAGTACCAAAAATATGTCAATTTTGGATAGCCAGTATCACCATGCTCAGCTGCTGCCTCAATATAGAAATTATGTACCTGTGACTTTCTTGTACCTCCCATTTTGGTTGCAAGGTGAGCCTTCCAGCATGAACAGGATTGGGACTGTGCTTCTAAGGGGACAGTCTGCACTTGGCAGCAGCACAAGACACCCAACTGCTGAACCAGGCCCGGATCAGTCAACATGCACCATTGTCATCCAGAGAACCTAGAAGGCTGAAGCACTCAGCACCATTGTTTCAAAACAGTAGGATAAGGTCTGCAAAGGTAAGTTTGGCTTTTTGTTTTTACAGTGCTTCTGGTGAATGTCTGCTCTTGATTATTAAGATTACCCTAAATATGTTGGTAGAAAATGTTAACTGATGTTTTGTTCCAGTTAGATAGGAATTAATGTTTGGTACATAACATCACATGCATTTTATATTGTTTTGTATGATTTTGAAGATGTGGTATTGTTGATGGTGAATGTGTTAGTTCTACTGCAAAGACTTGGGCTGTAATTTCATGTGGTTTATTTGTTGAATTAAATTATTTTTTAGGTTGTTGGAACTAGGTCATTGGTACACATCAAGAATTAGATTGGTCCAATGTATTGGCAGCTTGGAGAGAGCCTTTAAAGACTCATTCTTTAAGCCAGTTAGTCCGGTGTGTGAACTATACAGTACAGGTCTCAGGCTCTGGGGGCAGTGATGTATGGGGGAGGAGGGGAGTTGTAGAGCCACAAGATGGTTAGGGGCATCTCGAAAGTGGAGAATGTATTGTTTAGACAACTACTAAAACTCCCTTTGAGTACTCCACTTTTGACTTTAAGGTTTGATCTGGGCAACCGGCAAATCTCTGGGAAACTGGGACTAAGGACCCTTCTCATTTGGAGAAAGGTGTGGGTTACCCCTTGAATTAGTCTCTCATAGAAAGGGTCTGGAAGAGATTATAGGCCTGCCAGGTGCTTGTAAACTGCTGTGGTTCCAATATACTAAGGATACTGTAAGACTTATAGTAGGGCTAGTCTGTGGGAGCACCCTGAGGTGGTCAGCTATTCAACATCTAAGAATGACCTGGCTAGGTCCTATAGGCTCTTTAATTTGACTGCACTTCTGGCCAACACTGACCATGGTTTTACGACCTAGATTTTTAGATTTTAAAGATCATTATGGTTTTGAAGCTTTTTAGATGAGGTGCAGCCAGTGCTAGCCAGAAAGCTGTATTTGCAATCTATTCCCCTCTGCACGCTGACTAGCAAGTGGAGGGAAGCCGGTAATTCATTGACTATGTTATGCCCCACATGTAGTGAGGCCGATGAAACTGAGGTATATTTTTAAAATTTTCTGTAATGCCTATAAATATCCAGGATCAAAATGGCTGGTTACACAATGCTGAAATGTAGGTATAACTCAGCATCTTGTGGTACTTAGAATTTTGAAAAACAATGTATTTAAAACGATTGTCTTTTCTGTATCCAGGTACCTGTTTATGGCCTGGTGCACCCACAAGAGATGCTTGTAGTTGACCTTTAGGGGTTGTTGCGGGGAACAACTTGTTTGGTATCTTTTATGCTTGTATTTTATGTTTTGAATTAGCTTTTAAGATGTGGGTTGTTGATAAAATTCAATTCATTGCAATCATAAAAATTTATCTATTGAGATGCCCTAATTATGAATGAACTTTTTGGGCTTTAAGCCGCATAAAGCTTATGATGATGATAAAACCATTGTTTCAAGACAGCAGGATAATGTCTGGAAAGTTAGGTTTGTCTTTTTGTTTTTACAGTGCTTCTGGCGAATGTCTGTTCTTGATTATTAAGATTACTTTAAAAATGTTGTTAAAAAATGTTAAATGATATTTTGTTCCAGTGAGTTTAGAATGGATGTTTTATACGTAATATTCCATTTCATATTGTTTTGTATGATCTTGGAGAAGTGGTATTGTTGATGGTGAATTTGTTAGTTCTATTGCAAAGACTTGGGCTACAATTTAAAGTGGTTTATTTGTTTAATTAATGTCTGTTTTTAGGTTGTTGTTGGAACTAGGTCATTGGTACACATCAAGAAGCAACTAACTATCCTGGAAGCGGGTAATAGCTCTAATAATGTGGGGTCTGCTGGGCTGTGGTCACCCCCTCTATACTTTATGATACTGGAGGAAGAGATGTAATTTTCCCACGATTCCTTATAGGCAGTGATTCTTAACCTTTTGGCTTCTGTGGACCCCTACTTAATCATTAGTGGAATCCATTTCCCCCCATTGAATCAATATTAGAATCCAGGGATCGCTACTGAGTTGTTACTGAAAGGGGGACCCCAGCCTAACCAACTTCGATGATTTCAACGGCAAACCAATGCACAAAAATACAAACACAAGTATTTAATTAAACTCATACAGTAAAGGCTATGTCTTCTTGTGAAAATGTTTATTTTGATTTATTTTTATTTTTAGCAGTTTTATTTAGCAGGAACTTGGCCGGAAGGGTTTAGAGCATTTTACATTATCACCACTTTACATTACTCTTTTTTTTTGTTTAGGAACAGGGAGATTAAGGGCCTGATGTACTAAGAATTGATTTGCAAAAAGTAGTCACAAATCGTGTTCCAACGTTTTGTGAATACATTAGAGTTTTGTGAACTGACTGTGGTACTATTAGGTCGGTTCTCAAAAATCAACATTCACAGTGGGCCCGTCGAGGCTCGCCCTTATTTGGACATCGCCTTGGGCAGAAAGACATTTTTGTACCTTGAGGGGTGAATAAAATGATGCAGCAAGCACCCCGATGGTGTTTCTAGGCCAGTCCCTAGCTGATCACATCAGAGGAGTGACTGGCCTCTAAACACAAACCTCTGCCCACCTCACCCAATTCATCTAAATGACTCACCGCTGAGTTCCATCCCACTGCTGCAAAGTTGTTTGTTTGTGTGATAGAGGTGCTGGAGTGTGAGCAAAGAACGTCTTAATGCAATGTTAAAAAACAGCCTACAGCATGTTAAGCCATGAAGGAAAGCAGTTTGTACTGTGTCGCTGGGGACAGGTGCCCGTCTTAAGATTGGAAGCCTCCAGCTAGGTCACAATAGCCAAAAGCTGCCTGTGGTCTCAATGCAATCTACCTCATCAGTATTCATGAGGTAGATCAGAAATTGTAGCTCAGTCTGAAAAGATGACATCACAGGAATGTTGGCCCGCTGGGTTCAGCACACCACTATGTCTGATCACATTTAATAAACTACATTATTTTAAATGCATTCCATTCTCCCTAAAGTAAGCAGGTCTGCCTTTAAGAAAAAAAAGTACTTTAAAAAAAAAGTTTGTTTTGGAGTGGACAGTGGTCCTAAGAACCACAATCCAATCCCAAACAATTTGTTTTTTTTAATTCACAAAGTGGCAAAGAATCAAAGCGACCCCCCTTTGCGAATGGGTTATCACCTCTTTGAGGACTCAGTAACCTATCCATGATTTCCAACCAAAATTACAGTTGCAAACCATTGATACATATAATTTCCAAGAGCAATTTTAATTTATTAGAGAGAATTTTTTAACATTTCGATTACATAGAGAAAATGATTTAGAAGAATAATGTGCTCCATATACTTAAGCACTATATTTTTGTGCCACAGTGAAAGTACTAAGTAAATATAGATGTGGGCAACATTTGTTTGCTCAGTGATACACACTAGGCAACGTAGTGCAATGTGGCTCTGCCACTTTTGGCAGGACAGTTTCTCTAAAGAACGCCTAGTCTCTACCTTCACTTTTTCCTGCAAAAATGGTAACTGTAAACCAGAACAAATTCTTATTTATCAGCAGGTCTGCTCTATTGGAAACTCGATTATAATAAATTACATCAACATCTAAGGATAGGTTTCCTTAAGTCTAGAATTAAATTAACCTGACAAAGTCCATGACATCACAGCGCTTTCTTCTAACCGTGTGTTTCACTTCGCTGATCCATCTTTTCTTTTGCTCTAACAGACATGTTGATATTAACGTGAAATAAGCTTTGGCAAAGCCAGTAGACCAGGTCATTTTAAAAAGAAAGTCTTTCTTTATTGTTTGCCGACTGTGTGAGAATGGGAAAAGAAGAATGTTTGGAGGGATGAGTGAGCGCATGGATGGATGGATGAATGGGTGTGTGGTTGTGTGTGAAAGTGCTATTTAGAAAGTGAATTTGTAATGCAATATTTGCACACCACCTACTACATCTATGTGATGTGCTGGCACAAAGACCCATATAGATGGCAAGCTATAACATGTAAGGTGTATGTTTGGAAGGGTATTGTTCCGGGCCTATATGGGTAGTGTCTTCATATCATGCATGATGACCACTGAGATGTGTTTATCATTTTAAGGGGCACAGTGCCTGGTTGTGTGATGGGACAAACGAGCAAATTATAGTTATAATAACAATAACTAGCTCAGCAATATGGGCAGTATGATGCTGTGAGCCTGTACTTCTAAGACGGTGGTAATCAGAGAAGGCCCAGTAATTCCTACATTAACATGCACAAGGCAAACAGGCTGCTGAATGAATAAAAGAATATAAAAAGCAAAAGGACAGAAATTGGTAATAAAAGCAGTAGTAATGCACCATTTTAGGTTATTTATTTTACACTGTATGCTGCTTTTTCCTGTTTTTGCTGACTTCGCTTTTGCTGGTCTTAGAATTCTGCACAATTTACCACTGTTCACCTTGCTAAAGTGCTTGTGCTCTTTACCTAAAACATGATAACATTGGTACATACCCAATTGGCATATTTAATTTACAAATAAGTCCCTAGTAAAGTACACTACGTGTGCCCTGGGCCTCTAAATTAAATGATACTAGTGGGCCTGCAGATCTGATTAAGCCACCCACCTAAATAGCCCTTTAAACATGTCTCAGGCCTGCCACTGCAGAGCCTGTGTGTGCTGTTTTGAACTGCCATCACAACTTGACAAAATAAACCTTTTGTCAAACCCCAAACCTTCCTTTGTAACACATGTAAGTCACCCTTAAGTTAGTCCTTGGACAGCCCAGAAGGCAGGGTGCATTGTATTTAAAAAGTAAGGCACATATGTTTTCGTTTTGCATGTACTGGTGGTGAAAAACTCAATCATTTACCATCACTTCAAGACCTAGGTCTCCCATAGATTAACACTGGAAATGCCTTTTTACATTTTATAAGCATAATTTCCAAATGGGAAGAGATATGTCCCTACAGTTTTGTGTCTCTGGAATCACAATTTAAAATCCTAACTTATAATGAAGTCTAATTTTTAAATTGCAATTCTGGAAAATGCCACTTTTAGACATTTTGTTGGCATTTTCTTGCATTAGCCATTTGGTGCCTGCAGCCTGTCTGGTCGTATGACTGGGTATATTTAGCAGCTAGAATTTGTGTTTTCCCCTAGATAGACACACACAATGGGAGCTTAGGTGTGACTTGAACGGCCATCCACCTCCTGATGGGCCATCCTGGGCAAAGTGGGAGGGAGGAGCTGGTCACAGCATCACAATTACACCTGAACAGGCTATGTCCTGTCCCCACACAAAGGGTTGCATACCCCCTGTATTTAGTCTGGAGCCAGGACAGGAAGGGAAGGACATCTGGGCACTTCAAAGGATTGTCTTTGAAGTCTCCTCAACTTCAAAGGCAACACTGGGTATAAGAACTGGACCTCAGACACACACCTCAGTACACGTCTGGATCCATGGACACTGTGCCAGGATGAAGAACTGCTGTGCTGCTGAAGAAATGACACACTGCTGGACTGAACATCACTGGACTCATGCTTTGCTGTGCCGACCTGCTGCCTGCAGCCCTTTTGCTCCGGTGAAAAGGACTGGACCTGCATCCCTTTAACACAGAATCCAGAGTGACTCCAAGGGCTATTTGGCTGGCCGCCTTATCTGAACTCTTAGGGTAATAAGACTTTCATCCATCCTGCTTCTACATATGGACTCTGCCATCCGTGAGTCGACCCTGCCAAGTGGTGCCTCCCCAGTTCTAGACCCTTGAAAGTGGGCCTAAGGTGTGTGCCAGAAGAACTTACACATCTCCTCAACTGAGCGCTGCAAATTTGAGCAGAACTGACGGCGCCTCTGCTGCCCAGATTGGACTCATCACAAAAGACTTGCACTGATGCAGTCGGCCACATCTTGGGACTGATGCATTGCCTTCTGAACCACCACTGTGCAATGCTTTCCCCAGCATAGCTCCTAGCATCTCTAGATGGCAGCTTCTAAGACGTTGCCAAAACTCTACATTGCAGCTTCCCTGCTCATCTGAACTGATGCATTGTCTTGACTGCACAACGTAGCCCTTATACCAGCCTTAACATCCCAAGTCCCAGTGACTGAATCCTCCATTTCATCACAACAGGACCTTGCACCACAGCTTCGCTGCATCGTTGATCCAACACATCACCCTCGCTGCACGATGCATGTCTGACGCAGATCTACGCAATGCTCCACAATCAGGATTTAAGGTACTTTGTTAAGCAGACCTAACTGGGTCCCTGTAGCTGGGCCATGCTCTGTCGGGGTCAGTCTGAACTGGTGACTTTGTCCCAGTCCAGCATTACCAGATATCCCCAACAGAGCTTTATCATTCTTGCTACATTTGTGTATTGTTTTCACTGTCTGAAGTGTTGCACAAATACTTTACATATCACTTCTAAGTTATGTCAGACTGCTATGTGCTAAGCTACCAGTGGCTGAGCACAGGTTCCCTCACTCAAGCAGCAACCTAGTTTCTTAAATCTGCTCAGCAAGGCCAAGTGAAACATTTTGCACCAGTACGAGGGCAAGCCAAGTAAAAGAAGGTGAAAAACATCATTGCGTCACTCAGCACTGCAGCTCAGCTATTGGTGAAGATATGATTCTGGTAACCACTACTTTGATCAATTAGTTTACATCACATGATATTTCAGCAATACAACATTGATGCCTGAGCTGGGGCTATGGCAGAAAGCAAAATCCGTAACAGGATTGTGAGACAGCAATCCATGTGACACTGGAAGAATGATTGTCTCCAGAAATAAGTACAGGTATCATTACCCACAAATTCATTGCTGATAATTCCAATCCCTTTCACTACCTAATCTAACAAATTTAGATTTTAAGGAGGCATCTCTTGGGGAAACAGAGATTCACTCCAACAGAAGCCAGCAGGGCTTAGGCATGTCCCTATAGCTCACACTGGCAGTCAACTCACCCTTGGAGTCACTCTGGGGGGTTAGCCTAGGATGAAGGTATACAGATCCTATGTTCCTCTTCAGACAGTAAGTCAGTCATCAGCAGCAGCAGGATAGTCCTCTAGCAGCAGGGCTGCCCTTCTGTAACTTCCAAAAGGTCAGGCATGTTCTAATGAGTGGCTCTGAAGGTCCAATATTTATATTTGGTGTCAGTCATTGTGTGGTAGATTACCTATCCTACCCCTTTGTCCATTACTGAAAAGTGATTAACCCTGTCTAAGCTCCAAACTATCTGGGGTGGTAAAAGACAGGCCAGTTCTCGTGTCAGGTAACTTTGCGTGTGCAGAAGGAAAGCCCTATGAAATGTACATGATGCATGGTACATCTCTTCTCCCAGCCATCCAGCCAGGATAGTGTATTCGGTCCACACCTAAGCCCCCTTTGTGTTACTGTCTGGAAGCAATACATAGACCCCAGCAGCCGAGCCATTCACAGTCACTGTGAGCCAGGACAATGGAAGAAGGCAAAAAGGATTGTAACAAAGAAAATATCAACTTTCTAAAAGTGGCATTGACAGAATTGGGACTTAAAATGCAACACTCCATTAAAGAGGATTTTAAATTACAGTTTAGTTGATTTTAAACAGCATATCTATATCTGATTCCAATCCAAATTAAATGCTTATTAACTGTAATAAGGTAACTCAGTGTTTGACAACATGAGAGATAAGCCTCGCAATAGAAAAAAATAGCTTTAGAGGTTTTTCAATGGCAGGACATGTAAAACTTTAGCACACATACCCTCATTTTTAAATATAACGCAACCTTCCCTGTGAGCCCTTACTGCCTACCTTAGGGGTGACATATGTATTTATAAAGAAGGGATAGGACTGGCAAAAGGTTTATTTTGACAGGTTAAAATTGCAGTTGAAATCTGCACTATAGGCTGCGGTGGCAACCTGAGATACGTTTTAAAAGGCTACTTTAGTGGATGGCAGGTTGACTGCTGCAGGCCCACTAGTAGCATTTAATTTACATATCCTGAGTACATGTATTACCATCTAATAGGGTGTTACTAGTAAATTAAATGTACCAATCAGGTAGATGCCAATTGTACCATGTTTTAGGAGACAAGCCCAAACACTTTAGCACAATTTAGCAGGGGAAGAGTGACCTAATGCAACATAATTTGGTGCAGCATAATTTAATATTAACTCCTTGCAAGCTGAGGACGGAAGGGCCGCGGTGGGCCTGTACTGAGGACAGAACCGCTCTGTCCTCGCACCCACTCACAGGGGAAGCGCTGGCGCCCCCCGTGGGCCACCTATTTCAACTCCCACACTGCCACCACCATCACACCCATTTGTAATTTGATGATGTTGATGCATGCACAACGTGCCAGCGTCATCAAATGCAGCCACGATGTGCTGAAAGCCATTAGTTTCTAGCAAATCTTTGGGAGAGGATGCATAGCGGGTGATTCCTTCCCCAGGGTGTGTGGGTGGGGAACAGACACAGGAGCAAAGATGAGGTTTTTCCTTTCCCTCTGCGCCTGTTTGGAGTGGATTCCTTTTCCATGATCATGGTGAGTGCCACGATTGTGGAGCAGGAATCCACCCACTGGGTCACCAGGGACTTTTTGTGTTGGGGAGTGGCCCCTTGGACAAGGGTCACTCCCCAAGGGAGCAATGTATTTATCCTTGTTGGGCCTGCCTGGGGGGTAGCACAGCTGTTTTTTTTTTTTTTCAGCCAATCTGCCCCCCCCCCCCCAGGGGAGCTCACACCCACTTAAACGCCAGGGATATTTTTGCCATCCATAATGTACAGGGAGCGACCCGTTGGGCAAGGGTTGCTCCCTTGAGGGAGAATGTATTTAGTTATTCAACCCCCCCCATCCCCAGAAGGCAGATCAGCTGTTCTTAGGCCAATATGACTTTAGGGTTGGAAGCCCACTAAACCACCAGGGATTTCTTTGGTTTTAGGGCAGCGACCCCTTGGGCAAGGGCTTGGCCAAGGGTTGCTCCCTTGGGAGAGAATTTAGTTATTTCACCCACAGAGGGCAGATTGCCTGTTTTTAAGTCCATCTGCCCTCTGAGGGGGTGCAGGGCCACTAAACCACCAGGGATTTATTTGTTGTTAGGATAGCGACCCTCAGAAGTGGCTTGTTGCTGGCAATTTGTGTGGCTGTCATTTGCGTGGTGATGGGTAGCGTTTTATGATACCTTTTGTTTCTTGTCATTGTTTGCATTTGTGATTGTAATGCTTTAATTCTCATTTTTATTCTAGTGCAAACCTTTTGATTTTCTTTGCTGTGACTCCTGTTTGCAGTTTTGACACTGGTTGTTCTGCAGTTTTTGTAGTTGCATGTGTGCTAAGGAAACTTTTGTACCATTTACTCTAAATGAGTTTCATTTCCCTGCATAAATGTGTTTTCTGTGGTGTAATAATAGTGTTAGACCTTACAGCCTTAGGGTGGTCATCCCTAACTTTTTGCCTGCCTCCCTCTACTTTTTGGACACTGTTTTTGCTGGTTTTTAGACTGCACACTTTACCACTTCTAACCAGTGCTAACGTGCATATGCTCTCTCTCCCTTTAAACATGGTAACCTTGGATCACATCAAATTGGACTATTTGATTTACTTATAAGTCCCTAGCAGAGTGCACTATATGTGCCCAGGGCCTGTAGATTAAATGCTGCTAGTGGGCCTGCAGCACTGGTTGTGCCACCCACTTTAGTAGCCCCTTTACCTTGTCTCAGGCCTGCCATTGCAAGGCCTGTGTGTACAGTTTCACTGTCACTTCGACTTGGCATTTAGAGGTACTTGCCAAGCCTAAAACTCCCCTTTTTCTAAGTCACCCCAAATGTGTGCCCTAGGTAACCCGTAGAGCAGGGTGCTGTGTGGGTAAAAGGCAGGACATGTACCTGTGTAGTTTACATGTCCTGGTAGTGTAAAACTCCTAAATTCATTTTTACACTACTGTGAGGCCTGCTCACTTCATAGGCTAGCATTGGGGCTGCCCACATACATTGTTGAAGTGGTAGCTGCTGATCTGAAAGGAGTAGGAAGGTCATATTTAGTATGGCCAGAATGGTAATACAAAATCCTGCTGACTGGAAGTTGGATTTAATATTACTATTTTAGAAATGCCACTTTTAGAAAGTGAGCATTTCTCTGCACTTAAATCTTTCTGTGCCTTACAATCCACGTCTGGCTGGGTTTAGTTGACAGCTCCATGTGCATTCACTCAGACACACCCTAAACACAGGGGCTGGGAGGGTGGAGGGCCTGCTCTCACACAAAGGACTGCCACACCCCGTACTGGGACCCTGGCAGACAGGATTGAACTGAAAGGGGACCTGGTGCACTTCTAAGCTACTCTTTGAAGTTTCCCCCACTTCAAAGGGGCATTTGGGTATAAAACAGGGCCTCTGCCCTACCACCTCAGACACTTCCTGGAGAAGAAACCTGAACCAGAACCTGCACCCTGACCAGAAGAACTGCCTGGCTGCCTAAAGGACTAACCTGACTGATTTCTACAGAAGACTGCAGTCTTGCTGCTCTCTTGCTATGCTGCAGAAGTGCTCTCCAATGGCTTGGAAAGAGCTTGCCTCCTGTTCCCTGAAGTCTCAGGACCAAAAAGACTTCTCTCTTGCAACTGGACTCCTTGTGCGGCGAACAATTAGACGCACAGCTTGTTCCGTGGTGAAAAAAAACCCGCTCGCCGAACAGGGACGACGCGGCTCGACCTCGCAAGGAAAAGATCGATGCTGTGCGACCGGAACTTCGACGCACGGCCCACCTGGGACAACGCCGCCCGACTTCCAGAAATCGACACAGCGCCTGCCCTGAGGGAGAAATTTCCCTGCATCGCCCACCGGAATGACACAGTACTGGTCAACAAGCCCAGGATTCCACGCATAGACCCCGGGGCGTCTGAAAACCCCACAACCAGAAGAGGAGACCCGTTCACGCTCCGGAAATGGACGCAACGTCTTCCCCGCATGGAAAATAACGCAAGTCCGTGTGTGAAGGGGCGAAGCCGACGCACACACCATTTTCCACGTATCTCCTCCTCTGCGGCCCTTTGCGGAGATTTTTCACTCAAACCAGGTACTCTGTGCTTGAAAGAGACTTTGTTTGCTTTTTAAAATACTTAAGACACTTTATATCTCTTTCCAGTGATATCTTTACATTTTCTTATAGCATCTTTTATCATTTTGACCTGCAAATATCCAGATAAATATTATCTATTTTTGAAACACTGTGTGGTGTATTTTTGTGGTGCTATATTGTGTTATTGTCTGATTTATTGCACAAATACTTTACACATTTCCTTCTAAATTAAGCCTGACTGCTCAGTGCCAAGCTATCAGAGGGTGGGCACAGGATAATTTGGATTGTGTGTGACTTACCCTGACTAGAGTGAGGGTCCTTGCTTGGACAGAGGGTAACCTGACTGCCAACCAAAGACCCCATTTCTAACAAATAGCAGCACGTTTAGCTTCTGTGTTGGGTTTGAAATTCTCCTTGCATTTGTGCATGATGTGTATTGTGTTGTCTTGTAAGTAATTGTTTTGTTTTTCCTTTCTAGTGCAGAGTAGATGCTGTTGAGTCTAGCTGTCTGTGGCAAGTGAGTGGTGTTGTTTTAGAGTCATTAGGTGTTTGTGATAAAGCAACACTTTGTTTCTTACTTATTTTACATTGTGTTGGTTATTGTTGACTTATGTGTCAAGTTACTTTTATTAGTAAGGATTTTGGCTAGCCCCAGGATTACAGCTCAGGAGGTTGTTAGTATGCTTTTCCAATCTTCCTTTGGCTAGGATTATGAGACTGACTTTGGTTCTGAGGCAGAGGAGGAGGTGCAAGATTCTGGCAGTGAAGTTTCTGTCCAAGAGGAATCATCTGATGAAGCCACTCAGTGCAGAGAAAGTGACTCTTTTAGATGGAGGACACTGATGTTCCGAGTTCCTGAGTGCAACAAGTGGTATCTGGATTGCAGTCTAGGTCTGCAATGCTTCCCATTGGAAGAGCTGAAAAATGAGTTACCCTTAACATGGTGCAACCAGCGTTGCCCTGCCTTTACTGGTGTCACAGGGTTTAGAGTGAATACTGAAAACCTTTTGCCTATACTTTTTTCAGTTATTTATGGACACTGTATTTTGGGATGAGATTGTTGAGCAGACTAATTTGTATGCTGAACAGTATTTGAGGGACAACAGTGCCAGAATTAAGCCCCACTATACAGCTAGCTGGTGGACTCCTACCCATCTGGATGAGCTGAGGTTGTTCTTGGGTTTAACTTATTTTAATGGGCTTTGTAAGGAAGCAGTTGCTTTCTTCATATTAGTCTACTAGTCCCTTGAGGGTATCAGCTATATTTCGTGCAACCATGAGTCATGATCATTATTGGTTTCTGCTTCGGATGCTACATTTTGTTGATAAAGCTCTAGTATTGCCACACGATCAGCCTGATTGTGACTGTCTTTTTAAGATGTGGCCTATCCATGATCAGTTTGTAGATAGTTTTTTAGAGATCTATGTTCCAAGGAACGAAATAGCTGTGGATGAGTCTTTGGTCCTGTTCCAGGGCCATTTGGGTTTTAGGCAGTACATTTCTAGCAAGAGGGCACATTATGGAATTAAGATGCACATACTGATAGAGTAGGACTAGACAGGTCTATAACTTCAAGGTGTACTCTGGTAGGGTTTCCAGTATTGACCCACCTGGTTGTCCATCCAGTTTCACAGTTAGTGAGAAAATTGTGTGGGAACTTGGTAGAGAACGTTTCAATAAAGGTTACCATTTATATGTAGATAACTTCTAGACTGGCGAGCAATTGTTCAGGGAATTGGTCAGAGTGGACACTGTTGCCTTTTGCACAATCCGCTCTAACCGTAAAAGTTACCCAAAAGAGCTTGTTTGTAAAACAAAAAAATAAAATAAAAACTTGGGCGGACAGTGCAATGCCTTGCATAGTGAATACCTTCTAACTGTGAAATTTGCAGCCGGGAGAGATGTCTACATGCTGGCTACCATCCATGATGAAAGAACTTCACATGTGACTGACTGGGGTCAGGTTGCTAAGTGCTCAAGCCTGTGTGTGTTTTAAACTATAATAAGCACATTGGTGGTGTTGACAGAGTAGATCAGAGGTTGGAATTTTACACTGCTGTTCATAAGGCTAACATTTGGTATAAGAAGTTGGCTATCCATCCTTTCCACTTAGCAACCTTTAATGCTTTTGTGGCGTTCAAGGATTGTTTCCCAGAGTCAAAGATTTATTTTTGGTTAAAAATAAAGTGTGATGGCGGTATGCATAGACTGGTGCTTGGCGTGCAATGTGTGAGAGAGCTGGTGCTTGGCTGGCAGTGTGTGAGAGCTGGTGCTTGGCTGGCAGTGTGTGAGAGAGCTGGTGCTTGGCTGGCAGTGTGTGAGAGAGCTGGTGCTTGGCTGGCAGTGTGTGAGAGAGCTGGTGCTTGGCTGGCAGTGTGTGAGAGAGCTGGTGCTTGGCTGGCAGTGTGTGAGAGCTGGTGCTTGGCTGGCAGTGTGTGTGAGCTGGTGCTTGGCTGGCTGTGTGCAAGTAGTGACTTGCTGCTGGTCACTACACACACAGCTAGCCAAACGGCAGTCCACAACCTCCGTCAGCCGGTGTGATTGCTGTGTCAGGCATGTGGGTGTATGAAAGTGATCGGGCTTTGAATAGCGCAGTTTGTTGATGCAAGTGTTGTAATGTGCTGGGCCTGGAGCTGGCGGCATGAATGGTCTTGTGTGTGTCCTGTATGACAGGTGTGTGAATGGACTGTAAAGCGGCTGGTGCCTCGATGCAGTTTTACAGCTCAAGAACTGAGTCACTGGTTCAGTTTTTTGACCTTTCAAATATTAACAGTGCATTTCATTTTTCTGAAATCTCTTAATAAAATGTTATATATTGAACCATTACTTGCCCTCATGTCAAATCCAACCAGTATGTGTGTGTAAAACTAATTGTGGGTAGCCACAAGACATTTATTGCATTTCTCCTCTCAGTTGGGAACTGAACTCATGAAAAAAAAAACTACTCCCCTCAGGTGATGGACACCCCTGACATGCTAAGTGCCCCATATGGACCCCAATTATGAAGAATGCCACCAACTAGGTTTGTGGGTGAGGGGTCTTTTTAACAAAACTTAAGGGTGCTTTTTTTCACAATTTGAGTGTTTGGGATTTCACAGAAGCAAGACTTGTTAGGTTGTTCACTTCTTGTCTAGGGATAATCTAACAACTCTAGATATGTTCAAAAACTAGACACCCAGAGGAGTACAGGGTGGTGTGCCTCTTGTGGATCACAACAACCTTTCTTACCCACAATGCTCTGAAAATCTAAAAATGTGACTAAAATCACACATTTTCCTTTCATTTCTGAGCCACATTCTTCCAAAAACAGAAATAAACCACAACTTTCTGACCACCCAGCGTACCCCTTGGTCTGCCAAAAAAAGAAATTACATCTTATTTGTGTGAGTGCCTAAAGCAGAGTCAGCCTAAAAATGTATTTAAAAAACTGTGATTCTGAATGCGCTTTAGAGCCCCCCCCCCTCCTAATCTCCTCACATTTTTGGCCCATCCCTGTCGCAGGCAGTTGGCCCACCCACACAAGTGAGGTGGTATTTTTATCCAGAGACCGAGGGGAACGATGAGTGGTAGGAAATTTGTGGCTTCCCTCAGATTCCACAACTTTCCATCACAGAAATATGGGGAAAATGTGTTTTTTAGACAATATTTGAGGTTCACAAGGTATTCTGGGTAGAAAAATGTGGTAAGAGCCACACAAGTTACCCCTTCCTAGATTTCCTTATGTATCTAGTTTTAAAAAAAAGTAGAGGTTTCCTAGGTTTACCTAGGTGTTGGGTGAGCTAGAGCCATGAATCCAAAGATAGGGACATTGCAAAAAATGAGTCAGTTTTCAGTGGAAATATGTGATGCTTCCATGTTGCATCTTGGAGTGTTTCCTCTCTCGGGCACTAGGCCCTACCCACACAAGTGAGGTACCATTTTTATTGGGAGACTTGGGCGGGGGGGAGGGGGTTGGAAGGAAGTTTGCGGCTCTCCTCAAGTTCCAGAACATTGCATCACAGAAGGGTGGGGACATTTTTTGAAATACATTTGGAGGTTTTGCAAGGAATTCTGGGTAACAGAACCTGGTTAAAGCCACACAAGTCACCCGATCCTGGGTTCCCCTAGGTGTCTAGTTTTAAAAAATATACAGGTTTGCTATATTTCCCTAGGTGCTAGGCACATGGAAAAAAACGAGTCAGATTTCAGTGGAAAAACGTTATGTGTCCATGTTGTGTTTTAGGCCATTTCCTGTTGCAGGCATTAGGCCTACTCCCACACATATTGTACCATTTGTATCGGGAGACTTGGGGGGGATTCTGAATAGGAGGAAGTTTGTTAGCTGCCCTCAAATTCCAGAGCTTTGCATCACAGAAATGTGAGGAAAATGTTTTTTTAGACATATTTTGAGGTTTGAAAGGTATTCTGGGCAGAAAAATGTGTTAATAGCCACACAAGTCACTCCCTTCTTGGATTTCCCTAGGTATCTAGTTTTAAAAATGTACAGGTTTGCTAGGTTTCCCTAGCTGCCGGTTGAGCTAGGACACATAATCCACGGCTAGACACACTGCAAAAAATCAGGTCAGTTATTAGTGGAAAAATGTGATTTGTCCATGTTGAGTTTTGGGCTGTTTCTTGCTGTGGGCACTATGCCTACCCACACAAGAGAGGTACCATTTTCATCGGGAGACTTGGGAGGGGGGAGGGGGTGTTAGACACTGAATAGCAGAACAAGTGTTATTACCAATTGTTTTTCTCTGCATTTGCACCTTCAAAAGGTAAAACACCCTCTAATTCACATTCTAGATTGGCTACCCCCAAATTCAGAGATGTGCAAATAACCACTGTTTCTAAACTCCATATCTCGTGCCTATTTCAGAAATACATAAGTTTTCTTGACACCTATTTTTCTTTTTTGATATTTTACCAAATGAATTGCTGAATACCCGGTACACAATGAAAAACAATTGCAAGGTGCAGCTCAGTTATTGGTTCTGGGTAGCTTTTGTTCTTGGACAACCTAAAAGACCAATATATCCTGGCAACTAAAAGAGTCCAGCAGACTTAACGGTATATAGTTTTTTTGAAAATCTGCAATACCTAGAAAAGGTTACAGATGAAAACAGACACAAAAAGCTGTTTTTTTCAACTCAATTTCAACATGTGTTTATTTCAAGTGTTACTTTCCATAGAAAAACCTTAAAGGATCTACACACGTGACCCCTAGCTGAATTTAGAATTTTGTCTACTTTCCGGGATCCACCATTGGTTTTTCACCCATTTCTGTCACTAACTGGAAGGCAGATTAATACACCAAAAAATAGGAAAAATGGGGTATGTCTTAGCCAAATGTCAAAACTGTGTTGAAAATGAGGTTTTCTGATTCATCTACCTGTTCCTGAAAGCTGGGAAGAAGGTGATTGTAGCACTGCAAACTCTTCATTGATGCCATTTGTAGGGAAAAATCTAGATGCTTTCTTCTGCAGCACTTTCCCATTTTTCCCCAAAACCTCAAATGTAGCTGTATTTTGGCTAATTTCTCAGTCCCCTCCATGGGAACCCAAAAACCCTGGCTCCTTTTAGAATCCCCAGGATGTTGGGAAAAAAAGGACGCAAATTTGGTATGGATAGCTAATGTGAACAAAAAGTTATGGGGATCTAAGGGTGAACTACCCAAATAGCCAAAAAAAAGGCTTAGCATGGGTGGCAGGGGTTATCTTCGCAGCAAAGGGGTTAATCAACTGTAAATGTGGGCTTGACTATTTACAGTTTGTAATGGCTTCCCAATTACAACAACTCAATGCATTGCATTTATGCTCTTCTGCTTCAACTGGAGGAGTCTCATACAACTTCATGGTACACAGTCTTTGTGTGATGATTCAATTAAAGTATTGTCTTTAATTGTTGTTTTTTTGTAATGTTTTCACTACTACTGTCCAAAGCATAAGCCTTAAAGATTGCTAGCACATATTTGCTTAAATACATTCACCCACCAATCCATCAATCCATCCATCCATCCATGTACTCACTACGCAATCATTCACAAATCAACCAGCCTTAAAAGGGGTATGGTGTAGTATGACTTTTCTTTCTGACAGTTTGCAGCATACTTTCATTTTCTGTCACTTCTGTACTACAGCAAGAGTCAGAGAAGCAAAAGATTAATGCGAAACTGAGCGAATTCCATTAGTCATCTGGTTTCTTGATGCAGAGAAAGATTTGACCTAGTCAATTGGCAACATTTATTTCCAGTATTAGCAGATATGGAATTTTGCAAACAAGTGATTACATTTATTGGATTATTATATACAAATTCTTTGGCTGAATCGGTATTAAGAGGTCAAGGTACGGGCAACATTTTTATTGGCAGAGGAATGCGACAGGGCTGCACATTTTCCAGATTACTTTTTCCCTTATTCATAGAGCTGTTATCCTGATTAAGAACTTAAGAGCAATCTAATATACCTAATTCTGCCATAAATAGCATACAAAAACTTGCTACATATTCTGATAGTGTAGCATGTAATGTTATTGAGGAATTGTCTTCTCTGTCTGGATATGAAATAAAACCAAGTAGGTTTTTGTGAATTACCAAAAATATGAACTCAAGTGGGATTAAAAGTTAATGGTGAAATCTAGGCTGCTTGCTATGTAGGTATATAAGCAGCTGACCTAGTACTGTAGATATATGTAATCAGTCATATCACTACCTTAGGAAATTCTGAAAGATTTACAGAAAGGGATTTGCTTCCCCATTTTCTAGTGAGAACAATAAATCTTGCAAAAATGGTGATACTTCCAGCTGTTTACTTTACTTTCATAGTCTTTTTTGCTATCTAAAAAATAATTTTCTATACTCAACTTCAGGATTACTTTCTTTAGATGGTCCAAGGAAAATCCCTGGTGAATTGTGTGCACCTCTAACATATGGTAGAGCAACTCCTATAGAATAAAATATATACTGTGTGGTTGCTGTAGCACAAAACTTACAAAAAATCTTAACACTTATTCAACAGGAAACATATGTCTTAGGAATCATAAATCAGATGAGAGAGGAGAAAAGTAACATGCTATGATGCTAAATTCTCCAGTCCAAAGTTGTAAAAAAAAAAAAAAAACAACAACAACAAAAAAGTTCAATTCAAGGTCCTTCAGACCATCTGTTGAAAGTATGGCTATGGGTGGAAGAATTTGAGTTACATCAAGATTTCATCCTTACATGTAAAGACCCATATGTATCTCTTCAACTAATTGAAGAGTTAGTAAGGGAAAAATAGATATTGATCAACTATTGAAGAACAAACGCCCTCTTGTCACACACTGCAGTAATTCAGGCTTGACTCAGGGTATCAAACAAGGTGAGCTTCTTCAAATATTTGCAGTTTTGTAGCTAATATAAATGCCTCAATGTACATAAGAGCTTATTTGATGAGGTATTTCGCTGCCATTAAAATAAAATCTACATTGGAAGTATTTATCAGTAATTGTTGGCAAATATTATCCCCTTTCATGACAACATACGCTGCCAGTGGACAAGAGACTTTTGGACAGAAGTAACTCCCAATAGAATAATTGAATAACAACTTAAATCTCAATCAGATCAGTACAAATTCAAGGAAAATTAAATACATTTATACTTAAGTATTATTTTATGCACTGAAAAGATTAATCAGGGTGAATTCTGCAATTAGTAACCAATGCAACCATATCAATTTGATGGTAGAATCATGAAAACACATGCTATGTAACTGCCATGATTTAATAGAGTTTGGTCTTACATACCCAAAAATCTAAGAATAAATAGAGAAGAGCTGGAGTCCATTCCTGAAGTGGTTCTTTTGGGGAATAATAGGATGTTTATGAATTTGACCTTTTTTATCTTTAGTGGCTGTATCTATTTTAGCACAGGCATGGAAATGTCTGGAGAGTCCAACATTCTGGTTATGAATCCTAAACTGAACCAGATTCTATGCATGGAGCAAACAAACTTATCATCCAGGACTTGATAACCAGTTTAACAAATATCTGGGGACTTCTAAGATTGGGGTGATTTGGTAAAGATATTGGTTCATTGTCATTATAGATGCATTGTGGGTGTACACAATTATTAAACAGTCTTTTGAAGAACACATTCTAACATGTCATCTCCTTTGAGCAGTTGATTTTACTAAGCCATCTCCTCCAAAATAGGATTGTCTATGGATTGCTAATGACATTTTCAACTTTTTCATCCCTTGACCTGATTATGACCTCGTCTCTGAAATTTTTATCTGCAAAATTAAACAAGTTTTGATAAGAATCTCTAGAATTAGAGGACATTTTCAGGCACTTTTAACCTACTTGAGCGTGGTTTAATGCCTCATGTAGAACTGCTGACTGTGCAATATCCTTATTTTCCAGAACAGAAGTTGTGTATGCCGATGTTGCAAGACTTATGAATTAAAAACCAAAGGACTGAGAAAGGTTTTGTCTTCTTTGTTATTGATTTATTTTTTTAAACTTCATGCTCTTGTTTTCTCTCCCTCCGTTTTGCCAGTTCAGCCTTCCTAGTATCTTTAGGGTTTTCATGGGAATTCAAGTGGGGCACGGTAGCTTCTAAAGCTTTAGGCCAGGCACGAGTCTTGAGGATATTCTAACAGAGTACTGAAATAATGCTACTAGATTTCAAAATGTTTATCGCAAGGTTTCTTACACTTCAATTACAATTGTCAAAATGCTTTAAAATTGTATAGTAGGTCTTCACATAAAGTGAGGACTTTCGTAACTGGTAGTGTCAGAATGATCCAGATTTAGTAAAGACATGGAGGCAAGTATTATTCTTCACATAACTAGTTCTATTTTTTGTTTTCCCTCCCCCCCCCCCATCTTAGTGTTTTTTTTTTTTAATTTCAGCTCCAGTACCAATTGCCACCACCAAAATATAGATTTTGCACTGCTATTTCTGAAGATGTCTGTCTTTCTGCTGGAGATTCTGGTTGTTCTCTCATCATTTACATTTTTCATCATACTTCACTAAATTAGGAAAGAGAATACACTGCTTCCAATTAAAAGTACATTGGGAGTGTTTACACTCTGATTCATGGACTTCTTTGGTTGTCCACTTTAAGTGTAGTATGTGTTTTTCTCTTGGCTGGCACTAAAACAAATTGCAAAAATGGAATGAATACTACTCATCTCAGTGTATTCAAGATAATTAGGACGTTGATATTACCAGTGAGAAAAATTCTATGATAAAACAGAATACATGGTTACACAAGGTGGAAACCATTCAAATGATACAATTCCTATTTGGGAGTTCCAATACAGAGTAGGCTTTAATTCCATATACAAATAAACAATCCATTACCTCCAGAATCCTGCTACTGTTGACTAATCAGCTATTTATAATCAGGATAAAGATGTGCAATATACAGGTTGAACAGTGTTGGAAAATATACACAGCCTTGCGTAAGGCATTGCTTGTTGGAATGTCATAAATTAAAGTTCCTCTTAAAAAAAAAAAATTAATAGCGATAGAAGAATATCTAGGACCCGGGTTGGTCCCCCCTGTTTTAACTTCGTTATAGTGTGCATATTTTATTGGTTTTAGTAAGGCTGCTTTTAGCGATAATTCTTACATTAGCTGACTTATTTTTGGAAAGCAAGGAACAAGTTGCTTGTTTAGATTTTTTTACCATGTTTTGTGATGCAGAGTGCCTTGCTTTGTTTCGTCTGCCTAATTATCGCAGCTTACTCTCTATATGCCAAATTGTGATTGTTTCAATAAATTTATTGAAAACCTCTCTCACATCTTTTTAGTCTCGCCTTAGCATGCATGGGTAAGAGCACAAATAGAAGTAAGAAGTGTTTTCACAGCTTCCCTTGGGAGTCAGGGTATCGTGTTCAGGTGGTCATAATCACCTTCCACCCTATTGGATTGGGGTGTGAGCCAGGCACTGTGAGCTAGCCTGGAGTTTAGCTGACAGTTACTAATTGTGTGGATAGACTTAGTCTCCAACACTTTGGCATTCTACTGTCCTAAACATGCAGTCCTATTAATATAGCAAGATCTGCATGACAATATAATTAATATATATATTTTCTAGGGATCTGCCAACGTTGTTAAGACCCTGATGTTGACACATGGCCCATGGAGACCTAAAAGTAGAACCCGGGTGAGAATTCCTTCATTATCAACCCATCCTTTTTAAAAGCTATAGATTTTAGTAAAAAGCTTCCCTTCCATATCTAGCAAAGTGCTGAAGTGGCATAATAAAGAACAATTAATCTGCCTAGAAGATCAGGATATCGAAGAAAAAAGTAAACTAGGGCCTGATATGCAATTTATGTTCATCTGTTCCAGATGTAACACATTAAGTATTTCTCAGTCATAGGTTCAATATAGGCAACATTAGTAGTCGAACTGTGTTTTGGGTCCAAGTGGGTGCTGGGAGTATATTTTAAGATGATGTGTATTAGATATTATACTTGTGCAAGTCTCCTTTAAGTGGCAGTGTGTGCTCAGATTGTTTGCCACACTTTCAATACACAGCAGTAAAATTATTGATGAGTTAACTGCGTATGTTATAGTTACCTTAGGGCATGAGTTATAGTTACTTCAGATAACCATAACTGTAAGTGCTGAATTTCTTTAGTTTTGTGCAAGTAAAATTGGAACCCAACTATAACGTCCCTGCAACCTTTCTTTTTTAAAGTGAATTTCTATGTTTTACTTAATTCTGTTTCCTAACTATAACGTCCTTGTAACCTTTGTTTCTTTTAGGTGAATTTCACCTGTTTTTTTTTACGTTAAGTAATATTTAATTACTTTACATTAATCTAACCACTGCAGCAAATGGCCAAAGACCATACATGGTGGGTGTTGGCCGCAGTGTCTAGCCTGTGGCCAGATCCTGCAGCCAACCCCATGCCATGCGCAGCCTTTGGCCATGCAGGGCAGCAAGGGCCTGCAGCTAACCCTCCATAAGCACCTTACTCTGTGCAATGGACAGACTATGGCCATGCGCATCAGGGCTTGATGCAGGCCCTCGCATGGGGCCAAGTCCCGCGGCCCACACCCCAAAAGGACCCCCTGTTTGCCTGACTTGTGCCCCAGTGCCCCCATCCCCTGGGACTGGGCCAATTAATTGAGGGAGGTGGAGGGCCCCTTCCCTGGGCTTATTATGGCCCTGGCACCCCATCCCCTGGGACCTGCCCAATTGTTTTAAGGGACAGGAGGCTATCATGGCCCCAGGCTGATTTTGCCCCTTGGTATCCTAGGGCCTACACAATTACTAGGGGAGGGGAGCAATGTGGCACCCCTCACTGGGCCATATTTGGCCTCCGAGACCCTATTCTCAGGGTCCTGCCATTCACTAAAAGTTAGGGTGATTGTGCCCCCCTCCCCGGGCCGATTTTGGCCCCAGGAACCCAATCCCGCTGGGCATGGCCAATTATTATTAGGGGAGGGGAGCCACATAGTTCCCCCTCCCTGGGCTGGATTTGGCCTTGTAGCCCCCATACACCAGGGCACGTCAAATTAATAAAGGAGACAGGGCTATGTGGCCTCCTCAGTGGCCACATTTTGGCCACGGGCCAGCCAAATATTGGAAGGGGAGTGCGATCTCATCCCCGGGGCCCGGCCATTATTAAAAGGGGAAAGAGGACTGCACAGCCCCTCTCCCCATACTGATTTTAGCTCGGTGGGGTCAAGGTACTTGTACCCGGGTGCCCTGGTTCCACTCAGGGAACCCAGTGTGCAATGATGGGGCAGCGGGGGAAGCCTGCATGCAGGAGCAATCCTCATCTGTTTCCCTGCCAGAATTACAGCAGGCAGGGAAACAGACGAACTCTGCTCCAAGAGAGTGGAAGCAAAATTCCTGGGAAGCGGAGTTAGTGTTTGCTCTTACTTGGGGGAAGCTATAACAGCTCCTGCCAAGTGAAAGTAAACTGCTATCCCCTGTGGGTGGGCACCTCAAGGAGATGGCAGAAGCCAGCCAAGGGGTGCGGGGGTGGCAGAACCAAGGGCCACTAATTGCTCTGGGGGGGAGGGGGGGGGAGGGGGGGGAGGGATCATGCAGCCCCCCTCCTTTAATTTGCACAGTCAGCCCCAGGGAGGTGGCAGTCCCCAGGACTGTTTATGGCCAGGAAGAGGGCCTAGGCACTCCTACCTGTATTAGTTTATAGACCCCGTGGAGGTGGTTGTCCCTGGGGCACCAAGGAGCCTTAGGAGTGGGCCCCCTGTGCCTCTCCTTTTTTATATAAGTGCTGTATGCCCCCCCCCCCTCCCCCAAAGACCTGGCCCACCCGGGGGCTACATTATACACAAGCATGTGAGACTGTGCTTTTGTTTTGTTAAACTTTTTTTTAACAGATTCGCAGATCCTCTAATTTTTTATGCCTTTTTTTTACGTGCTTTTTTGGCCTGGCAGGGTCACAGATGGATCCCAGCATAAAAGTTTCTAAATTTTTTACCTTTTTTTGGGGACTTAGCTGAGCCAGAATCCCAAAATGGCTGCCAACACTTCTTGGTTGAAGTGTTGGCAGCCAATCAGATCTCAGCTTGAGAGCTTTAGGATACGTGGAGCTTCAGCATCCCTAAATATCTATATTTTTTTAACCTTTCATAACTCCAAAACTAATGAACAGATTTACACCCAATAAAAAAAAAAGCACAATCTACACACCAAGATCTAGCTTCCTACCAAATTTGTTGTAATTCCGTTCAGCTGTTTGGGCTGTTTTGTCTAAAGACCGATGGGAAAATGGATGGGGGGAAACATGTTTTGGGTCCCCCCCTTTTTCTCTGCCCCCAGTTTAACGAATCACCCCAAAATTTCAACACAGCAGCTGAAATGCGTGGCAAACTAGTTTTGAAACTTTCATAAAAATTTGTCAAACAGCGCCAGTTATCGGCAAAACAAAAAAAAAAAAAGGTCACTTTGGAAACTAGGTCCTAACTATAACTACCTACTGCTCTTAGTGTGTGTGTATATATATATATATATACACACACACACACAAAAATGTGTGGTGTAGGGTGCCTGATGTAATGTCATGTTTATTTTAGGCCTGGGGGCAGATCAGCCTATTGTTATTAGCCAGGGCAATTATTATATTTTTTTTTTTTTTTAAAGAGGTGGGGAGCGACCCCTTAGGCAAGGGTCGCCCTCCTGGGAGGCAAATTGTATTTAGATCATTTCTGCCCCCCCTTCCTTGGGGGCAGATCGGCCGATTTTTGTTACACCAATCTGCCCACTAGGCACCGGGGATCTTTTTTTGCACCAATTTCACCGAAGGGGAGCGACCACTTAGGCATGGGTCCGGGGGGTGGGGGGGGGATGGTTATGCCCCCCACCCCAACTGAAGGGGGTAACAGTTTCAGCTCTCTCCCGCACTCTAAAACATCTTATCCCACAGCAAGCAAGAAGACATTTGATTATTTCGGGTTTTGGTTTTACATTTGGGCCATGAGAGCTTGGCTAACTCTCAAAATCGTCCCACTTGGAATGGTGAAGGCTGCACTTTATGGACTTTGGGACGCTGCCATGTAGAAAAATCCTCAAGACCTAGACACATCTGAAAACTAAACATCTGGGTGATTTGTAGAGTGGTGTGTTTCACATGCACCCAGCACCAGTTTCGTAACCACAATGCCCTGCAAACCTCCAACTTTGCTGGAAATCACACATTGTTCCCATGTTTTTGTGATGGAACCTTCCGGAATCTGCAGGAAATCACAAAATTCCTACCACCCAGCATTGTCTCATCTATACCGATAAAAATTCTGCTGCACTTGTCAGCCTAAAATTTTTATTTTTTTTGCAAACTGCCCTTTTGGACCCTCTTTAATTCCCCCTCAATATTGACATGTTTTTGGTTTTTCCCTTTCACAAGCACTTTGCCCACCTACACAAATGAGGTATAATTTTTACCGGGAGACTGTGGGGAACGTTGGGTGGTATGAAATTTGTCCCAGTGCGGTGATCCCACACAGATGTGGGAAAAATGTGACGTTTTAGCTAAATTTCAGGTTTGAGAGGATTCTGGGTAAGAAAACATTGGGGGATCCACGTAAGTCACACCTCCCTGGACTCCCTCGGGTGTCTAGTTTTCAGAAATGTCTGGGTTTGGTAGGTTTCCCTAGATTGCTGCTGAGCCTAGGGCCGAAAACACAGGTGCCCCCCGCACAAAAACAGGTAGTTTTGTATTTGATCATTTTGATGTGTCCAGAGTGTTTTGGGGCATTTCCTTTTGCGGGATAGTAGGCCTACCCACAAAAATGAGGTACCATTTTTATCAGGAGACTTCGGGGAACACTGGGTGGAAGGAAATTTGTGGCTCCTCTCTGATTCCAGAATTTTTTCACTGAAATGAGAGGAAAAAGTTTTTGGGGCCAAATTTTGAGGTTTGCAAAGGATTCTGGGTAACAGATCCTGGTCAGAGCCCCACAAAAGTCACCCCATCTTGGATTCCCCTAGGTGTCTAGTTTTCAAAACTGTGCGGGTTTGCTAGGTTTCCCTAGGTGCCGGCTGAGCTACAGGCCAAACTCCACAGCTAGGCACTTTGCAAAAAACAGCTCTGTTTTCCTTGTGAAAATGTGATGTGTCCACGTTGTGTTTTGGGGCATTTCCTGTTGCGGGCGCTAGGCCTACCCACGCAAGTGAGGTATCATTTTTATCAGGAGACTTGGGGGGACACAGAATAGCAAAACAAGTGTTATTGCCTCTTGTCTTTCTTTACATTTTTTCCTTCCAAATGTAACACAGTGTATAAAAAAAGACGTCTATTTGAGAAATGCCCTGTAATTCACATGCTAGCATGGGCACCCCGGAATTCAGAGATGTGCAAATAACCACTGCTTCTCAACATCTTATCTTGTGGCCATTTCGGAAATACAAAGGTTTTCTTGATACCTATTTTTCACTTTTGATATTTCAGCAAATGAATTGCTGTATACCCGGTATAGAATGAAAACTCATTGCAAGGTGCAGCTGATTTATTGGCTCTGGGTACCTAAGGTTCTTGATGAACATGCAAGCCCTATATGTTCCCGCAACTAGAAGAGTCCAGCTGACGTAACTGTATACTACTTTCAAAAATCTGACATTGCAGGAAAAAGTTATAGAGTAAAACGTGGAGAAAAATGCCTGTTTTTTTTACCTCAATTTCAATATTCTTTTGATTCAGCTGCTATTTTCTGTAGGAAACACTTGTAGGATCTAGACAAATGACCGCTTTTTGAATTCAGAATTTTGTCTACTTTTCAGAAATGTTTAGCTTTCTGGGATCCAGCATTGGTTTCTCACCCATTTCTGTCACTAACTGGAAGGAGGCTGAGAGCACACATAATAGTAAAAATGGGGTATGTCCCAGTAAAATGTCAAAATTGTGTTGGAAAATGGGGTTTTCTAATTCAATTCTGCCTGTTCCTGAAAGCTGGAAGATGGAAGATGGTGATTTTACCACTGCAAACCCTTTGTTGATGCCATTTTCAGGGAAAAAAACACGAGCCTTCTTCTGCAGACCCTTTTTCCCCATTTTTTTTTTGTTTTTTGTTTTTAATTTCGCTGTATTTTGGCTAATTTCTTGGTCTTCTTCAGGGGAACCCACAAAGTCTGGGTACCTCTAGATTCCCTAGGATGTTGGAAAAAAGGACGCAAATTTGGCGTGGGTAGCTTATGTGAACAAAACGTTATGAGGGCCTAAGCGCCAACTGCCCTAAATAGACAAAAAAAGGCTCTGCACGGGAGGGGAAAAGGCATGGCAGCGAAGGGATTAAGGCATTAAAATAATAAATGAATGTAGTGACTGTAGAACAAACTAATGTAACCTTCCCACTCAGCAGATCAAAGACGTATTGGCATACGCAGCTCGAAGGGCATTGTTTTCAGCAACACCGTGGAAGAAATGGTCCTACTGCCATAAATTAATTACATTGTGAAATGACATGGTAAAGCAGTCCTCCCTGGATAGAAATTAGCTTACAGACAAAACTGTTTAACAGATGACAACACTTTGTGTCTTTAATAGTACTAACGTCTCGTAATAATGTGAAACAAATCCGAATATTAAAGGTATTGACTGGATATGAGCTCAAAAAGACTACAGCTTGCCCAAAGACTACTTCTTGCATGCAACCATGTCAACATAACTATTTTCATAAACCAGTAGTATATTTTTATAAATAATTTAAATAAATATATAACTAAAAAGTGCATAGTACCACAGCTCTCTTTAGGAGCCTGCTTGCGCCACTCCTGAATGCCAGTTGTTGAATGCCAATGCTGCCTAAACTTGCTTCCAACTCAGGCCGCTTTTTCACCTCCCTACGCTTATTTATCTCATGGTTGCAGGTTGTTTTTCTTCCCCCATTTTCCACTTCGTCGTCCTTTTCATGTGTTTCCCTCAATCTTACCTACTACTTTCTACCTTTCTCTCTGGGCCAAAGTCCAACGATGGAAACGAGCACTGGCCACCTAATATGAGCCCTCTCTCCCCCCGCCCCCACCCTCACAACCACCACAATAAATTGCACGCTTCAAAAATGAAAGAGCTCTCTGGTAGGTCATATAATTACACAATCATTCTTTGAAATGCAGCACAATGACAAGCAATTTCTGTACAAGTTCCATTAATTATAAATCCATGTTGCCATGGTGTAACGTTATTAACAAAATTTGTATTTCAGAGTATTGATTGAGGTTTTTGAATTGAAGTCATAGATACACTGAAGTACCCTTTATCATGCAGATTTATATAATCAGCATGTATAATGAATCATTTTATCCTTACTTTGAATACTTACAGCTGCACATCCAATTTGCTGAAGCACTTGATGCTAGAATTGAAGATGCAAGGATGAAATAAAAACATAAGTTTCACAGTATCACTAAAGGTATTAAATCCTACAAAAACCTATTAATAGTCATTTAAATCCAGGATGTTATCTGTCTACTCAACAAACGGTACTAATCTATGACCATGAGAAAGATACCTAGCTATCTTTCTTTTCCGTTCAATAGCTGCAAATCAGGCTCAGAATTCCACGTTAAAGTTGGGACTCAAGAATATCATTAACATCCATCCAGTTTCAAAACGGCAAGGAAAGCGGGTTGAAAGTTAAACCGCGAGAAAGGGGTGCATTTATTTCAGGCCAGTCAGTCAGTGCTCATGGGGAAATATTGTCAGTTTGCAGGCAAAAACACACAAAAGATGATGTGGGAAAGAGGGGCGTAGCTTGGTCAGCAAGATTGGGGGTGGGGGAGGCTGGCATATAATGTTTAAATACATTACAAGGTAAGCAGGTTATATGAGAGGGGCCCTAGGGGCAGTGGAAAGGGAGAGTAATGCGGATTGGTAGGAGTACTGAGAAAGAAAACACACTATTTTGTATAATAACCAATGTTTTTGAGAACTTTCAAAACAAAGAGGGAGTGTGTGTGTGCGTTTTTGTCTGTGTGTATGCAAAACTTTCTGGTAAATCCAACGGACATCTCAGCATAACCCACTGAAAGCACAAGTACCCAACTATTTATCAGAAAATACATTTATTAAGGGAGCTGTAACACCCTGAACACCTTCCACCCCCGAAGCTACGCCCCTGGAAGGAAAGTCTTCAAAAGGGATATGTAAATAATCGTAATACGCACTAGACTTCAATTGAATTATGAAACCTCTAGTCGGCGTACTCCAAGGTTAGGAAATGCTGAGGGAAAAAATATTAACCTACCGAGTTCACCTAGACAGTCGTGAAAGACCTGCGCATTGGCCTGCCAATTTTATTGGAAGGCGAACGCTGTAATTTAACTGCTTTTAAAAACAAATGTTTAGAAATATTTTTTAAATACAAGCTGTTAATTGTAGAGAACGCACAGTTATAGATCCCCGTCTGTAACACGATGCAAGAGCAGGCCACAGAGAGACGGTCCAAAAATAACCTTCCAGTAATTGCTTCGGAAACCTAGGACAAGCTGCGTCTGAAATAAAAACCTGTCAGGTTGAAGGATGATGAATGGGCAAGATAAACCAGCCTTCTACTCAACATAAATTTGGGACCAGGAGAAACTAATGCCCACAATGCGAGTCTGAAAAGGAGAAATCGGTAAACGATTCATAAAAAGTACAAAATAAGGTTGTCACAGTCCTTTTGTTTTGGAAAGTAAATAAACTAAACCTGGAGACGAAACAGATGGACCAACATCCAGTTTCAACACAGGTATCACCACACAGTTAATGGAGCACTACACACCATAGGCTTGATCTGCACAGAAGTCTTTGGTAGCGGACTGACGAGCACTGATGTTATCTATTGCCTTCTAGACACTCACAAAACAGAGAAGATATCGTGGCGCGCTAAAAGGTTCGATACTTTCCAGATATTAACAAGAAAAATGAATATTTTATCAATAAGAAACCCTTGTCTACAACATCTTCATTCGATTGATCCTACGAGCACTGTGATAGTCAGATAATTATGTGTCTCATCTCATTGAATTATAAAATTGTTTTTCGGTAAAAATAAAATGATCAGTTCTGGGAAGGTGTGATAGGTCTACAATAATCAATAAAACCAAAACACTTCAGGTGTATTTCTCCTCAAAAAATCTCCTTTCCATCTGTAATGTAGAGTGTCAGTTTTATTCTGGTTCTTTTTAATGTACTTGAACTAAAGAGCAGGGCAGGGAAATAGATTTTTCGGTTCATAAAAATTGCCAATAATAAATGCGATAATTTAGGTTAAATTGGTCTATTTACAGTCTAAATAACCCTTCACGCGACAACTTAGTGCGCATTTATTTTATTTTTTATTATGCCAGTCCTGAGACTATATGGAGAAATCCTAAAGCATTCCCTCTTACCTACATTGACAAAAATGTTAAACATTAATTTCACTCACTTTTTTCTAACCATTATATATTAAAATATCCCTTACAATACTTTCTTCGGTTCATAAGCTTCCTACACATAAAGGCTAAGAAGTTTAACACTTTCTCTTCTACCATCAGACTTCTAAATAACATTCTTACTTTGTAAATGTGCGTGTTGGCAACTCCCTCCAAAGCCGCTTATTTTTGAGGTACAGTAAAAACACAGGATTCACATATATGATGAAGACTATCCACATTAACAACCCACGTGCTGGCTTATTTTCAAACCATTCCTAAAGAATGTGCCCTGATTTGGGTGGGGGGGGGGGGGGGTAATCCCGTTTATTAATTAATATCAAGTATTTCTATGTCTTATTATGTAACGTCTGAATAAAAACTGTCAAATAAAACAGATCAACCAAAAGGAACATTCATGCACAGGAGGAGACTATTAGCAACATATTTAAATGAATGAAGACAGTTTCAGTTGTAGTGAAAAGGTGGTATATTCAGCAAGATTGATGTTTCTCTTGGCTATAGTGACTATCTATTGAGGACGAGCACACACTCCCAGGATCAAAGACTGGCTGAGAGATTTGGCTTACTGCCAAGAATAGTTGGGCACCTTCTAGGAATTAATGCCATTCAAATCCAGACCTAAATACATCAGGGGCCCTTCTCATGGCCTATCTGCTGCTACAAGGCGATGGCAAACTTTCTCAACTCTTGGCTAATGAAATATCCAAGTGACTCCTGAACACCCATCTGGGGGCTGAGATATCTGGATGCTGGCTGAATGATCAATGAAGTATTATAAACTCAGGGGAGGGTAATTTCACTGTGGTGCCTTCAGGGTGGCTTCAGGGTGGATGGCTTGATCACTTTTGGAACTTTGTGCAAACTGGGGATAAATCTTGGAAGATGCAATGCGGTGTCATCAAGTCGCGCAGTCATCTATGCAATGTCTCCTGAAGCGGATATGAATCAAAGGAGATACATGCGAGGTAGGAGCTGACACTTTCACCTGAAAGGGCTGTGCCTGTCCTCACAAAGATTTGCATCCCTCCCTCCAGTTCTGAGTCTGGTGCCAGGGTAGGAACTTTGTGCACTTCAGTGGCCTCTCTTTGAAGGCTCCCACACTTCAAAGACAAAACTATGTGTAAGTACTGGACCCCTGACACCACCTACTCAGTACATTTTTGGACCCAAGGTCATGCTGCCAAAAGGGACTGCTGTGCTGCTAAAAGGACTGTCACACTGCTGGATTACTGCTCTGCTGTGCCTGCCCTGCTGCCATCCTTGCCTTGGAGTGAGAAGGACTGGACCTGCATCTCTACATCCTCAGAATCAAAGTGACTTCAAGGGCTTGCCTCCTGTTCAGAAGTCAAAAGGATAATACATTCTTTACTCCTGCAACCTCACCTGAGATTTGCTTAGTGCAAGTCTTGCCCTGCCAAGTGGTGGCAATCCAGTCCTGTCCCTTGGAAGTGGGTCTAAAGTGCTCCAACTGAAAAATCCACAAATTGCCGTCATTGCGCCATGCAGAACATCAGGCACACCTAAGCTCCTTTTGTGTGGGGCTGTCTAAAGGGAATGCACAAAGCCCAGCTGTTACCCACCCCAGAATTGTATTTAGAGACAGGCAGAGGTACAGAATAGTTGAAGTAAGAAAATGCCAACTTTCCAAGAGTGGCATTTTCAAACTTTCAATCTAAAATATAACTTTACCATAAGTTGTGATTTTAAATTGTGAGCCTAGAGACAAACTCAAAACATCTGTTTTCCCAATCCAATTGGAAAATACAGTTTTAAAATGTAATAGGGTAATCCCAATGGTAATCTATGGCAGTAATGAAAAGCAAATGTTATAGTTTTTCACTACCAGGACATGTAACACTTAAAAGTACATATCCTACTTTCTAAATACACTACACAATGCCATTTGGGCTGCCCAACACCTACCATATGGGTGATATATGTATTAAAAGGAAGATTTGGGCCTGGCAAGAGCGTTAACTTGCCAGGTTGATATGGCAGCTTAAAACTGCACACAGAGGCTCTGTGATAACAGCCCTGAGACATGTTTAAAGGGCTACTAATGTAAGGGCACAGTCAGTGCAGCAGGCCCACTATTAGCATTTAATATACAGACCCTGGGCAAATGTAGGGCACTTTACTAGGGACTTATAGGTAAATTAAATGTACAAACTGTGGACAAGCCAAAAGTTACCATGTTTCAGTGAAAGAGCCCATGCACTTTAGCACTGGTCAGCAGTGGTAAAGTGCCCAGAGTCCTAAAGCCAGCAAACAAAGTCAGCAAAACAGGAGGTCGGAGGGCAAAAAGTCAGGGGGAACCATGCAAAGGTTGACAGGTCTAACAACCCCATACCTTACACTGGCACCCCATGTGAGATGAGCCCAACCTCCTGCTCATACTTCTGTGGCTGGAGGTCCCTCTCAGCACCCCTTGGCTCATATTTGTGACTGGCTACAGCATACTGTTCTATTTCAGTATATGTAAAGATGTTTTGCTATTGCAGTCTGGAAGAAGATTTTAGCCTAAACCGATCAGACTTCAACAAACAGAACTGAACCCTTAATGGCATGATTCAGGACTACGTGGTGGTCTGTTACTCTGACCTCTATAGCAATGGACAAAATTTCAGCAATCAGAAAGCATGAACAGATACTACTCCTACATACTACTATGGATTATTTACGGATGCCCAATCCATGAACCAGGTTTCATTCTCCATATGAAGATTCAACATGGGAAACCAAATGAAGACCTGTACTATTACTATTACATGGGAATAAGCGGTGTTTCACTATGTTCAATACTATTTCTCCATAAACAGAAAAAACTTGACCCGTTCTTAAAGAGGTAAGAAAAATAAATAGAATTTAGTGAAATAAAACATAAGAGTGCAAGCCAATTCCTCCTATTGACTCACTATATTACTGCAATATTGTGCATGAGTAAGTGTGGTGTAGGGGGAGGTTAAGGGGCACGAATTGAGGTTAAAGGTCAGAAAAATGTATGCCTGATCTAAGCACTAAGTGAAGGGAAGTGCACGCTATGGTCTAGAAGCTTACAAATTCAGTTCCTCTCAGATGAACTTGCTAAAGAATCTAAAAAAAGATAAAGAAAGACTGTTCCCCAACCTCAGGGAGAGGGGAAAAGTTCTAAGGTAGCATACTCCACTACTATTTTGAAGGACCAGCTTAATTATATAATTAATGAATCCCTGGTAGAGCCCCTGGAGGACACCAAGACACTAGGAAAAGAAGAGGGAATACAGCCATGTCCCCACTACAATCTTCACTCTGATTTCATTCTTCTTTTCTCCTGGCATAACCTGTGCTTCAGGGTCCTTCTCAGAATACAATACGGTGGAGGAGAAGCTGAACCTCTAACAGTAAATAGATCAAACAGGAGGAAAGGTTTTCTCTGCTGACATACCCTGAAAACATCCTAAATCTACCAGTTGAGCAAGCCTAGCATGAATCACCTTTAAACAGTAATGCCAGGTTTCATCATCCTGTCCAATGTACCAGGTGGCAAAGGACCTGATTGTTCTAGAAAGCCAAGAACTAAAGAAACATTCAGTCCAAAGTTTTGGGACCAAGCCCACCTCAGGGAAATAGCAGAATCCTATTGTCCAAAATTAGTGAAATTAGATCCAATGTGGACTATCCTAGTTTGTTTGTCCCGCCATGATACCAAAGAATGCTGTGCAGTCATATGAATTACACAAACATAGGGATTACACTTCACACAGATGTAATACTTGACTGAATGTCTTAGTGTACAGGTATTTGCAAACTGTGGGTGGATACATAGTCAATCCCACCGTAAGAAATTGGGTTATTGGTTGAGAGGGGTGAAAGCTACACTATGGCAACAACCACAATTCTTGTCAGGGTAAACCATTTAAAGAAACTAAATTAGCCTGTGCTCAACTCTCTGATAACTTGGCACAAAGCAGTCATGTGTAAAGTATTTATGCAGCACACAAACAAAATAAAAGGAAAAAGCAACATAAGAAAACTTCCAAACCAATTTAGATAAAAATGTAATAAATAATATTATACCAGATCATACATCCAATCAGCAGACTCTGAGATATTCAAGTTTTTACAGAAAATAGAGCCTAAAAGCACAAATCGTGGTCATCTGTTCACTCTAGACCGGGGAAAGTCAACTGTAATGGAGCTCAGGTCAGCTACAAGGACCAGGTTAGTCCCACTGAAAGGTTACCTTCAAAGTCCAGCACAAAGAGTTCCATTAGCAGGTGGAAGGAGGTTGCGAGGTGGAGGGGAAGGTTTGCAGATAGTCCTCTCTGCATCGAGAAGAGAATGCTGGGCACTGCAGACTCTTCACTGTAACTTCACATCTGTGTCATTGTGGGCTGTTGCTGTAGCCAGGTTTCTCGCTACTGGATACTGGCAGTGCCATCGGTGTGAAGAGCAGGTCTCACAGGAAGTTTGCATTGGCATTCCTAGCACGCAGCAGAGTCTTGGCGAGAATGGGCCCATTTGTGATTAAAAGGACCCAAACTCCAGGATTTTCACCTTTTCTTGTGGAGTTCACTATGATGCCAACCAATGGTTCAGGACTTGGGCAGACAACTCTTTGGGATCAGGCACTCACTCTGGCAGGGCTCAGGCAGGTTCAGTTGCTGCAGGTCAGTTGGGCAGTTGCAAGGAGGCCTCTGAAACTTGCTGTGTCCCTGTTGCTCCTTTAGGTGGTCAGCCAATTAACCCTTGGATTCACTCTGGTTAACCTGCGATAACGACAAGCAAGCCCAGTATTCCTTCTTGGAGAGCAAGGCAGTTGTTCAAGAAGTAGAGCAGCCCTCTGGCAGCAGAAAAGTCCTTTCTCTGTAACTTCCACAGGTCCTGAAGTTTTCTGATGAGTGGCTCTGGAGGTCCAATATTTGTACCTGGTAGAAGACTTTGTGACAGGGGGCGCCCTGTCCTACTCCACATCTGGTTCATGAAAGTTATTCCCCTTCCCCTCTCAAGGCCCCAAACCTTCTGGTAGTGACAAAAGGCTGGACAGGCCTTGGGTTAGATTCTTGTGTGTGGGGGGCAAAGCCCTTTGTAAGTGCAAGTGGGGGTTGGGTACAGCCACTCCCCAGTCATCCTGCCAGGATGGCCCATGCCGCCCACACCTAAGCTCCCAACTGGTTTACCATATGGAAGCAATACACAAACCCTAACAGCAGAGCTGGTCAAAACTCATTTGACCCAGGACACCGGCAGATGGCAGAAAACGTTGGAACAAGAAAATGCCAACTCTATAAAAGTGCCATTTTCAGAATTGTTAAAATCTGTCTTTACCATTAAAGAGGATTTTATATTACAATTAATGTGAGCATAAACTGCATCTCTCTATTTGCTCCCAGTCTAAAGTTACCACTTATTAAATGTAATAAGGCAACCCAATGTTAGTCGATGGGAGTGATAGACCACGCAGCAGTGCAAAATTAACTGTGGATTTGTCCGACTGTCAAGACATGTAAAACAAACCTACATGCCATACTTTGTGAATACAGTGCACCTTGCCCTCAGTGTGGTTAGGAACTACCTTAGGAGTGACTTCAAATGTTTCAAGAGGAATGTTGATTTTACCAGGTCAAAATGACCGTTTAAAACTGCACTACAGGCTGCAGTGGCAGACCCGAGACATGTTTTCAACTACTAGTTTAGTGGATGGCGCAATGAGGCAAAACTCTAGAGGAGACGAGGTAAAAATTGTCAGGTCAAAGAGTTTCAAGAAAATAAAATAACAAATGACAGGGAATAAACTAATAAACAGGAGCCATACGTGTTGGAGGTAGCATGTTATATTGAACAAAAAGAATGAAGAGGATAATTCCTGGAAGAATGCAACATCTAGCTGCAAGGATACATGGAGTGGTATTGCTCTGACCAAGCTAGCAAAGACTCAACAGTAACTGCAACAAGAACCAGTCCATGAATCAAAGTACTGATGTCAAATGAGCAATCAACATTGGAAAGAAATATGAATTCTTCCTGTTATCCAATATTAAGTCATTTACACCTTCATTTACCATATACAGACTCAATTGGATACGCAAAATGTTAAGCAGACCTGTATGATTGATTGCAAAAGCCAAACTGGAGAGAGTTTAGAGGTTTTGAGACAAAAAATATTTACCCAACTGTATCAAAACAACTCGTTCAAAGTTCTTGCCCAAAAAGGAAGAGCAGTGAGACCACATAGGTACAACATAAAATGTTCTATACAAAAGAAGAGAGACGTGACCACAAGCTACAGAAGAAGCAAATGACAATGAAAGGGATATACGTATACTAATTACCCAAGAAACACATGTTAACCAAAACGCAGAGTGCTACATTCACCCTTAATGTGGCAAATCTGTATATGGCCACTTAGGGAGTAGGAAGTCAGTAGATTCTTTTAAGGAGTGCTTGGAGTGGCGAACAGGCATCTGAGATTCAGTTTACAGGTAACATTTTCTAGTTCTAAGAAACAAAATGGCCATGTTCAATAATTTAGAACTCAAGAAGTGATTAGCAGTATTCAATGGAATGAATGTAGAATGAGAAAGCCTCAGATGAATACAAGATAATAGGTCACGTTAAGGTTACAACTCTTCACCGATTGTCGTGAAATGCCCTAAAGTCCAAAGCCCTTTCCATAACCAAGCTTTGTCCCCAAACATTAACCACATTTTTAAAAAACTGCATTTGTCAGTCGAATCCTGGCCTCCCAGACATCTACAGTGAAACCCAGTTTTACACTGGCAGTGTGTGGTTTGACGTATGCAGGGTTTTTCTTGTGATAAATTATGTGACAGTCCCCTTAATCATCAGTAAAAATGTTTCTTAGCCAATAAAACAATAAACACCTGTTCTTGGAACCACAAATTGACATTAGCATTAAAGGAGTTATAGTAAAGGTGTGTTTCCAGTTTACATTAAAACAACGCAAGAAAAAAGTACAATTGGCAAGCCTTCCCACATATCCATATTGGCAGACCGCATCCAAAGTATACTGCTAAACCAAAGTTTTAAGGTTACCAGTAGTTTTTTGCCTCTTGTATTCATGCCTCAATTTCCAACCACGTTCTCAGTCTGCTTGTTACACCAGTATTACTGGTTAAGTATTCAATTAATAAAATAAAAGGGAGTGTAAGAACAAGCCAAGCAGAAAGAACTGTGAAACATTCACTAAGGTGTCCAAATGGATTCCTTGCTGTACGTTCTCTTTTTTATTGTGCCTGCTGTGTGACTAAGGCTGTGTTCATCGCTAATTTCCCCCTAGAAAAAATAAATAAAACAATTCAACAGAATTTCTTTTAAGCACTCCTGATATGTTTGATGGACTGCAAGTCAAGTTGATTTGCCACAGGTCACACGTTGGTCAGTCAAATGGAATAAAGAAACCAGGATTCAAACCACATTTTTGCTGAAATTGAAGACTTCAACCTCTTAAAATCAAAGGTCTGAACACATTGTCTGCTGTTTGTATGAAAGAGGTAAAGTGGCCTAATCAGTGGATATTTGTTCCGTGACAGGATTCCTGTGGCCTTCTCTGCCATCATGCTCATTTTTCCATGGCAGTGTTCTGAAAGAGTAACCTGTCTTGTTAGACTTTTCATCCTTAGTGTGGTCTCCCTTAACTTTTTGCCTGTTTCCCAGGTTGTTGATTTGTGCTGGACTCTGTTTATGCTGTTTTTGTTACTCTGGGCACTTTACCAGTGCTAAAGGGAAAGTGCTCCTTTACAAAATGTGTATGTAATTGGCTTATACATGATTGGCATATTTGATTTATTAGTAAGTCCTTAGTACAGTGCACTAGAGGTGCCCAGGGCCTGTAAATCAAATGCTAAAAAGTAGCTCTGTAATCATGTCTCAGACCTGCCACTGCAGTGCTTGTGTGTGCAGTTTTAATTGTAAATTCGACTTGGCAAGTGGGTACACTTGCCAGGCCTAAACCTTCCCTTTCCTTACATGTAAGGCAACCCTAGGGTAGGCCCTAGGCAGCCCCAAGGGCAGGGTGCACTGTGTGGATAAGGTAGGGCATATAGTAATGGTTTTTATATGCCCTAACAGGGAAATACTGCTAAATTCATTCTTCATTGTTGCAAGGCCTGACCCCCTCATAGGTTAACATTGGGGCTACCTTTAAATCTGATTAAAGTGTAGATTCCCTTTGGGAGCAGATAGACATGTGGAGTTTGGGGTCTCTGAGCTCACAATTTAAAAATACATCTTTTAGTAAAGTTAATTTTAAGATTGTGTGTTTGAAAATGACACTTTTAGATAGTAAGCATTTTCTTGCTCATACCATTTCTGTGACTCTGCCTGTTTGTGCATTCCCTGTCTGGGTCAGTTTGACAGTTGGGCTGGTTGCTCCTCATAGTAGACAGTGACATAAAGGGAGCTGGGGTGTAGTCTGCATTTCCTGATGAGCCATCTGTGTTAAGAGGGAGGGGAGGAGTGGTCACTCACACCTGAAAGGGCTATACCTGCCCTCACACAATGCAGTCTCCAACCCCCTGGTGAGTGTCTGGGGCCTGGCCTGGGCAAGGCAGGATTTCACAATCAAGAGAGACTTTGCTTTGAAGTAGGCCTACTTCAAAGGAGAAAATGGGTATAAGAAGGGCACCCAAAACCACAGACTTTAGAACACTTCTGGAAACCAAGAGGAATCTGTGCCTGGAGAAGAGCTGGCGAAGACGAGCTGCCCTGACTGTGACTGTGCTTTGTGGAGCTATCCTGCAGTTGCTGCTTTTGCTTGTGGTAAGAGGACAAAGACTGGACTTTGTGTTGCCTTCCTTCTTGTGAAGATCTCCAAGGGCTTGATTTAGAGCTTGCCTCCTGTTGTTTGAAGTCTCAGGGACAGCAAAGACTTCTCTCTGCCAGCACCTGGAGTCTCTGGAGAGACTCCTACCCTGCCAAGTGGTGCCCATCCAGTTCCTGGGACCCTGAAAGGAGAAGCTGGCAGCCTAAGAGGAAGAAATCCACGCACAGAATGCCACACGGGGAAAAGATTGACGCAACTTTGATCTGAAGCTGAAAATCGATGCTCGCCTGCAGTGTGACCGGAAGTTCGACACCCGACCCAGGGAAACGAAGCGCAGCATTGCTGACGGAGGCTGGTGAGATCACAACTCGCGCTGCATGGTTTTCGGACCATCGTGCGGCTGAATTTCTGATGCAAACACCAGTCGGCATGTAAAAACAACACAAGGCCTGCCCGGACCCGAGAGTGCTGACCGGATCGACGCATCGCTCTCCTGTGGAGAGAAGAAACGACGCACGCTGACCTGATGAAAGGAGAAAAGACGCAAGGTCTTGTGAATGAGTGAAAGCGATGCATCACAAGCCCTTTTTGACGCACATTCGCCCGTGCGGGGTTATTTTTGACACACCCAAGGTACATTTTCACGCTAACAACGTTAGCGTTGTGTTTAAAATTACATTAAGACTCTTTTTGTTTTTTAATTGATAACTTGACTTGTGTATTTTGGATTTTTTTCATTTTGGTCCTGTTTTGTTTACATACATAGTCTCTATTTGTCTAAAACTGTTTTGTGTCATTTTGTAGTGTTTTCATTAAGTTACTGTGTGTGTTGGTACAAATACTTTACACCTAGCACTCTGAAGCTAAGCCTACTGCTCGTGCCAAGCTACCATAGGGATAAGCAGGGGTTAGCTGAGGGTGATTCTCTTTTACCCTGACTAGAGTGATGGTCCTTGCTTGGACAGGGGGTAACCTGACTGCCAACCAAAGACCCCATTTCTAACATGTCCTATCGCATGTCTATATTTCTAAAGCATTTTTTAATATGTTATATTATTTTGGTGAGAACAATAACCGACATGGACACAAATGACCTTCTTGGGCCTAGGTATATCAATACCGCAATCAAAGCAAGTAATAAACAAAATTTCCCACTATGCTGAGGAGGAGAAGAGACACCCTAGAGTGTAATAAGAGAAGGGTGGCTTGGCTGCTCATCAACTTTTAATTACTACAAATTGCATGGAACCCTACTTACATTTTTTGCATCTACACTATCTGAGGTATTACCTGGTCTGTTTCAGATTATAGCCCATCTTTTGGTTTCCTATCCCAAAGATGGGTTTGCAGAATTGGATCTTGTGCGACGCTCATGCGACTGAGGGTCTGTACAATCTGTGTTCCTTTTATTCTTTTTTTCTAAGCTCTATTCTGTACCAAGGAAACTTTCTAATGTCTCTTAATACAGGATGTAGGCCAGCCCAATTTTATTTACAATTACTGCAGTTGGAATTTGTTTTCATTATGGTGTATAAGTTTATCTCCACTGCAGTAGGACTCAGAAAATTGGTGGGCAAATAACGCACAGCAAGATGTTTTATAGACTTTGATCTTTTGGGTAGGCTGTCATTTTTATCCTGTGTTTTATGCAATTTGTTTTAAATATAACTAGATTGTGTGAGACAGATGAGTTGATTGATGCAATAGGGTGTACACCCTTTGTTTAGCCCATAGACTGTTAATAAAGCCGTTTTTCTTTTAAGCACAAGTCACTTTACGATCCCATTCTCAAACCCAGGAAAAATTATTTGTTATTGTAATGCATATAGATTTAATCTGTGTTATGTATTCTTTTAAGCTGAATAAAGACTTATTGACTTGACCTTCTTGGGTACATAAATGTTCAGATTGTGCCTATGGATGACATTTAGGGGTCCAATAAGGTTCGCAGCTGCGACCCCTGGCTTGCACCTTGCTACCGCTGGCACTTCCTTGCAACCCCTAGCTTCAGAGGCTGCAGGAGCAGCGCCAGGAGTAGGGAAAAGTGGGCTGTCATAGCTGTTTACCTCTATGTTCATGCGGCCCCTTCCTCCTGGATCTCAGAGAGATACTCTCATGCTGAGCATCAACAGTATTGTTTTGGCCTGAAGAGCTGGGATGAAGCTGTGGATCATTAAAGGAACAAAGTTAAACAGGTTAGGCCCAAGCCCTGACCTTGTTCTGCTTTTCACAAGAAAACAAGTTTTCCAGGCTCCAGGTGGTATGAGTGTTACACTCTGTTTATATTGTATAACATTTCTTATTTGAAAGACACAAGCACCCCAATCCTTCTTGCACTTAATACCTGAACATTTGTATTTGATTCCAGGGATTTTAATGTTTGTAAATATGAACAGGAGAAAAATTGAAATGCAATTTTTGTAAGACCCCTGGCCACAACTGTCTAACGCTATAACCCGCTGAGCTACTGACAAATAAAACACACCCACTGTAATCAATAACAGAAATACAAAAACAACTCTGGTGATACCGCTCCTGAACAGGACCGGACTCCAGTCTTTGGTGAAATCTCTAAAGTCCAAGCCATGGCTGGGCAGTACCCAGCCCTACTAGCACTGCTAGACCCTACTGTCAAACCTAGATTTTGTATGGGAATGGAACCTTCCCATACAAAACCTATGTTTTAATACTTTTGCCACCTTTTATGTGTTCTGTACAGTGCAGCACAAAGGCAAAGTTGGAAAAAATTTGAAGATTCTGAAAATTGATTCACTGTTACATCTGCCTCCAGGAGGCCTATTTTTGTGTGAAAATCCAGTCTATAAATGTTTGTGTTAGGGCTTTGCATAAAAACCTTCTGTTGGTTTTATGGGAACGACTATGTGCAACATATAGTATGCCCCTTTCACATTAAGTGGCACTCCTTTGTGCAACATTCCTCTGCAAATCATGATGTGTTGAAACGTATATCCCACTACAACATTTTGCACTAAGTTTGTGTCTCTTTTGTGACCAAACCAGGAGCAACATTTTAGCAAACCTGGATCAAGGTGGTCTTTAAAACATTTTAACCGTAGAAATGCATTTCTTAGTTACATGTTCCCAGCGTTTAGAAATCAGAGGTGTTATATTTCAGTATGAAGTGAAAGGGGTGCGTTGTGTGACTCCCAGTACCAAGTTACAATGGATGTTTTAGGATGGCTGGCTGTTTGTACCTACGTAAGTCTTCTTTATTCAGTTCCGAAGGCAATTAGTGGTAACTGGGCACTTAATACTGATTAGTGTTTACCTCTTGTGGCTAGGGGCCTGATTTAAAATTTGGCAGATGAAATACTCCATCACAAACATGACGGATATCCTTTCCGTCATTTTACAGGTGAATTCTATCCTATGGCACTTGAAAAAAGGCAGCCATGATATGTGTTGCATCTTTGATGTAGTATCCCGGCCGTCAAACTTTAAATCAAGCCCTAAGTGTCTTGTTTAACATTGTGCTTCTCAAATTCCAAGTATTACTAAACAGCTCTATGGTGGGATCAAGCATTTAAGATTTAGTCTAGGAGGTAGAGTTTTCAGCTTTCCAAGAGAAAAATACTGTCTATATGTTTTAGGAGTCTGCGAAGGCCCAGACATGAGACTTAAATGTCCCTTTATATAAAATTGTCTTTTTTCAATTTTAACATAGCCTCTCTGTTTAATTATCAGTCCAGTATAATTAATGGAGCTCTAGAACACTCTTTAATGTGTTTTATTGTATATATTTACTGTTTTAAGCATGTAAAGGTAAGGTGAAAAATACTAAGTGATTTTTATCCTAATTGTTGGACCTGCCAGGGCATGAAAATACTGTTCATGGTGGTAATAAAACAGCCAGGTGGCAACCTACCAGGAGAAGATGAGTTTTGAAATTTGATTCAGTAAAACATAAAAAAATAGTAATCGTTAAAAGGTACTATCCAGTCAGGGGTACATAGTAGAGGTCTTTAAACAGTAACTTATACAAAGGCAAAAATAAATATACACATGTTGCCTTCTGGCTTGGGAAAACAAACCCAAGCAATTTAATAGTGGTTAGGCAGCAAGGTGTTGCAATTCTGAATATCATGGATAGGTATGCATATTATTTTATGTAGAAAATATTTTGGACTACATCATTAAAGCTATTTGAACATGTGATAAGCCTTAATGATGTCAATAACATGAGTACTATTTACAAGCTAGTAAAGTTAGAGGTGTTTTCATTTTTGAAACTATTATTTTGCTGCTTTGGCAATCTATTATACATTTTCTTATGAATGCATGAGCTGCCCCCATGCAATGGCTACTTCAAAACATGTCATGGTAGCTCCCTAGTTAATATATGAGTGCTAACTAAATTACTAAACTAGATTTGATCCGTTAGTAACTTTCTTGCTATTTTGCAAGTCTTAAACTGTATATTTTTAAACCAACAGTGTTGTCACTTCCTGTGATGTCATCAGGGTCAAAGGTCATGTTGACATCACTTCTTTGATGTCATCAGGGTCAAAGTGTGTGTGTGTGATGCCACTTCCGCTACCCCGGCATTTTGGTGAATTGACATCTTATGATTGTGAGACAAATATACGAACGCTTCTTTGTTCAAAAGCACAGTTGACAAACTTTTAAAATTCACTGTGTGACTCTTTATAATAGACGTTCTTGTGGAGGGAAAATTCAAGCAACATTTGGACAGGGGGCTTGCAAGTCGCTCAGTAACGAGGTTTCTGGTGGTGGCAAGATTTCCCTGCTAAAAATATGGTAACCTTATCTGCGAAGCGTTTTCTGAATAAGGTAGGAAGGGCTAAAGAATAACAGCCCCGCCACCGCGTTTATTAGAGCGATTAACATGAAAACTTAAAACGCTAAGGCAATAAGCTATCACCAGCGTAAAACAAATGAAAAGTAAAAACAAAATCAATATTAAACTTGTCAAAGATGAATTTTGCACATATAAAATCTTACTTGGGCATTGGCAAATACATACTATAAAAAGTTGTAAACAAAGTACAATGCTTTGTGTTCAAGTGCTCTCCTAATTGGAAAGAGGTTTGTAATTGGTCGATAATTGAAGACCATTACTCTGCATCTATGATTATTCTTTCAGAATTTTTCAGTTTCATATTTGTACATAAATGAGAAACCTGGAGAAAATACATTTAACCATCCCTGCTAGGTAGAGGCATTAACGCATTGCTTTATTTTAGGAGAGGAAATTATATTTGGGTGACATAGTAAGGAGACTTTGATGAAGAGTAAATCATTTTTGGATTTAACGAGAAAATAGTTGGTCATTTGTTATAATTCTATATGATTAGTAGATATAATTTCACAGTTGAAATTCTAGATGTTTATCTAATAATTATTAGACGTATAAATTCTATGGATTTTGAACTTGCTGTTATCAACTTGACAGCAGAAAGTAGAGAAACATTATAATAGTGGAATGGGGGCGTGCAACACAGGACCCATGCCAGGCTCCAGAAAAACCTCAAGAGGGCACAGTTACATGTGCTGTAGAAGACAGTTCCAGCTCAGTCCCTACCCTCACATCAAGGGTGACAAAAGCTGTAGGCAGAGCCCAAGGCTAAAGCGAAGAGATTCTGATAGCAACCATTTGTTCAATTCCCATTATTTAGCAGTGGCAAGACCCTTTGGCTGCATCTTTCATCTCTTATGCAGCTCTGCAGCACAGTTCAATCCACACCACCTTCCTCTCGACTCCGCACAAACGCTTTCACACTCCTGTTACCCAGAAAGTGTAGAATGCAATAAGTGCACTTCCCAGCAAGTCACAAGGAGGAAAAACACTATCATAGTTAAGCCCTGGCTCAATAGCAAAGCTTTTTATGTCTCCCAGAACACTTATGTTCTCCTGTAAACAACAATGATGAGAAAGCCTGCATAAATGCAGCCCATCCATGAAGTTCCCTTCCAGCATACATTTGAAAAGCTTTGAAGAAAGTTTTAAGCTTTTGCGGCTTCTAAAATCTCTCTATAATGCTGGCAGATTTCAAAATGTAACCTCAATCATAGCGTGCATTGTAAACGGCTCTTTAACAGCCCTACGGGCCTGCAATTCAACTGGCTTCACCCAGTCCCACACATATGGCATACCCATAGCCCTCACTCAGACCCAATGGCCTGCCATGCTACTTGCCACCTAATGCAAGCAGCTCGGCCTTAGCCATGTCAACCTGACTAGTGACTGGCTCTACCCTTTAGCCACTGCCCTTCTATGCAACTGGTCTTTATTTTCTGGGTCAGACTAATCAACACGGACAGGTAACCTGGCATATAACATGTCCACTGTGGTGGATGAAAGTGACTCGGATATGCAGACAGACTGTGTGCACTTGCACACAGTGATACCGCTTGTACTCACTAGCGGTGAGGCTCCAAATCTTGCTTAATTGCCCATAATGCACTTTATCGACTGTTGATCTTGGTGCATTTATGTTGTGTATCAACCATAAATGAAAAATCTCAATGTGAATGTTTGCGCTCACTTCTCCATGAGTTTAATCCTTATTAAGGCGAACTTCCTGACCACCTTATTTAAATGAATATACTTAATTGGAAAATAAGGGTCGAAATAGGTTCCCCTTGAAGCTTCAAAAATGTATTCTTCTATGCATATTTGCCGATTTCACGTTAACGTGTCTCGGCACCAATGCATCTAAACACCTTGAGGGAACTACATAACTCTGCAGAAATAGAGGCATTAAAAACAGACCTTAACTAAACATCGCTCATAGTGTATGTCAGTACAAGGTGTATAACATACGTACCTCTAGATCGTATCATCTGTGTTGTTAATTTCTTAAATTACAAATAACCAGAACTCATTTCAAATAGTGTTCACTGCACCATGTGTCTCTCGAGGGAGAACAACCAGGTAGGAACTCATTCCATTATTTCATACGTTTAGGTACTCATCATTCAGAAAACATTCATGAATTGCTAAATCCACTACAAAACCTAGTTGGCTGTTTAAGTCATGCTCACTTGCAACAAGTACTACATTTATTGCTGTTTCTCTGATGCTTTTAAAGAAAGGTATGCAACAGTACGCTGCAATAAAGGTTAAACTCATGGAAATAGGGACAGCAAATATTTTTACAGAGATTTAGGATTGAAACAACATAACTGCTCAAAGATCAACATTTGATAAAATGCGATAAGGACAACTGAAAAACAAGATTTGGAACCTGACAGTGGAAGTGGTATCACTGTGTACAAGTACACACACATTAACTGTGTTCAGCACACAGGCTAGCAAACGTATACTAGCTGTGATCCTTGTGTCCCAACGTTTTCTTAAACACCCATTCTATTGCCCCATGTAGTCCGAGTCTATGTTTGTAGCAGAAAAATATGAGGTATTTATTAAAATAAAAAAACTCAAATTCAAATATCAAGAAGTTACAGTGGCGCAAATATATTGTCTGACAGATTAATTGCACTTACGTTAATAGTTATACTTGGCATGTGTAGGAAGTTGGCTCTGTATGTGCTATTTCAAAGTAAGGAATAGCATGCACAGAGTCCAAGGGTTCCCCTTAGAGGTAAAATAGTGGTAAAAATAGATAATACTAATGCTCTATTTTGTGGTAGTGTGGTCGAGCAGTAGGCTTATCCAAGGAGTAGTGTTAAGCATTTGTTGTACATACACATAGACAATAAATGAGGTACACACACTCAGAGACAAATCCAGCCAATAGGTTTTGTTATAGAAAAATATCTTTTCTTAGTTTATTTTAAGAACCACAGGTTCAAATTTAACATGTAATATCTTGTTTGAAAGGTATTGCAGGTAAGTACATTAGGAACTTTGAATCATTTCAATTGCATGTATACTTTTCAAGTTATTGACAAATAGCTACTTTAAAAGTGGACACTAGAGTGCAATTTTCGCAGTTCCTAGGGGAGGTAAGTTTTTGTTAGTTTTACCTGGTAAGTAAGACACTTACAGGGTTCAGTTCTTGGTCCAAGGTAGCCCACCGTTGGGGGTTCAGAGCAACCCCAAAGTCACCACACCAGCAGCTCAGGGCCGGTCAGGTGCAGAGTTCAAAGTGGTGCCCAAAACGCATAGGCTAGAATGGAGAGAAGGGGGTGCCCCGGTTCCGGTCTGCTTGCAGGTAAGTACCCGCGTCTTCGGAGGGCAGACCAGGGGGGTTTTGTAGGGCACCGGGGGGGACACAAGCCCACACAGAAATTTCACCCTCAGCAGCGCGGGGGCGGCCGGGTGCAGTGTAGAAACAGGCGTCGGGTTCGCAATGTTAGTCTATGAGAGATCTCGGGATCTCTTCAGCGCTGCAGGCAGGCAAGGGGGGGATTCCTCGGGGAAACCTCCACTTGGGCAAGGGAGAGGGACTCCTGGGGGTCACTTCTCCAGTGAAAGTCCGGTCCTTCAGGTCCTGGGGGCTGCGGGTGCAGGGTCTCTCCCAGGCGTCGGGACTTTGGATTCAAAGAGTCGCGGTCAGGGGAAGCCTCGGGATTCCCTCTGCAGGCGGCGCTGTGGGGGCTCAGGGGGGACAGGTTTTGGTACTCACAGTATCAGAGTAGTCCTGGGGTCCCTCCTGAGGTGTTGGATCTCCACCAGCCGAGTCGGGGTCGCCGGGTGCAGTGTTGCAAGTCTCACGCTTCTTGCGGGGAGCTTGCAGGGTTCTTTCAAAGCTGCTGGAAACAAAGTTGCAGCCTTTCTTGGAGCAGGTCCGCTGTCCTCGGGAGTTTCTTGTCTTTTCGAAGCAGGGGCAGTCCTCAGAGGATGTCGAGGTCGCTGGTCCCTTTGGAAGGCGTCGCTGGAGCAGGATCTTTGGAAGGCAGGAGACAGGCCGGTGAGTTTCTGGAGCCAAGGCAGTTGTCGTCTTCTGGTCTTCCTCTGCAGGGGTTTTCAGCTAGGCAGTCCTTCTTGTAGTTGCAGGAATCTAATTTTCTAGGGTTCAGGGTAGCCCTTAAATACTAAATTTAAGGGCGTGTTTAGGTCTGGGGGGTTAGTAGCCAATGGCTACTAGCCCTGAGGGTGGGTACACCCTCTTTGTGCCTCCTCCCAAGGGGAGGGGGTCACAATCCTAACCCTATTGGGGGAATCCTCCATCTGCAAGATGGAGGATTTCTAAAAGTTAGAGTCACTTCAGCTCAGGACACCTTAGGGGCTGTCCTGACTGGCCAGTGACTCCTCCTTGTTGCTTTCTTTGTTCCCTCCAGCCTTGCCGCCAAAAGTGGGGGCCGTGGCCGGAGGGGGCGGGCAACTCCACTAAGCTGGAGTGCCCTGCTGGGCTGTGACAAAGGGGTGAGCCTTTGAGGCTCACCGCCAGGTGTTACAGCTCCTGCCTGGGGGAGGTGTTAGCATCTCCACCCAGTGCAGGCTTTGTTACTGGCCTCAGAGTGACAAAGGCACTCTCCCCATGGGGCCAGCAACATGTCTCTGGTGTGGCAGGCTGCTGGAACTAGTCAGCCTACACAGACAGTCGGTTAAGTTTCAGGGGGCACCTCTAAGGTGCCCTCTGGGGTGTATTTTGCAATAAAATGTACACTGGCATCAGTGTGCATTTATTGTGCTGAGAAGTTTGATACCAAACTTCCCAGTTTTCAGTGTAGCCATTATGGTGCTGTGGAGTTCGTGTTTGACAGACTCCCAGACCATATACTCTTATGGCTACCCTGCACTTACAATGTCTAAGGTTTTGTTTAGACACTGTAGGGGTACCATGCTCATGCACTGGTACCCTCACCTATGGTATAGTGCACCCTGCCTTAGGGCTGTAGGGCCTGCTAGAGGGGTGCCTTACCTATACTGCATAGGCAGTGAGAGGCTGGCATGGCACCCTGAGGGGAGTGCCATGTCGACTTACTCGTTTTGTCCTCACTAGCACACACAAGCTGGCAAGCAGTGTGTCTGTGCTGAGTGAGAGGTCTCCAGGGTGGCATAAGACATGCTGCAGCCCTTAGAGACCTTCCTTGGCATCAAGGCCCTTGGTACTAGAAGTACCAGTTACAAGGGACTTATCTGGATGCCAGGGTCTGCCAATTGTGGATACAAAAGTACAGGTTAGGGAAAGAACACTGGTGCTGGGGCCTGGTTAGCAGGCCTCAGCACACTTTCAATTGTAAACATAGCATCAGCAAAGGCAAAAAGTCAGGGGGCAACCATGCCAAGGAGGCATTTCCTTACAGCATGTTACAATGCAGGGTGTTAGTGGTGACATGGTAAATGGTTTAAAGAATATGAATTATATCCACACAACATGAGCAGCGGAATGGATCTCACTATTTTCCAAATAATCTGGGAGCTGATAAATATGCAATAGAATGGAGGGCCCCGTGGAGAGATGGACGCAGCCCACTCTCTCCACTGGAAGCTTTGGGCTGGAAGAAGACGGCCTAAGGCAGGATAGGCTGGGAGGGAGCTAAGGGAGGTATAAGGAAGGGTGGGAATGGGGATCGGCCTCTTCTGTAGCTTGTCGCGCTGCAGTGAAGGTTGGAGCGATTCCCCGGGGACAGTGTATTTAGGTAAGGGGTGGCCGCGGTAAATGACGTGGCAGCCGTATGAGCCACACTTCGCGTCTTAGGCGAAGCCGGCCGTAGCGACCTCCTTAGGCCTGGTGTACTCAACCAGGCCTGGATGGGGATGCAGCACACGACACACGCTGCTACTCACAGTGGGGGCAGGGACGCTGCAGGTCCACCCCCCCAGGGCCCAAAGCAGTGAGTGGGGCATTGGGGGAGCCTGAAACCCAGGAAGTGCAGGTGGGGGAGGGGCAGCCAGAGGAGGCAGCAGGGGAGGTAACTCGGGCAGTGCTCAGGGCCTGCCTACAGCCCTACTGAAGTCCAGAGGCCTGGTGGGCATGAGGGCCTGGAGCTGCCCCTGGACCTTTCGGTGGCCGGCCAGCCTAGCAAGGCTGGCAGGAAGGGACTACACCTGGGGGCGCAAAGGAAAGGCCAGATCTAAAGAAAGCACAGGTGCAGGGGGTGCCCAGGTGGTTGCCAGCAAGAGCAGGGCGAGGGAGGTGGGCATGGGGCCCAATAGGGAGCAGAGAGAGGAAGGTGTGGTTAGCCTGGTGCGGAGGGGAGGTTTGTCAGCAGCAGCCCACCACTGTCTGGTCAGCAGTGGACATTGAGACATGGATACAGAAGCAGAGGAAGCTAGTGGCGTAGACAGAGGAGCGGTGGGCGCTACTATGTAAAGAAAGGGGTTAAGCAGAGGGGCGGGCCAAGCAGGCAAAGAGAAAGTCAAGGGGGGGGGGGGGTCGGCGAGGTACCCAGGGGCATAGTTTGGGGGCACGGAAGTTGGGTATGGTTCCCGGCAGAAGAACAAGGTAGGGAGCAGGAGGCTGGTGTGGCAGGTGGTGCAGACAGCGTGACAAGAGCACATGGCGCATACGGCCAGGTGCGGCGTGGGGAGTCAATGCCAGCAGAAAGGTGGCCAAGCCAACGGGGAGCATCACAGCCCCTGGACGTTGGCCCGAAGCAATAGAGGGGTCTTCAAAGGCCTTCTCTACATCGCGGGACTGCACGAAATATGCTGATGGCAGACGCCATGGGGTTCACAGGACAGTCTGCGAGCGTGATGCGGTGGATGCTGAGGTTGAGAATGATAAATGGGGTATGGACGAGGAAGATGTGGTTGAGTTGGACTATGAGGAGGAGCTGGAAGAATGGGAAGAAGGGGAGTTACGCGACAAGGAGGTGAGTGGGGACCAGGGGAGGGAAAAGGGTGCAGGAGCGGTGCAACCGCCTATTCTTTTCCTGTTTTGCATACATCAAAGATGCGCTGGAGCGCGGGAGGTGTCGCGCACGGGAGGAGGCCCTGTTGGTGGAGAGTACTCGGGCTCACGGAATACAAGGTAAGATAAACTGGTGGTCACCGTGGGATGGGTGGAGGGGCAAGGCTAACGTGGCCCAATATAAGTCTATTGGAGTGGGGGATGATTCAGTACATGGCACACTTGGTACCAGTGCAGTATCTGCGAGTGATAAAGAGCAAGAGGCAGAGAAGGTTGCAACACCACAGGGAGTGAAGGGGGACACTGTGGCGAGTGGGGACAAAGAAAGTGATGTTAAGGAGGGGGATAGCCATATGAAGCGGCTCCCCTACATGGGTTTAGCGATGCCACTGGGGTCTCACGTGGCAGAGAAGATGAAGGCTCTGATCTGGAAGCATGAGTATGTTGACCAATTTCGACTCCTACATAGACACATTCAGGCTAAAGAAGGCTCAAAAGAGGACGAGTGGGAACTGGAACGTAGGCTAGGGTACCTATCACTATGGATAATTGGACCTCGGAATTCCAGACATATGCTAGTATTTACTGCAAAAAATACGCAGACAGAGCCATTGCTATGTGGATGGCTTCTTCGCAGTCTGCTGCGTCCACCCATACAGCTAGTGGCCTTCCGGTGGTCTATAGGCCTTTTCAGCAGCGTCCCGCTCCGGCGGGGGCAGGTCAGGTACCAAGAGCACCATTGCCTAACTCAGGAGCATGCTGGAACTTCAACAAGAGGTTTTGATCTAGGCACCCTTGCAAATTCAAGCATGAATGTTCCAAATGTGGGGGGGAGGCATCAAGTCACACGTTTTTCCTTGGCCAGTCTGGCGGAGCAGTGGAGATCTTCCAGGGGCAGAGGAGGCCAATGCGCTTCTGGGCCGAATGGCGCCTCCTCCAATTAAGTTGGATAGGTTACTGCCCTGGTTGCGCGTATACCCAGATACGGACATGTCACACAAATTGGAATGGGGTTTCAGGCAGGGTTTTTGAGTAGGGTATCAAGAGCTGCGGGTGAGGAGATGGACAGAGGACTTGCAGTCGGCATTGGCCATGCCTGACGTGGTAGCGATAAAATTGGCCAAGGAGGTGGTAGAGGGTAGAATTGTGGGCCCCTTTTACGGGTGGCCCATGGATGATCTGAAGGTCTCACCTTTGGGCGTGGTCCCCAAGAAGGCAAAGGGGGAGTTTTGTTTGATACACCATTTGTCATGGTCAGAAGGGCCATCAGTCAATGATTTTATTTCACCAGAAGATACCAAGGTGGTATATGCCTCTGAGGATGATGCTATCCGGCTCATATGGGGATACGCCAATGGCGCAGAGTTGGCCAAGTGTCACATCAAGGCAGCTATCTGGCAGCTCCCTATTCACCCTGAGGAATGCGCTTTGCTGGTGATGCAGGTGAGAGGGGCTATTTACATGGGCAGAGTGCTGCCCATGGGGTGCGCCATTTCCTGTGCACTGTTTGAAACTTTCAGTACCTTCTTACAGTGGGTTTTGGTGCAGGTGAGTGGACATTGGACGGTATCACACTATCTGGATGACTTTCTTTTTGTGGAGGCACCACATTCAGGAGCGTGTGGGAAGGCCGTGCAGTGTTTTGAGAGCTTGGCGCAGGAGTTTGGGGTGCCTCTGGCCTCTGAAAAGACAGAAGGACCTAGTTGCGTGTTGTCATTTTTGGGCATTGAGCTGGACACAGTGGCATTCATGGCATGTTTGCCTGCGGACAAGGTTGCAGAAATCCTGCAATTTTTGCGACAGATCAGGTTGAGAAGGAGGATAGAGCTGCATGTGGCACAACAGCTTCTGGGCTACCTTAACTTTGCATGTAGGGTGGTTCGGGGGGGGGGGGGGGGGTAGGACCTTTTGTAGACGCATGGGGTTGGAAATGTCTGGAGCATCCCTTCCTCATCACAGGATTCAGCTGACTGTAGGTTTGAGGGAGGACACCAGGGTGTGGGAGCTTTTCCTGACACAGTTTAATGGGTTTTCCATGGCTTTTCAGGAAGAGGACACGGTGTGGCAGGTGCAGATTTTTTTCTAATGTGGCAGGGGTCTCTGGTTTTGGCCTTTTTTGGGATGGATGGTGGTGTGCAGAACGTTGGCCAGCACACTGGTTAAACCAGGGCAGGAGCATTGCATTTCTGGAATTCTTCCCACTATTGCTGGCTTTGGTGGTGTGGGGTGACGAGCTTGCAAACAGGACCGCAATTTCTTACGTTGACAACTTGACAGTGGTTGATTTAGTGAATAGACAGAGAGCAAGGGATCCTAGGGTGCTGCGCTTTTTGCAAAGATTCATGCTGCGCTGTTTGTCTTTGATCATCATATTTAAGGCTGCACACATTCCTGGGTTCAACAATTCTATCACAGATTCCCTGTCTCGTTCACAGTGGCGGCGTCTCCGCACACTGGCACCGGGCTCAGAAGAGCACAAGACTGCGGTTCCAGCAGTCATTTGGGAGTGGGAAGGCGTGATGGTCATGAAACTGGTGGAGATGTTGCTAGCTGAATCTAGGCTGAGGAATTACTGCATAGCATGGTTGGAATTTGAGGATTTTGAGGCGAATGGAGAGCATTTCTTTGGGGGGTGGGGGAGCAGAGGGTGTTATTGTCCTACACTGACATTTGGTTATCCTTCTAGGTTGGGTGTACGGTCCGGAGAAAGCAAAATCAGTGACATGGCTGGTTGGACATTTGTTTATACACTGGGCTGCAAAATATGACGAAAAGCAAGTCTACGGACGATAACTGGGACATCCGAGTAGCAGACATGAGTTGTTGTGGTGGGGGAAGAGCGGCATGAGGTGGGGCAATTTGCTTCCTTTTATAACTGCAATGTTGCTGACATGGGGTTGTCCTGATGTTTTGGTATTGCACCTAGGGGAAAATGATCTGGTTCAATTATCAGGGCTCACCCTACTGCAACACATGCAGAGGGATCTGGCATTACTGAAGCACAACATACATGGGACTTGTGTGGTATGGACAGAGTTTGTGCCCTGAAAGAAATGGAGGAGCCTTGAAGCACGGGGCCATTGAACGCGCCAGGAGAAAGCTCAATTGGCCTATGCGGGTGTTCTCTGGGACACAGGACATCAAAGTGTTGACGCACAAGGGATTAAAGAAAGTGAACAGGGGCTTCTCAGCGATGATGGGGTACATTTGTCAGACATGGGGAATGCGCATTACATGATGGAATTTCATTTTTTGCTGACTAAATTGTGGGGAGAGAAGCTGTGGCAGAGTGAGCCTGTTTGATTTTGAGTTGCAGTGGGTTCGCTGGTGGGGCAGCAAAACACCTAAAGGGTTTATGCTGGGTGGCAGTAGATGGGGGAGGGTGGAGGGTCAGATGCGAGTCTGGCCACCCTTCCACCGGGGAAAAATAAGCAGGTGAAGGATGACAGAGTGTGATGCCTGTTTTCCAGGCAGGAGACAAATGAAAAAGGGTGATGCATGTGTGAATGGAAGGGGATGCTGGGTGAACAAAGAAGTGGGGAAGGAAGTGAGATTGGAAGACAGGGGAGTTCAAAGAGAAAAGAAGAAAGTTTTCAATCCAGTTCCAGTTATGTTAATGTTCTGTTATGAAGCAAGCCTGTCCTAATAAATGGCCTTTTACACTATGGAGAAGGGTGTCGAGTGTTTATGTCCCGATGGAGGGCCTGTGGAGAGATGGACGCAGTCCAGTCTCTCCATGGGAAGCTTTGGGGCCGGAAGGAGAAAGTCTGAGGCAGGATAAGGCTGGGGGGGGGGTGGGGGGGGGGGGAGGAAGGGGAGGGACCTAAGGAAAGTATAAGGAGGGGTGGGAACAGGGATCGGCCTCTTCCGCAGCTTGTCACACTGCAGTTAAGGTTAGCTGCTCACCCACCCTACAGGATGACAGTGAGGGTGGTAAGTGTGTGAATGATAAGGAGGAACTGGGGATGGGGGTTGAGGGGAGGGGTGCATACTGTTTGTATGCCAGGGTTAGGGCAGCTTGCTAGTGCAGGCAGTAGATGAGCAGGGTGGAGGGTCAGATGCGGCCTGGCCACCCATCCACCAGGGAAAAAAGAAGCAGGTGAAGGATGACAGAGTGTGATGCCTGTTTTCAGGCAGGAGATAAATGCAAAAGGGTGATGCGTGTGAGAATGGAAGGGGATGCTGGGTGAACAGAGAAGTGGGGAGGAAGTGAGACTGGAAGACAGGGGAGTTCAAAGAGAAAAGAAGAAAGTTTTCAATCAAGTTCCAGTTATGTTAATGTTATGAAGCATAATAAATGGCCTTTTACACTATGGAAAAGGGTGTCAAGTGTTTATTTCCCAATTAAAAATTATGCCTTTAAATCAAACATGAGGTTGCACAACTTTATGTAACTAAAGTAACTGCCTGCACGTGAATGATAATCTCATTGTGGCTGTGACAAGTTGCTAATCATTGAGGAGTTTAAGGAAACTAAATTTACACCACAAATTCAAAATAAATCTATGAACCAAGGAAAAGTAACATTGCAGAATCACAATGCTGTGAAATGTGAATAGAACGTAAAGCGAAAGCTCAAAATGACAGAGGGGCTGCTGGTAAAAGCAAATTGGTAGAAAAAAAAAGAATTTTGAGCTAAAAAGAAAGTTAAAGTGGAAACACTGGTCATTATGGATAAAGAAGTTTAATGTGATGAAACTTTTACACAACCGAGTAATGCAAAACTATACAGCAAATTAAAAACCAATCCAACTGCAAAAAGTATAAGCACAATTAACACTGTTCTGTTAGAAGCACTATTAAAAAAAAAAATCCTGAAGAACCAAGGGATATGTATAAAAGCAAAACCTAAATATTCCAGTTTCACTCCTTTGTCCGGAAAGCTACAAAAATGTGTCAAAGGTTCCTGGAAAACCCCTCATAATAGAGCTTCTCAGTTTTACAGCTACCAGCCCTGTAAGTGAATATTTCTTAACTATCAGTTTTTAGCTTTGGGGCAGTTTGTCAATTCATTCGACTTTCATATTTACAAAAATTGGAGTGAAGCATTGCTGCAATGTGGCATCTTCGAAGCTGCAGGTGATGAGAGAAGGGAAGGCCTACACAAAAGATGTGTTGCACAGCAGCAGTTCTGAATGGAATGCTGGCTTCAGCAGCGATGCAGGTCTTTGTGACAGGTCCAATTCAAGCAGTGGCAGAGCTCAGGGTTGTGCCACACAGCAGAGGGGATGCATCCGTTCCACTGGATCCAAAGAGGCTGGCAAAGTACCTTAAGCCCACTTCTAAGGGTCCATTACTGTGCTGGCATCACTTGGCAAGGTAGACTCATAGATGACAGAGTCCAGATGCAAAGGTTGTTGAAAAACAGTTATGTTCCTGCAGCTTCAGATCAGGAAGCCAGTCAACTAGCCCTTGCAGTCACTCTAGGTTCAAGAGTTGCAGGTCCATTCCTTCTCACCCAAGCAAAAGGGCAGCAGGTCAGCACAGCAGGGCAGCAGTTTGAGAGCAGCAGAGTAGCCATCCTTGTAGCTGCACAGCAGTCCTCCTTCCTGGCAGAGTATCCACATGTCTAGAAATGTACTGAGGTGATGTTGTTTGAGGTCCAGTATTTATACCCAGGTCTGCCTTTGAAGTGGGGGAGAAGCTTCAAGAGGTTTCCGCTGATGTCCCCAGGCATCCTGCCTTCCTTGTCCTGGCTCCAGACTAACTACAGTGTGTATATGCAGCCCACTGAGTGGGGTCAGGACACAGCCTATTCAGGTGTAAGTAGAGCTGTGCCTAGCTCTTCCCTCCCACCCTGCCAATGATGGCCCATCTAGGCACACCTGAGCTCCCTATTGTGAGTGGCCGTCTAGGAGGAATACACAAAGCCCAGCTGTCAGCTACACCCAGTCATGTGACCAGAGACACAATCTACTTAATGGTGAAGGCAGGAAAACGGCAACTTTCTGAAAGTGGTATTTCCAGAACTGCAATGTTAAATTCAATTTCATCATAAATTATGACCTAAAATTGTGATTCCAGAGACACCATACATGAACTAGCTTTTTCTTTCAATTGGACATTATACTTATAAAATGTAATAATGCAAAACCAATGTTATCCTGTGGGGGAGATAGTGTCAGGAATAAGGCCAAGCGCGGTCCACGTCTCGCCCGATACTCCGCTGCACAACTCTGCAGCGCTTTATGCGCACCACTTGTCATCCCCTCTTGTTCCAAAGGGGACCATCAAGGTTGTCTGCCCTGTGGCAAAGCCCATAGAGCTGCAGGGTCAGGACATTAGTGGACAAGATGCACTTATCAGTGCTATTCTATGAAGGGACTACAATTCCCATGTTTTTAGAGTCAGCAGCCAACTTGGGGTGTGGCAGGCCTATAAAGCCCAGCCACACCCAAGCACTTTGCTCACTATTTTGAAGACTTTGATGCAGCCAGACCTCATGGGGGTTTCTCTGGAGAACAGCAGAGTTCCTGAAAGGCAGTGTGTCATCCAACCGAAGTATCCTTGTTTTCCATGGTGCGTTCAAAAACGGGTAGGGTAGCTCGGGTTTGGCTGGGCTTTAAATGCCTGCCACACCCCAAGATGGCTGCTGCCTCTAATAACATGGGAATTGTAGTCCCTTCATAGAATAGCACGATAAGTGCATCTTGTCCACCAATGTCCTGACCCTGTAGCTCTATGGGCTTTGCCACAGGGCAGACGACGTTGATGGTCACCTTTGGAACAAGAGGGGATGACAAGTGGTGCGCATAATGCGCTGCAGAGTCGCGCAGCAGAGAACTGGGTGAGACCTGGACCGTGCCTGGACTTATTCCTGACATTACACCCCTCTCCCAAGCGCGGTCCAGGGCCTGGTTTATCAGGATGGAGGAGGTGAAATCGTCGCAACAAACGTGGTGCATGGACATGTCTAGCAGGTTCCCAAGAGTCATTTCCCCGTCCGTATCCTTTCCAGGACACCAAGTACCAAAGAGAAGACCCTTTATATTTAGAGTCTAGAATAGATCGCACCTCATACTCCCAATGACCTTGGACTAATAGTGGAGCAAGTTGTGTGACGCTTGAGGGCGAAGCAGGTTTAAGAAGCAAAGTGTGAAACACCGGATGAATTTTCAAAGACGGTTGTAATTTTAGCTTATACGTTACTGGGTTTACTTGTCCTATTACTTCATAGGGTCCTATGAATTTTGGATGAAACATTTTTATTTTTTAATACAAAGTTCTTTTGTGGATAACCAAACTCTATCTTTGATTGTATACTGAGGACCAGGCTGGTGTTTTTTGTCATATTGTATTTTATATTTTTTCTTTGCTTGATGAAGATTTGTTTGTAATTGTGCATGTATGTGTGTTAGCATGCCCATGACTGCTGGAGTGGATTGAGTAGATGCAGGTAACGTAACTGGCAAAATGTGTGGATGGCGCCCATGTAAACCATAGAAAGGAGTTGGGTTTATTGAAGAGTGGTGCGAGTTATTGTAAGCCAGTTCTGCAAGCCACAAAAGATCCAGCCAGGTTGTAGGAGACTTTGTTGCATAACATCGTAAATATTGTTTCAGAGTTTGGTTTAGTCTCTCTGTTTGATCATCCATTTGTGGATGATAACTAGTAGATAAAGTTGAATCAATTTGTAGAGCATTGCACCATTGTTGCTAAAAAAAGAGCAGAAATTGTGTTCCTCTATCAGGGAGGATAACTCTTGGAAGTCCATGAAGACGAACTATATTTTTTAAGATGATGGTTGCTAAGGAGTCGGAAGTTGGGAGACCTTTGCAGGCAATGAAATGAGCATACTTGGTAAGACTGTGTACTACCACTAGAATGGTTGTAAATTGTTTTATTTGAGGAAGACCAGTAATAAAATCCATAGAGATGTTCCCATGGATGACTGGGAATGGGTAGAGGTATCAGTAGACCTTTCCGCTTGCTATGTTCGCTTTTGCATCTTGCACATACTTCACATGATTGTAGCATTTGTTTAAGGTCGTGAACGAACGAAGGCCACCAAAAATACCTTTTCGTGAGTTCTATTGTTTTTTGAGGACCTGGGTGACCTGCCAGAGGATGTTTGTGTAACCAATGAAAAGCTGTCTCTCATCTCCTCAGTAGGCAGAAATACTTGAGATTCATGTAGAGGTAAGCCTTGTTGAATCGACCTCTTGGTGTCTTGTTGGAACCACTCTTGCCACTTAGTGATGTGAAAATGATTACGAATGAGATTGAAAAACATGGGTTTTTGTTCAGTAGGTGTTATTGAAGAATCTTGTCTAGATAATGCATCGGCCTTACAATTATCTATTCCTGGTCTAACAGTCACTATGAAATCAAATTCTGCAAAGAATAGCATCCATCTTAGTTGTCTAGGAGTTAGTAGTCTGGCAGAACTCAAATTGTATTGTGATCCGACAATTCAAGCGCTTCAGTTCACAGATGTAAAGCGCTCTTGAAACAGCAATTCAATCGCTTCAGTTCACAGATGTAAAGCGATCTTAGCACGGCAATTCAAGCGCTTCAGTTCACAGATGTAAAGCGCTCTTGGCACGGCAATTCAAGCGCTTCAGTTCACAGATGTAAAGCGCTCTTGGCACGACAATCAAAGCGCTTCAATTCACAGGAGTTAAAGGTTCTTGGCTCAACAAACAAAGTGATTTAGGCCACTTGAGTAAAAGCGCCCCCGTAGTATAATAAGCATAGCGCTTTAAGGCAAGACAAGTAAAAGCGCTTCCTGGTATTATAAGTAAAGCGCTTCAAGTTCAATGAGTAAAACTTTTCGGTCTTCATAGTTGTGAATGTGAAAGTATTTTTGAGATAAGCAAAACATAGTTTTCATTTTTCTTTGAGAAGCTTAAGATATGAAAAGCATATTTTATTCTTTGAGATTTTCTAAGTCATGATCAAAGGTTTATGTTGTGAATGCAGAGATGTTACAGGATTGATAATTGGAGTGTAATCATAGTCCAAAGCTTTTGCCATCTCTTGTTTCTGAGGTCGTAATTTATTCTTGTTCCATGTTTCAAAGAAGGGACTTTGCCCTCATTTCAAAAGGGGTCTCCATCTGATATCTCAGAGACGCATTTAGTCAAGAGTCTATTGATAAGCTGAATTTCTATGAATGAGTAAATGCATATTGTTCTAATCTTTTCTTTTCAGATCTCTCTCCCTGCTGTTCCCTACCCTAATTCCCTTCCCCCCGACTGGCTTCACCATAGCTCTGTGCTATAATAGCTTTCTGAGTTGGTGACGCCAGATGGTGGGCTTTTTGTTCAGCGACGTGCAGATCCTGAGGAAAGGACACTGACAGATAGGTCCTGCAGGAGTGAAAAATGAATTTGAGAGCTTTTCACTCCTAGCACATGCTAAACAATACATGTCCTACTTTTTAAATACATTGCACTCTGCGCTTTGGGCTGTCCAGGGCCTTCCCTAGGGTGACATATGTATTAGAAAGGAATTTTTGGGACTGGCAAAAGGTTTATTTCATCAGGTCGAAATGGCAGTTGAAAGCTGAACACATAGGCTTCAGTCGCAATCCTGAGGCATGTTTTAAAGGGGGCTACTTAAGTGGGTGGCACAATCAGAGCTGCAGCCCCACTAGTAAAATTACATTTATACATCCTGAGCACATATAGTATCAATTTACTAGGGACGTATGAGTACATTAAACATGCCAATTAGGGTAAGCCAATGTTACCATGTTTTAATGAGTGAGGACATGCACTTTAACACTGGTTAGCAAGGGTAAAGTGCGCCGAGTCCTAAGGCCAGCAAAAACGAAATCAGTAACATTGAGGAGGAAGGCAGAATGTTTGGGGGAAGAACACCCTAAGGCTGATAGGACTAACAATCCCTCTTACCCAATAATCGGTATCATTAAAACACATTGAGATCTGCAGATTTAGGTGGGATATAAAGATCTCACAGCTAAATGGAAAATGTTTCCATGACAGTACTCCACGTCCCCAGTACTACCATACATAGCAAAATGCATTCTTAAAGATTGTGTGTGTTATTAGGGTAAGAGCCACGGATTCTGCTTTGTATTTGCAGACATTTGGATCCAACAACTGCCCATGAACTACCAGTAAAAAGATTCCCAAACTTCATTTTCCATGTTGATTGTATGAGATACTACTTTGTCCCACAACTTTTACAATGTGCTCGAAATGTACAAACAAAGATTTGTTATGTAAATGTACCACAGGTACACCTAGAGTTCTGTAGATATAGAAATCCTCCTACGAAAACAAGGTTAATGCAAGAATCAATAGGAAGTAGTTATTTGGTTTAAAGCTCAATATAACAACTTATGTAGTGCTTACTTTGGGTGGGCAATAAGACTCACTCAACAACTTAACATAATGGTTTAAAATGAGGTGCACATATTTCTGTTTAGAACAGTTGTCAGCCAACAGAATTCATATTCATTTGTTTAGCGTTCATCTCATTGTGTGGCTGCTTCAGATCACTGAAGGACAATGTTAAAATGGGAAGGTGGGGAAAAGAATAACTTGAGGCTAGACTGTAGTATACATGGTAATAGCAGGAGCTTGTTTAATAGAAACTAGTTAGGTTTGAGGAGGAGTTAAAGAAAATTCCACGAGGGAGGTTCATGAAAATGAAGAGCTGTATATTCAAATCATATCTTTGCTAAGGGGTAGCCAGGGAACTTTGTAAAGTTGCCCATTAGTGTTTTCATTGCTGGTAAATCTGGACTACTGAGGAAAGGATTCCAGGCTAAAGGTATGCACAACTGTGTAACCTAACTTCCACAAATGTGAGATTTTATGCAAAACCTTCTAAATTGCATTACATTTATGAAATAGTGGCAGAAAGTCTACAAATATGGGTTTTGTAGCAATACTAACCCAGAAAAAAACGACTTTTTGAAGACTTTCCAGTAAAATAGAGTGGATAAAGAAATAATCACCAAAAAGTCAATCGGCTTATTTTTCAGACAAAAAAATTACCTTCATTAAAGAATTTTCAAACGAAGCAAAAACAGAAGAAATTTCAGAAAGGTGCACTTGTAAGAAACACAAAGTGCAGAAATCTATTGAAATTGCTAAATAATTATTTTCACCGTTATACTGGAAAAATTACTTTTTAGCACACCTTTAATGCAGGCATGAGACCAAAGACAGTCCTATCAGTGAGGCAAATGTCTTAATTGCTCAAGAACTATAACTGGGCTGCCCTAGCACATCCGTACTCCCATCATGACACCACTAGCTGAATGAGCATTTTCCTGTGTGCCATGTATAGGAGGTGAAGACTCCATGCAGTAGTAGTCTGGCTTTGTGACAGCAGTGATGACGACTTTCAAAGGATACTGCTAGATTGCATAACTGGTTCTTAAAGCTGGTAGCCGGGTCTATGAAAGATTCAGCATGAATGATATGGACTTAGTCATACCGCACAGTAACAGGATCTCTTTATAGGCTGCATTTAGAGCAGGGCAAGTGTAGTTGATCCAGCCGTGAATGTGTCAGATAGTCACCAATGTGCTAATGGCCCACAACACCCTTATGGTGCAAAGATAGTGCTTGACACTAGGCTGCCTGTTAGTGCACCAGCACAGGGGATAACAGCAGCAGCAGGCCATATTTAATAAATATGGCTCTGTGCTGCTTTCCTTACTTTGCACGTTTTGGGTTGCTGCATTGTGTTGCACCCAACATTATTAAATCTGCCTCAATGTCTTCAAAGTAGCAGTTATTCACCCATTACAGCCAGGGCGATGACAGACACAATCAGTGCTGACATTTGCTCTGAACTGCAAGTCACAAGTTTGAATCGTGAAAAGACCAAGTCAGCCTCCGATGTCAGTAAATGGAGTACTACTAATACACAGACCTTTTAGTTGGCAATAAATGCCGTATGATGTGATATATAAATTATGTTCTACTATAAACATGCATACTTTTGTTCTTTTTTTCACACTTCCGCCCCCCCATCCATGTGTGCCTGTACATTTATTGTCTATGATTGTATGCATGTTTTCAGTTTCTGAATATGAGGATCTTTGTATGTGAGAAGAAAAAGGTGGATTTGGGAGACCCGCCTTAAAAAAAATGGCTGATCACCCATCCACTTTATTTCAAGTGCATTGCTGTCAATGGCACTGGAGTCATGCTTTAAATTGTCACTTTAGTGGTGGCACAAGAAGTGGAGCATTCCACTGATACCACTTAACTCACAGGCTCTGGGCACATGGGGTGCCATATATTAGGGACATACAAAGTAAGTTAAATGTGCTAATCAAGGACACTTGTTTTTTTAGGTGTCAGAGCACCTGCACTGAAGCCAGGTTACGGGGATCCCACACTACAGAGCTCAAACACCGACACCGTCAGTCCAAACAATTGGGAGTGATCATGCAAAGAGACATTTTATTACAATAATACTCCATGAAAACATCAAAAACATCAACTGCAGGTTCTTAGAAAGCTTGTACAGATCTCGCTATATGTTTAAACTTTCTGAAATAAAACTGAAGTTGATGTGATCTTAATGTCATTCTGGTCTCACAGACACATAATTGTTGCCTGTTTAATTCAGTTCATATGGAAAATCATTGTTTTGACTTCACAATACATATTTCAGCCTTCAAGAAATTCTAAAATAACTGCTATTCTAAGCTCACAATACATGTACAACTCTAGTTCCCTAGTGAAAGCAGATTCAGCTTACCTTGTTGAGGTTGATCAGAAAATGACAGCAAAGAGAGCATCCAGCAGGATCTAAAAGAGAAAAGTCCTCTCACATACAACTTATCGTGGAATACTTCGTCATAGGTTACCTAACCCCATCAGAGTAGGTAAATACAACTTTGGTCGACTCAACCTGAGAAAGGGAGTTCTTACATTATTGTTTTATTGGAATAGTGCAGGGGTCATGATTAAAAAAATATCTTAAAATTATACCAAAGGATTTTTCATTTATTAATTGGGAACCTACAATATTGTTAAAAACCAAAAGCAGGGGGTAAAGGTAGAACTATTATGGCTCACTTATGCCTAAAACGTGGCCAAAATGTTTTGGCCATATATACAGCCCATACAGATCTCCAGCATTCTTCAGGGCGCCTACATATCCTAGCCTACTTAATCATACATTTTGTGCATGCCTCTAAAGCCTATCGTTGTCATATCTGAAATGTTTTCTCCATTCAGGAAAACCATAATTTAGGATGGATTTGAAACTATATTGTCAGTGCACAAAAAAAAAAACAGTCCCTGGCTCCTCAGGAACCCAAGTGGACTTCACTGAGGTCAAGATAAGACCTGCATCCAACTGCTGATGCAACCTCTGAGGCTTCAGCCTCTGGACTTCACCCACATGGTGCTCTTCGCAGCGATAACCACCACCCTAAGTTTCCTGTCAATGCAAAGTTCAAACCGGCGACCAGCTCTTCAAGCCAACATTGACCTCCTGACAGTCCCCCGCCAAAGCAAAGCTCTGACTGAGGCTCCTCACATGCAACTGGACTATGTTAGAAGATACACTTTCCACTGTGACAAACCTGGTCCCTGTCCATACTGTGCTACATTGCTGTCTGCCTGAACTTTTGACCCGGTCCAGCACGGCAAGATAAACATGACTTGAGGGCAGTGTTATTGGCACATTTTTTACTAAAAACTTTGAAAATTCATAACTATGCCTTAGATTCATAGGATTTTTGTTGTTTTGGTGTCATTTTGTTTGTTATAAATTTACTCTGTTTTTAAATTGATTGGGATTTTTCCTGTGCTATTTCTGCTTTATTTCTCTATGTGCTGCATAAAAACATCACATTTTGCCTACAATTTAAGCCTGATTGCTTTTGTGCCAAGCTGCCAGAGGGATTAGCACAGGCTCTCAACCCTCTCAAACTAATAACCCAGTTTCTAACAGAATTTTCAACATTTCTATGTAATTTACAATACACACATTTGAATTGGTCCAATTCAGAATGTCACAGGAGGAATTTATTAAGCCATACTTTTAGAATTTTTAAGCAAAATCGAAAACAGGTTCTGTGTAAAATATAGTGTGAAAAAAAATTAATTATGCGTAATGTGGCCTGTAAGCAAAGGCATGTTAAAAAAAAAGAAGGTACGGAAGGGATGATAGTTTATTAAGAGTTAAGGTGACTAAAAAAAAAAAAGAAAAACTGACAGCCAATATCTCTCACCTATGTGGGATCTACTGCCTTTGTCAATGTTTTTAGATATGTTGCACAGTTGCTCAATCTGCTGTGCAACATGGCTTATATTCATGAAAAAAGCACTATGATGTGGCCAGCTGTATTCTTAAGATATATTGCCCTGCGGTCACTGCTGCTGTGCAATACGCTAGAAAAAAGTGGGAGGAGGGAGAAACAACAATGGCAGTAGGAGGAGGGTGAAGCAAAACAAGAGCTTGAGGGAAAGGAGGGGGTGGGGGCACCAGATAGGAGCAGGGGGAGCCGGCAGGGGAAGAAGAAGAAATAGTACCTGAATCATTAAGTGCAGCTTGGCACTAAGAGGAAACAATCCTTGCTTGGTCCATGGTCCACAGAGAGGAGTGAAAGAGATGAGTGGTGTAAGCTGGCCAACTAGGAAGCAGCAGAGAGTGACACTGAAGTCAACAAATGGTAAGCAACAGGCAGGCTCTAAGCCCTTCATCGGAGCAACAGTCTCGCAAGTGAGCGTATGTGCTATCTCAGGCTCAACCTAAAAAGAGAAACTTGATTGGGTACTTTAGTAATTACCAAAGATACGTGGTACTACTGGCATTGATGTTTGTCGAGCCTTATATATATATAAAAAAAGGACGTGGTGTGGCAAGTGGAATCGATAGTATATGACTGGTACAGCAACGAGTATACAGGAGTCCTAGTTGTGAGACAAAGGTCAGCTGTTGCATAATGGGAACATACAACTTGTTTTTCATTAAAAGGACAGGATGCAGCAAGCCCAAAGAGAACGCATCAATCCCTATTAGTGCCCAGTAGATCACAATGTATGCGATGATGGCTTAATTAGACTGTTATGTTGTGCAACTCCACCAAGGACCCTGCTGCAAAAAAGAGCCTGAGGGGCGAAAGAACACCCCAACAATACAAAAGCATTTAGGGGGTGCACCACTCCAAAACATCCAATGAGACACAATGAGTACAGAAAGTCCAGTACTATTGAGCAAATTATGGTGCAAAGCTTCTATTAGTTTCTTCCCGAAGACTTTAATTGGTGTAAGGAACTTGTTACACCATAAGGTTCACAAAAAGAAGCAGCCAACGCGTTTAGTCTTCATTACAGCAGGGACAGTATTGATTTTTTGGACATAAGATTTTTCATACAACATAATTCTGCACAAAGTGTCCTCTACAGGAAATCCACATCTTGTAACAGCCTTTTAGACGCGACAAGCGTACATCCATCTTCTGTAATTAACAATATTCCTTTTGGAGAGATGACACGCGTGCGACACAATTGTAGTACTGATGACCAATTTTGTGAACAAATTGGACTTGTCAAACAGAGATTCACCAATAGAGGTTATAATCACAAGATCCTTTGTAAAGCAGAACAATGCATTATGAGTACATCAAGAAAGGATACTTTGATTTTAAAACCTAAGGGAAAAAACAAAAAAAACACACTGAACACTTGTCCTTTGTGACTAGATACACGGTCCACAGTCAGGGTATTTATAAAATACTTAAACGCCATTGGCATTTGCTTACTGACTTGCCTCGACTTAAAGGGTTCCTCCCCAGAGTACCTCAGATCACTTACCGAAGAGGAAGGACACTGAGGGACTATCTCTGTCCTAGTTATGTTTCTGTACCCAACACAACTACATGGCTCTCCATAAAGCCATTGGGTTTTTATACATGTCGTGAATGCACTGTGTGCGCCTTTGGTCTGGACAAAACCAGTACCTTTTGCTACAATAATACAGGGACTCACACCATCAAGAGTTTATCAATTGTAACACCAAATTTGTGATTTATATTTTAGAGTGCGCATGTGATAAAATATATGTGGGTAGCACCATAAGACCTTAGAATACAGGAGCACGTACGTGCAATTAAGAATAACGATAACAGGTACCCACTGTCATCACATATGACACTGGCTCACCCTCATGATGATTTGATTTGGTTTCAAGGGATTGATCATATCCCATCAAATCCCAGGAGGAAATAGAGAGCTGTAATTACGTAAAAGGGAGGTAGCTTGGATATACCATTTACGAGCAGTCGAGTTGGGACACAATACAGACCACGAATTTCACTATTATTTATAATACTTCAGGTGTACAACATTTTTTTCACAATTACATTTATTTGACTATTGAATGACATGTTCTTTGAGATCTCTGTATAGGCCTTTCATTCAAAATTGTCTCTTCATAGTGATCCTTTTTACAGTTATTCTATGTGATCTTTGTATATTGGAGTCACTTTCAATGTATCCACTTGATTCACAATATACTTTATAAGTCCTTTATCTATGTATTTGCCTAGGGCTTTAACTTAAAAATGTTAAATGCATCCTTTATGCCTATCTGGGTTGGAGTTTTTCCACAATCATCTGTTTAATCAATCATGTAAATAGGTTCTCTCAATGATAACTTAAGATTGTACTGTTATTTGTACCATATACTTCTTTATGGTTTTATATGACATTTTGTAATTACTCTTTCACCACTTTTGGCCCAGTACATTCTCTTCTACCCATCATTCGTTTATCACTCGGTACTTTTCCCTATTTGGGTTTTTCACTGTTTTTCACTGTTCTTTTTTCCTCTTTATCCCCTTTCTTCCCGTCCGCCTTCCCCTTTAGCACCTCATTATATGTTTATTTTTGATAAAAAAAATCTATTTTTATCGTTTGAATCTCTGATCTAGTTCTTTATAAATACCGGGTTTGTACTCCCTTTTTATACGTTTTCCCTATTTCAAAATGGCCGCCGCACATGACAACTAGTAAATCAACTCTAAAACGACGACCGCTAAACACAGTCCGTCGTCTATGTTTATACGTGTTTTCCCGGTTTCGGCGGGATTTTTAACATCCGGCATCCTCCTCTTTAAAATCTTGTATACTCGGACGCTGAATACTTACACAATCAGCTGGATGGGCGGCATACGGCCGGGCCCGTCTTTACTTCTGGTCACCGGCCTCTGTTATTATCTGGATCGCCGCGCAGCAACCAATTGTCATACTTTCCTCCAGGTAAGGCTGGGATAGCCTTTTCTCATGAGCGTGGCTAACTTAGAACTTCCAAATTTATTCTTGAGGGTGCCGCTGACTTTCTGCTTAATTTATGTATTTTATATTTTCTGTCCTCCCCTGTTTTCTGTGTTTCTACTTTATTTACCATAAACTTAATAATCTCGGTCCATTTGTTCTTTTGTAATGTAATTAGTGACCCTTGCCTTTGACCATAGACATCATCATGGGTTCCTTCTTTCTCTTTCTTTTTTTCTTTTTTATTAGAATCTCCATATGCCTTTGTCCATTTGTACATTGTGAACAACAATTTCGCTTCATTTGGAGTACTACCTTTGGTATGTGTTTTTTGACCTGAGAAAACTTTTGTTATTTTATGTTGCTTTTTTGGTCACCAATGGGATTTCAGACTTACTGGCTGAGGGATGCTCTCTTCCGAGTCTTTATAATGTTATGCGCACTGGTTCTTTATAAGGCACTCACTCCATTACATTCCTGTGCACACTCTTTCACAATGTACTTCTTGAACTCCATTTCTGAACTTTTTTTTTTTTTTTTATCATTTCTCCTTGCTGGTTCTGTCAACTATACATGACTTGATATTGGTCTAGATTAAGACATTGTCTATATATTTTTTCTTTTTGTAATATTGTTGTACCCTCACAAAGCAACTTTGTTTTTTGCTACATGTATGTAAAGTAACTACTTGTATGTCAATATGTCTTGTTCTTGTTACTTCACGTATGTCGTTATATTACCTTACTCTTTTATGGTTATATGTTACTTTCCAGCCCTGAAGAAGCCCATCTGTATAGGGCGAAACGCGTTGGCTGCTTCTTTTCATGAACCTTATGTTGTAACAAGTTCCTTAAACCAATTAAATTCTTCGGGAAGAAACTAATAGAAGCTTTGCACCATTATTTGCTCAATAGTATTGGACTTTCTGTACTCATTGTGTCTCATTGGATGTTTTGGAGTGGTGCACCCCCTAAATGCTTTAACTTGTTTTTTTTATTGATGTCTCTGTAACAAACAAATCTAGTTTTCTCAACAACTGAGCAACTCCACTTGCTCTTCTAGTTTGTATGTGCTTTAGTATCAGTGGTTCAGCATGATGGTTCAGATCATTAGACATTTACTGCATTAATACTGAAAAAAACCTGATACAAAATCAAAATCAGTTAAAATACAGTTTATTAAAAATAAATAGATTTTGTATGGGACTCTCTAGGTTTTGAAAGTAAAACATGTTAAATTAGGCATTCACATTGTACCTAATTGGTGACATGTTCAACATAATGAACAACAACATTATGTACGACTACATTCCATAAATAGGTTTGCCAGCTCTCTCCTCATAACCAAACAGCATGTTTCTAGTCCTGGACTTTCATTAAAAAAAAAAAAAAGAATTCCGTTTACATAAGTGAACATTCTTGCTAATGATTTGTAAATGAAAAGCCCATAGCTGAATACATGTTTTCGGCCTAGATGGAGCAAACTGGGAACCCTAAAAGTAACATGTTAATAGTAGATAAATGCAGTTACTGAAATAAAATATAACACGTGTGGGATTGTAACCAATACAAAGAATGCAATTGGCACGTAGAGTGCACTCTATTATTACCTATCATTAATCATCGAGAAAACAGCAAAGTTCAATGGGGAGACCAAGGATTAAATCCATTCCAACACAACTATTTTTGCATTTTTAAAGTACTTGACTGCAGTGAGCTAAATGTTAAGTGCTCGTACATGTTTTCTGTCTTGCTCACTGTGAGTACCAGTTTACATAGGAGTGTTGTTATGCGTTTACATGCGTGCCTTCAGCTCCAATGGCCCGTTTGTGTGTTGGTCTGTGTTTATTAGAATCCATATCGCTAGTGCTGATGAAGGCCTGTATGTGAGCTCTGTGTGTGAAGGAAAGGCTAGACGACAATTGGTCAGTGTGCATAGCTTAACATTTTTCTCGTGATCTCGGTGTATGGGTGCCTTTATAGCAGAGGTCTTCAAACTTTTTGATGCTGGACCCCCTCTCAAAATCTTTTAGGCTTAAGGACCCCCTCCTGAAAAAAACATCTAGAACCTGGTACTCCTCATCATCAATAATAAATGTCCCCAATTCCCACAGCAAATCATTTTTAAGGTGAAGAAATAATATTGAATAGTGCTTAGTAAACCAAAGGTCAGCGAGTATCGTGGAGTGGTCAAAGGTGTGCTAAAAACAAAGGTCCTCATTTATGAGGAATTGGCATAAGGCAGTGCTGCAAGTGCTACACTGCCCCACGCCAATATAAAAGAGCAGGAATGGACCATATTTATGTAATACAGTGCATTCCTGTCCTTTCCCTCTGCGCTGGCTCACAAATTGGTATCTAGCGCACATGTAGATAGAATTGTTTTTGTGTAGGAAGGGGCATATTCCGAGACAAAAAATTCCGAGAGGCACTTTCCTCTTTCTATTTTCTGCGTGTGCTGCAGAATGCAACACACATGGAAAGGGGAAAAAATAGGAGCAATGAAAACAATTCTCCTCATTACGTCTGCTCTGGGGAGGCGTAGGTTTTAGCACTGCTCCAGTTTACATGATTTTGAAAATCTGGGGAAGCATCAAAATCCATAGGTGTTGTGTGGGAACAGCCACCACAAAGCCCATAGAACGCCTCCTTGGCGCAAAGTAAGGCAATGCAGCTGCTTGTGCTGCTTTGCCTTACTCCGTATCTATGAGGCTATGTAAAGCCATGTAGTGTAGCTTTGCGTTGCCTCATAGGTATAATTGAGAGGCTTGTGCTGCCAGAGCGTTAAAAAAAAAAAAAAAGTGATGTTCGGTGACACAAGCCTCTCATAACTAAGTCCCAAAATAATCTACTTTTTTTAGGTCTTTCACAGTCAAGTACACACATAAAATAACAGCCAGCTTAAATGAAAAATATATAAAAGAAAGTTGCTACTCTGTAGAGCATTATGAAACCTCTATTAGTTAATGCACTGCAGAGGTCTGTGTATTGGGAGAGGACAGAAAGACCTGTGAATATGCAAGTCATTATGTTATATTAGCATTACACACAGTATAAAATGTGCAAAATGTTTTACCAGAAAATAGTGCTTCCAAAATATGAATTTTAGTAATACACAGACATATGTAATACCATTTTATTTACATAACTGTCCCTTCAACACCTCCTTACGGGTAGTAAACTATGTAAGTACAATTAAAAGCACACTTCACAGTTCAGTTGGTAACTCTTTTTACTACCACTCTAAAACAATAAATCTTTGTCATCACAAAGCTTCCAGTGATTTAATCAGTTCTGTCTCTCAAGCATCCTTTACAGATTACATTTGCAGATTAACTGGTAGCACATTTTTGCATTTCTTTCTCACAGGCAGGCACCCATGCAAGAATGCTTCTTTAGATGTCTGCCCCTCTCTCGGATTCACTTAACAGGAGACTCACTGAATGACAATTCAGCTGAAGCATTTTAAACTATCTAAAATAGCCTTCCAAGTCAGTTGTCATTTTCCAAAACGTTTGAATTTGAGGCAGAAGTGGCTGAGGAATGCGTGCCCCCTTCCAATGACTTCACAGCCCCCCTGAGGGTCGCAACCCACAGTTTGAAGACCTCTGCTTTATAGCTATGTACATGACAAACTGAATGTGTGTTCAATTGCCCATGGATACTAGGTGATCTGTAAAAGAATCTGAGGGCATTGTCTGTTAATCAATTCTGTTTTCCTTTCTGTCAGTCAGTCTTCTATGTCCATCTACGGTTGACATATTTTGTGTGGTGTGGAAGAGAGTGAGAGAGAGTTCAAGTATGTGTGTGTGTGTCTCTGTGTGAGTGTTGATCAAATGTGCAAATAAGCTTGTAGTTGAGCTGGTGTGGGTTTGGATTAGTGTCACTACATGCATTCTTCTGTCTGTAAAGGTGAAGGCATCAGTGTTTTATGTGTCAGTGTTTGCATCCTTGTATAGTGTCTGTTTGCATGCACTAAGAAAAATAAATATTACTTATTAATGTGCGTTAGGGACACTGCCACTACCATTCATCTTGGAATTTCTGATGGTGCAATATGCTACAAGACATTTCAGTATATTCAACTCATTCTCTCACCTAACCACTGTTCTATGTATATGGCGTACAGTGTTAGCAAGGTAAAGGGCCAAATTGTTTGGAACCCTAAAATATCCAGAGTAGCCTAGTCAGGTGTACCATGTGATTTATACAAAGCGCTCATTTGATGTGCTCTTTAGGTGCAAGGGATCAGAATGGCAACAGAAGTAAACTATCACATTGTAGTACTATCATTTAACTTTCTATAATGCAATTTTTCTCATATTAAAAAGTTGCTCAATTTAAGAAATAGTTTTAGGTTGAGCCTAACAGGCAACCTAGCTGTCTGGTTGCAAAATACATTTAGGGGGTTATTACAACTTTGGAGGAGGTGTTAATCCGTCCCAAAAGTGACGGTAAAGTGACGGAAATACCACCAGCCGTATTACGAGTCCATTATATCCTATGGAACTCGTAATACGGCTGGTGGCATATCCGTCACATTTGGGACGGATTAACACCTCCTCCAAAGTTGTAATAACCCCCTTAGTGTGCTTATGAAGAACGTACAGGGCTTGGAGCCCACCCCTTGCTTACCATTGATTGCCTCTCATATCATTCTTCATTGCCTGTGCTTTGTTTGTGTCCCAGCTTGTCAATCTTGTGTTTGCCCCTCCAATGGAGCATAGCCTCTTTACAAACTCTTTTGACTGGCTGCCATCTCAGTTTCCACTGTTTGCTTTTCAAGCACATTTTAGGTCTGGCATTGGCGAAGACCTTTTGATTTTTTTAAAAATGTGTGTATAATATACTAACTTAAAAGGGCTTTCCATCAGCTGTCTTTGTCCACTGGTTAGCTGTGGAGCCATTCACATTTTGCTTTCACCCACTAACAGCATAGAGCAAGGGGGAAGAGGGAAACCCCACCTAAACCACTGGCTAACTTCACTTTCAGTGACTGCATTGTGCTTTTTTCACAAGGACCTCATCCATACACAAGGTCATTTTGTTCAGTGCCAGTGTTTAGTTTTTACTTCATTACTTTGGTGTTGCCTTTGTGTTTCGAGTCTGATTTGATAGCGGGACACTTTTTAACAGGTTGAGTACAGGGCACATTCCAGCTTTATCAGTTCCAGTTTCCTCCTAATGGGGTTATAAACTCCATTTGGAGTGTGTTATCTGACAACTGCTATTTCACAGCATGCCACATTGTGCCTGTTTGAAGCTGTTCTTCATTGTTTTAGTATGAGCGCAACCCTATCTATGCAACCCTATGTATAAGTCTATTTCTCTGTCTACAAGTCTCTCTATTCGTATACTTCTCAAACTGTCTTTGCAACCTATTTATTTGTAAGACAGTTTTACAAAAATAATACAGAAAGGTATTAACAAAGGCAAGAGGCTAGTAGCCAAAACATTACAACTGACTTTTTTTTAGGTCTGGTATTAGCCAGGATATTTTTATTTCACTAACATTTTATGAATAACATATTGGCCTATAGAGTTGTTCAGCCGGTCTTTATCCATTAGTTTATGTCATCCTCATTTTTCATTCAGCCACTATAGCATGAATAGCATAGTTTACTGATAGTTTGAAATACAATTTCATTATCAAAATGCAGGACAATCACAGTACGAACAACGATAACATTTTCCAAATGACGCAATTAAAACAGTAATAAATAGGAAAACTAAAAAAGAATATAACAATATTTCATCAGAGGTTCTTTCACAGTTCATTATGACTTCATCAAATCCAATCCGCTATGGTGATCAATCTTTCTCGCAACCTAATAACCTTTGTCTCACAGACTGTGCTGTATGCAGGAGCTTAGACACAACCACTACTACTAGCATTGAGGAGTCACTTACATATTCTATAAGCTTTGACTGTTTCTACCAGATTGAAGGATCAACAGAGGGGTGCTTTCGCATAAATAGGACAAAAGATTAGCAATTGTTGATTTCCGTGGTGGTTTTACAGTGGAAACAACAACATGAATGAGTGCACAATACCCCAACTGCCAGTGTCCCGTACCTAAATTGCAGAAACACAAGCCAGTCATATGTAGTCTAAGAAATACTCAGCCTCGTTTGTAGATTTATGTTGCAGGAAAATAATTTTCAGGATACCTTTGGTGGTTCGGTGTTCCCTATGACTAATAACTTTCTCACAGACCAGTTTACTTTTTTTTTTTTTTTTTTTTTTTTTTTTTAACTAATTGCTTACTTTCTGGCAAAATGGAACATAGCTCCTCCCAAACTCTTTACATATCCAGGTCAGTCCAGGCCGCCATTTTTATAGTTACTGCTGTGTTCATTCCTAGAATATCCTGGAGACCATTTCTGTAATGGGACAATTCACTAGTGCTCCAGATATGTATCTAGTATAGCAGTTGTCTTAATGCTGCCAAGCCCTAAGTCCAGATGTAGGTGTTGCAACAGGGCTCCCCTCCCTAAACCAGAAAGAGATCTAATAAAGTTGTTTTCCACCACACTCACAGTTGATGTTGTAATGCCCCATAGCTCCTCCTGAGAAAGGGCTGCTCCCCTTGCTTGGGCTTTCTAAATGTCTAAGCCTGGTTGGAGGGGGGGGGGGGTCCAGTTAGCTTTCTTTGCAGATTTGCAACAGCTCCTCTTTTGTGCTTCACTACAAGTGTGCTTTTAGGATCTGTGATTCCTGTGACCCAGTTTCTGCTAATCTGATACATAGGCAGTTGAACACTCACTTTTTCGAGGGGTCCATTCCCCACTTTGGTGATCCCTCTTGCCTATCTCCCAGAGAGTAGGGTCAAGCATTTAGTTTTGGTAGTGTTAATTCAAATACCATACCCTATCCAGAACTGGTTGAATTTATCGATCAGGTTTTGAAGACCCCTACTGGTTTTGGACAACAAAAGTGGGTCGTCCACAAATAGGAGCGCCAGGACTTTGTCCCGTGCCAAAGAGGGAGAGTTGTTAACACAATTCAGCAATCACAGTTATTAATATATAAGAGGAATAGGGTCAGTGCTAGGACACAGCCCTGTCGTATTCCTTGGTTCACTGGGATGGCCTTGGTCACTTCCCCCTGGGTGCCACACCTTACTTATGTTCTGTAAATTTAAAGGGACCCCCATTTCTTGGAGCACCTCCTACAATTTCCCCAAGATCAAAGGCAGCACAGAGATCAATGTAGGCCACAAAGAGATCACCTTTGCCAAGGTCCAGAGTCCTCCATTTTACAAGGAGTAATTGGAAAGTCTGGTCAACTGAACTTGTCTTGTGTCTGAAGCCCACTTCAGGTTTGAAAGAACATGGTTCTCCTCACACCATTTTAACAGGTGCTCGAGAATCTGTTTAGTAAAAACCTTTTGTAAGTTGTCTACAAGGCTAATTGGGCGATAGATGGGGTGCTGGGATCCCCTTATTTAAAAATTGGGACGATATCAGCACCCCTCTAAGAAGCTAGAATAGCCTTCTCCTTCATGATTGCATTCGAGACAACATTTATGCAGGGTATCTAGACAGTAGTCTCAGATTTGAATAGATCTGCCAGGATCTTGTCAAGGCTTGGTGCTTTCCCTTGCCTAAAAAAGGCCACAGAGCAGTACTGGGGCAGATTGGACTTTAGCTAATAAGCGCAATCCCTAGGAGCAACAGTTACCGCCATCTGGCAGTGGTCTGAATATAAACTCCTTAAATGGGAAACCCAGACGCATGGCAAGAGCGACGAATTTCCCACTACCAAGGCCAACCAAGGACCAGAACTACTACTTATTGTTGAAGGTTTTACCTTCAAAAAGTTCAGTCCAAACATAATTTTCCCAGCTTGCTTAAGCTTACTTTAGGGTAGTCTTATTCTTGGCCGTGTTTTCCCTAATGTGCAATCTCCTTTTTTTTTTTTTTTTTTTTTTTTAAATCAGGCTGTATTCCGTATATGGGCTTTACCACACCCACTTTTGCCATTGTTGTGCTCATCTTAAATTCTTCCTTTTTATGGGTGTATTTTTCTAAATGTCCTTCTTTTGTGTTTTTAGTTCCCTCCCTGGCGATTTCAGTAAGAGAACATTTTTGTTGGTCATCACACTAAGTTCACGCTTCCTCCTGCTACAGCATGTGATGTCCCCTCCTCCTGTCTTGGCAATGCAGCCTTAGTGTTTAGGGTGGGTGGCTCTGGTTTCCGTGTCTGGTGTGAAAGCTTGGTGGTTAACTTCTCTGGTTTTTTATGCTTATTTATGTTAACAGGACATTTGTTTTAATAAAGGTGGGTGTTACGGTATTTCAGTAACTATTTCATCAGCCAATCCGGAGCAAGTCACTACTCATATCTAGCCCAAACAGATGTTGCAGCTGTTGCAGTCCAGTCATGCAATAGCGCTGTAAGCAGTCTTGCCAAAATGGTGTCCGAAGACGCACCAAACTAAGCACAGCTGCCTGCTCCTCCTCCAGAACCAAAGAAGTCCCTGATTTAAGAACTTCTACATTTCATGACAAGAATGAAGAGCTCGCCCCACATATGCCTCATTTTTACGATTAAGCAAGAGCATGCAATACACGCATAGACAACAAAACTAACTGAGTAGGATCTGAAGGAAATAGTGGCATCCTTTCAGATTCTACTGGACTCGTGTATGTTATTTGTGAGGGGTAAACATGTTCATTTTAAACTTTTATATTGTGTCACTTAAAAAGGTTCTTTCGTTAAACTATTTTTGACACCCAAATTACAGCATTTTAACAGTGTTGTTTGCACCGAGCGATCGGTAAGGGAGGCAAAGTTTACTGTACCCTGGGCTCATCCCTCACAACCACTAGAGGTGGGTGAGCCCACAAAAACAGGGAGAGCCGAGCGAAAGAGCTGGCTCAGATCTTAGACCCCCACAAGCTCAGTCCTAAAAATATTTGCTATGTAAATCATGCAATAAACATGCCGTAAAATAAGATGAAGTCTTTTCAAAATAAAAACTGCATTTCTTTAACATGTGGAAGTTTTGCCATTAATAGGGCACATTATAGCACGGCAGTGAAAAGTCCTTATTAAATTATATTTTTTGTACAACTAGTATTCTGAGATCTAATAGCTGAAGCTGCTTTATAATGCGATAATGAAGAAGAAAAGTTTTGGTAAAATAAAATATTTGCATAAGATCAGCCAATTTATGCATGGGTGAGGATTTCTATTTCACTCTGTGCAAATTAGCCAGTAAGTTTATTTCTGTTTGTCATTCCTTATTTTAAGACTTTGTTTTACCTCTGTGTTTTATTTTTTAAATATAGCACAATCTCAGCCTGATGGCCGAGTGCTTTCAATGAGCGCCACTTACATTACATAAAGTCATGTGCATTGTTTATAGGCCTGGAGAGATTAAGTGATTTGTCCAGGTGTTGAACCAAAGCTGAGACTTGAAACTGGTCCCCTAGTTACAGCTCTGACAGCAACACCACATGGTGGGTAGAGGGAGGGAGGCTGATAAAGGTTTAAGGTGCTGCATGGCTAAATACTTATAAGGTCCCAAAGACAAGATCTATTGTCTATGCCAATGCTTGTTTAGTTTGTTTTCTTTAGTCATGCCGCACAACAAAGGGGCTGCTATGCAGAATGGCTAAAAACCACAGGTGAAGCCAATGGGTCCCATTAGAGCGACCTACTGCCTTTGCCAATGCTTGTTTCTAATGTCATGAGCTGGAGCAATAGGCTAACAATTGGGAAGCTTTTCTATTTATGAAATTAGATTTCACAATTAAACTGTTTTACCTTAAAAAATGGGTTGCTAGACAACCCCCTTTTCAGCAGTTCACCATACCACCCATGGACCTACCATTGTAGCCGTGAAGGGGATGTTGTCAATTAGGGATGATGCCAGAGCCGAAACCCATATTACAAGGATAAGGGCAACCGCAAGCCGCTGGTCATCAGGAACCGACTGAAAGAGAAAATAAAAGGGTCAGGTTAAGAAAAGCAACAAAAAAAAAAAAACCCTCTCTGCGTACTACATGCAATCTGGTGTACTTTGTGTACATATTACAAAAGCAGGGACAGGGAGATTAATGGTGCAGTGAATAGTCTCCCAAAGGTAATCTATAAGAAAAAAAGAATACACTGTTCCAGAAAGAATCAAACAGAGCAGAAGACTACAAAGGGAAACCCTGAAGTTAGAAGCAAAAGCCCTCACACATCCAGTTGGATGTCATGCTTCATCATAGGGCATGCTCCTCATCAGACCGGCGCTGCAATGTCTGACGGTCCCCCATGGAGGGGGCTCTTTACCGGAGATCTTCTTCCCAAAGTACGTGTGCCGTAAAGGGAGGTGTGGTGGACAATGCCAACCTACAAGGAACAATATAATTAGGAGAGTAAAGAAAGAATAGAATTGGCTCAACACCTATTATTTCATCATGATTTTATTAGATCAATGAGAGGTTATTGGCCAAGATTTAAAAAACGAATAGATGAGTGGACCTAGAGATAATGCTCTATCACTCACTCAAATGTGGAGGGGGGGGAAGGTGACACTGCCTTCCACCCTCTAACGATAGGTCAACATGTTTCGTGTCTGAAGGGTCCAAAAAGTCCAAAAAGTGACACTTCATCAGGACCAACAAAAACCTTCTCATTTTGAAATATTATACAGACCTAATAGTGTCTTAATTACCAGTCACCTCGACTCTGTTCACTTACTCAGAAGAACTGCAAATCAGGCTAGTCTGGTGAGAAAAAGGGGGGGCGGTCGCCAATCCCAATTCAAGAATATGGCACCCTATGTATACACTTGCCCACAGACAGGTGTGACTGATTTACGCCACCAGTCTCTCGCCGAGGACCTACCCCGGGGCAATGCTCTTGCAGGTGTACTGTGTGTACAAACCAGTGGGTCAGGACGAGTGGAAGAAAGAGTATTCAAGGCCGAGCCTGTGTGTTTTCACCACCTCCCAGTGGCCTGGCCTTTCTGCAGTTTAGCCAGCAAGGTGGCTCAGTCAGTTAAACGATTTCTGCTGACATACTGTGATCTGTAGGTCAGGACCTTGAAGCCCAGCAAGGGCTACTCAGTATTCCATTCTTTCCAGGTGGGTTAATTGAATATCATTTCAGTGGGTAACCAGACATCTGTTATTAATGTACAAAGAAGTACAGAATTAGTGGTTAAACAAGTTACTTTTTTCCTGCAGGCAACCCCTCCCACCCCTAAATCACTAGTTTCCTGCAGGCCAGTGAAGTTACACAGTTTGTGAATTGTTTGTAAATGAGGATAATTTGACGAGTTTCCCATTTCCTTGACATATAATCACGAGACATGGTTATTTACTAAGCAGAGATCCGAGAATAACTTCCTGTTTAATATAATATTCCTTTTGCACAAACATGGCATTGCATTTTAACATTTATATAGCACTTGCTATTCCTATGTAGGGTGAAGCACTTGTACAAAAGCCTGAGCAAGGGGAAAGTTATCCACTTGGTCTAAGAAGGTATAAGTGCCAGGTGATCCAGAAGTAAGCTGCTGTTTTACTTTGGAGTTTAGGAATTAAGGCACCACATGTGTGCAATGTAAATAACCTGTTTCCAGACTAAGGAGGCTGGAGATGGGGTTTGGTGAGCTCATTCCTTGAGAGGTAAGCGAACAGAACAAGAAGTTCCTTTTCACTGGGGTTTAAGTGAAAGGAGGCTAACAGTTAGGACAAAAGTGTTTTGTAATACAAGTCCCTTCTCTTCTACTAGGTCAATTAGGTTATGATGACAGATGAGAAATATTACGCAATGCAGTACTAAACCCAATAAGTCTATGCAGGTTTAAGTAAAGTACAACCTGAAAAGAACAAAGACAGCAGAAGTTTTAACACTAGGCGTACAGTTTCAACTTATAAAAGTGAAGCAGTTTGGCATGAGCAAGGCAACCCACAGAAAATGCACAAAGATTGCTTAAACAAATACAGTAAAAATGTTTAAAAGTCTACGTCCATACCCAGTTTTAAGTAAAACCTTAATTTATATAAAGCCAATATCAAGGATAAAAAGATTAAAAGTTTTAAAAGAATGAGAAAGAGGATAAGTTGGGCAATAAAAAAGGAACCAGAGTCGTATTAAAAATCAGTGAATGAAAATAAAACCATGAAAAAATTATAGTTTACATGACCTCCACCAAAAAAGTTGATGAGGGTCTTCGTCCTCTCTGATAAGGACCAGCAAGCACACAAAATCAAATATAACGTTGGGGTTTGTTCCAATAAAGCATTCTACATTCACACTTACAAAGAAATATGTAATTTTAAAAACATTGAGCAAGCCAAACTGCGAGTTGTACTAGAACAGGACTCTATGGTGGTCTTTTAGTTACAAACTATTGTATCCAGTCTATCCCTTTGCTTAAAGTAAGATGCCACAAGCTCATGTGCCAGGTCCAGGGACATCAGCCAAATGATAATTTTCAGCACAGATATGAGAAAAATATACACCATCCATTCTCTACAGACAGAACCAGGTCTGAAATTAATCAGTACTGGTCTGAAGTTGCAGCCCCAAGTCTATTTCATATGTTTTACTGGGAATGGTACAAGGAGCCAGATATGCAATTAACTAGGTTACTGACAACACTGAGGAGGATTAATAATGGGTGGCCCAGACCCGCTGAAAGTTGCATGGTACTCTTCCTGCCATGATAAAATGGAGGAAAACATCCCCAGCCATGACTCCGGAACAACAAAGTTGTGAACGACGAAAGCGGAACAACGCTTTCGTTAACTACGACTTCATTGTTCTGTGCCTTAACAACACACGTGCTGAACAACGCACATGCATGGTTAAGGCACAGAAGAAGGAAGTCAGCTTCATCAGAGGACACAATCAGGTATGTGGGGCTGGGGCCATTTGAGGGGCGTGGGTGGGGACTCGGGGCATTTTTAGTTGTTAGGGGTGGGGGGTTGGGGTAGTTTCGGTTTTAGGAGGTCGCAGTGGTTTTTAGGGGTGGGGTGCACTGTCGGGGTAGTTTAGATTCTAGGGAGATGGGGTTGCTGTAGTTTTAGGGTCAAGGGTGGGGGGGTCGGTTGATTTTTAGTTTTTAGAGGTGGGGTAGTTTTAGGGGCGGGGTGGGGGGTCAGAGTAGTTTTAGGGGTGAGGTTGCTGTAGTTTTAGGGGTGGGGTGGGGAGTTGTGGTATTTTTAGTTTTTAGGGGTGGGGTCACTGTAGTTTTGGGGGTCAGTTTTAGGGGCAGGGTGGAAGGGGTTGGGGTATTTTTAGTTTTTAGGGGCGGGTGGGGTAGTTTAGGTTTTATGGGGTGGGGGTTCACAGTTTTAGGGGCAGGGTGGGGTGGTCAGGGTATTTTTAGTTTTTAGGGGCGGGGTCAGGGTAGTTTAGGTTTTGGGGGGTGGGATTGCAGTAGTTTTATGGGCAGGGTGGGGGATCCCAATATTTTTTTAGGGGTGGGGTGGGGGGGTCGGGGTAGTTTAGGTTTTAAGGGGTGGGGGTTCACAGTATTTTTAGGGTCGGGGTGGGGGTCGGGTAGTTTAGGTTTTAGGGGAGTAGGTTTGCAGTAGTTTTATGGGCAGGGTGGGGGATACCAATTTTTTTTTTTAGGGGTGGGGTGGGGGGGATGGGTAGTTTAAGTTTTAGGGGGTGGGGGTCGCAGTAGTTTTGAGGGTGGGGGCGCTGGGGTGTTTTTAGGGGCGGGGTGGCTGGGTCAAGGTAGTTTAGGTCTCAGGGGGTGTGGGTGGTCCCGGTAGTTTTAGGGGCGGGGTGGGGTAATTTAAGTTTGAAGGGGAGGGGGAGGTCGGGGTAGTTTAGGTTTTAGGGCGGTTGGGGGTTGCAGTAGTTTTAGGGCAGGGTCTGGGGTATTTTTAGTTTTTAGGGGCGGGTTGGGGGGGTCAGGGTAGTTTTAGGGGCTGGTGGGGGGTTGGGGTGTGTTTAGGGGCGGGTGGGGGGTTGGGGTGTGTTTAGGGGCGGGTTGGGGGGTCAGGGTAGTTTAGCTTTTAGGGGGGTTGCAGTAGTTTTAGGGGTGGGGTGGGGGTCGGGTATTTTTAGTTTTTAAGGGATGGGTGGGGGGGTTGGGGTAGTTTCGATTTTAGGGGGCTGGGGGGCCACAGTAGTTTCAGAGGCAGGGGTGGGGGAGTCATTTTTTATTTTTAGGGGTGGAGGGTCGCAGTAGTTATAGGGGCAGGGGTAGTTTAAGTTTTATGGGTGGGGTAGTGGTAGAATTGTATTTAGGGAGATAGGTGGGGATGGGGGTGGGGTATGATTGTTTTAGGGATGAGGGAGTCGGGATGAGGGTAGTCGTATGCTGGAACTACGCATGCCATTCCACGCATGCCTTTACCAGGAATGCCTTTACAACAAAAAAATCGGGCTTGAGACATTATTGGTAACAATACAGTCACTGTTCCGACCGTGTTGTTTAGGCATGCGTAGTTCCAGCATTCGTGCTTCCGACTCCTATTCTAAAATGGATCGCTATCCTGCTGCAGTAGTTTTTAAATGGGTAAGACATTTTGGGAAGTCTATTTGATTGGCAATTGTGAAACAAAAATTCTAGATTAAATTCAAAATCGACTGAGAAACAAGCACAATCTTGTCTTAATCTAGACTTATTTTAAGACGATTTGGTTAGGCTACAGAATTTTAAAGGCATGTTATTTGAGAACAACATTTACTTTTATCATGGTATTTTGAAAAACGTGTATAAACTTGTGTCTGCTTCATTCAGTGTAGGGTGCATTCTTCAAAACTACATGAATACCTTCAAACGCGGAGCGGAAATAATAAAGCAATACCAGAAGAATACAAACCATAAATTGTTTCAGCTGGACCAGAGGCACCCGAAGACATCTAAAATAGGCGCATGAGCTCCTAGACAAATATGGAAAATCAATGCTCTAATCCACATAATTATTGACCACGGTCCAGGACCACGCATACACATTCAGAGGGATAAGCTGTGCAGGCTCGAAGCGTGAAACAAAAGAAAAATACTCGACTAAAATTGGATCTCTGTGCCTTTTAAATGGAAAGAGCAGTAACGCGTTAATTGACCACAATGTGCAGGGAAAGGATGTGGAGCACCACTTGCCTTTGAGAGATAGACCATTCATGCATTTTAGCACATCAAGAAACGTGCAAATATTTGTTTTTAGTCACAAAAGTGTTACAAGAGTAAATCAAACAATTTTACCTTTATTAATAGCGCCGTCTGTTCTCCTATGAAATCAATTAAGTGCAGATGAGCTAAAGCCTAGAGAGGTAACGAAAATGAAAAAAGGACAAGGAGTAAGCAAAGCCATACCATATTATCAGCTTCAAAATATTACCAAGCTACCATATCTACGGAACAAATAGAACTAGGTCAGAGTTTTTATGTTGGAAAATTATATGCCTTAGTAAAATATTTTTGTGCACGAAAACAAAAATAAAATGCGCTTTCGGAAGTGCCATTAAATATACTCATTCAAAAGGATGTCAAGATGGATATATACTATGCCATGTGCTGCAATGATTGAAAATCTCAATCTAGGACTGACAATTTCGCCTCACAAAGAATAATTCCCTTGATAAATACATTTTATTGAGCGAATGAAGCGTCAAATTGTATCTTTCCATGAAGGCACTGCCTACCTTATCTACTCCACATATCCAACTGCATTTCACACAAAAGGACAAAAATTCAAAATTACAAATGATTCTTTCAAGTAGTTAGTAAACAACAAATCAAGCAATGGAGATCTCCTCCCGTCGCTTTTGATACTTGTGATTGTAGTATTGGTGTAAATCAGTGGTCTCCAAACTTTTTAATGCTGCGCCCCCCCAGTTGAAAAATCAAAATCATTAGGGGCCCCCCTCAGAATTTTTCACAAATATTTTATAAAGATGGCAATGTTTAAATAAGTCTAGACGTATTTGAACATTGCAGTTAAGTACTGTTACCTTTTTTTAAATGCAATAGCATGTTCCTGCTTAAAACAAAACACTGTTATCTGTGTAATGCTTCTTTTGGCCAAAGTCTGGCGCCCCCCCTGGGATCACTTGAGGCCCCCCTAGGGGGGCCCGCCCCACAGTTTGAAGACCCCTGGTGTAAATGTAATACAATTCATAACCACAATCCTCTTTAGTGAGATGCGTTTCAATAAGGGAGACCTAGGTTTCAGAAAGGCTTCATCATTTAATACTGTAATCCCTAAATACCACTCACTGGGTAAATTAAAGCAACATTCTGCCACAGGCCAAAACGAGTATATCGTCTTTACGTAAGCAGGCATAATCGCGCCCGGAGCTACTGCACGTCTCTGATACCTGCTGCGATATTTTAGGCCACAAGTTAGAAACACCAAGACAGTCTCAGCCTTCTGAGCTCTATAAACTGAAAGCCAATAACTTGGGTAATACAACATTTGTTATTTACACTACTTGGTAAAACAGTGGTAACACAAAGCACTATACATTTGTTCAAAATTATTAGAGTGAGGATGCGGCTGGAGAAAGACCAATAACCCTGACAATAAAATCAGTAATCAAAGTCATGTAATTCAGACAAATTGCTAAGCGGTAACAGTCAGAAGACACCGCGATGGAATTAAATTTCTCAAAACAACTGTTCGGAGTAAACGTAGATTTCATTTGCAGTCATACTACCATACATGAACACCTCTCCTCTGAATAACTGTTAAAATCTAACTCTGCAAGCTAATCTATTAAAGTCAGACTTGACATGGGTTAGGAGTCTGCTTCGTACTCACTAGCACTCTGCATCATCGGAGTCAACCTTTGCTGAATTCCCACCATTTTGTGAGACATAACTGTTGTCATATGCAGCCACAAACTCCCTCCCACCCCCCTGCACTCCCCTGAATCCATCTCTAGAATCCATGTCTCAAGGAAGCAGTGTGGAGTAGATTGATTAATTTGATCGGATGTATTTACCCACTGTGTCAATACCATCAAAAAGGCCTTTCCACTGAATCAAAAGCCTTCTTGGTATCTAGAAAACTACATTCCCTCTGGCCCAGGTCTAGTCTGATGCATGGCAGCAACCATGGTGTGCAAATTATGCAGCGTAGCCCTACCAGCCACAAATCTGGCTTTATCACAGAGGGCTAGTTAATCTATCAAGAATTAAATCCTGTTTGTAATAATCTTGGCCAGTATTTCACTGTCCAGGTTCAAAATAGATGAGGCTAAGATTGACACAGTATACCTTTCTTGCTAGGTATTAACAGTATAATAATAACAACCCATAGGGGACATTGGGAGCAGCAAGCTCAAGTGCCCCTGCATGTACCTCAAGGAGATGAGTAACCAAGATAGCCAAAAGTCAATCTGATCCTGGGGCTTCAATGCTAGCCAATCTGTCAACAGAGGCCTTGAATCAGTCACATTTAGTAGCTCCAATTGACTTCCTCTATTTTCATTAAGGATCAATATCAATGACATCTATCCTAGACACTGGTTTATGCGGCTAGGATCTGGCAATTAGGACTGTACAAATTAGTATAAAATAAATTGTGCAAACTCCCTAAGATTGCTACATATTGACCACAGACCCGCCACCTCCCAATTGGATGCCAGTAACAAAACTACCTTAGATACATTGTTTAGGAGCCAACCCAGATCTCTATTTGGCCTTTTACTTCTACCTGTATTTTCATGTCTTAATATTTGTCCCCAAGTACACCATCTCTTGATTCATGGCATCTTTAAAGCATAAAAACATTTTGCTAATTTCAGAAAGAATTGACTTGTCTTTACTTTTAGTGTATTCTTTCTTCAGCATTACCAGTGAAGAGTCTATTTGACTGAACTTTGTTCTTATGGATTTAAGAACGCTAGCATGCTTTGAGATAGACTCTTTAAATATAGATTTAAAAAACCTCCATTACTGTACAACAATGAGTATTCAAAGCTAGAATCTGCAATTCCCACTCTAGTCAAAAAGGGCCTTTGATGGAAAGCTTCAGCTATTTGGTCTAATCTGATTAATTAGTTGTAAAATATGTCTCTAACTTTGTCGTGGTCCCACAAACTTTACATATCTGGATTTTCTGGCTTTAGAATTCTGTGTACTTTACCACAGGTAAGCAGTAAAATGCCTGTGCTTCCCCTTTAAAACATGTGCCGATTGGAACTCCCCATTTAGACCATTTCACTTCCCTACAAGTTTTTTGTTAATGGTGCCTTAAGTACACCCGTGGCATGGAAAATCAAATGTTGTATATGGGCAAGTGTGTATTTATACTACCAATGTATATCACTAAAATATTCTTGACAGAAGTGGTTGTGCTGTAGTTTAAATGCACTGCAGTGACATGTCAGAGAACATGCTATAGCTTTGTGGTAAACACATTAAGTCAACCATAAAGTTTGCCTTGTAAGCCCACAGGTGTAGGATGCCTATATATAAAAATGGAGCACGCTATATATATTGGGATTAGTGTGGCCTAACATTGAAATAAATCATAAAAATTAGTTTACATGGCTGGACTTTTACCTAGTAGACCTAGGTGGAATTATATGGTTATTTTCTACCGCTGCTTGGGAAGAGGATAGAAAACTACCTCAAATTTAATTCTGGCTTTGTTTCTAAAATATGACTGGATGGTGAGAAGTGTTTTTTTTTTTTTTTTTTTTTAATAACTGAAGCAGAAAAGTCAGTTTGTAGAAATGTACGTTAACGTACCAGAAGTGGCATGAAACAAGTTCTGCCACTAATCACACCTCTAAAGCAGGAATTTACATCCTTGCATAGAAGAGTTAATGGCTTGGAGGATAGTGACTTACCTCAGGAGGCCAAGAAAGGCCAATGTGTGTCAATTGCTCATCATTTAGCAGGGATTAGCTATCAGTGTACCCTGACAGCAGCAACTTGGACCCTGCTGCACGTGCTTGTTCAAAGACTTCTTTTGTAATAAAAATCATATCTAATGGTGAAGTTGAATTTTTATTAAATATATTGGAAATGTACATTTTTAAGTTCTCTTTACCCATCCAGAAATTGCTGGAGATTAATTTGCATTAGCCCTCCTGCCAATGCACAGCCTATGCTTGGCCTGAATGAGATGGGAAAACCGCTCCCAGAGCAGAGCAAAATGGCATATGTGTGGAAAGATCTTGTCTTACTCCTCCTAGGATGGATACAAGAGCTTATTAACTTTAAAGGGGCCTGACTCATCGCAAACAAATGTTAGATGAGACTTGGGTCTGTGTTCTGGTTGACGGAGGACCTAGCCTGGCAGTTCAGGTTGGTTCTTTCCCTTCGGAGGACAAGGCTGATGATTTCCACATGGCTGGGTTCAAACTGAGGTGGCACTGACGGAGAAAAACAACGGATTGGGATGTGGCCCCTCAGTATCACCAGTGGCTGAGATTAATTCAAGCATTCCATCCATTAATTTGTTTTTTTGATGTCATAACTTTCTAAAATTGGAATTTTTCAGAACAAGTGATTTAAAAAACAGACTTTGCAATTCAAAATCCTTTTCAATGATAATTAATTTCAGTGTAAAGATCATTTTACTATATGCTCCGAAACTTACACTTACACTTAGCAAGTGAAAACTTAAGCGTGTAATAAGATAACCTAATGTCCCATAGGGGAGATAGGCATTGCAATGGAGAAAAAATACTTTAGGAGTTTCTCACTACCAGGATAAGTAAAACGTAAACCCACATGTCATTTTATATACAGTGTCACCCTGCCCTGTGAGACTTTAGGGCCTACCTCATGGGGGAATTATAAGTATTAAAAAGGAAGGATCAGGCCTGTCCAAAGGATTATTTTTCCAGGTCAAAAAGGCAGTTTAAAACTGCACTACAGGCCGCAGTGGCAGGCCTGAGACAAGTTTTTAAGTGTTACTTTGGTGGTTTGCACAATAAGAACTGCAGACCCAGTAGTAAGTAGCATTTAGTTTACAGAACCTGGGTTCATATAGTACCATTTACTAGGAATGTACAAGTAAATTAAATGTCAATTATGTGTATGCCAATTTTACCTTGTTTAGAGAGAAAGGGCAAGCACTTGGTAGCAGTGGTAAAGTTCACAAAGTCCCAAAGCTAATGAAATCGAATTCAGTAAAACAGGAGGGGTGAAGGCAAAAAGTTGGGAATTACTATCCAAGGGTGACATATTTAAGAAGTCACGTTCTGTGTTTGGACTTAAATAATTTTCAGCAAGAAACCTCCGAAGCTGCAGAAGGACTAACCTGCTTTATATATCTGGGTTTGGTTCCACAGCAGTGGCTACAATTATCAGCAGCAGCCCATTAGGGGGCATTTTTTCTCAAATTCTGTCAAAATCCCTTTCTGCATTGGGAGTTAAAACCTTTTTGACTTTCACTGGGACCAGTCCACCTATGGTATCTGAGTCGGTTGTCCTCCAATCACACTTAGGTCGAGGTCTACCCCTTCCACAAACCATCATTACTGCTTTGTGTAGTTGCCGCTATTTTCAATATATATATATTTTTTTCAATCTATATCTCCAGTTTCCCGATCTGATTTTTGTTTTTGTGGTCTTATTTTACTAAATCAATCAACATTTAATAAAGGAAACAGCTGCGTCAAAAAGAAGCACCCCAGTGCTCGTAGCAGACAACAGAAATTGAGCTGTGATATCTAAAAAACTAGACAGTATCAAAAAGCCAGACTGAGTTTCCTTTTGAAAGTGGCCAATGGCTTAGACCTTTGCAAATTGGATGGCAAGCTGTTTCATAATTTAGCTATAAGAACAGTAAATGAACTTTCTCCACAGGGTGTCTAAGTATTTTGGAACCAGTAGCAAGCTGCTGGTGTCAGACAAAGTACTGTCTTTTGAGTATACCGGGTCAATTTATTCAGCAGGTAGTGAGGGGCATATCTGCGGAAAGCTCTGAAAGCCAGCATCAAAGCTTTAAAATGAATCCACAGTGCAATGGGAAGCCAGTGCAGGTGTCTCAGATGGGGAGAGATATGTTGACGATTAGGGATAAGTCTGGCCGCTACATTCTGGATTATCTATAGTCTATGTCAGTGGTTCCCAACCTGTGGTCCAGGGAGCCACGGGGGTCCACAAAGCCTTCCCAGGGGGTCCGCAACTGCTTAAAATAAATGTAATCCTTTTAACAGATTAGATCCCCAGCTTTGAGTAATGACTCAGTGGGGGGGGGGGGGGGGTCCCCGCATTCCAATAATGATTCAGAGGGGGTCCCTGGGTGCTCCAGGATTGATAAGGGGGGGGTCCACAGAAGTCAAAAGGTTGGGAACCACTGGTCTACGTATTAGATTCGCACAAAAGCCAAGGTACAGGCTGTTTGAGTAGTCCAGACGAGAGGCTAGCAGCAAATGGACTACCATTTTCGAGTCTCCTCAGGGACCAAATGAAGAAACTAAGATTTTCATTTTCTTGAAGCAAGCCAACAAAATGTGTGTGATTTGAGTGGCGTAGTAGAATGTGGAGTCATATGACGCTGAGGATTCTAGCAGAAGGAGTCGGTGTTGGGGGAAGATTAAGTTCAACAGGCCACCAGAGGGTGGACGGCAGCAGTCGTTTTTGACTGAAAACCAAAACTTCTGTTTTATCGTAATTTAGTTTCAGGCAATTTTCCTCCATCTCCATTTGCCTCCTTTAAACTATTCCCTTTATTTTAAAATGTGTTGTGGAATTTTGTGTCTTCTGTGGCATTTTCTACTGTATATGCGCTTGACGAAACACTTAACACATTGCACCTTTGATTTAAGTCGGACTGCAGTGTGCCACATTAACAGGAATTGAGCACAGGACTATTTTATTTGTGCAACATCCAGGAGGTGGCCTTATCCTTTGAGGCAGTGGCGTAGCGTGGGGGGTACAGGGGGGGCCGGCCGCACCAGGCGCAACATCTGGGGGGGGCGCGCTCGCACTCGCGAGTGCTATAATCCACGGGTTAGGGGGCGCAGATTACTTGCCTTGCCCCGGGTGCTGACAACCCACGCTACGCCACTGCTTTGAGGTGGGCACTTGAACACCCCAAACATTAATCCAATTACGTGAATTGCCTGGAGCCAAACTATGAAACCTGAATAATCTTTTGAGGCATACATTGTTCTTTGATCATCGTATGTATCTCAATGTAAATTTCTCATGTGAGGCACTCATTCCTTATATTTCAATCTGCCTCATCAAAGTGATCTTGCTAGTCCACATCTCAGTCCTGAGCAGGAGAGACTGGCTAGAACAGGTAGAAATGTCATTATCCTAACAAGCGAGGAAAGATGAAACGCTCCTCTGCAAAAAATATCAACCCAGACATTTTTCCCTGTGTTGCGGAATTACTTGGCGAGTAAGTTATGTTCTGCAATTGGAAAAGGACACATAAAAGTAGTCTGTTGCTCTAATCCTTACTTAAAGAAATCCCACAGGTTATTTACTTCTTCAGAAGTTGGTTTCCAGACAACTATTTCCCAGTAAGGTGACCACCTGTCCGTGATGTTCACGCACTGCCCGTAATTTCGTCCTGCCATCCTTTATCCATGATAAAAGGCTTAACAGACAGCATTTGTCCGTAATTTTAGCCTTTCACCTAAAGGACAAAATGTAACTAGGACAGATCAGTTTCCCCAGTCCGACTGAAAGGCATGGAGTCTCCTGTGTTCTGAGGGAGGGAGGGGCAGACATAAGAAAAGGCGTTCTTGCTAGGGTGTCTCCTTCCCTCTAGAAATTCAAATGTTCACAACTGGTAATTCTGCAAATGTAAAGGGGCTTGGAAACATGCATTGACTTTAATCAAAGGAGACTCTTGAAGCTTTCTGATGAAAAAATATTTTCATTTAGCAAGGTACTGTAAAGGTGTTCCAAGATGAGCTGTGGAGTGTGTGGTTTTATTGGACTGTTATAAAAAACATGTTAGCATTGGGTATAAACTGTATATTATTCAAATCTGTATTTTAGAAGAACTTTTTTTATTTAACCGAAATGTATTTGCACGTTTTGTAGCAGCCTATTATTATGATGTGTGTAATATATGTTTAAAATAAGGACTTACACATTCACAGTTCTTTCAGGGACCTTGGTAGCTCATAGTACTAACAAACATTGGCAGAGCCAATAGGTCTCGTCTACACAAAAGTTATTAGCTTTGCCAATGTGTTTTAGCCATGTTATACACCAGAGTGGATGCTGTTCAGCATAGCCAAAGTATAGCATAGTGCTGTAGAGTGGCATAGAAGCAGTGGCATAGAGCACAGCGGTGCAGTTGTTTAGAATGCATTGGCATAGAGTGCAGTGATTTAGAGTGCAGTGGCATGGAGTGGCGTGGGACAGGGTAGAGTGGCAGAGAGCAGTGGAGTAGCCTGGCATACAATAGAGTGGCAGAGTGCAGTGGTGCAGAGTGGAGTAGTGTCTAGTGGTGCAATGATGTAGAGTGCAGTAGAGTAGCATAGAGTGCAGTGGTGTAGAGTACAGTGGCAGAGAATGCAATGTTGCAGAGTAGAGTGTCAGTGCAGTGGTATAGAGTGGCGAAGAGAGCAGTGGCGTAGAGTGCAGTAGTTTAGAGTGCACTGGAAAAGTGCAGTGGCAGAGTTGCATGGGGCAGAGTAGAGTGACAGAGTGGAGTGGCATACAACAGAGTGGCTGAAAGTGCAGTAGTGTAGAGTGGTGCAGTGACACAGAGTGCAGAGTAGACTCGAGTGGCATGGAGTGCAGTGGCAAAGAGTGGTGTGGAGTAGTGTAGCATGGTGCTGAGCAGAGTATAGTGCAGTGATGTAGAGTAGAGTTATGCAGAGTAGAGTGGTATACAGTGAATTGGTGTAGAATGCAGTAGGACAGAGTAGAGTGGTATAGGGTATAGTGGTGCCAGTGCAGTGTTGCAGAATAGTGTGTCAGAGTGCAGTGGCGTATAGTGCAGTTGTTTAGAGTCTATTGTTGTAGAGTGCATTGAAGTAGAGTGCAGTGGGTAGAGAAGATTTGTTTCACAGTAGAGTGAAGTGGCGTAGAGTGCATTAGCGTAGAATAGACTTTCAGAGTAGAGTGCAGTGGCATAGAGTTGAGAGGTTGGGGTAGAGTGAAGTGGCCTAGAATGCAGTGGCGCAGAGTGCAGTTGCGTCAAGTAGACTGTTTCACAGTAGAGTGAAGTGGCATAGAACGGAGAGGTGCAGGGTAGAGTGGAGTTGCGTAGAGTGGCTTAGAGTGTGATGGCATAGAGTAAAGTGGTGTAGAGTGCTATGGCATGGAGTAGATTAGAGTAATGTACAGTGTATTGATGTAGAGTGCAGGGGCATAGAGTTGAGTGTTACAGAGTAAAATACCCTAGCATAGAGTGTATTAGCATAGAGTGCAGTGACGTACAATGCAGTATTGCACAGTGGCATAGAGTGGAGTTGTACGGACTAGATTGGTATTGCCTAGACTGGAGTGTTATAGCTTGCAGAGGTGTAGAAAGGTGTAAGTTGCATTGGCACAGAGTAGAGTGGTTCAGAGTAGAGTAGAGAGGGGTAGTGTGAAGTAGCATTGAGTGCAGTGGCATAGAGTGGATTGGTTCAGAATGGAGAAGAGTGCAGTGGCATGGAGTGGTTTAAATTGGAGTGAAGCAGTGTTGGGTGCAGCGGTGTGGAGTGGTGCAGAGCAGAGTGTAGAGGAGTATGCATGATGTGGTAACACACTGCCATTACAGACAACACGTTTTTGATTGAAATGCACAGACATACAGTTTTTCAAATAAAACTATACAGTGCACAGACGATGATGTGTGGTAATTGCATCACCTAATGCAATGATTTGTTTTAATCATATAAAGGTTTTTGTTTCCAGAACAAATCAGAATTAACAAAACCGTGCTTAATTTGTACTCCTAATTCTGATATGTTCTGAAGTTTATTTAAATGTTGTCATGTAATAGGAAAAGCTCTTTCCTAACCCCAGTATCCAGCAAGATTGTTGCATAAATCCTCTCACTTTGAAGTCAGAGAAAGAAAAGTAAACACTAAGTTACCACCGAAGACAGAGCCTGACATTTGACCTTGTTCTTTGAATGCACAGCAAATGTGATGAGATAAGAACAAGATTTACAGGCCTGTTCTGGAAGGACACTGTAAATAAGGTTTGGGCAAGAGAAGGGATGAACTCATGCTGCATAGCCTAAAACAAATAAAGCCAGAAATATGAAAGCAACAAAACGTGAGTTACAAATCACAAAGCCAATGGCAAGCAATGGGCGGAATGCATTTCCAAGGAAGCTCTATGAATGTACTTAAAGTGACAGCCGTGGGATACTTTGTGGGGAAAATCCAGTATTTTAGTCCAGTCCGTATTTTGCAGAGGTTTAGCCACATAACTCACCCAGGTAGTATGGTGAGAAGACCTTGAGTGATATCAATGTTGCAGGAAAGGTCTGTACACCCATTCTATCAGTTTGCCACCAGTCCCTAGAGTGTAGAGCTTCTGGCACCCCTCATGTAGGCTTAGTGCTAGGTGGCAGACTGACCGGGGTGAAGATATTAGTCTGCCACAAGGGTTTGGAAATTTAGTAGCTCACCGTCCAGAAACAAATCCCCCAATTTTAAGACACCTGTAGCATGCAACTGATGGAGTTGCTCTGGGCACAGCCGTCCTGTGTGAGTGGGAAAGGCTTGGCAAAGGTAGTGCAGGAGCACAGGGTTTCTTCGTGTCAGTGAGTTTACGGGTTCTAGCAAGCCAAGAGAAAGCTGTGCATGATAACCCTGGATGGTGATCCATAGAATGGTCAGTAGGAAACAATGGGCAGTGCAGTAACCCCGCCTTAAAAGTCTTTACGGATAAACCCCATCTCATGTAGGGGGGTGGGCAAAAATTCAGTGAGCCACCCATTGGACCTGTGCAGCTGAATAATAGCGTTCTAAGTCCAGAAGGCCTAATCCACCTGCAGTCACGGGTAGCTTTAGAATGGAAAGAGCTACCCGACGATGCCCCAGTGACCAAATCAGATGTGTGGCATGCCTGAAGGAAAGAAGGAAGAGCATGGGGAAAGTTTGCAAAATAATACTCTCATCAGGGTGGCACACCATCTTCACTAGTGCCACATGGCCCACTACAGAAATCAGAAGAGAAGACCAAAAAGCAAACTGGGCTCGGAGGGACACCGTGCTGCTCTGCCGATATTTCCATCCTGCAAATCAGTGGGAGAATGGTAGATATTAATCACTAGGTATCGAAAGGTAACTGGTTCCCAGTTCAATCTGAGGACTAATTATATATAAAGAGAAAAACAGTGCATGTGTTAAAGAAACACTAATTACATTTTAACATTTTCACATTTTGTTTGTGCAACTTACATCCCAAATTTTTTGAAGATTCTATGTGTACTTGACACTTGGGGATAATCCAGATCACTATTTAGGCTTTTGCTCAATTTTAAAAACATTTTAAGACATGGACAAAGCGGGCAATTGCCTTGCACAACCTTGCAAGGGGTATGGCCCCTGCTCACCCTTCACAAGCACGAACAGCGGACAATTGCACCAGAAGGGTTTGCCAAGGTGGGTGGGTGCTGCTTGTTCAACTTCTTGACAGTGCTCCTTCTGTTTCTCTCCTGTCTACAGAGACAACTCCACAGGTACCCAATACCTTCTGATAGTCTTGGTGGACCCATCTTTTCTGAATTAGGAATTAACCCACCTTATTCTTTTCTTCCTTATTTATCCAGTTCTTAGCAACAACCTCCCATTTGATCTCGATTTCATCATCCTCTTTTATTATCTTTGATTGGTAGTTCGGGCTCCCACTTCTGAGACAAATGTAGAGTCCCAGACATACACTCTAGTGCTGTGAGACTACATAAACGTTGTGGGTACCTCACATCCTGACATTAGGTGTGAGACTGTTGCCCACACCATCTGCCCTGCCTCATTAAAACATTTTTAGGTTGAAAGTCCATGGGCAGCTGGGGTGAGCCAGATCTTTGTTTAATTTGTTTAATTGTTAATTACCTTAATGTTTCCTAAACTGTTTGCCAGGGGTTTTAAAATGTTCAAAAACAATCAAATGTAATTACTTTTTTCTTTAAGAAAGATTGGGTAGATTTGGGTTGGGGAAACGGCCTTGACAGTGCTGAAGGGCATTAATTTACTACTGAACAAGGACATAATGTGACAACTGAATGTAGCATACCAGGAGGCAATCACAAAAAGACCCAGTGAATAAATAGTGTTATGTTAAAAAAAAAAAAAAGATTAAATACATGCACTGATAACAGTGAGGCATCACCTCTCTTGGGTGTGTCTGTAAAACTGATGCTGAATGTTGATCCTTTGTCCTGAATGTTTTACAGTCCTGTCCAGAATTTGCCTCAATGCCAGGTGGTTACCTTATTTCCCAGTGCTGCTCATCTTGTATCAGGGAGTGGAGTACAACATCTGTCCTGCTGCATAGCTAGTACTTCTGAGTCCTAGCGATCACCCTTTCACTGCATGTCTACCAGCACCCTGAAAGTCTGAAGCATAACATTTAAAGATTTACATTTCCAGCACCACGCCCGCCAGTGGATCAATTTTGTACCAGAGTGCAAAAGGCTTATTTCGTCAGCAATATGCAAATACTCAGCTAGAAGGTTAACAAAAATCATTGTTTGCGAATATAATATTCGCTATTTAAAAATGATAGATAATGGTTTCAAGCTAGATGTGAAATGCATTTAACCCGATAACTAATTCAAGAGGACCGTGGTATCCTTGGAAAACGATAGCCTCGAATTAAGAGATGAACATTATTCAAAGGCTCCATTAACTAAATGAAACATCACCACAACGGGTTACACTTTTCTTCTTGTCCAATTAATAAGTAACGAGCACTTCTCGGAGTAAAGAAAAAACAGCCTTTTGACCCATGAAAATCCTACTGAAATTATTTTCAATTGAGTCAATCTTTCACATGTGCAGAGAGGTCCTGCGATCTAAAACGGCTTGGCCATCACTGTGTTCAGGTGCGCGCAAAAAGTAATGATCTGGGAATACCGAGAACTGCAAACAAAGGCTCTAAAATATCATTAAGAGATCTGCCAAGACGAGAGTACAAAAAGCATTCAAGAAGACCTTGAATTAATTCAGTCTACAAAAGGAAGGGTACAAAATGACTAGAATGGAAGTTACATCCCATCTCTGAGCATCGGTTCAATCTCGCTCTGCCCGCGCTGCAGCAGGAAAACACAGGTAACCAAAGAATGTCTCAGACATCCGCGCCCATAAAAAAATACAATGAGAGGAGAACCAACAAAAAGATTCGCGAAGCAACAGAACAAGTCACGAAAGGCTGGAAAATAACACTCAACGTTAGTGTGCCAAGATGAGGAGGAGGATGGAGTCTTCCCCTACCTGGCCCTAACCATGACGGGGAGCGGGGTGGGTAGAGCGCTCGCCATTCCTTTCCTGAAATCAGGTGTGGCGTCCTTTGAAAGAGAACAATCACCACTATCACTCTTTAGGGAACAAAAAATGTCACGAGCAGAGTTCAAATGGACTACTTGTGCTACGGAAAGTGAAACACTATCACAAGTACTGTAACACGAGCAAATAGGTACTTAAGTGCCGAGTGCAACAATTCAGCAGTAATGCAGTACACATTAAATTATTTAAATAACTATACCTACTGAAACTGAAAACAATTGTTAAGTGGAACACGTTTTAACACAAAGGAATAGGATGAAACAATCATGCATTATGTATTATGTGATCAAGCATATTAATACACCAACCATTCTATCTAACTGATTCGCATATGGCTGGGTCTAAACTGAAGTGGCCTGGTGAGCAAAATTAAGACAGGTTTGAAAGCTACCACCAGCGATCGCTGGTGGTTGGGCAAATTGCAAACATGCCTCCCATCGGAATTGACGGTCTGAATAAAATAGACCATAAATTAGGAACAAAATGTGGGTCACTTTTAAGCCAGCATTCCACCACGTGAACAAGTTATTGCTTACAACTAAAAAGAAACCTATCAGTAAATGGTTCAAAGGAATAGAATTACAGATACTTGTATTTACCCTATTTCTGCTATATGTGGAATGTTTTCCTTTCCTGCCTCGGTACCACGGTCAGTCCCTCCTCTAAAGCTCTAGGGTTCTGCAGAAAAAAATGTGGATTTTTTTCACGGTAAGCCATCTGAGTTACAAGTATCAAAGCCAAATCCTCATCTCCAAGTCCCCGTTTCCTATGTGGAATTTGGCTCCGGCTGTGTGGTTAAGGCCTGCAAACACATACAAGTCAAGTGTTTAACCCGCTATCTGTAGGTATGCTCTGGAAAGCCATAAAACTAATCTTCAAACTCTTCCTGCTCTGTCAATAGGTCTTTTTTTTTCCAGTAAACACTTCTTGTTCCCTCAGCAAAAACTGTGAAAAGAAGCAAGCCAGTAAGGTGAATGTACTTGATTTAAGCATGGCAGCTGAGTTTAGGATGACTACATATATTATTCCAAAAATAGATATGCAAAATAATATTAATATGCCTTTCCAAACATTGTGTCATGCTTGATTACCTATATCCTGCACATTTATTTGAAATAGTACTTTCCTATTAAAAAATACAGGTAAAGGGTTTAGTTCACGTTTTACAGTTAGTTTACTAACGTGCCAAGTATAGAAACCTTACACTACTAATGTAGTGTGTCTAGTGTTGTGGCAGCTATGCAGAACCAAACAACTGAGTTAGACACAGCAAAAAGAAGGGGTTCCTTACGCTTTTAAACATGTAGTGCTTGGCCTGCGCATTGTTGCAGGATTCTGGATCTGGAGTATAATACGGATGGGATCATGAATTTTAGATGTTAGTGTATTGAAAAAAGATAAAGCAAGAAGTTATCTTGAAGAGGTCATGATAGCATTAAGACTTGCATTGTTGTTGGCCTTGTGTTATGACAAACAGCTTTATACAAAACCAACTTCTTCAAAGTTGACATATATGTTGATTGGCGAGACAAAGTAGCTTATTTGGCGAGTCATTAAAATAATGGGTTTTTCTCTAATAATTATGCTGTCGCAATAGGTGTGGTACTTACATTTTACATCTCCAGTAAAACGCATGAGTTTATCTATGCACAAAGATCACATGAATAATTTAGAAAACACACAGCTGCAGCCCTGAACCAAACTCACCAACAGGAAACCTAGAAAGGAACTAATCTAAAGTGATGCCTATGTCAATAGCCCAACTCCAAGATGCTGCTCAAATGCAGCTTTACTGCCACAAAGCCCTTTTGTCTCATGAAGGCTTCCCTGACTCACCTGGTGCCTGGTTTTCCCAAGAGCCCTAAGAAGACATCTATAATACCACAATTAAGCCCAAATGACGTGCTTACTGGAGGGCCTTAGCTTCCTGTATACGTTATTACATATTACCATGTGAGCTGTATCCTTCTCCTTAAATGTGTTTCAATAAACTCAATGTGCAGCACCCTTTATTACAATATAAAAAGTGCCTTTACTTGGAGTATTTATAAGTTTTCGACAAAGCTCTTTGAGGATTGTGAATAACTACAAGTCCCCAGTAAGGACAGGTGAGTCAGATCTTTCTGCCACACACAAAAAAAATCCTGAGAACAAACCATGCTTTGGTTGCCCAGATATTCTAGTCCAAACCCCATTTTATATTGGCGAAGAGTAAGACCATACTTTACCTACACCTTTGAGGAAAAATCCCCATCCAGATAAAAATAAACTAATAGTACAAGGCAGAGAACTTACTCAAGAGGGTGTTCAAGCGCTGCTACTAAATCCTCGCCAAAAGCACTTCTAGCCTGCAGGAGGTATTTAGATTCCTTTATTAAATAGTTAAACCTATCCAAATAAAAAATATTAAATATTAAGCAGTGCATGTCTGTAGGCAAGTGGGTTATTAGCAGGTGCGGTACTGACCAGGAGCTAGTAATAATACCACAATCACTAATAGGTCCAGTCAAGTCTCAGTAAATTAATAGTTACTCAACCACTGGTAGCTTGGCAAACAAGCAGTCAGGCTCAACTTAACAGATGGACATTTGTAACGCATTTAATACCACCAAAACAGTAAATAGGCAAAAAAACAACACAAAAGTCCAACTTTAATCTATAAAACTAGGAAATAGCTTTATCTTTAAAATGACAAAAGCCCAATGTAGGCAACTGGGGATATGAATTTCTAAAGATTATATAAAAATATATACTCTGTAGTGCCCAAAAATGCCACTTGCAACCACTAGGTGGCACACAATCGTGACAAAGTCAAAGTTTCAGTATGACTGTGACGGATTGTGGGCTGGCTAGGCTGCGTGCTAGGGCCCAGTCAAAGTTTTACCATCAGACATTTGGAGAACCACAAACCAGCATAAGTCAGCAGTCACGACCAGGGATGGTGTTGACAGCAGCTTGCTTCTCCAGATAGTCAGTTTTCTTTTTTACCTTTGCACTTAGAAACATTTCTGGTTCTCTGGAGCTTTTTAAAGGAACAAACCTGCGTGGTCAATGATCAGCAAGTCGATAACTGCAGCTTCACTGTAGAGCCAGTCTTCTCCTGGAGCTTTTCTGCAAGACTCTGCAGAAAGTTTTTAAGTTTCCAGAGTTCGCTGTTTCTTTGTTCTTTTGGGGAGATAAGTGCCCTCTAGCACTGGCCAAGGGTTCAGAGACTTCAGGGTGCCAGTTGAGGGCTAGGACACAATCTCCCACAATGTAGTTGGCCCAATCCAGGACAAATCCAGCTACAACTGGTGTTTCCTCTTTGATTTTGTAGGTGACTTCTTTAGCTCTTTTGTACTTGTCGCTGAGAGTCCACTTCTTTGCTTTTGAGTCAGCCACAGTCCTTTCTTTGTATAAACTTGTGAGTGCAGTAGATGCAGTCTTTCAGAGTGCAACCTACTCTTTGGTGCAGTCCAGGGGTCCAGCAGGGCAGTCCTCCTTCTCTTCTTTTCCAGGCAGTGATCTGATGAGATCTGCAGAGCTGCCTTATTTATCCTTCATTTATGGGCTCGAGGGAGGAGGGGACCCTATCCAATAGGAATCAAGTTACCTCCCTTTAGTATGGCCACTTTCTGTGACTTGAGCCCAGAATGCAACATTCTACCAAACATCAAAATGAGAATCTCTCCTTGGGGCATATGTCTGTGTAACCCCACCCAGAAGTTGGGCTAACAACTTACTACACTCCTCTTTGAGGCCCTTTCCTAGTCTAATTAGGGGGATGGGGGCCCAACCTTCCTAGAAACCAAGGAAGTAGGGCTAGTCTGGGTTCTCTGACATCTGTTTTCTATAGAGGCTTTTGCCTTTTAAGTCCAGCTTATCTACTCAGCCCTCTTCCTCTCTGGCTTCTCCAGGTCAGTGACCTCCTACCACCAAATGGCTGTACCAGGTCTCTTCACACCTACTGAGGGAGCAGCTTGGCTCAGGCTGTCCAAGGCTGACCAATCAGAAGAGGATGCTACAGGACTGCTTTAGGTAACTTCAGGATATTAAGTTATAAAACTACTTTCATGCAATAGTTGTATTAATTACAACAATCGCAAGTTGTTAGATTTAATTTAACTATTAATTGCATACTTTGTATTCTAGCTAATTCCAATACAAAGTTAGACTATTACATTTAATAAAGCCCTTCCCATGTTAGCCTATGAGGCTAGCAGCACTACCATAGGGAAAAACGACTTTAGCTGTTTCTTTCCTACCAGGGCATATACAACATTCTTTATATTTTCCCTGCTTTTTATATCTATATACCCTAACCTTTGGGCACCTAGGGCAGATATTAGGAGTGACATAAGTAATAAAAAGGTAGTTTTGGACTTTGGAAGTGCTTTTAATTCTAATGTTAAATGTGGATATGGTTTTATTTTAAAACCAGCCTGTAAGGCTGGCCTGGCTTTAAAAAGACACCACAGCAGTGCAGGGTTTATTCCAGTAAGGCCACTGAGGTCTCTAAACCTACATGCTCTAGCAAATACTAGAGACTCATAAGTAGGTTGTCCTCTCCACTTAGAACACCAATTGGTATATACCTTTAAAGGATACATTGCTGGCCCTGGGTCAGGCTGGCAAAGCCCAGGTCATTTTCAGAGTCAGTAACCACCAGCAGAGGCCAAAAATGGTGGATGATCAGGGCAAAAAGAATGACTTCCTTACAAAGTCTAGGTCTGATGCTATGAAGATCCACAGTCATTACAGCATTGAAGGCCCCCTTACAATTTTGGCGGAGGGGATTACTCCATCACAAACGTGACAGATCTACCGTCCGTCGTATGACAGGTTCCACAGGCTATAACAGAACTTGTAATACAGCAGACGGGATATCAGTCACGTTTGTGATGGAGTAATCCCCTCTGCAAAACTCGTAATGAGGCCCTCAGTTTCCATCGTAAGAAATGTGAAGCTCTGCACTAAATAATTGAATCAAACAGACAGTTGGGAATCACGAGAACCACATAGGTCAGATAGTTTTAATGTTCTAAAAAACATGCCAGTTCCAGAAATCATGTGGCCTGAATACCTCACCTCCCCATGTCATGCCTATGCATACTTACATTCATAATGATGGCACTAGTGTCCTGCACAATCATCACAAATAAACACATATGGTTGCAACTCTCAATGTGCGTAAAGAGACCTGTTTAGGAGATGTATTGTGCTGTTATAGTGTTACAGAATAAAGTTTAGAAAAACATTTTTGTGTCCAGCCTTGTTGGAAATGACTATCTTTTGCCTGGTATCCCTAGATTTTTCTTTTACTATTACTATTTTGAAAATGGCAATTTTAGAAAGTTATTTTCCTGCCTAATCCAAAGGGGGGCTTTTGCCAGTGTCATCTGACCACTAATGGCTTCCTTGTGGTGAGAGGTGGATTGCTCTTAGACAGTGGACACAAAGCTTGTGTGTGGAGCAGTATTTCTCGTCCTTGTGCAGGATTGCCAGAGGGTTGTGCCTAACCCCCTTCCTAAACCTTAAAGGATTCCTACTCTGTCACTGGCACATGTAGCTCACACCTAGTACAGCCACTAGTAAGTCTTGATGGTCAGCTTAGCCCAAAACTCAGTAGGAAGGGGGAACTGCCACAGAGCTGGTTTGGAGTGACCACCAGAGAGGGCTTACCCATCATAGCCACAACTCTAGCTGGACTCTGAAAAGGGGAAGAAAATGTCTGCCATGTTGGACTTGGATATAGAGGGGCGCTGTGGGAGAGCGTACAGTAAAATACTCAGGAAGCAGTGCAATGTGGGAAAGATCACTCATGCAAACTTTAACAACTTCAGCAGCAAATGACCACAGGTTTTGCCCCACCCACATGCAGCAATAGGCATACATGTGGCATCCTCAGTACCTCCTTAAAACATGCCTGGACCTGTGAAGATTAGAAGGAATGCCATGCGGTCTGACACCTGAAGACAGACTGGACGTGCTTGCCTTGAACCCCGTATCTCGGAAGTGCCTCCAAGGATTCAGTCATCTGACCTCCTGTTTGAGTTACAGGGACACAAGCTCTTAGAAGGCCCTTAATCTGCAACTGCCCAGATGAGTAAAGCCAAATCGACATACCCAGTACCCCGCTGTTGTCTTCTTTTGGAATGAGTCCTAACCCCCAATTGGTACCTTCCTAGGCCCTAAACCTTTGGCTGGTATTAGAGTGTATTCCTCCTGTCCCAATACTTCTGGATCTGGGACTATTTGCAAATTTCTGCCTGAGAGCCACCCGAGACCAGGACCGGCGTTAAAGCTACAGCCTTCGATGTTAAATTGCCAGTTGGTCTCAGCTTGCTGGTTTGCCCCGGTGAAGGAGACCTTACTCCCAGAAAAGTTTCCAAGTCTGAATGTAGAGGGTTTAATCGGGAATTATTCCAAGCAATAGCCTTTTGATATTTAGGGTTTCCTGGGAACAGATTTCAGACTTTGACCCCTTAGAGCTTTCCCACCTATGTCCACGACGGCACAGCACCACACTCTACAACAATCTGCCATCATCGAGCCTCACTTCAGATCCAGCTTTCCAAACCAATGGCCCATCGATGACCACTTTTTACCTTAAGAGTTTCTAGGCCCTGTAGGAGGCTGGGCCTCTGTGCAGTGTGCAAAGCTAGGCACACTGTGCAGGGGGGACCAGGCAACCACAAATTGGTTTACAGGGGTAAAAACTAGATCACCTAATGCTTTAATTTTTAAAGGTAGGTTGGTCGAGCAGTTAGGCCACTCTTGGATGAGTGCAAAGCATTTGGTGTACTCACATTATCAATCATGCAACTCACATTCGAAGAAATCACTTGAGACCAATTTCTAAAAATACTTCCAATTGTTATATAATTTTTAAGGCCAAGTTTATCAAAATTGGTTAGGTACTTTTTGAGATATGGATTTTTGAAATGTAGGAAAAATAGTTTTTTGTTGCGCAATTATGCACCATAGGAATCAATGGAGAGTCACCTTTAAAATATATATAAAATCACACAGTTGCTTTACCAAGTTCTTCGTTTGCAGTAAAAAAGTCTCTGGAGCTGGTGCAGGGCCACTCCGGGGGACCACATGGAAAAGCACTGCACAGGTAAGTTTAGAAGGGGTTCCTTGGGGTCCTCTTGGAGTGTTGAGGTCGCAAGGAGTGAGGGATCTTTAGGGCACAGCAGGTTCTTCGTTGCAGGGCACAGGACAGCCAGTTGCGGAGTGAATGGGTGATCCAGGAGCTGTCCGCAAAGATGCCCTTTGGATCTGGAGATAAGTCACTTCAAGGGTCGTTTGCAAGACAACGGGGGCACTCTGGTGGGAGATCTGGGGTGTGACTGAAGTCCCTTGACTAGGGCTTCCTCCTGGTCCTTTTTCAGCCCCAGACGGGCTGTTTTTCTTGGTGTCCAACGTCAGCTGACCAGTACTCAGGGCATTGGTACGGTTCCACCACTGGAGGATGCAGTGCCACCAAACTTGGCACACTTGTGGGGTTTGCACTCGTGGTCACTGGTGTGTTGTCGGGTCCAGCTGCAATTCCCGGTTCAAGAATTAGCAGCCAGTTAGTGAAGAGAACCCTCATTGGGTTGCTGCTTTTTTCGTTGCAGCAGAGTGGTACCGCCACTATGGAGGGAGTTATTGGATGACTGGCGAAGTCTGGAGGTCCTCGGGGGTTCTTGAGGTCAGTCCAGTTGTCCAGCAGCTCCTCAGAAGCGACTGTCAGGTCTTGGGTGCAGCAGGGAGGGTTTGGGGCTTGTTCTTTGTGCAGCAGGTCTACAGTCCTCGTGCATTGGATCGTTGGATCTTCTTGGTGCTGGTCTTCTTTGTGTCCTTTGAATTTGATTATCTGGTCCAGGGATGCCCACTAAATACTGAACTTAGTTGGCGTTTTAGGGGGAACCGGGTAGTGTCCAGTGGGACATTTACCTTTGGGTGGCTACACCCACTATAGAGACTACTTCCTGTGGGAAGGGTCACTTCCTTAATCCTGACTGGCTTTTTTCCTTACATCTAAGATTGTGGATAATGAAATGGAGTCTCCAACTCGCAGGCAACACCTTAAGGGTAGTGCATGCCAGGTTGGGCCACTCCTTCTACCCTTTGTGTAGTTTCCAACCTTTGCTCCCACCAAAAGTGTGCAAAGGGTTTGACCATCTGCTGCTAGCAGCCGGCCTGGGGGTCGAGTTTCAAAGGCTGTAAGCCCTTGAAGTTCACTGCCAGGACAGTGCACATTCCTGAGGAAAGGGGTGTTAGCACCTCCACCCAGGAAGGGCACTGTTTTACAAACCAGAGGGACAGGGCTCTCCCTCAAGGTTTGTGAATAGGGTGTCAGGAGGTGGCAGGCTGGACAGAACCAGTCAGCGACCAGTGTAGTTAGCTTTTGCAGGGAGACCTCTAAGGTGACCCCTGGGTACATTTAGGGATAAATCCAATAATGGTACCAGTTTGGATTTATTATTCTGAGTTGTTTGATACCAAACAATCCAGGGTTCAGAGTGGCCATCATATGGAAGGGAAACGCCAGTTGACCAGTGTCTAGCACATGTATTAAAATGGCTGCTCTGTTCACTCACTATGTCTCAGGCTTGGCAAGGACACAGTGGAGTCATATTGCTCATGGAGCTATGCCCTCACATGTAATATGGTGCACCATGCCAGAGGAGTGTCCTACCCATAGGTTATGAAGTGTATGGTGGACAGGGCACATGCAGTGTGCCATTTCGAGTAGGTGTTTTAGGTTTGCACCAGTACAACCAGCCTGAAATGGCAGTGCTGGGGGCATCTGGATTCATGGCCCTATAGGGTGGCACAATCAGTGCTGCTGCCCTCAAGGGCCTACATATAGTACTGCATGCCCTGGGTACCCAACTACCCTTTTACTAGGGACTGATAGTGGTAGCTAAATGTGTGTCCAATTGTGGCAATGCATCACAACAGTTTTAGAGAAAGAGCTCTGGCCCAGAGAACCTGGTTAGCAGGGGCCCTGGGCACTACAATTTCTAGGCTACATCAGGCAAAAAGTGGGGGCTAACCATGTCAAAAAGAGGACTTTTCTCACCGGTCCTAAGGTAAATATTCACTGGGACAAACTTGGTCCCTTTACCAGACCCGCACTCCAATACTGCAGACATTAAAAAAAAATTACTTTGACCTGGTCTAGCGCAACCAGTTAAGTGAGGGTTGGGGCTTTATGCTTTTTGGTGCCATTTTTATTTCAAGCTTTAAAAAAAAAATCATATCTCATTCTACTTTATGGATTTGTGCCTCTTTGTTGTCAATTTATGCATCATAATACAAAAAATGACATCACAATAACAAAAATCCAATAAGAAGAACTAGAGAAGCAAATTTAAAGATTTAAGTGAAAATGGTGCCAAAAGCACAAAGCGCCACCGTGGTTATCTGGTTGTGCAAAGAACGGGTGAAAATGCCAGTTTTCTAAAAGTGCAGATTTCACAACTGTAATTCAAAAAATCGGACTAATCGGACTACCACAAAAGAGGAGTTTTCATTACAATTCAAAAGAAACCAAATATGAACTGTTTTCCTGCTCCCATTTGGAAGGTACAGCTTATTAATTGTAATTGGGTAACTCCATTGTTATTCTATAGGGGAAGCTGGTATTGCAGTAGTTAAAAACAAATGTAACAATTTTACATGACCAGGACATGTAAAACATAAAAGTACTTGTTCTACTTTTAACATAGATTGGACCCTCCCCTGTGGGCTGTTTAGGGCGCAAGCTAGGGGTGACATAGGAGACATAAAACGGCAGGTTTGAGCCTGACAATAGGTTTAATTTGCCAGGTCAAAATGGCAGTTTAAAACTGATGATGCAAACTGCAATTGCAGGCCCGAGACAGGTTGGCAAAGCTACTCAAGTGGGTGGCACAACATATGCTGCAGGCTCACTAGTAGCATTTAATTTACAGGTCCTTGATGAATGTAGCACCACTTCACTAGAGACTCCTAAGTAAAATAAATATGCCAGTTGGTGATAAGCCAATGTAACTGTTTTAAGCAGTGAGCACACACACTTTAGCACCAGTTAGCAGTGGTGAAGGGCACAGGGTCCTAAGGCCAACAAAAGCAAGAATAGAACAATATGGATAAGTAAAGCGAAAAGTTTCTGGGAAGACCATACTAAGGCTGACAGGTATAAGGCATTTTGGTCCATCTGCCTCCGGTATATAAGATTATTTGAGAGGCATTCAGGAGAAGGCTAAAAAGCAGAGTATCGAATAATTGCTGCCACAAACACATGAGTCCAGTATTTTATTGTGAGCAAACGTCAGATTGCACAGAACTTCAAAAATGCAGTTCTTTGCAATACTACTGATGTATTGGCCAATCAATGATTCAAAATCTATAAGGACCCCAGGTTCTTCACTTTGGAGGCACGTTGAAGCAAATGTTCAAAGTGTAGTAGTTTGGAATGTTGAGATCCTGAAAAGCAGCTTTTCTTTAATAGTCAAAAAAATGTTACCCTGATCTTTGGTCAAACTCTTTGGTAATCTACCCTTGAACCCTGTTTCCTGTGTGATTTTTAAATACATTCATGTGCTGTCAGCCCACAATTCTTTAGTTATAGTAAAACCACTTAACTATAAAAAATAAAGGAGGTAAATATACTTTACAAGAAGGCAGGACTTACAGGATAACCACCTAATCCACCAAACATGCTGAAACGAAAGGCACAGTTTTGACGTGCAGGTGGTATTACATTAAAAAAAAGATCTGATTCATACAAGAGTGGGACATTTCATACCATGACCACAGTCTTTGTTATCTGGGTGATAACTGGTATCAAAGGAAGCTGGTCAGCTCAAGAGGAACAATAAAGGATAAAGGGCCCTCTATCTAGGACATCATTCCAGAACCAGGACTGCAATGTTGATCTCATAATTGACCAGAAACTTTCAACACTAGGGGAAAGAAGAGAGAATGCAAAAAAAGACTCTAAATGATACACCATCTTTAAAATGTCCTTACAGAAAAGTTTCCAGATTAGGTTCCTGTAATGAAGTAGGAAAAAATCCTCTTTGAAGCTTTCACATGAATACCTTGGGAGTAAAAGTTTGTTGGTGAATTCCTAGACCAAGAGGCGACAAGGGCTCTTGATTAAACAGTTGTTTTCTTATTTAGTAATTATAACAGGTAAAAGGTTATGATTGATTCATAAAGAGAAGGAATCAAACTCACCAGAAAAACTGGCTAGAAAAAGGCAAGATTTTCATTTAAGATAATTGAATACCAAATAAATCATAACATGCTTAGTATTCAAAATGAGCTAGTTTATTAAATAAGGTGTAAGACATTGGAATATTGGTTGTAAAGGGTGACAGACCCACTTCAAATAATCACAAACCTGGTCACAGAAAACCAACAACAAAAGTCATCCTGGGCTTACCCTCTGGCAGCTTGCCACACAAGCAGTCAGGCTTAACTTAGAGGCAATGTGGCAAAGCATTTGTGCCTTACTCAACCAGCAATAAAGTGAAAACAGAACGCAAGACTAATCCCAAACCAAGATAGAAAAACAGAGGATAATTTAATAATTAAAATGGCACTAAAATGACAAAAAACAATCAGTATAACAGAAGTAAAGAAGTTTCAAGTTTAAGATTAAAAATAGTGCAAAAAGTGGCATGTGCCATCTACGGGTATCTGGCTGCCCACCAGTCCAGGATAAAGTCAAAGATTCAGGCTAACCACAATGGCATTCGGGCAGAATACAGGGTCAGGTTCGGCCCGCTGGGAGCTGTACCTACCAACCTTGGTGTAGATGCTGCGTGGTGCAGCGATGCAAGGATCAGCATGGGATCTGGAGAAGCTGCTGATCAGGAGCTGCCGGTACTATGATGCGAGACACTGCAGTGGTTCTCATGGAGCCACCGATCAGGAGCTGCTCGGTGATGTAATGCAATACTTTGCATTGGATACTGTGAAGTAGTCAATCGGAAGCCATGCAGTACTGCTGTGTGAGACCCCGAGTCACTCTGTGCAATCTCTGCACCAGAAATTTCAGTTAAGCAGGAACATGAACACACTGACTTGAGACAATGCTCCAGGACCTAGAGGACAGCCCTTGGGGGTCAGGTCTCACTCCCACAAAGGCCAACAGAGGGTACCTGGTCAGGTCTAGTTGGGTCTGGTCAGCTGGAAAGCAGGAAAGTCCTCTGGAAGCTTGTGTTTCTCTAGCGCAAATAGGAAGTTAGTCAAATGACCCCTGGAGACGCTTCTGAGTTTAAGGCAAGCAGGCTTAATCTTCCTTCTTAGACAGCAGGGCAGTCTTTCTGAATCTTCTCACTTCCAGGAATGTTCTAATTTCAGGTTCTAGGATCTTACAATTGTGCCAGGTACTATGAGGTGGGTGGAGAAAAAACATTTGTCTAACTAAAACTGGCTCTGGTTACTTCCCTCCTTTTCCACTGAGTTTAAATCCAGCCTGGCTAGTGACAAAGAGCAGGCATGTCCATGTGTGAGCTGCGTATGCCGGTGACAGGGGTAGGTTTCTTCTGAAACCAGAACAGCTGGGTACAGCCTACCCTTTGAAGTGCAATCCGGGCAGGGACACAGATTCCCCCACCACCCCAAGCCATCCTGTCAGAAAGATACTCACGTCTCCACACCCAGGCCCTTTGTCCACTGTCTTGCCCTAATATGCATTTCCCAGAGGGGGCTATTAACAGTCCCAGAAGCAACTAGCCACTCAAAGAAAGGCCCTGGAAACTTTAGGCAGGGAAATGCCAACTTTTTTAAAAGTGACATTTCCCAAATCAATTTAAAATCAAACTTTACAGTTAAAAGGATTTAAATTACAATGAGTGGAAGCAGTATTTCTCTAGCTGTCCCAGATTGAATTTAGCACTTATTAAAATTAATAAGGTAAACCAGCTATGGTCTGTGGGAGGCCATCATTGCCACAGTGAAAAATGACATTGGAGGTTTTTCACTTCAATGCCAAGACATGTAGAAGATTAAATATACATGTCCTACTTTTAAATAAACTGCACATAGCCCTACAAACCTTTAGGGCTTTCCTTAGGGGTGACTTATAAGTATTGAAAAATAAGGTTAATGCTTGGCAAGGGGTTATTTAGCTGGGCTGAATTGACAGTTTAAATCTGCAGTGAAGCCTGCAACCACAGAACTGGGACATGCTTTAGACAGTTACTTTGGTGGGTGGCACAATGAGTGTTGTAGCTCACTAGTAGTGTTTAATTTACAGGCCCTTGATACAGGTAGTACCATATGCTAGGGACAGATAAGTAAATTAAAAAATTAAATGTGCTGATCAGATGGAAACCAATTTTATCATGTTTAAAGGAAAGAGCACACACTTCATCACTGGGTGGCAGGATTAAAGAGTCCTAATGCCAACTAAAATGGTTTCAGTACCAGAAAGCAAAAATCCGAGGAAAATACCAAGCAAAAAGATGGAGATTTCCAACAAGGAGCAGGATTTATAGTGAATGAAGGCCTTTAATAGCAACCAATGTGCCTCCCAGGCAATAGTCAAGAACTGCTTGTATATGTGCAAAGAAAATTAAGCAGCACAGACCAAAAGTGCATTACCCCATCAATACACATCAGCACAAAGAAGCACAGTTGTGTGTTATGATGATGTAACTGATATTTAACCCAATTAATGGGAAGAGTTGTATGAAGAGGTGAGGTAACTATGACTGCTGTAGATCACATAACTACCTAATCATATTGGCTAAAGACTGGATCTTGCGTGTTGCCCAAGCCTTCCATCATAACTATTCAAATTCATCAAAGGGCTGAAAAGGTGTGAAAAAAGTACCTGTAGTGGGATGTATTTTGCGGTAAAAACCACAGTGGTCTTCGGTATAAAACACTGCTGACCGTTATTAATGATATCAGGGCCTTCTGCTTGGAAGCATCCATCTACTGATGCCTATTTAATGAAGATTAATTTGCTTTACTGTTTTCAGTTATGCAGCACAGAGAAAATCCCTCCTCATCACAGTACAACAGTGGTTCCCAAACTGTGCACCACAGCACTCCTGTGTGCAGTCAAAACAAGCCTGGGGCACCGCACACCAAGCACAGAGTTCAGGAACCACTGGGCCTTAAATAGAAAGTGTTTATGGCTTGCGTTTATTGCCGTAGAGAACGAGATTTAACAGTGACCTGAAGATGACCTGTAAGCTAAGACGGAAAGCCAATGACAGAAGCACAGTGCACTGCAACTTGTTTCGGTGTGAAGTTGGCCTTGTAGCACTAGACCATGGGTGTAGGAAGTGTGGCGGATGTGGGGGATTTATCCCCCCCAGATTTTGGAGTCGAGGGGACACGAGGGACAGGTGTTGGGGGACGCAGGTCACACCAAGAAATCCTGCAGCACGGACCATGCAAAATGGCCATCCCTCCTAACCTCTGAATCCAAGCAATAACGCTTCGCAAAAGTATGGAGGGAAGCCCAAGTTGCGGCCTTGCAAATATCAACCACAGGAACACCTCTAGCCAAAGCCGTAGAGGCTGACTTAGCCCTGGTGGAATGGGTTCTAATTCCAACAGGAGGAACCTTCTTTGCCAAAAAATAACACATTTTTATGCAAAGAATGACCCACCTGGATAGTGTTCTCTTGTGGACCGCCTTGCCCTTCCTCTTCCCCACGTAGCCGATGAAGAGCTGATCTTCCACTCGGAACTCTCTCGTTCTGTCAACGTAGAAGCTTAAAGCTTTTAGGGTCAAGCCGATGCAGTCTCTCCTCTTCTTTCGATGGTTGGGGAGGAGGATAAAAAGATGAGAGCCTAATAGACTGCCCTAAATGGAAGGGTGTAACAACCTTCCGTAGGAAAGCCACCCTGGTCCTCAGCACCACTTTGTCCGCATGGAAGGAAGTGAAAGGGGGTTTAACGCTAAGCGCTTGAAGTTCACTCACTCGCCTAGCTGATGTGATGGCTACAAGAAAAACAGTTAATACTAAAAACCATAAGGGGTATGAATGTAAAGGCTCAAACGGTGAACCCATGAAGAATGTGTGTACTAAATTCAGATCCCATTGAGGCATAATAAAAGGAGAGGGAGGGAACTTATTAGTAAGACCATTCAAGAACTTTACAACTATAGGGGATTTAAACAAAGAGGGTTGATCAGGAAGGCACAGAAAGGCCGACAGCCCGACAAATAGCCCTTAACAGTCGCAACTGCACAACCCCTCTGCTCCAAGCACAACGCAAATAATAAAATGTCCGACAAATGGGCACGTAAGGGATCAATTTGTTTCTCTCCACACCAAGCCACAAATTTTGCCCATCTGCCAGAATAGATTTATTTGGTGGAGTGTCGCCTGGCCGATAAAATAACGTTCACCACTTCTGGCAGGAGAGAAAAGGAACTCCGATTGCCCCGTTCAATCTCCAGGCATGCAGGTGCAGACTCTGGAGGTGGGGGTGTAGAATCTGCCCCTGCGACTGCAAGAGGAGGTCTGCCCTGTGAGGGAGACTGAGCAGAGGGCACAGTGAGAGTTGGAGAAGATCCGAGTACCACACCCTTCGTGGCCAATCTGGAGCTATTAAAATGACTTGTGCCCGGTCTTGGCGAATCTTCCTCAGAACCAGAGGAATCAAGGGTATGGGGGGAAACGCGTAAAGCAATTGGCCGTGCAAGGGCATCTGAAACGCGTCCCCCAATGCCCCTTGCACCGGATACTGGAGGCTTCAGAACTACGGGCAGTGCGCGTTCTCCCGAGTGGCAAAGAGGTCTACCTGAAGAAATCCCCACATCCGGAAGATAGTGGAGAAGCCACTAGTGATCCACTGAGAAGTGTCAACTGAGACTGTCCGCACTTACGTTTTGAACTCCGGCCAGATGGTTTGCTACCACGCAAACCTGATGGGTCGGTGCCCAGGACCAAAGCTGCAGAGCTTCTCTGCAGAGAAGGTACGACCCTACTCCTCCCTGCTTGTTGATGTACCACATCGCGGTAGTGTTGTCCGTCAGAAGCTGGACTGACGGACCGCGAAGGGATGGGAGGAAGGCCTTGAGAGCTAAACGTATTGACGGCAATTCCAACAGATTGATGTGAAACATCTGTTCCACTGGAGACCAACGACCTTTGATCTCCAGGTCCCCCAGATGAGCTGCCCAGCCTAAAGTGGAAGCATCCATTATCACCGTGGTCACCGGAGGCGGCAGTGAAAACGGCCTTCCTTTGGAAAGATTGCCGTTCACAGCCCACCATCGTAGATCCGCTGCAGTGTCTCTGGAGATCTTTAACGACTCCTCGAGATCCCCTTTGTGTTGAAACCACTGCCTGCGGAGGCACCACTGAAGAGCCCTCATGTGCCAGCGTGCATGAGTGACCAACAGAATGCATGAGGCAAACAGACCGAGCAGACAAAGGACCTTGAGGACTGGAGCAACCGCTCCACTTTGAAACATTGGAATCAATGCCTGAATGACCTGAATTCGCTGACGTGGAGGAAAGGTCAGATTCAACGTTGTGTCCAGTACAGCCCCTATGAACAGGAGCAGTTGAGGGCTCCAGGTGAGATTTGGGCACGTTTATCGAGAAGCCCAGATCGAACAACAACCGGGTAGTCATCTGCAGATGAAGCAACACGAGCTCTGGGGACTTGGCTTTGATCAACCAATCGTCCTGAGATGCACTGCAGCCACTGCCATCACGTTCGTGAAGACTCGAGGCGCGGAAGTAAGACCAAAAGGAAGGACCGCAAACTGATACTGTTGCAACCCCACCACAAACCGGAGATACTTCCTGTGCGACTTGAGAATAGGGATGTGAAAGTACGCATCCTGCAAGTCGACACACACCATCCAATCTTCTTCGTTCAACGCCAAAAGCACCTGCGCTAGGGTCAGCATTTTGAACTTCTACTGCTTGAGGAACCAGTTCAAAACCCTCAGGTCCAGGATAGGCTTCAAGCGACCATCCTTCTTGGGGATCAGGAAATATCTTGAATAACAAACCTGACCCCTTTCCTGCTCTGGAACCAACTCCCCCACACCTTTTAATAGGGTCTGAACTTCCTGTTGCAACAACAGGCGATGGTCTTCTGTGCAAAAGGAGGGACAGGGAGGGATGGAAGGCGATAACTCCCTAAAGGGAAGTGCATAACCTTTCTCCACAATATTGATGACCCAGGAATCCAATGTGATCAGCTTCCACATGCGGAGAAAATGAAACAACCTTTCCCCTTACAGGAGAAGTATGGGATGGAATGGACGGAGGACTAAGGCTGCTTTCCCTGTTGCACCCCCCCAAGAGGAAGAGGCAGGGTGCTGCTGGGTGGCTCCTCTGGTTCGAACTCTACCCCTCCCTCTAAATGACCTATAGGGAAGCGTAGATGGTTGTTGGCCTGCAGGCTGGAGTCTCCCCCAAAAGGAAGAGCCTCGTCCAAACCCCCTGAACCTTCTGAATGACCTGAACGGGTGGTGGTTGAAGCCTGCAAGCCTAGGGACTTAGCGGTAGCCCTACTCTATTTGAAGCGCTCTAAGGCAGAGTCAGCCTTCGAACCAAATAGCTTCTCTCCATCAAATGGCAAGTCTAAAAGAGTCGTTTGCACATCAGATGAAAAACCAGGCGATCTCAACCAAGCATGTCTCCTGGTTGCAATGGATGTCCCCATCGCTCTGGCCACCGAATCCGCAGTATCTAACCCTGACTGAATAACCTGAGTCGCTGCCGCTTGTGCATCAGCCAAAAGATCCCATATGTCCTGGGGCAAATCTGGCATCTCAGCCTTAGCCGCATCCATCAAGGCATGGATATATCTTCCTAACACACAAGTAGCGTTAGCAGACTTCAGGGCCATGCTGCAAGATGAAAGATCTTCTTGGCAGACTGCTCCATCCTTTTCGACTCCCTGTCTGATGGAGCCCCAGGGAACGAACCAGGAGCTGAGCGCGAGGAGCAGGATGCCTGAACCACCAGATTCTCCAGAGTCAGATGCTTAGAGAGGAAGCTTGGGTCCCCAGGAGCCACTATCTCCTTGCCACTGATCTGTTAACTGCAGTTGAAGACACTGGTTTCCTCCAAACCTCAAGAATTGGTTCAGTGAGAGCCTCATTAAAAGGCAGGAGCGGCTCTGTCGAAGCCGGATGTAACTCCTCTGTGAGGATACTGGTCTTCACCTCAGCTGCAGGTAACATGAGATCTAAAAAGTCCGCTGCCTTCCTCACAACTGAGTGAAATGAAGCAGCTTCCTCAGTGAACTCGCCTGGAGAATCCAAGTCCCACTCTGGGGAAGTATTGAGACCGCTGGCAGAGTCCAAACCCTGAAGGTCCCCCATGGGCTCTGCGATCTCGCCTTCCTCTAGGAACTGTCTCTGGTACTCCTGCTCTTCCAATAGTCTGAGAGCCTTCCTCCTCGAGCGCAACCTGGCCTCTATCCTCGGCGTCGATAAAGAATTAGCCGACGCCTTTGGCTGACGCTGATCTTTAGATTCTTCCGACGTCAGATCCATCGGTGCCATGGGAAGGCGAGCCCTCTTCGCCGGCATCGATTGGAGTTATGGTGACGTCAAAGGCACCGGCACCGGACCAGCACCTTCCAGAGGGCAAAAGGGCATAAAAGGCTTCGGCTTGTATGGAGCCAGAACGCCCAGACCAAAAGCTAATGGACCTGAGGGACCAGCCGGTGCACCGCCAGGAGCCATGGAGCTGAAGATGCTGTACATCACGTTTAAGAAGGCCGTCGGATCCGCACCCGGAGCCGGGAAAGCAGGATACCCCTGCGGCGTTGGCGCTGACTGCAACGTTGGCACTGGATCCAGTACCTCTGATTGTGCAGGCAAGAAGGCAGGACTCTGGCGAGGCTCGTCTACTTCAAAAACCGACGGCACCAGAGAAGCCTGAGGACTTTGCAGCTGTGGCGTCACTGTTGGGCTGACCTCCCACGTCGTACGATGCCGAGCAGATCGAGATCGCGAACGAGATCGATCTTTCCCCGAACGACATCGGGAATCATGCCGACACCGAGAGTCATGACGCCGTCTTTTATGTGAAGATTTCGAAGAAGACCTCCGATGTCGGTGCTTTTTCTTTTTCGATTTAGCCAGAAACAGCTTGGCTTCACGCTCTTTCAACGCCTTTGGGTTCATCTGTTGACACAAACCACACTCTACCACGTCGTGTTTCGAGCTCAAGCACCATAAACAGTCATTATGCGGGTCAGTCACTGACATACGGCTCCCGAACTCCCTACAGGGCTTGAAGCCGGACTTCCGAGGTGGAGACAATGGTCAGCCCCAGCAGACATAGCATGTGGTGCGCTGCCTCCTATCCTGGCCTGAGGGCACAGCAGGGAGGCCTCTGCTACTGCTTCTGAGTAGCACAGTACACACCCTCTGGCTAAGGGAAATGCTCTGATCCCCGGAGTGGGTGGCTAACCCCACATTCATGGTGGTCAGGTGAGGCATTTTTTATGCAACCCACTGCAAGTACAGAAATAAACAGGAAAGCAAACTTGTTCCTTACCTGTTTATTGTAGATTTGCCACATAATGGAAGTGCATTGCTAGCAGATGCCCTGAGCAGTGTGTTTGCTGTCCCTTAAGCCTTTCAATTACTTTAGTCCAGCAAGAGGCCCCCAGGGAAGCTTTTCGGATTTATCAAACAGATAAAATGTTTCATCATGCACTCCTTTTTGGGGAAAAAGTGCTATCAAACCAAACAAGTGAAACTGAATGTGTTATGGCCTGCAGTTTAGTAGTTAAAAAATCACTCCGATTTAAGTGCTTTCTGCTCCGGTGTGTTGACATGGTCAGACTGTACTGTAGGTAACCTGGCAGTGCCAGAGGGGCAGGTTTGACAGGTCAATGTGTGGGTGTTTGGCTGTTTGTGGGACAGTTTATGGTCTGTGAGTTGTTTTGTACTGTTGATTTACCTCATAATACCACAAACATTGCTTGTAGCAAATGCACATGCATGCAGTCTGCCATTCCCAGGGCCGATGGAATCATGTGATTGTGCAACCACTGCATTTTTCATATAATAATGGATTTGCCACATAAAGCATCATCTGCTGCATAATTTGCAGATTGATTTTAAGGAAAAAAAATGTCTAGTTCATATGGTTCAAAAGTTAATAAGCACAAAGCGACACGTGTTGCAGCACAGTGGAAGGCCCTTTGCAATACTTGACTGTTCATCTTCCTGTTGCTTATTGCTGTATTTTAAAACTGGATATTAAACCGCAACTAATGAGGTGCAACCAATACCCAGAGAATGTTAACAAGTGTAAAAATATCAAAATAACTAATACTAGTAAAAAATGTGCTGCATTACGTTGCATAATTTGCCTTTTCCTGACACATAATTTACTCAACTCTGCCACATAATTTGGCAGTCCCCTGCTTGCAAAACACCTACGCAGTGTCTTTACAAATTTGGTCCTGCCCCGATTTGTGGCCCACGTTTTTGCTAACAGGGTCACTCTTCTTTTGGTACCTGGGCCTATTTTCTTTCTCAGTCCGACCCTGCCTCAAGTACTTATGACCCCCTTTGTAGGTCACACAATGAGGCTGCTATCACAAGGATCACTCAATTTTGTGCAAACTATGGGAACTGTGATCCTGAGTACAATGGACATTGAGACAGATGTGACTATAAACAGCTTGCCTCCCTATTTCGGCAGCACCATATAAAACCAGGCACTTTCTACCATACACCTTCCGTAGGCCTCCCATTGCACTTCAGCAATGCATTTTATCATCTACACAAGCTCAGGGCTAGCCCCGCTGCTCTTCAGCAACCTTTGAAAGGAATAAGCAGGCGGGCTCAGACAGCCTCACTCTTTCCCAACACACACCATACTGGCATGAAACACTGTCCTTCCTTTCCTGGCTTCTCAACTTCATGGTGCCCTACTCAACTTGTACCTGACCTTTGGGCAACATGAGGTGCAGGCTTCTCTGATTGCCCCAGTCTGTGAGAAAAAAAAAGACCATAGAAAGGAGAAAGTATATCTGTTTCAGACTCCCATCCCCATGTAACATTTCAGACACATTTTTGAAGGAACTCTATTTTCCTCTGTTGCCACTCTGCTTTGAGCCATATTTACTACACGTTTTGTTTAGTATCCATCTAGTCTTTGCAGCCACTTCGGAGCACTTTGACACAATCAGGGTACAGTAAGGCGAGTTAGATGCATTTTTCTGACCATAAATCCAGTTAGGAGAGCGTTCTGCTTCACAGAATATATTTTGTTGTATTTTATCTAAAGGAGAGGATGTGGTATTATGGCCAGAGATGCCGCCTTTGGAATTGGGAACCAGGTTCGAGCCTTGGTGTCGGCTCAACAACCTGTGACTCTGGGCAAATCACTTAATTTATCTGCACCAAAAAAAAAAAAATGAATCTGCTCTTGTGTAATATAATAGGTGCTCATGTAAAGGTCTCAAGTATCTTTGGGTCAAGTTCCTGCTACACAAAACTGCAAAAAACAAGCATTGGACAAAAGATCTTGCCTGTACAAGAGCTATTAGCTATGGCAATGCGTTTTTGCCATATTGCACACACCAGTGTGGGTGCTGTTCAGCATGGTTAAAAGTTAGAGTCATGGAGTGGGTTGTAGAGTGGAGAAGGGGGAGTAGAGTGTCACGGAGGAGAGAAGAGTTCAGTGGCCAAGACTATTGTAAAATGGAGTGGAATAGGGTGGAGTGGATTGGATTGGATTGAGGTATTGAATACAATTGGAGTAGAGTGGGGTGGATTGAATGGAGTTTGATGGATTGGAGTGGGCTGGATTGGAATGGGGTGAAGTGGATTAGAATGTGGTGACTAGATTGGGTGGGTGTATTGAATTGAAGTGATAGGACTAGGGTGGGTGGGTTGGGGTGGTTTGGAATGGGGTGGAGTGGATTAAACTGGACTGGGACGGGCTGAATTTGGGCTGATTGGATTGTAGTAGGGTGGATTAGACTGGAGTGGGGTGGACTGGAGTGGATGTTTTAGAGTGGGGTGGATTGGATTAGAGTGGGGTGAATTTGAGTGGGGTATGCTGGATGGAATGGAGTGGGGTGAATTGGACTGGGATAGTGGGGGGGTTGGACTAGAGTTGAGTGGGTGGATTAGACTGGGGTTGACTGGACTGGATTCTGTGTACTGGAATGTAGTAGATTGGAGTGGGTGGGCTGGATTGGAGTGGGGTGAATTTATCTGGGGTGGTGTTTCTTGACTTGGGATAGAGTTGGGTGGACTGAAGTAGAGTGGAGTGCAGGTGAACTGGAGGAGAGTGAGGTGGATGGGAGTGGGGTGGGTGGGAGTAGAGAGGTGGGTTTGAGTGAACTGGCCTGGATGGGGTGAATTGGAGGGGGTAGATTGAAATGGGGTGGGGTGATCTGAAGAGGTTGGATTGGAGTGGGTGGATTGGATTGGGCTGTGGTGGACTGGAGTAGGGTGTATTGGAGTGGATTAAGACTGAGTGGGGTGAATTGGATTGGAGTGTGGTGTATTAAGGTAAACTGTGTTGGACTGGGGTGAATCAGGATGGACTGGAGTGGGGTGGGATGGACTGGAGTGAGGTGGGTTGATTTGGTTGCGATTGATTGGAGTGGGGTGAAAAGGAGTGGGTTGGAGTAGGGTGGAATGGGGTGGGTTGGACCACAGTGGGGTTGATTGTGGTGGATTGGATTGGAGTGTGGTAGATTGGATTGCATTGGGGTGTATTGGATAAGGCTGGAATGCAGTGGAATGGATTGGCTTGGTGTGGGGTGCACTGTGGTGAATTGAAGTGGGGTGAATTGGGATGGAGTGGTGTGGATTGGATTGGGGTGAGATGGACTCGATTGGAGCAGGGTGGACTGGAGTGGGATACATTGTTTTGGATTAGGGTGGGGCAGACAGTTTTGGATTGCTGGATTGGAGTGGGGTAGGTTGGAGGATTGGAGTGTGGTGGATTTGGATAGAGTGAAGTGGGGAGTGGAGAGGATGGGACTGGGGCAGATTGGAATGGGGCAGATTGTTTTGGACTGGATTGGGCAGATTATTTTGGATTTGTTTGGGGCAGATTGTTTTGGATTGAGTGGGGCAGATTTGTTTGGGGCAGATTGTTTTGGATTGAGTGGGGCAGATTGCAGTGGGGCAGATTGTTTTGAACTAGGGTGGGGAAGGTTTATTTTAATTGGAGGGGGAAGGTTGGTGTGGGGCAGATTATGTTGGATTGGAGTTGGGCAGATTGTTGTGGAGTGGGGCATATTGTTTAGGATTTCTGTCTTGAGGGGGTCAGATTCTTTGGATTGGAGCAGGGAAGATTGGAGAGTGGTGGATTGGAGTCGATTGGGGTGGGTGGTTTGGATTGGAGTGGGGCGGATTGGACTGGAGTGGGGGTGGATTGGGGTGTAATGCATGATTATGTGTTAAAGCATAATTTCAAAAATTACAAATAAGAAAGAAACAATGTTGGTTTGCAATCTTTAGAACAAGATAAGTAATCTTTGCAGAACAGCACCCACGAGCAAAAACAAATCAAAACATGAGCGCAAAGTGAGAAAATAAGACTTGGCAAAATAAATAAAAGTTAGCTATAGAAAACAAAACTTTACAATTATGTTTGCCCCGCTGGGCACGTTTTTGCCAGTCATGCCTTATGGTTGATGGGCACAAGAAGTTATAAGTACAAAATAGTATCTCAATCACCTCGGGAGAAGCGGACTGGCACTGATTAAGTTGAATCGGCCAGTGCTTGGTCCCTGCTCCACGGACAGGAACAGAAATTATGCTATGCCTGCATTGACCAACTACAAGGGTGTAAAGAAGAGTGCCATGCAAGCCAACAAATGGCAAGGGACGGGCCCCAAGACCTTTTTACTTAACAACAGAGTCTCACAAGCAAGACGCATGTGCTAGCGAGGGGTTCCCAACCGGTGGTTCGGGGGCCTCTGGGGGTCTGTGAAGCCTCCTCAGGGGGTCCGCAAGTGCTCAGAAAATTAAATAATGTTAACAGATTAGGTCCCTAGCTTTCAGCAATGACTCAGTAAGGGGTCTCCGGATTAAAAAAAAGTGATTCAGTGGGGGTCCCCAGGTTCCAGTAATGATAAAGTGGGGGTCCACAGAGGCACAAGGTTGGAAACCACTGTGCTAGCGCATGCTATCTCAGGCTCAACCCTAAAAACACGAGACCTGCCTCTGCTTATGACGCTCTTTCAGCCATGTTCATGCAGCCTCATAAAACTGAAATATGCAGGGGTTAATATCATACCAACTAAGAAGCACTCATGTTAAGAACTTCTGAAGGATGAAAAGCAGATCCTGCAGTCTCAAACCTGCGACCTCCAGGTTGTGTTCGACTTCGGCAGCAGAAGCCTTGACTCCCTGACCTATTTTACATAAGACGGTGTTTGATAAAACTGCATCTGAACTTTGTATAAAAAATAGTGTATTTTAAGAACACCATTTCACCTCAAACCTCTGTGATTGTACAGGTTTATTGGAGTCAGCGGTGTGAAGATGTTAGGGAATTTTGTATTGGGTCCCCGAGGCTGATCCTGTACCCCCAGAAATTCAGTGTCTTATGCCCTTGCACTAGACTTGCATAAAACCAAATGTCAGTGCCCGTGGAAGTTGTCCAGAAATGATGATATCGCATCAGAAGATTGGTCTAACAGGGCTGCGTCTATGTTGAGGCTAGTTTGAGCGTGTGGAATGCAATGCCAGTTTCAAAGGAATCTAGTGCGAGGACGCTCTCGAGTGAAAGGCGGTAAAATTCAAATAATGAGGTGCTCCCAAAGTTCGGCTTGTTGTGTCGATACCATTAAAATTATTTATCAATAAAGAGATACATTTTTTACTTGTCTGGACGATAACAGTGAAAGCTGCAAGTTAGCTAAATGTCACGCAGCTGACTTCTATCAAATGAGATCCTGTGTTCCTTGATACACAGATGAGACAGGAGGGCACAGAAAGATGCAAGAACACTCAGACGGTAGGCATGGGGACAGACAGGGGGGCAAGAACACACAGACGGCTTCCTCCCTATTTTTTTCAGGGAGAAAAATGGAAGTACTCCCAAGGCTGGGCTTACATTTCCCCATTTGCTAACAAAAGTAATACAATGGGAGAAATGGCCAATAGATAAGAGGAGCTGCAGGTCAAAAAAGTTTGGGAACTACTGCAGTACAAGTTCCATCACTCCCCTCCCCATTTGAAGGGTTTATTGTTCTATACACTTACACAGGTATCTCACAAGCCAAACTCAGTTTAATTTGACGATGGGTGTGCTCTTACCACTTCTTATTACTTGTTTCTGTGAGTAGGGCACAAGTATTTTTTATTTTAAAATATACTTCGAGGTTGCCATCTGTACAGAAACCATATTGGGTACCATGTGTAGTGCAAGTGACCTGCTCACATGCAAGAATACCGCAGAGTTCCTGTAAACACTCTGACCTCTAGGGTGGGGGGGGGGGGGGGTGGGGGGGGAAGGGGAGAGGAGTCAGCCCTTTCTCTGGATTCTAGCAGTTATCTTACAACATAATGCCACATTAGTTATTGATGCTTTATGTGCTTTTAAGACATTTATGGAACCCATAAACTGTAAACCTAATAGCAAAACCCTGGTTAATTGACCACTGGGCACCACAGTATATCTTTCAGTGGACTCAGGATACCTTTCAATTACATTTTTGTATTAAACAGGACAAACACACACTAAGGGCAGTCCCATTACCACAGTTATTTCATCTGAGCTGAGTGACAGTGGGAAATATTACTTTGTACTTGGTAAAAGTATGTTGCTATATTAGAAGATTGTAATGTTTGGAGCTCCACTGAAAACAATGGAGTGCTCTGGGCTTTTCATGCCGGTAGAAGCCCGGAGCTCCAACATTCCAATGTTAGCCTTCACAGCATTTGCTGTGAACAAAGACCTCATGGAGCCCGAGGGGATTTCAGTTCCCTCAGGAATGTGAGGCCTTTGTTTAATTTATTAGAACATTCTGCCCTCTAGCGGTGGAATGTTCTAATAGCCTTATAGCCCTCCGCAGCTGGGCTATACCGGCATTAAAGTCCTGCTCCTTTGTTAAAGCTATTAATGCTGTATGTGGTTCTAGGACATATATGGAATCCATAACTTGTAAATCTAATAGCAAAACCCTGGTTAATTGACTACTGGGCACCAGATCCTATATTTCAGTGGACTCAGGATACCTTTCAATTACATTTTTGTATTGAACAGGATAACCACACACTAAGAGCATTCCCGTTACCACAGTTTTTTCAACTGAGTTGAGTGACACTGGGAAACGTTACTTTGTGTTTGGTAAAATACTATACCATATTAGCACAACTGAGTTGACTTATCTAGAATGTTCACTATGAAATGTGGGCAAATCTCAAGAAATAGACATCCCATCTGACATGCCAGTCGGGCAAATGCCCTCTCCTATATGTTCGTGTAACACACTGAAGTTGTCTCTCCATGTATGTGAGAGGTCTGCATACATTTGTTTTAAGGGTTTTTGAGCCAAACTCAATGCAGCGGTATGTTTTTTTTTTTGCCTCAATGTGAGGCTTAGCCTTTCTGATTTTGCCAAACTATGCTTGTTGCCCGATACCTCCCTAAAAATCTTCAGTAGCATATGAAGACTGGCAAGGAGTGTATCTACTATCCCCAAAATAGTATCTGCAAACATCCCACCAAATTCACCTCCAATAGGGATTTTCTTGGTATGTACATAGCCTCCATTTTTTAGTTGCTCCCCATTCTGTACCAAGCCATAAGTTAAGACGTGACAACTCTGCCTCATACCCTCTGCAGAATACATTTGTTGATCAAACTTCCACTCATGGGCATTGTTTCCGTGGGCTTTTGATAAATGTTCCGCATCATCATAAGCAGGGACACTAGAATTATAAAGCAATAGGTGACCAAATTATACAGCAGTGTTGCCTGAATTATGTAGCATAGTGACATACAATCTCCGGAGCTATTATAGTATATTTGTCATTTTCACACGTATTACTACTGATGGGTATTGGAATTCTGTGGCAATGAGCAACCACATCCATTGGATTTTTATGAGTTTTTGTATTTGAACCAGTCAGATTTTTAAATGTGTTAGACGACATTAGGACTTATGTAAATAACTATTTAATAATAATATTAGTAAACATGCACTGTTTCATTGTGAATGCTGCAAAACAGTCTTGCTTGTTTTATTCAACTGAAGACTACTGTGCTGTTTTTATTAACTCATGTGTAGTAAGGAAAGACATATTTAAGAGTCCATACCTCCATTAAGACGAACAATGCTGCAAAAAAGAGAAGAGTGGCCCACTCAACTCTATGTAAAATCATCTCAAAATCATGGATATCAGCCAAAACCAACAGCCACAGAGCACCCAACATTGCAGTCCAACCTAAAAGACAGCAAAGAAACAAAGAAATATTTATGATACATATGTTACAAAATAATGACCACTTTTATTAACTGTCTCTTCAAATTCTGAAGTCAGAATTTATAGTCAACGTTACTCGGCACAGTTTGGTGTTTTCTCACAGGAAATAAAGGAAAGAAAGATATGTTGGCACAGTAAAGGCTCCATGACTGATAATAGGAAGAGTCAGCAATAAAGATACTTGAGATAGCTTACTTGAGATGAAAGAATAAACGCATATTTGAACAAAGGGACTTATATCTCTGTGAATGGGCCACTATCGGCAATGGCAACAGGGCATCATGTTATCAGGAATATCTTCGTCAGCTTATGTCAAGCTAAACTTAGAGTGGAAATCGCAGACATGTTGAGGTCAACTAGAAACAGGGCAAGCGGGCCAACCCTCGGGTTGATCTGGATGCTCTGACACTGTTTTTAGGCTTCATTCCTCCCACAATGAGGTATAAAGCAAGCAATTCCTTAAATGTGCCAATGTTGTTGATGGCAATTTCGACTTGTGAGAAAATGGATTATTAGTTGGGTTGGGGTGGATGACGTTCATCAAAAATAATAGTAACTATTCATCTTAGGTCAAGAATTCTCCAAGAACCCAAACTCAAAAGACGTGGTCAGGCAGGCTCTAGACCTAGGCCTGAGGTTACTGATTGACAAGTCACAGGTGGGGTAGCACATAGCCGGCAGACAAACACGCCAACAGGAAACTCTGATCATTCCCGCAGATAGGCGCAGCAACACCATAATGGTCCTAGGAGATTGGTCCCAATAGAGCACAAATGGCTGGAGGGGTGCGCGCATTCCCAAAACACCATAAAGCCACATGTAGTTAGGAACACTCAGTCTATCAGAACACAAGAACATGCAGTGATCAGGTGCCCTTCAGGCCGGACATCTGGACAATTTACCAACTGGCCCTCATTGTGTCCATGCAAAGTCGAGGCCCATCTACATTGGTTATCAGGGACCTTGTTTATGATTAAAGACAATTGTTCACATTCTTCACCTAAAAAGGAATGCTGTAATTGTTCTATGGTGCCTAGAGAAATGTACAAAACACCGCTCAGATCGATTGTACTTTGAGACAGTCCTCAGACCCCATTTCTGTAACTGTTCTACCTCAATTAATGTTTAATTCGAGCAACAGTTTCAGTAATTTAAACCTCAGCTCACTCCTGTTAGTTATTCTACAGAGCAAACAAGCTTAACTTAGGAAAACATGTAAATCGTTTAGAAGTACCAAAACAATTTTTAAAAAAATTGAAAACCACACAATAAAATTTTTACTCTACTTTATATAAATAGAGAATATTTCACTGAACAAAATTACAAAAAAAAAAAAAACATAAATCCACTAAGGGGGAAACAGGAGATAGTAATTGTTACTTTCATGAATAAAAATGGTACCAAAAACACAAAGCTCCAACAGCAGGCAACTGGTCGTATTAAACCGGGACAAAAGGTAACATTTAAGGGTGACTGCAATACTGCTCCACATTCGCCTAGTGAAGCACTTTGTGTGCGGAATTGGAAACTTTTTTGAAAGCTGGATTTCCTTTAGTGAGGCAATCCAGCAAGCTGAGCATGAGTGGTGATTTGACATCAACGGATTCAATGATGCCTCTGTCTCAGTTGGTTCTCCAGCCAGCTTTTAGCAGTTTAAGTAGGAGAAGTATGCTCGAACACCAGACAACTGATCCAGGGCCTTAGCAAAAGCACTTTGGGGTCAGGTCTCACTCCACAGAAGCCACCAGAAGGGTCCCGGGTAGGTCCAGTTTGAAGTGGTCAGTGGGGTTCAAGGAAAGTAGGCCTCTTGCAGTTATTGTGTGTAGCCCTGTAGCTTAACAGGAGGTCAGCCACCTGGCCTTTGGAGATAACTTCTCAGTCCTTGTACAAATGGGAGCAGGTCAAACCCTTAGGGTTCTCTTCACAGGTAACAGCAGCAAGTGCAGTTCTTGTTCTGTCTTCCTCAGGTCAAGTACTCTTCTGAAGAGTGTTCCTTGGGGGGGGCCGGGGGGGGGTGGCACTAGCCTGTGGGCGGGAGTGGCTCCTGGTCCCTCCCTACCTAATGGGAAAAACTTCCTAAGGGAATTCCTACCCACCTTTGCAACAGTTCCATTGTCCCATGTGCAATACCCCACATTGCCCCTCTACCTTAAACCAAAATGGTACAAACTTTCTTCCCCTGGGCTGAGCTCTGAGACCTAGGCCTCATGCATGTTTTTAGGGGTCAGGGTACATACACTGGAAAGCACTGCCCCAGTGTGCCAAGTCCAAAAACCAGCAGAAGTATCTACAAAAAGTTTAGGTGACCAGACTAAAAGGGGCATTTTCCTGGATTACTTACATTTTTAAGAGTGGGCTTTGACAGTCCAGCTATCAACCACACATATTGCTAAATAAATATTTGGGTTCACCCCTTCAACCACTGGTCTTTTATGACCAGACGCTTTCAGCAATTGGCTTGAGACTTTGACAAGCACTTCTTGGCTCACCTTAGTGGACTCAGGGATGTGGAATTCCTCTAGCCAGTTGCCCAAGACATATTGTTTGGGGTCAAGGATAAGGTTTTCATGTCTATTTTTTCCTTGGGACAAGTAGGCCCAACCTTCTGCAGTACAAACCCTTTAGCTTCCAGCTTACAGTACATTATGAATCAGAGAAGGGCACTGTCTGCAGTGAAAGTAATGTTTGTGTTCATATATTAATGCTGTTCAGAACTTGTATTTATCTTTTATTAACCCCTTGAGGGCTACGGACATAATGGTTACGTTCATGGCTGCGCCTCTCAGGTGCCACGGATGTAACCATTACGTCCGTTTACCGGCCCTCGGGGAAAGCGCTAGCGCTCCCCCCAAGGGCCACCCCCCCCCCCACCCCTCCCAGGTCAGGGCTGGAAGGGGAATCGCTTCCCCTTAAAGCCCCCCCTCCCAGACCTGCCCAGTGACGTCTGATGACATCAGCACACAATCACATTCTGACCTCATCAGAGGTCACCTCCCATCGCGCTGGAAGCATGCTTCCAGCGAGATGCGGAAGAGAAATGCAAAAGCATTTCTCTTCCGCTCAGGAAGAGGGGGCCAGAAGAGTCATGAAAGGAAAGGCCTTTCCTTTCATGTCTCTGCAAGCATTTCTGCTGCCCGATCGCGATGTGATTGGGCAGCAGAAATGCCCACTAGACACCAGGGATTTATTTTTCCGGTTTGAAATGGACATGAGGGTAGCGGCCCCTTGGGCAAGGGCGCTCCCAAGGAGGCCAAAGATTTTTTAGGCCATTTCTGCCCCCTTGGGGGCAGATCGGCCTAATATAATTAGGCTGCTCTCCCCTGGAGGGGGGGGGGGGGGCAGAAATCCCATAGACACCAGGGATAAAAAAAAAAATCTTTTATGTTTAGGGAGAAATCCCTTAGGCAAGGGTCGCTCCCTGGGGGGCCAAATTGTTTTTAGGCCATATATAATATAATTAGGCTGAAAACCCCTAGACACCAAGGATAATTTATTTATTTTTTCTTTTATGTATAGGGTCGCTTCCTTGGGGGGGGGGGGGGGGGGGCAAATTGTTTTTAGGCCATTTCTGCCCCCTAATTATATTAGGCCGATCTGACCCCGGGAGGGGCAGAAACCACTAGACACCAAGAAGTTTTTTTTTTCTATTTTTTTTATTATACTGACACATAAGGGGAGGGGGATTATTTTTAAGCCATTTCTGCAGAAAACCCCTAGACACCAGGGATACATTTATTTTTTGTTTATTTTATTTTTTATATATGTGGGGGGAGCAAAAGATTTTTAGGATGGGGCCAAAGTTGTTCTGCCCAACAGTGGGCAGAAGTGGCAATTACCCTGGATCCACACCCCGGGGAGCAGAAAGTCTACTAGATGCCATGGAATAAAACAAAAAATAAAAAAAGAGGGGTGGTGGCTACCAACCAGTATGGGCCTGGTTATGCCCCCAACTGAAGGGGGTAACAGTCTTTCAGCTCTCCCCCCGCACACTAAAACACCTTATCCCACGGCAAGGAAGAGGACATTTGATTATTTTGGGTTTTGGTTTTACATTTGGGCCAGGAGAGCTTGGTAACTCTCACAATCATCCGACTTGGAATGGTGAGGGTTGCACTTTTTTGACTTTGGGACGCTGCCATGTAGAAAAATTCACAAGACCTAGACACATCTGAAAACTAAACATCTGGTTGATTCCAGGGTGGTGTGCTTCACATGCACCCTGCACCATTTTATTACCCACAATGTCCTTCAAATCCCCAACTTTGCTGTAAATCACACTTTTTTTCCCACATTTTTGTGATGGAACCTTCCGGAATCTGCAGGAATCCACAAAATTCCTACCACCCAAAATTGTCTCATCCATACCAATAAAAATCCTGCTGCACTTGTCAGCTTAAAAATGTTTTTTTGGTTTCCCCTCAATTTCGACATGTTTTTTCACTCTTCCCTGTCCCAGGCACTAGGCCCACCTACACAAGTGAGGTATAATTTTTACCGGGAGTCTGAGGGGAACATTGGGAAGTAGGAACTTTGTCCTGGTGCGGTGATCCCACACAGAAATGTGGGAAAAAAGTGATTTTTTAGCAAAATTTGATGTTTGCTGAGGATTCTGGGTAACAATAAATTGGGGGATCCACGCAAGTCACACCTCCCTGGATTCCCTCGGGTGTCTAGTTTTCATAAATGTCTGGGTTTGGTAGGTTTCCCTAGATGGCTGCTGGAACCAGGACCAAAAACCCAGGTGGCCCCCGCAAAAACAGGTAGTTTTGTATTTGATAATTTTGATGTGTCCAGATAGTGTTTTGGGGCATTTCCTTTCACGAGCACCAGGCCTAACTACACAAGAGAGGTACCATTTTTAATCGGGAGACTTGAGGGAATTTTGGGTGGAAGGAAATTTGTGGCTCCTCTCAGATTCCAGAACTTTGTCACCGAAATGAGGGGAAAAAGTTTTTTTTTGCCAAATTTTGAGGTTTGCAAAGGATTATGGGTAACAGAACCTGGTCAGAGCCCAACAAGTCACCCCATCTTGGATTCCCTTAGGTGTCTAGTTTTCAAAAATGCGCAGGATTGCTAGGTTTCCCTAGGTGCTGGCTGAGCTAGAGGCCAAAATCTACAGCTAGGCACTTTGCAAACAACATGTCAGATTTCAATGTAAAAATGTGATGTGTCCATGTTGTGTTTCCTGCCGCGAGCATTAGGCCTACCCACGCAAGTGAGGTACGATTTTTATCAGGAGACTTGGGGGAACACAGAATAGCAAAACAAGTGTTATTGCCCCTTGTCTTGCTCTACATTTTTTCCTTCCAAATGTAAGACAGTGTGTAAAAAAGACATCTATTTGAGCAATGCCCTATAATTAACATGCTAGTATGGGCACCCCGGAATTCAGAGATGTGCAAATAACCACTGCTTCTCATCACCTTATCTTGTGCCCATTTTGGAAATAAAAAGGTTTTCTTGATACCTATTTTTTACTTTTTTTATTTCAGAAAATGGATTGCTGTGTACCCGGTATAGAATGAAAATCTATTGCAAGGTTCAGCTCATTTATTGGCTCTGGGTACCTAGGGTTCTTGATGAACCTGCAAGCCCTATATGTCCCCGCAAACCAAAAGAGTCCAGCAGACCTAACAGTATATTGCTTTCAAAAATCTGACATAGAAGGAAACAGTTAGAGTAAAACGTGGAGCTAAATGGCTGTTCCTTTTCACCTCAATTTCCATTTTTGTTTTATTTCTGCTCTTATTTTCTGTAGGAAACACTTGCAGGATCTACACAAATTACCCCTTGCTGAATTCAGAAGTTTGTCTACTTTTCAGAAGTGTTTAGCTTTCTGGGATCCAGCATTGGTTTCACACCTATTTCTGTCACTAACTGGAAGGAGGCTGAAAGCACACTCAAAAATAGTAAAAATGGGGTATGTCCCAGTAAAATGCCAAAATTGTGTTGAAAAATTGGGTTTTCTGATTTAAGTCTGCCTGTTCCTGAAAGCTGGTGATTTTAGCACCGCAAACCCTTTTTTGGTGCCATTTTCCAAAAAAAAAAAAAAAAACCTTCTTCTGCAGCCCTTTTTCCCATTTTTTTGAAAAACAAAACGACTTTTTGGTCGTATTTTGGCTAATTTCTTGCTTTCCTTCATGAGAACCCACAAAGTCTGGGTACCTCTAGAATCCCTAGAAGTTTGGAAAAAAAGGACGCAAATTTGGCGTGGGTAACTTACGTGGACAAAAAGTTATGAGGGTGAACTGCCCCAAATAGCCAAAAAAAGGCTTGGCACCTGAGGGGGAAAAGGCCTGGCAGCCAAGGGGTTAATGCAGACTTTATTATTGGGGTGAGAGCTCTAAGGAAATGTAATCCTCGGACTGCACTACTGACATGAGTGGCTCAGCATAAGAATACACACAGTTGCAAAGTTTAACAACATGAGGCTATGTGTAATATTACCAAATGCTCCCTGATTAGATGCAAATATTGGCAGAGTCTTGTAAGCAAGATTGATGATTATTTGTTTAAAAAAAAAAAAATGAAATTGCTCACAAAAAATGCAACTAGGAAGAAAAACGTTTTGCTAAACTACTATGAAATTTTAGGTATCATTTCTTTGAAGGATGTTATAGTAAAATGTGTTGATGTATGCTAGTATTTCTAAAAAATCAGGGTAACAAGTTTGAAAAAGATTATGGAAAACATGAAAATAAACAAGGAATGGCAAAACCAAAAGGTATGACATTGGTGGTCAGCCATTTGGTTTTGTCAATGCAAGTCTTGTTTTGTCTTGGTTTTGTACAGCTTTATAGCTGCAGGAGCTGCTTGACCCTCACAATTATAATAAACATTGAAAAAAAAAAAATGGTCTCTCAAAGCACACATTGCCACAACGTTCCTAGCATTGAATAAAACTACTTTGTGTGTCGATATGCTCCTTGTGAAACAGCAAAAGTCTGTCAGTCACAATGACGCCGGTCAATAGGTAGAGAAAGAGAGAATTTAAATAAAAGAATAAAGGCCTTGGTTAACGGCATACCTAATTAGGGGCCCAAATCTTAAAGTCTCAAAAGTGCACCCATTGTATGTCCTTGATTTGGGTATGTTTATGGCTTTCTTTAATTCACAAGGATTTACAGAAGTAGCCAAGAAACCGTACTCCTGTAAATTATTTGTGAACTGCCTTTTTCACAAGCAAATATGCATCTGGAGAATTACTCATGCGGAAATCTGTTACATGAATACAAGTTCACTTTCCCTCCAACTATTTTTTTCCCCAACCCCGGAAATACATTTTACTTCTGCCCTTCTCGGGAGTATATTTCCAACCTTTATCAGTTTGGGAAAACATTAAAGAAAAGCAGATGAAGTCCCCTAAAACATGCAAGTTAGTGGGGATGCAAAGACTCGAGAGGGCATACCAACCATGGAAATATTAGTTACTATCTCCAGCCCCAGTATGAAGATTTTGATTTTTTTTACAGGGCAAGTAGATTTATGAAGCAGCTTGTCCTGTGGGCAAGTAGATATTTTATTAAATTCCACACCCCTGTGGGCTATTTTACTCTCTCACCTAATGCTGTTGGCTGCTTGGGTGTATCCTTTACCTCAATGAAATCCTTACATTGAGGAATGACCTAACTACAGTGCTAATTGTCAACTCCTGCTAACAGCCCCCCGAGTCTCACTTTAATATGCTAACACTACATGTTAACACTTTAAACTCAGACCCATTGTTGTTGCTAATACTTATATAATTCAGATCTTATTTATGAATTGATCCCTGCTAGCTCAGTAAAGAGTGTCAGGGAAGAGGGTTGGGTAGTTACCAGTCACCTAAATTAATTTTGGGTCATTAAAATGGGATTAGAATATGAGCATCAAAGCAGAAACGCCTCTACGTCACTAACACAGCTGATAAACCCAGTGGCGGCTGGTGAGATTTGAAAGTAGGGGGGGGGGGCGTAAATCTTTGTGATGAGTGACCTGTTGCGAGAGAGTTTCGGGAGGAAGCCTGAGTGTCATAATGATAGTTTGGGTTTTTGAAAAAAAGAGTGGGCAAATGGTGCATTTGTAAGTAAATTTGACAATGCAAGGAGGTTAATAAGGCAATTGTGGAAGTGTAGTTATGAAATCAATGGAGATTTCATACGATAATGATATGGGTATACCTCACATTTTAATAAAATGATTTTATGTGCCATAACTTTAAAACTAAAGGAAGATACATCATGGTTGTGTTTTTCGTGATGATTAGGACGATGCACAACTACTTTGAAACTGTCCTGCCGAGTCACCTGCCTTTAAGACTCAGCAGGACAGTTTCAACGTTGTCGTGCATTGTCATGAACATCACAAAATACATGATGCAGACGACCACGACAAACAGTGTCGGTAATATTAATGAATGATTTCACAAGCTGACACACCACCAACTATTTTTTTTTATATTAATAAACTTACCTTTGTGCTGTTTATTTTCCACAATGCTGCATGCCAATCTCTCGTCACTGGTGGTGTGCTAGCGCTGCACCAAATGAAGAGAAAGCTTTAGGGGAGAGACAGTCTCCTTTTCCTCCAATCTCGCCACGTGCACTGTCTATGTGTTGTTGTGGATTGCATGTGCACTCCAGGCCCCTACCTGCCTGGTAACACCACCATCTCAGCCAACCAATCCTGGCGCTGGTTCTGCTGTTGCTGCAGACCCAGGATTGTTTGGGGCAGGGGACCTCAATGCACACTTCCGAGACTAGTGGCTAGGTCTTCTGCATCACCCCTGGCTCAATGTGCGTTATAGTGTCTTGCTACTCTGAGACCTAGTGCGCATGTCGGGTTGGCTGGAAGAAAGTTCCTGTCCAACTCGACATGCTCACTAGGTGCAGCGCAGGCTGGAGAATCTTTCTTAGTTTCTTACAGTCAAGAGACTGTGGCAACATTGTTGCTATTGAAACTAAGCCCCACTCCCTCAGGCCCGCTGCTGTCTCAGAGCACTCCTCGCTCAAATTTGAATTGGCAAGTGAAGACTTTCTGCTCACCGCAGCATCATGCTGCTGCAGTTTTATATATAAACATTTTAATTATTTTAGTTTATGCACTCCTCATTGGGGGCCAGGGAACCAAAATAATCTGCCCCCTCACGGAGGCAATACCCCTGGATAAAACTGACTGTCTCCAGGACAACAAAAAAAAAAAAAAAAAAAAATCAAAGTTAAATGAGAAAGGTAGTTTTGTTTGTAATTATTTCGACATGTCAACTGCATTTTTCAACATGAGGTATACATGCCTGACAAAGACACCTTGCTGAAGGGTTGCATACCTTTATATACATCATACAAAAAATGTTCACGATACAGTTACGAGAAAGCAACCTTGGTACATAAGCTGTCAATTAATAATTATTTGAGGCAAAGAAAATAGTTTGTATTGTTGATCGATTATCTTTGCCAATGCTTTTTGCGAGGCAGTTTAGCATCGGCAAACAAAAGAAAAGAAAAGGTACTATGATGCGGCTGCTGCTAGTCACTGAGCATCTCTGTATGCAACCACATGCCTGTTGACATATGTGCACATATAACTCACCACGTGTGATTCTATTAAATGTTGTGGTCACAATTTTCTTTGTCTTTTTTACTTGCCGATCCAAGATGATGCATGCCACTTGGATGGGGAATTTAAAAACGTTATTAGTTCTTAATCCAAAAAAAAAAAAAACATTAAAAAAAATATATATATTCAAAAGACCGCAAACGTTGGGGAGCAGTGACAACTGTGTGTGTGGAACAATGGGAGTGGGCATGGGGCAAGGGAGCAACAGAGGGGTGGTAAAGTGTGTTTTGGAATGCAGCGCCCTCCAATAAATTAAAACAAGTATTCAAATTACTGGAATGGGTGAAAAACGAAGCGCGAGGCGGCGGGTGAAGGGGAATCAGTGGGTGCGAGTATTGAAAGTGAGCAGCATACGACAGCAGAAAACCACATTCACTCTTGCAGTGCCCAGTGAAAATGAAAAAAGTAGTCTGCCTCATTCTGAGCAGTGTAAGAATACAAATTGGTCAATGAAAGGATAGTAAATTGGCTATGCTGCAGGGAAAAGACAAACGCAAAAAAAGGAAGGCAAGCCATCACATAAAAAGGAAGGAGATCAGTGATAATAAAGCCAACTAATGCTAAGCAATGGGCAGGCTTCCTAGGCCAACTATACGTTTTTCGTATGCTTCACATTAGAATGTTGCCTTCCAGACAGCAAAACGCTAGTAGACAAGATCTCAAAATGGATCCAGAGAACTGTGTGCTGGTATTTAAAGATGTAATTTGTTAGGTGCAATGAAGAGAACGTAATGAGATTAAAAACAGGATAAGCAAGTCCGTGCTGCTGTGTCATTGCTGCATCTTGTCCAATTGCAAGTAAAACCTGAGTTGGTGTAGTCTTTACGATATCAGCTCCATATACAGGGGAAAAACTTGTACGAATACTGCGGGGGGCGACTTACATAATGGGGCAAGTGCTCGTAATTTCAGTAAAAGGCACCTTGTACCTATCAAAGCAACTTAAGCAGCATCTGTGACATTTTTAGCATACACTGAAAAGCCTTTTGTCCCACTTCAGCCTACTGACAGAACATAACTATGCTATAAATAGCCTTCTCTTAGTTGAGCATCAGCAGGCTGACAGGCTGACACATTGATCATAACTCTGGTATGCTCAAACAGCACCCAGGACAGGCTGACAATAGGGTTTTGGGGGACATACCTACAGGGAGGTCTGTTCCCCGGGAGCATTGGGTGAAACCAGGAGCCCTCTAGATGACTGTGCGGCTTTGAGATACATCCGATAAAAGTTGTAGCCTAGGGTCTTTATACAGGGCCATTTTGGACTGCCATCCTCCATTTTATGATGGGTACACATGGTGGCAGCCCTGGTCATAAGCAGGTGTTGAGAGCTTTTTAGCACGTTACATTAGCTACAGACTAGTGTGTTTTGTTTGTGGTTGATAAAGTCAAGTATGTAGGATTCCAAGGTGCAGCAGGCCTTCGCCTCCTGGAAGAAGCCAGGCACCTTGATCTGTTGGTGGTAGGTGGTGGGCTTGCTCTGACGGGCCAGCCAGTGAGGTGCACATTGGAAGTGATCACCACCACGGTCCTGGAGTGCTATCTATCCCATATTAAGCCTGGGGCAATGGGAAAGCCCAGGTAGGTGCATGGGGCCGCCTGAGAGGGCAGCCCAAAAGCCACAAGATATCAGGGTAGTGTGCAGGAGAGGTCGCGGGGAGTGAGCGGCATGGGTGTGTTCCTCCACATGATCCCTTGTGTCAGGGACAGAAAGAAGGCCTCACTCATCAAGTGCAAGGGAACAATGAGGAAGTGGGGCTCCTCTAGCCTGTGGGGATACCGCAGCAGGAGCAGGCTGCAGTGGGGGAACATGATAGGATTAGCCCCAATATGTCAGGCATGCCAAAGGGGGGCCTCAGTGGCCCTATATGTGAACGTCTGGATGGAGCCGGATGGTCTTCCCCCCCCCCCCCCATGGGCATTATCAGCTAAGCAAGAGGTCAGGCAGTGTTTCCAGTTTGACTGTAGGGGTGGGCAGAGAGGCCGAGGGGACTGGGGCCAAGAACTGCATGTGTTAGGGAGCGTGGGATTGGTTGCAGAGGGTACCTAAAGGGATTCAGTGGAAGTGTCAGGAGGGTGCCCTCGGAGGAGCTCTGGATCAGCAGCTAGAAGGGCTTGAAGGAGGGAAGAGCACTAAACCCCCTTAGAAATCCCTGAGGAGGTGAAGAACTGACCAGCATCGGCCAGCTTAGTCAAGATGCTGGTATTGAGTGACGACAAAGACCAGCAGGAAGATTGTCTGGTTTCCAAGTATAGGCTACTCCATGTCTACTCCTGGGGGGTGGGGGGGCACTAATGCAGGAAAGAAGGGGGTTTGTGGGACCAGCAGTAACGCGGGAAGATGCCCTCCACACTCCGAGGTGAAGAAACTTCAACAGGTCAAGCATTAGTGTTTGCTAGGCACAGCACACCAAACCTATGCTTTTTTTTTATATAGATGACAAGTTCCAGTCAGGTGGTGGACTCGGGAGAGCACAGTGCGGCTCACACATCCACAGTTGAAGAGAAAGTATGGCGCAGAATGGCACTGCCAAAAAGCGTCATGGGACCCAGCCCTGAAGGACACACAAAGGTCTGGTGAGGCCTTGTCTGGGTGCGGAGGACATCATTGACAGATCCACGGGTCACAGCAGCCTGCATAGTGGGAGCCCCAGGAAAGCTTTGGTATGACCTCCCAGGGCAAGGTATATGGTTACCCCGCATTGTGGCTCAAGTTGCCGCGCAGAGTGGCTGGAGTAAAATGCTGTGTTGAGGAGGAAGTGTGGTCAGACTATGTGAAGTAGAAATACGAGGAGGACAGTCTCAAGGAGGGTGAGATTGTAGAAAGTGATGTGCCGGTGATGTGAAACACAAGTGGTGGCACCAGGCTGCTGCGAGAGCAGACGGTGAAGGCGATCCACTAATCAGTGTTCCAGTATTGTTTTTCAGGCTCCACGAGAGGCTGCGACTGTTGGTAAGACATGGAGGAACAGAGGCTTTCACATGCAAGGCAGCAGGCTTCAGAGCGGGCACCACTTAAACAAGAGCGTCCCTGACCCATTAGTGGCCTCACCAGGGACAGAATCAACATTGATAAAGGAATGGGACACCCCATCTAAACATACCATATAATTAATAGCATTTTGTTAGATTAAATCAAATGTCTCGAGCCCATATATGAATCCAATTATTTGTTTATTGTTCAATTTCAAAATATTGTTTCTTTAGTTACACTTGGTATTATGTATACAATCATAAAATGATACAATTTCATATTATCATGATATAGAGTCATTAACTTGATTTCATATGTATTATAACAAAAAACTACAACAAGAATTTATAGCCCCATCACCACAATGACCATAAATACATCACATCATACACATACTATGTATTCACACTTAGGCTTCAATAAATAAATCCATACTCCCCCAAGTATTTCTTTAAAAAATCCAATTATGTACACAGACTAACAAAAATACAAAATATTGTAATCAAACAAAAACCATAAAGTGCTATATATGGTAACCAATTTTAAGTCTACAAGACTGTAGGTTTCCTGTAGATAAATCTTAATCCTGTATCAACAAGGATTAATATGCCAAATACGTATCCAACAAGGATTAATGTGCCAAATACATCTTAATCTTAAATCCAAAAAGATGAAAGTGGTGGATTAGTCTTGATCTTATATCCAAAAAGATTGAAGTGCCGACGCGTGTTTCGGTGACACACCTCTTAGGGAACCACCTTCATCAGGGCACATCCAGTTCCCAAATTCTCAGACGGAGTATAGATAGTGTAACTTAGATATAGGGAGAGTTCTGCCTTCTCACTAGAGAAATATTTGAAGTATTTCTCTGCAATCTTTTATGCAGTCTTGTTGCTCCAAAAGGATATGTAGATAAGATGAACTAAGAGAAAAGAAAGGGATATGATAACCTAATTCTCTAGATAGCTTAACCGCTGTATTCATTCCCTTTCATAAACTCCATATCAAGGAGTCCGGTACATCATGCCTGATGTTTGGAATCTGTTTGATTGAACGATACACTCTGTGGAACTCGTGTCCGAAGACTACCTACGATGGGCAAGCACAGTGCGGCTCACACATCCACAGATGAAGAGAAAGTATGGCGCAGAATGGCCTGCCAAAAAGCATCATGGGACACAGCCCTGAAGGACACACAAAGGTCCGGTGAGGACTTGTCTGGGCGAGGAGGACATAATGGACAGATCCATGGGTCACAGCAGCCTGCATGGTGGGAGCCCCAGGAAAGGTTGGTATGATCTCCCGGGGTAAGGTATATGGTGATCTGAAGTGTAGCGCAAGTTGCCACTTGGAGTGGCTGGAGTAAATGGCTGTGTTGAGGAGGAAGGGTGGTCTGACTATGTGGAGTAGGAATAAGAGGAGGACAGTCTCAAGGAGGGTGAGATTGTAGAAAGTGGTGTGATGGGTGATATGGATCACACGTGGTTGCACCAGGGTGTTGCGAGAGCAGACGGGGAAGACGTTCCACTAATCGGTGTTCCAGTATTGTTTTTAGGCTCCACAAGAGGCTGCAACAAAATCTGTTGGTAAGAGCTGGAGGAACAGAGGCTTTCACTTGCAAGGCAGCAGGCTTCAGAGAGGGCACCAACCATAACACCAGGGTGGCCCCAGTAATGGTATCACCTGGCGTGGACACTGGGTGTGAGGGGGTATAGGGGAGGCAAGGCTGCAAAAGGAAACGTATGTTAAAGACCTGGGAGTGCAGACAGGCAAGTGGTCACAGGACACTCAGGCAGCAAAGATGACAGAAAAAGTGTACACAGAGGGTGGGACTCCGGCAGAGACAGCAGAAGGGAGTTCATTAAGGTCATAGGGGTTAGTTGCAAAGATGAAGGATGTTGCAGAAGAGGCAGAAGGCAAGGAAAGTACAGAATTAAAGATAAATAAACTATCTTACGTGGGGGTCATCAAACTGCTGAGGGCACCCTTGATGTTGTCTATGAAAGAAACAGTTTGGAAAGAGGAGTACAGAAATGTTTAAGCTCTCGCATAGGGGTTTGAGAGCAAAGGAGGGATCCAACGAGGAGGAATACGAATTGGCGAAATGCCCATAGGTGCCAATGACCATGGAGAACTGGACGGTGGCCTTTTTAATTTACACAAGTGTATATTGTGAAAAATACCCAGAGCGGAGTGTGGCCCTGTTCAAATACATGGACGTCATAGGTAAGGCACAAATCTCGTTTGGGGTTAATGCTTGGGTGTAGTATGGCAATGAATTTCATGCTCAAATGGCTCTGGATCCAGAAGAAAATGGGGGTAAATTGAGTCTGACCTCTGGCAACATTCACTGGGACTAGCAAAGTCTGCGAATACATTTTTTACAGCAAGTGAAATGCCAATGGTGTACCTGCCCTTTCAGGCCCAACTCGCTGGGGGATTGGGTGGGTACCACAGCTAAGAGCCAGGGATGAACAGTTGGGGCCTATTGGGATTTCAATAAAGGATTGTGCACAAGGTAATATTGCACTGTTAGACATGAATGCGCCCAGTGCTCAGGAAAACATATCCTCTTACATTGCTTAAGCAATGCCAGGGAACCGCAAGGCAGCCAGGTGGGGGGGAAGCTCCAATCAGTGGCACCAGACTATGGGAGGATCAGGCAGGGCAAATGCACTGCCAGGGAGCTGTAGGGGAGGAAGGGCAGTGTAGGACGCTAGCTCAGTGTATGGTGTACACCTATGGTGTGGCACCCTATTCCGAGTCCAACATCCCTTAGTGATAGTGTTTTGGTGCCTAAAAACCAAAGCTCTTTAGAGGTAGCTGTGGAGAGCACCTCAGGCTTATCAAGGAGGAGTGTAAAGCACTTACAATACCACAATAGTCATTCAGTGATGTTCACACAAGAAAGAACCATACCAAGTGTTCCAAAAATAGTACTCTTTATTATAACAGTAGTCTATTACTACCCTATCATTGGTGTATCTCCACTTGGAGACACTTACACACAGTAAATATACTTAGAAACAAACAAGAAAAGCAGAAGAATACATGGGACCCTATCGGGGGACCAAACCATATACCAAGAAAGTGGTAGAAGAATGGTAATGTCCAACCAAGGTAAGTGTGTTAGAATCCTAGGGCCTGAGGGAGTAAGGAATTACCAAAGGTAAGTATCAGAATTCCCACAGTCACCAGGGTGCATACTTGTTATCGAACTAGGCATCCCAGAGGCTAACACAGGACAGTCACGGTTGGAATTTTCAGGATTCTGGACCTGGACCCTTCCAAGAGGACCCTGAGAGAAACCAGTTGGTGCAAGGAAGGTTGGATAGTGCCCCCATCCGTGGATATCCAGAAGAGTGGAGTACCTACACCAGGGAGCCAAAGTGCATAGGGGTGAAGTGACAGTGGAAACCTTCATTGGTGTCAGTGGGAGCCTCGTTTGTCCAGATGCTATTGCGACGCGTGGACCAGGTCGGTGGAACCCAAGGGCTGATTGCAGACAATAAGAACCTGAAAAAGGAGACAGACTCCATACCACTCGGAGATGTCCATGCGGTGCAGGTAGGCAATGTCCACCCTCCTAGAGGTGAACTTCCAGTAGGTAGGTAGGTGAAGCAAGAAGTCAAGCTGCAGAGTCCAGGGGAAGCAGGGAGATCGTTGGAGTCACCCATGAGCTGTCCCACGTCGGTCGCCGATTTGCAGGAGTCCGTGATCAGCAGGACCACCAACAAGCATTGTTAAACACGTAAGAAAACTTGTAGAGAAGTTTGCAGGTTTTTAGGTACCAGCAAGATCGAAGAGACTCAACCCTTGTAGGGGTGCCAGGGCTTTACCTCAGGATGCAGGACAGCCAGAACAAATAGTTGGAGCCTGTACTAGTGACCCACTGGCAGCAGGCACAGTAAGTTGCAGGGAGGCCTCAGCAGCACAACAAAGAAGGAGTCCCACGCCACAGGAGTTGCAGGATATTCTTGGAGTGGCAGAGTGCTAAAGGATGGTGATTCTTGGAGCTTGAAGATCTTCTGGAGGAAGAGTCAACAAGCCTTGGTAAGAGCAACAGTTGCGGTGCACAGGGGTTCCAATCCTATGGCTGCAGCAAGGGCTCACTGTCTCCCAAGTTGGTCAGGAGACCAGTTGAACTCAGGGAGGACTACAAAACTACCACCTGTGTTGCAGAACTTGTTGATGTCTGTGGGACAGCAGCATTCACTAGCTGGTCATTGTCATCTTAAGGTGCCTGCAGATGCAGGGGAGTGACTCATTCACTCAAAGGGAGATTCCTCCTTGCTTCCTGATGCAAACTGAGTTCTTGTGACCCTGGACTATGCATAGCCATGGATGTTGCAGAATTCTTGCAGGATCCAGAGAAAAAATGTTGCAGTGGTAGCCCTCCCAAATGAATAGTCTTGTTTAAGTTTCTAAGGCAGACAGCAGCTGTTTCGGAGGCCAGGTTGCAGAAGATATCTTGCAGAGAGTTCCTTTGTAGAATCTTGCCCACAGGGGAGCCCTTAATTAACTCCAAAAGGGGGTTGGACACTTTCTGCAGTGACCCACCTATCAAAGGGGGTCAGTGATGTCACCCACCTGGCCAAACCAGTCAGATGCTCCCAGGGGCCTCTGCACATCTTGTTTCCAAGATGTCAGAATCAAGTGGCCACCTTCCTAGGTGAGGAGCTGGACAGGGTGTAGTCACTCCCCTGTCCTTTTTGTGGTTTCGTGCCAGAGCGGAAACCAGGGCTTCCTGTACTGGTGCAAACCGGTTTATGCAAGGAGGGTACCAAATGTGTCCTTCAAAGCAGTCTGGTGGCACTGACAGGCTACCCCACCCTAACCCAGAGACACCCATTTCAAACGGAAAGGTGGCCACACCTCTACCATATAGAAACGCCTTTGTTCTGCCATCCCCTGCTCGAGTTAGGCTCATCAGCAGGAGGGCAGAGCAGTCTCTAGGGTCTGCAGCAGCGCGGGCTGGCGTGTATACCCTACAAGGATGTACAGGTAGATATGGGAGATCCTCTAATGAACTTCCATAGTACATGGTATCATATATAACACTGGAATTGGTGTAGTTGCATGATTCCAACATGTTTGATACCAAACATGCCTAGGTTCGGAGAAGTAAATATGTAGTTGGACTACTCATGTTTACCAGTGTCCGCTACATACCTTAAAATGGCTTCCCCACACTTACAAAGCCCAGAGAACGGAGTCTAAGGTTTGTAGGGGCACCTCTGCTCATACAGGAGTTCTCACTCTCAGGACCATGCACCCTGCCCTTGGGCTTAGGGGCCTACCACAGGGTGACAGTGTCCAAGTGTAGTGACTGCGTTATAAGGCAAGCCTTACATCTAAAGTGAAAAGGGAAAAGGGAATGGACCATTTCACACAGACAGCAATGGCAGGCCTGCAGACACAGTTTGTGTGAGGTCCCATAGGTGGCACAATACGTGCTACAGCCCATGAGAGACCCCTGGTACACCAATGCCCTACGTACCAGAGTACCATATACTAGGGACTTACATGGGTGTACCAGTATGCCAATTATGGGGTGTAAAAGTAGAGGAGAGAGCTCAGACACTGAGGTCTTGATTAGCAGGATCCCAGTGTAATACAGTCTAAACACTGAAACCAAGCAAAACGTGGGGGTAACTATACCAGAAAAAAACTTTCCTACAGGCGGCACATGGACGGTGGGGGGGGCGTGGGGGGAGTTAATCTCATAAGACGGTTAAGCTGGACAGGCTGGTATTTTAGCTCCTGTTCTAATCGAATGGGGAGGATGCAGAGATCTTGCAGGGGAGGGGAGTTTCAGAAAGGTTTCTGACTAGGGTATGGAGGTCTTACGGTGTGTCACTGGGCAGAAAATCTAAAGTCTGTTAAGGCACACTTGCTGGTTACACAAGAAAAGTTGATGAGAGGTTTGAGAAAGCAGAATGGTGGACCCATTTGTTGAATAACCCATTGAAAATATAATTGTCTCCCCAATAGGGGAGGTTCCCAAGAAGGAGCAGGACCAGTACCGACTGATCCGGCACTCATGGCTGGATGGACAATCAGTAAATGACTATTGGTGAGGAGCCGTCATCAGCATCATATTCCTCAGTAGAAGTAGCAATAAAATTGGCCAAAAAAGCTGGTATAGGTATGCAGGTTCCACGGACTGCCAGAGTTTGCTTCTAAGTTTTTAGGAGCTTGTCATGGAGGGCATAAAAGCCCCTCTGAAAAAACGGTTAGACCACAAACAATGCTACCATTTTTGGGAATGGATTTGGACTCTGAGGCCATGCAGGCTTGTTTATCTTAGGACAAAGAAATGGGTATGCAGTGCTACTGGAAACAATGCTGGCAAAACCTAAGGTTACGATCGTGGAGGTTCAAGTAATTCTGGGACACCTCAATTTTGCATGTATGGTGGTGCGGGCAGGTAAGACGTTTTGTAGGAGACTGGGACTGGCACTGTTGGGGCTTTCATTGCCACATCCTCATATGTGCTTGTCAGCAGGAGAGAGATGATTTGCAAATGTGGCATTTCTTTATCAAATTTTTCAATGGCATCCTGATGAGTGTCTCACAGGAGTTTGAGGGGGATATACAGATCTCTTGAGATTTGGCAGGAGGCATAGGGTTTGGCCTATACTGGCAAGGTCATTGGTGCATGGAAGAATGGCCGGACAACTGGAAACAGGGAGGATGCAGTATGACCACCTCACTGGTGGTGGTGGTGGTTACTGTGTGGGGATAGTTTTTGGCTCACAGAAAGGTTCTTTATCACATGGTCAACATGGTCCGTAAAAAAGGGTCCGTCAGTATTACGGTCAATGAAGAAGGGCCTCTGGGAGATAAAGTCTCAGTGAGTAGGGTGCTTTGTAGCTTGGACCGCTTTCGTTTCCCGTAGGAGTTGAACAGGTGATAACAAGCAGGCAGCTATAGACAAAACAAGGAGAAAGGTGAAAAGAGAAATAAAGCCCTTTCGTAGGGACGAAGGCTTGGGTAGGGTGAACCATTCTGATTTGGGCTATGAGGAAGTAGGGTTTTTCTCAGTTTGGGATGGAATTCTATCTTTTGGAGATCAAGGAGTTTTGGTGAGTGTGAGTTGGACCAGTACTGGGAACAACCATCGGAGGGTGAGGGGAACGGGTGAAGTCAAGTTGGTGCCTTTTTGTGATGATGGTTGGCCCACATGTTTGCAGGGCTTTAGATAAGGTTATTGTTGTAGCCATAGGAGGATCAGACAGAAGGAGGGTGTGAACAAGGTCACAGTGGAACGAAGCAGGAAGCGAAAGACAAAGTCATAAGAAGCTCTATGTAATTAAATGATTCAATCTTAAATGGGAGGTGAAGTTTAAGTGTTATAATCACACGAGCACAGGAGGTCATGACAGAACTGCAGGGTATGTTATGTGGGGGATGGGTCTTCAGGGGTAGAGGGTAGGAAAAGTAGGTAACACATTTGTATAGTGGGGTTTTAGTTTTCTAAGGTGGTATGCCGAGGTTGGTTTTGTGATGTGCACCTGTTTCAATAAAGCATCTTTTTTTTTCCACACAATACAGTGTCAGTGGCCTATCTGTGTCCCCTTTGCCCCAATGAGTAACATATCATTAGCAGCACCATTCAATATTCCAGCAGAACCCTAAGACAACTGTTAGCACCATGGAATGCTGAGGTACATTATTATTTATTTTAGGCATGCTTGACATATGGTGGCAGCACTTTGACATATACTGGGCAAATTATATTTGTATTTTTTTTTTTTCATAAGCTATTAACTGGCACAGAAAGAGACCGAAGTGATGGACTTTAGATCATTACACAGTATTTATAACTTGTACTACTTCTCAAGGCACAGAGCCTTTTTTAATAGATATCCCTTAGAGCGGGGCACGCAGGCAGAGCTTTCTAAATGCATTGGTCTGCTGTACAACCAACATTGATTAATCAAGCAGTTTTCTCATAGACACTGGCGCTGTGCACTGCTAGTGATAAATAGTGCTCAGCAGTCATGTGTAAAGTACCCCAGGATTATTTTATTAGTTCCCATTAAGAACTGCCTCTAAAACCTAGGCTTTCTAGATACATTTTGGAAACACGTTTACAGAATTATTCTGGTTTAGTCGAGTGGTGTCAACTCGAGCATGACTGTACCATCTTGGGCTTGCTCTCTCGATGCAATGTGGTTCTGCTGCGAACTTTCTGCCATGGCTGCCTCGGTTCCAGTTCTAGCCTTCAAAAAGTAAATGCATGGAATGTGCACTGGCGCCCAGAAACATTTCCCTTTCTCCTGGTCTCACGGGTATTGCAAAAGGACGATCAACCAATGAACAAGGTTCAAACATTACAGTCGGTGGCGAAGGGCTAAGCCAGTCGTTGAAGGCCCCAGGCCAAAGTTCTCATCCAGAGTAGCAGGCAAAAGCCAATAAGAGGAGTGACGGCCTTTAACATCCGGTATAGCCAGAGGAAACAAAAGGCTATAATGCTAGTAGAACATGCTCCTCAATTAGGGTAGAACGTTCTAAATTACAAAGAGTGAAATAGAAACACAAGCACTGGAATATCAGGTCACAATGTCGATACAGGCCATTATTGGTCCTGGGCCCCTCCATTGTTTTTATTAGACTTCTCAACATACCAGTGCTTTAACTGGTTGTACACGAGGACACAACAATCCACACATATGTGGTATACACAGGATGTAGTCTTTTGTTGTTTCTGTTTTAAAAGGATCAAACCGAAATAGATTGGTAGTGCCCAAAGCTGAAGGTAGGACCTACACCATAAGCTGTGTGTGCACTAAACTAATCAAAGATTATATCAGTGAAGGGCTCACTTGTGGTAATGACTTTGCAGCAGACTGTAGACCGGTGGTCACAGGAAGCTACCATCCATTGGTCCCATCTAGGCTTCTACAAAGCAGTGGTAGTCGTGTTTTAGATATGTTTTATTCTAAATATTGGCATCGCAGTCTTTAATTACGTTTACATTACAACTAAATGGTAATCACGGCATTTTTCAAGATATATAACAGACTAAAAAGTCTCTTTGCTCCATCTGCTGAACCCAAACGGTCTTCGTTTTCTGTCGTAAAGAGGATGTAAAGAACTGAGTTTACAAATTTAAAACACATTTGTAAGGACATCCTTCTTTGTAAATATTGCCTAACATAACTTTTGATTAATAAATCCCTCCAAAGTTACAAAAAATATGTCAGCTAGTTTTATTTATTTTTATTTTAGTTTCTAACGGAGAGGTTTATATTATGTGGCCACGGGAGGGAGCCAGCAAGCGCTTGATAGCCACCAGTAGAAGATCGCGTAGGTACAAGTCCGATGCGAGGGACATCCTTCTCCAGTTTTCTTCACCGGTTCTATGTCGAGTTATGTGTCTTCAAAAGGCTATCCCAGGCGATTAAACATAGGCACGCGAGAAAGGATTATGGAAAAGAAGTATTCCTCATTTCACGTGTATTTTACCTCACTACAATCACTCATTTGCAAGTTTGAGCATATTAATAGCAAACAAACGTACATCTTTAGTAACGCTTGGAAATAACGAGTCCTGTTTCCACTTTAATTTTCAAGAGGTCACTCACGTCCCGCGATAATATGAGCCAACTGGATAATGCCCCATGACCATGAGTGATGGTCAGCAGCTACCCAACAAGAATGAGACAATTTGAGGGAATTTCCACAACCCAAGAGTAGGGCTGGAGTCATGGCATCTTGAAATTTTAAGAGGGAAATTGGGTCATTTACTGGGATGGTATAACTGACACCCTGGTTCATTTGACACAGACTGCAATGCTGAACGTTAGGAAGATGAAATTAAGACTGAGTCCAGGCAATGAGACCACCCCACTTTCTCCATAAAAATAGATTCTGCCCTGCATTGCATATTATAGTTGAACAAATGAGGGGAAAAACTGCATATTCAGTACTTGGTAAATATACTTATTGTAGAAAAACACAAATAACATTAATATTTACACTATTTAAACACATTCAGTCCAAGAAAAGAATACACCAGATTAGAAATGCTGACAATGCACCTTTCAGAAAAAAACGAATTTCAGAAAGTTTGAAAATTGACTTTTGCTAACTGCACAGCTTAAAATGCCTGAAGCAAAAATACCTTAAGCAAAAATTCAAAAACAGGAGAAAAAAACAAACACTTTTCTCAGCCTGATTACCCCATGATATTAGTAAACTGTAGGATAGTTCCTAACTCACATTCGGATTGCAAGGGCTATCAGTAATATCATACACAATGTGGTGCTCCACTCCACAGAACAGCAAACCAGCGGTTGAATATCTACCAGAAAAAGCATTGCCAAAGGTATATAACTTGTTTTCTGATAGATACTGTAGGAAAGTACCATCTTTCTTGGCACGTTACCCCCATTTTTACATGTATGTCAGTATGTTTTTGCCTGTCTCACTGGGATCCTGCCAGGACCCCAGTGCTCAGTTTGTGGCCTGAATGTGTATACCTTTGTAGTGCCTAACTCTGTCACTGAGGCTCTGCTAATCAGAACCTCAGTGCTCATGCTCTCTCTGCCCTTAAATTTGTCACTATAGGCTAGTGACCACTTTTACCAAATTAAATTGGCATACTGGAACACCCTTATAATTCCCTAGTATATGGAACCTAGGTACCCAGGGTATTGGGATTCCAGGAGAACCCTATGGGCTGCAGCATTTCTTTTGCCACCCATAGAGAGCTCGGACAAACCTTTACATAGGACTGCCACTGCAGCCTGAGTGAAATAACGCACACGTTATTTCACAGCCATTTTCACTGCACTTAAGTAACTTCTAAGTCACCTATATGTCTAACCTTCACTTGCTGAAGGTTAGGTGCAAAGTTACTAAGTGTGAGGGCAACCTTGCAGTAGCAAAGGTGCCCTCACATAGTTCAGGGCCATTTCCCCGGACTTTGTGAGTGTGGGGGCACCATTACACGCGTGCACTACATATAGGTCAATACCTATATGTAGCTTCACAATGGTAACTCCGAATATGGCCATGTAACATGTCTAAGATCATGGAATTGTCCCCATATTCCAAATCTGGTAATGGGGAGCCAATTCTATGCATCCTGGGGGCTCCACTATGGACCCCCCGTAGTGCCAACCCAGCTCTCTGGGGTTTTCTCTGCAGCTACTGCTGCTGACACCCCACAGACAGGGCTCTGCCCTCCTGGGGTCTGGTCAGCCCAGTCCCAGGAAGGCAGAACAAAGAATTTCCTCCAAGAGAGGGTGTTACACCCTCTCCCTCTGGAAATAGGTGTTAAAGGCTGGGGAGGGGTAGTCTCTCTAAGCCTCTGGAAATGCTTTGAAGGGCACAGATGGTGCCCTCCTTGCATAAGCCAGTCTACACCGGTTTAGGGAACCCCCTGTCCCTGATTGGCCGCTAAACTGGACCAAGGAAAGGGAAGTGACCACTCCCCTGTCCATCACCACCCCAGGGGTGGTGCCCAGAGCTCCTCCAGTGTGTCCCAGAACCCTGCCATCTTGTTTCCAGAGGTGTGAGGGCACTCTGGAGCCCTCTGAGTGGCCAGTGCCAGCAGGTGACATCAGAGACCCCTCTGGATAGGTCCTTACCTGACTAGGTGGTCAATCCTCCTCTGAGGGCTATTTAGGGTCTCTCCAGTGGGCTTTTCCGCAGATTATGACTTACAAGAATCGAGCAGGACTCCTCTGCACTTCTCTCTTCGACTTCTGCCAAGGATCGACCGCTGACTGCTCCAGGACGCCTGCAAAACTGCAAAGTAGCCAGAAGATTACCAGCGACATTGTAGTGCCTAATCCTGCCGGCTTTCTCGACTATTTCCTGGTGGTGCGTGATCTGAGGGCTGTCTGCCTTCACCCTGCACTGGAAGCCATGAAGTAATCTCCTGTGTGTCGACGGAATCTTCCCTCTGCTTCATCAAGCATCAAACTTCAGCTTCACCGGTACTCTAGGACCCCCATCATCCTGACAAGCGTGACCCCTGGAAAACCAGTGGTGGACCCAAGTGACCCAGACTGTCCAGTGGTCCAACTGTCAAAATTTGGAGGAGGTAAGTCCTTGCCTCCCCTCCCCAGACAGTAATCCTGTGCACCGCGTGATCTGCAGCTACAAGGGCTTCTGTGCAAACTTCCAAGAAATCCTGCATGCACAGCCGAGCCTAGGTCCCCAGCACTGTCCTGCGATGCTCAGCTCCCTGAGTTGATCTCTGGTGTCGTGGGACCTCTCTTTGCAGTGTTGAGATGACTGCCGTGCTCAGACTTCTTGAACCCGTGTTCAAGGACTTCTGCGGGTGCCTCCTGCTTGTGTGTAGGTTCTCTGTGTTGCTGAGGGGACCCTCTGTCTCCTCTCTCAAGTGGTGACATCCTGGTCCTTCTTAGGCCCGGGCAGCACCCTTTTTCTCCAACCCAGACTCTTGAAGCTAGCAAGGCTTGTTTGCGGTATTTTGCCAAGGAAACAACTCTGCATCCTCCAGCACGCCGTGGGACATCTTCTGCACAAAGAAGAACTTCCTACCTCCTTCCGTTGTTGCAAAACCTGCAGCTTCTTCCAACTGGAGGCAGCCATTTTGCATCTTCATCTGGGGTTTAGTGGGCTCCCGCCTCCCTGGACATTTTAGTGACTCTTGGACTTGGTCCCCTTCCATTGCAGGTCTTCAAGTCCACCAATCCATCTTCAGTGCTTTGCAGTCTGTTGTGGTCCTTGCAAAATCCCTCATCACGACTTTAGTGTGTTTCTGGGGAAATAGTAGTACTTTACTCCTACTTTCCAGGGTCTTGGGGTGGGGTATCTTTTACACCCTTAGTGTTTTCTGACACTCACAGCGACCCTCTACACACTACACTAGCCTAGGGGTCCATTCATGGTTTGTATTCCACTTTCTTAGTATATGGTTTGTGTTGCCCCCAGGCCTATTGCATCCTATTGTAGTCTACAATGTTTGTACTACTTTCTGACTGTTTTACTTACCTGATTTGGTTTATTGTGTATATTTTACCTATGTTACTTACCTCCTAAGGGAGTATATCCTCTGAGATATTTTTGGCACATTGTCACTAAAATAAAGTACCTTTATTTTCAGTAACACTGAGTATTGTCTTTCTTATGATATAGTACCTATATCATGTAAGTGGTATTGCATGAGCTTTGCCTGTCTCCTAGTTCAGCCTTGGCTGCTCTACTATAGCTACCTTTATCAGCCTAAGCTGCTAGAACACTACTACACTCTACTAATAAGGGACAGCTGGACCTGGCACAAGGTGTACCACTGGTACCCACTATAAGCCAGGCCAGCCTCCTACAGATACTTATAACAGGAGATCCCTTACCTTTAGAGCAGGTAGCAAAGCAGAGCCATTATATCATGCTAAACGGAGGAAATTATTTAATTGACATTTAGAAAAATTAGTACTGGGTGGTTATTTAAATGTGGAAATGCTTGCCTATTTTTTCGGAAGGTGGATGGTTTGTGTGGTGGGCTTAGACCAGCAAATTTTGCAGGACTTAAAGGGCGCAATACCCTTCCTTTCAGATCAGGCTGTTAAGGAAGCAGTGCTTTGTGAACATGAGCATCAGTGCCCACACCACACTTTGGCAGATGTCTGAGACAGGCACGTCACATGCCAACAAAGTAGTAGCAGCCTTAGTCCGGGAATGGGCTCTCAGCCTTTCTGGTGAATTAATCCAGGTCAATGAGTAGCAAATCTTCATAGAGAGGACTATCCACTTTGATAAAGTCCTTTTCTGCACTACGTTGTTCTTCTTTGGCCTCAAGAAGGCCACAACAGCTAACCTGCCATCTGATGGTCCTTAGAGCATTCAATAGGAACGCTTAAAGCTCTTTTGGGGTCCAGCCAATGGAGCCTGTCTTCTTTCAAGAGGTGGGGGAGGCAATAAATGGGGAGTGTGATGGATTGTCACTGTCAAACTTGAAAAGGAGTCATCACGGTAGGCAAAAGGTAGCCCTCGTACTCAACACTAGTGTGAGAGGGGAAAAACATGATGTAGGGCAGCTGCACCAAAAGAAGCTGAAGCTCACTCACGCAATGAGCAGAAGTGATTGCAATGAGGAAGATGGTGTTGAATCAGAAGACTCAATAAGCAACTGTTCATTGGCTCAAAAGGTAATACACATGAGGACCACATTAAGATCCCATTGTGGCATCACAAACAGTTTGAGGGAACATGTGTTAAACATTTAATAAACCACATCACTACAGGTGACTTGAACAAGGACAGCCGGTCCAGCAAATGCAAAAAGGTCGAAAGGGCCAACAAATAACCTTTAATTTTGTCTACTGTAAGACATGGCTTGGCCAAATATATAATTAACATCAAAACATTTAACAGTTTGGCCTGTAGGAGTTCTGAGTTGCAGACCAGACAATAGGCCACAAATTTGTCCCAGTGTCCTGAGCAAATATATTTAGTAGAGAGATACTTTGGAGCATGGATAACATCAAGCACCTCAGGAGGGAGATCAAGTGCCATCAAGGAATAGAAACTGCCATTAACAAGGTTTGGAATGAGGGCCCTCCAATTTGCTTCCTACCAAGAAGCCTGACTTAAGCTCACTTCTTGTGTACACATATATGGTTGACAACTGCATGAGCTCAATTTGACAAGCCTCATAGAAACACTAGCAAAGCAGACTGCACATCAAAAAAAACAACCTGCCACAACAGGAACTTTTAGTGCCTAGCCTTTAAGACAAATTTAGCAATCTTGCCAGACTACTGCTTTCTCAAAAAAAATCATACATAATGTACATATATGAAGGTACTTTTGGTTAAGAGGCTTCATACATTGGTCTGTTATGTCATTCACATTTTGTTTCTGCTCACCACAGCATACAGCACAGGGCAATAGGATATCCCACTTTATCGATTGTCTCCCTTCAAATCTGAGTGACTCCAGAAAGCTTGTGTACACTGTTCACATCCACTTACAAAAAATTCCATTCGCTTCAGTGACAGGACTCTTTATAAGTGTGATTTTTTAATATGCTTTGTTAGATTTAAAAAATATATATATATTTTGCTTACACTTCACATGTCTAGATAGATGAAAGTTTATTTCCGGTGCTGTTAAAAAGTATTTAAGTTGGGTTATTTTTTCTTGTAACCCTCACAAAAAATGGTAAAATCCATGATACAACTGAAATACTTTTTAAACAGTTAACATTTATGGCGAGCATATTCTCGTTACAGTTAGGTGGTTGTCCCTTTTTAAAAAAATTGATGCAAATGCTTGCAAAAAATCAAAATTGTTGAACCAGCACTCTAAGGATTTGCCAATGCTTGTTTAAAATGAAGTGTGATTAACACAAGAGAAATCAAACTTACCGAGCTCCAGATGGATGCCTTGCACAAATGAATTGAGAAAGAACATGAGAATAACAATCGCCAATATAGTCAGGCACTTGACGAGTAGTATTTTGTCTGTTATACTGTGCTGTAATAAAGGGAATCAAGAACACATTGTGTTTACACTATTATTGTATTGCTTGCATTAATGCTGCTAAATACATAGGCTCATTACATCACTTTTTGTAAAGCAACCAGAGCCATTATATTATGCAAAACAGCGAAATTATTGCATTCACATAAAAAAAAAAATAGTACTAGATTGTTTTTTAAATGTGGAAATGCTTGCCTATTTTTCAGAATTAACGACACAGAATGTACAATATACTGAAGTAAATAACGGCACTACATATTTTTCTAAAATGTGATCTGTACCGGCACACCTCTTGGCATTTGTAAACAAAACTATCACTAAGAGGAAAGCATCTACACCTGCATGAAAACTGATGGACATAACACTAAGCCTAAGACTTTTGCAAGCATTTCACCCATCACCTTTGTGATTCAGTGTGATGCCCTCCATGTGGCAGGTAGGGCAGATGAGGGCCATGTGCTTATTGTGCTACAGGACTCAACTTACGGCTCACTGATGAGGTCCAAAATACCTGAGGTTGGTTGTGTTCCTGCCTAGAGAGGATCTTTTGATTGTGTTCCTGTCTAAAGAGAATCTTGCTAAGCAGGCTGGGCAGGACTATTTCTAAGGAAGCAGTACCAGATTTGATTTGTATATTTGGGTCCTGTCTGAAATGGCACAGTGGGCAAAAATACCCTTACCTTTTACCCTCATTCACTGTGCGTGGGGAGGGGAAAGTCATTTTCTACACTGATGTATAGGGGAATCAGAATACTGCATGTCAAAATCACTAATTTACCACAAAAAAGTATTCTACAACCTTTTTGACTTCGCTTCAGATTGTTTCTCCTGAAGGAAAGAAACCCAACAGGGTTGGTTAGTGACCCTCACACCCCCCTACGGGTGTCATGCTTCATCATCGGATCTCACCCTGGTCCCCATAAACCAGGGTGGGCTCATCTATCATCCAGGTAGCTCTTTGACTATTATTCTTATTGGGATCTAAAAGTTTAAAAATACCTAGTCCCGTTATTCTTGGGTGCCATTGGTATGGTTAAAAGTCTAAATGAAGGGGTGTTCTTTGGGGGAGGAGGGCAACTACCCTACCACTGTAACTTGTTGATGACATGTTTCAGCTCTCTGAATGGCCTGTCAATGGTCCTGGGCTTTCATCTGGACTAATTACATGTTTACACCCTATCCTAGTCTTCTATGTCTTCTGTCATCATTTGATAAATTGTCTTGTAATGTCAGTCATTAGACACACATCGCAACACAATTTCAGGCAGACCTACTTGCTTATTCCAAGGTAGTATTAACACCCTAAATGGGGTATACTGGCACCATATACGGGTTGGTGGAAGCCTGTCCCTATTGTTACACTCATGCCAAGGATACCATGCCATCCTACTACCTAATATGCCACTGAATCACCTGTGCCAATGATTGATGAGCCCACCCTTGTTTAAAGGGACCAGGATGAGACCAGATGATGCATGACACCGTAGGGTGGTGTGTGAGAGCCCCTAAACAACCCTTTTGGGTTGTCATTCCTTCAGGGGAAACCGGTTCAAACTAAGTCAAGCAGTAGTAGGGTAATTTTGTGTTTTAAACTAGTGGGCAAAACCCATGGTCTGGGATGCATTGTACATGATTGCAAGTGGCTGAACATTTGCAAGCATTCCACTCATCTCCTTTTTTTTTTTCAGCAACAACGTGTTGCCATTATCGTCGAGAAGGGTTTTTGCATCCATAAAGTTGTGTCAGATGCACGAAGTCCAAACATGTCGCCAGCTATTTCTTATGCTGCTTTCTATCCAAGAACAGCATTGTACAAGGCAAAAACAGAGACAGGGGCAGGCCTTGTCTAAGATTTTCCACTTTTAGCCAAAATGTACCCAACATCCCTTTCAAGGATTAACATTTTACACCTACTCAAAACAAACAAGTAGAGAATACCGATTAAATAATCATCTAACCTTTTTTTGTAATTCCTGAATGTTGGTTTCCCAGTTTTTATCTTCCTGTGAAATTTGCCTGTAAGAAAATGTTAAAAAGTATTACCTTTGCTAATAGCAAACACAATTAGTCAACTACAAACTAGATTCCATTAATCTTTTCTTTATACACGTGCCTTTAAGTTTTGTCAAGGGTAATTGGGGCAGTTTAGAGACTATTATAAAACGTAATCAACAATTAAAAATATTAATCTTTTCTGTATTTTCTAATAACACTAAAAAAAAAACAATCTTCAACATTGAGAAGGTATGCCACTACACCTCCCTCAACGCGCTGCGTGTGACTTTATGTATCAAATTATATCAACTGGATTGCGGATGGCATGACCACTTTATCAATGTGGAATATTGAAATCGTTTGTGCCTTTTATATGCATTTTTTCTTTAGGGCGAGAACAGGCATCTGATTAGATTGTTGGGTATTTCCCCGCAGTACATGGAAGGAATCTCCGTGTGTCTTTATTCTTTTTTCAGTGTGAAATTGTGACTCCCCCTGTCCACACCGCATCTACAACAAAGCTAGCCCTACCATCGCCCCCATACTCTACAACATAATCAACTCCTCTTTCGACTGCCACCTACCCAGACCCCTGGAAGCACGCGGAAATTACCGCTCTCCTAAAAAAAAAAAAAATTTAAAAAAAAGCCGACCCGGAGATCCTCTCCAACTACCTCCCCATCTCCCTCCTCCCTTTCCCCGCCAAGGTTGAAGAGAAATTAGTCAACACCCGCCTATCCCACTTCCTCGAAGCAACCAACGCCCTTGACCCCTCTCAATCTGGGTTTCGCAAAACCACAGCACAGAAAACACCCTCATCGCATTCACTGACGACATCAGGACCAAAGTCGACAAAGGCGAGACCGTCGCACTCATCCTCCTAGACCTCTCCGCAGCTTTTGACACCGTCTGCCGCCACACACTCCGCACACAGCTACACAACATAGGAATCTGCCACAAAGCCTTAGACTGGCTCACCTCCTTCCTCACCAACCGAACCCAGAGAGTCCGCCTTCCGCCCTTCCACTCCAACACTACCAAGATCACCTGCGGAGTCCCCCAAGGGTCCTCCCTCAGCCCCACACTCTTCAACATCTACATGATCCCCCTAGCCAACATTCTCTGAGCACACGGAATCACTATCCTCTCCTATGCAGAGGACACCCAACTCATACTCTCCCTCACCCGCAACCCCACCACCGCCAAAACCAACCTACACGCCGCTCTCCTAGACACCGCCAACTGGATGACCACTAACCACCTCAAGCTCAACTCAAACAAAAGCGAAATCATCATCTTCGGCCCCAACAAAACCACATGGGATGACTCCTGGTGGCCCACCGCCCTAGGCCCCGCACCCACCCCCCCCAACCCACGAACGCAACCTCGGCATCTTCCTCGACCCCTCCCTCTCCATGACACAGCAAATCAATGCTCTAACCTCCTCTTGCTTCCACACACTCCGCACTCTAAAAAAAAAATCCTTCAAATGGATCCCCCAGAAACCAGAAAGACAGTCACCCACGCACTCATCAGCAGACTGGACTACGACAACACCCTCTACGCCGGCACCACACTCAAACTCCAAAGAATCCAGAATACAGCCGCGCACTTCGTCCTTGGCCTCCCCCGCCACGAACGAATCTCACCACACCTCAAATCCCTTCACTGGCTCCCCATAGACAAGAGAATAACATTCAAGATCCTCATCCACGCACACAAATCCCTCCACAACACCGGCCCAACCTACCTCAATGAAAGAGTAAACTCCCACACGCAACCTCCGAACAGCCGACCTCGCCCTAGCCACAGTCCCCCGCATCCAGCGCACCACCACAGGAGGCAGGTCTTTCTCCTACCTCGCCCCCAAAACCTGGAACTCCCTCCACACCGACCTTCGCAAAACCAAAGACCTACTGGTCTTCAGAAAGAACCTCAAGACATGGCTATTCAACCAGTGACAGCCCAGCCCCCCCCCCCCAGCACCTTGAGACCCTCACGGGTGAGTAGCGCGCTCTACAAATTTATTTGATTGATTGACTCTTCCACACTGCCAGGGCAAGCTGTCAGCTGCACCGTCCGCCTCCAGCAGCTGTTTGTCTATCTAGAATATGGCACAGACAAGGATAGTTGTTATGGCATCCCAATGTCATCAGGAGGATACAGTGGCAGTCATCTGCCCATCCTCATCCATCTCCGTAGCATCAGTTGGAGCAGTGCTGGTCACTCTGCAGAGGAAAGGGGACTAGAGGAGTGGGTGTACAAACATTGGTCATCAAGCTTTCACAAGGACAGGAAATAAGGGGTAATGGGCCTGAGGAGTTTGCAGCATCTGTTCTACTTCTCAGCCTCTCGGCCAGGTTGGGAAAGTGGTCACTATGCCCCTTCATTCTCGGTCAGGAAGAGGTAATGAAATTGCCCACAATTTTCTAAAACATTCCGACATATGATTGGTATTAGAAATGTGGTCTTTGGTTGGCAGTCAGGTTACCCCCTATCCAAGCAAGGGCCCTCACTCTAGTCAGGGCAAAGGAGAAATACACTTGGTTAAACACCACTCAGCCCCTTGGTAGCTTGGCACGAGCAGGCAGGCTTAACTCAGAAACAATGTGTAAAGTATCTGTACCAACACACACAGTAATACAGTGAAACCACTACAAAATAGACACCACACCAGTTTAGAAAAATAGGCAATATTTATCGAAATCAAATAAGACCAAAAAACGCTTCTTCTCATGGTCTCTTGCGTTGCTTTGAGGCATTTCTTGGGTCATATGCTTAAGTGTGTACTGATCTACACTTTTTCTCCTGTAAGGCGGTACTCCTTTCAGGGTATCTTGTGTTGCTTTGGAGTTTCAGGCACTTATTGGGTCATCATCCTGCCATGGCATATTCTCATGTGGTAAGGGCTGGGACAAGTAAGGTTTTCAGAGGTAAATACACTGTTAGAAATAGGGTTACTGGTTAGCAGAGGTATGCACCCTATCCAAACAGGAACCACAGTCATAGTCAGGGTAAGTCAGGTACACACCATAAATTAACCTGTGATCACTCTCCAGTGGCTCAGCACAGAGCAATCAGGTATAACTTAAGAGGCAATGTGTAAAGTATTTGTGCAACACTTCAACAGTAAAACAGAGACTACAAAAAAAAAAAAGACCACACATGGTTATAAAAAATAAAGCTTCATTTTACCAGAAAAACAAGACCATAATAACAAGAATCCAGTAGAAGTCGAGATATCAATTTTTAATGATTAACATGTAATAGTGCTTAAAAGCATAAAGTGCAAACCAGATATATCTGGTCGCTCTAGACCAGGTGAAAACCAAAACCTCAGGCCAACTACAACGGAGCCCCAGTTGGATACAGTCCCAGATAAATCCTGCTGAAGTTTTAATTTCTCAGGAACTGGACCAGGAGTCCCATTCGAAGGGAAGAAGTTACTTGGAAGCAAGGAAAGCATCTCTGGCAACGGTTTGCGGGTGCCAAAACTCAGCTGGGTGTTGCGCATAGGTGTCTGCGAGCACTGATCATTGCTGTGGGAAGTGACAGACTTGCAGCTACTTGTGCTGCTTCTTCGGGTGAGCGGCACAATTCTGGTGCAAGCAGACCCATTTGTGGTTACAAAGAGCCCAGAAGCTTGATTTCAGGAGCCAAAAGCCATTTCCAAGGGCCCAGGACTGGAGGGGCCCCTCTTGGGAGGCAGGAGCTGATTCAAGATGGGTCCAGGAGCTGTAGCAGGTAATTTTGAATTATTTCGGTCCCTGAGACTTCAGAAAACAGGAGGCAAGCCAGCAAGTCTTTGGAGTCACCATAGAGATGCGTGTCCAGTGCTTCTCACTCCCAGGCAAGAGGGCAGCAGGTCAGCTCAGCAAATCAGGAGTCCAGCATAGTAGAAGCTTAGCAGAGTGGCAGTCCCTGTAGAAGCACAGCAGTCCTCCTTCCTGGCACAGGATCCACAGGTCCAGAAGAGAACTGAGTTGGTAGTGTCAGAAGTCCAGTAAGGTGTTTATCTGATCTGTTTCTTCTGCAATTTCTGGGAAGTAGAGGGTCTCATAATAGGATGCAAATGCATCTGCAATTTCCTGTGGCTCAGTGACCAGAGCCCCAGAGTCAGTAATGATAGCAGGAATGTGCATTCCTGCCTAGCCCTCCACTTAAGCTGTGCTGCCAGAAGATGTCCTGCCTTCTCTTCCTGTACATAAAGCAGGTATTTCAACTTCTGCAGAAATACTATAGAGGTGAAGAGGGTATTGATTTACATGCGCACCATCTCCAGGCTGCGTCTGGTGATAGTGGAAGGGTGGTCCTTATAAGCATGCGTGAGGTGGGCTATGTCAGCTTCTGGTATTTTCTGATGCTCCTTCCTCTGCTGGTTAGACAGGGCTGTATCCCTCATCTGTCCCCTGATGGTCACCTTTTCTGCCTTCCACAATATCAGGGTAGAGGCGGCCAAACCATAATTGGTCTCCCGGTAAGCATGCACATGGGCTGATAGCTGTGTGTCGTCTTACCTGTGCTTGTTTATGGACAGGTTGAGACACCAGGGTTTGTGAATTGGACACAGTAGACCCAGACCAGCCTCTAGGGTAACAGGTGCATGGTTCAAAAGCTTTTCCTCGGATACTGAAGTCTTGCAGAGAACAGGAAGTAAATGGTGGGCCATCAAGAAAAAACTCCAACTGTGATTGCATACCATAAACCGACAAATATGTGCATTCCAGGTCCGTCGGATGAACAAGACGCCATACTTCGCAGAGGCCATGATCAGTCACAAGAAATCCTAGGATTGCGCTGTCCGCATTATTAGATACATCAATTAGTTTGGTGCGGTCTAAGACATCATCCTGGGCCAATTTCCAATATCCACCTATCAGAATGTTAACAGTATCTATCACCATTAATACCAGTGGACGCATACACTGAACCTGTGCATAACATTTTAATCCTTAATTTGGTGAACACATACCAACCCCACCGGATTGACTCAAGTCTTAAGCACTACATGGGATAATGTTTTATGAATCAGGATGGATACACCATATTTCTGTGGGATTGGTAAGTCATCTGCTGCTCTCTGAGGACAACAAATGTGTAGCTCTTTGCTCACTCAATCCTGCTGAAGCTTCTAAGCTCCTTTCTTGGTAAGGTGCATCTCCTGGATAAGACCTGTCTCAACATTTTTGGAGTTGAGGTAGGAGAGCACTTTTTTTTTTTTATACACTTGATGTAATGTGTAATACTATTGACATTCCAGGAAAGAATGGGCAAGGATGTGTTCACGGTTAGGAAGATGACAAAATTCAAAGGGAGAGTCAGAGGGTCATTAAGTGTGCGGGAATGTTAGTCAGATCCTGTTGGCAGTCTATGGGTTGTTGTTGAAAGTGTAGACCACAGGAGACAAGGGGAACAAGGATGGATGAGCAATAAAGAAAATGTGCAAAAGAAAGGATGGGAAAAAGTGGTTTAACCGAATACAGAAGATGGAGGAGAAGGATGGAAGGAAGAATTAGGATGGTGAAAGAAAAGTAAAAACAATGCACAAATGAACACAATACTTTGTGAGGCAGAAGTCAATTATATAATCAATATAATTTCTGCATTCGATTAACTGTAGTTGGCAGGTCTACACCTGAACGTTTGTCGCATCTGGAAGGCCCCGGAATTCAGTGATCTAGAAGAAAATAATGGGGTGCTGGGAGGATAGACCCTACAAAGTGTTCAGTATGTTGGTAATAACAAAAATCAGAAGATGAGTAATTACATGAAGGAGAATGGATGCAAAATGTGTTCTTATGTCTACAACCTGAGTGGATGAGCAACTGATAGGAAATATGACACTGCGTCTCAGCATTAGGCAAAATAATGCTTCATGTGAGATATTACTCCTTTGAGGGGCAAAAGAGGTAAAAGGTGAAGGAGACTTGTGCGATGTTTTTTCGTATTCTAATCCATGTAAAGTGCAACCAAGTGGAGGATGACTTTGCATGTTATCCTATGGGAGGAGAGGTAAAAAGGAAATCAATGTTTATTGTTGCCAGACCACCAACGGGTAAACCCCGATATCAAACATTTAATAATGAACTACAATACATAATGTGTCAAAGACAAACAAGGAGAGAGGTGATTCCACCAGTGACACGTGCAGTCTACTTTACTCAGTCTGCAGGTTGGGGAAGTTCTGCGGTACCTGTATTACGTCCAGTACATCAGTCATCAAACAGATTTGTCTAACGTGGTGATCAGGACTTGTCTCACCCTTGTCTCACCCTCTGTCCTGTGCCTTTAGTATCTTCACCTTAAGCCATATTTTATTATTTTTGTCTTTATGTTGGGCCCCTTCGCAGGTCTTTCAGAGTTCCTCTGGGCAAAATAGTCCCCCTCTGCGGCATGGAGATCAGCATGTAGTCCATCCAAAAAGGCCTGCAAGTCTCCTGGATCAAAGAAGTTCCTCAATTTTCCGTCCATTATTATCCGAATGCATGCCATTTTGAAGAGGCCAAAATGGATGTCCCATCTGTAGCGGTGAATGGCAAGTAATTAGAGTGTGTGTGTGGGGGGGGTGGGGGGGAAGAGAGAAAATGGGTGGTGAGTGGGTGCATGCATGCAAGGCGAGTGGTGACAGCACATTAAAAAAAAAAAATGCCTCTTACCTTGCTTGCTTCACGACATCCTTGCTCCAGTCCGTGTTCTGCTCTATCTCCTCCAGGCTCCAGCAAATACCCCTAACCAATCCTGCTGCCGCTTTCATGTTGGTAAGACAAAGCACAGGCCTCCAGTGCTCTGGTTAAGACAGCAAGGTTAGAGAAGTTTAAAATGCTCAAGTCTGACTAACCGTTGCAAGACGGCCAGCCAAAGAGGCATGTGCACTTTAAACGAGTCCACAGGCAGCCCACACTCCTCATTGCTAGCACTCAGCAGGCCCCACCCCGTCCTGACACTTGGTTTGGTACATGTTGAGGAAAAATAAAATGGTAATTAATTAACTTCAGTACCATTTTATTTTTCGTCTCTGGGGGCATTTCGGTGGGGCGACGCTCCTCCGTTCTAACGGATGAGTCACCCCTGTCCATTTGCGAAGAACTGGTTGCAATAAGTCATTTCCTTTGAAAAGTCTGCTATACTTGTATCTGGTGGCTAATAAAATCATAGGGTCAATGAGCTCTTGCTGCCATCAGGATCTGGCATTCTGCTTGTGCGAGAGGATGCAGGCAATAATAGGTCTTGGTCCAGATGAGGCCAAGGCTCGCCGTGGTCTTATTCTATGCCCTCTTTACATCTGAAGTGGTGGTGAAAAGTCAATCCTTAAAAGGATTGGCAAAAAGTCACAAAGAAAGCCTCTAACATCTGAGCCTTCTGTTTTTTTCAGGGATCCCAAAGAAGTGTACATTATCCCTATGGCTTTGGTCTTCAAGGTCCACTACTTTGTTGCGCAAAGTGCAAATTTCCAGGTCTTTACCTGGCAGGAGCTCGAACCTGGATTCAAGAGAGGGCAAGTGGTAATCCAACTTCTCAACTTGTCATGGAAACCAGGGATCTCAGCAGGAATCGACTGTCAGTGGTGAGGTCAGTAATTTTCACATTCCTCTTCTCCAGTCTATGACCCATTGAAGTTATCTCCTTGAGGGTCAGGTCCATTGTGGTCTCCTAAAGTCCTTGCGGAGGTGACTAACGTTTAGTTTGGGAGGCTACCTATATGATAAGCAGATGCGTTGTTGATTTCCTGGATGCCATCTTGGGCCGGCATGCAGTTGATCTTTGGCAACGTATAATGTGGATGTCTGTATCTCCTCTCCTCATAGGGGAACATCAGGGATGTCAATTAAGCACAGGTCTCTTTTGCAAAGCCCACCCGTGGCTGAAAGGGCACAGACTAGTGATGAACGAGGTCATATCAGCAATACCTTGGGCCCTCTGGAAAGGAGCGGCTCATCTGCTGATGAATACTACAAGCCAGCAATTGCCTAGGCACAATGAATCTGTGTCCTCCTCTGGGGAGATATGCAGCAATGTGGGTGACAGGAAGAATGCATCCAACTGTTAGCACTCAATTCCAAAATATCCCTTCAAATATCAATTGCCGTTGATACTATTAGGGCTTCCAGAGTTCTGTTACAGTGGTCAACTAGTTGCACCAGGGAGCCCAAGTAATCTATGTCCTGTAAGGAGAATTTAAAAAATGGTCTTGTTCGGACTCTGGTGTGCTGAAAGAGGCAGGTTGTCCTACGGTCTTGAGCACTCATTCCTTCGGGCGGTCAGTTATACACCATGATGGTGATCCGTGTGGCGCAAATGATTCCTTTTTTGTACTCAGCTGTTGGTGATTCTTGGCCACTGAGGCGAGGCTGTGGTGCATATGGTGGTTAAATAGTATGGAAGCTCTCTTTCTAGCCCTTGAGGTAGGCAATTTGCTGCTACTACTGGTTTATGTACTAGCAACTGCAGGATGAAGAAACAGAGTTTGCTGTATGCTTCCTCTCCAAACTCTGGGCCATGAATATTGGGATGCAATAGTTCCACCAATTTCAGGGCCATCTGTAGAAATTGCACTGCACCACTCTTGGGCCATTTGATAACCCTTCAGGATTGCCTGCAGAGGTGAAAGGACTGCTGGGGATGAAAACAGCTTGTTGGAAATTTCCCTTTCTGCAGGATAATTCCCAAACGTTTTGCTTTTTTCTTACTATTTTTCTGACCCCCTTTTTGTTGACTTTAGGACTCTGGGCACTTTACCACTGCTAATCAGTGCTAACGTAAATGTGCTTGCTCCCCTAAAACTTGGTATGACTGGCTTACACCTGTTTGGCATATTTAATTTCCCTGTAAGTCGTATACCATATATCCAGGACCTGTAAATTAAATGCTACTAGTGGGCCTGCAGTGCAGATTGTGCCACCCACAGAAGTAGCCTTTCAAGCCTGTCTCAGGCCTGCCACTGCATGCACAGTTTACTGCCACCTTGACTTGGCCTTTCAAACTACTTGTCAAGGTGTAAACTCCCCTTTTGTTACACCTAAGTCACCCCTAAGGCAAGCCCTAGGTAGCTCTATCGACACGGTGCTGTGTATGTAAAAGGTAGGAAATGTACTCTTATGTTTTGCATGCCCTGGTAGTGACAAACAGCCCATTTCATTTTCCACTACTGTGAGGGCTGCTCAAATCATAGGTTAGCACTGGGGATTCCCTTATATCCTTTTAAGTCATAATTTATGATCTGAGAGTAGTATCATGGGCATGTTTGATGTTTGGAATGGTAGTGAGAAATCTTGCTTACTGGTGTAGTTGGATTTTACATTACTATTTTAGAAATGCCACGTTTATAAAGTGGGCATTTCTCTGTGCTTGTAACTACGCATTTTGCAGCCTGACTCCAATCCATGTCTAGGGCAGAGGGACACTACAGTTTGTGCATACTTTTCAGATAGCCACAACACAGGAGAGGCTCGGTGTTATAAGAGAGGCATCTGCACCCATCTGCAAAGTGATAGTCTTCCTGGGCTGGGAAAGAGGGAGGCAGGGCACACTTACATTTGTATAGGCTGTGCCCCTGCCTCAGACAATGGGCTGATTTATCACCTACTAACTGAACCTCTGTCGGAAGGACTGCTGTGCTACACAAAAGAATAATCTGGAATGCTTTTCTTTTGTTGCCTTGCTATCTACTACTTGTTGGGTGGCATAAAGGACTCACTGGATTGCTTTTCTGCTTGTTGCCCAGTCAGCTGCTCCCTGGATCTGTTCTGCCAAGGCACAGTGGTAGTGCCAGGAGGGATCACCATTTGGACTACCTGCTTTGCTGTGCTGGCCTGCGGCCTACTGGACTGCTGGAGGGACTCCTACTCCGCAAGTTATCTGATGTGCTGACCTGTTTCCCACTCTGTTTATGTCCCAGGTACTCTCACCCCTGGTTTGTAGGAATCCCAGGGCCTTTAATGATTCCTCATGGGTGTTATTTGGCCTCCTGAATTTCTTAGTATGCATGGGGAGCATGTTATTACTCCTCAGCTCGTGATGAGCACTGTACACTCCTCTGAAGTGAGCATGTGCTGGAGCCTTTATCTTTCCACAGCACCTGACTCTGACCCAAAGTTATCAGCAGGTACAGGGGCTTTTGCTGGCAAGTGTGGATCATGGTATCAGACACCAGGAGCAGTGTGTGTACCAGGATTGTGGAGGTCCTCTCCACAAGGAAACATGACCACCAGCACCGAGGTCTCCCCCACCGAAGGAGAACGTGGGCTAGTCAGCCTAACTTCTGTGGATGCATCCGGAGCCTGTCCCCATGTACCTTAGTCTGGGACTGTGGCGGGCACCTGGCTCCTGAAGGTACTTTTGCAACATAGGCAGGCCGTGCCCTGGAAGTGCCTTGTCCCATCCTGTAGCTGGGACCACCATGCACTGGGTTTGTTACCCACCCACCTGAAGCCATGAGTCTGTCCCGCTCTCCTTCATGGGCAGGGCCGAAGAGGATTTTCCTGCTTCCTTTACTTTCCCCATGTGCATGCCAGCCCCCTGCCCCCTTGTGTTGGCATACCTTTTTGGTGGGGGGCATCCCTCTCCTTTAGGTGACTGGGAGAAACCTTGACAGAGGTCCGGATCAACTTCACAATCCTTGCCGCATTCAGGCAGGTGTGGTGGGGGTTTCCTAGTCAAAGGTACTGTAAAAACCCTAATACAGGCACAGGTACCTATGTTACCAAGATTTACTTGATGCCTCTAAGGTTACATTTGGGAAAACTGACTACATTTAGCAATATTTATGTGTTTCAGAAATTGAAAAAAATACCAGCATATTTTCAGAATGCATTTCTAATCTGCCTTCTTGAAAGGTTTACAGAAAGAAAAAGTATACACATGATTTTTATGTTGATTTGGCCTACTGTGAGTAATGCACTTTGATCATCCACTGTATTCTGTGATAATTGCATAAGTTGCAAAGCATTTAACGATTCCTGTCGTCTTTGGTCTATGTGTTATGTATAATACATCATATGTGGTTATACATCCTGGGTGGGGTCTCTTTTGTGGTGCATTTATTGTGTCACTAGAGTGAATGTATTGCGTAAACACTTTACACATTGCCTCGGGATAAGCCTGACTGCTCTGTGCCAAGATAGCAGGGGGTGAGCACGGGTTATCTTTGGTGTGTAACTTACTTGCCTGATTAGAGTGGTGGGTTCTGCCTGGCTGGGTTCCCTACCCTAGCCAATCAGAACCCCCATTTCTAACACAACTGTTCTATGTTAAGCACACTAATGCCTTTCAAGTGCAGAAGCATCAAGCATCAGAAAAAAATAACCAACCATACGAGTCAATAAATATGCAGAGGTTTTTGCCACCACTGTTATCCAGTTGGAGTTTCTTAATTAAGAAGAAACAGTTTACCTTTTGGCTCCAGCTAGTGGTTAACTGAAATATTAACACAGCTGTCCAAGGTGCTGAAACGCTCCTCGAGGCCTAACAAACAATGCTGCTCCTCAAAATTAACTGTCAAAAGGCCTGGCTCGTGAAGGAGGCAGCATCATTTCCATCACTATAATTGTCAGGCTCCCTCAGCCCTTCCGGCTGGCCTGATGAGATTGCAAAGGCTGAGACCGGGCTGCCGATGCACCTGCTCTGTGTGGTCTGACAGTTAATGTCTGTTACCCAAGGGCATAAGTCAGTCCTCTGCGATAAGGCTGGAAGACTCAGCTGAGCGCGTTAAATATTTCTGGGCAGCCCTGCTTATTCCCTGCAGGGGCAAATGTGCACCCAACAATTGTGGTAACCAAAGAAAGACAGCTAGCTGTGTTTTTCTCACCAGGGCCTCCCAGCGCAACAAGCTCAATCTCAGGCAGTCATCATTGTCAGTGGCCAGTGCACATCCCGGCTCCTTGCGAACATGACGTGAGTGCTGAACAATAACCTCTGTGATGTCCACCAACTCAGAGTTCCAACAAAACCTGCGCTTTACGATGACTGCTACTACCGGAGACCACCAATGTGGGGTTCTAGCAACACTGGCACTGCGTACAGACAGCAACAGCTTGTAACAACTGCGAATATGAAGCTCCAGCAATGACCATCCCTTTAAGCCGAAGCAGCAACCTTCCACAATACCCGACCAGCTCCTTGCATGAACCACCTTCCTGCAGCCGCCGCAAATGACAGCTCCACATATGGACTCGATACAGTAACTCTTCAGTATGACGAATCTGGTCCTTATATCCAACCTGCACTCCATAACAGTCAGCCTCAACTTATGACTTTACCCCATTCTAATGCAACCAAGAAACCTTGAGTGGCCCTTTCTGCTTTTAGGTGCTATTTCCACCTAAAAAAAAAAAAAATCATTGCTCTGATTGTACTGATTGGAGTTTTTGTTTTGGTGCTATTTTATTCAGTAAAATATATTATACCTTTCTAAAGTGATTTGGGTTTTTTCTTGTTTTGTGTTTCAACTTTATTACTGTTTGAGTGCTGTATAACCACTTTATATATTGCCTCAGAGTTAAGCCTGTCTGCTTTTGTACCAAGCTATCAGGGGGTTACACATAGGTTTATTTAGTGACTTTTGTGGTTTATTGTGTTTATCATCATAATCATCAGAGTCGGGCTTCCACCGCTCCCAACTAATAAGCCAGTTCCTTACAGTGAGTAACTCGGGTGAATTCCTATGGAAATACCATCTGAATGATGAGGGGAAATTACTAACTAAAACTAACAAGCATTGGCAATGCCAATAGGTTTGACTTTAAAAGCATTTTGAATGGTAATTTGAAACAACACAAATACATAACATGGGAATGAAAAGGTATTTATGCAGAACCAAAGAAATGTATAATATTAGTGTAGGTTTAAAGGTCAAGCCAGACCAAAATATTCATATAGGTTAATGACTGCCCTCCGCTCATCTGTGCTGCTGCCAGAAAAAACAAACTATCTAGCAAAGACGCTTTAATCACATTACAATGACATTTGTGTCCCTCTGGAAGGTCAAGCTCAAGCAACTGGATAAATACACAAAATGATCCCTGCTGCAGGTAAGAGAGTAGTATGTTGTGGAAGCACACAACTTCAGCCCAATCAAAATATGTACTCCTGGCTCTCAACATCTGGGGGCGAAGCCAAAGTCCCTATCTAGTAATTATCACATAATTGCTTGGAGACAGCAACACTGTCAAGCCAAACCATAAAAATGCTTGGTGACAGAGGTTTTCTCAAGGCGTGTTCAAAAAACTCTCCGCAAAGAATGGAAAGCACGTTTTCCTAAAAAACAACCTCTTAGAACATGTTTTTGCCACCCCCCCCCCCCCCCCCCCAACAAAATATCTCGGCCGAACAATGGGGCCCCCTAGGTCATGCTGTCTGCATGCTCCTGTGGGTTTTGAACTAGTGCCATCTGCGTGCACAGATGAGTTTTGAACCGTTGACACGCAATCAAGTGTCCGAGCCTGCGGCTGCGCCCCTTTCATTACAGCAATCCAATCACGACAAATCACTGAGATTGGAAACCTGTAGCTATTTAATGTCTACCAATAGTGACTAGGGCCAGCAGGACGCTGTCATGAACAAATGAAACTCGCTCACATTAACAAATAATGAAGAAACCATCATTAATGTTTGTTTTTCAACTTTCACTTGTTCAACCATTGCCCTCCATTTTCCTGTCATGATAAAACTAGGTGTCCCTTTCTGCACCTCAAATCTCCCATTATTCATAGCACAAATGCCACATTAAACCCTTTATTAAAATCAGCGAGGTGCACAGAAAACATCAGAAACCGTTCTCCTTTAACAACATGGTAAACGTTCTAGCTAAATTATTTTCTCATCTGTGTTTTTGTGGATACTCTACATGTGTTGTAATGTTGATAGGCGCAATCCATATTTGTGTAATACATAGAGTGACTAAAAAAACTGAATTATTCGAAATATATATTTGGCTTCATTAAGCAGTTCCGTAAAAGTGATAGGCAGAAAGGCTTTAGCTGGTCTCAACCTGGAGGGATTACTCTAGGCACATTCCATTGTTTTAGCTCATGTATGCTCGCATGTATTTCGAAAAACCAAGAATACATAAAGAATACATAAAGAATACATAAAGTCGGAAAGGAGCACACCTGTGTGGTTTAGATTAAAGCATTTGCACCCATCACTTGGTATTAAGTGATTGTCAATAAATAGCTTTGGTATGCCCAAACAGGATGCTGAGATTTCTGGGGACAGGAACTCAATCTGCAACTCAATGTTTAGAAACCTCAAGACCAAAATATACCTGGAATTCCACAGAGAGCTCTTACCAGAGGTTCAGACTGATTTAAGTATTTCTATCCATCTGAAGTAGGCGGTCAACACTCCATACACTATTTTTAGTCTACTAAACTAAAAACTTACATTGGCACTAGTAAAATGACTAAAATGCATGGCATCATCACATCCACCCCATAGGACCTTCACTGAATCATTCTGAACTACATAATATTCAAAACCTGTTCCGTCATCTACAAAGAAACCTTACCTACCAGAGAAGGTCAACATCTAAGAAGGTCTAACCAACAGAAGAAGTCATGGCATTGCCAGATTCCAAGTGAAAACGAGCAAGCAGGAACAGACCAAATTACAAATCTCTTTAAGCCACATAATCGGGACCACCAATACCACATTTACCAGGCTTGTTTCTTCAATCCTACACTGCCCAAAAGGCTCTTCTCACATCTCTTGAAGGAGTGCCACATTCACGTTCCCACCAACACCTCCAAGATGTGAGACATTACATCTAAAGCTTCTGAACACCACACTGAATCAATCCCTGCATAGTACTATATGCAGCACCCAGTTGCATCCTAGCTAAGCTAGTTCAATATGCATATGCACAACACTTTAATTGGCCTTTGGATAATCCTCATGGATTGGAGATATAACGGTTTACTCTTTTTCTAGGTCAATAAATGAACTGGCATTTTTTTAAAGATACCAAGTCATTCCTCACCCAAAACAGGAAGGCTACAACCATTTCTTCCGAAAACAAATGTAATTTTTGGAAAAGATGTGTACAATTCCACAACAGGTGCACTATAGGCTATTGGCTATGCAGTTGAAGCTTGCACTCAATACAAATATCCCCCCTTGAGCCTGTTCCTGAGTCACTCGTCCTGGCCTAACTCCCAATAACAGTAAATTCCTTGCACCTGTGGAAGGTTCGGAGGTTTGTTCTGAGTAAGCTCTCAAGAGCCAACACTTTATGCATCAAAAGACATTTCACTGCAGTCTCCTCCCTGCTGGCGGGGTTGATGTGCTGCGCCGTCAACTTCCATACGTGGATCTCATGCTTCAATTCTATCCAAGAAAAGAAGAAAAAGTTAAACCCATGGTTTGCATTGCAAATGAACATGTTGATTAAAAAAAGTGAGAAATGTTTGTTGTTCCAATAGACTAACAATAAATGCCAAGATAAGAGACAAAGTAACTGATAGAGAAGTAGATGTAATACTTATAAATAGGGTTCAAATAAATTATTCCAGCTTTGATGAGTAAAACATTACAGTTTTTCTCTAACATTTAAAGCTGTACTCATTTACCAGTGGCAATAAACGTGTATAGGACGAGCTAAAGAAATGCAATACAATAAATCTATTAACTAGCACAGAAAAAAAACAGCAATCCTGGATTCATGGAAAAGGGCATTTGTCAATTGACCGGTGAAAGAAGAAATTCAAAGACCATTTTTTTTTTTTTTTTTTTTTTTAAATGACTACACAAAACATGCTTGGTACAAAAGTCTACACCACTATCATTCAAAGAAACGGCTGTTCTGAAAATTGCCGTATTCAAGAAACGTCTACTACGTCCGTTTTCCTCGCACTCCACTTTCTCCCCACACCTCAGACCCCTCACCAATCTCATGCGTTGCAGCAATACCTCAAAGGTATGCCTGATGGCCATTTCCTGGATGGATCTCCAACATACGTGCTTGTTTCTCATCACCAACAGATACACCACACCCGTGGCTCTTTGTAATCTGTAGGATCATTGAGCCCACTTGTATATAGCTTATCCCCATTTTCAGCATGTTTTAAATTTAAACTTTTTTTCCCTTCGCCTTTTCACTTGTAGTTGTATTGGATTTCTTTTTTTTCCCCCTCAATGCATCGCCACGTGGACATTCCGATTTTTAACATTCATTCTTTGTTTTAGCCTTGTTTTTTTGTATTTCTATCTGTTTTCGCAGAAATGTATCTAAACCACCCTGACACCCTTGGGCCCTGGTTTCTATACACAACGCTACAATTAAACAGAGATCGGTAGAGTCCTGACGGCCCACGGGGCCTGGTCTCAGAAATAATTCATGCTTGGGGCTTGGTAGAGCTGGCTGGTCTGTCGGAGGCGAGGGAGGCAGCTGCGGAGCCCCAGAGTTGTGTGAGACTGAGAAAACGCAAGAGGGGCAGGATAGCTTACAGCAACACAAGCAAATCTTTTCATCTCCCAGCTTCATGCATTTCCAGGCACTGACTGCTATCTGAAAAGAAAAACACTTCCGAGTACTGAATAGGTTGATAAGGATGAGTAAAGGCTGCTGCGGAGGCACATAAATGTTGCAGCAGTCAGTCTTTCTCCCTTTTTTCAGAGCTCTAGCACGAAAACTATCACTTTAAATATTTAAATAAACACACTGATTACCTGTTTCACGCATTGAAAACGATCCGGCTTACTTCCCCTTTGTTTTAAGTGCCACTGACAGACATGTATACACTCAACTACTACTCAATATGTACAGTAGATGGGTGCAGATTTTCAGTTGGTCAAATTATTTTTAAATAGCCGTTGACGTTTCGTGAGCTATGATATCTAGTTTACTGGTTATTTTGTGTAGCGCTCACAAGTCAGGCTGCAGCTTCAGAGCGCTGCTACAAAGACCATGATCACAAACCTCTGGAGTCCCCAGACAGAACATTACATTCACGCGTCCTAGGACGTGCGCTCATTTATTTACCACAGATACATGTCATTAAGGGTACCCCTAGTTCCATAAAAAGGGCATAAAGGTATGACATCACACAGCAAACTTTGAAGTTATTAATTTGCTTAGAAAGATTTTGACTGTTTATTAATTAAAAACTTGGTCGTGTACTTTAAGAAAAGTGAATACTTGTATATTGCGTAATTATTTGTGGTTTTCATACTAGATCATATAGTTGTGTCTAATATGCTTGTCACCTTTTTTTGCATTAGGTAGTAGCTGGGGTATCAATTTTGAAGTATTCTTTAAAACTCAGAACTCAAAAGATGCCAACTTCTCTGGGTGGTCTGCAATTGGCATTATTTGTATAGGGCCATGCTGCTGGGACTTCATGGGAGGCGCAATATCCTACAGATATGTTTTGCTGCTTATGTGGGTAGAGGGAGCTTTGCTCAAACCCACCCTCCTTTCGAACTGAGAAAGTCCTAATTTAGTTTTTGCAGTCCATGTTTTTGTCTCAGGTTCCATATTCTCAAACCAATTTCCATTATTTCACTCAGTCAATCCTAAATGTTAGCCACAATTCTAAAGGATTGCAACACCCTCCCCCCCCCCGGCCATATCCTAACTCCCGTAGTGCCTTTACCTCTACAGTTCTCCAACCACAGCATTTCTCCCTCAAATCAGCCCAGTAAGCTACATTCTGACTCACTGTCACTAGTCATTGATTCCTGTGCTAGCAAGAGGGCCATATCCATGAACCTGTTTCCCACTTTCTGGTCGTACAAACCTAACAAATATTAGTGTTTTAACAATCCCTCTTTGCTTTTTTGCTCCAGCACAGTTATAATTAGCGTCCAAAATTCTACACTGGAGGGGCAGGGGCACATTAAGTGATAACAGCCTTGGGTCAAGAACCTGCACTTTAGGGCAACATTCTAAGTCAGTTTCTTGGTGTTAAACTATGTGAGGAATAAAAAAAAAGTGCACTTGACTTCTTGGAAGGGTCATTTACTCTTGTCTCCCAATCTGCTGTCAGGCCTCACTCTCAGCCTAGGTCTCATTTGGCTTTCAAGTTAGTCAGATCTCTCTTTACATCCCTTTGAAGGGTTTGTAGGTATGCGCTACAAGTGTTATTTTTGTTGTGATAGTATGTTCCCATGTTTTATTTATTTTCCACACCGAGTTGCCAAAATTTGGGAATTGCCCTAATGGTAAATGGCGCTTCTAACTTAATTGTTCAAATATGAGTAGTCGTCGTTCTACAAACAAATCTTGCAGTTTTCTCATGCATCTTTCTTACTGTTTCATCACTCATTTGGCATCATCTCCGCCGATCTCAAATCATTTTCACTTGTCCAATCCATGACCTGCATGAGGTGTCTAATTGTGGGTGATGTGTTATGAACGCCCTTATACAAACCTATTCTAGTTTGGGTGGACCAGTTCAGGGAGTACTTTCTGCAGCTAGGAGGCTAGAATATTGATCTGAATTTTATAATCAGTATTAAACATTGACATAGTGATTTACATGCCATCCTGTCAGGTGAACCCAGGTGATTTTATAGGGTTTAATAAAGCTTTCCTAGTTTTGTTGGCATGGTACTATTCTGAAGCACCTCTTCGTACACTGTCAGAAGTCCTGGGGCCAGTTTGATGACAAATGCTTTAAACAAAACTCAGTGGTTAGGCCACCGGCACCACGGGTTATCCACGTGTTAAATTAGAAATGGCACCCTGTACATCCCAGAGCTTGACCCTGTCCAGTTCTGACGTAAATGTGTCGTTCGCAGTCCTTGAGACGTTTTCAAGGCCCAACTATGTGCAAAACATAGCAACAACGCATTTATTTGCAAGAGGACATGAAATTAGGATGCTTTGACATTTAAGTTGATTTCATAAGTACATCGCTATATAATATACCTTCATATCAAGTAATACCATGTTTATGAAGATGTTTTTGGAATGTTATCGTTGCCTTTTGACTAGGCAACGCCACTAAACCTCCAAATGAGTTTTCTACTCAAGCAAAATAAATATAATCTGCACACTAGAAGTAGGGCGCTTCAACTAAGTCCGTTTTGCGTATTTGTAGTAAAAAAACTAACAAATAATTCTCCTGACAGCCAGTTTAAAAAGTCAAAGTTTGCCTCCACTTAATAGTTTACCACTTACCAGCCGAACTCAAATGCTTTCACAGTTACAAGAAAAGTCACATTATCACAAGTGCACTCACCATCTCATGCATCAACCATTTTGGGTTGTTTATCCTTTTCAAATAACCTTTCCAGACTGCTCTCAAGATCCAGTCTGTGCGTAATGGGCCCCTCACAGCAGGTTAGTTTGTGGGGGGTTTAGGGAGGGAGGGGGCATTCCCAACAGAGCCAGAAAGAGGTGTGTTATTTCTGCATCATCCCAACTGAAAGTGTGATCAGGGAACCGAAAAGGCTTGACCTAACCTAAGGAGCCCCTTTCACTTTGCACAACAGAATCTGCATTCTGACTTCTAAAGAGGGGTGGCTCTTCCATTAGGGCGGAGGATCTTCGCCAGCCCCCTCATCCCCCTACCAGCAGCAGCCGAAAAACCTTTACGAGAAAACAATAATAAACTGAGTTTATTATCGTTTTCTTGTAAAGGGGCAGGGCCACGGAGGTGACGAGCAGTGAGGGGGGGGGGGGGTGCACAGCAGTGCACATGTGTGTTTGGCCGGCCGTCTCAGGTCGTCCAAACACACATGCGCAGTAGGCTCTCTCCAGCCCAGCAACACACTTGCTGGGCTGGAGAGAGCTTGCACAGGCTCCCAGTCTGCCTGGAGGCATGCTGCCTGGGCGCTCCCAGCCAATCCTGATGCAGCTCTGAGCAGCGTCACGACTGGCCGCAGGGCAGGCTGGGAGCCTGTTCCTGCAACCTTCGACAGAGGAGTGGAGCGGCGGCGAGTGAAGGTAAGTGTTTTTTTTTTTTTTTAATTAAATTAATGTTTATCCCCTCCTCTGCATGCCGCCCTGCCTCTTCCATGCCCCGCAAGCCACTACTGGCTTCTAATCCCTAAAATCCAGCAAAGGGCAGTGGCACAGGAAGTCTAATCAGGGGTTCCTTGCTAAAAAATACTTCATTACATTTCTAAAGGGAAACCAGTCATCATCCACTGCATCTCAGTGTCTGGATCTCCACCAACAGATATTAGGAACAGTGGTTGCCAAAAATCCACTTGAACCAGGGGCTTGCAAACACACTGGAAACAGAGGTTTTGAGTGGAAAGATCAACAAAAATCACATAATTCAGAGTTAATCAAAACTGTAATAAATCATATGCATTAATAAATAAAGGAGAAAGAATAAAAGTCAGGACACTTTATTCAATTAAAAGTATATTGGTGGGAGGTGTGGCCAAGATGGCAGCGTGAGCAGACGTGCTGCTGAGGCTCTCCGCCACCTGGGCCGACATTTGCAGAGATTGTCGATGCCGGGGGCCCTCCAGCCCAGTCCCCCCATGACTTGATCATTGGCGATTGCGGGGGCCGGTGGAGAGGCAGACCTTGCAGCGGGGTATGAGGCTTACGCAGACGTGCCGCTCCGGAGCCGAAGAGGAGGAGATCGGCTGCCTGGGGACAGAGGAGGGCCGAAGGAAACCTGCTGAGATTCCAGCAATGCATGGCTGCAGTGGGGCCCCCTACCGAGCTGATGGGCATAGGAAACAAGGCATGTCTGTGACCCTCTATGCGAGCGCCTAACTGGCAGTCTGTTAGTCGGGGCCTGGAGGCCATGCTGAACAGAGGAAACACCCTGAGACCGTGTGGGCCTGACGCACCTTGTGGTTGTGCCCTGAGGCCGGCTGGGGAGGGAGGCTGATGTGGGCCCGGTTCGGGGGGGCCAGGACAGCAGATCCACCCCCCCAGTGCTGCGGACGTCATGGGAGACATCGACGTGAGCCCTGGGGACTTCAGGGACAACACTGGAACAGCAGACGAGGAGGAGCCCTTCACCCGCCCCCAAGTTCAGCACGTGACGCTGGGCCTGACAGGGCTGCGGATCGGGGCTGGTCCTGAGCCCAGGCCAGAGAGGTAAATACCTCTGGGCGGCGGACAGATCTGAGGGGGTCAGTGGGGCCCTGAAAGAGGTGCAGAAGAGACAGGAGTGGACAACACCAGGATGTCTTCTTCCTGGTGGACCCCCCACTGTATTGTGTTGGCCAGCAAAGAAAGGAGCACATGGGAAAGTGATTGGCGGAGATGCCCTCCCTGGCTTTGCACAGGGGACACCTAGGCCCCTAATGGAACCTTCCCTACCTCTGTTGGGGGCAATACGGCACTCCGGACGGCATCAGCTTTTCCACACATCAGCCTGACTGAGACAGGAACGCAGGTGAATCTAATGTAACCTAAGCTTACCCCAGGTGACGAGATATACAATCTTCCTGGATCTCCTCACATCGCTCTGAGCCTAATGGGAGCAGGGAGGAAGTCAGGGATTTGGTGAACTACTCTACCCACAAGACCATACAGCAGCCCCACTGCACGGGCGTTTAGTTTTACTACAACACATTGGATCTCGACAGAGGGCAATCTAATGAACCTCCTGGCATTACAGAGCAGGCAGCTGAAAGACATGCTCCGAATTGAAGTGAACACTGGTGGACACCTGCCACTCCTTGGACCATGGCTACCTCAAAACACAAAAAGGAGCAGTTTGTTCAAGAGATCCTGGCTAGAGCTACACCGGCGCAACAGAAGAATACAGACAGTCTCCCCCAACTCTCGCTACATGTGAACAGCGAGGATATAACAGACGAGGAGTTTGCCCCGGTCATGAAGGGCTTCCTCACTTCCTTGTTTGACTCACTAAGGACAGATCTCCAAGTCCGTAAGAAAGACCTGTCCCAGGAAAAGCGCGACCTTTGCTCGGATTTTACCTCGCTTGGGAAACAGATCTTGGGCCTGGAAGTCAACAAGATAGTGAGAGCCTAGGATGTGGAGCTACTACGTCAAGAGATTTTTCACCTATGGGAACAGCAAGACCATCTGCAGATTTTGTCTGAGGACCTCGAAAATCACTCCTGTCGCCACAACATCTGAGTCAGAGGTGATCCCACTGGAGCCGAAGTAGAGGACACATCGCGGCTCTGTTCCACTCAGTCCTGGGCTCTAAGGACAGCAAAGAGATGCTGTTAGATCATGTGCATAGAGCTGGTCGTCTGGGCGGACCTGGTTCGTGACCTCGAGGCATCCTGGTGTGTGTCCACAACTTCTTGATTAAAGAGTACATTTTCCGACTATCAAGAAGCAAGCAGCATCTTCAAATCAGAGGTCACATGTGGTATCTATTCCAGGACATATCCCTGCTTACACTGCAACAGCGCAGGGAATTTAAACCTACTATGGACCTCCTTTGATCATGCAACGTCTCGTATGGCTGGGAACATCCATTTGGACTTATATTCCACTGGGAGGGACAGCTACACCAACTTCAGACAGTCAAGGAAGCCTGACAGGTTTTGGAGATGGCAGAGGAAAATTCAAATGCTGAGGCCCGGGCCTCCGGGGAGGTGGCCCCAATGAGAACGAGCAGCTCAGCGGTAAAAACACAACAGACCATCATCCCAGTAGAGAGCACAGGAATGACAGGTGGTCCTGGACAGCATTACTTCAGGGAAGCGCCGCCCGCCAAGTTGTAACCGCTGTGCGGCCGCCAATGCGGCTGCACTCCCGCAGTGGCCATTTCGCCGGCCCAGCGGGGATGTGGGCCACAACATGGGAGCCGGCGGTGCTGCGGCCGTGCGACGGATGCAGTTGCACCCGTCGTGCTTTTCACTGTCTGCATAGCAGACAGTGAAAAGCCGCATGGGACCCCCAGGGGCCCTGCAACTCCCCGTACCGCCAGCCTTTTCCTGGTGGTTAAAACCACCAGGAAAAGGTTGGCGGTCGGGGAATCATAATCCCCTGGCCAGCGCTGCTAGCAGCGCTGCCCTGGCGGATTACTACCACCGGGTCCATTGTGGCGGAAAACCGCCGGTCCCGGCAGTGCGACCGCGGCGCTTCCACTGCGGTCGTAATGACCCAGGAAGCACCGCCAGCCTGTTGGTGGTGCTTCCGTCATTTTAGCCCTGGCGGTCATGTACCGCCAGGGTCAAAATGACCCCCAGTGTCTTCGCCGCGACTGTGCCCTGCGCCTAGAGTTAGCACTGTTACTCCCAAGACTCTTCAACTTGTTCGCTGTGACTAACTCCATTCTTGACAGTATGCTTGGCATGACCATAACAGTGATCCCGAAGCAGGGCAAAGACCCAGAGGACTGTGGGACCTATCAGTCCATTTGGCTCCTTAATATAGACACCAAACTGTTTACAAGCATTTTAGCATACCACCTTTACCCTTCTATAACAAGCAGGTTTCATTCCACATAGGCAATGTGGAGTCGTTATGAAACGTCTCCTGCATCTTATAGATAAGACACACAAATCGCAGCTGGAGGCATTGCTGTTATCTATTGACACTGAGAAAGAGTTTGACAGGGTCCACTGGTCATACCTTTGAGGTTTTGGCTGGTTTCGGCTTCGGCCCTAGACTAATGCGTTGGATAAAATGCATCTATAGGGAGCCTAGGGCCTCTGTCCGGGTGAACGGCATATCTTCTCCGCCTTTCCAGATTAGGCGTGGCACGAGGCAGGGATGCCCCCTCTACACACTCCTTTTTGACCTATATATGGAACCCCTGCCCAACACAAACATATGAATCCCAACATAACCGGTATCAATTTCCGGAGTGACCATCGTTTCAGCCTATACGCGGACGATGAGATACTAGCCCTGCCCAACCGGCTGGTCTCACTACCAGGCCTAACCACATCCCTGCAGGAGTTAGGGACTATCTCAGGACTTTGCTTCATGGGCCGGGTGGACTGTGAGGTTCAGAATTTGAGGTTTTTGCATATTCACTCAGAGCTCTGCTCCTGATTCCCCTTCCTTTGGTCTTCCTCCCACATCCCATATTTAGGCATCAAACTTGCTAGTGCCTCCTCCGAACCGTTCACAGACATTACACTGCCCTATCTAAGCTTGTGCTGGCAGACCTGGAGCAAATATAAGTTAACTTGGCTTGGCCAGGTAGCAGTGATTAAATTGAAATCCTACCTGGTGCTCTATATATACTTCAAACGATTCCCCTATCCCCCCAGCCAAGACACTAAAAACACTGCAATTCTCAAATTTATATGGAGCGGGAGGCCCCAGCGCTTATCAAGGCAGATTGCTTTTCTCTCTAAGAGACAGGGGGTACTGGCAGTTTTTTAATGCTTTACGAGATACTTCCAGGCAGCCCAATTACACTTACCAATAAAATGGAGCCCTTCATACACTGAAAAACATTGGTGCTTCATGGACCAAGCTATTGCTGAGTCCCACATATGAAAGAACCCTTGCACCCACACAAACATAGAACTAAAGGACTATATTCCTCCCCCATCACTAGCACAACGTTCCTGGTCTGGGACACAGTTGCTACTAAAGCCGGACTGACATCTTTCCCATCACCTCTGACGCCAATATGCGCTAACTCAGACTTCACCTCTGGCATGAATCCAGATAGCTTTCACAGATGGCACACTGGAGAATGCAAGAGAATAGGTAGTTTATTTGACGTAGATGGCATTATCCCTTTTGATTGCCTAAAGGAAGACTATAGGCTAACAGAGGCAGACAGACTGATAACTACAGGTTAGGCACTGGGTAGTCAAGCCCTCAGTCCAAATTCCTGCTGCAAGACATCTCACCATTTGAAAATGGATAACACTTAAACAAGATGGCAAGCGACTGGTATCTGAGATTTACACACACAGACACACACCTTACCACTAAGAGACAGGCCCCCAAAACCAAAGGGCAACGAAGATCGGAGTCTGAAATAGGGAGGGAGCTGTTGGATGCAGAATGGGGAGATATTTACTATAGGACCCACCACACCGCACACAGTGTAGCGGGCACTGAGACAGTGTACAAAATTGCTTTGTACTGTACAATACCCCAGCACTGATACACTCCGGGACCGTACCAAACCAACTACTTGCTGAGGAGGTTGTGGTAATGCAGGCACACTACTACACGTTTTATGATATTGCCTCAAGCTGCACGGATACTGGAAGGGCATTTTAGACGAAATAGACAAGGCATTCCAAACAGAGAGCCCTAGACTACTGACGTATACTGTGCTAGGCCTTTCTAACCCACTAACATTTCCTCTGCGCTCTCTAAAAGGTCGACAGATGGCTATGACCATCAATGTACTTCATCAGACTATCTTGTCACTTTGGGGCACAGACAGAATTCCCAATCACACATCCTGGCTTCATAAACTCTGGTACCTGCTGCGGACGGATAAGCTCTCACTTGCAGCAGAGCAACAGACTGCAGACTTTATGACCTTGTGGGCAACCTTCGTTCAGATTCTGTCTTCTGAGTTTAATGAAATCACATGCCCCACATACTTAAAAGTCTTACATTTACTAGGGTAGGGAGATGGAACGGCACTTCATGCCCAACATCACACCTCTCGTCACGGGGTAGAAGAGGGGAAATTGTAACTACTCTGATTAGGGCAAGGGGTGCTGATGGTAGGGGTGAGCCAGAATGGGTAAAAACAGAGAAGGGGATTTCTTCTTGTTTGTGTTATTGTACTGTATCATCAGTTATTTTACAGCTTGCATCATGAATAATTACGCTGCCGGCCTCTGGGTTGTGGCATCAAAGCTTTGTCATACATTCCCTACGTGCTACTTCCGCTGCCGGCCTGAAAGGTTGTAGGCATACAGCTGTGTTTCTGTGGTTTTCTTTTAAATCTATAATAAATAGAATTGCATGAAAGTACACTGTTTATATTGGCAATACATTTTACAGTAGGTGCTCTGCGCTCATGTGAACAGACCGTGAATAATGCCAAAAAGGTCTTGAAGTGTGTGTACAATAAAGAAGACAATGAAACAATATTGAGTTTTATAACTGTCTGAGCAATCCTCAGGTCCAAGAATTAAACAAAAACAACAGACCATTAATGTAATGTTCATACTGCTACAGTCTACAGCCGTTTACCCTGTCATTTAAGCGCCATCATCAGGACTAACAATGTGATGCAAGAGCAGTTGATGTAAGGGGTATTCAATGACTCCAGTGAATAGCTGTTTAAAGAAAGTCTTGTGTCAAGGAGGCGTAGAAAATACAACTAGGGTCTTAAAGAGATTCAAGGATCACTGAAGTAAAGCAGTTTGTCGTTTTTAGTGGGAATACCCTTACCACTCTCAAAAGGAACCTCTTGCATCATACATACGTTGTTAGCCCTGATGACCCTTTAATGATGCAGGGTTCAAATGCCATTGAATGCGGCAAGGTCAATATTACAATAAGGGGGAAACAATTTGCACTAAATTCTTTTTAAAATCTCTGCTAGGCAGTTTGCCAGTATTTTGTAATAAAGTTGTGAAATGTATATATATATATATATATATATATATATATATATGTATATATATATACACACACACATATATATATATATATATATATATACATATACATATACATATATACATATACACATATACACGCACACCCACACACAGATATAAACATATAGATCATACATATCAATACAATGAGGTCATTTGGATGAGCTCTGTTCTGTCATTAGTTTAAGTGCCATTTTCACTCTGCTTCCATCCAGGAGAGCGAACTGCATTGGGTGAGAGTTCAATTCACACCAATCACTGGCTCTGTTGTCCTGTCAATGATGGCCATTTTCTGATCACATGTACATACACCTAAAAATGAATGTTTCAGCATCTGGGCAGACTGACAATCCTTTTATAGTTCCTTTTCTTTCTTTGCTTCTCCTTTGTTTAAAATGTTTCTTCAGATTATACAACAGCTCTCAAGGCAGTGCTTATGGGTCGCTTGCTTTCTGCTCATTTCATATACACTGTGTTGTATCCATGTGGGCTATTCCTCTGAATCAACAGACTATTATGGAGTGTGTTTGTGGTTGTGTCATAGGGTGAATGTAAGAATGAGTCAGTGGATGGATGAATAGATGCACGAGTGCAAAATGAGTGAAAGCATGTCTGATGACTTATTGACCGTCTAAACCCATCCATGACACAAAATACACAATTATTCATAAGGCAGACTTATTGGCATTGCCAGTGCTTGCACTTAAGTGTGATATACTCCAAAGTCCAATCAACGTGAACAACAGTTAAGTTAAAATCATAGGTCATTTCTTGTCCCCACAAAAGTGGCAGATCTGTCTCTAAGAATAAACCCTCTAGGGTTCAGTGGGCCAAGTAGATAGTTTCTGGTGCTGTGTCCAATCAACCCACATTTAGGGGGCAGGGACTCTGTCCCATCCCTCAGGTGACATTTGGCACATCAGAACTGGTTTCAAACCCCAGCACCATTGGATTGATCTACTGAAAGCATTTAGAACCACCCAACACCACAACCGCTGCATCTTTTGTAGTGCTTTTGACAGACAGTTGGACACTCCTTTGGCATGATATATTCTTTTAATCAGTTTTTTCTGCAATCAAATGGCCAACTTCCATTCCAAATGTCCATCCACAGCAGCATTAACTGCACAGGTTGAACTTCTGCGCAGCACAGCGGAAAACCTAATCCACTGTGCCTGCTTACCCACACAAAGTACTTCAGTACTCATTTCCAGACTGGGAAACTCTTCTCGGCAGTCTTGAGGTGATCTTAGAAGGCAGAATTTGGACCAAAAAATTATCTGTTTTCAAATCGTCATTGAGAGTATATGAAAGAAGGGTCCATATCCTTCCCTTGAGCTGCCAGATGGATAAGACACTAGTGTGATAGACCTACTTGCTTTGTTTTAACACTGTTGCCATGGTTACACTGAACGACATAGTTCATCATCATTATTGTTCAAAAGGGTTAAGATGACTTAAATTAGGGACAGGGTAAGTTTTAAAACGAGACTTACATACAGCAGCCTTTGTGTAGCAGTCCTTCAAGCTGCACCATGAAAGTAATGGCGTATTTTAAGAGTGTCCTTTCAGAGCCTAAGGGGTTTTAGCAAAATTAATTGAAAATGAACTATTTGACACAATTTTTTCAAAAAGTCCTCCTCCACCAAAGTCTACATGAGGAAGGTGGGACCGATCGCTGGTAATCCAAACTTGGGCTTTGTCCATGTAGGGAGCGCATGATGCCAGTGAGTCAAGTTTGTGTCAGGAAAGAAGGAAATCAGGGCCACCGATGGGGGAGATTGACAACAGCCACCTATTAAAATATGTTTGTTTATTCACTTTTCTAAAACAGTAATTAAGCATAGAGTATCCCCACTCTCAAACCTTCAAAAATGGTCCACTACTCCCAGAAAAACAATGTGCAGGGACTACTCCCTCCCACACAATCACTAGCAAGGACCTGCTCTAGCCACTAGGAGGTTTCTCTTCAGACATCTTGCCCACCACACCCTCACATGGCCTTGAGGGTGCAGGTGTGTCCACCATGCCCCCTTATGAAGCCCTTTATTGTTTTCCATGAGTCATGTATTAGCTGCCACAACATATGCTCCATGTTGTGGCCAGCCAATCGGCCCCATCACCTTCAAATGGGCCAATAAGAGTATCGCAATACTAAACTTCCAGATACATTTAACTTTTTATCAGCGTTAGCCCCCTTCATGCCCACCACGAGCACCTTTGCAAATGCTAATTCCTTCAAAACAGTTGTCACCAATGAATTTACAGCAGACAACAAAATACACTTCGCCAGATTTGTTGTAAATATGCTACTTTTTTTCCTGTATCAAATAGCAAAGTTTCATAAAAGATTTAAAATGGCAAACTGCACTTTTGAGATCCCCAAACTTTTTCTGGACTCCTACTTGACAGATCACTGTGAAACTTTCCACGACGAAGGCAAAGTGAATTAACTTTTTTGGGGAAAGTTTCATGTTTCATGCAGATTCTACAAAAAGAGTTACTAAAAGAAAAAAATATGCCTTTCCTATGAAAACTTTGAACTAACTAGAACATTGGAGCTTGCGGCTAATGTAAGAGATATTTATGTGCTAAATGAAGAATGGCTACAGGCCAGTGAATACACTAGAGAAGTATGCCCATTATTCTCTTTCGTTTCTGAAGACAACATCATTTCTTACTTTATCTATATTCTGCGAGTTTTATCTTTTACACTCTTTCTTCTTTTCTCTAGTTCATAGACAAAGTGTTTGTTTTTGAGATCCATAACAACAAGATTACACAGACAGATTTATTGTACCACGCAAATTACTGATTCCGTATCAAATTGAAACTACTCTAGTACAAGATATGTCTCTGTGTGACTTAAAAGAATTTCAATTATTATCAGACACGAAATCGGTCTGCTTTTGCTTTGTTCCTGCGAGAGAAGGAGAGAGAGAATGAAAAACTGCTCACTCTAAAGAAGTTACAAGCTCAACGTGAAATGTGACCAATGCAGCTAGAAAAGGAAATTAATTTCTACCAAACAAAGGATAAACCCAAATGAAAAAAGATAACGGGAAATGAGTCTGATATTCCAACGAGTATTCATAGTAAAATCGTAAGAAGAGCAATTCCAGTGGCAATGATTGTCTGGGATCTTACACCCTCGCTCGCCAACCACGGCTGTTTTAAAACTCTCTTTCAGTGATGATTAGGGTAGGGAAGGAGATATGTGGCAAGAGATGTAGCGATTGAGTGAGACTGGAGGGGTAAGAGAGGAAACAGAATAAATAAATTGAGCAAGTTGGTCTGTAACTGTTGGCACTTATTTTAAGGTCCTTTCTGGGAAATTACAATTGTCTTAAGAGCAACATTGTATTCACTCAAACAAAAGCAAATACAGCGACTCCAAACACCCAGGGCAATATACAGATGACAAAAGGAGCAGAGTCTGCTCCTGTTTCTAATCCTCCACCTCCCTGGGCATTGTTATTCTTGGGCAGTAAGGCAGGTGCAGCAGAGTACTCTATATTAACTTCAGTGTGATCTGTTCGCCCCGAAACACAGCACATTCTGCTAGTGCTCTCCTTGGGCGCACCAGGCCCCTTAATTATCCCACAACTCCACCAAAGTGAAAGAAGTTGTGGCACTTGAGAGATTCCTTAAAATTCTATTTTTTTTAAAGTGTAGGTTTAATCACAAAGCCAAAGCATACTGTCCAGGTTTCATCACGGCTGACAAGTACGTTTTCAGTTTTTATTTAAAAACATTGAGTACAATCCATAGCTCTGAACATTGTGGGTTATGTAGTTTTTCTATAGTGCGTTTTTGATATTTTTATCATTTATTTAAAAACATAACATGTTCTTAGGGTCTGCCATGCTAATTTGGGTGAAAATAGGCGCAGGGGTAAGAAACGTTAAGCAGGGGTCAAACAAAGAAGCAATTTCCCATTTTGGTTTTAATTTTTCTCACACCTACAGCCAAACCTGCTTAATAGATTTAGTCCAGGGAAGACATTTTACTCACTTTCATTTTAAAAGCTGTATTCTGTTTAACATTTAATTTTAACACAAATTGCAGTAAAAGCTTGGGCCTATAATTCTTTTTTTAAGTTTCAGTTTAAGAAAAGTATAAAAACAATACCATAAAATGTTTAAAAGGCCACATGCAGTCTTTAGAGGGTGATGATTTCCTAATACAGACTACATCCCATATAACTGAGATAATACGAAGAATATTTACAGGTTTTTCGATGACAAGTTAAAACAATATGCCGTAAATTCCACACTTCATAATCAGGCAAATATTATTAAACGAAAATATATATATCCATTACATGTATTTCTAAGTACAATAGAGACATAGAAAACATACAACTATATATACAGAGCTTAAAAGGTAATACTTTCTCGAATACTACATGCACCCCATATTAATGAAGCAGTGCTAAAACAAAAGTTCATCTGTGTGGGTACATATACATTTTAAAGCAGCCTTATGATCCCTGATATTATTTGCAACGAAGAATGCAACAAAGAATGGTTTCAGGTAGTATCTCTGCAGCCCATCATAGACCTTGCAGAAGGGGACGAAGTGCTTGGTGCAGTGTTTGGAAATGCCATCACACGGACACAAAATCCTGTCATTGGGTCGCTGCCTCATAACTGGAAAAACAACAAAAAATGTAGTACCCCTAGTTGCAACCTGGTTAAGACAAATTGATGCTGGGTGCATGTAACCATAGGCTAATAAGATTGGAAACCTTCCTAAGAGGGATTTGACATGTATAATACAACCATAGTTTAAGTACACTCTTTAAGCATTCTCTTGTCTGACCTAATACTGAATTACAAGGTTTTTAGTTCCTTCTTATGTAGTGCCAACACACTGTGTGGGGATGTGATTATAGGTGGACAAGGCAAGTCCTTAATGGTGTCAATAATATGTACTAGCCGGGAGTATTAGAGGCATCATCAAGGGCTAAGCAGTCCATAATGATAGATCTTGTAAAGGAAATTTCAGATTTAGCCCAGACTGATCGCCATAACAAAATTGGTTTCAATCTAAGTAAATCTTCTAGATGGATTAACTTGGCCTCTCTACGAATAATATATGTCGGGGTGGAAGAAAGGGTACTTGGCAATTGTTAGACTTTTCATCCTTGGCGTGGTCTCCCTTAACTTTTTGCCTCTGTTCCCCAGGTTGTTGATGTGTGCTGGACTCTGATTTTACTGTTTTTGTTACTCTGGGCACTTTACCACTGCTAACCAGTGCTAAAGTGCAAATGCTCCTTTACAAAATGTGTATGTGATTGGTTTATCCGTGATTGGCATATTTGATTTACCAGTAAGTCCCTAGTAAAGTGCACTAGAGGTGCCAGGGCCTGTAAATCAAATGCTACTAGTGGGCCTGCAGCACTGGTTGTGCCACCCATATAAGTAGCTCTGTAATCATGTCTCAGACCTGCCACTGCTGTGTCTGTGTGTGCAGTTTTTACTGTAAATTCGACTTGACAAGTGTACCCACTTGCCAGGCCTAAACCTTTCCTTTTCTTACATGTAAGGCACCCCTAAGGTAGGCCCTAGGTAGCCCCAAGGGCAGGGTGCAGTGTATGGTTAAGGTAGGACATATAGTAATGTGTTTTATATGTCCTGACAGTGAAATATTGCTAAATTCTATTTCACCTTTGCAAGGCCTGTCCCTCTCATAGGTTAACATGGGGGCTACCTTTAAATCTGATTAAAGTGTAGATTCCCTTTGGGAGCGGATGGACATGTGGAGTTTGGGGTCTCCGAGCTCACAATTTAAAAATACATCTTTTAGTAAAGTTGATTTAAAGATTGTGTGTTTGAAAATGCCACTTTTAGAAAGTGAGCATTTTCTTGCTTATACCATTTCTGTGACTCTGCCTGTTTGTGGATTCCCTGTCTGGGTCAGTTTGGCAGTTGGGTTGGTTGCACCTCACACTAGACAGTGACACACAGGGAGCTGGGGTGTAGCCTGCATATCCTGATGAGCCATCTGTGCTAGGAGGGAGGGGAGGAGTGGTCATTCACACCTGAAAGGGCTGTGCCTGCCCTCACACAATGCAGTCTCCAACCCCCTGGTGAGTGTCTGGGGCCTGACCTGGGCAAGGCAGGATTTCACATTCAAAAGAGACTTTACTTTGAAGTAGGCCTACTTCAAAGGAGAAACTGGGTATAAGAAGGGCACCCAAAACCACAGACTTTAGAAACACTTCTGGAACCAAGAGGAACCTCTGCCTGGAGAAGAGCTGAGGAAGAAGAGCTGCCCTGCCTGTGACTGTGCTTTGTGGAGCTATCCTGCAGTTGCTGCTTCTGCCAGAGTAAGAGGGCAAAGACTGGACTTTGTGTGCCTTCCATCTTGAGAAGAAATCTCCAAGGGCTTGATTTAGAGCTTGCCTCCTGTTGTTTGAAGTCTCAGGGACAGCAAAGACTTCTCTCTGCCAGCACCTGGAGTCACTGGAGAGACTCCTACTCTGCCCCGTGGTGCCCATCCAGTTCCTGGGACCCTGAAAGGAGAAGCTGGCAGCCTAAAGACAAGAAAATCCATGCACATGCGGGGAAAAGATTGACGCAAACCCGATCTGCGGCTGAAAAAACGACGCGCCGGTGGCCCTGCCGCTAAGAAACTACCCTCGCAGGAAACGCGACTGAAAAATCGACGCACTGAGCAGGAGAAACGACGTGCAGCATTGCTGACTGAGGCTGGGAGATCACAACCTGCGCTGCGGGATTTTCGGATCATCGTGCGGCTGGATTTTTGACTCAAGTACCGCCGTGCGGAGTTATTTTTGACGCACACCCACCCAAGCGGGGTTATTTTTGACGCACACCAGGTACATTTTCACTCTAGCAGCGCTAGTGTGTTTTTAAAACTACTTAAAGACTCTTTTTGATTTTTAATTGATGACTTGTGTATGGTGGATTTTTGTCGTTTTGGTCTTGTTTTGTTTAGATAAAAATTTCCTATTTTTCTAAACCTGTGTTGTGTCATTTTGTAGTGTTTTCATTAAGTTACTGTGTGTGTTGGTACAAATACTTTACACCTTGCACTCTGAAGTTAAGCCTACTGCTCTGCCAAGCTACCAAGGGGATAAGCAGGGGTTAGCTGAGGGTGATTCTCTTTTACCCGGACTAGAGTGAGGGTCCTTGCTTGAACAGTGGGTAACCTGACTGTCAACCAAAGACCCCATTTCTAACAGCAATGAAGTCAACAAAACTGTCCGTCAACCTTTCCAGACCGACGGCAGTTCTTGACATCAATACAGCGACGCTGGCATATAAAATAACGGGTACGGAACGACCAGCAATTATTAGGCACATCAGCCTGCAGAGCCCTAAGGGTGTCATCAACCCCATTAATGTAGATGGGAAACATTAATGGGGCCAAAACACAACCCTGTCTAATTCATTTCTTTATTCTAAAGGATTAGGTACATTCTCCATTTAGTCCAAAGCATACCTTAGCCATCAGTTTCTCATGTTATTTCATTAGAAAATTAACAAGGTTCCCTGGCACCCGTGTGCCAAATTTAGCCATCATGTGTTTCCCTACAATCAGGTTTATATTAACGCACTGTTTAATTGTGCCCAGCCCTCTTTTAAATCCATACTGTACTTCTATAAGAATGGAATTATCTATGGCTCACGGATCCAGCCTTTGCAAGAGAACTCTACCCATCAGTTTGACAGAAGAGTCCAAAAGTGAGATTGGACGATAGCACTTAGGGTCAGATCTATTCCCTTTTTTTATATATGGGTACTATTATAGATTCATCCCAGCTAGAAGGGATTATGTGCTTGGCGGCTGCATTAAGCATGCAGGTCAGAATTGGGCTCCAGAGTTCACCCATGCCTTGTAGGTTCAACCAGGGCACCATCTGGCCCGAGCGCTTTGTTGCCTGTACTATGATCTAAACTAAGAAGTACCTCATCTAATGTCACTTCCAGTTGGCTGCTACAAATTTGAAAGTCAATTCTACCTGCATCGTCCATCAATGTACCAAAAACATCTTAAAAATGCTCAACGCATACATGTGGCAATATGTGTGAAGTGATTTCAGGAGCTGAATTCTCTTAGAAAAGGGGCATTAATGGTCTTCCAAAACAAAATGGCATCATTAGCCTTGGATGCCTGGACCACATTAGACCAAGATCGTACCCTGTGGTCCCTTTTTCTATATAATGCTAAATCATAGTACTTCCTAAGACGCCTTATGGCATTGGGGGTCACTGGATAGACACTAATGTAGTCCACAATGATTTTGTGGCCCTAGAACATGAGTGATCAAACCAGCCTAATTCCTGAGGCTGCCATGGTCTAATCTATGGGTCTAAATGGCGTTAATTGATCCAGTAATTAACTTAAATGCCTCTCCCAACCTTATGATGTCCACCTTATCACTTGAACAATAACAACATTCTGCTGCATTAATGTTTAACAGCCTTTGCGATACTACCAAGGGATTTACCCTCATCCACTTGATCCACACACCATTAGGCCTAGCAGTATCTATATTCGTAATTGTTTTGCTTACTCCTTACCTTCAAAGGGTTATGATTACTTGCTACATTTGCTGTTATCTTATGGGCAAGGACAAGGCTCCTAGAAGAATAGGAGACCAATATAGGGTGAATTGCCATGTGGGAACCTCTACCAATAAAAGAAGAGATCTGGATGTTATCAACTTCGGTATTAGGCTCTAATATTAATAGGTCAGATATAGAAATTAGAGCGTTGAGGGCACACCCATAGGTGGAATGTGAAAAATGGGAGGCCACCTCACCATCTGGATTGATAATGCCACACACAAATTTTGCTGGAACAATACAACTCTGTATATTGAAGTCCCCAGTCCATAAGCTAAATATATTAAGAAGGCAAGAGTGCGTCTAGGTCAACCTCTAAGGCTGCAACAACCGAACATGGGGTTGAGTCAAATATATCATTACAGAACTTCATGATATTACTTACCCTTAAAAGACAGCCATACAAACTGGTAGTAGGGTAAGGCAAGAAACTACCTCCTAATAACCACAGACAAAGTATTTGAAATAAAAATGTGAAGACTGCCCTTTGAGCAGCCTAATAATGGTGTAATGCAGGTGTAAAAACAGTGGCAAATCCTTCCACAAAGGAAGGGTGTACATTCCAGGTTTCGTGGAGACAACTCAATTGGAACATAATAGTAATATGAACCCAATCTGGGGCAAGTAATTTGTTTTTAAGACCAGCTATGCTCCATGCAAAAAAGGAGTGTTCTTTGTGGCTTACTAAAGATGGCAATAAGGGTGCAGTGGTTTGGCTGAAACATTGTAGAGAGTTTCCGGCACTGCTAATCTGTCTCTTGTATACTGCGTAAGGCCTCAAACCTTTTAGCTGTAGGAATGAAGAACTGACAACCAGACATAAGGGGCTGAACAAAAAGGGGGACAGAATAGAGGGCACCTGGTACCATACAGCTATGTTGTAGTTGGTGATCAATATATCCTAGGAATAGAATGATACTACCAGGATATGTGTAAGGCATTGGGGCTCTTGATAAACATCCTGGGGATACAGGACAGATTTTAACATTTATTATAACACCAGTGCCCCTTTATCATTTTCCTAGTGGGTCCAATCCACCCAACCCTTCTTGTCATGGTTATTTGGTCGGCTCTCTCATTATAGAAAATTGACTTAGACTGTGACCAATAGAGGACCTTGTTCCTTGGTGGGTCTGATGTCTCAGTGGTACCTGTGGACAAAGGGGGGCATTTGTTATAAATGCCACGTAAGGAAAGCAAGCAGGGGCTAAATTAATGTTTATTATTACAGAATTGCTTTCCACTTTTCCTATACTGATGTTACCTCCTGCCAGTAGCCCAGATGGACAAATTATCAAGAATGCCAATCAAGTTATTTATTCTAGGCTCATCTACGTGAGTATGAAGGGAGTCATTTGCTGGTCCTAAGGCCAAAACATGGGGGCATCCTTTACTTGTCAGGTAGGCCCTTCCATAATCGCAATCGTATCAGAAGAATTTAACTGATTAAAAAAAAAAAAAAAGATTACAACTACATCAGCAAGAATCATGTTCAATTCTATTACAATTGATTGCAGGGTCATCCTGGTTATGTAATACAGATTTGTGTACAAGTTGGTTTGAGTTATTGCACCATTAGCCAAACTATGCTTTGCTTTAATATGATTCAGGTGTCTTTCCATCACCCCAAACAATTCATGAATGGGCAATAACAAACGTTCCAGGATTCCTTTTAAACTAGACAGCAAACTTTCCTGGGACAACTCCATCTCAGTCGGTATTTCTTTGTCAGGGACAGTATTGCTAATTTGTGTAGCAAAGTGAATTATTTTCATTACTTGTCGTCCTTTTCATTTGGCTGGTGGAGCACTATTGCTTGGGGAGGGTAAAAGGGTGCTATTACATCCTTCCACCCCTATTGGAGAAGTGTACCTCGCTGTCGTCTCCTGCACTGATAATATGCATTAGGCTATTGATCCCAGGGCAGTATCTGTATCAGGCTAGACTAAAGCCTCTGGATTTAACAATACCTCTGAGGTAGCAGCTATAGTAGCCGTTAAACAATGCTCAACCTGTTCAATCTCTTTATTAGGAGCCCCCACTGCACGTTTAACATATCCATCCAACAATGCTGTATTTTGGCCAGTTTTGGCAGAAACAGAAGCTTTACGTTTATGCATGTTGCACGGCCAAATAGTCCCAGAAAAGGAGTTACTTCATAAGTACATTACTCCAATAATCAGTCAGTTATCAGTTATTTATTAGCCTTTCATCCAATGTACATACCAATGAGTGGAAGGCTCCACTAATAACAATGACCGTTCCAATAAGCCAATGCCGAACAAGAAGTACTAATCCCAGCTAGCTGGAGGAAGGTAAGTGCAGGATTATAAACCAGAGTCGACTAGGAGAGTGACAGATTTTATAACAATACCAGCATATATAATAAAGATGTCACCTCCGTCCACATGTTCTCTTATAGATCAGGGTCCCTTCAAAACAATTGCTATAGATACAGTTGGCCCTCCACTACAGGGAACAAGGATTCTAGGCTTCGTCACTGATGATTCAATCATCAATAGAAGTTTATTTGATCCAGGTCCTCAAATCCAGAGGGGGGGGGGGGGGATTTCCTGGCCACTGACAGACACAAGATGGGCATGGGCTTGGCCCACACGTGTCCTGCGCAGAGGGAGTTGTTAACATGCTATATAGTGCAAGGCAGATGGCAGGTGAAACAGGTTACAAGGGCCGCCTTCCTGGAGCCCTGTACAACACTCTGGGACATGCACTGCCACCGCTTTCTGGCTGACCAATTGAAATGCACACAAAGTGTGCTTTTGAAGGTTTAGTGTAAATCCATTCAACAGTTTTTGAGCTACTACAGTGTAAAAAGAAGTTGGCAAATGGGCTTCAAAGGGCTAACTAAATATCTGCCATTGTAACCTGAGAGCCATGACTTGAGATTACGATCAATTACATTTTGAAGTTTTTGAGTAATGTGAGTGGCAGGAAAGACTATAAATTTATTTCAATGTTTATTGGCAGTCTTCAAACTCTCAAAAATGATTTGAGAGTCACACAAGCAGCCATTTTAGGTGTTGGAATATACTGTACTTTTGTGGTTGACTTTCGAATAACTTGACTTGAGGGTTTCATGCTGATCAAAATACCCAAAGCAAACTTTTACAAGTGTCTGAACACAAGCAAAGACCAAGGGTCTGATTACGAGCACAGCAGTCCTGGGACCGATGTACCCACGGTGGCAGTCCGAATGCCGCATCCTCAGCAGTCTGACTGCCAGATTATGAGGATGGCAGTCGGACCACCACAAAACCACCACGACCACAAGGATCACATATCCTGTGGTTGTGGTGGTGCAGTAAGCCATGGTCAATCACAATATGCCTTTCTGCCAACCTTTTTATGGTGGGGACAACACCTTGAAAAGGTCAGCAGAAAGGCAAAGAAGGAGCCACACGGGCACCCCTTCACCACCCATGCCCATGTCATGGGCAGTGCAGTAGCCCCCTTGTCTGCAAAATTGAATGCACACGGTCTGCAATGGCAACAGTGCTGATTCTGACTGTGCTGGCTCCCTTAGAAGTGAAACCAATGCACCGTCCAGCACCACAGGATCATCATAATATGGCAGTCAGGAGGCTGCCAGCTTGGTGGCATCCTCTCGACTGCTGTATCAGTATTCCAAATGTCAGACCACCAAAATCATAATAGGGCCCCAAGTCCCTGTGCCAAGCCCTCCTGCCTGTATACTGTGGGTAGGCTACAAGCAGGGAAAGTGCACAGGCCTGGCTGCAGGCAAGGCCCTGAATGCAACACAGGTTGCGCACAGTGTGGTAGTAAGGCACCAGGCCTGGCCACAGGCATGTCCTTTTGCCAAACCCCACCACTGCACATAAAGGCCATGCACAGTAGGGGCTGGCTGATGGGCGAGGTTAGGGCAGAGGGCTTGGCTGGACACTTACTGATAGTATAGACATGGAGAAACAGTGTAATATGCTATTTATTACCCTTGCTAAGTGTGAGATAGGTCCAGACCTCACAAGGAACAATGCCTCAAGTGGACTATGCCTATTGCTCTCCATCAGAAATTCTAATAAATAGCATTTTTTTCAAAGGTCTGCCAGGCTGTTTTTTCCAAGTGCGCAAGTTCGAAACAAAGGCACTTAACCTGAACCCCAGCAGAAGGGGGTTTAAACCATGCAGTAAGATAGGTCTAATTAAGAAGGCCGGGTTAGTAAGGGGTCCACTGCATACCTTTGTAAAGCAATACAAGCATATTAGCTGCGTGACCTAACAAAGAAGTTCACCTTCTAACTACACTTAAAAGTGTGACTTGAAATTAATTAGTACAATTCCCACAAACAATTTGCCTTATTGGGTCACATTTATTTTTAATGTTATGGGACATTACATAAATCTGTACTTAATCTTAATTAGCACTGGACATTGATGAGATTTTTTTATCTTCTGATAACTTTGGGACTGTCGGACTAATCTTTATATTGTTTGGTAGACAAATAGCACATTCAGTTTGGTTCTCCTGTGTCACGTTTCTTGCAGTTCTAGCAAGGGGAGGGGGTGACGTTCAAGGTGGGGTTAAAAAAGTGTTTTGTTTTAGGTCTCACAGGAATTGTCAGATTGAGTTTCAAATCAGCCATATCACACCTTAGAGGTCGAGGACCTTATACCCGTGACACTTCCTCCATGACCAATCGATCCATGGATTTCTGCAGGGAGTAAACTGAGTCCAGCCTTGAGCTGAACGTTAGGTCCATCGCTTCGTTCAAGCGCTACAGAAATCACTTAAATCCATGCCCAAAGGAAGACCATGGCATTTTTTTTTTTTTTTTTAGAAGAAAAGGGCACGACAGAAGGAACTTGTTAGGTTGAAATAATTCCTCTACGGCTCAAAATGGAATGTTAATCAGACAAGCAGCGGTGTACCCTGAGAGCAATTAAGGTGCACAATACCGAGCTCAAACATCGCTATGTCAAAATTGTGAAAAGAATCTCGCTGGCATCGTAGAAGCTAATAAGCAAAAGTAAATACAGAGCTGGCAGCTTCTATTCTTGCTTAGAACAGGTGAAGATAAACACGTCACAATGAGGTAGGGGTTAGGCGCACAGAGGGCACGGTGAGAATTGTGATAACATATGCATAGTATTAGGCAAACTTACATGCAGCCAGTATAACCGGTGCAAAATAAGGATTAACATAGTTTCTTCATGACCTACTGATGGAATTGCTTAGCCAAGCTGAAATAGTTGCTAGAAGAAAGACTCTCCGTTGAGGAACTCCCACCTCCGTGGAAGAGCTCGAAACTGGATAACCTGGAACAAATGAGCTCCCTTTGGCATTCTCTAAACAAAACTAACCAAGCAAATGACATGCATGAATCTGCGGATGTAAACTCACAACAGCAAGACCTAAGGAACAATATGACCACTGTCACTCCAAAGGTTGGATCCCTATAAGATTTATGTGCTTCTTACAGGCCAATCTTTCTGAATAGGGTCCAGAGTCTAGGGTATTCACCAAAGTCCTAGTGAATAGGCTACTTTGGGTCGTCGAGTCTGTAATAATTTGAGTTTATTAGTTGAGAGAAGTGAAAGCCCCAATCAGGCAACAACCACAATCCTTGCCAAGGTGAACCACAAAAGTCACTAACTTAACCTGCTTCTCAACCCTATGGTGGCTTGGCAGAAATGCAGTCAGGCCTAACTTAGAGGAAATGTGTAAAGTGTTTATGCAGCACACAAACAGTAAAAGTTAACACACAACACAAGAATAATCCCCCCCAAAATTTAGAAGAGTAGATTACATGTTTTAATACATACAATGACAAGAGTTCTGTTCATGGTTGAGGAGACCGCAAGGAAGAAGATTTCGGCTCGAAGAGTGAGTTGTGTGACAGATGGTTGTTACTGTATTGTGAAGAGCCGGTCGTCACAGGAGTCTCGGGTTGGTTGTAGTCAGTCTGCTGTTGCTGTAGCACAGGTCTCGCATTGCCTTTCATTTCAGACAGTCCTGGTCATCGTTAGAGCAAGTCTCACCGGAACTATGCATTGGCAGTTGTCGCAGGTGGGAGAGTTTCAGCATAAACTGACTCATTCACGGTCACAAGGAGCCTAAACTTTAGGATCCTCACCTGTTCTTCTTGAAGGAGCTTCCACTGATGCCAGCCTACGGTCCAGGACCTTTGGGCACCTCTTGTGTGTCCCCATAGCTCACACAGGATGTCAGCCAACTGACCTTCGGAGTCACACTGGGTAGCCTGGGATCAAGGCAGGTCCAGTCTTTCCTTCTTCAGATAGCGCAGCTGCCCCTCAAGCAGCATGGCATTCTTCTTGCAGTAGGATAATCCTTCTTTTGAATTTTCCACAAGTTCAGGAATGTTCTGAAGGTTCTATTTTTATACTTGGTGCCAGCCTTTGTGAAATTCCCTGGCCGACCCCCAAAACTGGTTCTGATCAGTTCTTCCCCTGGTCCAGGCTCCAAACTGTCTAGGATGACAAAAGGAAGGGCAGGACTGGGATCACTTTGAAGTGTAACTGAAGATGAGTACAGCACCTCCCTAGCTGTCCTGTCAGGATAACTCATCCTGTCCACACCTAATTCCTCTTTGTCACACAGTCTGAAAAAAAATACACAATGCCCAACAGCAAAGCTATTCACAAACATGTGACCCACTGGTAGAAAGGCACAGTTGGTTGGGACAAAAAAAAATGTCAACTTTCTAAAAGTGGCATTTTAAGAATTGTGACTTATAGGTAAAACACAAGTTTATTAGTTAATTAAAACCATAAAACTTTCCTTCCACATAAACATTTAACAGAACAATTTTAGTGCAAAAAGGCAATTACAGTTCTTTAGCTTTAGGTGAAGTGGTTAGTGAGTTTTTCTTCTATATACAGATTTTAAGAAAGGAACATACTGGTGCTATGAGTATTAATAATGAGACAACAGAACAATCTTTTTTTTTTAATGTAAAATGAATACAACGCCGGATAAAATCCTATGTTTAAAATGAAAAGCTATATGAGATCGTTCCCCCGAGATATTTAACGAAAACAGTGGCAGACAACTGAGACATTGGTAAAAATAAGAAAGTGGGGGGAGGCCTTCCATCAATTTTATCTACCCCTACTTACGTCTGATTGTTGAAGCCGGACTTCATCATGACACGAGCTAAGCAACTCTGTGAACTACATAGGAGCCTTCCCTTCTTTAGGATATACGAAGCAGATTATATGAATTTCGCTATCGTTTCCGCCCTCCCTCTATCTGGACATTTCGAGAGGTCGTGGTTTTATGAGTGAAAATTTCCAGAAATTGAACCAGCCTAATGTTCAATATAGTATTTTGAGGGTTAAAGGCTGCAATTAGTGCTTGTCTGCAGGATTTAATTCTTAAGACGTTAAATTCTTTTTTCAGCAAGAGTCTCCTTTCAGCCGCCAGGGCTGGACAAATGCAGACCACATGCATCAGGTTTTCATCTGCTAGATGGCAGAGACGGCACTCCTGGGAGTCTGCTTGCCGCTCCTTCATCCATTTTGGCATGAGGTCTAAGGTAGGGACCTCACCCAGCCTAAGTCTGAGAAAGGATTGCTTGATTTTCCGTGAGTACGGGCCCGCCATAAGTGGTGATTCTTTAAATGTTTTGTAGGAGTTAAGGATCAACCAACTATGTCCCCTTTGGGACAATGAGGTCTTGTCTTCTAGCCGGCTCTGTAATTTACTCGCTTTATTCACTACTTTATTGAAAATGGGGATGGGTAAGGCCCTGTTCCATACCTCATCTAATTTCAGAAGACTCTTACTCTCTTCTAGGAATTTTATGTAGTTGGAGTTCCCTCTTTCTAGGATAATTTCCTGCCAGACTAGATTGGCTAAAGACCCCTTTGAAGCGCGGCTCAATTTGTAGCAGCATTTAATGTATGCCGCCGGTCGGGCTAACGACTGTTTGACCAGCATGAATTCCAGTTTGACCTGGGCTGGCGATGCACGCCCAGGTAGCCGAAAAACACGTTTATAGGTTTTTATCAGAAGCTTTTCCAGAAGACCTACTTCCATCCCCCTCATTATTTCGGTCCCATAGGTGATAGTTGGAAGAAGCTTCGCTCTCATTACAGCTGTTAATGGGTTCAGAGCATGACCACAGATTGAATTTGCTAGCTTACAAAAGGCGTAAGTAAGGGCCTGCGTTTTGTTTTTTATTGCTTCTTTTTGTGCCGTGTAATTACCTCTAGCATCCACCACCAATCCTAGGTATCTGGTATGATGTTACTTCCTCTAGGGTTTTCCCATTCATATGCCATTTACCTTGGGTGGATGGCCTGCGGTTTAAGGTAATCATTTTAGATTTTTTATGATTAATTTCTAAATCATTGGAGCCTGAGTATTCTTCTAATGCCTTTAACAATTTCTGCATTCCTATTCTGGTATTACTGATTAGTAATAGGTCATCTGCATATAGTAGGTTGGATACTTGTTGGCCGCCCAGTGAGGGAGAGTGAGATGAGTGACCATTTAACTTGGTGGGGAGGTCTGCTATGTACAGGATAAAGAGTGTTGGGGTCAATACACAGCCTTGCTTCACCCCCACTGTTGTTTTGACTGCCCTGGATAGGTGAGAGCCATCCCCAAGTTTAACCTTCACCCAAGTATCAGAGTATATCATTATGATGGTATTAAAAATAGAATGTGGCAGCCCCCACTGAAGTAGTTTGGCCCACAATTTACCGCGGGAGACACAGTCAAAAGCAGCTTTAAAATCAACAAAACATAAATAGGTTGGAGTCCCCTTTGCTTTTGCTCTGTTTATAATCAAGCCTAGCCCCATAAGATTTGTTAATGTTCCTTGGTGCTTGGTGAACCCGGTTTGATTGAAGGGTAGAATATTGTTATCTGTGATCCAGGCTTCTAGATGTTTTAGCACACAGCAGGAAAAGTATTTTAGGTCAACGTCTAAAAGAGAGATTAGTCTGTAGTTGCTTGGGGAGAGCACGCACCCACCCTTATATATGGGGTGGATTACTGAGCCTTTCCAGGATGCCGGGACGTTGCCTGTTGTGATCACGTCATTAAACATTGCTGCCAGGAAATTGGCCCATCTTTCTGTTTCTTGTTTAAATAGTGCTTGCGGTAGGCCATTGGGGCCGGGAGCGCAGTCCATTCGTGAATTCCCAATGATTTTTAGTAATTCTGGTGCCGTAAATTTCAAAGGTTCCGGGATGTTGGGATCCCAGCTAATCATGTGCGACTGAATTTGAGGGCCTTCTTCGATGATCCGTTCTTTTAGATGGGACTTTAAATGGGCTACCCATACTTCCTCTGTTATGTTTGCGTTATTGCATGCTTTTGCGCCATTGTCTATTATATTGATGATTTTCCAAAATCTTTTGGAATCAGATGTTTTAGTCGCAAAATGTAGTTTGGCCCACAAAACCTCTTTTTTTTGGCTTTTTTAAAAGGTCCATAGATCCCTTTTGTACAATTTCCTTTGCTC